>NC_044031.1:251041912-253441912 GCF_901765095.1 Microcaecilia unicolor | reverse complement strand
CTGAGAGCTACAGCTATAATTGATGGCTGAGCACAGGGGTGTTCACAGCCAGTAGTTCTGTAGCAAAACAGCAACTTCTTGCAGCCACAAAGCAAATAAGAAAGGTGGCAAGGTCAATGACAAGAAATATTGCCTTGTTTTCTTACTTAGGGAGATATTTATGGATGCATTAACCACGCCAGCTTTTAGAACCCCCACCTAAAACCATGCAGTTTACTGGAAAATGACATTTGAAAGGTTTGCCTCCTGTATGAGAGTGTATAGATTAAGAAACGTTTCCAGATAAACGAGAGCGCGTTTTGTTGGGGTTCAAGGCGTTACCTTTGATTATGAGAATTGCCGTGATACCCCTTCACATGGCTACATTTTAAAAAGTTCTTGGGCTTTATTACCACAAGGTACTTTTATAGCAATGTCCTTCCTCCAAAGCATAATGCTGTGTTATACTGTTTAATATATGTTTAATATATAAACAGAAAAATATTTCAAGATTATAAATTTGCTGCCCCCGCTGCCACAGAACCAACCCTGCTTTGCCAGAGCAGAAAAGACTTTATTCCTGCTTCTTTTAACAAGAGATATTTTATTTGTTTGCATGCATACCAAATAAAAGTGACACAGCATGATCTTTCTATAATAGATATACGTATAGGCAGTGGATAATTGACCTACATTGAGCAGTGTAGCGGTGTTGCCACTCTGTCTGTGCCAAGCCACTGAAGCACGCTTTCAGAGTCTTCTCTTGAAGCATGCAGGAAGACGGACTTGCAGTGTAGAAATCCAGCATTTGTCCCGGGCTTACTGCTAACATATCCATACAGTCAAACATGATTTCCTTCCACTCAGTGTCCACAAAAGTACTTATCCTCTAAGTATCGAGGAAAATAGCATATATAAAAGTACATCTAACTCCATCAAACTCTGCCCCCTTTTTTTTGTTTTGGCACGCAGACTGTTGGTCTTTTTCCCAGACCAGAATCATGAATTATGACAGACAACACAGCTAAAAGCCTGTAATTGATCCAAATGATCATTTACCATTTTCCAAGCTGCCGCGCCATTCTAGCAGGATGACGGGGAGGGGGGGAGCGCGAGGAATTCCAAGTTTCAGCTTCGATCACAGGTATCAAAAAAAAAAATCCTCTGGCATCTCCTCCGCTTCTTCAGCTACCAGCCGCGAATGACTCTTTAAAGATCGTGCCCACGATCAAAGCCTCTGAGGCAAAACACAGCTTTGCTTAGGAAAGCTCTGGATCCCCCTTCGGCGGAGAATAGACCCTTCTACTTTTGAACAGCTCACTTCCTACTACTTGTGTCACACAAAATGAAAGATTGAATTGCCTAATATATGCGAGTGAACTTTCCATGAACCCTTCCCAGGCTGCTAACCTTCAAATGACCCGATTGGTCTGACATCACCAACTCCCAGGATTCTCACAGAGCTTAAAAACTAGCAGCAGCTCTGCGAAGGGAAAGGCACTGCAGGCAGGCACTGAGCAGCAGCAGCGCTCGCTGGCCATCGAGCAGCTCAAAACAACCAGCAAGAGCCACAGGGGCTGCTTTTGCATCCTGCTCGAGCAGCAAGAGAGGGCCAGCTTCTATTTACACCATGTTTGACTTGTGAATGTGATCTCTTTCCAGGCCACTTTTCAGCCCTGCTGTTATTCCTATTTTCTCTACCCAAGATGGGAGGGGGGGGGGGGGGGGGGTTGCTGCAAAGCACACAGATACCCCTCCAGCACTCCCCGTCATTACCGTACTGTAGCTGTGATTTCTTTTGCAATATAATAATGTAAGCCACATTGAGCCTGCAAATAGGTGGGAAAATGTGGGGTACAAATGTAGCAAATAAATAAATTTCACTTTTCAGCTTATCTGCAGCTCTGTCTTCATAAAGAGCTAGGCGCTCTCTGAGAAATGTCACATATGCCAAATTCAGTCAGTCCGGTAGCTCTTGTATTCTCGGTGGCACCTGTGTTATATTTCTCAGCATTTGCAGTTGTTAAACTTTCTATAGCCACTGTATATATGGACAATTATATATAATAAGAAAGATGCTCTGTTGTATCGTTTTCTTTGTAGCCCTTCTGCTCTTAATTTGAGAGTTCTATCTGTGGGGGTAAGAACATATCCCCCCCCAACACCACTTTCATATAGAACACTCCAGCCACTTCAGGACAGTAAGAGCAGAAGGGCTACAAACAAAATAATATGACAGCTATTATATATAGTGGCTATAGAAAGTGTACATATCGTTCCAAAACGTTCACTTGTTCCTTTACAGTCTGGAAATAAAATGCATAAAAAACATTCTTGTGCCAGTATTCACAGATCGTATCCCACAACTGCAAAGCGAAAAATATATTCCATGAATCCTTAGAAAATAGAGTGGTATAAAGCAAACATAGAATAGCTGTTGTTTGGAATTTTTGACCTACTTTTACATCTGTACCAATCCTAAAACTTTAAGCTCTGGTATAACCAATCACTGTGAAAAACACATATTAAACAAATAAGAGGAAATATTTTTTTTTCACTCAACGAATAGTTAAGCTCTGGAACTCTTTATCAGAGGACGTAGTAACAGTGGTTAGTGTATCTGGGTTTTAAAAAGGTTTGGACAAGTACCTGGAGGAAAAGTCCATAGTTTGCTGCTGTTTGCCCTGGGATTGCTAGCATGAATCTGGCTGTTATTTGGGTTTCTGCCAGGTACTTGTGACCTGGATTGGCCACTGTTGGAAACAGGATACTGGGCTACATGGACCATTGGTCTGACCCAGTATGAATATTCTTATGTTCTTTCTGGTTCTACCTATGTTAAACGGTACCATTTCACAAGATGACAGAATAAATTCAACACTTACTTTTGGGGAGTGCATTTCAAAGCACTCAACCATGAATGCCAGCAGAAGAACTCTGGGACAAAGGTGTAAAAAGGCACAAACGAGGGCATGGGTATAAAACATGACCGGGTTTCAGAGGTTGGCTTCTTAATCAGTTCCCCATGGACATGGTGTTTTACACACTTCATTATGTATAAACATAAGTAGCTCTAAAAATCTCATTATATATACTTCAGAACAAAGGCAGGAGAAGGGAGATAAGCCGGAGACATTTAAATACCTAAGTGGCAAAAAATGCACAGGATGGGAACATATTTCAATTGTATGGAAACTCTGGAATGGGGGGGGGGGGGGGCATAGGATGAAAGTTTAAGAGCACAGACTCAGGAGTAATATAAGCAAATAATTTGTTACAGAAAGGGTAGTAGATGCTGGAAGAGCATCCCAGCAGACCTGGTGGAGATGAGGACTAGATCCAAATTCAAGACGGCATGTTACAAGCACAGAAGATCTCCGAGGAAAAGGAAGCTTAGTAGTTGATATGGATGGGTTGATGTGTACATATGGTGATTATCTGTCATATGGTCTTTATCTGTCATCATTTTCTATATATCTATGTGAATAAACAACACCACATATACAGTCATATGGAATGTCTCATTCTCTTGAATGTTTTTCATATTTTATGGTATCAATACAACAGATTTTCATGTATTTAAATTCTGGATTTTTTGCATTCACCCGCTCATCATAACCCATACACTTAAGAGAAAAATGTTATATTAGGGAACAAAGCATGTATCTAAAAACCTTAATTGAAATGCAATAATTAATAATGTCTCCACTTCCCTAAGTCAATACTTGGTGGCAGCACCTTTGACAGAAGTTAAAGCTATGAGTCTGTTGGGATAGAGCACCACCAACTTTTCACACCTTCTTTAAAAACCAGTTCATGCTCCTTGGGGAGTATCGATGGACAGCTGTCGTCAAGTCATGGCACAAATTTCCAGTTGGATTAAGGTCAGGCCTCTGACTGGGCCACTCAGGAACATCTACCTTTTTGTTTCTTAGCCACTCCCCTGTAGTTTTGGAGGTGTACTTTAGGTCAGTATTATTCTGAAAGGTGAACATCCATTCCAGTTTCAGCTTTCTTGTAGAGGGCAGTAGTTTTGTCTTCAGGACTTTTCTATATCTTGATCTGTTCATTGTCCCTTCTATTCTGACAAGAGTCCCGGTCTCTGCTGCTGAAACATCCTCACAGTGTGATATTACCACCACCATCCTTCACAGTAGGGAAGATGCTCTCTGGGTAATACGCTTTGTCAGGTTTGTACCAAACTCAGTGCTTTGAATTCTGGCCAAAACCTTCTGTTTTAGTTTCATCAGACTACAATACGGTATCTCTTGACTGTTCCTCTACATACTGCAAATGGAATTCAAGGTGGCTTTCTTAACCAATGACTTCCTTCTTGCCACCCCTCCAGGGCTAGCTCAAGGGATAGTGGTGCCAACTTGCTTTGGCGGCACCCTCATCCCTAATCACATCGCATCTGGTGCCCTCTCTCACCCCCTTCACAGGTTCAGCATCTTTCCCTCCCTTGGGCTGGCATCTCTCCCCTCCCCCCCCAGTGGCGTTCCTAGGGGGGCGGACACCCGGGGCGGCGCCCCACCCACCGGGTGCAGCGCCCCCCCTGATGCAGCGTGGACCCCCCTGGCGAAAGACCCCCCCGCGAAAGACCCCCCCCTGGGTGCATGCCGCTGGGGGGGGGGGGGGGGTGCCGCAGCACGCGCCTGCTGCGAGTTTACTAACTTTGCTCGTTTGCTGCAGCTCACTCTGCCCCGGAACAGGAAGTAACCTGTTCCGGGGCAGAGGGAGCTGCAGCGAACGAGAGAAGTTAGCGAACTCTCGCAGCAGGCGCGTGCCGTGGCACCCCCCAGCGGCATGCACCCGGGGCAGACCGCCCCCACCGCCCCCCCTTGGTATGCCACTGCCCTCCCCCCCAGTTCAGCCTCTCTCGCTTCCTCCTCTGTCCCCCTCTCCATGGGGCTAGCAATGCTCTCTCACCTCTCTCACTCACCCATGGACCTGTAAAGTTTACGTTGGTCACTGGCACCAGTGGCAGCAGCATGACAGGCTGCCTTCAGACAGCCCCTGGGTCTTCCCTCTGCTTCGTCCCACCCACAGGAAATTGCATCAGAGGAGGCAGACCGTAGCAGAGGAAAGACCTGTAGGGATATTTTCCTGCTATCTCACCTTTGCTGGTCTGAGGCCTGTCCAGGCCTGAACCATCTTTTACCAACTAATATGGATTCTACAGTCTGTGCCCTGAATACATCTGAAGCCATCAGAAACCAGCTTTTCACAAAGGAAAATTGCTACTTGGCATTCCCATGATGACTTCATCCAAGGACACGTTGTTTACTGCTTACTCCAGTTATCTCCTGGGAAGAGCGGAGGAGCTTACTTCACAGAGACAATGGATCCAGGAGTATAGGTGAATCAAGAGGGAGGTTGCTACCAGAAGCCTCATGACTGATAAGACTTTCTTCACTTCTATCACAAGGCCTTGCATTGTCCACCATGAATTCTGCTGGACAAAATTGCACCATTTGTGATTGGTCCATAGGTATCACCTGACCAGAAAGATGCCAATGTTGGACTGAAGAGAGAAAAGGACAAAAGAGGGAAGAATGGAAGGCTGGTTGGTGGATACATTACTCTGAGAGGTGCTAGAGAGAGTCTGATTTTCTAAACACACCAGTGGATTGAATTCCTTGTAATAAAGCTGACAAGATCCCGCTGTAGCCCTAAGACCTTACCTGAAAGACTGTGCAATCAGTATACAGAGTAAAGACCTTGGATTTTATTCCTGGACTGAGATTGACTCGCAGAGCTTCTGCTTGAGTCTTGATGGAGGAATCCGAATCTTCACCACTGGAAGTCTGCAATAAGGACTGCAGGGTAAGAGGAAGCAGGATTTACTACCTATAGTTCATGGTATAGTTAGTCCATGGTTTTGTCTGTGAAAGACTGGTTTGTCTCACAATCTGTGGTCAGTAGGATAACTAGCTGCTAAGTGTGTAATTTGCACAATAGATAAATACATATTGTTTTATTTATCTGGTTAGATATCAAATATCTTTATCTCTTAGTGATGATCTAAATTTTTGTAGAGCACATATATATTTTTGTAAATTGCTTTGCATTTGCATATTGGTATTGTTATATTTATTATAAATAATATATTCCCATTTGTGACATTTTTCCTTTCATTGGTGATCAGTCTCAGAAACCTTAGTTTAAATAAGAGGTACACTCATTCCCTAGAAATGTGTCCAGAATAATAGCTATTTAGTAATTTTCTGCCAGCCCAAGTACCTCAGTCTACAGAATAGGGGCTCATCTTCCTGTTTACATAATAGGGATGTCTCCTACTAGTAACCTAAAGACCCATGGGGGGGGGGGGGGGGGGAAGGACAGAGACCAGACCAGAGGAGGGGAGAAGAAAAGGCTTAACCTGTAGACTAGGTAAGGTCAGAGGTGCCCTTAATCGCTGATTTCCTGGGTCAGAGCCTCACCTGATCCAATAGTTTAGCCGGCCCTACCATACGGGCCAGACTTGTGGACTGCTTGGAACATTGTTCTGAAATGCACACTTTCATGAGTCTTGGGCATGGAAACCTTTGGCATTCAGGGTCATTTTGAACAGCTGAAAGATAAGCAAAATCCTCCCCCTCCCCCACACAGCCCTTCTCCATACCTAAAGTTCAAATGAGAAGTTAACTGAGTTATACATGACTTGAAGAAGGTAAAAATGGCCGAACGGAGCTTTTCCTGGATATTCATGTACTACTATTCTAAAATGTGGAATACAAAGGAACACAAATTAACCACATCCAGAACACACACACACACACACACACACACACATATATATATATATATATATATATATATATATATATATATATATATATATATATATATATATATATATTAGTGACACCTTTCCCCAAATCATTACTTATATGTGCATGCTGATTTGCACATGTAAATCCATTCCTTACATGTTTTGGCAAACTGTTCCTACCTTCTCCTTTGTTCTCTATTTCTCTGACTTTCCCTTCTCTCTAAGGATTTCTGCTCTATCCACTGTCCTATTGAATTTTGCAGTTCCTTTCATTTTCTAATGAAACTTTGTTTTATTGTATTGTAAACCACCGAGAGCTGCCAATCAGTCATGGCGGTATAGCAAATCTAAATAAACCATAAATGGCATGCACCTCTTCTAAAATTTCTATAATCTTGCCGATATGAAATCTGTATAGTAAAATCATTTATTTATAGAATTCAGAAATCATAAAACCTCAGAGAAGGAGCAAAGCTTAAAGGTGTGTGACCCAAGTGTCACTATCAGCTTCTAAGTACTGTGAGGAAGTTCTTTTGTGGCTGCTGGGGTGTGCGACATGTATGGAGAAGCCCCCCTACAGTTTTCTAGCTGGGAACTCAAGGGGATGTGTCCAGGGCAGGAACTAGATGGGTTCCCTTAGGTTATTTAAGGCTCTGGTTTTGGAGGAAAATTGTCTTTTTTGAATTTCTTTTCTGCCAGCCAGCAGCAAGTAGTGTGGTTAGGAGGGCCGGACCTCTAGGAGTGGAGGCTGACCAAAGTAGAAGCAGCCTGAGCTCTGGTCAAGGAAACGAGCTGTAGTGAGTATGAACGGGTACCGTGATATACCCCAAGAGGGACAGGACCAGGAACCGGAAGCTGGTTGGCAGCAGAGTGGACACCGGAGGGGGAGAGGAGTAAGGAGAATTGTCTGGATCAAGAGGAGTCTGGGATACAAAGACCAGAAGGATAGGAGGCTTTTCCCAGGATACATTCTGGTTGCTTAACTCAGAAGGTCTTTTACTAAGGTGCACTCACGTTTTTGGTGCTCGCTAAACGTTACAGATACCAATGCATTCCTATGGGTGTCTCTAATGTTTAGCGCACCCACAATTTTAGCATGTGCTAAAAACGTGAGCGCAACTTAGTAAAAGACACCCTCAGTGAGGAGTCCAGTGGTAATGGATCAGGAATGTAGTGTCCTTTCTAAAGAAGATTACTGAGATTGGGAACCTGTATGCGTGTGGAGTGGAGGAAATGGCCTTGGTAAAGAACAATACAGTAGCTAAAACCCATTATCAGAACTGTATACACGTTTTACCCAGTGTCTTTGTTGAGGATACTGTAACAAGTGGAAATCACTATTATTCAGTGAAGTTAGAGTATACAATTCCTGTGTTCTGTGGACTCACTTGTGGGCACAACTAAGACTTGCAAGTCTGGAAGAGAGAAATCATGTGAACACAGAGTGGTAGTGACCTTAGGAAGGAGTTTCCCTTCCTCGATGTTCTCAGGACCCATAACAAACACAAATTTGTTAATGTAGCCCCAGAATCCATCTCATCTGACAGGGGTTTCCTTGGGGATACTGTTGCATATACATAATTAACTTTCAGGACTTAGAAATCTGCCATGTTTCTATGTTTCTAAAGCAAAATGTGGGTCTTTGTTGGCTAGTTCTAGTTTGGGACTGTGTGACATAAGTCTTCTTGACATATTGAAGTGAGATTGAAATACATGGCATGCCCTAAAAATGGGATTTGACACAAAGGGGCCCTTTAACTAAAGTGTGGTGAGTTTTAACCTTACTGTACTTTAAAATTCTTTACTTTTATGGATTAAATTGGAAACTTGATATACGCTGTTTCGAAAGAAGTTAAAACCTTTTATTTTCCAAGATTATTTTAAATAATATTTTAAATGCCTTTAGAATACTATTGTAAGTTCCTAGAATTATGTCTCTAGTTATCTTATTGTCATCTGCACTGGACTTTATAGGATAGCTGCAAAATATAAATTCACTGATTGTACTGTATTCTATAAAAGCAAAACTTTTTTCTTTTACCGAGCTGTGGTAAGTGCAAGTACGTGCTAACCGCACCTTGAAAGGGCTTATTGTGGGGTGCAACTGAGATGTCCCATGGTAATTTTGCAATCTGCACGCACACACCATGTGCTAAAAAATAAACGTTTTTTTTTTTTTGTGAAGGGTCATGTCTGGGTTGAAGAGTGGGCGTTTCTATGCTAATAAGTTAGCATGTCAGCAATGTCGACACGCTGTTAGCATGTGATTAGCCAGTGAGTCCTTACTGCCCACAAAATAGGTGCTGGTAAGGGCTCATGCACTAATCTTTTTTAATGGCTATGTAGTAAAGGTAACATTAGCACGTGGCCATTAATGCCGGAAATTGGAAATCAGCTATTTTCTGGCTGTGGAAACAAATGGCCTTAGAGAGCAGGAAAGACCCATGTAAGGCCACATTTTCCCCACACTTTTGTAAAAGGACCCCAATGTGCACTAAGTGCAAAGTCTTTGTGGTAAATGTAGCATCCCCCCTGCATTTAGTGCACAGAGCAAAGAGTAATCACACAGATAGCACAGGAACACCGCCATTATCAGGCAACTACGTGTAATGCAGTGTGGGCCCTACAATAAATAAATAAATAAAAATTACCCCTCCCCTCAAACACACACATCTCTCTACTCCCCATGAACTGACCTCCCCTATCACAATCCTGATCCGTTGACACCCCTGAATGACAATTCTGACCTCCAAGTTCATACTGCCAACCCCCTTGGATCACAATCTTGCCCCCCCTCCACCGATCACAGTGTTAACCTTTACTCCTAGTGTGGAAAGATGCCCTCTAGTGATAGTCCCATGAGACTACTGCTAGTGGGTCATTGGTGCCATTTTGGATGAAGGCACCAACTCAGTGGCCTCAAAGAGGGTTCATTGCTCCTCCCCAGATCACTGGACCATGACTGCTAACCCCTGGGTAGGTCACGGGGGGGGGGGGGGGGGTGAGGGGAGGTCAAAGGATGTTGAGAGGTTACGGCTCTAGGTGGGCAGAGTTTTGTTGGAAGAGAATAGGGTTTATTGAAGGGGTGAAGTTGTTAGATCAGGGGGTTCCGGGTCTGCTTGGGATGTTGGAGGTGTGATCAGGAGAGTTTGGAGTCTTCTTGGGGGGGGGGGGAGAGGTTGTGAGTCTCATTGGGAGGAGGTTTGGATTTTGATTGGGGGGGGGGGTCACAATGTAAGTGGGGGCAAGGTGGTGAATGAAGGATGTCAGGGTAAGGGAAGAGGGGATTGTAACTCACCATCATTTTGTTTGTGGCACACTACTAGACTACCGCTAGTGCAGGAGCACTCACAACCTCCTCTTGAAGTGGCAGTAAATTCTGATGCACTATCAGTAGTCACAACAGCTAGTGTTCAGCACTAACCAGTGTGCTAGCTGTCAGAATAGGCCACTCCTCACCCCACCCATGTCATGCCCCTTTCCTATTCACTCCTCCATTTGGCAGCAAAAACAGTTTAGTGAAAGAACCTCCAAGTACTGAACATTTTTAAGAGATCTACTTGTTTCCACTTTTTGGATGAAGATACTAGTCAGCACATTTTGTACGTTTTTTGTTGTCTTATGATGTGGAACTAGCTGTGAAGCCTGTTATAGAATGCATTTGGGGCTCATAGCTCTGAGGACACTGTTGGTGGGGGTTTTAATCTCAGCATTTTTTTTTTGTATGTGTGTCTCATATCCCTCGTTTGGTTGGCTATTATCTCTGGAACTGGTAGTAAGAAGTCCAGGGAGAAGCTTCCCATTCAAACTAGTACATAAAGCATGTAAATCGCACGTCAGCAACCTGCATTCACAATAAAGGAGTTTAGTTCTGAGTTCCTGTCTCTGAGAGCTTACTCCTAGGGCCCCTAACCATACCATACAGAGGCAGTATTACAGTGATGTGAAAAAGTCCCCCCCCCCCACCCGATTTTCCCTATTATTGTATTTATGTCACACTGGTGTCTGATTTTTAAACAAAATTTAATATAAGACAAAGGGAATCTGACTAATTACACAACACAGTTAAACAAAGTTATTAAACACCCATATCATCCATGTGAAAATTAAGTATCCCCTTGGTTAATCAATCAACCAAATTACCACATTTAATTGATAATTAGTTTCCGCTGATTGAACACTGCCACGCTTCATTGCAGCCAACCCTGTTGAATCTAAACCTCACTATATATTGAAGTATACCATGAAAGTGAAGTAGTCACCAGATAGTTTCTACAATAACGCTATGCCAGGATTAAAGGAAATGACAGAAGAGATGAGAAAAAAATTGTTGAAATATGTCAGTGTAGAAAGGGTTACAAAGCCATTTCTAATGTTTTGGGACTTCACCGAAACACAGTGACAGCCATTATCTCCACATAGAGAAGACTTGGAACCATGATGAATTTTTCCAGGAGTGGTAGACCTGCCAAAATTACTCCAAGGCACAGCGACAACTCATCTGGGAAGTTACAAAACATACGAAAAGAACTTCAGGCCTCTCTAAGACCTCAGCTAAGGTCAGCATTCAGGACTCCACTATAAGAATGTCACAACTGTCAGGAATGGTGAGCCCTTGGACCAAAGCCGGAGCTTTGGCAGACAAAAAACCTGGGCTGGCACAGGCAGGAATCAGAACAGACTGGACTAAGATAAACTAACAGACTCAACAAGGCAGGACAGAGGTAACTAAACACAATAGACAAAACAAGGACCGGATCCAGACAAGGCAAGGAAAAGAAGGCAAAGGGGCCAGAACGGGAACCCAGACAGGACAAGGCAAGACTCAGAACTGGATTAAAACTGGGACCCAGAAATGCAAGACAAGGCAACACACGGAAGTAGATTAAAACTGGGTCCAGAAAAGGGCAAGACAAGGACAAGGCAAGAACTGGATCTGGACAGGACTAGACTGAAAGAGACAAAACAAAGCACAACTAGACAGGCAAGACAGGGAAGGAGCTAGGTAACAAAATAACAGAAGCAGGACAATACACAAGGCAGGAACAGGATTCAGGATACTCAAACAGGCTTGGCTGGAAGAGGATTCAGGATTCTCAAACAGGCTTGGCTGGAACAGGATTTTGGAAAGGGCTTGGCTGGAACAGGATTCTGGAATGGGCTTGACGGCTTGGCTTGACTGGAACCAGATGCTGGAATGGACTTGGCTTGGCTGGAACTGGATCCTGGAACAGACTTGGCTTGGCTGGAACCGGATGCTGGAACAGACTTGGCTTGGCTGGAACAGGAGTCTGAAAGGGACTTGGCTTGACAGGGAACAGGGTATTGAAAGGGACATGGCTTGACAGAGAGCAGGGACAGAAACTAGCTCAAACACATAGCGGGGCAGAACCTGGCTCAAACACACAACAGGAACAGAACTTAGCAGAAACAGAGCTCAAGAGCCAGGAAGCAAACATAGCAGGCAAAGGATTAAGCAGACTAAGTGAAGACAAACAAAGAAGCAATGTGCTTACCAGCATCCACAGCTGGAAGGGAAAGGCCAGGCAGATTGAGAGGCAGCAGACACACCTGCATAGCAGTGAATTAATTAGAGACAATGCTGGCTTCTACAGACTCTCAGAATTAACAGACAAGAACTACACACACAGGAAACAGAATACGGAAAACAAAAAACAGGAACAGAGCTTGGCTAAACACTGAGATTGGCTTAAATACAGAGCTTAACTATAGCAAGAGTCAAAAGCACGGCTAGACTAAAAGCAGAAGCCAAGGGACGTCAAACAGATACAGACACCAAGGGTAGGGTATGGCTTTAGAGCCAGGCCTTCAGGATCAAGGTTCAAAAGCAAACTCACAGAAACAAAACAAAGCATTGAAACACAAGACTCAGGGAAACACAGAACAGACCTTCAGGAGCAAGACTCAAGAACAAAGCCAAGCAGGGATATGACCTATACAGGTAACACAGATTAAGAGACCTCTTGCAAAGGCAAGTAGGAAAGCTCCCTAGGTCCTTATAAAGGAGTAGGCTGATGATGTCACAAGTAGGAAATGAAGCAGAAGCAGGGAGACCAAAGCAAGGTTTGGCTAACAGAAAGAACAACAACAGGAAATGAAGCAGAAGCAGGGAGACCAAAACAAGGCTTGGCTTACAGGAAGAACAGAAGAGACTGTGCAAAAATGGGATTCATGGAACAGTAGCAAGGCAGAAACTGCTACTATCCAAAAGTAACATCAATGCTCATCTCACATTTGCAAAAACACACCTGGATGATCTCCAAGCCTTTTGGGATAATGTTCTATGGACAGATGTGCCAAAAGGAGAAGACTTTGGTCAACACAAGACCTATTATGTCTGGTATAAAGCGAAGTCAAATCCAAAAGTAGGAGTGGACCAAAAAGACTGGGTGTGATGCACGAGTGGTGCCTAATAAAGACTTGTATACTATCCATTTGGCTGTAAGAGTCTTTTTGGTCCACCCCTACATTTGGATTTGACTGTTCTGCACATAGGGGTTCCGTCTCCTTTTGGTTCTTGTTGTGTTGACTGCTTTGGTATAAAGCAAATACAGCACTCCACAGTACCAACAACAGACCAACAGTCAAACATGGTGTGGTAGTGTAATGGTGCGGGGATGCTTTGCTGCCTCAGGACCTGCAAAGTTTACCTTTTATTATTATTATTTATGCAAATTTTAATGATATATCATTCAATTAGCTACTTAAAAAGAAATATGAGCACATCAATTCAAACCAACATTTCAAAGAAAAAAATACAAAAAATATAAGGTAAGGTAGTCTATAAAATCACTGCTCAGCAGCAATCTCCACAAGTATTGGGACCGAAGCCTTATCTAAGGAGAGACATACCCAAGCAAGAAATAATATCATTCTATAAAGCAAATTGCCATGTGAAAATCTCTGCCCATCTATAGATATCACACTACAGCACTAATTTCTAAAATGTGTAGGTGAAGTAGTTGGAGCATTATCAGCTAAAAAGAACGTCAACTAAGATGTATAAAAAAATACATATTTAATATTCAATTAATAAATCACATTTACAGGAAAATTTCAAAAGACAATGAACTTGTGATCTCCATATTAAGAATTATTTTCTCTTCTTCTGTGTAACCCTAGAAACATCTGGAAAAACAATTTTAATTAAAAAAATGTGTTATGTCTATTTGTGAAAAAACATTAACATCAAATTCAAATCTGCAGCTGAAATAAAATGTAGCATCCAGTGTATCTACTGATAACTTATTAGAATCATTAGACTGATATAGAGCCAAGTTATCCATTGATGCCACAATTTCTTGATTTTGATCTTCAATGCGTGCTAATGTGTTTGACACTGGTATATAATAAACTCTTATCACTGGAGGTAAATTAGATTTGTCTGTTTTCAAAACTTTTACAAAATATTTAACTATCCATACATAGGCAAATGACCCTCCTGTTTAGGGAAATTCACCAATCTCAAACTTCTGCTTCTGGAGATATTTTCCAAAGCCTCCAGTTTTCTATGAATCATAGTATTACCTTTAACAAGGGAAGAGTCCAAAAGTTCTGACTTCGAAAGCCTAGACTCCAAACTATCTAATCTACTGCCCTTGACATCCAGAATAGACTCATGCTTGGGTGACTTTCAACTAGAGCAGTCACTTGAGTATTCATTGAATTAAATTGTTCTGCTATTAGAAAACTTGCCTTTATTGAAGGAACCAAGAATTCTGCACTATAATCAGAAAATTCCTAAGGAAAACATCTGGTCGTCTGTGAGCTGGAGCTGAAGCAGAAGAGTAATTGGGTTATACAGCAAGAGAACGATCCACAATACCAAAGCAAGTCTACATCTGAATAGCTGAGGAGAAACAAAATTTAAGTTTTGGACTGGCCTAATCAAAGTCCTATCTTGAACCCAAAAGAGATGCTACAGCAGGACCTGAAATGAACCATTTATACAGAAAAAGAGTAGTGGAGGAGTAGCCTAATGGTTACTGCAGTGGTCTGAGAACCAGGGAATCTTGATTCAGGGGTTCTTTTACCAAGCTGTGTGAAAAAGGGCCCTGTGCTAGCGGCAGGGGCTGTTTTTCCCATGGTCCAGGGCCCTTTTTACTGCAGCGGGTAAAAAAAGCCCCCAGACACACATGGCCATGCGGTAAGAGAACTCTTACTGCATGGCCATGTGGCGAGGAGCCCTTACCACCACCCACTGAGATGGCAATAAGGGTTCCCGTGCTAACCCAGCGGTAACTGGGCAGCATGTGGTGATGCCCGATTACCACTGAGTTATTGCCGCGCAAGCCATTTCCAGGGGTTTTCTTTTTCCCTCAGAAATGGCATGCGCTCGGGGCGGGACTACCGCCGGCGGCTGCATTGGGCCGGCGCTAGTCCCAGAAGAGCACACATTGGGCTTACTGCTGCCCTGTGAAAGGGCCTCTCAATTTCCACTGCAGCTCCTTGTGACTCTGGGCAAGTCACTTAACCCTCCATTGCCCCAGGAACAAAATAAGTACCTGAATATAATATCCAAACTATTTTGCAACCACAGAAAGGCAATATATTAAGTCCTGTCTCTTCCCCTTTCCTTTCCTTTAAAAAAAGTCTTACAAATGTGTTTGAATTAAAGCAGTTCTGCAAAGAAAGGCAGCCTATGATTTCTCAATTGTGAAGTGAAAGACTGATGTTAAATTATAGGAAGCATTTGGTTGCAATTATTGTTGATAAAGATGATACAACCAGTTATTAAGTTTAGAGGGACAGTTACTTTTTCACAAGGGTAATATGGGTGTTGGATAACTTTGTTCTTTAAATAAATGATGTAATAATTTTCAAGAACTGCTATGTTTTTACTCAGGTTTCCTTTGTCTAATATTATGTTTTCTTTATTTAGATTTTGCTCACACCTTTTTCAGTAGTAGCTCAAGGTGAGTTGCATTCAGGTACACTGGATATTTCTTTGTCCCAAGAGGGCTCACAATCTAAGCTTGTACCTGACGCAATGGAGGGTTAAGTGACTTGCCCAAGAACACAAGGAGCAGCAGTGGAATTTGAACTGGCTACCTTTGGATTGCAAGACCCCTGCTCTAACCACTAGGCCACTCCTGTGCAGATCAGAAACCACTCAGTGTGAGGGGGAGATCAGGACGGGGAAATCTTTTTCACCTCACTGTACATTGCCAGTTTTGTTTCTTATTCCTTAAGTTTTACATGATTGTAAACCATATTCAGTGAACAAAAAGCATGCAGAGCCTTCAAAATAGGAACAAGTCTTTAATTCAGGGACCTGACATAGGCTGTGTTTCTGTGCACTGTGCCTGCATCAGGGATCATTCGGACAAAAAGTAACCAAACACAATAAATCCAGTTGGAGGGTAGTACCAAAGTTGTTGTGCCTTCTAACACTCCAGCTCAGCATTCTTTGAAAAAGTGGCAGCAAAACGAAAAGGACAGTTACAGAAGAACATATGAACATAAGCATTGCCATACTGGGACAGACTGAAGGTCCATCAAGTCCAGTATCCTATTTCCAACAGTGGCCAATCCAGGTCACAAGTACCTGGCAAGATCCGAGAACAGTAAAACAGATTTTATGCCACTTATCCTAGAATATGTAGTGGATTTTCCCAAGTCCATCTTAATAATGGCTTATGGACTTTTCTTTTAGGAAATTTTCCAAAGCTTTATTAAACCCTGCTAAGCTAACTGCTTTTACCACATTCTCTGGCAATGAATTCCAGAGTTTAATTACTCATAGAGTGAAGAAATATTTTCTCCAATTCATTTTAAATTTACTACTTAGTAGCTTCTTTGTGTACCCCCTAGTCCTGGGATTACCATGTTGTACAAGATCCTTCTGTACCACTAAATGTCTTTTTAACATATTTCCACTACTCATGATGTATTGTAAGCTACATTGAGCCTGCAAAAAGGTGGGAAAATGTGGGATACAAATGCAATAAATAAATTAAATAAATAAATAAATAAATATAAGAAATAAATTAAATGAAGAATTTTCAACTTTCAAAAAAAAACATTTTTTTGAACACTACTGCACACTTAGGAGTAGTTTTACTAAGCTGTGGTCTCATCTGGGCTTAAGATGGGTTTTGTGGGATTTTCCCGTGCACTAAGCCCACATTGAACACTGCATCTTTTTAGGGCTTTTTTTGTTGTGTTAATTGCAGGTTATGCACTAATGTACCCATTAGCACAGTACCTGCAAATAATTAATATAAGAACACTTACCACCTCCTATTTATGAGGCATTAAGTGCTCCTGCATTAACTCTATGTTGTCGAGTTAGCGTGCACTAATCGTAATGCACTAGCCGGATAACGAGGAGACCGCCCATTCTCTACCTATAACACACCCTCTCAAAAAAGCATTTCTAAAACATCGGTAGCCACGGGGATATCAGGACCTGCTGGGAGGGGGAGGGAAGGAAAAGGAAGGGGAAATTTGAACCTGGGAGAGGAGGGTTTGGAGGATCAGAGTTGGAGTGAGATTGGCAGTGGCAGTAACTCAGAAGTTAATTATCCGAAGTTCAAACAGCCTTTTGTGTATAACTCCTAGCTCCTCTCTGACTCTATTCCAGGAGTGCCCCTCCACTGCTCAGATTTTACCTGGGTGGCTAGAGATTAAAATTCAACCACACTGCACAGTTATATGCCACTGAATATTGGTGGACAGTCTGTTCATCAGTGTTTATGTGGACAGGAGTGTCTCCTGCCCACTTAAACCACGCTGCACATTGACCCCTTTGCTGAAAATATGGCATAAATTTAGGAGCTCAGCTTTTATTTTGCATTTTGTGTCCAAAGATTTTATAGGAGAGAAAGATGAAGGTTTTGGAATGACTTTCACAGTCACCAGACTTGAGTATTATTGAAAATCTATGGTGAGATCTCAAACATGCTGTGCATGCAAGTTGACCTAAGAATATTTCTGAGCAAGAGAAATTCAGCAAAGAAGATCGGGAAAAGATTCCAAAGGCAAGAATAGAAATACTATCAGCTGGCTACAGGAAATGTGTGGAAACTGTTGCAAAGAACTGACTGAAAGGGTGTCCAAACCTTGGTCATGTTCATTAATTCCTTATTATCAATCTGTAAAAAAAAATTGCAAATAAATAGTGATTGTGCATTATAGTTTGCAGAAAGATGTTGAGTTTAACTTTGGACTACGCTGAGGTTGTGTTAGATTCTGTTCAGGTACAATGTAGAAGAAAAAAAAAAAAAGCAAAGGAGAAAGGTTCCCCTCTGGACGAACAATGGGGTCCTTTTATTAAGGCATGCTAACAGATTTAGTGTGCGCTAAATGCTAAGATGCCTATTATATTCCTCTGGGGGTCTTATCATTTAGCACACACTAATCATTAGCATGCACTAATTGACAGATTCTATATATTGCGCCTAGCGTTCCACGCCTAAATCTAAGCATATTCCATAACAATGTGTGTAAATTAATTGGCTTAACAAGCCAATCAGCGTTGCTAACAGCACTTAAGCAATAATGAGCACTAATTGACAATAATTAGAATTTACGTGCATAACTAGTTAAGTGTATGTTGTAACTCATTACGCCTAAATTCTAATGTGCACATCTAAAAAGGGGTGTGGTTATGGGTGGGGAAATGGGCATTTTATTGGCGTTCCAAAATGTACATGTGTTGTTGTTGTAGAATATGGCCCAGTCCGCATAAATCTATGTGCAGGGATTTATGCCACGTTTTTGTTGGTATAAATGGATGCATGTAGTTTTAGGTGCTGGGATATCAACCAAGCGTATTCTATATACTGCGCTTAAATCTTATAGAATGCGCTTAGGTGATTTCCATACGGATTTTCCAGGCACCATGTATAGAATCTCCCCTTAAATCTGTTAGTGCGCCTTAGTAAAAGGACCCCATGACAAAAAGGAGTGGCTTATTACCACTGGTACCTAGCATTTGCAAACAGCTGTACACCTAGGGGCAAATTAGCGCTTAGTGTTATTCTATAAATATCACTCAAAGTTAGGCACCATTTACAGAATTTAGGGGCCCTTTTACTAAGGTGAATTAGCACCTATGTGCATACAATGCACGTCAAATTAGAACTACCGCCCAGCTACCGCATGCCCCAGGTGTTAATTCTAACTTTTACATGCGTCCGATATGTGCGGCAGAAAATATTTTTTTATTTTCTACGACGTGGTGCTTACAGGGTGGCAATTGGCAGTGTACGCACACTAACGATTACTGCCTGGTAGACTCATAAGACCTTAACCCTAAGTCAATGGGTGGCGGTAAGCTCTCAGGCCCAAAATGGATGCGTGCCAATTTTAATTTTGTCGCACGGCCATTTTTGGCCAAAAAAAGGCCTTTTTTGCAGACGCACTGAAAAATAGACCTCTGGGCATCCAATACACGTGCCTACATCAGTGTAGGCTATTTTTCAGCGTGCCTTAGTAAAAGGACCCCTTAGTGCCAGGATCCACGACTACTTTTAGGCGTGACCATTTACACCAACTGAACCCTGGTGTAAATCCTCACGCCTAAATTAGGCGCAGATTCCCTCTTATTCTATAACAACGCATCTAAATTGATTCACCCATCACCCTCCCATGGCTGTGTCACCTTTATTGATCCATGCGCAAAGCTTACATGCAGATCTGGGCTCATAAATTTACGCGTGCAGATTTTAATTGATGCCAATAAGCACTGATGATTGGTAGGGCCCAATTCTCGGCACTAATTGGCTCCTTATTCAATGAAATTGCATGCGCAAATTGAGCACATGCCCAGATTTGTGCACGCGATTGAAAGCACCGTTTATAGAATCCAGGGCTAATTTTTTTTAAATGCGCTCTTTTAAAGATTCCTTTCTCCCAGGTATTGGGAAAAGATAGCATAATATTACTCACCTCACCTAGGGCCCTGTTTACTAAATTGCGCTGTAGGTACGCTAGTGTTTTTAGCGTGCTAAAAATTAGCATGCGCTAATGCTAGAGACACCCATATATTCCTGTGGGTGTCTCTAGCATTAGTGCGCGCTAAAAACGCTAGCGAGCCCCTAAACACAGCCCCTAGAGTATGTTGCACTGGAGAAAGAAGCAACCGTGGAACTTGGTAGCCTAGCACGGAGGTCATTGCTAATCAAATGAAAAAAAAAATTGCCACTAGTTAATTTATCTCTGCCTATGAAGGCCCTTCCAGTAACTATCCAAAGGCCACAGTATGCTTTCTGAGAAAGGCTGGTTTTTCTCTGAGCTATGCATCAATCATTAGTAACAGCACGGACCAAATGCCAGAAATTCATGCTTTACAACGTGTACATTAAATAAGATGGCTTTTCTTAATATAGCCAAATTATTCAGGCGATTTGTCATGTTTTATCTTGAATTATAATTTTGCTTACACACATTACTGGGTTTATGTATTTTTTTAAAAAAACAGTAATTCATTTACAGCAACTTTCATTCATGTGTACAGTAATTGCCTTTCATTTATTCTACCATACACTAATTAATTTATGCATTTCTTTCAGGGCTTTGTTAGACCATAAATTGTAAGTATTAGACTATTACATATTTAAATACAAACCCTAAAATATGTCTGAATAAATTTCAAGGGTTTCATGAATTCAGTAATAGCTATGATCATCGTGAGTGTATAAAACATAGTAATTAATAGCCTATCTAATTCAAATGTATTTAAGCCTGAATATATTGATGTATATTTCAAAGTTCTACTTAATTGTTGCAAGATTAAGGTGAAAATTATTTCAACAAACCTTCCTTAATGGTGCAGTAGGGTGAATGGCTGATTCCATAAACACTGAGCCATTTTTGTCTCTTATTTTTCAACTTTTAATTTGTGTTATAGTGTTCATCTCCACATAATGCATAATTAATCTGAGTGTACTGTGTATATCTATCTGGTTTTGCATTTTATCATTTTCAAATTGCTTATTTTTATCTCTTATGTTGACTAGGGATGTGTATAGGGGGGAAAAACGTGTGCTTTGTTCCTTGTTCATTTCCCTGCCTAATTTTTTTTGTTTTATTTCATTCATTACATTCCCTATATTGTTTCATATCTTCTGTAATTTGAGCATTGGGTGTTAGTGATTAAAAGGGCACAGAATCCTGGATAAGAAATTCTACTCCCTTCACTCCCAAAGCCCCACCTAGTCCCTTCATAAAGTCAATGGCCCTCCGTTCGTTGCTCATTCCACCTGTCTCCACTGTTCCCTTCCAAAAAGTCCAAAACTGCCAATGACCTGTAGTATTGCACAGGAAGCTGGTAATGTTGGACTCGGCATTGATTGGTGCACACTGGTTTGTGCTATATCCTCATTAAATGGACTTGGGGAAAAATGCACAATTTCGGGAATACCATGTATAAAATGTTTGTACGTTTGGGTAGCTTGCCAGGTGCCCTTGACCTGGATTGGCCGCAGTCAGGGACAGGATGCTGGGCTCGATGGACCTGGTTTGTGCTATATCCAAATTAAATGGACTTGGGAAAAAATCCACAATTTCGGGAATACCATGTATAAAATATTTGTACGTTTGGGTAGCTTGCCAGGTGCCCTTGACCTGGATTGGCCGCTGTCAGGGACAGGATGCTGGGCTCAATGGACCTTTGGTCTTTTCCCAGTATGGCATTACTTATGTACTTATGGGGTCCTTTACTAAGCGGTGGTAAGCCTAATGTGGGCTTACCACTCGCTATTCTGGAACTACTGCCAGGCTACTACAGTACATCATTTCTGGTGCTCCAAAAATGTTAAATATTTTTATAGTGCCAGTGTTTACTTGGCAGTAATCGGGTAGAAATCCCTTTCCCCTTCCAGACATGCAGTTTATGTGTGTGTGTGGGGGGGGGGGGGGGGGCAGGAGTGTACAGAATTGTGAGACAGGATAGGTAGTCAGGGGTGCCACGACAAAAGGCCTTAAAGGTGAACATAACTTCTTTATGAATGATACGTTGTTTAAGGAAGAAGTAGGTGTAATCCCCAAGGCTTCTTTTTCTAGAACAGTAGTTATCAAGTCAGTCCTTGGCACACACACAGTGAAGTTGGTTCTTCAGGATACCACAATGAATAAATATGAGCCAGATTTGCAAATGGAGGCAGGGCATGCAAATTTGTTTCATGTATATCCATTGTGGATATGCTAAAAAGTAAACTGGCTGGTGTATCCCTAGCACTGGTGTGAAAATTCATAAGGGTGTGAAGACAAAACATTATCAAAAGTGCTGTTGTCAGGCTGTGCTATACTGAGGCTTCTATGTTTCTTGAAGCTTGTAATATAGTCAGGATATAGTCTGGATATGTCAGCTACTGTTATAAGGTCTTTTGAAGATTTTTTTTTTGATGGCTGTTGTGTTTTTGTATGACTATCCTACACTTTTATACAATGTTGTAACTTCTTTTCTTTGATGTTTCTATGTTGTTTTATGAATTGTAAGCTGTCTTGATGGCATATCCCTAAGGCACTATATCAAATAAAGAAAGAACTTGACCTGGATGTCATTAAAGCCTGGTGTTAATTGTGGGACCTGCAGGGTGCAGCAAGAAAGTGTGTACCTTGGAACCAGCATGAGCCTACATCTAGTATTTTTTCAGAGAGCAGCTAGGAAGCTGAACCCCATAGGGGTGTAGTTGGTGAGACTAATATATGCCCATGGTTATGGAGGGAAAATATCTTTTTTTTCTGAACCCTGAAACGAACCAACCTGCCTATCATTCTAAAGGCTTGGGATCAAGAAAAACATAAGTACATAAGTGCTCTCATACTGGGACAGACCGAAGGTCCATCAAGTCCAGTATCCTGTTTCCAACAGTGGCCAATCCAGGTCACAAGTACCTGGGAAGATCCCATAAAGAGAAGGAGGAGAAACAGTAGGCTATTATTACTTCTGAAGCTGGCCTAGAAGAAGCTCTGACTAGGTGCTCAGTAGGCTATTATTACTTCTGAAGCTGGCCTAGAAGAAGCTCTGACTAGGTGCTCACACCTGATTCAGCAACTACTGCTGGAACTGTGTGGAAACAGCAACACTGAAAAGAATTCCTTTTTCTACCAACCTGGACTGAGTGCTGGACAGGTGTAAACAAGTGGGGTCTCTGAGATCACAAGGAGTTGAGGCAAACCACATAAAAAGAAACGATCCCTGAAGTCCCCTTATATCCAAAATGAGGAGAAGAAGCATTAAAGCCTCAGGTGAACCTTGCTAGAGCCCCAGGAACTCTGTGGAGGCTAGAAAGAAGTGAGCAAGGGGAGTGAAAGGGAGATTCAAGTCCTCATGTCAGGCGAGGAGAAAAGTAAAGCATATGTGACTGTGCATCTGTAGAAGCATCTATAACTACTTTAAGTGTTCCTTTTGCTACTATTCATCTTGGTTAATGACTGTACCCTAAGTTTGATCCCATTGGGTCGGTATTAAATTTGGAGTTACAGTTACTTAATCATTCTGGGAGCACCCCTATAGAGAAGGTCAAGACACGGTAATCAGATGCTGTCAGAGATCTGTAGGAATAAGGGCCCTGAAGAGAATTTTTACTCCCACTCCATAGGACCCATTATCCTACTGTTTGTGCTTTTGGGCAGGGGTCTGCCTGGGGGTCCATATATATAGATATTTGGTGCTACTGACTATAAGGAGGTAATTCTACAAGATGGCCACCTAGACTTAGGTGGCATGAACGCACATAAATACTGGCATTTTAGACATTTATGAATGTAAATGACCATCTGGCAAGTGACATTCTCCTATGTGCCAATATGCGATGGCATGTACTTTGCAGGTGGGCATTCACATGGGCAGAGTTTGGGTGTAGCATGAGTGGGGTAGTCATTTAAATGCATAGATGTTAAAATACTGTATGTGCATTCTTTCATGATCTAAGGGCAAGCATTTACATCAGCACTTTAGTTATTGCACCTGAACTATAAGCGCATATGTGACCGTCTCTGGGAAAAGATGAGTAAAGTAGCAGATTCGACATGTTCAGAGTGGCTGATTTTTCATGTCATGGATCCATAAGTAGCCTAGAAAAGTTACATGTTTGAACTTTGGTAACTTTTTAAAACATTTTTTTCACATAAAAGGATGGGGTTTGGACCAACAGAATTCATTAAAACCTCATTTTTTGTTTCTGGTGACTTTAGTCACCTTTTCATAGAGATGGTCACATACGTGACCTGAAACGCTAGTATTTGTTACAAAAATAAGCTTCAAATAGGCACATTATTGACACCTAAAATTAGGCACCGCTTTTTAGAATTGCCCTTCACAGGTGCAGCAGTGCTGCATTAGGTATAAATTAATTTAAATTATCATGGTCACCATCACAGCTGAATATCGGCCTCTCCATGTTCAGAAAAGAGAATCTGGTTGTGCTTCAGTCTCCTCACATTGGTTTCTCTTTACATGGTCACTTCTGAGTAGTACATGTAGTTTCATTAGCTTAAAAGTAGAAAATAGAGATATGCAGCAGCGGTGGTTTGAGTCCTTCAGGAAATGCTGACATCAAGCCTGCAGCCATGAAGCTGGTAGAGAGAGATTCTTTTTTCCTAGTTACTGAGAAAAGAAGCTGCAGTGTTAACAGCTTCCCATCATGTTGAGGTTTTGATTTCAGGTTACCATTCCCCAGTAGCTGCAGGGTCTTTCCAGCTTAAGACCTTCTATTGTATCTGAGCACTGAGTAAAGCTATCCCTGAAGGATTTATCAAGATCAGGTGATATGGTTTTTATGCCCATCTGCTCACATGCCATCAAAGGTGAGACACAGCCTTGTACTGATGGAACCTACAGAGGAACAGAGGATCTATTTCCCTTGAAGCTACAACAGTACAAGCAGCAAAAACAAGAGGAAGGGTACAGGGGAGAGAAACATTTCCCTTTATCATGCCTCATGCATTATTCAAGTTTTGGTGTCATCTCAGTACCAGAGAGAAAAAAGAGGCTAAAGAAACACTATCAATAATTATGTGGTAGCTAAATTTATAACTGTGCCTAGACTGAGGATGCAAAACGGTGCCTGTTTGTAATCTATTTTAAAACACATAGGTTCCTCTGTGTCTTTATAAAATAGACCAGAAAAGCTGGAGAAATTGCAGATAAAATGAAGCTTTTGTTCACATGTAAAGTATCTTGACTCTACAGAAAACCCATGCCTAAACCTGGCTTATATTGTACTGTGATTATTGCCGATGTTGCTGCCTTTGTACTTGACCTCGCTCCCTCTCCCCTTTACAGGTCTCACCATATTCTCTGCTGTATCTCTGACTCTCCTGGGTCTGCTCCCACTCATTTTCCTCGCATTGCCTATATCTTGAAGGCATTCTCCCAGTATCCTTGATACCCAATTGCTACCCTTCAGAGAGTCTATCAGAATTCCAGGTGTAATCTTTGATTCTAAGCTCACTTTCAAAGCTCAAATTGATCATTATCTTTATCGTTATCTTTTTTTGCTCTCCACTCTGTTCAGCCTTTTCTCTCATCCCAGAGCCTGCATATTGTACTGTGATTATTGTTGATGTTGCTGCCCTCTCCCTCTCCCCTTTACAGGTCTCTCCATATTCTCAGCTGTATCTCTGACTCTCCTGTGTTCTCCCGTTCATCTCCCTCACATTACTGAAGGTGACATCATCTCCTCTCGCCTACATCTTCAAGACATTGTCCCGGCGCTTGCACCAGGGTGGCCTGCCGAAGGAGCATAATGCTCCTTGTGCACTCCTTGGGGCACCTTTGAGGGTACCACAAGGAGTGTTATTGCTATTATTCCCTTCCACTTGGCTGTGCTTGTTGTCTTCTTTCCCTCCGTTAATGCCTCTATTTTTCTGTGCTTGTCTTCTACTCCTCTTTTAACTAATATGTCTCTCACAATCCCTGTGCTAATCCAACTGCATCCATTTTGACCATTGTGCCCCCTTCCATTGCAATACCCCTTTCCTTTGGCACCCTCTCCTTTTTCTTTCCCTCCCCGCGACCCAGTTTCTAACTACATTGCTCTTGGATCTCCTTAATGTCTATTTTCTTCGCCATAAAGGCTCCTTAGTTTCAGATCTTGTCTGGCAGCATTCCTTAGACATCCTTTGCCTGATCAAAATGTGGCTCTGCCCAGGTGACATGGTGTCCCTGCTCATATCCTGATCCCCTGGTTTTTGCTTTGTTCACACCCCCCATCCCTCTTGCTTTTTTCTACTCTTAAAGTTACCCAATGACCTTTCAAAGTTCTTTCTGACGCTCTTATTCTACATGTCTCCTCTCCTCTGTCCTCTTTTTATTTGGCCCTCCTTTACCATCCCCCTTCTCTCTCTTCCTTATCCCCTTGATGACCTTTCTGCCTTTACAGCTGAATGCTCTGGTCTTTTTTCCCCATTAGTTCTTCTTGGGGAATTTAACCTCTCTCTTCTTCTGCCGCTGACGCCTTCTTCTCCCTAACTTCCAACCTGGGTCTTGTCTAACACATTGCCTTCCCTACACATTCAGCCGGCAACACTCTAGCCTTGGTCTCTACTTCTTTCTGCTCATCCCTCTCTCTGCCTTATCATCCCACTCCCAGCCCTGGACAGACCATTTGCTGCTCTTGTTTTCCCTTCCCTCTCTCCACATTCCCTCGACTGCTGTGCCAGTTTCTGCTGTGTCCTGTCATCTCTCTGAGTTAACTATAGATCACCTAGCCTCTGCTCTGTCTTCCCTAATTTTCAGCCCCACAGATTCAGTGACCGACTGGGCCTGTGACCTTAATACAGTTCTTGGCCAACTTCTGGATGATCATGCTCCTCTTAAAATGCACCCCCCAAGCACCTCTTTCTCACTCCCTTTATTTCATTTCAGATTTCTGCCTTCTTAAGTCTCAACTGCACCATGCTGAACGCCTCTGGTGCAAGTCCACTTCTTCTTTGTCCTTCTCGCGCTATCAGGCCTGTCTCCATGTCACATTGCCATGGCCCTCAACAAGCCTCAAGCTCTTTTTCAAGTGTTTAACTGTCTCTCACCTGCTGACACCTTACCCCTTTCCTATGACCCATCCCTTGTACTGCTGTCAACCCTGGCAGATGCCTGGGCAGCTAAAACTGTTTCTCTTTGCTCCTCTCTCCCTCTGCCATCTTCTGACACCCTCGTCAACTCCCTCCCTTCTTCCCCCTCTGAGGTCTCCCATGCTACCTATTTCTCTTAGTCTCCTTTTAATATACTCTTTGCCACCACATCCCTCAAGGTCGTACAACCTCTTAACTCATCTTCCTCTGGCTTAGATCCCTGGCCTGCTTTCTTAGAGAAGCACCTTGCTCCTGCCTTAGTCCCTTTTCTTCTTCCTCTTCTTCAAGCCTGACTTACCTCTGGTACTGTCCCTGCCCCATGGAAACATACTCTGGTCACTCCCCTCTGAAAAAACCTCGCTTAAGGCCTCTTTTACTAAGGTGCGCTATTGTTTTTAGTGCACGCTAAACGTTAGCGATGCACATAGGAATATATGGACATCACTAACGTTTAGCGCACCCTAAATATTAGTGCACATTAAAAATACTAGTGCGCCTTGGTAAAAAACCTTAGATCCTTCCCTTGCTCCATCTCAAATCTCTGTTTCTTTGGCAAGATCCTCAATAAACTCATTCTTACTCAGCTTGACTCCTTTATTGAAAATTCCAATATTCTCCATCCTTTTCAGTCAGGTTTTTGTGCAAATCACAGCACAGAGACCCTTCTTATTTCCTTATATGACACTATCCATATTGCCCTGGATCACCGTTTCTCTGTTATTATTGTTTCCCTCAACCTTTTCTCAGCATTTGACTTAGTCGATTACTTGCTCCTGTTGTATCAGCTGTGCTCTATCAGTATCACTGGTTCAGTCCTTTCCTGGTTTTCCAGCTATCTCTCTGGTCGCTTCTTCTAACTTTATCTGCCCTCCCTATTTCCTATCCACTCTCTCCTCCCCTCCATCAGCAATAACTAGAATTTTAATCTGTTGTGTTAACTGCTTAGTCACTTATCCAGGATCAATTTGCGGTATATGAAGTGTACAAATAAATAAATAAATATATAAAAGTACATGCTTTCTGGTCGTGCATGTGAAAATTTTTATGAAGGTATTTTATCTGCATATTCTGTCGCATACGTGCAAAAATGTCTTTATAAAATTACTCCTGTTGTAGATTTGAGAACTGGTTAAAAGATTGAAGACAGACAGTAGGGCTACATGGTCAGTATTTTCAATGGAGAAGGGTACATGATGGGGTTCTCCAGGGATCTGTACTGGGTCCAGTGTTTTAAAAAATATATTTATTAATAACCTTAAAACAGGAATAAAGAGTAAGGAGATCAAATTGGTTGACAAAACAAAGTTATTCACAGTTGTTAAACCATAGGAGGACTAAGAAATTGCAAGACCTTGCGAACTGGGAGTCTGGGCATCCAAATGGCAGATGAAATTTAATGTGAGTAATATAAACTCACCTTTCTAGAATCTTACTGTTACCAAAAATATAAGTAATGTAATAACTGATATACCTCAGACCAAATCCTGTTTCTCAGAAAAGAGGGAAATACACTAAAGAAATGGACCTTGTTCAGATGGGCTAAGTCCAATCTGAAGGAATTTTAGATTAATTTAGATTTAAGAATCAGAGAGATGTTACACGGTTCTTAGTTTAGTGTTACAGAGGTAAGTGTTAAAGAAAGTAACACTGAGTTGAATTTGTACAAAAGTTGTTTTTATTGCATTTTATATTTAAAATAATATTAAAATCAATATGTTAAAAACTATTAAAACCAGATTAAAATGTTTAAAAAATTAAAAAGTATGTTAAATGTTTAACATGTTATAAAATAAGTTAACACTTTACAATTCTAATTACAATGTTCACCTTCCTATTCCTATACTGGATCCAGTTTATATAAACTAATTATTTGTTTTTGTTTACTATTAACACCAGAATATGATTATTGATTTCACTGATGTATATTTGTCCGCAGGTTGTAATATAAACCAATCATGTAAATATGCTTTTCTGTGTTAGTCTGAGCTCAGTTTTCCTTTTCTTTGTGAAAAATTAAATGTTTATATGTATTCCGTGTTCAGCCACTTATCTGTTCCTGCTTTCTTGTATCACTTCTTTTCATCTATCTTGGCAGTCTTTCATCAGGCTTTCTTCTTCTTCTTTTACCTGTTTCTAGCCTTAAATACAAATTAATAAAAGAGTCTATGCTCCCTAAATGTGTATGTGTGATTACTTTCAATGAAAAATAAAGGATGATTTAAAACCCTCACTGTTTGAGCCTTGCTGTCTTTATCTTAGTCACTGAATAACTAATAGGGAGTGTTCTGCAGGAGTCTCAGTTGGGACATTCAAAACTCCACTTTCATACACGCTCCCAGTTTCAGAGAATTTAATTTCTTTCTTTCTGTTTTTAAAATTGGATTCTCTGTACTGCTATTCACTAAGGGGTCATTTTACCAAGCTGCGGTAAAAGGGGCCTTGCGGTAGTGGCGGGGGCCCTTTTTACCGCAGCGGGTAAAAAGACCCTAAAAAAGACATGGCCATGTGGTAAGATTATTCTTACTGTGTGACCATGCAGGGGAGGAGCACTTACAGCCATGTACTGGGTTAGCACCACATGAGAAATTACATAATTATTTTCCATAGCACCAGAAATGAAGAGGAGAAACCAATCTGGCTGCTCATGGTATACAGAGCACATCGTAACAACACATTATCTGTGCAAGAACTTCTAGACCTGATTACTCAAGTGACCGTGAATTACCCTAGGCTGGTGATCATGGGAGACTTCAATCTACATATCAAAAGCTCACATACCACCACAGCCGCCTTCTTGGACACAATGACAGCACTAGGATTTACACAGGTGATCAATTCTCCAACTCACGAAAAGGGTCACATACTAGACCTGGTATTCTACAAAGGGGTGGATATCCCTGAATTCTGGGATAACAATATTGAAATAACACCCCTATCATGGTCAGACCATTTTCTAATTAAATTCTCCCTAAGTGACCATCTAAAATAAATGGCACCTCTCAGAGTTTGGAAGGAGATCAGAGACAAAAAAAAGCTGACTGCTGAGAATTTCCTATAGGCCTTGGACTATCCACATGTGGATGAAAAGACAACAACAGTGTCAGAACAAGTTGACATCTGGAATACACACTTAGCCAAGACCTTAGAAAAATGCTCACCTTGGTTTTCTCCAGAACTTCGGATCCTTAAACGCGAAGGACGAAAACTGGAAAGGAGATGGAGTAGATTTCGCCTGGATGAAGACAGCTTAAACTGTAGGAAGCATATGACAAAGTACCGCCAAGCCTTAACAGCAACCAAAAAACAGTATTTCTCTCAATGGATTACACAGGCTGCAAATTCAACCAAGCAGTTGTTCAGTATAGTAAACAGCCTACTGCAGCCCCATAACAGAACCAGCCTGCCCAGCCTAAACTGAACTGCAATGATTTTGTTGCATACTTTGCCAACAAAATTAAAAGTCTCCGCCAGGATTCACTGGCAATCCCACCCAGTCCCCAACCAGTCAACCAGGGGTGCACAAACTCGCCCCCTACTAGCAGAGACAGGTGGAACACTTTTAACACAATGACAAAGGAGAGCCTTGACAAAATCCTAAGAGACTTTGGACCAACTACCTGCTCCCTCAATCCCTGCCCATCAAAGATAGTGCAGCAGGCAAGTATGGGCCTCATAGAAGGCGCCACAAAAATTGTGAACAGCTCTCTTTCTAATGGGGAGCTAGCTACCAACAGCATTAAAAAGGGCAGTGGTCTGCCCTCTGCTAAAGAAAAACAACCTTGACTAGGACAAACTTGAAAGTTACAGGTCAGTATCCAACATCCTGTTTCTAGGGAAATTCATAGAACAAACAGTCTGTGTTCAGCTTAATGAGTGGTTAGAAAAGAAAAACTGGCTAGATCCATGTCAGTCTGGATTCAGACCTGGTTATGGGACAGAAATGGTCCTCATATCCCTACTAGATGATCTCCACAGAAACCGAGACAAGGGATTTGCCTCGAAGTTAGTACTGCTTGACGTCTCAGCAGCTTTTGACACTGTGGATCATGATATTATTCTTTTCCATTTCTGAACTTTTCATGATGTATGGTGGTGTGGAATTAGGCAGATCCAGGGGAAAAAAGACTTCTTGAAAAGATGAGTTTTCAGGTGTTCAGATATCATGCTAGCACGACTGACAGAAACAGGTATCAATGGAACAGTACTTGATTGGTTCAGATCATACCTATCAGACAGGCAACAATCCATAATGTTTGGCAGCAACTCATCACCACCATGGACACTGACGTGCGGGGTACCACAAGGATCGATACTGTCACCTATTCTGTTCAAGTCACTAGCTGAGCTGATTCGGTCAATGGACACTCAGTTCTACATCTATGTGGATGATGTGCAGCTGCTCATACCCGTTGAACCTGACTTACCTACAACCTTGAATAAACTGATTACCTGTCTAACATCAATTCAAGAATGGGCTAAACACAACAAACTTTGCCTGAACCCAAGTAAAAGCGAGCTTCTCTGGGTTCCTAACACAAGTGGATACATACTTGATGTCAAAATCCCTTTTGGGAAGTACGAACTCCCCCTCAAATCACAAGTCAGGAACCTTGGAATACAGCTAGATTCAACACTTACTCTGATTCCCCAAATCCAAGCAACCTTCAAGAGCTGCTTCACTATTTGCGACAGCTACCCTGCCTCCCTCCTTACATTGAGAAGGTAAATCTTATCCCAGTTGTACATGCCATGATAACATCAAGACTGGATTACTGCAATGCACTATACAATGGTCTGACTACAAAAGGCCTGCACCAGCTCCAATTGATTCAGAGCAGCGGCAAGACTCATAGAAGGTTGCAAGCAATGTGACCATATCACCATTTTTGCAAAAACTTAATTGGCTACCAGTACAATACAGGGCTAAATTTAAAACTCTATGAGCTAGATGCATCAACCAAACGTTAAAAAATCAAAAATGTAAAAGTCCTTAACGAATTTTAAAAAACGAACAATGCACCAAAAAAACAAGTTGCACATGTTCGGTGCGCTATTGTAAAGTACAATGCATCAAACTGGTGTAATCCCCGTCGGTAATCGGCCCCTAAAGCATGCGCAGAGCAGCCAAGCGTTATGCTGGCTGCTCTGCGCATGCCACAAATGTAAAAAAAAAACAAAAAAAAACCAGAACACAAACATGTGGATCGGGAGAGGGCAAAGGCGCTCATCAGGAGCGTCCTGTATGGATGGTCTTGCCCCCCTCCCCGCCCGAGGTCACCGCTGCTCCCTGCTCCCCCCCCTTGAATTAAATAAAAAAACAAAACAAAATTCAAAACTTTAGCAGCCCCGGGCCCCCCTCCCTTCCTTTCTCTCAACTCTTTCTCCCCACAGCTCCGCCTCCCACCATCCTCCGCCCCCGTGCCCCACCCCCGCCGCTACCCCTGAGGTCGTTGCCGCCACTCCCCCCTCCACCGGTCCCCCCTCTGCCTTACCGGGCCCGTGCAGCACCTCTCACCTCTGTGTGAAGGTGCTGCACGGGCAAGAAGAACAGCTGATGCCGCCGAGTCTTCACATCTCTCCTTTCCTCCTGGGCCCGCCCCCGTCTGACGTCAGTAACCTATGTAGGTTACTTACGTCAGACGGGGGCGGGCCCAGGAGGAAAGGAGAGACGCGAAGACTTGTTGAAGAGGCATCAGATGTTCTTCTTGCCCGTGCAGCGCCTTCACACAGAGGTGAGATGCGCTGCGCGGGCCTCCAAAAGAGGCTGTTTGATCTATTCTTACTGTACACCGCCTTGAGTTAATTCCTTCAAAAAGGCGGTAAATAAATCCTAATAAATAAATATAATTATATTGCTCCATGGTAGGACCATACCTTGAATATTGAATATTGTGTGCAGTTATGGTCAGCGCATCTCAAGAAAGATGTAGCTGAGTTAGAAAAGGTATAGTGAAGGATAATCAAAAATGGTTAAGGGGATGGAATGACTCTCCTTTGAGGACAGGCTAAAGAGGTTAGGGCTCTTCAGCTTAGAGAAGAGATGGCTGAGGGGTGATATGATAAAGGTCTATAAAATACTGAGTAGAATGGAATAGGTGAATCACTTGTTTACTCTTTCTAAAAAAATACATGGACTACAGGACATGCAACGAAGATATTAAGTGGTACATTTACAACAAATTGGAGAAAATATTTCTTCAATCAACATACAATTGAAGAGCACTTTTCCAAAACTCAGTCCATTTTTTGTCAGTTTTGAGCTATGCGATTACTTTTGTTCATCAAAACAAAATTTATTTACTATAGCTTATTCCTATGCCCAAACTCACTTTTCCTCCAGGAACTTATCCAAAACTTTTTTAAACCCAGATATACTAACCACTATTGCCACATCCTCCAGCAACAAGTTCCGGAGCATAACTATTCTTTGAGTGAAAAAATATTTCCTCTTATTTGGTTTAAAAGTATTTCCTATCTAAAAAGATGAGTCTTTAGGTCCTCATGAAATACAGATATGTCACTTATCAGATGCAGTGCTAGAGGAAAAGCATGCCATAAAACAGGGGGGGGGGGGGCATATATATAGAATGTCCTTGACCTTGTCAACTATTTCCTAGCAAACTGTTTCTAACCTGAAGGAACAACAAAGTGTTTCAAAGATAAGATCAAATAGCTTAAGGGAAGAATAAGGTAGACTTGGGGAATATCAGCTGCTTATTCCTGGGATAAGCAGCATGGAATCTTAAAAACGTTTTTGGGGTGCTTGTCAGGTACTTGAGACCTGGATTGGCTTCTGTTGGAAACAGCATACTGGGCTTGATGGAACTTTGATCTATTCCAGTACTGCAATGTTTATATATGCACCCCCTAAGTAAACAACAGGAAGTAGTGTCAAAAACATGATTGACAATCATTAGATTTATCATAGGTTGCAGAAAAAGATATCTTACAAAAATGGAAAGGAAAAACAAATGTCAATAGTAACACAATATAATGAAATGGCTCAATAATCATTAAAGATCATCCACTATATTCCCACAAGGTATATAAACAAGAAGAAAACAAAAAGTCACACCAACTCGTATATACATATATAAAAAAATATTCAGATTTATATTGCGTACACAAGAAATACAATTTTCTATCTATTTTATAAAAACTGTTATAAATCTATATCAATGAGTTCATCGATAAAACATTTTATGTAATAGTTTTGCACATTTAAAAGTTTAACCACATTATCATAGTGAAAACAAATATAAGGGGCCAATATTTAACAGCATGCCAAATGCATAAAAATATCTGTAAAGGTTATATGGATATCTTTATGTGTACATTCAGGGGAGTGCTGAATATTCTGTCCTAATTTCACATGAATAAGTTATCCATACAAAGTTAGGACTGCCATTTGTGCAGTAATGTATAACATTATAAGGATAGTGGCTGAATATTGTCGCTATTCATAGAATTTTAAGTCCAGCCCTCAGAATGCCACTGGCCCTTCCTGTAGATGTCTGGACACATTTTTGCTGTACATCAATTTACACAGCCAAAACATATCCACTTGATTTATTTCTGGACATATAGGAGGTAATTCGCTAAAGGGGTGTCTATTTGGAGACTGTTTTATAAAGGAAAGTAGGCTCTTTTATAAAATACTAGTAAAAAAGCCCCGTTTCTGATGCAAATGAAACGGGGGGCTAGCAAGGTTTTCTTCAGAGTGTGCATGTGGGAGTGTGTGTCCCTGCCCTCTGCCCTCTCTCCCTCTCTCCCTCCCCCCTCCCCCCTCCGAGTCCAGTCCTTCAGTGTTAAGTTTCCTGCTGTTCTGTGTTTGTGTTACAGGGAGAGTGAGGGCATCTCTCTCCCCTCCCCCCTCTGAGTCCTTCACTGTTACAGAGAGAGGGATTTCGTGCTGTGCTGTTTTCCTTGACTCATGGGGAAACCGGATATCTCTGGCGCTTCACACTTCCGGCTGGAGGCTTCATAGAACGTTGGTGGTGCCTTTTATATATATAGACTAGTGTAGCAGAGCAAATACACAAGTATGTTATAGGCATGACCACCAGCTATACATCTGGTGTAAATGCTCCTGCCTAGAATCCTATAAATGTGGAATGCATTACCAAAGACTATGAAAACGATCTATGACCATCTAAACTTCAGGAGATCATTAAAGACCTACCTGTTCTGCAAGGCCTATTCAACCGACCCAACTTAAATGCCTCAACTCCGCAACACAACAAAACCTTAGATTGTATTGGACATTATATGTTCCTTACTATCTTTGACCCTTATTGTACCTTAATACCCTACCCTTACCTGACCCTTACTTCAAATCGTATTTGTCTACCCCCACCGGACTTGGCGATCGCCTTTACAGTAATATGTAAGCCACATTGAGCCTGCTAGTGAGTGGGAAAATGTGGGATACAAATGTTACAAATAAATAAATAAATAAAAATGTGTGTAAATTATAGTATTCTCCACCCACACTCAGCCAAACTCCACCCATATGAATGTTCATCTTAAAGTACATCCTATCGCATTTAGGCACCATGTGATAGAATGGTGTGTTGATGGAATTTTGGCATTTACACATGTATGTAAACACATATGCAGTGTATCCGGACGTTAATCTTACCATTAGTTATTACACATCTGGATTACTGTAATTATCTTTTCTACGGCTTTCCTTTAGCCTCTTTGAAATATCTACAGCTCATTTGACTACAGCAAAACTGCTCCATAAGGCACATAAATTTGACCTTGCCACGCCTCTACTTTCCCTAGTACACAAAGGTCTGAAACCTTCTGCTCCAGTCAGTGTACCTGAATGTAACTCACCTTGAGCTACTACTGGAAAAGGTGTGAGCAAAATCCAAATAAATAATAATAATTATTATATCTCCAATATACTTTTGCCATACACTCCCTCCTGCTCCCTTCGCTCATCCCAGCAGGTGCTCCTACAAATACCATGACCTTCGTGCTTGTGGCTGGAAATAACTCGTGAAATTGCACTTGCATATGCTGCCTCTGGAACACATTTACCTTCACTCATTGAGGTAGCGGTAAGGGCTGTTGTGCTAACCCGGCAGTAACCACCAGGTAACTGCTGTGGTAAAAAAAGGGGACCTATTTTCCGTAACACTGGAAATGCTGCGCGCTGGGGGAAGAACTACCACCAGCGCACGCATTGGGCCGGCGGTAGTTCTGGATTGGCGAGTGGTAAGCTTACCACTGTTTCGTAAAAGGGCCCCTCAGTGAGTAATTTTATAATGGGGTGTCTATACTGATAGTCGAAGAAAGCACAAATTTCTAAAAAAAATTCTTATATATCAGTTATTAAAAGAATATAAAAACATAAGCGTTGGCATACTGAGACAGACCAAAGGCTCATCAAGCCCAGTATCCTGTTTGCAACAGTGACTAATCCAGATGACAAGTACCTGGTAAGAATCCCAAAGAGTAGAACAGATTTTATGCTGCTTATCCCAGAAAAAAAGTTGTGGATTTTCCTAATCCATTTTAATAATGGATTATAGACTTTTTATTTAGGAAATTATCCAAACCTTTTTAAAACCCTGCTAAGCTAACTGCTTTTGCTACATTATCTAGCTATGAATTCCAGAGTTTAATTACATGTTAAGTGAAGAGATGTTTTCTCTGTTTTGTTTTAAAAATGCTATTTAGTAGCTTTATTGCTTGCACTCTAGTCCTAGTAATTTTGCAGAGTAAACAAGCGATTCAATTCTACCCATTCCACTCCACTCAGTATTTTATACACCTCTATCATATCTCTCCTCAGCCGTCTCTTCTCCAAGCTGAAAAGCCCTAGGGCCTAGTTTACTAAGCAGCATTATAGGTGTGTTAAAGTTTTTAACGTGCATTAACCATGTACACGCGTTAACCATGTATGTGCCTACAATATCCCTATAGGTGCCTATATGGTTAGTGTGCACGCTAAATGTAGGCACCTTAGTAAACAGGGCCCCTAGTTACTTAACATTTCCTCAAAGGGAAGTCGTCCCATCCCCTTGATCATTTTAGTCACTCTTCTCTGTACCTTTTCTAATTCTGCTAAATCTTTTTTTAGATGCGGTGACCAGAATTGCACACAGTATTAGAGTTGTGGTCGCACCTTTAGCAATACAAGGGCTATACAATATTCTCATTTTTGTTTTCCATTCCTTTCCTAATAATTCCTAATATTCTATTTCGTTCACAGACACCGCTGCACACTGAGCAGAGGATTTCAACGTATCATCAACAATGACATCTAAATCCTTTTCCTGGGCGGTGACTCCTAATGTGGAACCTTGCATCACTTAGCTATAGTTTGGGTTCCTCTTTCTCCCATGCATCACTTTACGCTTGCTCACATTAAATGCCATCTGTCATTCTTTTTGTGTACCCCTAAGGTTGTAAGGTATTCCCTCTTCATTTGCTTTCCAGTTTCATAGCCTGCTTTAACATCTATCTCTCCAGTATCAATTAAAATAGAATTTCTACCATTTGTACATTAAAGTACCCTCTAGTTATGAGTTCTCTAACAAGGACAAATTCAGTCTGTAGCTTTTAGTTTCCTTCAGAGCTCCAATCTCTAAGGGGTCCTTTTATTAAGGTGTGCTGAAAAGTGGTCTGCGGTAGTGTAGACGTGTATTTTGGGTGCATGCAGATCCATTTTTCAGCGTGCCTGCAAAAAATGACTTTTAAAAAATCTTTTGCCAAAAATGGATGTGCAGCAAAATAAAAATTGGCGCACATCCATTTTGGATCTGAGACCTTACCACCTGCCATTGACCTTGCAGTAAGGTCTCACCCATTAACCGGGCGGTAATGACCTACGCGCATCAAATGCCACTTGGCATGCGTAGTGGACACGTGCCAGAAAATAAAAATGATTTTTTTGGACGTGCGTATCGGACGCGTGCCAAAAATAAAAAAAACAGCAAGAGCCATGCGATAGCCAGGCGGTAACTCCTATTTCGCGCATGTTGGGCACACGTAAACGTTTATGTGGCTTAGTAAAAGGGCCCCTAAATTATCTGGACCCTGATCTGATACATTCATTATTCCAATAACAAAGTTCTTCACCCATCATTTTTCTATATCATGCATTCACCATATATCAAACGTAGAATATGATTTGTATGAAAAAAAGAGAAATGGAATAGCTTATTTCTTCAATGCACTAATCACCAGATATCTATGAGATCCCTTTCATTACATGTTAATATATATATAAAGAGAGAGAGAAAGTCCTTTCTTGTGAACAAGATTTAGCTCTTTAATCATCCTATTCTTCACTTGATCAATAGCTAGGCTGAACCCTCCTCTTAAATGACCACAACTTTTCAATGTGCACATACTAAAATCATATAACTCATGAAAAAGTCTAGTATCACAATTAAGGCTGTATATAGTGAACAATTTAACCTCCTTATCCTTTTCAGTAGTAGCTCAAGGTGAGCTACATACAGATACACTGGGTATTTCCCTGTCTTTTGAGGGCTCACAATCTAAGTTTGTACCTGAGGCAAAGGAGGGTTAAGTGACTTGCCCAAGATCACAAGGAGCAGCAGCGGGATTTGAACCAGCCACTCCTGGATGTCAAGGCTAGTACTCTAACCACTAGGTCACTCCTCCATGCCTATCTCATTTAGGAGACCTTGCATTAAAATAAAACACTCTTCTGGGTCTATAATTTTCTTCATACAAATAAAGTTGTTTAGAAATACAAATGATATCGCCTAATCTCCTACCCCGTTAAAGAAAGTTTCTTTTACTGTCTTACCTTTCCGAATGCAACCAGTTTTAACTTAATAGGTGTTAAGGTTTTGAAATGGATTTCTTGCATGAAAGCTACTCTCAATCAGGTCCCCTCCCCCCCCCCCCATTTTATGAAACTACTCAGCCCTTTCACGTTCAATTCACTGTGGCTGCTTATGCCCTGCAGGGGACAGGTCCCCTATACCTTCACGTCGATAGAATTTGCATTTCAGATGAGCCCATCCAGTACCTGGAATCAGGGTTCTGAGTTTTGGGCTTGATAAAGTGTATATGACTGGTATAAAAAGAGGCAGATGCTCCCTGAGCCCTGTAATAAATTCCCCTGCACCTCAGAATTCACCAGAGAAACAGAGTTCAACAACAATGGGCTTTACTTGTATAAACTTGTTAACTGTACTGTCTACTGTGGCAGGTAATGGTAGTAACAAGAAAATAAACAATCAGGTTAAACATTAAGCAGACACTAATAGACTGTAAAGCATTCAAAGTAGTTTCAAACACAAGATAACCCTTGTCTTATAGTGCTAGTCTTGACTACAGTGTATCCCCAGACCGAATTACCCAACAACTAATAGCGAGCCGCCAAAAGGTCTGAACAAACAAAGGTGTCTTTTTACTAAGGTGCGCTGAAAAATGGCCTGCACTGGTGTAGACATGTGTATTGGACGCGTGCAGGTCCATTTTTCAGTGCACCTGCAAAAAAGGCCTTTTTTTGGGGGGGGGGGGGGGGGCAAAAATGGATGTGCGGCAAAATAAAAATTGGTATGTATCTATTTTAGGCCTGAGACCTTACCGCCACCCATTGTCTTAGCGGTAAGGTCTCACATGTTAAATGGACGGTAATGGTCTACGCACATAGAATGATGATTATTCGCCCAGTTTTTTTTTGTTGTTGTTACATTTGTACCCCGCGCTTTCCCACTCATGGCAGGCTCAATGTGGCTTACATGGGGCAATAGAGGGTTAAGTGACTTGCTCAGAGTCACAAGGAGCTGCCTGTGCCTGAAGTGTGAATCAAACTCAGTTCCTCAGTTCCCCAGGACCAAAGTCCGCTGCGCACTGGGAAATAAAAATTATTTTCTGGCTTGCATAGTGGATGCGTGTAAAAATGGAAATTACTGCCTGGGCCATGTGGTAGCCGGGCAGTAACTCTGAACTGATGCGCATTGGGCGCGCATAGGCGCCTAAGTGGCTTAGTAAAAGGGCCCCTACAAAACAAAAAACACACTGTGCAGGGTGTGCACACAGTCCTGTTGGTACCACAGTAAGATGTTAGGGATTTTTAGCTCTCCTATGCCATTTCTTGAGTTCCCTAATGATGAATAAATCACTACTTGAGATGAGAAATCTGAACCACGTGGTCCCCGTGTGTTGTGCTGAAAACAACCCAACAACTTATTTATTGTTTCAAACAGGATCATGCCCTTCTTGTTCTATTCACAGCTATTAAGTTAACCTTTTATGCCTCTATTAAGAAAACGTTCGCTGGTTGACAATTGTTTTCGGAAGCAAGCCCCAACCAAACTGTGGCTAGAACATCATTATCTGAGATTTAGGATATTGTTAAAAACATGCTGGTCAATACCTTTACCTTTCTAGTTAAATTGTTAATTGTTTCAATATTTAAATTGATTTGTCAATGTGAAACAAATTTATATGTAGAAAGGAACCAAATAAAAAATTGAGAGGTATAGGTTTATGTATAGATATATGAAGTTTCTGTCCAATTATTTCTTCACAGTCTGAAAGAAAGCATTCAAGAATCTCTAATGTTTAAACCTTCTTAGGCACATTATGTGTTGTATATCTAGATATATTTTACATTCTTACAATATTTTTTAAACATTCATTTATCAATTTGTGTGTTCTTATATATATATCACTATTTATGATCAATGTTAATGATTTTTTAATTTTCTTCTATAGAAACATTTTTTTCAGTGCTAAAGTTTTTAAAATTATTGATGTTGATTTTGTTTTATGTAATTTTTTGTAGTTTGTGGACCCATGATGCAGGCAATTTATGCCGAAACACGGATGTGTCCGGTCACAAAGAATATGTAAATATAGAAAAAAGAAGCCTTTACCTCCTCCCCCTTTCCCAGAGAGGGGGGCATCTTGCAGAGCACAGGGAGGTACAGAGGGCTCTGGGCAACCCAGAAACAGCACTGACACCTTTTAGTTAAAATGTTTAAAGTGTTTAAAATGCTCCAGCACTGTTATAAACCTAAGAACTCAGGTGCCCATAGATGCCACAGGTATGTTTAAATTTTATGAGTTTGTAACTGTGGGGGGATGTGCAGTGAAGCCTGTTACAAGGCTTCTGATTGGCTGTCTGAGGCCCCAGGGAGAGCTGGGAGATTGAGGGGCATGTGAGGCAAGCCTGAGGGGCAGTGTGGAAGGTGGCCAATAGGAGCTAGGATCTGGTAAAAGGCATGAATTTGGACCAATGAGGTGGCAGGAGGCAGCCTGATCCATAGATTGGCGTGAATTTCAAGCCAATCCAGGGGACAGGAGTGGTGGAACAACAGGAAAAGAATAGCAAGCGAGACGAGAGGCAACCTGGTAAAGGGAAAAGGCAAGCCTGGGCAAAGAGAGAATGTTGAAAGCATGCTCTGAGAGGAGAAGATCAGGTTCAGGCAGGAGTGTGCTGCAAGCAGGGGCAGAGAAGGGCAAGCTCAGACCAGAGAGGCAGCTACAGGCTGGAGGAGAAGAAGATCAAGTCCAAGCAGGAGTGAGCTGCAGGCTGGAAGAGAAAGACCCTCTGACGAGCCCCAGATGAAAAGAGAGAACTGGTGAGTCCTGTAAGGGGCCGGGCACCAAAGCAGGCAGGAACAGGAGAAGGAGAAGGGGGTCTACAGCGAGCCAGAGGAAGAAGAGGAGCCGAGCTGCAGGGGAACAAGTGAGCTGGGGCCAAGAAGAGGAGCTGTAGCAGTAGCCATAGAGGCTAGTCCTTAGGCAGAGAGAGAAGCAGAGGAGGAAGAGGGACCACACTGGGGAGCTGAGATGTGTTGGGAGCAGTGCAGAGCTGAATAGAGAACAGCGTGGCAAGGGCCCTGAATCCCAGAGAAGACCACCCAGAGCATCCCTCCGTGTGTGTGCTTGCCCGTCCAGAGAGGAGAAAGCCGGCCGTGTGGTTGCCTGTCCTGTAAAGAAGAGCCTATCCAGAAAGGGAAGAAGCCCCAAAAAGAACAAAGAGAGAGAGAGAGAGAGAGAGAGAGAGAGAGAGAGACCCCCCCTGCAATGAGAGCCCAGACTCCAAATGAACTGTTTTTAGAGTGTCTTCCAGCGTGAGTGTCTGCCTCAGGAGGATCCAGCACAGAAGCCTACTGGTTCAAGTGTCCACACCTAAGCTAGCCTGCCCTGGGGAAGGAGTTGGCCAGCCTAAGCCTCGAGCCCCGTGAGTGCCTGCAATTAAGGGCCTGTCTTTAGGAGGTTTAGTTTAGCAGTCCATCAGTTTCAGTAGAGGGTGTATAACAAAATAAAAGAAAAGGGGTCATGTATTGGGAGGGCTAGATAAAAAAGATAAGCAAGAGAAATTTCTATTTGAAATTTATTAGCCCACAAGGCCCCTTGTCAAAGAAAATTCTGATTGAGGTTAGGACACACACACAACAAGCACAGGGAGTCAGGATTTTCATTTTTTGAGTTCTTTGAGTCAGAGAAGTAGGTATCCTGGAGTTTCTGAGCCGGTGAGCTGATCTCGCCAACCAAAGAGATGTGGATGTGGAGAAGACCAAGGTACCCAACGCAAGAGAGCAGTGATGCTAGAGAAGATTTGATACACCGGTGACATTATTGTGTGCACACAAATTGAAAAAAAAAAAAAATATATATATATATATATATATCAGATCTGAGTACAGTAATTGGGGTTGTGTACATGTTTGGGATGTTTCATGTTATTGCAGAAGTGGGGTCAGGGTCTTAACTGTAATTGTAATTTTGAACATCTTATTGCCTTTGTAACTTATCGCAAAGTATTTAACACCTTGCACTATTTTTATTTAATACTAGCAAACTAACAATTGGTACCAACATTAAGGAACATAATCAAGTGTTTCAATTTACTTTACCATTTAATAAAATATTTAATATTTTTCATGTCAAATCTCTTGGTTGCGTGGAGTTTATTTGGGAACCCTATTTGAAACTGTGACATTCCTATATTTATTTATTTATTTGTTACATTTGTACCCCACATTTTCCCACCTATTTGCCCGGGTATAAATCAAAAGGGGGTACTGGTGATCTGCTCCTGCTGCTGCAGTCCCTCTATTCAGGCTGCCACTGCTGCCTCTTCTCTGGGCAGTCCCGTACCTTCCTCAAGTGTCCACCCCTGCTAGGCTGCTGCTGCTGCCTCTCCTCTCCTCTGGCCGGTCCCGTGCCATCTTCCAGTCGCCATCGCTGCTGCCTCTCCTCTCCTCTGGCCAGTCCCACGCCTTCTTCCAGTCGCTGCTGCTGCTACTTTTCCACTAGTGGCGAACAAATAAAATCAGGAAGATCATGGGGTCTGCACTACCCGTGGTTGCCAATCCCACCCCTTTGATGTCACTTCCCGTTCTGCTGTGAAGCAGCGCTAGCAGCCAGGGTGGGTAAAGCCCCACAATCTTTTTACATTTTTTTAAAGGCCTCGCATTTGACATTTCTTTTTAGCCTTTTTTTTTGTTCTTTTTTTTTTTTTTTTTTGCTGCTAACTTGGAGTGGGAACAGGAGTAGGAGCAGCAGCATTGAGGGGGAGTTGGATCAGGTAAAAAGGAGAGAGAGAGGGGACACTGGATGGGAGAGAAAGAGGGCAGACAGAGAATGGAAGAAGGGACAGAGAGAAGGAGAGAGAGGGAGGGTAAAACCTGGATGGAAGGGAGAGAAAGCACAGATGGTGGATGGAAGGAGCAGAGAGAGAGAGAGGGTGGATCCTGGATGAAAGGGGGAGAAGGGGCAGAGACAGAGGGCAGATGCTAGATGGAAGAGAGAGAGAGAGAGAGGGCAGATAGTGGTTGAAAGGGGCAGAGGGAGAGAGAGAGAAGGCAGACGGTGGATGGAGGGGGCAGAGAGAAAGATGGCAGACACTGGATGGCAGGGGTAGGGAGAGAGAGAAGGCAGATGCTGAATGGAAGGGGCAGAGAGAGGCAGATGCTGGATAGAAGTGAAGAGAAGATAAGGAAATCTGCTTTTCTTTTTTTGCTTTAGTATAAGTAGTTTTGTAACTGTGTTAATAAATGTTTATAAATAGAAAATGGAAATAAGATAATCTTTTCATTGGATTAATTTTAATATATTTTGACTAACTTTTGGAGACCAAAACCCCCTTCCTTAGGTCAGGACAGCAGGGCTGGTGCTAGGGTCTCTGGCGCCCCCCCCCCTGCAAATTATCAGTTAGCACCCCTCCCCTCCCCCCATCCAGCATCTCCTTTCTCTCTTCTCCCTCCCCCTTCTCCCACCCTACCTTCTCTTTCAGCCCAGTGCCTTAAAAGGTGAAGAACAAGTTTTTTTTACTTGCCAGCTTTTTAATTTATTTGAAAGCTTCTCATATGTAGATATAAATATTATCAAATAAAATTGAATGTCACTAAAACTGCTTAAAAATTATTGTAGCAGGTGGAAACAGCACTAATAAAGGCTGTATTTGGTGCTCCTTTTTCTACACCATTCTATACAATACAGTAATACATGGCCAAATCTCAGTAAGGATATCCTGTTTACTTATGGGTTTATCTTAACTGTTGTAATAATCTACCTTAGGAAGCCTGGAGGGGCATAATGGAAAGGGACCCCCAAGTTTTTCTGAGGACGTCCTCACAGGATGTCCCTGTGAAGGGGCGGGGAAACCCGTATTATCGAAACAAGATGGACGTCCATCTTTCGTTTCGATAATACGGTCAGGGACGCCCAAATCTGGAAATTTAGGTCGACCTTAGGGATGGTCGCCCTTTGACTTGGTCGTTTCTGATTTTCGGCAATAATGGAAACTGAGGACGCCCAATCTCAGAAACGACCAAATCCAAGCCCTTTGGTCATGGGAGGAGCCAGCATTCGTAGTGCACTGGTCCTCCTCACATGCCAGGACACCAACCGGGCACCCTAGGGGGGCACTGCAGTGGATTTCAGAAGTACATAAGTATTGCCATACTGGGAAAGACCAAAGGTCCATCAAGCCCAGCATCCTGTTTCCAACAGTGGCCAATCCAGGTCACAAACACTTGGCAAGATCCCAAAAAAGTACAAAACATTTTATACTGCTTATCCCAGAAATAGTGGATTTTCCCCAAGTCCATTTAATAACGGTCTATGGACTTTTCCTTTAGGAAGCCGTCCAAACCTTTTTTAAACTCTGCTAAGTTAACTGCCTTTACCACATTCTCCGGCAATGAATTCCAGAGGGGGGGGGGTGGGCCTGGGTCTGCCTGTCTGAAGTGCATTGCACCCACTAAAACTGCTCCAGGTATCTGCATACTGCTGCGATGGACCTGAGTATGACATTTGAGACTGGCATAGAGGCTGACAAAAAATATTTTTAAAGAATTTTTTTGAGGGTGGAAGGGGGTTAGTGACCACTGGGGGAGTAAGGGGAGGGGATCCCAGATTCTCTCCAGTGGTCAGCTGGTCAGTTCAGGCACCTTTTCATGGCTTGGTCGTAACAAAAAAAGGACCAAATAAAGTCATCCAAGTGCTCGTCAGGGACGCCCTTCTTTTTTCAATTATGGGTCGAGGACACCCATGTGTTAGGCACGACCAAGTCCCGCCTTCACTACGTCTCCGATACACCCCCCGGGAACTCTGGTCGTTCCCCGCGACAGAAAGCAGTTGGGGACTCCCAAAATCGGCTTTCAATTATGCCGATTTGGGTAACCCTGGGAGAAGGACGCCCATCTTCCGATTTGTGTCAAAATATGGGCGTCCTTCTCTTTCGATGTGTAATTACTCTGGAATTCGTTGACAGAGAATGTGGTAAAAGCAGTTAGCTTAGCATGGGTTAAAAAAGATTTGGATAATTTCCTAAAAGAAAAGTCCATAAGCCATTATTAAGATAGACTTGGGAAAATCCACTGCATATTCTAGGATAAGCAGCATAAAATCTATTTTACTGTTCTGGGACCTTGCCAGGTTCTTGTGACCTGGGTTGGCCACGGTCGGAAACAGGGCTTGATGGACCTTTGGTCTGTCCCAGTATGTTAAGGCTTATGTTCTTATTTTCATAAAGAGAAATATAGTAGATAAATAAAAATAACACTAAGGGGTGAAGCTATCAACATGGGCTATCTTTAAGACGTGTTATTTTACGGTTAACTCCAGTTATTAGTAACTAGTTCTTTTCCATAAAATGGGATCCTGTGTTAAAACAGCACGAGTTAGTGATAAAACAACAATTCTTAATGGTAGACTACATTAATAACTACACCCCTTAAAGATGTGAAAAGCAATCCTATGAATAATGAAACATACAATTTAATTTGCTGTCAGGTGTCAGCATGACATTTTTAAACAACAGTATTTTCAAACATATTCTGATGGATACAAATCACATACTACCATTCTTTATTAATCTAAGTCTCTGAAGTATAATTTCAAGCTAGTTTGCAGTGTAAGTATGTTGTAATGTCCTTGCAAGGTGCACCAAATGTGTAATCATTTCATTACATCAATCTCTGGTAATAATCAAGACCGCATCCATGATTAATTCACTGAAGGTCAGCATGCCAATAAATCATTGGGAATTAAAAGGCATGTTTTGTCACAACAGAGCACCTTGAAAAATGGGTTGCATTTAATTTAGAAGCCTTTTAATTAGGCACAAAGTGTATGCAATAGTGTATATTGTAATTAGAGATCAGGTAGTTTTCTGCTATATTTGCGAACGGTGACATTTTAGGAGACTGGTTTATTTGTAGTATTAATAGTATACGCAGTTAACATATGGAGGCTGAAAACATTCCTTGGGAACATGCATATCTTAGCCATTCTGGACTAGAATTATTAATTTGCATGTAACTTAACTTAATGAAACAGATTCAGTATGCCAAGTTTGGAACACAAAATCATCTTGTATGCTGTGATGATTTACAGATGTTTGCTCCTGTGAAATTTTGGAGTAGGAGAAATACCTGTTATAGCTGTGCTATCATTCTCATGTAGCATTCATTTAAAAGACAAAATTTCTATGCATTACTGTTTACTAGTCAAAAACTCTTCCATACATACATGTTCTGTAAATGATTGGAAAGTTTAAAGATATGTAGGTATAAATACACTAGGAAACTAAAAAAAAAAAAAATTGGCAGTATACAAAAAAGAAGTCCAAATAAAAAAGCCACAAGTTTATTGATAAGATAACACCATGTGACCATGTTTCGCCAAAGCAGGCTGCATCAGGGGTCACAAAAACCCTTGGTGACCAGACTGGATAGACTGTGCAGGTCTTTATCTGTCATCGTCATCATCAGCTATGAAATTATCTCAATTACATAAAAACTTGTGCTTCTAAAAACAGAGGCATCAAACAGTCACACAACCATGAAAGTGCCCAGGGAAAGATTCTTGCTGTCAATGGCTCCTACCTGGACAAGTCTTGATCACTGGGGCCATACCCAGGTTTTCAGCGGCATGATGTGGATAATGATGCTGAAAATCCTTCCTCATGTCCTCAGCACTAGGGACAGAGTTTCCAGTTATGCAGCGATATTCAGTCCACTAACTGTATAAAGTTAGGTCAGCAAGGTGAATAATAATCAAGTGTCAGTTTCCCAGAATATCTACTGCAGTATAAGAAGTTATTTGATCACTATTAAATGTGCTTTCAAACTCTCCAAAAGTTATTGAGAAGAAAGTTGGGAGCAGAAAATGGAGCTCCTTAATTTATTATCTGGCACCTCTCCAATGGTAATCCTGTCTCTAAGAGCAATTTACCCATTTAGATGCCCAGCTCTATTCACCTTTCCAGAGTCTCTGCTCCAAATATATGTATTCCAGCTCAATGCAGGTGGCCTTCTTTTTGCCTTGTTAATTTTCATTGGGAGGACAAAATATGAATTTTTTCCTCTCCTAGAAAATCATGGGAACCAGCCAGTGTCACACTATCCCTCGGATCCATACATCACACCCAGCATTCTGCGCTGAAATCCAAGCGTATTCTATAACAATATGTGTAACTTAATTGGCTTAACAAGCCAATCAGTGTTGATAACAGTGCTTAACAAACCATTATGAGCACTAATTGGCAATAATTAGAATTTATGCTTACAGCTCGCTAAGTGTATTCTGTAACGCACTGCACTTCTAATTCACACATCCAAAAAGGGGCATGGCTATGCGCAGGGAAATGGCTGTGTCATGGATGGTCTGAAAAACGACATGCATGTTTATAGAATACACCTGCTCCGTGTGTAATTTAGGTGTCGGTATTTATACCAAGTTTTACTTGGCGTAAATGGATGCGACTACATTTGATCGTGTGGAGAGGTGCTTAGTGTTATTCTGTATACTGTGTGGAAATTTAAGCCTATTTTATAAATTTAGGCATATTTTATGGAATATGCCTAGGCATAATTTCTTTCCGTGCAGATTTTTCAGGAGCCATATATAGCAATGCATTGAGAGAAATATTGTTTTTTGGTTGCTGTTAAGGCTTGGCGGTACTTTGTCATACGCTTCCTACAGTTTAACCTGTCTTCATCCAGGCAAAATTTACGCCATCTCCTTTCCAGTTTCCGTCCTTCGCGTTTAAGGATCCGAAGTTCAGGAGAAAACCAAGGTGAGCGTTTGTGAGTGGGGCATAAGACCTTTTTCAGTGGTGCTGTTTTCTCTAAGGTCTTGGCTAAGTGTGTATTCCAGATGTCAACCTGTTCTGACACTGTAGTTGTCTTTTCATCCACATGTGGATAGTCCAAGGTCTCTAGGAAATTCTCAACGATCAGCTTTTTTTTTATATAGTTGGCCATCAGGCCTGTTCTCTTTAGGCCCCCGACCATCTACATGGTTGTATGTGGCATATTCCTGAGCAATATTTATGCTCCCACCCCCAGTGCTGGTGTACTGTTCTAACAATTATTGTCCTGTGGGCTGCTGCCTAAATCACATCACGGAACCCCCCAAAAGCATTGATCATTCCAGGTTAAATGTAACCCTTTTGTGTTGAAGATGGTCTGTATATGTGTGGGTAGTACCATAAGAATGTTGTCTCTTTATAAAGAGGACAGCTGCGAGTGAATAAGTGTGTGTGTTTGTGGGGGAGGGGGGAGAGGAAGGGGGTTACTTTTCCGCATGTTGGTGCTGCATGCCAGAAACTGCTAATGACCGTAGCTTGCTAATGCACTTGTGGTTTATTCTCTGACTCTAATAGGACCATATCCCTATGTGCTTTATTGCTGGGGTTTCCCACCTTGACTCCAACAGAAGAGCCGCAGCATATGACTTGTTAACATCTTGCATTTAGATTGCACTGACATCACAGTCAAAGCATGCTCACGGCAGTTTCACTACTTTTTTCCACAGCAAGCCAGCATCACTCAAGTACCTTTTCATGTCCGAAAAAGCATAATGAGGCTCATGCATAAGGAATGGAGGCAGCTAAAGTATTCCAGCGCTCAGAGCAGGGCGGACTCAGACTGCTTCATTATCCATTTTCGCCCTATTCACCCCTATTCATCCTCCCATATAGCTTCTGCTCCTGTTTTGAATAGTAAATATTTTATTTGCTTGTATGCCCAAATAGCTACCATCTCAGCTTTTTTTTCTAACCTCAGAACGGTTGAATCGACTCCAAAGCATTTTTTTTTACAGAATTTCCAAGAGGTTTTCTCTCTCATTGTTCAGAATTCATATTGATTTTCCATTAGAATATCATATCAGAATGAATATTCATATTGAAAGGGTAATTTTTATAAAGGATTTTTTAGGTGTAAACCATGTTTTAGGAACAGAAAGGGCTTTGTATGTAATTATCCCAGCAAGGTGACAAGAAGGCACAAACTTTTATGCCACCCATGTGCAGGTATGTTTGGGGGCATAAATTGTATATAGTGTGGGCAGAGTCATGAATTATGCATTATGTTATAAAATACAAACCTATGCAAGTACTTCACCAGCATACATCGCATCGTAGATATGCTTTTGCTGTCTTCTGATGAATGCCTTCAAGCCTAAAGCCTTTCCAAAACTGTTGAACATATCCTTTGCCGTTTATCTGAGCTTCTTTCTCTCAGGGGTAGTGGGACATCTTTTTGTTTGGGAAGTGGAAGGCCAAACACACCAAGCTTTGCCCTTGCCCCCAACCCCTCCTCATCTCTCTCTGGTTGTTGATAATGGATGGAACAAAAAAATTGGTAGGGCCATCCTGTTCCACTGCCTATGTTTTTTGTTGATTCCACCTTCTAAGGGGGTCTTTTACTAAAGCTTAGCTCGAGTTATCTGCAGGAGGGCCCATAGGAATAAAATAGGCCCTGTTGCAGATAACTTGAGCTAAGCTTTAGTAAAAGACTCCCTAATACTTCTCAGACTTGGAAAAAAAATGACAAGGGCCTGAGCGAAACCTAAGCAAGCCTCTGCCAGAGGGGGAGAGAAGGGTCACATGCAAAGGGAGAACCTATGAACACCAAGGATTTAACCAAGCAGGAAGTAACAAGATACAAATGCAATGCACACACACTGTTGGGGGCAGATTAAGCTCTGACTGTATTTGCCACCATTTAGTCCTCACTTTAGAATTTTCCTTAATTGCTTGCAATCATCTTTCCTTATTTGTTTTCGTTATTAAGTTTGTGCAAAATATCTGATGTTTCCAGCATTCCAAAATATTGCTAAGCTTCCTCAGGTGCTAGAACTTTGATGGTTGTTACATTTACAATTTGAATGCAATCTTGTGATCTAGTGATTTTTCTTTCTGTATTTCAATAATTGCACATTTATCAAGTTCAAATTGCATGACACTATCATCAGTAAATATCTGAACAGTACTGAATAATATTCCATTTCAGGTTTTGACATAGCATATTCTTTTAGGTTGTCCTTGTCGAAAAGATGGGAGAATTTCTTTTGGCCTTGTTTTGACAGTGGCAGCCAGACTTTGCTTTATTTCACAGTCTTGTCAATGCCAAATTGAACAATAAAGGGAATAAGAAATTGCCTCGAAAGATTCCCCTTTTTATTATGATCTCACCCCATTCATTCCCATTAAGCATTAACTTTGTCTTCCAAGATCATTGTTGTTTCCAGAAATCCTTGCGTATTTTCCCTGATATCAAATCCCATATTTTCATGGTTCAGTTATGAAGAGAGTCAAATGTTTTCCTGTAATTTGACTTCTTTAGAACTACTTTGTCAATTATTATCATATTTTGCACGGCCTGCTAGCACTGTTCCTCTAAGCTGAGTGGGAGTCCTCCACCTACAGGCCTGCCAGTAGGGGCTGCTGTTTCACTATCACATTTTCAAAAAGAGTGGAACAGTAAGCTCTGCAGGACTCCATGGAACCTGCCTGTCCCTAGTGCTTGAAAATGCAATATTGAAGCACCACTCTCCACTGGCAGCAATGCAATCGGAGGACTCCCACTCAGCTTAGAGAGAACAGTGCCTGCCAGATGCTTTTGGCTGGATTTGACACTCTTAATATTTGAGTTCATCCCACGACCTAGGATATTCAAAGGTATTGGCAAAGGATATGGGCAGTTCTAAGCAAAACAGCCTTCTGTTGTTGACAGTGATTTTGTCAATGCTCAGTGTTTTTATATGTTGTTCCAGGTCTTTTGATATTGCTCCAAGCAGGGCTGGTGTTAGACATTCAGGGGCCCAGGGAAGAAACTGAGGAGGGGGCCCCAAAGTTGGTTTTCAGCCTATGCCTTTTTCAGCTTGAGGCAGGTTTGGGGGCCCCCTGTAGTATGGGGGACCAGGGCAATTACTCCCTTACAGTAGCCCTGGCTCCAAGGGAGCCAATTACTACAGGGGCCACAACCACAAGTTTTCATCAGAGTTTCTCAGCTTCAGTCTTCAATTCTTGATATTCCGTGATCTTCTCCAACTGTCTGTCTTTAATTCGGTTGTCTCCTGGCATTGCCACATCTATGATGCATACCTGATTCTTTTCAACCACAGTAATATCAGGTGTATTGTCCAGCGTTTGCCAGTTTATATCCTGAAGTCCCAGAGAATTCTGTCTTGTTCGTTTTCTACCTCAGTTTCAATTTTGTGGTCCCATTGGTGGCATAGCCAGATCTCAAATTTTGGGTGGGTCTACCTCCAATGGGTGGGCCCAATGTCCTCTCTGCATTCTGCCTCCTGCACTCTGCGTCTCTACCGCAACTTAAAATATTAAATACCTGAACTGGCGGGATCTCCAAGCCCCATACTGAAGACTTCCTCATAGGCACCCCAAACTCCCTCCAACTCAAACTGGAAGACAGTGACATCTTTAATGAGTTGGCTGACAATGGCCTGTGCAAAAATTGAGCATGCACTGAATACCAGTGTTGGGCAGCTCACTAAAATTGATGCTGACTGCTGAGCTGCACTGGAGGGAGTTTTATGGAGCCTTCGAGGAGGTCTTCAGCTAGTTTGGGCCTGGGGATCCCCTGCCCGCTGCAGCAAGGGGGTGCCACCACTAAGTGAGCCTGAGCCTAAAGTGGGCAAGCCCCAGACCACCTGGGCCCACCCGTGTCTAGGCCATTGGGTCCCACCACATAAGCAAATTCAGCAGATATTCCAGTGTATCATGGCGACTACTTTGTTGTATCTTTCTTTGTAGTTAGTCTCGGTGATCTTTTTGCAGCCAGTCGCTGTAGTCTGATATGTAGTAATGTAGTAACAAATCATAATTTCTCTATTTACAGCAATAGTGTATTTCCCTCGTGTTTGTGGCTGTTTTTCCAGCAGCTGTGCTGGACCCAGTCCTGGTTGTTCAACTGAAGATCCTGAGTCCTGTAGCCCATTTTTCCTTGTTGATGATTAATCTGTTATAGGATTTTCATGTTCACAACTCCACACCGTGGAATTTCATTCTTGGTTTCCCCTTATATTGTGGACTATATTAATGCATAATTTCCTAAGTGATATTTTACCCCGGGTTGTTTAGTTTCTTTATTTTTGTTTCTGAATTTGTGTTCATAGTTTTGGCCTTTGATATTTAAATGTGAAATACAAATTTGAAAAAAGAAGTGGGGTTTGGATCAGGAGAGGACCTGATCTTGGGGTGGTGGATGGAAGAGGGTTTGGATATTGGAGGGGTGTGGGAGAGGGATCAGACATTGGGGGGGGGGGGGAGTGCAGGATGGAAATCAGATTTCAGGGGTGGAGGGAATTTGGAGAGGGATCAGACATCGGTGGTGGTGGGGGGGGGGGGGGGGGGGGGAACTGGAAGGTGAGGATGTCCCACTATGGCACTTCACTAGTTAACAGCTGTTCTATCGAACGGTTTATAGCGCAGCTGCAATTACCACCTGCTTTTGAGGTAGTGGTACTGCAGCCACTCTATCGACAGTTGTGATATCTAGTGCATGACAATGAACCTTGTGCTAGCTGTCACAGCTGATCACTCCTTCACTCATCCATGTCATGCCCAGCTCTCACCCACTCCTACTTTAGGCAGTTAACACAGGAAAAGGGCCCCTAAGTGTCACATTCAGCTGTCCTTAAGCATGCCAGTGAAAAAATGTATGAATGATACCTTCTCTTTAAGGAATACAAGCTGAAATAAATTGTGCAGTGAATTTATACAACCCAGAAGATTGCTAGGTTGTTAGTCGGTATAGAGGGGCAAGGAGAAGAGAGAGACTGTTCCATCTATGTATATGCAGAGTTCATTTCAGTTCAAGTAAGTGTAAATGTATGGCGGGCAATTTTCAGAGGTATTTCTGTAGGTAACATGGTTTACCCACAGACATGAGTTCTTTGATAACTGCGGGTAAAATTATACATATTGTTCTGCTCTGCAATGCATACAGGGCTGGCTTAAGGGGTGAGCCAGTGAGGCATCAGGACATCAACGTTTAAGAGTGCTCCTTCAGATTATCCCTTCACAACAGCAGAAGCATCGTTCTCTGCTCCCATGGCTGTTTTTATTTATTTTTTTAAACTGTGCTCACTTTGCCTTGGGCTGAGCTGCAATTTTCATGAGATGAGATACTTCAGGTTTTCAAGTGCCTTCTCTGGGGGAAGAAGTAAGGACACATGCAGGGAAAGATGTTAGGGAAAGAAAGAAAGAAATAGCTATTAGGGAAGACAGGAGCAATAGATACATAGGAAAGAGGAGAAAGAGGCAAGAAACTAGATACCAAGGTCATGGGGATGCGAACTGGGCCAGTGTTGGGGGTGGCAAATAAGGCAATTGCTCTGGGCCCCATGATACACAGGGCCCCGAGCTTGCCTCAAGATGAAGGAGGCATAGTCTACAGGTTGACTTTGCAGCTCCCTCCTTAGTGTCTGTCATGGGGTCCTACATGTCTAATGTCAGCCCTGATTGTGAAAGAACATGGACTCAGACTTAGGCAGAGACTCTAGGACTGGGTGGGAGAATAGAAGAAGACAGATTCTATGAGTGGATGGGTACTAGGACTCAGGACATGAATGGAATTATGATTGATGACTCAGGGAATGAGCAGGATTGAAAATGGGCACGGGGATTAATGGGGACTAAGAACCTGAGCAGTGGTTAGGGAGGGCAGTGGGGACTACATGATTGGGAGAGGATTATGAGTAGGGTTGTGAGACTGAGTTCAGAAAAATAAGGAGGGGAAATGGTTTGAAGTATCTGGAGAGTTTGAGAAGGGGTTAGGAGGCAGTTGAAAGGGAGAGAGGTCTACAGAGAGGATGAGAGTCAAAGGAAGGGTACAGGTTCTTGAAGGAGGTAAGAGACGGTAATAATGGGAGAGGTAGAAGGGTAAATGGGGTCTAAGGAAGGAAATGGCAGTGAAGATAGAATGAGTAACAGAAAAGAATAGCAAGAGGGATGAAACATAAAGGAAAGTAGATGAGGCTGGAGTGGAAATAAGTGCAGAAGGTTAAAATGGGAGTATTAGGGAAGCACTATAAGAGTAGGTACAGGGGGAAAGAGGGAGACTGAAGACTAGAGGGGGATGAGGGATGAAATCTAGCTTAAGTAATTAAAAAGTTAGATGAGAAAATGGAGAAAAAATACATGGAACAGAAGGATCAATGTCAGAGATAGATTTAGCAGTGGAAGGGAAGAAGACGGTAAATGGGTAAAACAGAAATGGAAATCAGATCCTGGAGAGACCAGTGGTGTAGTCATGAGGGCGAAGGGGGAGACTTGGGGGGGGGGGGGCCTTGCCTCATCCCCCACACTTTGGTCTCAGACCCCCTCCAAAGCTGCACTGCACCCGTTAAATGGCTGGCGGGAATGCCAAGGCCCCACCAGCCAAAGAAATTCTTTGCCAAGCTGCTCCCCTCCTCCTCAGGCTGCCGAAGTAACCAGGAAGTCGACGGATTGCCTCCAGTCGCCGACGCCGGGACTCTTCATGCATGTTCAGTTCTCTTTCTAAGGGAGTAAAAATTACCCATAGAATTATCACCAACATGCACAGTTTGATTACTGCTCCCTTTATCCATAATTTACTAAAGGCAGGCCCCTAAGTGTCTGTAGCTAAATTAAAATGAAACTGAACTGAGCATAGATACCATGGGGTGGATTTTCAATGGGATTTAAGAGGGCAAGAGACTCTCCTGCCCGCTTAAACCCCACTCAGTGAGGTGGTGCCTGGACATGGCTCCATCATTGAATATCCTCAGCAGTCAGTGGCTTTAAAAATGCTGACCAGTGGGAGATGAATATCAGGTGGAATACTTTTTACTTTCATTTGCTGCTGAGAAACGCACTGCAATAAATTAGAAAAATGCTAATGATTGTGTTTTCCTGTACAGTTCAGAAGAGGGTCCCTTGTTTTATCTGCATAGCTGGTACCTGTCAACCAGGCACTTGAAACAGAGTACCAGGAGTTCATGCCTACCATGATTATTCTACACACACCATTAAGTGCTGGCAAAGTGACACCTGAACGACAGCTCAATAAATTTTAAACAACTCAGGGTCAAATGCTGTTGGCTGGCTGTCTCAAACTAACATTCTGTTTCCATAAAATCAATTTTACAAGTGGTGCTAAATAATTAGGAAACACCTCATAATAAAGGTTATGTTTTGAATGATCGTGCCGCTTTCCCCTACTCACGCGACTATTTAGCCTTCCAAAACCATGGCCGTGTATCTTGGAGAATGCCTGGGTCTGTAGCAGCTTGCAGTAATGCTGGCTTAGAGAGGTGGGGAAGTAATAGTGATCATAGGGTTGCTCCAGAACAGAATTCTGTGTTAGAAACGTTGTAAGTACTTTCATTGTGTACTGTAGCAGTGAACAAATAAGCTGGTGCTCTTGGGGAATGTTTAATAGCTGAAGGTCAGTGATCATATTCTATCCTCAATTGTTGTACAACTTCCAGTCTTCATTACACCCTAAGGCCAACCTGATCTTGTTGTTCTCAAGAAAATGATCCTGGGCCACAACAGTTACTGGTGTTTTAAGGAAAGGAATGAAGGATGGGGGAGAGCTACAGCTGTAACACCCAGGGGGGGAGATGCATCAAACTTACCGGGCCAGCAATGTACTTTTTTGACTGCTTCTAACCGGTTTAGCAAGCACGTTATTCAGCGGGAGAACCACAAAGGAGTTCTGTGGGTTCTTTTCCATTCACTGTGGTAGCCAATGGGGATTGCATGCAAATGCATGGAAATGAGCTGATTAGTATTTAAATGTGCATTCCGTGGGATGCACAGCTGTTTATGAGCGATGCACAGCAAGGATTGCCCACCTGTAGCGAGTAACATTTACCGGGAGGTCTGGAGCAGCTGTAAGCAGGACCAGTCTTTCTGCTGCTGCTCCCGTGCTGGATCCCATCTCTCATTCTTCAGTTTCCCCTCTCCCAGGGGGCTAATGACCCATGGAAGGCATCATCCTGGCCAGCACTATCCATGGCTCTGCTCGCTGTCCCGGGACCCTGGGGGGAAACTGTGCTGCGGGAGTGCGGGAAGCTCATATCCCTAAGGTTTGAAATGGGGAGAGCATGTTTCCCAGTGCTGTTCCTGGAATTAGCGGCTCCTGCCTGCAGCTTTGTGCTGACACAAACATTGCAAATGGAGTTTCCTTGAGCTGGAGCTGATGCTGGGGTGGGAGGAGCAGTGCTGGAGGACCCGGAAAGAAGTTGAAAAGAAAAAAAAAGCTACACACAGCTTTCATACAAGCAGCTTGTATGCTTGTATGAAAGCTGTGTGTAGCACACTCTGTTCTGAGCATGTGCAGAGCAGCCAGGATTAGCAACTGCCTGTTCTGCGCATGTACAGCCAAGCAACTGGTCGAGCTGCTCACTGGTTTCGCGAGCAGCTCATTTGCATGTGATATTTTTAACCAAGGTGGAAATAGCGATCGGTTTTCCAAGGACTTTTGTGCATCTGCCTCTCAGCCTCTAAAAGCAAAACTTCACATACTCAGGGTGAGAGGGTAAGTAGGCATTTTGTTCCAAGCTTCTTCTATACAGAAAAGTAAGCCCCTACATTTCTTTGTATAATACTACTGCAACTTACAGAATTCACGCTTAAATTTAAGGTGCGATCACTTAAACCAGCCCTATAACTAGAGTAAATGCCCATGCCAAGATATTACAGAACAGCACAGAGAAGGTTCAAAGTACAGAACAAAGTCCAAATAGCAAAAAAAAAGCAAGAGCCTTCAAAATAGGGAAACAGTTCCTTTAATCGTATAACTTGTCACTTGTTATACGATTAAAGGAACTGTGTCATTATTTTAAAGGCCCTTGGTGCTTTTCTTGCTATCATGCCAAGATATTAGCCAGAATAGACTATATCAGTGATTCCCAAACCTGGTCCTGGAGGCAACCCAGCCAGTCAGGTTTTCATGATTTCCACAATGAATGTGCATGAGAGAGATTTACATGCACATGCAAATCTATCGCATGAATATTCATTGTGGATATTCTGAAAACCTGACTGGCTGGGGTGCCTCCAGGACCAGGTTTGGGAACCACTGGACTAGATCAATAAATGGCGCCATCATGTGGGCGCCTAAAAGTGCTATTTTATAAACGGTGCTCCACGTTGGGCATCATTTATAGAATAATGCATAGCGCCAGGATCCATGCCCAATTTTTGGCACTGAGGCCCTAAATTCTGCAATATTGTGCATATCTGTAAATGAATGCCCCTGACTAACCCATGCTCTTCCCATGACCACACCCATTTTCACTTGCACACTAAAAGATTTACATGCGCATCTTTATAGAATAGTGCTTAGTAAGATGCACACATAAATCCAAATGTTGCCAATTAATACCAATAATTGTTAGCGCCCAATTATTGGCATTGATCGGCTCATTACACAATTAAATTGCACATGCAAATTGGGCGTGCAATTTTGAGCACCATATATAGAATCCAAGGGAATACCTGTAAAACATAGCTTCCTATCATTTCTGTGAATATTTGCACGCTCCACCCATGCACACACCTACCAGCAAAACACATGTCATCAAAACGTGGCACATCCATTTCCACTAGTCGGTTGTCTATAAGAGGTCATTTACAAATGTAAGTGGCCACTTAGGTGCATCAATGACAAGAATAACTTTATTCACACACATTCCACTACCTTACAGAATTACTTCTGAGTGTTATTCCAAACTAGAAAAATGTTACTGAAGTAAGAATCAATTCATCCCCCTTTGTTTTTGTGTTTTCTTTGTGGCCCTGGTGCCCCTGACCCCTGATGAGGTAGCTGGTACCTGGACTGGCAAGACCAGGGTTACATCAGCAACATCTGTAAGTAATTCCATCAGCCTTCGGGGGACGATTACATTGTACATGTGACTCATGCTTCTTCTCCATGACTGCTCCTGCTCTCTGGGATGGTTTACCTTTCTGAGGGCCCCTTTTACAAAGTGGTGGTAAGCCCAACGTAAGCTTACTGCTCACTAAACATGAAGTACCGCCAGGCTACTGCAGCAGCCCGGTGGTACTTCCCACCCCCAGTGTGCCATCATACCTGGTTACCGCCGGGTTAGCACGGGAGCCCTTACCGCCACCTCAATGGGTGGTGGTAAGAGGGCTCTCCCCCGAAATAGCCACGCAGCAAGTGCTTTACTTGCTGGATGGCCATTTCCTGCTGAAAAGAAAGACCTACACTTTTACCCACTGCGGTAAAAGGGGGCCTCGGTGCACATCAGAAACACGCGCCAACTCCAGTGCAGGTCCCCTTTTGCCACAGCTTGGAAGAAGGGGCCCTAAGTTAGATTTATTTATTATCTCATTTATACCCCACATTTTCCCAACAGCGTCAGGCTCAATGTGGCTTACAGCACACTGCAGAGGCAGACACCAGTGCAGTAAAATCAAGCTAATAGAACAGAAAACCTACATAAGAAATAATGGGGAAGATGGGGAAGGGATGGAAGGAGCAGGGAAACCGGGGGAGAGGAGGGAAGGGTGGATGTGTCCAAAATTGTCGATAGATTGGTGTATCAAGCAGAGGAGACACATGCTGAGTCCTTTGGCTAAGCTTTTCCAAATAACATGGTCTTAAGTGAGTTCCTGAAACTGAGATGGTTGTGGATGGTTTTAATAGTTTTTGGCAGAGAATTCCATAGTTGTGAGCTGATGATGGAGAAGGATGAAGCATATGTGGTTTTGTACTTAAGTCCGTTGCAGCTTGGGTAATGAAGGTTTAGGTATGAACGGGAGTCTCAGTTTATTTGTGCAAAGCTTTTTCTTTGGATGGCTAATTTTTTTTTAGCTTTTCTGTCGGCCTCTGCAGCCAGATCTGTCCTGCACCCTTGCAGCGACCTGAGCAATGGCTTCCAGTGGAACAGTGAATTACTTATAAAATTATGTTGTTAGTTTACAAAATTTTACATTCAGGTTTCCCAGCTTTTTTGTCCTCTCATCTGCTTTCTTATGTCCCTTCAAAGGAGGATGTCTGCGTTCCAGCCAGCAGCACTTGCTAGCTATCCTCATGCTTCGAGATGTGCCTTTACGTTCTTATCGAAATGCAGTGTTTAATGTAGTGGGCCCCATTTTATGGAATCCCCTGCCACTATTACTACGAACAGAGAGTTCCCTTCCTAGGTTTAAAGCCATGCTCGAGGCTCACTTGTTTCGTGTAGCTTTCAACAGATGACTTGAACTCATATATAGGTGCGAATGGCTGATCTAGCCGGAGTCTGTCGGGTCACAGCAGAACCATCTGTGTTTTATTTGGTTCACTTGTATTAATTGGCTTTGTATATGTGTTCCTGTCCATAATGTTATTTGTATGCTCTTACTTGTGCTTAAGTTTTTGAATTTTTACCATTGTACAGCACTTTGATGGTCTGAACCTAAGTGGGTTATCAAATAAATCTCACCTTTGAACCTTTTGAATCTGTCCTGTGTATCTCCTTCTTATGTTTGCCTATTTCTTTTTAGTCTATTCCATTGTACTTAGGTTCTTTGTGTAACTCTGCCTTGTGCATTGTCTCAAAAACTTTGATGTTGATGTTTTGCCTTGTCTACCTGATTTTATGATTTTTTTCCTTTCAAATAACAGATTTTCTTTAGATTTGGTGGTATATCCAGTACTGCTACTTTTGCTATTTCTATAGTGCTACTAGATGTACACAGTGCTGTACACATTATATGCAGAAACGTTCTCTGTCCTTAGAGGGCTCACAATCTAAGTCTGAGTGCCTGGGGCAATGGAGGGTTGGGTGACTTGCCCAAGGTCATGGGGAGCTGCAGTGGGAATTGGCCCCAGGTTGCTAGGATCAAAGCCTGCTGCACTAACCATTAGGCCACTCCTCCTCTCCAATAATTTTGAACCTTGGACCTTTGAGTTTCAGTAGCAAATCCCACTTGTACTTATCTATACTGAAAAAGAGAATCTTGACGGCAGATGAACTGCACAATCACTTGTACCAGGAATGGTAGTGACCCTTTCTACGTGGGTAGCAGCTGCTTACCCATGTAAATCATTTTGAAAATTTCCCCAAGCATGTGTGACAATAATTCATTCTGCATTGAAGGTAAAGCTAATTAAATATAGTAGCATGGCACTCAAAGAGCTGAAGCTGAAGTGCACAATCAAGAATAAATGATGACAGTTTTATCTAGGAAGAAAGGAGAGTCTTTGCAAAACACTACTATGGTTTACACTGATGAGGTTTCAAATCATTTTTGCTGCTTTTTTGATATGCTATTGTTGGTGCCATAATTTTATATATTAGCAGTGTGAACCATGATGCCATCTGTTCCCTACAGCAGCCAGGCAAACCATGCTATATAAACCATCCGCACTGAATTTCTGAGCAAGAATTCTTCCAATAATATGCGATTGAACATTAGCAGTCTTCAATGAGAGCACTTGCTGGTTTCTGAGAGAGCTCACTGCTATCAGTTCGGGGTCAATAAATACACTTTGGACAGCTAAGTTCATACCATTATTAATATTCATAGTCACTAATCTGGCAGAACCCAAATCGTGACAACAGTGCATACTACAAATCCTAGGGCAAGCAGTTGCTTCCCATGTATGTCTCAATAGCAGACTATGGACTTTTCCTCCAGGAACTTGTCTATACCTTTTTTAAACCCAGATACACTAACTACTGTTACCACACTCTTTGCTGGAGGATGTGGTAACAGCGATTAATGTATCTGGGTTTAAAAAAGGTTTGGAGAAATTCCTGGAGGACAGGTCCATAATCTGCTATTGAGACAGACATGGGAAGCAACTGCTTGCCCTGGGATTTATAGTATGGAGTGTTGCCACGATTTGGATTTCTGCCAGGTGCTTGTGACCTGGCTTGGCCACTGTTTGGAAAATAGGATACTGGGCTAGATGGCCTATTGGTGTGACCCAGTATGACTAGTTCTTATGAACTAGTGCTAAGAAAAATATCTGTCCTCGAACTGTAATGGCCAGTGCTGGTGCAACATACCCCAGAGCCTGGGGCACACCGCAAAAGACATACCCTCCCTCCTCCATACAGCAGTGTTGGGCAACAGGAACCCCAATGGCCTCACCCTAATTTCAGCCTTGGCATATAAATAAAAACTTAAAGAGAACAATGTTCAAAGCCATTTACGTGAATGAATAGAAATTTAGATGCACAAATTGACTGAACACGGTCTACCCTCAATCCCCTGGATTCCATATAACACGACTTAAGTTGTGTGCGCAAATCTGTTTGTATTCTGGATTTGCATGTGCAGCTTAATTAACGGACCAATCAGTGCAGACAATTGCAAATTAACAAGTAATAATTGACACTAATTGGCATTAATTAGAATTGCTGTCTAAGTGTATTCTGTAACTTGATGTCTGTAAATTCTAAGCCACATAGTTGAAAAGGGGGCGTGGCCATAGACATGGAATGAGCGAGTCATGGATGTTTTTAAAATCTATACTTCTTGTTATAGAATGCACTCGGTCCGCGTGTAATTTAGGTATCAACATTTACACCAAGTATTACTTGGCATAACTGCCCGTGACTAAATTTAGTCACGCGGATGGGTGCTCGGTATATTCTTTAAAGTACACCTAAATTTAGGCATACTTTATAGAATACGCCTAGGCATATTTTTTTTTTCGGCACTGATTTTTTTAGGTGTGATACATAGAATCTAGTCCAATATGGCTAAAACTGCATGTGCAGAGAGACAAAACTGCAGTTATAGGGAGGTGTTCTGGGGAGTGTGTGTGTTTTTGGGGGGGAGGGGGAGTTAAGAGCAGGATCAGAAAATAACACAATTGCTGGTTTTAGATAATGATGTTTATTTGGCCCCACCTTCAGAGGCTCAGACTGCAGTATGAAGAAAAATAATTGCAGCCTTGGGAACTTGATTTGGGGATGGGGAAAGCTACAGCTGTAAGGCCTCAGGGGATCACTCACTCAAGGTCAACACAATAGAATGTGAGAGGCTTAGTGCAGGTTCTGAGCACAATTTTCTGCACTTCTATGGCTACCCTATGTGCAGAGAATTTTAATGCACAAGAAAAGTACATGCAAAGAGTTGCACAGGTATCAGCACACTGCTCATATCGGTCAGCTGCTAATGAGGGCACTGGCTCCTAAACCCAGAAGGAAAGAGCTGCACACAATACGTGAAGTCCAAGCATATCATTTTCTAACACTAGGGCTTTAGTGTCTGGTCTGAGGTGTAGAAAGCTAGCTCGCTTTTCTGTGGCTCGTGCTAGTGAGGATTTTGTGCCAATTTCTTTTCTAATGCCAGCATGAACTATCCAAGACTTTTTGTTTTGTTTTGTTGAAGGAGGTGGGTGAATAATCCAGTCAATAAACTATAATTTTAAAAAATTCACAGCAGGATGAGGAATAGAGGAGATTGCATTGTCGAGTGTGGGGATAAGGGGGGAGGTGTCACAGCTGTGAAATGAATATGCTTGTCTGTAGAAATGCGTATGATTGTACCAACAATATTTGTGACCCGTTGAGCAAAATGGTACCAAAAGTGGGGTATGCGACTTATTTATTGCACAAGATAGAGGGATATCAACTGCGCAATCCTGCAAAATTTCAGCCTCAGGTATGGACTAAGTGTGTCTTTAAGAAATGAGAAACGTTTATCAGTGAATTCCTTCAAAAAGGTGGTAAATAAATCCAAATAAAGTAATTAACCTCAGAAATCACATACCTTACTTTAGGTACCTGCGGTTTTTAGGCTGTAGAAAATGAAAAACAAAGTTGTGAAAAAATTGTATCATTCTATTCTACTGACCATACAGTACACAAAACTTTCAAAAATGAAAGTTGCCCCTCCAAATTTCTATAGCCTTTATCTCTGTTATTTGTAACTCCACTTTCGCTATCTTTTTGCTCAACAGAGCACACATATGCAGAAGATATATTTGGCCTTCCAGATACATATATCTTAATACAAATAGTCACATGTTGCTGTACAATCTCAGGCTGATCACACAATGCACTAGAATGCAGGCATGATTTCATGGTGACTGGCATTCTCTCCTATGTTTGCTCACGTTATTTGCATGCAAATTACTTGCACATGATTTGTTTACTGCCTTAGAAGTAGCGTGATCAACAGAGCTCTTCCAATGATACCAGGGAGATGGAAGAAGTCATATACACTTTATTCCATAAATAAAGATGACTTGACACGGATGGAATTGTGTTTCAGCTAAAGTGCCTGCCTCAGGACTGTATGTGTGTGTTTGTGTGTGTGTGTGTATATATATATATATATATATATATATATATATATATATATATATATATATATATATATATATATATATATATATATTTGTTGCATTTGTATCCCACATTTTCCCACCCATTTGCAGGCTCAATGTGGCTTACATTGTTCAGTCATGGCTATCACCATTCCAGAGTAAAAGATACAATTGGTAATTACATAACGAACATGGGAGACATATTGGAGATTAAGCAATCAAGTATAAAGAGATTACATTCGGAATAACAGATAAAGCGTATATATACAGAGCTCAAATGTAGCCAATGATGTTTCATAAGAAAGCTTAAAAATGGATGAAGTCTTTATAAAGACTATCAGTCACAAAATCACCAGAGCCCTAAAAACAATGTCAATCCTGAATGCCAAAGAAAAGTACTGCTGTAACAGCAGTACAAATCACTAAATTCTCGGTGGTTGACTTCTACCTTGTTTACTGTCATGGCATAAAACTGTGTTTCTATGCATGCATTAGGAAAGTGTATGCTGAAGTTCAGGATGGTTACCAGAGGCTAGGTCATGGAACTGTATTCCTTCCTGAGTGGACTAGTAGTGAACAAACGGGGGCTGTTATCAGTTACTTGGCATATAACCCTGACTGATGAATCCGATTTCTTCAGTTGGAGAGGATGGAACAGAGCTGGGATGCGACTGACCTAACACCTTTACTCAATGCCTATCTCTTGACTTTTATCTCAGTTCTTCAGAGAAATGAAACTGTTTACATCTCCCTCTCTTTGTTTCTTTCATGTTTGTATTTTATTGGTCTTTAGATAAAGATAACTGTTCTATCACTTTTTTGCTTCTTTTCTATTTGTATTCTATGGTAAACTGTTTTGACGTGTCCTGTGAAGAGCTGTATGTCAAGTAAATAAACAAAATTAAGCTAAAGTAAACCTCACAAGATAGAAATTATTGTCATGTTTTCTACCCACCAGATATGATTATGTGGCTATGCTTCTTTTGTAAACTGAAGGCCCCTTTTACTAAGCCGCGTAGGTGCCTACGTATGCCCAATGTGCGCCTGACTACCACGTGGCTCTTGTGGTAATTTCATTTTTGGCCCGTGTCCGCTATGCGTGTCTTAAATATATTTTTTATTTTCTGGCGCTCATAGCGGACACGCGCCAAGTGGCATCTGACGCACGTAGGTCCTTACCACCCAAATTCTTTACCACTAGGTCTATAGCTGGTGGTAAGGCCTGAGACCCAAAATGGACATGTGGCGATTTTGATTTTGCTGCATGTCCATTTTCGGCAAAAAAGGCCTTTTTTACAGGTGCACTGAAAAATGATTCTGCACACACCCGCGTCTACACTACCATTGCTTTCAATGGAAGTAAAATCTGGACTGGCTCAATCTACCCTCTTTTTTCTGGAACCATATGTTAACTCTAATACTAACAGTGTGGATACTTCCCTGAAGTATATCTTCAGAGGTTACAAAGCAGTGAAAGCTCATTGTATTTTCTAGAACATAGGTTCTGGGATGGGAGACAGCTATTCTATAAGGCCTTATAGAATAACTCTGCCTCTTCAGAAAAAACCTCAATAACCTGAATTTTCTTCCAAACCAGAAAACAATGTGTACTGAAGGTGTTACCAGCAAAAAATGGGACAAATCCAGTATGCAGAGGAAACAGTCTGCATCCACTTCTCCAGGTGCAGGAATTTGGAGACTCCCTGGTGCTTCCTTTGGCCTCTTTCTCCCAAGAAACCTTTCTTGGAAACTCCTGGATTCTCTTCTCCCACAGACAAAAAATTTTGGTAAATAGCTTGTCTATAACAAAAGAGAGGGAAAGTGCCTTGGTGCTTTGTAGCTTTTATTATATGAGACGTGGGGTAAGGAATAATATATTGTAGAGGAATATATTCGAGTTATTCCCCAAGTTTTCCACGTCATCACTGTGACCCCTGACGCAGGTGCTAGTCACCGAAACACGGCCCGTGTCGGGTCTTTTTGTCAAGGCTCATTCATTAAAGAACTGTGTTCCATTTTTAAAGGCCCGTGGTGCTGTTTTTTTTGTTTGGTAAATAGCTTGTCACCAGACACACCAATATACCCCTGGGTCTTTTAATATCTGGCTTCCAGACCACATAGAACAGATGAGTCCCTTGTGAAAATCCTCCAAGATCTCTCTTCTGTGGAAGTGAGCACCTTGCTTCCTTGGAGGGGCGGAAAAAACAACTGTCTTCTTCCCCCTGGAGTCTGACAGCATTGTCCACAACTGCCCTTTAACTGTTCTGAAGCCTCTCTACTTCTCTGAATGATGATGATGACCCCTTGGAACTCCTTGAATCACCTTTACACTCTGCCTCTACTCATGGGGTTGGGTCACCACATCAATCAAATATGACCTGACACATGGAGAATGTCCTAAAAACCTCACCATTTAAACAAATACACACATACACCTTTCTAAGCAGAACTTCTAGAGGCCTCTACACAGTTATGAAAAGATCATTTTACAAAGGGATGTAGCTGAATAACAATTGAGTTAGCTGCCTAGAGCCATTGGCAGCTTCAGTGCCCCCTAGGGTGTCCGGTTGGTGTCCTGGCATGCCAGGGGGACCAGTGCACTACGAATGCTGGCTCCTCCCATGACCAAAGGGCTTGCATTTGGTCGTTTCTGAGATGGGCGTCCTTAGTTTCCATTATCGTCGAAAATCAGAAACGTCCAAGTCTAAGGACGACCATCTCTAGGAACGACCTAAATGTTAACATTTGGGCATCCCCGACTGTATTATCGAAATGAAAGATGGACGCCCATCTTGTTTCGATAATACTGGTTTCCCCGCCCCTCTGCCGGGACGTCCTGCGAGGACGTCCTCAGGACAACTTGGGTGACCCTTTCGATTATGCCCCTCTTGATATACCACATACAGAGGCATGTTTTTAAAGCACTTAGACTTACAAAGTTCAGTGGAGGGGCATTTTCGATATGATGTCTAAGTGTAACTTTGGCTATTTTGCTAAAAACATCTAAAATTCAAGTAGGGAATATAGCCATTTTCAAAACAGAAAATTTTCTTTTATTTTTCCTAAAAATGGCTATTTGCTAGATGTTTTTGCGCTGTGTGTTTTTTTGTCCATTTTTGGGAAAAAAAAAGCTTCCAAGTGAAAAATGCACAAAACCAAGCCATTGGGATGTAGGAGGAGCCAGCATTTTTAGTAGGCTGGCCACACAGCCATCCCAGGAGAGCAATGGGGCAACCTAGGGGGCACTACAATGGACCACAAATAAATGCTCCCACTACCCATAACTGTACACGTCTACAAGAGCCCTTATGGGTTAAAGGAACACTTATATGTGGGAAAGTAGGTTTCTGGTGAGTTTTGGAGGGCTCACAGTTTCCACCACAAGTGTAACAGGTAGGGGGAGGTATGGGCCTGGGTCCAACTATCTGCAGTGCACTGCACTCACCACTAGACTACTCCAGGGACCTGCATGCTGCTCTAATGGAACTGAGTATAACATCTGAGACTGGCAAGTAATGTTTTTAATCACATATTTGGAGGGTGGGAGCGGGTTAGTGTTCATTAGGAGAGTAAGGGGAGGTCATCCCTGATTCCCTCCAGTAGCCATCTGGTCATTTAGAGCACTTTTTTGTGGCTTATATGTTAATAAAAGTTAATAGAACAGGTCTAGACCAAAACATCCAACTTTTAGCCCTGCATGTTTTTCTTTGTTTCATTATGGCAGAAAAACATCCAGGTGTTAGAAACACCCACATCCTGCCCTTAACATGCCCCTAACATGCCTCCTTGTGATTTGAATGCATTTCTGACAGACTTCAAAGAAAAACATCTAAAAATTGGTTTCAAAAATACCAATTAGGACATCTTTGTGAGAAAAACATCCAAATGCAGATTCATGCCACTTTTTGGACGTTTTTCTCTTTTGAAAATGAGTCCCATACTAACCTATGTAACTTTCCAGCTTATAATCGAGGCTATTTCCCGACACAAATCGGGATATGGCCGGCGATTTCGCAAAAGCGGCAAAAAGCGTATAATCGAAAGCTACATTTGTGATGGCTTCGCCGCTTTCCCTTCGCCGCGCCGGTGAAAGTTCAAAGGGGCGTGTTGGCGGCGAAGCGAAGGCGGGACATGGGCAGGCTTGGGCGTGGCTACCAGATGGCTGGCTTTCGCGGATAATGGAAAAATAAATCCCGGCGATAAGCAGTATTTTGCCGGGTTTACTTGGTCCTTTTATTTTCACGACCAAGCCTCAAAAAGGTGCCCCAACTGACCAGATGACCACCGGAGAGAATGGGGGATGACCTCCCCTTACTCCCCCAGTGGTCGCCAACCCCCTCCCACACTAAAATTATTAAAATACAAACCTTTTTTGCCAGCCTGTATGCCAGCCTCAAATGGCATACCCAGCACCCTGACAGCAGTATGTAGGTGCCCAGAACAGTTGTTGTTGGTTGCAGTGGACTGCAGAAAGGCAGAGCCAGGCCCATCCCCCCCCATACCTGTTCCACTTGTGGTGGGTAATGTTGAGCCCTCCCAAACCCCCCAAAACCCACTGTACCCACATGTAGGTGCCCCCCTTCAGCCCTTAGGGCTAGGGTAATGGTGCACACTTGTGGGCAGTGGGTTTTGGGGGGGATTTGGGGGACTCAGCACACAAGGGAAGGGTGCTATGCACCTGGAAGCTAATTTGGTTGTTTATAAAAGTGTTTGAAGTACCCCCTAGGGTGCCCGGTTGGTGTCCTGGCATGTGAGGTGGACCATTGCTCTACAAATGCTGGCTCCTCCCACGGCCAAATGCCTTGGATTTCGCCGGGTTTGAGATCGCCGGCAGTTTTTTCCATTATCGCGGAAAAACAAGAGTGGCAATCTCAAACCCTGCGAAATCCAAAGCATTTCGCCGGCCCACACCGTATTATCGAAAAAAAAGATGGCCGGCCATCTTTTTTGAAAATACGGTTCCGGCCGGCTGTTGCGCCGCCGCCAAAATAGATCGCCGGAGACCTATTTCGCCGGCGACGTTCGATTATTCCCCTCCACGTAAGTCTAATTGCTTTGAAAACGAGCCCCATAGTGAAACATTTATGCAGTGTACAATAGAATTAAAATAGGCCTGTAAAATAGATAAAAGTAGGAACGCCAATAGTAATGGTAAAAGAAAATTGCAGCTCTGCTTGCTCTGATACCACTGCTGCCTCCATGTCTCTTATAAAGAAAATCAGTCATTAAAGGGTGGATGAGCGTGGCCCCACCAGACTTTTGGCACTGGAGGAACAGATTCCATGAGCTATTGTTGCATGAGCGCAGGGCGGTGGGACCCTCCCAAAGGAAAAAAACACGTTTCCTGGAGATCTGGGGTCCTTACGTTCAGTCCTTGTCTCCGCGCGCGCGAAGTTTGATATTAAATGGTTTATAACATGATTTATTTATTTATTTATTTATTTAGTTCATGGTGCATAAGAGAACGGACAGAGTGGTTAAATAAGAGAGACTGGGAATGCAAGATAAGTCCATGTACTCTTTGGTGTTGCTAAAGGATGGGGTGATGCGGAGGGGGGAGGGAAAGGGAATATTAACCATGAAAGTGGCAAGCAATAACAAAAAAAAACAAGTTCAGTTTTCTGTTTGGGATAGGAGACGGATAATGGGTGGGTTGGGGGGTGAGAGGAGGGTGGGGAGGGGGGGCATAAAACCAAAAATACTCATTGTTTTGTTAATTTGTATTTGATTGGTGTGAACAAGTATTTCAACCATATCTGCTATACAAATAAGCTGTGAGTTGTTTGCACTGTGTTCTTTAATAAAAACCGTTGAAACTTAAAGGTCCTATCAAATAACTAGCCTATGAATGCATTCTCCTCGCATATATGCAGAAAGCGGGGCATACAAGAGGGAGTGTCAAAGAAAGGGTGAAAAGCTGTGAAGGGAAGGTAATCCAGGCTTTCAATAGGAGAAAAGAGACCTGAAGCCCAATTTTGCATAGGTCATCCAGGTTGGAAAGGGGCATTCACAATTTCCAGCTTATTTAAGGCTCACTGAATGCAGAGCCTATTGTAGAATAGACAAAAGGTTTTGAAAGTATGTGTATTTTGCAGCAGGGACAGCGGGAACATCCATTTTACAAAATCAGGTAAAAAAAAAGAGTATCATCATTTGACACTTTGATGCATGTGATTATTGGAGTTTACAAGTGTAAGTGATAGATTTTATCATCTACATGTATGAAAGCTGGAGCTTACAAAACTGCATCCAGAACATTCCCTTTCAAATCTGTGTGTACAGTGGATATTTATCTATCTATCTAATCTATCTATTTAACCTGCTGAGCAAAAAAACCCCCAAAAAGCCTAATACTACAAAATTTCATCCTCAGCTACGGACTAATTACATCTTTAAAAATGAGAAACATCTATCAATAAAAAAAAGTATGTTTTTTGGAAAAACATATTTGAAAAATAGGAAACTTTAAATATCTATATCTTTGTAATACATAGGAAGTTACTGATAAAATTTTGACCAATTTTGACCCTACGGTACACAATTCAGAATATCACAGAGCAATGTTCATTCAAAAACTAATCAAGTTATTTGGTAACTACAAGAAACCTTACTGAATGAAAAATGTGCTTAAGAAAATGATATATTTAAATTTCTGAAAAAGGAGGAAAAGACCTCATAAATTGTCTGCGGACTTTTATCTGTAATGGAGAATTATGGTTTCAACAGGCTTTCACATAATCATCCTTATCTAATGAAACTTTATTAAATTAAATATTTTTCTGTTTATTTTTTTCTAAAATATTGATAGAGCATACTCAATATCCAGCACTCAATCGGACTTGTATTAATCAATTGTTTCCAGCACAATCCCAAAGGGCTTCCCGTTTCAGCATGGGGCTTCTTCAGGGGAACTGGTATGTTTGTGCTGCATTGGGCATTTTGTTGCTAATGCCTACTACATCACAAACATACCAATTCCCCTGAAGTGGAGGAGTAGCCTAGTTGTTAGTACGGTGGACTTTGATCCTGGGGAACTGGGTTTGATTCCCACTGTAGCTCCCTGTGACTCTGGGTAAGCCACTTAACCCTCTGTTGGCCCAGGTACAAATAAGTATCTTTATATACCCACTTCGAATGTAGTTGCAAAAACCACAGAAAGGTGGTATATCAAGTCCCATTCCCAACATGGATGCCAGCGGTAGTTTCACTCCCAAGTCTGATTTTCTAGCACAAGGGTTACCGGCAGTAATTGGGCACACATTGCTGGGTTAGTGTAGGAGGGTGGTGGTAAGTGCTCCTCCCGAAATGGCCACATAGCAATTGCAAACTTACAGCACAGCCGCTGCAGCAAAAGGGGCCCTGGCGTGTGGCAAAAACTACAGATACTCCGCTGCTTTGGGATTTAATTGTAACACCAGAACCAGCAAAAAGCTCTCCCTTCTGGAAAGGGTAGCTTGGCAGCTCTGTCTCTCCTACAATTATAAGCCTGTTTCTAAACTAGGAATCTCTGTGCCACAAAAGATGAGGACATGTGGTTGAGAGAGCAAAGTCCGGTACCCACCCCCTTGCTGAAGCTGGACCAAGTCAGCCACTGAAAGAAGACAGCAATAGAAGGGGGACAGTCTCTCTTGAGGTCCACTCATATAAGTAAGCGTGTGATGCTCCACCTTTTAGTTTTGAGAAAGTTCCCTTGAGTAGCAAACCCTCTTATAATGGGTAAACCTGCATCCCTGAGGAGACAAGGGCAAAATGAATACAGGTTGGGGGAGGGGGTACACTCCTGGATGTCTGTATACCTCAGGGAAGAAAAAGTATGTGCATAGATGGCATTTTCAACCCTATATGACATTCTTACAACAATGTTCTACCCACAGGTTTCTCAAAATCTGTCCTCTGAACAAGTTTCAGAAACAAATGTACAGCACAATTTTACTCTGAGAATTGGCACAAAGCCTGTAGGTAATCTATTTATTTATTTAAAAATATTTATATTCCACACATTCTTCAATCACTAGTAAAAAAGGCTCGTTTCTGTATGAAAGGAAACGGGCGCTAGCAAGGTTTTCCTCCCCCCCCCCCTCGCTCTCTCCCTCGCTCTGTCCCTGTGTCCCATCCAAGTCCCACGGCCCCCTTTCCTCCCCTCCGATTTCCATGGTTTTCTCCCTCCCTCTGCCACTGTCCTTCACTCTGTCCTCCCAGTCCTCCCTCCGAGTTCCAGTCAACCCTCCCCCATCCCCCAATGTGCACGTCGCCCCCCCTCGAAAATCACCAACCCCCCTCTCCCCCTCTCTTACCGGGGTCCCGGTGACAGCATTGAAGAGCGAGCAGGCTCAGCGAGTCTACTGCCTTCCCTTCTGTTTGCTCTGACCTGTGACTCTGGTCCCACCCCCATTTCCTGTTCCGCAAGGGCGGGAGCAGAGTCACAGCTCACAGCGAACAGAAGGGAAGGCAGCAGACTCGCTGAGCCTGCTCGCGCTTCAATGCTTCCAGGCCAGTGACGTCAGAGTTATCTACTGCATGAAGCAGACCACCTCCAGTGGAAGCCACAGTCCCAGGCAGCTTCAGAACGTTGGAGGTGAGAATTATTATATAGAATTGACTGATCACAAGAGGGACAGAAAAGTATCTGCAAAAACAGTATACATAAACCGCTTTGACTGTATCTACAGAAAGGCAGTATATCAAGTGAGAAAACAAACAAGCACAATGTACATACTGAGGGGCATTTCTGATATGACGTCTAAGTCCAAATTGAGACTTTTTGTTGAAAATGCCTCAAAAAAGCATCTAACTCACAGCCATAATTGAACCAGAACTAAATTTCTGGTTTGATTATGGCTAAAAACGTTCATCTGTAAGTACTATTTAAAAAAAAGAAAAAATCCCAGGGAAAAACATAAAAAACAAGACATAAGGACATCTGTCTGGCAGCATTCCTAGTAAACTGGCCACACAGACATTCCAACAGTGCAGAGAAGCAGCCTACCAGTCAGTGCAGTGGACGTCACATAAAGGGGCCGAGGTAGAAATCTCCCCTAAACCCTCTTCATATTGTATAGTGAGCCCTCCAGGAACAGAGAAAATCTACTGTACCTAACAGCCCACTACTACAATAGCCCTCAGGCTTGCTGGCCACTTATATATTTAGGTACAGGAGGTATTTCTGAAACCTGGGTCCAATTGTTCACTGTCCACTGCACTGACCACTAGACTACTCCATCCACTTGCTTGCTGCTTTCTTTGGAATGGCCATAACATATGGAGCTGTCAGAGCCTGGTATCTACTGTCATTATCACATCTTTGGGGGGGTGGGATAGGGTCAGTGACCTTTGGGGTATTAAGGGGGGGGTCATGCCTTAATCCTTTCAATGGTCAGTTGGTCAGTTAGGGCACCTTTTGTGACTTAGTCGTGACTGACACAGGTCTAGATAAACACATACTTCTTTTTTTGCCCTGGACATATTTTTCTGTTCCATTATCGCTGGAAAAACATTCAGATTTTAAGCCCACCCAAAACACACCTCCAACATGCCCCTTGCGATTTAGATGAACTGCAGAGTAAAACATCCCAATTCTGAGTTTCAAAAATTGCGACTTAGATGTTTTTGTGAGAAATCTGTCGCTTTAGGCTGCTTTTGAGATGTTTTTCTCTTTTGAAAACGAGCTCCATTATGTAAAACTACAGTTCAGACACACAAAAAGAATAAAATAAAACTATATTTAATTGCACATCATTAAATGAACATGACCCCCCCCTTTTTTCATGTAAGTCAGTGAACAGAAAAGCCTGTTGGAACAATATAGTTTTCAAGGCTTTTTTAAAAAGATCCTCATCCCTCTTAGCTGTTAAAGAGGTAGGCAAATTATTACATAATTTAGGGCCTGCAACATAAAAAAACATAGTTTCAATAATCGTCAAGATAAGTTCATGAAATGTAGTGACCATCTAGTACATTTGCTAAGGCAGATCATAAACATCTCACTGGCTGAAGCAAACTTGAGGAAATTACAGACAGAATTAAATTAATTAAACCTTTAAAACAACACTTTATATTTTTTCTGGATTCAGTCTATAGCCAGTGTAAACCTACTAAAGTTGGAGTGATATGATCAAATTTAGAAAGTCCACAAACCCCAAATTCTATAAATAGCACCTTAATTTCCGTGCAGAAATCGAAGCGTATTCTGTAACAATGTGCATAACTTAATTCGTTAACTAGCTAATCAGCGCTGTTTATTGGATGTTAATATGTAATAAGCACTAATTGGCATTAGTTAGGATTTACATACACAACTCGCTAAGTGTGTTGTGTAACGTGGTGCACTTAAATTCTAAGTCGCATATCATTTATTTTTTATTTACTAGACCGTCACTTATTACAAAAAGTAAATCAGAACGGTTTACAATATAATATAACAGTAAAATCAGTGTTAAAATACTATAAAAACACATTTTAAAATCCATTTCTGATAGAAAAGCACAGCAAAACCAGAGAGCCAATTAGTAATATTCGTACAAATTACTCAGATTATAATCACCATCATAAAAACATAATAAAACCAAAGAAATATTAAAAATTCCATTTCCCCCCTTGTTCTCCTCTTCTCTCTCTTTCCCTTCCATTTCTCTTCACTTCTCCTATCCCTTTCCCTTATTATATATTTAATTTAGTATTAGACATTATCTTCAAATATGTCTCAAAAAAATTAGTTTTTAAGATTTTGCAGAAGTGGGCGTAGGAGTTTTCAAGCCTAAGTTCTTTAAGAAGGCAGTTCCAGAGGGTAGGGGCTAAGAAGAAGAATGCAGATGTTCGCGTTGATTCCCATCTGGCTTTAGATGGGGATGGAATTACCAGTCTGTTGTCTGTCAATGACCGCAGTGTCCGCGCTGGTGTATAGGGAATAATAAGATTGGATAAATACAATAGACTCAGTGAATAAAATGCCTTATGTGCCAATGTAAGAGGGGGCGTGGTCATGGGGAGGGCATGAGCATTTCTAAAATCTATGTGCTTTGTTATAAAATACAGCCACTCTGCGCCTAATTTAGACGTTGGGATTTATGTTAAGTAAAACATGGCCTAGCTGAATGTGACCAAATTGGGTCACATGGAGAGACGCTCGGCATAATTCTATATACCATGCAGAAATTTAAGCCTATTCTATAAAATTATGCATACTATAAAGAATATGCCTGGCTATATATTTTTCTGCATGGATTTTTCAGGCGCCATATAAAGAATCTACCCCAAAATACACAAGCTTGTGCATTTTGTGCAATTTGCAGTGACTTCAGTGATGTTCTCCTAAATGATGACTATTACAATAATCAAATTTAAGGGCCTGTTTACTAAGGTGCGCTAGCATTTTTAGCGCACGCAAAAAATTAGCACACGCTAACACTATAGACACCCATAGGAATATATGGGTGTCACTAGCATTAGCGTGCGCTAAAAACGCTAGCGTGCCCAGAGCGCACCTTAGTAAACAGGGCCCTTAGGATGATAATACTCTGAATAACCATTCTAAATTTATCATGACTCAAATAATCTTTCAAGCATCTAATTGTTCTAAGTTTAGCAAAAATCACCCCAATCATCTTCCGAATATGCTGTTTCATATTCAGAGCAGTATCAAGAATTACCCCTAGTAACTGAATCTTATCGACTAAGAAATTTCTTGATCATCAATAAAAAATGATTTTGGAGCATCAACAACAGGATAACACAGTAATCCCTTTTTTACTGCGATAAGCACATATTAGTGCTTACAGCAGCTTAGTAAAAGGACCCCTTAGTTATGTTGGATACTTTACCTTCAAATCCAACTGCAAATTATAGAAACATAGAAAAATGTAGGCAAATAAAGACCACATGGCCTATTCAGGCTGTTCATCCATGCTATCTACTCTCCCAATCAATCCCTTAGAGATCCTATTTACTTGTCCCAAGCTTTCTTGAATTCAGATACTGTTTTTGTCTCCACCACTTCCTTAGGGAGGCCATTCTATGAATTCACCACTCATTCCGTGAAGTGTTTCCTCAGGTTACTTCTGAGCCCAGTACCTTTTACCTTCATCCTATGCCCCCTCATTCCAGAGCTTCCTTTGAATTGAAAGAGAATTGTGTATTTATGCTACGCGGAGGGGCATTTTTGAAACGGACATCCATGTTTTGATATGGACATCCTCACAAAACATCACAATCTAGGGGCGGGGAAACCTGTATTTTTGAAACAAGATGGACGTCCATCTTTCATTTCCAAAATACCATCAGGGATGTCCAAATCCTTAAATTTAGTCATCCCTAGATTTGGTCGTCCCTAGACTTGGTCGTTTCTGATTTTCAGCGATAATTGAAACCAAGGACGTCCATCTCAGAAATGACCAAATGCAAGCCATTTGGTCATGGGAGGAGCCAGCATTTCTAGTGCACTGGTCCCCCTGACATGCCAGGACACCAACCGGGCACCCTAGGGGGCACTGCAGTGGACTTCATAAATTGCTCCCAGGTACATAGCTCCCTTACCTTGTGTGCTGAGCCCCCCAACCCCACTACCCATAACTGTACACCACTACCATAGCCCTTACGGGTGAAGGGGGGCACCTAGATGTGGGTACAGTGGGTTTGTGGTGGGTTTTGGAGGGCTCTCTGTTTCCTCCACAAACATAACAGGTAGGGGGGGAATGGGCCTGGGTCCGCCTGCCTGCCTGAACTGCACCCACTAAAACTGCTCCAGGGACCTCCATACTGCTGTGATGGACCTGAGTATTACATCTGAGGCTGGCACAAAATATTTTTAAAGATATTTTTTGAGGGTGGGAGGGGGTTAGTGACCACTGGAGGAGTAAGGGGAGGTCATCCCCGATTCTCTCTGGTGGTCATCTGGTCATTTCGGGCACCTTTTTGTGGTAAAGTCGTCCAAGTGTTCGTCAGGGACGACCTTGTTTCTTTCGATTATGGGTCGAGGATGTCCAAGTGTTAGGCACGCCCAAGTCCCGCCTTCATTACACCTCCGATACGCCCCCTTGAACTTTTGCCGTCCCTGCGACGGAAAGCAGTTGGGGACGTCCAAAATTGGCTTTCGATTATACCGATTTGGACAACCCTGTTAGAAGGACGCCCATCTTCTGATTTATGTCGAAAGATGGGCGTCCTTCTCTTTCGAAAAAGAGCCCAATAAGTATTTAAGTGTCTCTATCATATTTCTCCTCTCTTGTATTTCTTCTTTATTGGACATAACGTAATACATTTCTTGATTAGCTTTCGAAGGTTGGCCTTCTTCGTCAACCTTCGAAAGCTAATCAAGAAATGTATTAAGTTATGTCCAATAAAAAAAGGTATCATCTTATTTTCTTTTCCATGTTTTATTTTGTTTGATTTCTATTGATAACCTTTAAGAGTGGACTGACATGGCTACCACACCTCTCTACTTGTGGTTCTTCTAAATACATATTAAGATCTTTAAGACTGTTCCCAAACACTTTATGTCGAAAACCACTGACCATTTTAGTAGTCGCCCTCTGGACTGACTCCATTCTGTTCATATCTGTTTGAAGGTGTGATCTCTAGAATTGTACACAATATTCTAAATGAGGTCTCACCAGAGTCTTATACAGGGACATTATTAGCTCCTTTTTCCTACTGGCCATTCACCTCCCTAGCTTTCACTATTACCTTTTCTACCTGTTTGGCCTTCTTAAGATCATCACATACGATAACACCCATGTCCCGCTCCTCTTTCATACATCAAAATTCTTCACCCCCTAAACTGTACCACTCCCTTGGGTTTTTGCAGTCCAAGTGCATGGCCCTGTATTTTTTAGCATTAAACGTAAGCTGCCAAATCCCGGACCATTCCTCTAGCTTTGCTTGTTGGAAAGAATTAATTTCTGACTGTTTACATATATCAGAATCTGTAGAAACTAATCTAGAAACCATCAAAAAGAGTTCCTTAGATTGAGGAGAAGATTCAATCACTTTATTATTATTTATTTGTTTGTTTGTTGCAGATAGAGTAGCTGATATTGTTTAATTATAATTCTCCATTTTTCTCCATTCATATTCACACTTATGTAGAATGTTTATCCCAGTACAGAGAGCTTGAAAATTGACCCTGAACTATCTAAGGGGGTTGTTTACTAAAGCTTAGCTTGAGTTATCTGCAGCAGGGCCCCCTGTTTACTTGAGCTAAGCTTTAGTAAACGGGGGGGGGGGGGGGGGGGGTAAATTTACTGCACTACTAAAATGATATTTTAAAAATAGGTACAGATTGTAAAAAAAAATGTTTTACAGGATGTTCTATGATAGTATAAAAGTGATGGGGTTGTTGCAGCTAGCTTTAGAAGTTTCCCACAAGGATAATAAGGGCCCTGTTTACTAAGCCACGCTGTAGGTGCACTAGCATTTTTAGCGCTCACTAACACTAGAGACACCCATGTATTCCTACGGGTATCTCTAGCATTAGCACACGCTAAAAACGCTAGCGCACCTTAGTAAACAGGGTCCTAAATGTTTTAAAAGTGTTAAAAATCATCCCCACAGGAAGGATATAATGGGCACTACATGCTATGACAGTTTACTGGCCTTGTCTATTCCAGCCCTGAACAGGTGTAAATATATTCACGTTGGACTGCTTGAAGTGATCTGTAATGATTTGTGGTATATCAAATAAAAATGAAATAGGGAAAAGGATGTACGTCTTCAAGCTCATGGGTGGCAGTGGGCATTTCTGAGGGCAAAAGGGTGAGTGTTAATGTAATGTCTATTGTGATGACTCCTAGGAATATCTCTCTTTTTCCAAGCTGTGAAGAATATTTTCTTTCTTTTATACAAATTTCTCCCAGATAGAGTCAACTTGCAGAAATAGAACTGACTGTGGGTGCAAAACGCCCTTTGGCTTCAAAAAGGGATCAGACAAAGTCCAGGAATACCCACTCCTATGGCTGCTGATAAACAGGCTGTTAATGGGTATGTCCCAACAGTACCTGTCATCAGTACAATGTTCTGTTTGTCCAAATACCTGCAGCTCATGCCCTGCAAGAGAGAGTAAAATCCAGGCAGGCTGTTAATCACTTCCTCATTGTTGTCACCCCTAATATAACATAAAGGAAATCAAGCAACAGAATGGATGAAAAGGGAATTCAAGAGGGGGGGGGGGGGAGGGAGGAGGATACATTTGAAGTGTTTTAACACACAATAATGTGTTTAACATATGGCACACTCACTAATTTTAGCCCTGTATTGTTGCAAGATGTGGATCTGATAGCAGTCAGTATCTGGTGGTGATTACTCAGACTGGTTCAAGGGTTATCTGTTAAACTTACAGCAAGTGATACGGTGTGGTGACAGAGGAGGAGAAATAGAAGCCTTCTGGCTGACCCTTAGGCCAGCTCTATATAACAGGAGGCAGGTTTCATTTAAAATGTAATGAACACACCTGCAAATCTGCTGGTAATTAGGAGGTGATAATGAACCCATTTATCAAAAGAGGTCTGCTTGTCTGCAGCTTTGTGTGAAAAGCAGTTGCAGAATTTGCTGTTACTCTTTCATTTTCCTTCTTGTTTTCAATTATTTCCACAGTTTTAACTGTTCAGTATCTGAAAACTTTTTTTCTTTTAGGTCAAATTTTGGCACTATGATGCATTAATTCTGATAACAATGAAAGCTATGCAGCTGAAGACTTCACTCTATGTCTTGCATTTCTGCTCTGCCCCCACCCCCACCCCAAACATCTATATAAAAAGGTTGATGACCTAATGGGGTATTCTTCATTGCAAGGCCTCTGAGCCAGTGGTGGCCACCACTGCCCTTGCCAAAACTTAGGAAGTAAACAGGCAGGCGGTCTACAAGGGCCAGACTGGCAGAAGCAGTGAGCAGACAGAAGAAACAGAACAAGCCCTCCGATATTTAAAACCATTTAAGCAGCCAGGACCGGCTCATCGTTAGTTAAATGGCACTTAACCGGCTATCTGGCAATATTCAGTGGGAGATTGCCGGTTATCTTCCGCTGAATATTGCTGGTTAGCACTTAGTGAATAATTGGTTATATCGTGCGATATAACTGGCTATTCACTAATATTCAGTGCACCTTCAGCTAAGTTTGGTGGCCAAATTAGACCGCCGAAATAGCAGGAATATCTTTGGCCGGTTAAATTTAAACCGGCCAAAAAACTACTACTACTACTTATCATTTCTATAGCGCTACTAGACGTACGCAGCGCTGTATACTTGAACATGAAGAGACAGTCCCTGCTCCACAGAACTTACAATCTAATTAAAAAACACCTGGATATTCAATGCTGGTCAAGGAACAAGGAGTGGGAACTGGATCAGCCTCTTAAAAAAAAAAAGACTCAGGACACTGGAAAGGAATTACAGATGTTTATTAAAGCTGACTCGACATGGAACCATGTTTTGGCACATGTGTGCCTGCCTCAGGAGTCTATGCAGATAAAAACGAATATATAGTAAGATAAATATATAAATATGTAAAGAATATAGAAATGAATCAATCATAAAATAATACATAATAGTAAAACAATCATAAAATCATACATAATAGTAAGACAAGCATACAGAAAAAATATGTAAAGATAATCGAATTAGATATGTGTGAAAAATAATCGTAAGATCATACATAATGAGTCTGTTTTTGAAGAGCCTGATCCAGTTCCCACTCCTTGTTCCTTGATTCTATCCACCTCATGGGATCTTTGTGTTCTTTCCAATTTTTGTGGTTGTTTTGTGCTATTCAATACTGGTCACTGGAAACAGCCCAGTATTTAATATTTGGGCTGACTGCTGACCGCGGGATTTAGCCGGGCTCCCTCTCACAGTCTAAACATCGGGCCCAAGAAGTCCAAACTATGGTTCAAATAATTTATTAGCAACAATAGCAGCAAAATGGGATCAAGAACAGATCACTGCTTGAAAGGGAGAGAGACATTTTAACCAGATTGTGTTCAAGCCCTTCTCTTACCTATGTAGAACAAGAGGCCCTCGTGCAACCTTTATAAAGTGAAACTTGGCCAAGTTGAGCGCAGTTTGTACCCATTTTGCTGCTGCTGTTGTTGTTGATAAATTATTTGCACCATAGTTTGGAATTCTTGTCTTCTATTTCTTTGGTCTGCTCATTTCTCTTGCCATAACCTTATCCTTCTCTTGCCACACCTTGCTGCCATACTCTATATGATAGAGAGGAGGTGTTGAGGAATTGTTGGCAATTCCTGCCCCAGGGAGGATCTGGAAGGTCAGATTTAGGTCTCCTATGACAGTTCCTAAATTTGACCAGTCAAATAAGGTGGCTAGTGCTGAAAATCAGTCCTAGCCATCAAACTGTTTTATCTCTGACACAACCCCATCCCCATCCTGTCCAGAATTTCAGCATCACAGTCCAAGATAAGGGAGGTGAAGGCATTTTCACAGCATTTAACGCTCTCCACTGCATCCACAGAACAACTTAGGACGACTGATTCACCAAGACCCTTATACATGTTTTCTTCATTCAGCAGCATTCAGCTTATATTTATTCTTGCCCAAAACAAGAATAGCTCTGGCCGATGGAGCTGTCAAGTTACCCAGTTCCTGAAGGGAAACATTTTGACCATTACAACTTTTGAACTTACATTCCAAAGCAGTGTGGCATTTGTAATCCCCAGTTCTACCCACTGAATTCAGTGCTGCAGGTCCCATAATGCATCAGAACAGGGGTTTCAGAAATCCAGAACTGGCCTAAGATCTTCCTCCTGGAATTGATTAACGTGGCACTATGGGTTGGGATGAACACACATTTGCACAACTCCCTTTATTTCCTGTAGCCACGATTTTAACTTTTAGACCTTCATCCAACATGTCAGTTTCATTTTAATACCCTGTTAATTCACACAAAATAGCTGTCTTCAAATTGTGGTGTATTTCCAGAATTTTCTAGGTACACACCATCATCTTCTAATGTCAGTATTTCTTGCCATATGTTTGAAAGGAGTTTGAACCACCATACAATTTTTTTTTTCATTTTCAGATTTTTCTCAATTTTGGGGTGTATTTTTCCCCTAGTTCATTTAGCACATTCATTTTAAAACAACTTTTTATCTCACTTGAGAACTTTTTAACAAAGCAAATTGATTAGATTTGCCTGCTAGATCCCTGAGAGCAATACAAGATGCACAAAATGCATCTGCGCATATGATCATGGGTAGTTCTAAGTTTAATCATATTACTCCTAGTTTGTTTAAATTACATTGGCTCCAGTTAAATGGAGAATAAAATATACCGTACTTTTGCTCATATTTCAGATTTTGAATAATACTGTGCCTGTACTTACTGTTGCTTGCTTGCGAATTTACCAACCTCCCAGATCTTGAAGACCAGCTGATAACAATTATTAGATGTGTCATCATTTGATTTGCTAAAACTAGATGACTATAGGGGCTCATTTTCAAAGCACTTAGATGGGACTTTGTACAATACTATAGAATGCCTTGCTGATAGAGAACCAAGAAAAATGCCTGGCTCACAAACATATAGCCTAAATGGTGGTGTCATGGAGGTCTGATAGATCCAGTACTCAATACCCTATAAGTAGTATGTAAAGATAAAGATAAGAGGTTGATGTGAGTTGGGTAATAACACAAAAAAAACCTTTAAAGAAACCCCCTCCATTAAAGTGATATTGATACTGGTTGAAATGGATTCTTTAAGAAGGCATTCAAAACATATTTATTTAAACAGGATTTTGAGGGCAGACTCAATCTAACATTTGGGGGCTCTTTTACAAAGGCACAACAAAAAGTGACCAGCGGTAGTGTGGGCGTGTGTATTGGATGTGCGCTGGACCATTTCTCCAGCATGTCTGGAAAAAAAGGTTTTTTTTGAGGTGGGGGCGGAATGGGGGAGGAATGCTGGCTTCGGCCTAACCCCTGGTAAGCCTTTCCTCAGCTGAGAGGTGCCCACCTCTACCACCGGCTGCCTTTCAGGTGCTGTGGAGGACTTGCAGCTCATCTGCATATCCTTACAGCCTTCTCCGGGGTGACACCCAGGTCCACCCCGATCCACTCAGGGCCTCCGCTCTAGGTGCCGCGCGCCTAACGGCGCGCGGGGCATTTTTCTCTTTGTATCTAATCTTTTTCCAGTTGCTAAAGTACCTTAATTGTTTATGGCCCCTATTCACATTCTCTTCCTAGCTCTGTCCCTTCCTAATCTTTTCCCTCACCCCCTACCTCTCTCCACTACAGGAACTCACTTCCCATCCATTGACTTCATCACCTCACCTTCTCTCCTACCCTCTTCCTCCCTCTTGGCTTTTAATCTCCATCTCTTTCTTCCCTCCATTTTGCCTTCCCCATTCCACCTAAATACCTCTCGCCTTCGACGCCTTCGTGGCCACACCTCTCCTATTCTCCTCCGCTCTCTTTTACTCCTTCTCTTACTCTCAGCTGGTGACATCAATCCCAATCCTGGACCTCCGCACCAACTATTATCCAAACTCTACAGATCTCACCGTGACCTCTCTAACCTCATCTCTATTCCTCTACTCCCCTCCTCTTCTCTGCCCTTCTCTTGCGCCCTATGGAATGCCCGCTCTATCTGTAACAAACTCCCCTATATCCAGGACCTCTTTATCTCGCGTCACCTCCATCTGCTCGCCATAACAGAAACCTGGCTCTGCCCTGATGACTCTGCTTCAGTCGCAGCCCTGTGCCATGGCGGTTATCTATTTTCACATACTCCTCGCCCTGCTGGCCGTGGGGGCGGTGTTGGACTACTTCTCTCTCCCTCCTCCAGATTTCAACCCCTTCTTCCACCTCAATCTCACTGTTTTTCCTCCTTTGAAGTCCACTCTATCCGCCTTTTCTCTCCTCTGCCTCTTCGAATAGCGGTCATTTATTGTCCCCCTGGTAAGTCCCTTTCATCCTTTCTCAGTGACTTTGACGCCTGGCTTGCCTTCTTCCATGATCCTTCCTCCCCCTCTCTCATCCTTGGTGACTTTAATATTCCTGCTAATGATCCTTCCAACTCTTCTATTTCCAAGTTACTCGCTTTAACGTCGTCCTTTAATCTCCAACTATGCTCCACCTCCCCCACTCATCAAAATGGTCACTGTCTTGATCTCATCTTCTCCTCCAACTGTTCACCTTCTAGTTTCCTTGCCTCTGATCATCCCTCCTCTGATCACCATCTTATAACTTTCACACTTAAATCTCCCCCCTCCCAGTTCCGTCCTATCCTATCTAATTTATCTAGGAATCTTCATGATATTGACCCTTCATCTCTATCCTTCCATGTTTCTAACCTCCTCTCTACTGTGGCACCATCCACGTCTGTCAACGAGGCTGTTTCTTCTTACAACAATACTCTATCCTCTGCCTTAGACACTCTTGCACCTTTGACGACCCACCCTGTAAGGCGTACAAAACCCCAACCTTGGCTGACTTCTAATATCCGCTACCTACGTTCCTGTACCCGCTCCGCCGAACGCCTCTGGCGGAAATCTCGGGCCCTTGCTGATTTCTTACACTTTAAGTTCATGCTGACCTCCTTCCAATCTGCTCTTTTACGTGCCAAACAGGATTATTATATCCAACTGACCAACTCTCTTGGCTCTAATCCTCGACTTCTCTTCACCACATTGAACTCTCTCCTCAAGGTGCCCCCTCCCCCAACTCCCCCTTCATTATCTCCTCAGACCCTTGCTGAATTCTTTCACAACAAGGTTCAAAAGATAAACCTTGCTTTCTCTACCTCACCACCTCTCCCTCCACTAGTCCGTCCCCCTCTCTCTCCTTCCCCTCATTCCCTTTCCTCCTTTCCTGAAGTTACTATTGAGGAAACTACACTTCTCCTTTCTTCCTCAAAATGTACCACCTGTTCCTCTGATCCCATTCCTACCCACCTTCTTAATGCCATCTCTCCTACTCTTATTCCTTTTATCTGTCACATTCTCAACCTCTCACTTTCCACTGCAACTGTCCCTGCTGCCTTTAAACATGCTGTGGTCACACCTCTCCTTAAGAAGCCTTCACTTGACCCTACTTGTCCCTCTAATTACCGACCCATCTCCCTCCTTCCTTTTCTCTCCAAATTACTTGAGCGTGCTGTTCACCGCCGCTGCCTTGATTTTCTCTCCTCACATGCTATTCTTGACCCATTACAATCTGGTTTTCGCCCTCTCCACTCAACCGAAACTGCGCTTACTAAAGTCTCCAATGACCTATTACTGGCTAAATCCAGAGGTCAATATTCCATCCTCATTCTTCTTGATCTTTCCACTGCTTTTGACACTGTCGATCACAGCATACTTCTCGATACCCTGTCCTCACTTGGATTCCAGGGCTCTGTCCTTTCCTGGTTCTCTTCCTACCTCTCCCTCCGCACCTTTAGTGTTCACTCTGGTGGATCCTCTTCTACTTCTATCCCTCTGCCTGTCGGCGTACCTCAGGGTTCTGTTCTTGGTCCCCTCCTCTTTTCTATCTACACTTCTTCCCTTGGTTCATTAATCTCATCCCATGGCTTTTCCTACCATCTCTATGCTGATGACTCCCAAATCTACCTTTCTACCCCTGATATCTCACCTTGCATCCAAACCAAAGTTTCAGCGTGCTTGTCTGACATTGCTGTCTGGATGTCTCAACGCCACCTGAAATTAAATATGACCAAAACCGAGCTTCTCATTTTCCCCCCAAACCCACCTCCCCGCTCCCCCCGTTTTCTATTTCTGTTGATAGCTCTCTCATTCTCCCTGTCTCCTCAGCTCGAAACCTTGGGGTCATCTTTGACTCTTCTCTCTCCTTCTCTGCTCATATCCAGCAGACCGCCAAGACCTGTCGTTTCTTTCTTTACAACATCCGTAAAATCCGCCCCTTTCTTTCCGAGCACTCTACCAAAACCCTCATCCACACCCTTGTCACCTCTCGTTTAGACTACTGCAATCTGCTTCTTGCTGGCCTCCCACTTAGTCACCTCTCCCCTCTCCAGTCGGTTCAAAACTCTGCTGCCCGTCTCATCTTCCGCCAGGGTCGCTTTACTCATACTACCCCTCTCCTCAAGACCCTTCACTGGCTCCCTATCCGTTTTCGCATCCTGTTCAAACTTCTTCTACTAACCTATAAATGTATTCACTCTGCTGCTCCCCAGTATCTCTCCACACTCGTCCTTCCCTACACCCCTTCCCGTGCACTCCGCTCCATGGATAAATCCTTCTTATCTGTTCCCTTCTCCACTACTGCCAACTCCAGACTTCGCGCCTTCTGTCTCGCTGCACCCTACGCCTGGAATAAACTTCCTGAGCCCCTACGTCTTGCCCCATCCTTGGCCACCTTTAAATCTAGACTGAAAGCCCACCTCTTTAACATTGCTTTTGACTCGTAACCACTTGTAACCACTCGCCTCCACCTACCCTCCTCTCTTCCTTCCCGTTCACATTAATTGATTTGATTTGCTTACTTTATTTATTTTTTGTCTATTAGATTGTAAGCTCTTTGAGCAGGGACTGTCTTTCTTCTATGTTTGTGCAGCGCTGCGTATGCCTTGTAGCGCTATAGAAATGCTAAATAGTAGTAGTAGTAGAACTGGACGTGCGGCAAAATGAAAACCAGCATGTGTCTATTTATGGCCTGAGCCCTTAATGCCACCCACTGACTTAACATTAAAGGCTCACACATTACCCGCATGGTAACTGTCCAGTGCGTGCCAACTGCCGATTACCGCCGGGAATGCTCCTGCAGTAGAAAATTATTTTCTACAGCGTGTTTTCAGCGCCCACCAAACTCGGAATTACTGCCAGGTGCATGCACTAGCCGGGCGGTAATGTTGGTTTGACACTCGCTGCATGCTCATAGGCCCTTGCGTGCCTTTGTAAAAGGGCCCCAGTGATGTTCATTTTGTATGATTCTGATGCAGACATGATAAGAGGCCTCAGATATTTTATGCACTGAATTTTGTTTTAATTGTAAAAAGGTTTAAATTATGTGGGGATATGCAGGGATATTCAGCAACACTTAACTGGTTAGTGCTGCTAAATATCCCTCCTAATCGGCCATCCCCTAACCAGCTAGGTTACGGGCAGTGAGTGGGGCAGCAACTTAGTTGGTTAGCAGCAATTTTCAGTCCTCTAACCAGCTAACTAACTGCATAAAGGGCCCCTTTTACAAAGCAGTGGTAAGCCCAATGTGGACTTACCGCTCGCTGAAAGGGAAGTTACGCCGGCTACCGCAGCAGCCCTGCGATAATTCCCACCTCAGAATGCGTCATAGTTTTATTTTTGTAGCGCCAATGTATGCTTCACTTGCCACATGGCCATTTCCTCAAAAAAGAAAGACCTACCTTTTACCTGCTGCAGTAAAAGGGGGCCTCGGTGCACATCAAAAACACACGCCAGCGCAGGCCCCCTTATGCCATAGCTTGGTAAAAGGGGCCCTTAGTGATTATATGGTATTTAAGAAAGCATTGAAAATGTTTTTATTTAAGAAGTTTGTTTTAGATGAATATACTATTTTGAATTTACTAGGGATGGCCTAGATTTTAATATGTAATTCATAGCGAACTGGATAGATAATTTGCAGAATATAAGTATTTTAAATGTAAGGTAATGTAATTTATCACACATAAATGGCAATAGCACACCTAACCACTATTGTATAATTAGGCCTTAAAATGGCTTAGCGTATAATTGTTTTGGGGAGATGGCATTCACACAGGAGGGGCCTGGGTGGGGCCGATATCTACTTGCATAACTTACAAAATAACAGTAAGTTACTTGCGTAAATGTTGCATTTAGACACTAACTATTACACAAACCTGTCACATATGCGCATGCCTAAATTTTGGCACGTTGATGCAGGTTTATGCTATAAGAATATTTATGTGCATAAATGCACTTATAGAATAGGCTCATTACCCACAGTAATATGGTGCCTAAATGTTGGCCCCCTGTTATAGAACTGATTTCACCAGGATGCTATCTTATGATCAGTTCTACTGGATGCCATGTCAAACCCCTCACAATCTGGTAACATTTACATCAAGTAGCTGTAGATAGAATCTGGTTTCTTGCATTGATCACAAACCTTGGAAAGAAGAAACAAACCTTGCATTTTTGAAAATCAGATGGCGGAAACTGCCTGGTGTACTTCTGAATAAATTCACTGAGGAATCATCATTACTATATTCTTATTGTATGGCATTCCATCACCTAGACCAGGCTAAGGGCCTGCTTCATCAAAGTTTTTTTTCCCATAAACAAAGAAGGAGAGAAAAACCTAAGTGGCTATTGGCATGATTCCATTGATGGAGTCAAATGATATGTCGCATGAAGGTTACTTGTTGCTATTACATTTCCCACTTTTCCCATGACAGGCAAATAATGATCATAAAAATGATATGTGGATGCAATCGTGTTCTATTGGAGATGGTAATTAGAATGCATTGCAGTTATATGTTCCATATGATAATTCTGTTGGATTGAAAGTTAAAAAGTACATTTTGATAAAGCAGAGTGGAGGAGTAACCTAATGGTTAGTGCAGTGGCCTGACAACTAGGTGAACCAGGTTCAATTCCCACTGCAACTCCTTGTGACTCCGGGGGGCATGTCACCTAACCCTCCACTGCCCCAGGTACAAAATAAGTACCTGTATATAATATGTAAACTGTTTTGATTATAACAACAGAAGACAGTATATCACAATCCCATCCCATTTCCCCATACATTCAGTAAATCTGAAAATGTTCACCTGGTCTTCTGTCAAAATAGAAGATTATGTAGAAGAACTGACTATCTACTATCATAAGACCTTGTGATTCACGTAGTGTGTATATGGAAATAGTACTAGACCTTGAGTGGATCAGCCAGAGTGACCCCCAACGCTGTGGGGGTGGCTCTCCAAACCATTTGACTGGCTTCCCACTGCTCTCTCCACCATGGATGAGGGATATGGCAGTCCACTAGACATTTTTTAAAAAATTAACCAGAATTTCATCTTTAAAAAAAATCTCACTGATCAAAATCAGTGTTGTACCTTCTATAGTGTGAAATTTGTCAACCTCACTTCTTTGCAGTGACTGATATGAGATGAAGGTAATCCGATTTTCATGCTAATTCCTCCTGGATTGAGAGAATGGCCAGTACACCCAGCACATTATAATGCGTTTGTATTGCTCCATGGTGCGGCCGCACCTCGAATATTGTGTTCAATTCTGGTCGCCGCATCTCAAAAAAGAGTGGAATTAGAAAAGGTGCAGAGAAGGGCGACAAAAATGATAAAGAGGATGGGATGACTTCCCTATGAGGAAAGGCTAAAGCGGCTAGGGCTCTTCAGCTTGGAGAAAATATGGCTGAGGGGAGATATGATAGAAGTCTATAAAATAATGAGTGGATTGGAACGGGTAGATGTGAAGCGTCTGTTTATGCTTTCCAAAAATACTAGGACTAGGGGGCATTCGATGAATCTACAAAGTAGTACATTTAAAACGAATTGGAGAAACTTTTTCTTCACTCAACATGTAATTAAACTCTGGAATTCGTTGCCAGAGAATGTGGTAAAGGCTGTTAGCTTAACGGGGTTTAAAAAAAGGTTTGGGCAGCTTCCTAAAGGAAAAGTCCATAGACCATTATTAAAATGGACTTGGGGAAACTCCACTGCTTAGTTCTGGGATAAGCAGAATAAAATGTTTTGTACTTTTTGGGGGATCTTGCCAGGTATTTGTGACCTGGATTGGCCACTGTTGGAAACAGGATGCTGGGCTTGATGGACCTTTGGTCTTTCCCAGTATGGCAATACTTGTGTACTTATGTAGAAGCCCTTTTACTAAAGTGCGGTAAAACACCCTTCCCTCTAAATTGAGCAGGAGTCCTCCATCTGCAGTCCTGTCAGTAGGGGGAGGGGGTGCTGTTTCATTATCACATGTCCAATAGTGTGGGACAGGTAAGTTCTGCAGGACTCCAGGGAGCCTGCCTATCCCTAGAGACTGAAAACACAATATTGAAGCACCACCCCCTACTGGTAGCAATGCAGTTGGAAGATTCCTGCTCAACTTAGAAGGAGCAGTGGAAAGTTTTGCACTTATTATGTAGTAAATGGAAAGTCTCTGTGGGAACTCTTTGAGGTATTCCCAGCATCTTCCCACACAGTTACTGCACAGAAAAAAAAACTTTCCTGTGCTGTAAGTGCAGTGACAGAAAGCATGGTCGCACTTATCACCTCCTATTTAGAGGGCATGGTTGAAAAAGCAGTGGCAAACCAGTGTCAGATGGTCCGGACAGCCTCCCTCCCCCAATCAGTCTTGGGGGAGAGGCCCAGGGTAAACTCAGGTGAGGGTTCATCACTACAAGATCTTATCACATTAGGACACTGGTGCTTCTACTTAACCTTCAGAAGATATTGTGTCTTGAAAGAAGACCAGAGGAGCCTTTTCAGGCTTACCATGACCAACAAGCTGTAAGTGCATCTGTGATATCTGCATTGGCATAGGCGGTCGGTGGCCCAACTGTTTGGGGAGGCTAAAGGGGGCGGGGTTAGGGGTGGGGCCAGGGGTGGAGCTTAAACCATAATTGATAACACACAGAAAAAATAAATAAAAAATAAGTCACAATTAATACCTTTTATTAAATTTATATATTAGATATGTATCATATGTCAAAGAATAAAGTGGTTGCTCAAAGCATATTCTAAGCACAATCGCTCAACTGCAAAACACTAAGCTAACTTTGTGCAAAAACACGCTCAGAACCTTACTATACCATAAATATTACACTGGGCAGAACCTAATACACCAATATACCACCCATACGGAAAATGCAGACCGTCAACAATATGAAATAAGGGATCATATCATCATAATTCTCATGTAGAGCCACAAAACACCCTAATTCATGTTTAATGTGGGATAAAATGCCATAAATAAGTAAATAAATATAAACTTTTAATGTTGAGCACCTGATTCTCAAAGTGGACATATTCCAAACACTATAATGAAAATAAAATGATCTTTTCTACCTTTATTGTCTGGTGACTTTTTCTGATCATGCTGGCCCAGTATCCGATTCTGCTGCTATCTGTCCTCAGTGCAGGTCAGGAAATCATCCTCGTTAAATATCTCCCTGGCAACCCAGGGCACCTCCAGCCAACCCCCCCTGCTCTTCCAGCAGTAAGGTAAAAAAACCATAAACCAATTTCTACAACTGGTTACACAAGGCTAGAGGGCTTTCACTGCAGCTCCTGCTCTGAGGATGGAGGTATATCAACAATTTAAACCCCTCAGAGCACAGCAGGGGAGGCTTAGCCTCTCCAAGCCTCTTATACCGGGCACCTATGTGCATTGGTGACAATATATGGTAAACTGTGCGCTAATTGCACGAGACAGACCACACCCACTCCCTGCCCATTTCCAACCCATTCCAGAGTATGCTGTTAACACATGAAATGGCAAACATTGTCATGCCAACGTAATAACAGTCTCTTCAGCCTTGCACTAAGAGTTTCTGCACATCATTCATACAATATCTGCTTACTGCACTCCCACCCCAAACCACTAAGCCATTCACGACTCAGATTGTCAGTCCTGCATGTCGGCGGTATATTTTGGAAAGAACTGACTAGATGGACAGCTCCATTTTAGACAGGTCGTAGAAATGGGAATTGAGACATGCAGGTGTGATTCAAGTTTCACCAGTATTTTAGAACAGAATCTGCCAACATAGGAGAAATGGACATTAATACACCAGGTGTGTGCAACATAAACATCTGCTTTAGAAAAATTAATGTATATAATATTAATAGGTTCAAAGCCAGCACATAACTGGTTTATGTGCTTGCAAATACCTCCTTATGTTGCACAGGGTGGCAACATAACCAATTACCTATGTGATCTCAGAAACATAACCAGGTATTCTGATGCTGTCACAGTGACTAGTTTACCTTGCCAGTTTGGCATTTAGGGGGACAAAAACCTCTGGGATATTAAGCTTAAAAGTAGCTGTTTGCCAAAACCTAAATTTCCTACTTCAACAAGGCTCCTTCCCCTCCGAACACGGCAACATTCTACTCACACCAATACCAACCCCCCCCCCCCCAAACCAGCAAAAGACATCACCAACTACCGACCTGTGGCTTCCATCCCTCTTCTAACCAAACTAATGGAAAATAGAGTGACCTCCCAACTCAACGAATTCATACAAAAATTCTCCATACTACATGAGTCACAATTGGGTTTTCGACCTGTACACAGCACTGAAACAGTACTACTCACTCTAATATCCAAGTTCAAACAAGAAATTTCATTTGGCAACAACATACTTCTTCTGCAGTTCGACCTATCCAGCGCATTTGACATGGTAAACCACGATATTCTTACAAAACTACTGGACAAACTAGGGATCGGCAGAAACATCATCAAATGGATAACAAGCTTCATCACCACCAGATCCTATCAAGTCAAATCAACCTTATCTGTATCATCTGCGTGGTCCTCACAATGCGGAGTCCCACAAGGATCACCTCTATCCCCGATCCTCTTCAATCTTATGATGATCCCTCTGGCTAAATCCCTATCCAAAGCTGGTCTAAATCCCTTCATCTATGCAGATGGCGTCACCATATTCATCCCTTTCCAATCCAACCTTGCAGAAATATCTGAAAAAATAATCACTGGCATGAACATCTTAGCCTCCTGGGCCAATTCCTTCAAAATGAAATTGAATAAAGAAAAAACCCAATGCTTAATCCTCTCATCAAGACACTTCACTCTACTCCCAACCACCCTGATCACCCCTGATGTCACAATCCCAATATCTGACAATCTAAAAATCCTAGGAGTAACGTTAGACAACCACCTAATGCTAGAAACTCATGCAAAAACCATGACAAAGAAGATGTTCAACATAATGTGGGTACTGAAAAGAATAAAACCATTCCTCCCCCAAAACACTTTCTGCAATCTGGTACAATCCACAGAACTCACCCACGCTGACTACTGCAACAGCATCTTCATTGGTTGTAAAGCCCAAATCCTGAAAAAACTCCAAACCGCCCAAAACACGGCAGCCAGACTCATTTTTGGTAAATCACGATTTGAAAGTGCAACACCACTCCGTGAAAAACTCCACTGGCTCCCTATCAAAGAACGAATAAACTTCAAAGTCCACACATTGATCCACAAGATCCTCCACGGAGAATCCCCAAATTACATGACCAACCTAATTGACCTTCCAGCCAGGAACGGGTCCAAATTTTCTCGAACATATCTCAATCTTCACCTTCCCAATTGCAAAGGTCTAAAATACAAAACCTACTATGCATTCAACTTCTCCGTTATAGGCAGCCAACTCTGGAACGCCATACCAAGATACATCCGAACAACCAACGAACATCTACCCTTCCGAAAGCTGCTGAAAACATACCTCTTCAAACAAGCCTATCCAAACAACCCAACTTAATTTACGAACTTAATCCACACCATTAACATTAACATACCTCAATCATTCCCCCCACATCCCCACATCTCTTCCTCTTGTTCTTCTCTATACAATTGTGTTATTCTCTGTGATACTTTGTACCCATACATCGTGTTATCTCTGTGATACTTTGTAACCACACATTGTGTTATCTCTATGACACTTTGTACCCATACATTGTATTATCTCTATGACACTTTGTACCCATACATTGTATTATCTCTGTGATACCTTGTACCCATACATTGTAAGCCGCACTGAACCTGCTATAGAGTGGGAAAGAGCAGGGTATAAATGCTACAAATAAATAAATAAATAAATTGATGTAACTCCCGATGTTGATCTATTAGAATACATTTAGTCCACTTCTGAAATGGGGAATAAACGTCTATGACTTTGCCAAACCCTTGTCCCGCCCATAACACACCCCAGCTGATACTCAGCTAGTGGCGGTCAATGTTTTTATGTCCACCACTAGCTGTATCCCAGATATTCACTGCTGGGCCATGTCCAAGCATAGGCATTCAATATCTGGTGTTAGGTTGGCCACTAAAGCTTATGCAGATAAGTGCAATATTCAGCCCTTCACCACATAAGCTGAACTACTAAAAGATAGGACTGCTATTTATGCGGCCCAATTTAAGTGGTTATCCTATGTGGTCAAGGACTGAATATCGGCACTTAACCACATAAATGCTAGCTCCACCCCCAGAATGCCTACAAGTTAGCCTGCTTCGATGCAGGCACTAACCACAAATATTCAGTGGTACTAACCAGTTAAGTGCCACTGAATATCGGTGGTTAGCCACAGACAAGTAATTTAAGTGGGCAGGAGCCTCTTCTGCCTGCTTTAATTGTTTTGAATATCACCCGGACCCAGACCATACTCCCTTGCCATTTGCATGCACTTGAGTATGATACGTGTATATCCCAGCTTTGTAGTATGAAGACTTAGGGGTCCTTTTACTAAGGTGTGCTGAAAAATGGGCTGCGCTAGTGTAGGCGCATGTTTCAGGCACACGCAGATCCATTTTTCAGTGCACCTGTAAAAAAGGCCTTTTTTAATTTTTGCCGAAAATGGACGTGCGGCAAAATAAAAATTGGCATGTGTCCATTTTGGGTCTGAGAACTTACCGCCACCCATTGACTTAGTGGTAAGGTTCCACACGGTAACCATGTGGTAATCGTCTATGTGCGTAGAATGATGATTACTGCCCAGTTTCCGCCGTGTGCAAGAAAATAAAAATTATTTTCTGGCGCACATAGCGGACATGTGTAACAAACAAAATTACCACCCAGGCCATGCGGTAACCGGGTGGTAACTCCAACTTGACGTGCATACATGCCTGCACAGCTTAGTAAAAGGGCCCCATAGACCAGAGATTCCCAAATCTCTCATAGAGGAACCCCAGCCAGTCAGGTTTTCAGGATAGCCATAATGAATATGTATGAGATAGATTTGCATACTAAGGAGGCAATAATCATTGAATATTCATTGTGGATATCCTGAAAACCTGACTGCCTGGGGTTCCCCCAACACAGGTTTGGGAATCACTGACTTAGACATTTATGCAAGATAAACATGTAAATGCCAATTTGTGTGCATATCAAATGTGAATAGGTCTTATAAAATAAGGAATCAAATGATCTAAGAAACTGAAGGCCTTGCAGTGCAGTTCTTGCTCCTGAGGAATTAAATATTATAGCACCCAAGTTCTGAGAATATAATGTATTCAGTTTAGATCAGGCCTTTCAGCTGATACAAGTACTCAACGAGCATGACAATAAAAAAAAAGTATATAAATAGATGCATATTCTCATAAATGTAACAACAAATCATTAAAAACATAAATCTTAATGATATATTAACAATAAAACAGTTAACTACATAACAATGCACATTAAATCAGCATTAAACAAATTAATCTAAAGCATAAATGCATACTATAATAGTAAATGAAATCAATATTAAATGAACATCATAATAACATATAAAATACAATCCCAACATACAATAATTGATTAACTCCAACTAGAGGTAATTAATTACTTTAAGTTGCATGTCCAGCTGACCTTCTTCTATAAATTGGGCACCCCATTTAGTATCCTACCTCAGGACTTTATATCCTCAGTAATAAAACTATATATATCTCCCAGCAATCCTAATCAATAAAACCTTAGTTTGTACTCTCCACCCATTAACTTACAATTTATATCAGTTAATAAAACCCTGATAAAATTTACCATAAACCTATAATGATAGATCACTACAATAGAAACCTAAATGGAATGAAGCTAATAAGAAACAGAATAGTAGAAAAAGTGAACCTTGCAAGGCATAATTTCTATAGCTAAATGACCCATTTGTCATTAAGAGATATTTCCTTAAAAAAATAGACAGCTTTAAAGAAGGTTTAGATCATTATGGAATGGAAAGAATGGCTACTGAATAGGCATAAGGAGAAGATTTAAGGGGTGATTCTGTAACAAGAACAAAGAAGGCATAATTAATTGACTACAAGTTTTAGAGAGCAATGAAAAAGGTCTGTACTATCAATATTGAATGAATCATCAGCAGACAATGTAGCGTTCAAATTAAAGCATTGCTTTTTCACACCATCTTCTGTCATTTCTTGAAGACTCTTGAAATCTGAAGGAAAACTAAAACTTTTGGTGTACTCTTGCATTTGTTCAAATCACGTGATCAGTACCAGGAGAGCCCGATCTGTAATAATCAGAAAGTAGTTTGTTTCAAATATCTTCTTGGGTGAATTCTCTGACTTATCCTCACTATCGGGAAGAAATTACTTTCATTTTGTCTACTGTTGTTTTCTGAATTTAGGGGGTTCCTTAATTACAGATGTGTTTAGGGGTTCCTTAGTTAAGGGCAGTCCATAATTGGTTTCACACCCCAGGGCCCCAAATTTATTTTATCCCAGTCCTCTCCCTCTCTTGTCTCCCTCAGCATAATCTTCTTTGAGGGAGCAGGTTCTCTCTTGGGAGAAGGGAAATCCCTTCAAGATTCGGACCACAAATACTCTCGACAGATACAAAGTACTCCAACTAAGTTTACTGGACACTGGCACAAAGCAATTAATGCTCTGAGGTAGTTTTTCTGTCCTGAGGTTCAGTGTTGTTCAAAGTATGAGGTCAAACTACTTAAGTAAAAGTAAAAATAAATGTATATTTTAATACTTAAGTAAAAGTAAAAGTACAATGAAGAACACATTAACAATTTACTTAAATAAAAGTTAAAATATTACTACCTAATATAATACTTTTTGAGTAAAAAGTAAAAGTGTAATTCTCTACCTAAACAACTAAGACTTACAAATGATTACTTGACATTTCGTAAATTGCTGAAAAACATTCCAAGTTAGTACATCTTTTACTAAAGCTAACAATTGATAATTGTCTTATTACAATGCCGCCTGACTCTTGTTGTTCAAAAACACATTTCTGTTTACTGCATAATATTCTTCTCAAGAATCTGTAAGTGTATTTCAATTGCAAACTAATCTTTATAAATGTTTCTTGAATGTAAGTCACATTGAACCTGAGGCTGTTTGGGATAATGTGGGAAATAAATAAATGTATCTAGACTGAAGTGTCTTACTCATATTGTTCATGGCAGTGCTTGCCAAAATGTATGAAGCCACAACCTCATTTTAATGAGGAATGATAAATAAGTGACCCCCGGCCATACTATGCTGCCCATGCCACTGCTCCAGGCCCTTGTGCAGCATTGGTGGTGGCTCTACTGGAATCCCCTGCTTCGCTTGAATCCCATGCAGCCCTAGTTACAGTGTACTTGCACAGGCTGATGATGTGTTTTTTTCCCTCTGCTATGGGTGCAACCTCAAATGCAGATTTTCCCCCGGATTCTATTTATGGTGCCCAAAGTTGCATGTGCAAATCTGATCACTCGCCAAATTTGTGTGTGCAATTAACTAGGTGCTAACAATCAATTATTGGCACTAATTGGCAACAATTTGGATTTGGGCATAAGAATAGCCATACTGGGTCAGACCAATGGTCCACCTAGCCCAGTATCCTGTTTCCAACAGTGGCCAAACCAGGTCACAAGTAACTGGCAGAAACCCAAAACGTGGCAACATTCCATGCTATAACTCCCAGGGCAAGCAGTTGCTTCCCCATGTCTGTCTCAATAGCAACCTATGGACTTTTCCTCCAGGAACTTGTCCAAACCTTTTTTAAACCCAGATACTCTAACCACTGTTACCAGATCCTCCAGCAAAGAGTTCCAGAGCTTAACTATTTGTTGAGTGAAAAAATATTTCCTCCTATTTGTTTTAAAAGTATTTCCATGTAACTTTCTTGAGTGCCCCCTAGTCTTTGTACTTTTGGCATGAGTAAAAAATCGATTTACTTCTACTTGTTCTACACCACTCAGGATTTTGTAGACCAAAGCTGAAGAGCCCTAACCTCTTCAGCCTTTCCTCATACAAGAGGAGTTCCATCCCCTTAACAAAATTTGATTATTGTAATTCCATCTATGCAGGAATCAAATGTGGTCTTCTTAAAAAAACTACAAACCGTACAAAACACAGCTGCGCATCTTATATGTAGATCACTGTGCTTTGTTTGCTAAAACAACTACTCTCCTCCATGATTTACACTGGCTGTCAATAAAGAATATCATTCAAGCTATGTGCATTTATTCATCAAATTCTGCATGGCATGTCACCATCCTATATGAATGATCTCACTGAATTACCACCATGTAATGCTATTACATCATCCAGGGAATATCTCAGTTTACATTTTCCAGCTGCAAGAATGTAACCTACAAAACAATTTATACTGTCAACTTCTCATATCAAATTTGGAACTCTCTTCCTAAACAAATTAGACACCCAAACAATTACATGATGTTTCGAAGCTTACTGAAAACTCTTTTTTTTTCAGTTCAACCTGCAATAAAGCAAAGAACTAATTTTGAACTGAACAGTGTTTGATCCTTCTATATCATATTCTATCTCTGATAATTACTTCCTATCTCTTGGTAATTGAATCCTTACTTGATCACTCTATAATTAAAGATGATCTAATATTACTTAGTATAGTTTTATGCATTATCACCTAGTTGAATTTCCTTATTTATCAATTCTATATTGAAATTGTCAATTTTAGTTGCTTTTATTATCAATATAGAATTGTGCATTTCACAATTATTGTTACTTACATTGAAATAGCTCATTTTAAATTTCAACCTAGCTTTATATGATGTATTGTAAGAATTGATACTTTTCAAAATGTGTACCATTCTACTGATGTTTGTAATGTAAGCCACATTGAACCTGAGCTCTTCTTGGGCTAATGTAGGATACAAATGTCATAAGTAAATAATTAACCAGAAAGTATTTTGCAATACATTTTAAAGAAGTTTTTTTGTGTTTTCTTCATCTGAAGCACTATCAATGAGATTAGCTCATTTTTGGGATCCTTTTGCTAAGGTGCACTTATGGATTTAGCACACGCCTTAGAATCAGTATGCATTAAATACCATGTAGCTCTTAGGTATACAATTGGCTGTGCGGCATTTACCACATGCTAATCAGCACACCCTAAATTTGCTAATACACCTTAGTAAAATGATCCCTTTGAGTATGATATTCTTCTGCTTTTTCCTACTGATCCCTTTAATCCTTCCATTAGACCTCTTCAAGATTGCTTAAATCTCATTTCTGGTTGGCTTTACAAACATAGGGCCCCTTTTTAAGAACCTGCAGCAAAAGGGGGCCTGTGCTGGCATCGGCGTGTATTTTTGATGTATGCTGAGGCCCCCTTTTACCGCAACGGGTAAAAGGCAGGTCTTTGGGGGTTTTTTTTCAGAAAATGGCCGTGTGGCAAGTGAAGCACTTGCCACATGGCTATTTTGTGGGGGAGCACTTACTGACACTCATTGAAGTGGCGGTAAGGGCTCCCATGCTAACCTGGTGGTAACCAGGCAGCGCGCAGCACTGCCCGATTACCGCTGGGTACACGCTTGGGCTACAAAAATAAAAATATTTTTGTAGCGCCAGATATGATGTGCGCTGGGGGTGGGAACTACCACCGGGCTGCTGCAGTAGCCCGGCGGTACTTCCCTTTTAGTGAGCAGTAAGCCTGCATTGGGCTTACCGCCGCTTTGTAAAAGGACCCCACAGATTGGTACTTAACAAGGACAAAACCTTAGCCTGTTGGTTTACAGGTGATTTCTCTATTCCAACTATTCCCTTGACCTTCTTTGGTGCATGTACCCAATAACTAGATTCATTCTGGTATCTGGGAACTATTCTTGACTCACATTTCACGTTTACACCACAAATATCAAATGTATGTAAAAAAATGTGTTTTTTATTCTCCAACAATTTCATTCAATTCGGAGATATTTCAACCAGGAAGTATTCCATTCTCTGATCTTTTCATTGTTAGTTACAAAGCTGGATTACTATAATATAATCTACTTAGGTTGTCCTTGGTCCAGCATTAAGAACCTTCAATCTCTTCAGAACGTTGCTATTAGATTATTAGGCCATGCTCAATGACGTGATCATGTTTCCCCCCTACTGCAGAAATTTCATTTGATAGTTTTTAAATTATTGACATTAACATTTAAGGTTCATAGGATTGGTCCTCTTCCCCAATATTTATCCTCCCTCACTATTCCTTACTCACCAGTCCACCTTCTTCGTTCTATAAATGATCACTGTATGATTCTACCTGGACCAAAATTTGCACAGCTAGAATCGACCAGGCACCGTGCCTTCTTTTTTCCCACACCATCTTTCTGGAATTTTCTCCCTTTGCTATCTGTGCTGAGCCTTCATTTAAGATTTCAAAATCAGGATTAAAGGCTTGACTTTTTGTCCAGGCCTTTGACGATATGTAGGATGTTGTTATTGGGGTTGCATCCTGCTGTCTCCCTGCCTCCCTTTTTTCCTGTTTTCCACCCCTAGCATTTCTTCCCTATGTTTTCATGTACTACCCCCTTCCTCCCCCCCCCCCCCCGTTTGTTGTAATTAGGTATGTATGTTCCCTGGTATAACTGTTATGTCTTCTCTGTCAAATGATTATATAGTTCTTTTCCTTTTCTTTCTTTTTTTTTAAATTATTGTAAACTGCCTAGATCTGCCAGTTAGCCATGGCAGTATAGCAAATTTTAATAAACTATAAAGGCCAAGATACCATAAATTTATTCATTTTTGATATATCAGGCCTTGCAGCATAGGATCTTAAGGGTCCTTTTACAAAATTGCGGTAAAAAGTGGCCCACGGTAGTGTAGGTGCGGGTTATAGGCGCACGCAGAATTCTTTTTCAGAGCGCCTGTAAAAAAGGCCTTTTTTCCCCCCAAAAATGGACGTGCGGCAAAATCAAAATTGCTGCACGTCCATTTTGGGTCTCAGTCCTTACCGCCAGTCATAACCCTAGTGGTAAAGAATTTGTGCGGTAATGACCTACATGCATCAGATGCCACTTGGCGTGCATCCGCTACGCACACCAAAAAATAAAAAATATTTTTTAGATGCGTATAGCGTACACACGGCAAAAATGAAATTACCGCAAGAGCCATACAGTGGTCGGGCGGTAAGTCCATTTGGGCACGCGTAGACGCTTACGCAACTTAGTGAAAGGGGCCCATAGTTAGCTAATATCTCAATTAATTCTATAAAGCTACCATTGCCTTTTTCAACTGCTATCTGGTTTGTCCACACTGCTAACGTTTTTCTCCTCATTCATTTCTTGAAGCATGTATTCATCAATCATCTTATTTGCAGATAAATGTCTCTTCATTTGAATCCATTTTGTTGACTTTAATATGTATTCATTGGATAATTAGTGAGATCACAATCTCTACTGAGATGCATCTTGCAATTACAGTCTTCTTTTACTAATGTCTGTTTCATATCTGAGTCGTACAAATTTCAGCAAAAGATTCATCTACTTTCTTTGGAGTAGCCTAGAGGTTAGTGCAGTAGACTTTGATCCTGGGTAACTGGGTTTGATTCTCACTGCAGCTCCCTGTGAATCTGGGCAAGTCACTTAACCCTCCATTGCCCCAGGTACAAAATAAATACCTGTATATAGTAATGTAAACCGTTTTGAGTGTAACCACAGAAAGGTGGTATATCAAGTCCTATTCCCCGCAATCTATGCATGTATATAAATTTTCTGAAAAGTGCTGATTGTCATCATTCTTTGGAAAAAACAATATTCAAAGGATTTTTTTTCTCCTAACCTTGAGTGCTATGCCCCTAAATTGTCCTCTTTGAAAATGTAATAGGGCTGCATGCCTGCATTTATACTAAACATTTCACTAAACTCCTAAATTTAGGAGCATAAAAAATGAAGGGAAATGGGTGGATGCAGTGGCGTTCCTAGGGGGGGCGGTGGGGGCGGTCCGCCCCGGGTGCATGCCGCTGGGGGGTGCCGCGCGCGCCTGTCCTCCGTTGGTCCATGCTTCTTCTCTGCCCCGGAACAGGTTACTTCCTGTTCCGGGGCAGAGAAGAAGCATGGAGCAACAGAGGACAGGCGCGCGGCACCCCCCCCCAGCGGCGTGCACCCGGCATGGGGGGGTCCTACGCGGGGTGTCCTTTCACCAGGGGGGGGGGGGTCCACGCTGCATCGGGGGGTGAGGCGCATCGGCGATCCGCCCCGGGTGCCAGCCCCCTCAGGAACGCCACTGGGTGGATGTAGGGCAGGGAAATAAATTAGGAGTTTAGCACCAATTTTCAGTACTAGGTTAATTAGGCTCCTAAATGGTCTAGGCAGATGAATGGTAGGCCTAAATATATAAGCACAACTTTTAAGCTCTTAAATTAAGATGAATTTTCAGCTGAAAAATTAGGCTTCTAAGTTTGACTAAAATCAGGGCACAAATTTAGGAGCCTAATTTAAGAGCTTAAATTTAAGAGTTCAACTTGTTTTTGTTTTTAATTTTTTAAAAAAAATATTATTTATTAAAAAAACTTGTATACCACTTAGAACTCACCTGGGGGTATGTTTTCTAAGGTGCGTTAAACGCTAATGCGCCAATACATTCCTATACACTAATTTACATATGACCTTTTTCAAAATCACATACCTTTCATACATATATTCACATTCCATGAACTCAATATATTTCAATACATTTATTCCTGCTTTAGAAACATGAACAGATTAAACCTTGCAGATAATTCTTAATCAAAATAATGTATCTCGACCAAAGTCAAGCAAAACCAACCACCATTTGAATGTTCAATCAGATGTCAAAGAGTTCAATTACTGACAGCTGATGCCAGATTTTTATTCATTGTGGAGTCGCCAAGCGATACCCCAATTCTTCTACCACTTTCGTGGTTAACTGTCAGCAGACTCAAATGTCCAAGTATTGGTGGAAAAAAACAAGTATCTGTATCATGTCCCAATCGTTTCAACCAGATACATGGATCCCAACACAGGCCCTGTTTCAATTATTTACTTCTTCAGGAGATCCTTTGTAAAAATGTATGTAATACACATTAATAACTTGACATATTATACATATAACTCTTAAATAAATGAATTGTGAATTTACCTACCAGCCGCAATTTCACACTGAGCACACCATGGGGAATCTCAGCAGAGACCGTGACTAACGTCACAACAAACTTGAATGATCTAACTTTACTCAGGTTTACAAATTTATACTGCTAGCAATAAAGCCCAATCTATCTCTTTATTCAATCCCTGGGGCTGAACGTTTTTCCAATTAAAGATGAAACGCTGTTCCCTCCGAGCCAATTCTGCTTTATCATTACCATACCCTCCTTGTATACTATTAATGACCACAAATTGCAAATCTACTGTGTGACCTAATTGTAGCCAATGGCTCCCGCCACCACCGGCGCGGCACCCACCCCTGACTTGGGCCTGCTGAGCCCGCCGTCAGCTCCCGAGTCCCTGGACCCCGGCGACTAACTGAGCGATGCCAGCCCAGGCAGCAATGGCCCCGCCCCTGACGGTGACGACAGACAGTTGCAGCACGACGGCTCACCTCCAGGCTCCAGCTTCCCGCTCAATGTCCCGCCTTCTGATGTATTTCCTGTTTCCGGACGCGAGGGCAGAAGTCACTGAGCGGGAAAAGCTGGAGCCTGGTCGGAGGTGGTGAGGACGTGAGGTGAGCCATCGTTGCTGACGCCAACAGTTGTGCACTTATGCCAAATCGAAATCGGATTCCATGCAGGCAGGAGATATGGAGAAGTGTCTCTCTCATCTAACGACGCTTGCGGACGATGCAAGGGTTGGAAATGTCTGCCTCCCTGAGAGGAATTTGGCCCAACAACATTAGTTGCTGGAGAAGCTGAGCAAGTAAGATCTTCTGGATTGGAAGCGGCTGTTTCTAACATATCTGGGTTATTTTCACATAGATCTGCAGATATTTCTCCTGATAAAAATTTGGATGGCAATAGCAGATTTAGCTATAACACTGCTTCCAGTAATTAATGATATGACACCTCGAATTAATCATTTGGAAGCTAGACTGCAATCACAGGAAGAAAAGATCACTAAGCTAAAATCTGAGAATGGAAATCATGAAGTAGCAAAATCTGATATAAAGTAGATACAATCAGTTCAAACTATTTAGTAACTGATGTGGCTACTTGCCTCTCTGGTTTGATGGGTTACAGAGTAATAGGGGAATTTGAAAGTACTGGATCTTTTCTTAATATTTTTCCTTTATTCTCCTTTGTTATGAGAATTGGAACTACTAATTGTAGTGGACTTGAACTGAATAATTTCTGGGGAGGGGAGGTTTCATGATAGCATTGTGCTTATTATTTCAATCAGTTTTTTTGTACAAGTTTAGCTTCATTTGTCTTTATTTGAAATTTCATAAATAAAATTTTCTAAAAATGGAATAATCATCAATGGGGTGGAGCTAGGGTGGGGGCAGAGCTAGGGTGGGGGCGGGGCTAGGGTGGGGCAGGACTAGGATGGGGCCGCACCAAATTGGTCTGCATAGGGCCCCGCACTTGCTGAGACCGGCCCTGGATGCACCCTTTCAGTACCACTCATCTTTCTTAGGAAAGATGGGCCCAACACCACTCCTGCACTGAGTCCCTAGTATTTTCTGCTGTTGGGTTTTCTCATGGCTGCTCCTTCTGCCTTGACCCCTCAAGGGTCTCTTCCTTTTCTTCCTCTTCTCCTTATCTCTGTGGAGTCTAGCCAGTTTAGGCAAACAAACAGTTCTCTCTGGGTCATATGGTCCTTCAGGAAGGCTGCTTTCTGAGCCTCATGGCTCCTGCAGCCCCTCTCCTTCTTGCAAAGTCCTCTTGAATAAAAGGAAGATCCCAGGTCCCTAGAGACATGACCTTTGATCCTCTCCTCCAAAACACAGGAACAGACACCTCCTGAAAACTGAGGGGAAGGCAGGCCCAACCTCTTCAACCTCACACTACCAGCAGGGTCTAGGAGCAGTGACTCTGGATTCATACTTATTGTAAAAACTTGGGAAGATATGGGGATACTCCTACACACAAAATACTGGTACAACAGTTTGCTACAATAGGCAGCTATCAAAACCATAGGACTACATATCAATGTCTTTTAGACTCTATGTAGAGAAACTTACCCAGGTTGAAGAGCTCTATTAGAATACAAGTTTACTCTCTTATGGTTTCTAGTACAAACCTATGGTGCCTCACTTAATGTAGTTTGCTGTCTGCAGATATTATTAATATGGCTGATTCATTATTGTACAATATTAATCTTGCAGCTGGATAAACAGCAAATTAATTATGATTCTCATTCAAAGCACAGGAACATAATGTCATATCATAATTTACAGCATATTTTCAAAGTAGAAAATAAAATCCATCACTATGCTAACCTTAACCTTTGCTTAATTGAAATTATAATTCAGAGATTTTTCTCTGTCGATTTAGAGCAATGACTTGAAGGAAATATACATTATGGACCATCATTTCACTTCCTGTAGAAATAGACAGGAAAATGCTTATTAAATCAGTGGAAGACGCTGACTCCAAGGATTTTGCCAGACTCCTTTGCCGGTAGTCAAACAATGCAGCCTGTAGTTTATTCTTACACTTGCCCACAGGCCTGAAATGACCACAAGCCATGGAAGACACAGGCCAAATGCCACAGGAATCACAGAGCTGCATCTGATTTGTAGTATCAATTTCAAAAATAATCACGCCACAAAACTCTTGCTTTGCTCTTTATTTCCCTGGAAAAGTATAGCTACAATTTACCCAGATTCTTTTCAGCTTTTGGAGAGGATATAGTGGGAAAAATAATTAAATAATTGCCGATATCTGGGAAATACTCAGCTAAAATTAAGATATTCATCATGACTTGGAAAAAAAACACAATATACTTAAAACAAAGCAGAAATTGCCAAGCTACATACTCCGAAAATACTCTCACCTCTCCCCACAGACATGCTCAGAGTGATTTTTTTTTATTAATCTCCAAAACTATTCAGAATTAAAGACACTTACTCCTGTTTCAGGCTACTATAAGATGCCCTTTTACCAAACTGTAGTAAAAAGTGGCCTCGGTGAGTCCTTACTGTGTCATTCTTGTGCGCTAAGGCCATTTTTATTGCTGGACTAAAATGACTGATTATTTTGTTTTTTTTTAATTAATGGCCATGCGCTAATTTTTCCATTAGCGTGTGAGCCCCTTCTGCCACCCATTATGTAGGCAGTAAGGGCTCACGCGCTAACCACATACTAATCGCTCGGGCTTACCACTCACTCTTCCGGGACTACCGCGGCCCAACACGGCTGCCAGTGGTAGTCCTGCCTCGAGCGGGCACCATTTCCAGGGGAAAAAGAAAATCCCTGGAAATGGCTTGCGCAGCAGTAACCCAGCGGTAATCAGTTATTGCCACGCACTTCCTGGTGACTGCTGGGTTAGAGCGGGAGCCCTTATCGCCACCTCAACGGGTGGTGGTAAGGGCTTTCCACCGTATGGCCATGTGGTAAGCGTTTTCTTACCACATGGCCATGTGTGTCTGGTGTTTTTTTTTACCCATTGTGGTGAAAAGGGCCCCTGCCGCTATCACAGGTCCCTTTATCCCGCAGCTTGGTAAAAGGACCCCTAGCTGCGCTAACCGATTAGTGACAACTTACCCACTCTTCACCCCCAGTGCTACAAAATATGTGTAATTTTTTAGTGCATGGGTAGCATGCTCACATGCAACAGTTACCGTGGGATGCCTGAGTGTGCCCCACGCTATGTCCTTTTTCTTTACTGTGGTCAGCACATGTTAGTGCCTACCACAGCTTAGTGCAAGGACCCCTAAGTCTGACTGGAGCTCTGTTGAAGCTGCAAAAGTCTCATCTCTGTAGCTCTTATGAGAGCAATTTAGATACTATGGAGGTAAATTTATAATTGGATGGAAGCAAAAAAAGTGCACAGCTACGTTTTCCCCTATGCGGGTACCAGTGAATTTTCAAAAATGAAAGTATTTTTGTCCCCATTGACAATCACTGCAGTGAATTTATCTGTGTATATTTAAATCTGCTGTTTTGCAAGCCCACATTTCCTGGGTTAATTTATATGCAAATGTGTATATTTTAGAAATTATTGGAATATATGTAAATGCTAAACCCTTACCAATCCCACTCCCAGGAGTGCCTCCCTGCTCTCTGGGTAAACTTATACACCTACAGACTCTATGTACATAAATTTACTTGCACATCAGGGAGCCAATTTTCTCTCAGTGCATTGCAATTCCTTTAAAAATAAACCTCCATATTTCTAAACCTAGTAGTGAGTATCACATAGTAAATAGTCTTGATTCTATTTCCCAGACATTTTATGGGAAAAATTCCCCTCTCCTCCAAATATCACTCACAAACTTTGAAAACTGCAAAAGTCTCCTGTACTTCCAAAGGATTATGGGCAACTAGGATTCCATTTACTTCTAGTCATTTCCAAATTATAAGAAGTGGAGATACATCTGTTATGAACTGATAAGCTCTTCTTTCTTAACAAACTGAGGCTGAAAGGCTTTCTAAACTTTTTATGCCATTAGAGGCTGACTGACACCGAGATTCTCGGTATCAATTGAAACTGAACCAACAATCAAAATTTGCAGTTCAATTTTGGCCGAAACCAAAACTGAACCACCTTTCTTCTGCAATCACTCTTGGCGCCTCCCTCCTTCCCCTCCCACCACCCACCACCCTCCCTGGGCCTACCTTTAAAACTTTTAATGGGCAGCAGCGATCCTTAGTTGCTCTTTCCCCTGTGGGTTCCGCAGCCAAAATAGCTCCTGGGACTTCCTGCAGTAGCCTCGCAAGATTACCGCATGATGTCCTGGCAACCATTTTAGCTGTGGAACCCATGGGGGCATGAGTGACTGGGAAACGCTCTTACCCTGAAGACCCACTAGATCACCAGAAAATTTAACATTAGGGAGGGCCTTTGGGTGGTGGGTAGTGCATGCTGGGAGGGTGGTATACTTTTACTTGTATACTTACACCACTCGATGCATCCAGTAATATAATAAAAATGATAAGTATCATTACTGTTATTTTATAAAATAATTGTAAGGATGTTTGATGGTAGAGTAATGATAAGCGCACTGGTAACTTAAAGGCCCTTTAAATAAGCTGCATTAGGTGCTAACACACAACTAACACAGCTTAAAATAGCATATTACAGTAAGCGGAATGGGGGAGTAGCCTAATGGTTAGTGCAGCGGGCTTTGCTCCTGGCAACCTGGGTTCAATTTCCAACATAGCTCCTTGTGACCTTGAGCAAGCACTTAACCCTCCATTGCATCAGGTACAACCCCCCCTTTAGATTGTGAGCCATCTAGGGACAAAGAAAATGTACAGCACTATGTACATCTAGTAGCACTATAGAGATATTAGTAGTGGTAAGTGCCAAATGTGCACCTACTAAAAAGTATTTTTAATTTTTTTTGGAGGAGCAGGTCCAGGGTAGAGAATGGGTGTTTCTGCATTAATCAGTCAGTACAGCCACATTACCATGTGCTAACTAGTTAGCACAGGAATAGTGAGTGAGACCTTTCAGCCTACAAAATGGGTGGCAGTAAGTGCACGTGCTAATTTCTTGTAATGGTCACATCATTAATTAGAAAATATGCCTATGTTTATATTTATTTATAATATTTGATTAATCACCAAAATTGGACTAGCCAAGGCTAGGAGATAGACAAACAAAAGCTAATGAAAACTGAAATGAACTCCATGTAGAAAGGATATGGTCCCTCTTCACAAAAGTGGTGATAGGGAAGAAGCTGGAAACTACAGGCCGGTAAGCCTCACTTCGGTTATTGGAAAAGTAATGGAAGCGATGCTGAAGAAAACAATAGTGAATTTCCTGGAAGCCAATAAGTTGCAAGATCCGAGACAACATGGTTTTACCAAAGGTAAATCGTGCCAAACGAATCTCATTGAATTCTTTGACTGGGTGACCGGAGAATTGAATCATGGATGTGCTATAGACGTAATCTACTTAGATTTCAGCAAAGCTTTTGACACGGTTCCCCACAGGAGGCTCTTGAATAAACCTGACAGGCTGAAGATAGGACCTGACGTGGTGAACTGGATTAGGAACTGTTTGACGGACAGACGCCAGAAGGTGCTGGTTAATGGAATTCGCTCGGATGAGGGAAATGTGAGCAGTGGAGTGCCTCAGGGATCGGTGCTGGGGCCAATTCTGTTCAATATATTTGTGAGTGACATTGCCGAAGGGTTAGAAGGTAAAGTTTGCCTTTTTGCGGACGATACTAAGATTTGTAACAGAGTGGACACCCATGAGGGAGTGGAAAACATAAAAAAGGATCTGCAGAAGCTAGAAGAATGGTCTACGGTTTGGCAATTAAAATTCAATGTGAAGAAATGCAAAGTGATGCACTTAGGGAGTAGAAATCCACAGGAGACGTATGTGTTAGCCGGTGAGAGTCTGATATGTACAGATGGGGAGAGGGATCTTGGGGTGATAGTATCTGAGGATCTGAAGGCGACGAAACAGTGTGACAAGGCGGTGGCCGTAGCTAGAAGGTTGCTAGGCTGTATAGAGAGAGGTGTGACCAGCAGAAGAAAGGAGGTGTTGATGCCCCTGTATAAGTCGTTGGTGAGGCCCCACCTGGAGTATTGTGTTCAATTTTGGAGGCCGTATCTTGCTAAGGATGTAAAAAGAATTGAAGCGGTGCAAAGAAAAGCTACAAAAATGGTATGGGATTTGCGTTACAAGACGTATGAGGAGAGACTTGCTGACCTGAACATGTATACCCTGGAGAAAAGGAGAAACAGGGGTGATATGATACAGACGTTCAAATATTTGAAAGGTATTAATCCGCAAACAAACCTTGTCCGTAGATGGGAAGGCGGTAGAACTAGAGAACATGAAATGAGATTGAAGGGGGGGGCAGACTCAAGAAAAATGTAGGAAAGTATTTCTTCACGGAGAGAGTGGTGGATGCTTGGAATGCCCTCCCGCTGGAGGTGGTGGAGATGAAAACGGTAACGGAATTCAAACATGCGTGGGATAAACATAAAGGAATCCTGTTCAGAAGGAATGGATCCTCAGGAGCTTAACCGAGATTGGATAGCAGAGCTGGTAGTGGGAGGCAGGGCTGGAGGTTGGGAGGCGGGGATAGTGCTGGGCAGACTTCTACGGTCTGTGCGCTGAAAATGGCAGATACAAATCAAGGTCAGGTATACACATAAAGTAGCACATATGAGTTCATCTTGTGGGCAGACTGGATGGACCATACAGGTCTTTCTCTGTCGTCATCTACTATGAAAGGCAAATTATTTGCACCAGTGACTAAAAGAGAAGATGGGGAAAAGAAAGGAAGAGGGGAGAGAAGAGATATAAGCAGGGATATAGTGACTGTTGCTATCCTCCATCCTTTAACATTCCTATGAAACCTCAAATGTTATTGAAAAAAGGTAGGGGGCCAATATTCAGACTGTGGGAGTTAGACTGGCTAGCTCCCGCAATTGGCGTTAAATCCTGATAGTCTATGCTAGGCCATTTCTGGTGACCAGCATTGAATATCCGGTTTATCTTTTGCTGGTTTAAAGATAACGAGCTAAGTCGATATTCAGACTTAGCCAGTTATCTTTAAACTGGCCAATGATATACCAGGTTTTCACGCGGTCAAATATGGCCATGAAACCTGATTTAAAAATTGCCAGACAGCCGGTTATATCAGCCAATATAACCAGCTAGTCACTAGCCACTGACTGAAAATATTCAGAGGGTGATAGTCGGTTATCCCCTGCTGAATATTGACAGATAGCACTGAAACTCTTTGCCGGAGGATGTAGTAACGGCAGTTAGCATATCTGGGTTTAAAAAAGGTTTGGACAAGTTCCTAGAGGAAAACTCCATAGTCTGCTACCGGTCAGCAGCTGTTCTGACTGGTTAAATAGCGCTGAACATTGGGGGGGGGGGGGGGGGGGGGGGGGGGTAGGTTTTTAAGCCTACTTTGAAATTTTTGTAAGAAAGTTTCAACCAAAGTTGCTGAGGTAGTTTATTCCATAGAGCGGGGGCTAAAAAGAAAAATGCCAATGATCGAATGGACTCCCAGTGGGCTTTTGACAGAGAGGGGAGGGCCAGGCAATAGTCATTAAAGGACCGCAACAGTCAGGCGGGAATATACGGTTTAGTGAAACTGGCCAGGTAGCCCGGATTTCTCTCCTGCAGAGCCTTGAAAGTCAACAGTACCACCTTGAATTGTATTCTGAAAGAAGCAGGAAGCCAATGTAAGTCCCGGCAAGGTGTCATGTCTCCTACCTCAACGCAAGCGGCGTCCTCAGGCTGCGCGGGGTCCCGTCGACATGCACACTTGACTGGCACTGCCTGAGCCATGTGTTTGTAGTCCTCTCTGGGTTTGTTCAGAGAGTGGTGGTTGCAGGCTCCTTGATTCCTTTCCTTCCACCCACCTGGGTCTGCTCTTCCTCTGCCTGGCTTCCCTTGCTTCTCTCCTATTGATCTTCCAGTTCCTCCTTCCCCTGCTCTTGTCCTATGGCTGTGCCCCTTCTCCCTACTGATGTCAGACGCCAGCACTTTATCAGCTGAGCTCTTCCTGGACTCTATGCTTCAGCTTCTACTTTGGTAGGTGTTTCTAACTCTGTAGTTTGCTTCTCATCTCCTGGTCCCTCGTTGCTGACTTTGCCTGTACCTGGATTACCCTTCTGCCTGCCGCCTGCCTACTGACTTTCACCTGCATCTGGATTACTCTCTTGCCTGCCGCCTGCCTACTGACTCTCGCCTGTACCTGGATTACTCTCTTGCCTGCCGCCTGCCTACTGACTTTCGCCTGTTCCTGGACTACTCTCTTGCCGGCCGCCTGCCTACTGACTTTCACCTGTACCTGGATTACTCTCTTGCCTGCCGCCTGCCTACTGACTTGCCTGTACCTGGGTTACTCTCTTGCCAGCCGCCTGCCTACTGACTGCCGCTTGTACCTGGATTACTCTCTTGACCTGCTGCCTGCCTGGCCGACACATTCATCACCTCGCTTCCAGCTCCGTCCTGTAAGTCCTGCAGGCCGCCCGCACCTACGGGATCAACCTCTGTGGAATGGTGGTCAGCGCAGGTGAAACCCGGGGTTGTCCAGCCGCCAAGCAGAACCTGGTCCGAGTACCAGGCTCAGCAGTGCTCTACTTGGTACAAGAACTCACAAGTCTGATACAAGGTGGGGTGACATGATCCTGATGCTTGGAATGGGGCCGCTGTATTCTGGAGAGACTGCAATCTTTTAATGGCTGAATGGGGAAGACCTCCATACACAATAATGCAGTAATCCATTCATGAAGTCACGAAAGCATGGCACAGTGTATGAAGTATATCAGCGGTAAGAAAAGGATGAACTATGCAGAGTTGTCGCAATGCCAAAAAAACAGAACTAACAACTGATGAAATTTGTTCACTGAAAGTAAGGTGAGAATCAATCATCACTCCTAAATATTTAAATGAGGTAACAGGTGGTTGTGCGGCACCAAAAAGAGTAGGTGTGACAGAAGGAACAGGCACATGGTTAGAAATCCAACATGTAACATGTTATCTTTATTGAGAACTAGCCAATTTGTCTGAAGCCATTCAGCAACCACTGACAACAAACTTGTAAAGGCTGAAGATCAGGAATTATGGGATCAGTGTGATAGTCCAAGAGAATGTCATTAGCATAAATATACAAGGAAATATTGAAAGATTGGATTAAAGAAGCCAATGGACTTAGGAAAATGTTAAACAATATGGGGAAACAGAATAGAAGCCACATGCTAAAGAAAAAAGATGAGGAAGTGACCCCTGCGTGAGTAACCGTGAATGATCAGTGTTGAAGGAATGAGGTGAACCAAGACAAGACTGTGCCTGAAAGTCCCAGAGAAGAGAGTCGGTGAAGCAGTAAGGAATGATTGATCAGAACAAATGCCGCTGACATGTCCAAAGAACCCAAGAATGTAACCAAGCCTTTCTCAAAAATGCCATGAAGTTTACTCAACAGCCTCTTTTACGGCTCTGGTAAAAATGGCCTTAGAAACATAGAAATATAGAATCGTGACGGCAGATAAGGGTCAAATGGCCCATCAAGTCTGCCCTTCCTCACTAACCACTAGCTCCTCCTTTTCCTAAGGGATCCCATGTGCCTGTCCCACACTTTCCTAAATTCCAACACAGTCCTCGTCTCCACGACTTCCACCCAGAGGCCATTCCACGGATCCACCACCCTTTCCGTGAAAAAGTATTTTCTTAGATTCTTCCTAAGCCTATTTCCTCTTAACTTCATCCTATACCCTCTCATTCCAGTGTTTTCCAGAGCGCTAAGGCCACTTTTTACCACAGCTTAGTAAAAGGACCCCTTATAGTACCAAAAAGTACGATAACATATAATTGCATTTATATCACACGAGCATATATCATTTCTACTTCTTCTCACCAAACACACAATACCTACACTTACTGTAAATCACACTAACCTCTTATGCCATGCAGGCATTTTACAAAACACATCAGAATTGAGCAAAGGACCTAATTAAAAATAAAATATAGAGAAATGGCAAGGAAAACAAAATCAGCCCCCTCACTCTCTTTCTCGAGGCCTGAGGAGATGGTGCTGGTTGCAGAGTATGGCTGGAAAGGGGAGGGTTGAGACGCTTTTTCTTTTTCTCCTCCTCCTCCTCCTCCCCTTTCTTCTTTTGATGCTGGGGGTATAATGGCAGCCACATGGGCATGTTGATGTGTAGCTGCAGAAAAGAAAAAAAAAAGAGGCCATATAAGGGAACAGGTACTTAAACCATTTTCTAAATTTTACTTCACCATCTTTGCTATACATTTTTAACAGCACACCTACAAATAAGGGACATTTGCAGAAGAAATTAGTGACAGAGAAAGCAAATAATAGTATAGCAAAGAGTGGAAACTGACAAAATTGCAACCACTGATATCTGACCATGTTACTACTACTACAAATCATTTCTATAGCGCTACCAGTCGTACGCAGCGCTTCACAATTGAACATGCTGCTAATATTACAAAGACTACGACAAGAATGAAACAAGCAGGGCAGTTATGCACTGATCATATGCATATGTCATTAGAATAATGGCATGAGAGCACGTAAGTACGTACATACGTGTATAAGCCAAAATTCTGACCAAGCGCTCTTCTGTAAATATGTGCTTACCTTATATAGTGTGTATTTTACAGATGGCATCTGGGTGGGGCAGGGATAGGGGGACTCATAGAATACAATAAGTTACCCGTGTATCTCTGGCACTTATGCACACTCACTTATGCCAGCTTTGTGACTGGCATAAGGGCTCATCATGCCTAATTTATAGGCAGGACCAGCATTGGGGGCTGTAGGGCAAACAGGACAGCTGGCCTCTGGGCCTCACAGTTCCAGGGGTCACCCATGATCCACAATCTCCTCCCTTTCTCCCCACCCCTATTCGACATTTCTCTCCCTTCGTGGTCTACATTACAAGGAATTTTTCTTTACAGAACACTCTGGCAGAGCAGCAATTCTGATAGGCTGTCTGTGCCAACCTCCAACCTTTCCCTCTGCTGTGTTCCACCCCCTACCCAATGCAACTTCCTGTTTCTGCTTTGGTGGACTGCGACAATGGGAAAGGTCAGAGGTTGGTACAGACTGCCTATAAGTTGCCATGCTGAGGTTGCTCTGTAAAGAAAAATGCCTTGTAAGGTAGACTGTGAAGGAGAGGGGAGGCAGTGAGATGTTGGACTAGGTGGGAATAAAGGTAGGAGATGCTGGACTATGGAGGCCCTCAGAGCTGTTTAAAGGTAGATGTGGATTGGAGAGGAGGGAGAGAAGAGAGTGAAAGAGATGTTGGTCCCTGGAGTAATGATGAAAGAAGGAAGGAAGGAGGGGGGGGGGGAGAGAGAGATGGTGGATAATGGGATGGAGGGAGGGAAGAGAGAGGGAGAAATGTTGGACCCAGGGAGGGTAGAAGGGAGGTTGGACCAGGGGTGGGAGGAAGAGAGGAAAGAAAATAGAAAAGAAAAGGACAGATTGCTGGATCATGGGGGAGGTAAGAACAGGAAAGAGAAAGAGGGAGAGATGCTGAACCATGGTGGGGGGGGGGGCAGGAAGATTTTGGAAGGTGGAGGAAAAGAGACAGGAAGATGTCAGGCTGCAAGAGTGTGGGGAGGGAGAAGAGATGTTAGGCTATAAGAGTAGATGGAGGGTAGATACTGGAAATGGTAGAACCATGTGGGAGAGACCTTGGGAAGGGGACATTGCTATGCTAGTCTACTATAATAATTTCCTCCGCCAACGTTCTGAAGCTGACTCCGTGGCTTCACTGAAGTGAAGGGTTCGTAAGGTTCGTTAGGTTCATCAGTCTGTCACCATCTCTCTCTGTACCGCCCTCACGTCAAAACGTGATGATGTCGAGGGCGGAACACTGAGAGGCAAGGCAACCAACGAATGCAAATAGTTGTAAACGACCCTGCGCACCGCCTACCCTCTCTGTGTCTAACACCCACTAACGAAAGTCGGAACCGCAGTTTCCACAAGAGAAGCCTGCTTAGTCGGCCGAGTGGCTTTCCCAGCACTCCCCGGCACAAATACCAGTTTGTCAACTGCCACTACCACAACAGGGCTCACCTACTTAGCAGCACAGACGCGATGAAACCAAACAGCGATGAAACCAAGGCGCGAGGTACGGACCTCACTTCAACATTTCCTTCTCTGTCTCTCTCAGGATCTCGGCCGCATGCTGCAGGAACCGGCACTAAGACACTGCAGGCTGCTTGCGGAGCACGTACTAACAATGTAATCAACGTGATGTTTGCTAAATGGCACTGCTGTTGATGTACTGTAGCTCCTGCTCTGCAACAACGCACAAGCATGGCATCTGCGAGGGAGAAAGAATCTATTGACATGGAGGGCAAGAGGGGATCTTCATGGTGCTACAAATGAAGGCTTATGGTGCCAGATCCATGCACTGGTTTCAAAAAAAAGAAGATGTAACAGCCAGGTCATGCAAAAAGGATTAGGGTGAATTGAGTGAACGTGATTGTGGGACACAGGAGACTGTAATAGTGTATGGCAAGGTTTGTTGGCAATGAGTGTAGGTCTCAGGTGACTGCAATAGTGGGAAGCACTGTGAATTTTCTGGCAGTGGCAGCAGCTGTGGGACCCAGAAGACTGTAAAAGCGGAAGGTGCTGAATTTTGTGGCACTGGCTATGGGACCCAAGAGACTGTAGTAGTGTAAAGCATTGAATTTGGTGGCAGTGAGTTCAGGTCTCAGGAGACTGTAGTACTGGAAAGCATTGAATTTGGAGGGGAGGATAGGGAGGGAGGGAAGGAGGGGGTCATGGCACTCGGACCCCCCCTCCCCCCCACATACACACACTCACTCTCTGGCTCTCACATACACTCTCTCTCACACTATCTCTCTCTCTCTCTCTCTCTCACACACACACACACACACACACACACACACACACACACACACAGTCTCTCTATCTCACACACTCACTCTCACACACACATACACTCTGTCTCTCACACATTCTCTCTCTCTGACACAAAAACACACACACTTTGTCTATCTGTCTCTCTCTCTCTCTCACTCATTCTCTCTCATTCACATACACACTCCATCTCTCTCTCTCTCTCTCACACACACACACACACACTTTCTCTCTTTCTCTCTCTCTCAAACATACACACTCCGAGGAAAACCTTGCTACCACCTGTTTCATTTCTGTCACAAACAGGCCTGTTTTACACACTGTGCAATGGAGAAACAGCATCTATCTCTCTCACTCACACCTACACACTCCCCTCCCACCCCCCTTAATGCACAAACTCTACAAAGGAAAATCAAGATCTCACTCTCTCACTAACACACACACACATTCCCCCCAACCACCACCACAACATCATACACAAACTCTGCCATGGTGAATCAAGATCTCTGTCTCTCACTCACACCCACACACTCCCCCCCCCCCCAACAATAATTACACAAGCTCTAACATGCAGAATCAGCATCTCTCACTCTCACTCACACCCACACACACAACCAACACAAAGAAAAAAAAAACAGAAAAACAACAAAAAAATATTACACATAATACAACAATGTAAATTATTCATTACCATGACGACACATCTCTCCTAACAATCCCTTACAAAACAATAATTGCAGGAAGCCAATACCTTGCTAGCGCCCGTTTCATTGGTTTCAGAAACGGGCCTTTTTTCCTAGTATTCTATAAAGGAATAAGCACCTACACTATGAACTATGTGTTTGCTTATTTGAACCTGTAATAAATCGCATATCTGGTGAACTCCTGAGTCATTTCTCATCTTCCCCGTTGGCCATCACCATTTCTTTTCCATGTCATTCCTTAACAGAAATCTGTTTTTTATGTATTTGTCTTTCGACCAAGTGCAGGGGCTGGTACTAGCCTTTTTGTGACCCTGGGCAAATGATTGCTGTGCTGCTCTACCTCTCCCCATGGATTCCAACAATAACTTAATAACTAATGATAATCTAGACATCATTTACACATGTAATGGGATTAGAATAGGGCTACCAGATTTGTACATGATTTGCCTTCAGTGCCAGCTGCCAGGTAGGTTAGGAAATAGGAAGTCCTACAAAACCATGTTAAAGCACCACTCCGAGCCTATAACAAACCTACTATATCATAACAGTACTGCCAGGGCTCACACAGCACCAACCCTACCTATGAAAAGGCAGTGCTATAGATATGACATTGCACCCTAAAACACCAATACTTTTCCTACTGGGAAAACAGAATAAGTGGGACTGCTAGAGAAACTACACACTAATAGAATACCACACCTCAGTTACACATGTAAAATACAGACAGATCCTCAGTAAATACAGAATAAGGAACCCTAAATTAGAACTAGAGATATGAAGAGCAAAACTGAACTGGGAACCCTAAGAAGTCAAATAACTTAATTATAACACTTCACCACCTCACCCTGACTCTAAAAGTCGTCTTTCTTTAAAGGCTGGCCTAGTTCTTCTCTGTCATCCTTGATTTCTTTGTAACACCAATTGTATCTTTTACCCTGTAATGGTGATGCCATAACAGATCTTTGTAAGCCGCATTGGGCCTGCAAATAGGTGGGAAAATGTGGGAAACAAGTGCAATAAATAAATAAATACGGCATCTACCACTATACTAAAGAAATAAAACAGAAATGCACATCTTGTACTGAATAAAACACAAAGATCAATGCATGTTTCTAAAGCTAACATATTAGTTAATAAATTCAAAATAAAATGCTGTTTTCTACCTTTGTTGTCTGGGCTTTTTATTTTTCCAGTCACATTGGTCCCAGTATCTCTTCTGTGCTTTCCTCTGCCTGTCTTCTTCTAACTCATTCTCCAGTGCCTACTGTCCATTTGCCATTTATCCTCTCTCCTCCTGTATTCTTACCTGTATTCACCTACACTTCTCTCCAGCATCTAGTTCTTTCATCATTTTGTTCTTTTCTGCCCCTCTCCCCACTCAAATGTCACCCCTTCTTCTCATACTGTAGTTCTCAATCTCTCACCTACTTTCCATCTCCTTCTCTCACCTCATGCCCAATCTATCACCTCTAGTTTTCCCATTTCTCCAGTCTCTTATTGCCTTCTTTCTTTGACCCATTCCCCATAACCACATTTCTAGTCTCTGTACTCAACATCCTCCTCTTACTCATCTTTTTGCCATCCCTACAATGGCCTCTCTTACATGGTTCCAGCATGCCTAGTATCTCCCCTCTCTCCCTTACCAACCTCCACTCCTGGAAGACCAACATCTCCCCATCCTCTATCATTCTCCTCCAACCCATGGTCCAACATCTTCTGTCTTCCCCACTCCACCCCCTTACTTCCTCACTCTGCAGCCCATCTACTTCCTGCCCCTCCTCAATCTTCATCTGTTTTAGCCCAACATATTACTACCCCCTTTCTGTTTCCCTCCACTCCTGCCAGTCCACCATTTCCCCCTTCTCTTTCTCTCCCCTTACCTTGCTACTGCCACAACCAAGCAGAAAAAGAAAAAAGTGGTGTGAGCTGGAGGGAGGGGGTATAGGAGGAGGGAATATAATGTGTGTGTGTGGGAGGGGGGGGGGGGGAAATTATCCAGTAGCTGGGATAGAACAAGATCTAAGCTCTGGTTTCCACAGAGCTGGAAGTGCAAAGCAGCAGAAAGAAATTGCTGGGTCAAAAAAAAAATGTAATGTCTCAGCCAGTAGCTAATTATATCTAGTAAAAACCCTTACATGCCAAATACTGGTATAATCTAACAAAAATCTGATCATTTGAGAATAAAAATGCTTCATACTCTCATTTATATAGCGCCCTGCTTTAATAAATGTTTCATCTGATCACTGTCACTGATTTAGGTAATGGATTATCCACACATACATCTTCAAGTGTAATGGTACTCATGCTTATTAAAGACCTCTCTGCTGAAGGAGCACCATATTATAAACTAGATGATACATTCATTTTCTTGAATACGTTATTCAGTATTTTATGCTAAACCAGCAATCCACCATCCATTTTAGTACAATGATCCTTATGTTCAATAAAGCTGAAGTGATGTAACCATAAATCATTAGAGCCATTTATTTTACATTAGACACATTAGCTATTATATTCTATAATCTATTACAATAAGGTCGATTTAAATGTACCCCAAGGAACTGCAATAATATCTTGAGAACCAAATATAGCAATTATGGATAAAATATGCTTAACCTAAAACAGCACTAGCTGCAATGACAGCTGCAAACCATGAATGAAATTTAGGGCTGGTAACTGCACTCAGTTATAAGTAAACAAGCATAACAGGAAGAAGAAAACAAAGTTTACATGTAGATTTAAGAACTCTGAGTTTGACACCTGAATGCTGTTATGCCATTTCTGATCCAAGCATGAGGAACCTGATTAAGTTCATGTTTGTAATGCTCTTGATATATCGCCTTTCGAAAGCTAACCAAAGAGGTTTACAGTCAAAATCACAAAAAAGAAGAAATGGAAAAGAACTGCAATACATAACAGGAAAAGAAAGCAGTTGAGAACAGAAAGACAGGGCCGTGCCTAGGGTCTCTGGCGCCCCCCTGCAGACTATCAGTTGCCCCCCCCCGGTGAAAATGATCACGCCCCCCCCCCCCGGTGAAAATGATCGCTCACCACTTGCTACACTGACAGGAATTGTCAGCAATATTCTTAGAAACAAATTGCTATACATTGCAAAATAAGATAGCAGATGTAAATTCTCAAAGTAGACATATTCCAAACGCTAAAATGAAAATAAAATGATTTTTTTCTACCTTTGTTGTCTGGTGACTTTCTTTTTCCGATCATGCTGGCCAGTATCTGAGTCTGCTGCTATCTGTCCTCTTAACTCCATTTCCAGGGCTTCCTTTCCATTTATTTCTTTACTTTTCTCCTTTCTTCTTCATTTCTTGCTCTATATCCATTTCTCCTCTCTCCCTGGGTCCTGCCCTCCCATCCATGTCCATTCTTGTCCCTCTCTGCCCTTCCCTCCTCCATCCATAGCCAGCAATCCTCCTCTCTCCCCTCCATTTCCAGCAAATTGTCCTCTTCCCGGGCCCCCATGTCCATCCTTGTCCCTCTCTGCCCTTCCCTCCTCCATCCATAGCCAGCAATCCTCCTCTCTCTCCCCTCCCCTCCATTTCCAGCAAATTGTCCTCTCCCTGGGCCCCCATGTCCATCCTTGTCCCTCTCTGCCCTTCCCTCCTCCATCCATAGCCAGCAATCCTCCTCTCTCCCCCCTCCCTTCCATTTCCAGCAAATTGTCTTCTCCCTTCACGCGATTCGCGAACCGCTTCTTAGCACTGCTTAAAAAAAAAAAAATTACACGTCAGCAGGAACAGGCTGCTTCAGCCAATCCCAGGCGCCTTCCTTCAGCGTGTTCCGCCCCTGAGGGCTGAAGGAAGGCTCCTGGGATTGGCTGAAGCAGCCTGTTCCTGCTGACGTGTAAATATTTTTTTAAGCAGTGCTAAGCGGCAGCGCGGTTCGCAAATCACGTGAAGTGGGGGGTGGGACGACGCGACGGCAACGAAGAGGTCGCAGCAGCGTCAGCATAGGCAGTCGGTGGCCCAACTGTTTGGGGAGGCTAAAGGGGGCGGGGTTATGGGTGGTACCAGGGGGCGGGGCTTACATCCATAATTGTCCGACAACACACAGGAAAAATAAATAAAAGTAAAATAGTCACAATTAATACCTTTAACAATTCAACATCAGATCCTCCAAAATATTATAAAACTATGTCTGATGTTATGACAAACTAAAATGAATTTAAAGTGTTGATGTCACCTTAGTACGGCCAACACACAATCTTTCCACTGCAAAACACTATACACAAACTTGTGCAAAAACACACTCAGAAACTTACCAAATCATAACAGCACTAATTCCAAGGACAGGACGAGCTACAATCTTATGCGTGGAAAAGCAGCACTGTAATTACACCAGGCTCTAAAACACCAATACACTACCTAGTGAAAAAAACAAAACCAAAAGGGCTGCAAATAGTACACGCTAGCAGAATACTGCACCTTGATCACACATGAAAAACACATGACAACAGATATGACAAAAGGAACTAGAAATCAAAAGATACTTGTATGAAGGCAAAATTATGAATTGGAAAATTACCTCAAGAAGTCAGACTTGGCATGCAGCAATACTAGAGAAATTGAAACTTACGTGCAAAATATCACAGATGCACATTTCCAAAAGCTGACATATTCCAATTAATACATTCTGAATAAAATACTTTTTTCTACCTTTGTTTTCTGAGCATTTAGTTTTTCTATTCGCTTTGGTCCCAGTGTCGTCTGTTTTATGGTGTCTTCTTTCCATTTGATATTCTTTCACTCACCATGTCCACCATCCTCCTGTGTCCTTATGCGTTCTGTCTACCATCTGTGGCACCCTGTCCCTATCCTTCCTCCAGTTGCATCTGCCCTCAAAGCGTTTCAATCCGGTCCTTAAATTCAGCAGTTTCCCCTCCATCCATATTCAGCATTTCTCCTCACTCCCCTCCCCTCCATTCATCCATCCATCCGTGTCCAGCAACTCTCCTCCCTCCCCTGTCCTCCATCCATATCTAGCAAATCTCCTTTCTCCCCGGTTCTTCCATCCATCCATCTAGCAAATCTCCTCTCTCCCCTGACCCCTCCATCCTTCCATATCTAGCAATTCTCCTCTCTCCCCTGCCCTCCCCTACATGTCCAGTCCAGTGATTTCTCTTCTCTCCCGTCCCATCTATCCCCCCTCTCCTCATCCTTCCATCCGTTTTCCCTCTTTATCTCCCCATCCTTCTGTCTTCCTCTTCCCTCTTTCTCTCCATGTCCTTCCATTCGTCTACCCCCTCTCCCGATCCTGCCATCCAACATCTACCCCCCTCTCTCCCAATCCTTCCATCCAGTGTCTCTCTCTCTCTCTATCCCCTTTTCCATCCAGTGTCTCTCTCTCTACCCTTTTCCATTCATCATGCCCCCCTCTCTCTCCCCATCCTTCAATGTTTCTCCTCCTGTTAGTTTCTCTCTCCCTTCCAGTGTCTTCCCTCTTTCACCCCCCCCTCCCATTTTCTCCTCATTTTAAGCAGCTTCTCCCTTTCTCCAGGACTCCAGCCCTTCTCCATGTCCCCTCCTTCTCTCCCCATCTTCCCACTCTCTCCATTATACCTGCCTAGTGCCTCTCGCTCCCCCTTCCACCCGGTATTAATTTGTTGGCCACTGCTGCTGCTTCTCCTCTTCAGCAGCAGCAGCGCCCCGAGTCCAGACAAAAAAAAAAAAGGTAGCACGCGTTACACGCACCCAAAGTGCAGGAATCAGCTGGGAGGACCGACACCACACGCAGCTTCAACCGCTTTGGAGCCCCCAGGAGCAACAGTTGGCTGCTGGAACAAGCGCGGGGCTGTACCGTAGCAGCTTTCAGCATGGGCTATCGGCACTGCAGCCGCTCCTCTCTGTCCCCGGAGCAGAGCAGGAAGTCGATGTCAACTTCCTTCCTGCTCCTCCAGGGGCAGAGAGAGGAGCGGCTGCAGCGCAGACAGCCCATGCTTGAAGGCTGCCACGGCCCCGCTCTTGCTTCTTTTTTTTGTTTTATCGCGCGACTCGCGCTGAAGAGGAGACTTTCTTCCCACTTTGCCGGCCCAGACTCGGGAGTGCGGGAGACTCCGGACTTGGCAGGTCTGGATGAGCGGGCCTCGGGCCTGGAGGGAAAGTGGCTACGTTTGGGGGGGGGGGGGAGGCAATGCAGCATGGGCGGGAAAGGTCACAGCTGGGCTGGGGAGGCTTAGCCTCCCCAAGCCTCTTATACGGGGTGCCTATGAGCATCAGTGAAAGCGGAGCGCTGCCGACGTTTACCTTCCCTTCGCGCTCTTGGTTCCCTCAGTGTCCGCCTTCTTCTGACGTCAGAAGAAGGCGGGACACTGAGAGAACCAATGAGTGCAAGGGAAGGGAGACGTCGGCAGCGCTTTCACTGACGCTGCTGCGACCAGGTAAAAAGATTTAAAGGCCTCGCGGGGCGAGAGTAAGCACCGCGGCGGCGCCCTCCAGAGGTGGGCGCCCCCCTGCGGCGCTTACCCCGCTTACCGCATTGGCACGGCCCTGCAGAAAGAGTAAAGTTAGAGAAAGTAAACTGCATAAAGGTATGGCCGCCACCAGCAGCGCCCCCTACTGTTCTCACTGGTCACCACAGGCCAAACTGAATGGGTGAGTCTCAAAGGTGGCCTTAAACTTTGGATGTGTCTGTTTTGCATAAACTAAAGCCCCAGGGAGATTTCCAGTGAGAAGGAGCAGCCCAACGCAATGAGCACTGACATGAATGTAGATAGATTAATTAGATTTGTACCAGATGAATAATGAATGTGTGTGAAAATGTGCAAGTGGACAGAAGACAATTGTCAAAGCCTTTGACAATTGGCACTACTGCTCATATTTTTCAAACTTGTACTAATTTCACCCTTTTTTTGGTTGGAAGGTTAAAATCCATTTTTATTTTACTAATGGTTAGTGGATCATGAGCTGAAGATAAAGACAACTTTAAAATCAGAGGACAGCGGAAGGAATTTAAAAAGACAAAATAAAAGAAGGGAGAAAGCGATTGCTGTAATATAGTATTGTGATAACATAGTAGATGATGAGCAGTCCATCTCACTTTGAAGGCATGAATAAACGTGGATAAAGGTGAGCTGTTTGATGTAGTGTATCTGGATTTTCAGAAAGCTTTTGACAAACTTCCTCATGAGAGACTCCTGAGAAAATTAAAAAGTCATGGGATAGGAGGCAATGTCCTTCTGTGGATTAGGAATTGGTTATTGGACAGAAAACAGAGGGTAGGGGAGAATAGTGGAGTACCACAGGGATCTGTATTGGGACCAGTGCTATTTAACATATTTATAAATGATCTGGGGAGGGTCATGTGGTGAGATGAGTGGGTAAAGATGGGTTCTCTGCCTGCTCTGAAGGTCCCCATTTAATTTCTTTGAATATAACTTATATTATCCAGATTTCCATCCACCATGTGCTAATTGGTTTTTCAGCATATAGACAAATTTCTCCAGCGGTCCACCCAACAAATGGCTAACAAAAACAGTAAGAGAGATGGGAACAGTGAGAAGCCCACTGAGGACAATATGGGGGTACAGGTGGTGCCGGCAGTGACTTGGTTCTCCAAGTCGGCCTTTTCAGACCTGATGGCGACGATCTCAAAAGTGCTTGACCAATGCCTGGAGCAACTTTCTGCACAAATCACTCACCTGGACACTTTGCTACAGGGCATTGGCAGTTGGATGTCAGAGCTGGAGGCATGGATGTCCACGGTGAAAGATGAGGCAGGTGCGATGTGGGAGGAGTTGAAATTATTATGCACTCAGCTTGCTAAACATTATGATTGCATTGAGGAGCTGAAGAATCACTCCCGTTGTGCCAATTTACGTTTCTTAGGCTTCCTGGAGACCATTGCAGAGGCTCGTATACTACCTACCTTGGAGGAATGGCTGGTGGAAAACTTTACTCTCTGTGAAGGTTTGGGTACTATTAGACTGAGGCCACCACCTGGAGGACCACACCAGGTTCTGGATAATTATTGTATGGTTTCAAAGCTTCCCTCACCATATGCTGAGGCACTATCGACAGAACCGGGTATTCGACCATAGTTCATTTCCAGGGATGAGCAATGGCTCCCTCAAGTCTATCTGGCTAAGAATATTTTATGGACTTTCCTCCGGGAAGTTGCCAGAACCCCTTTTGAACCATACTTTGTACAGTTACTTGCATATTGTTACTGCTGTAATTGTCTATTGCCTATATTTGACTTATTCTTGCTGTACACTGCCTTGAGTGAAATTCTTCAATAAGGCAGTAAATAAATCCTAATAAATAAATAAATAAGTTTGCATATGACTCGATGCCCATTCAAATTTCTCAGTACTATTCCACGGACTTACTAGAAAAGCAGAAGAATTTTGGCCTTATTTGTTCTACCCTGGCGGAGAGGAACATATGGTTTATGTTCTTACATTCTGATCTCCTTAAAGTCTATTCTGAAGGAGCTGGTGCCAGTTTGACACCGTAGAGAAGGCTACAACTTTCTTGAGCGGCCTTAATGCACCAGAGAGCACATCTCAACACACACGGGGGGGGGGGGGGGGGGGGACTTTTCAGTTTTCCAATACATAGCTGAGGCTCCTCATCTTGCAATGGATTATTTTCCATTTTCCATTTTCTAAGAATTAGCACTGTAGTTTCATTAATTCTGACTTCTCCATACCCCTCCGACATTTATCAGAGTAGCTTGGCAAAATTCTGTTCATGGGTACTGGGGTCATGTACCACCTTAGCAGCATGTTCATATTCTCTTTTTCAACACTAGCTGAAACTGACATCTTGTTAGCCCCATTAATAATATTTTTCCATTCTCAGTCCTCTAATTCTACTCCTTGGTTCTTCTCCTGTTCTCTCATATATGATTTGATAAATCCCTTCTAGAGCAACAAACCATATGATTTAGAAATCAGACTTCATGTGCTTTGCTGAGTTAACCACAGTGCTCCCATTTAGTGAGTTCACAATGTCCATCTTCTCACTAATCCTTCTGCTTCAAGAAAGGTATAGAATTCCCTAGGGGGGTACCTGGAACTCAGCTTGAACTTGTGTGAAGGATTTAATTTGTTACCGCTCAACCAGTTGTAAAAATGTTTCCACCCCAAACTTTCCCCAGCCATTTGATCTAATACCCTCTCCAGCAACCCTTTGATAGAGCTCCCATGCAGTAGGAATTAATAGAGATTTATATAGCAGCCTGATATGGAGCCTCAACAGTCACAGCTACTCCGTGAGAGGAAAGCAAGCAAAACACTTTATTAGTATTCAAAGGAATGTTAAGTCGTGTTCCCTTCACCGGTTTGATAAACTTAGGAATAGAAATCTCATGGAATTCAACAATAATCTTCTTGTAGCCCTGTCCCTGACAGGATCCCATAGTCACAGTATATGCACTAGTCTTTGTCTTCAAATTTAACTAAAACCAGGCCTGGCTTCAAGGAACAGAATTTCACAAAGTTCCATCATAAAATTTGGCCTACCTGAATTAAGCTGCTACTACTTACACATGTAGTGAAGCCATATGGTAGAAGGCTTCTCTTGTCTTCCCTAAGTCTCCCTGGTCTGCCTTTGCTCAGAGTTTTTCTCTTGCTGCCTTGTCCAAGTCCAATTCCAATTTTATTTGACATTCTGCTTATTTATTTATTGCATTTGTATCCCACATTTTCCCACCTCTTTGTAGGCTCAATGTGGCTTACAATACATCATGTGTAGTGGGAATATGCTAAAAAATAGACATTTAGTATTACAGAAGGATATTGGGCAACATGATAATGATAAAACATGAAAATAATATAACAATCAGATATTGTAAGACAGTTCTAATATGTGTAGGAGTTGTGTATATTCACATTGGTTGGTCTTTGAGGTATGCCTTGTTAAAGAGATGGGTCTTCAGTAGTTTGCGGAAGTTCGTTAGTTCGTGGATCGCTTTTAAGTTGCGCGGCAGTGCGTTCCATAGCTGTGTGCTCAGGTAGTTAAAGTTTGACGCGTGCATTAGTTTGTATTTTAGACCTTTGCAGTTAGGGAAGTGCAGATCAAGAAGTGTTCGGGATGATCTTTTGGCATTCCTGGGTGGTAAGTCTATAAGGTCTGACATGTAGGCTGGTGCATCTCCGTGAATGATTTTGTGAACTAGGGAGCATATTTTGAACGTGATGCGTTCTTTGATTGGGAGCCAGTGTAGTTTTTCTCATAGGGGCTTAGCACTTTCATATTTTGTTTTGCCGAATATGAGTCTAGCTGCAGTTTTCTGGGCTGTCTGAAGTTTCTTGTTTATTTGCTCTTTGCAGCCAGCGTAGAGTGCATTGCAGTAATCTAGATGACTGAGCACCATTGATTGTACCAGGCCACGGAAAATGTTTCTTGGGAAGAAAGCTCTTACTCTTTTTAATTTCCACATTGAGTGGAACATATTCTTGGTTGTGTTTCTTGCGTGGCTCTCGAGTGTTAGGTGTCGATCAATGGTAACTCCAAGAATTTTTAGGGTGTCCGAAATTGGAAGGTTCAGGTTTGGTGTATTAATGGCGGTGAATTTCTTCTTGTTATGTTGAGAGGTGAGTATTAGGCACTGGGTTTTTTCTGCATTGAGTTTCAGCCGAAATGCATCCGCCCATGAGTGCATGATATGGAGACTTTGGTTAATGTCATTGGAAATTTCCTTTAGATCTTGTTTGAATGGGATGTATATCGTTACGTCGTCTGCGTAAATGTATGGGTTAAGATTTTGGTTTGATAATAGTTTGGCCAGGGGTATCATCATTAAATTGAATAGAGTTGCCAGCAAGGGTACCCAACGGCATCGAGGGAGGGTTGGCGGCGGGGGGGGGGGGGGGGGGGTCGAAGGGGTTGTTGGTGGTGGGGGGGCCAGGGCCAAATCTACGGGGGCCCATGCCCCTGTGGCCCCACGTAGCTACACCCTTGCCTGGCTCTGCGGTAACCGGGCAGTGCCGCATGTTGCACGGTTACCGCTGGGTTAGCATGAGAGCCCTTACCACCACATCAATGAGTGGTGGTAAGTGTTCCCCCCCCAAAATGGCCACGCAGGAAGTGCTTCACTTACTGCATGGCCATTTCTTTTCCAGAACAACAGACGACCTTTTACCCGCTGCGGTAAAAGGGGGCCTCAGTGTGCATCACAAACACACACTGACACTAGCGCAAGCCCCCTTATACCACAGCTTAGTAAAAGGACCCCTTAATCACCTAACTTTTGTGGGCAAATCGGAACTCATAAAAGTCAGTCCTATCTTCATGTGGTATTGCGTATCGTACTCAACTGCATAAGAGATAGCCTGTCACATGAACCTGGATATTCTACTACTACTACTACTACTACTACTACTATTTAGCATTTCTATAGCGCTACAAGGCATACGCAGCGCTGCACAAACATAGAAGAAAGACAGTCCCTGCTCAAAGAGCTTACAATCTAATAGACAAAAAATAAATAAAGTAAGCAAATCAAATCAATTAATGTGAACGGGAATGAAGAGAGGAGGGTAGGTGGAGGCGAGTGGTTACAAGTGGTTACGAGTCAAAAGCAATGTTAAAGAGGTGGGCTTTCAGTCTAGATTTAAAGGTGGCCAAGGATGGGGCAAGACGTAGGGGCTCAGGAAGTTTATTCCAGGCGTAGGGTGCAGCGAGACAGAAGGCGCGAAGTCTGGAGTTGGCAGTAGTGGAGAAGGGAACAGATAAGAAGGATTTATCCATGGAGCGGAGTGCACGGGAAGGGGTGTAGGGAAGGACGAGTGTGGAGAGATACTGGGGAGCAGCAGAGTGAATACATTTATAGGTTAGTAGAAGAAGTTTGAACAGGATGCGGAAAACGGATAGGGAGCCAGTGAAGGGTCTTGAGGAGAGGGGTAGTATGAGTAAAGCGACCCTGGCGGAAGATGAGACGGGCAGCAGAGTTTTGAACCGACTGGAGAGGGGAGAGGTGACTAAGTGGGAGGCCAGCAAGAAGCAGATTGCAGTAGTCTAAACGAGAGGTGACAAGGGTGTGGATGAGGGTTTTGGTAGAGTGCTCGGAAAGAAAGGGGCGGATTTTACGGATGTTGTAAAGAAAGAAACGACAGGTCTTGGCGGTCTGCTGGATATGAGCAGAGAAGGAGAGAGAAGAGTCAAAGATGACCCCAAGGTTTCGAGCTGAGGAGACAGGGAGAATGAGAGAGCCATCAACAGAAATAGAAAACGGGGGGAGCGGGGAGGTGGGTTTGGGGGGGAAAATGAGAAGCTCGGTTTTGGTCATATTTAATTTCAGGTGGCGTTGAGACATCCAGGCAGCAATGTCAGACAAGCACGCTGAAACTTTGGCCAGTGGCCAAATGTGGCCTGACACTGAATATCCAGGAATAACCCCCGTGTCGAATATTGATCCCATGTGAATCTTTTCCTATTACGTTGATTTTGAAATGTTTTCATATCTGATTCCACTTTCAGTATTCTTTCTAAACTAGTTCCTTATAACTCAATCAAACGGTTCCATGAGATTGTTGAGAAGTGCATCTAACAGTGATTGATACTGACAGCAAAGAAAAGTAATAGTAGGTTCATTGGATGCCTAAACTGTAAAGAGTGCAAAATTAAGTGGACTGAATTTGCTGAACAGATATGAAAATGGCTGAATTGTAATCCCGAAACAGCATGGGGCTCTAAGGGGAATTATAAGGTAAAATTATGTATAATCATACCTGATAATTTTCTTTCCATTAATCATAGCTGATCAATCCATAGACTGGTGGGTTGTGTCCATCTACCAGCAGGTGGAGATAGAGAGCAAACTTTTGCCTCCCTATATGTGGTCATGTGCTGCCGGAAACTCCTCAGTATGTCGATATCAAAGCTCCATCCGCAGGACTCAGCACTTAGAGAATTACACCCACGAAGGGACACTCTGCCCAGCTCACCACCGCCGAAACGGGGGAGGGGAATTAACCCAGCTCATCCCCACACAAGTGGGGGAGGGGAATCCGTCCAGCTCATCCCCGCGGAGCGGGGGAGGGACACCACACCCGCCGATGCGGGGGGATCTGGCTTATCCTGCAACCGCAACCGCGGGAGGAGCTGACTGACCCTAACACCGCCGAAGCGGGAGGGGTACAAAGCTGCCCTACAGCCGCACGAAGCGGGAGGGAGTGCCGGCAGAATTTATGTCTCAATCCAGCCCCGTAAAACGGAGGGGAGAGGAATGCAGCAGCTCACTGTAACACAAAGTCGTCTCAACTCTTGAAGAATCCAAGTGAAAGAAGAACTTGAACACGAAGTCCTCCTGAAGTAACTGAAGGCTAAACTTGAACCTAAAATTCAACCAGAATATAAACAGTACAGATATCTGGGAGGGGCTATGGATTGATCAGCTATGATTAATGGAAAGAAAATTATCAGGTATGATTATACATAATTTTACCTTCCATATCATCAAGCTGATCAATCCATAGACTGGTGGGATGTACCGAAGCAGTACTCACCCAGGGCGGGACATAGAAATCCCTGACCTCAACACTGAAGCTCCAAACCGGGCCTCCGCCCGTGCAGCCACAGTCAAACGGTAATGCTTGGAGAATGTATGAGCCGAAGCCCACGTTGCCGCCTTGCATATCTCTTCCAAGGAGACGGATCCGGCCTCTGCCATCGAGGCCGCCTGAGCTCTCGTGGAGTGAGCCTTCAGCTGGATAGGCGGCACCTTCCCCGCGGCCACATAAGCCGCTGCAATGGCTTCCTGGACCCATCTTGCCACTGTAGGCTTAGCAGCCTGCAGACCCTTACGAGGACCTGCAAACAGGACAAACAGATGATCCGATTTCCGGAAATCATTGGTCACTTCCAAGTATCTGATGATGACTCGTCTCACATCCAGATATTCAAGAGCGGAGTACTCCTCTGGGTAGTCCTCCCTACGAAAGGAAGGGAGACAGAGCTGCTGATTCACATGGAAGCGAGAACCAATCTTGGGCAGGAAGGAAGGCACTGTGCGAATAGTCACTCCTGCCTCAGTGCACTGCAGAAAAGGCTCTCGACATGAGAGCGCCTGGAGCTCGGAAAACTCTTCTGTCTGAAGTGATAGCCACCAAAAAGACTGCTTTCAACGTCAGGTCTTTCAGAGATGCCCTCGACAAGGGTTCCAAAGGCGGCTTCTGCAATGCTCTTAGCACCAGGTTGAGATTCCACGCAGGCACCACTGAGTGCAGAGGAGGGCGCAGGTGATTAACTCCCTTGAGAAAGCGCACCACATCTGGCTGCGAAGCCAGGGAAGCACCCTTCAGGCGGCCCCTGAAGCAAGCCAGAGCCGCTACCTGGACTTTAAGGGAACTGAGCGACAGGCCTTTCTCCAGACCTTCTTGCAGGAACGCCAACACTGAAGAAATTGGAGCAGTGAAGGGAGAAAGTGAGCCTGCTTCACACCATGCTGCAAAGATACGCCAAACCCTGGCGTAAGCAGTAGAAGTAGAGCGCTTCCTCGCTCTCAGCATAGTGGCGATGACCTTGTCTGAGAAGCCCTTCTTCCTCAGACGCTGCCGCTCAATAGCCAGGCCGTAAGACCAAAGGGAGAGGGATCCTCCATCACCACGGGACCCTGATGTAACAGGCCCTGCTCCACTGACAGCCGCAGAGGATCGTCGACTGAGAGCCTGAACAAGTCCGCATACCAGGGACGTCTGGGCCAATCCGGACCCACCAGGATTACCCTGCCGGGATGCTTTACCACCCGGTCTAGCACCCTGCCCAACATGGGCCAGGGCGGGAACACATAGAGGAGCTCTTGTGTCGGCCACTGTTGGAGAAGAGCATCTACTCCCAGGGATCGAGGGTCCCGTCCTCTGCTGAAAAAGCGCTGCACTTGGCCATTGGCCGATGACGCCATCAGATCTAGGCTCGGCTGGCCCCAGCGCTTCGTGATGTCCAAGAACGCCTGAGCAGATAGTTGCCACTCTCCGGGCTCCAAGGTATGGCGACTGAGAAAGTCCGCCTTGACATTCATGACTCCGGCAATGTGGGCCGCTGAAAGCTGCTCCAGGTTCGCTTCCGCCCACTGGCAACGACTCATAGCCTCCTTGGCTAGAGGGGCGCTCTGGTACCTCCCTGGCGGTTGATATAGGCCACAGCCGTGGCATTGTCCGACAGGACCCGTACAGGCTTCAACACGAGTACCGGGATGAACTCCAATAACACCAAGCGAATGGCTCTGAGTTCCAGGAGGTTGATAGACCACTTGCCTCTGCAGGAGACTAGAGCCCCTGCGCTGTCCTTCCCAAGCAGTGGGCTCCCCAGCCCATCAAAGAGGCGTCTGTCGTGACGACAATCCACTCCGGGGTCACCAGAGGCAATCCTGCAGACAACTTGTCTGTCTGCGTCCACCAGCTCAGCGCCTTGCGCACTGCTGGGTCCACGGGAAGGCGCACAGCATAATCCTCCGACATCGGAGTCCAGCGCAGCAGCAGAGATAGCTGTAGTGGTCTCATATGAGCCCTGGCCCAGGGCACTACTTCCATCGTGGCCGTCATAGAGCCCAACAGCTGCACGTAGTCCCAAGCCCGAATAGGAGAGGCTACTAGGAACTAGTCCACCTGAGCCTGAAGCTTGACAATCCGATTGTCTGGCAGGAACACTCTGCCCACTTGGGTGTCGAATCGAACTCCCAGATACACCAGGGACTGAGTCGGGCGCAGCTGGCTCTTCTTCCAGTTGATGATCCATCCCAGGGAGCTCAAAAGAGCAACTACCCGGTCCATAGCTTTGCCGCACTCTGCATAAGAGGGGGCTCGGATCAACCAGTCGTCCAGATAAGGATGGACTTGTACTCCTTCCTTTAGCAGGAAGGCCGCTATGACCCCCATTACTTTGGAAAAGGTCCGCGGAGCAGTAGCCAACCCGAAAGGGAGGGCTCTGAACTGGAAGTGTCGTCTCAGGACTGTAAACGCAGAAAGCGTTGGAGAGGAGGCCAGATGGGAATATGCAGGTACGCTTCCTTGATGTCCAAGGAAGCCAAGAACTCTCCTGCCTTCACTGCCGCTATAACAGAGCGGAGAGTCTCCATGCGAAAGTGCCTCACTTTCCAGGCCCGATTGACCCCTTTGAGGTCGAGGATAGGCCGGACAGAACCTCCTTTCTTTGGAACCACAAAGTAAATGGAGTAACGTCCCTTGCCAATCTGATTTTTTGGCACCGGAACGACCGCACCCAGGCGGATCAGGTTGTCCAAGGTCTGCTGCACTACCACAGCTTGACCGGAGACTTGCAGGGAGAGAGTACAAACCCGTCTCTTAAGGGTTGGCAGAACTCTAGCTTGTAGCCGTCTCTGATGACTTCCAGCACCCACGCGTCTGAAGTTATAGTGGTCCACTCGCCCAGAAACGAGGACAGCCGTCCTCCAATCTGCACTGGGGCGTGGACCAAGGCCCCGTCATTGGGTACGAGACCCTGGGGGAGGACCGGAGGGAGCACCTCCGGGACGGCGGTCTCTGCGAAAGGAATGCTGCTTGGGGGAGAAATTCCTCTTGAAGGAAGAGGGGGCAGAGGAACCCGACTTGCCCGGGCGGTATGGAGGTATCGGGACGAGTACTAACCCGAGCCCTGACCTCTGGTAATTTCTTGCCCTTAGACGTGCCGAGATCGGTCACGATTTTGTCCAGCTCGACCCCAAAGAGCAGCTTGCCTTTAAAGGCAATCTAGCCAGGCGGGATTTAGAGGCGTGGTCAGCAGACCAATGTTTCAGCCAAAGCCACCGCCGCGCAGAGACTGTCTGAGCCATGCCTTTAGCTGAGGCTCTCCAGACATCATACAGCAAGTCTGCCAAATAGGCTAAGCCCGATTCCAGGGCCGGCCAATCAGCCCTCAAGGAATGATCCGAGGGGGAAGCCCGCTGCACCATAGTCCGGCACGCCCTGGCCACATAGGAGCCGCAAACTGAGGCCTGCAAACTTAAAGCAGCTGCCTCCAAGGACGACCTTAAGGCCGCCTCCAATCTTCTGTCTTGGGCGTCCTTTAGGGCCGTGCCACCTTCCACCGGCAACGCCGTTTTCTTAGTCACCGCAGTGATTAAAGAATCCACGGTAGGCCACAGATAGGCCTCACGTTCACTCACAGCCAAAGGATAGAGGCGGGACATAGCCCTAGCCACTTTAAGGCTCGTTTCCGGGACATCCCATTGAGCCGCAATTAAGGTGTGCATGGCATCATGCACGTGGAAGGTTCTAGGCAGGCGCTTCGTCCCCAGCATAATGGCAGAGCCAACAGGGGCTGAGGGAGAGACGTCCTCCGGAGAGGAAATCTTCAAAGTGTCCATGGCCTGTAACAACAGGTTGGGCAAATCCTCTGGGCTAAAAGCCGCGCTGCAGAGGGGTCATCCGCTCCATCCGAGCGGGGATCTATCTCCTCCAAGGAATCCGCAAAGGATCGTTGGGAGACCTCAGACACGCTGCCCTCATCTACATCGGAGGAGACAAAAGTCCTCCAAGGCCTGGAAATCAACCCGAGGGCGTTTACCTCTGGGAACCTCAACCTCTTTATCAGAAGAGGGAGCAGGGGCAGCGTTTTGCATGAGGAAAGCCTGATGCAGCAGCAAAACAAACTCGGGGGAGAAACCCCCCAGACTGTGCACTTCCGCAGCCTGGGCAACAGCCCTAGACGCACTCTCAACCGGCGCTCGCAATAGCGGGGGAGAGACATGCTGCGCATCCAAAATGGCGTCCGGCGCGAAACTCCGTGAAGGAGCCGCGCGGGAAGAACGGCGCTTAACTTTAGCCGCTTTTGTGCCGTCGCCCAAATTAAGGGCGTTCATGGCATTAATGTCTCCAACCTCAAGGGCGGCCCCGAAGAAGCCGTCCGAGCCGCGTGGCCGGCCAAGATGGCGGAGGCGAGGAGCGGGGATGGGCGTTTATGGCGGGAAAAAAAAAAACGCCACGCCGGAGGAACGACCGGGACATTCATCGGTCACTAAACTATCACCCATCAAGGGCGAATCAGGTTGTAAAACCCCCGCATCCCCTCTAGAAGCGCTCCAGCGATCCGGGGAGCGACCCTTTGCGCCCTCGCCCTCCGACGCCATTGCCACGAGGAGAAGAATCGGGGAACCCCCTGCCCGCTATAAAAAGGTAAAATTACCTGCTTGCCGCTCCGAGCTGTAACGAACTGGTGTCCCAGTGAGTAGCTGCAATGAACGTTTAAAGAAACGTCGAATTAAACGCCTTTAAAGACGTTTAAAAATATATATATATTTTTTTTTTTTTTTAAACGGAGCCAGCGGGAGGGGGGAGAAAAGGAGGGACCTGGCACCACCAGGTTTGCACTTGCTCAAAAGAGCCCTCAACCCCAGGCCTCAACAAAACCTAAGGATTAGGCTTGGAGGCCTAGCCAGAGCTGCTGCTGTGTGTGACCACCACCTGCTGAGATAGAGAACATACTGAGGAGTTTCCGGCAGCACATGACCACATATAGGGAGGCAAAAGTTTGCTCTCTATCTCCACCTGCTGGTAGATGGACACAACCCACCAGTCTATGGATTGATCAGCTTGATGATATGGAAGGCAGTGTTTGGCTTTAATTGGATGTCAGTGAGCTTTAGAAGTGACCATTAACCTATGACAGAATTTTTGCTTATTCCATCTGCAGCTCATGGAGCAGATACCTTGGATATAATATTAATCTATTTCATCTGAATATTTTTTAAAAGGCATCTTTTATAATTTACAGCTATGGCCTCCTGCTCACGGTGATGACATCAACAATCCCTAAATCGGATCTTCTTTGGATGCAGCAAATCATCCTCTGATTCTACTTAAGCGAAGGTTATGTCAGTATTCTGATCAGGACTCTGCAGCTGAAATCCATAAAACAAAAATAAAAAGATTTAAAACGCAAGTTAAGTTAATCAATGCCGCCGCTGAAATATGACTCGTAATAAGCGGCAAGACAGAAAATTTCTGCCATAGCTTAAAGGTCGCCTTTAAGGTACCACATCTGTCATAAATACAGTGGGGAAATCCATAATGATATCTGTACCTAAGTAGCAATGATTTGGTGACAGTGCACACATAAATGGAAAAAGAAAAGGGCTTCTCCTAGTCTCAGTATTATGGGCTATAAAAATGGCAGATCAAGATTTCCGTTTTACACATTTATTTCTACAATGCTGCAGAATCAGAAATGGTAAGTATAGAAAAATGAGGTTTGCTTAACCTGGGCACTTCATAAACAAGGTGAAATGAATTTAGCTTAAAGAAATTTGCAGGTACATTACATTCCATTTAAAAAGCCACATTGAGGCTGCAAATAGGTGGGAAAATGTGGGATACAAATGTACCAAATAAATAAATAAATAAATAAATAAATAAGACAGGGAAGCAATTAAAAAAAAAGATAAGTAGTTTGTGATTTTATAAAAATATATATATTTCGGCCACTGGACATTCAGCTTGCATACACCTATGGTTAGGAATTTATTGCAATGGTATGCAATTGACAGAAATGGAGGACAACCTTTCAAATGATATTTTCATTAAAGGCTCTTTTTTTAAATTTTTCTTTACAGAATAATAGCAAATGACAAGTGAACTTCATATGAACTATGGGCATTTTGCATTGGCATTTTTAATCCAAGAAGTCTGTTGCCAGAAAATCAATAGGTTTCTCTTGCAGCATTCGAATGCAATTTTCTTCCTGTAACAGCATTTCTTTTTTTTTTTTTTCCATTTCCCCCCTTTTTTTTCTTAAATAATGAATAATTCCAAGTTCCTCTCTGAAATAAGCTGCTGTACTCTAAGGTAATGACATCAATAACGCATTGCATGTAAACAGAAAACGAACAAAAAAATCATTCAGGGCTTTTTTCAAACGGGCGTGCTTTTCATCAGTGCTATTACAGGCTCCGTTCACATTATCGGATTGAACCATGCTGCATAACCAAGGTGCTGACAAGCCTTGATTATCCAATAACTCCTGTATTCCTTTCAGGCAGGTTCATGGAAAGGACAGGAATGCGGGGCCTTCCTGTGGGGCACACAGCTTTCCACAAGAGAGCAAGCCGTGAAACCCAATGCCCCTCTCGCTTCTGGTAAGCAAACCAGGCACTGCATATCTCCTGATATTTGACCACTTCTGGTTTGTAGTCAAAAACTGTTTCGGATAACAACAATCTATTGTACGTCAGAGAGGCCAATCTAAATACTTTTAAACTCTTTCTATACCTGTTCTTTCCCAGGTGCTGCAGAATCAACTAATCTGCTGACCCCAGAGATGGGACTACCTCACCTGTTCTGTTAACAATATTCCCCCTCACCAAACTCTTAACACTATTAACATTACGTATAAAGGCATCAGCAACAGTAACACTGGTTGGTATTACAATTAGGCCGCAGCTCCATTCATTTATAAACATTTAACAGGTAAACAGCAACAAATTTTACCTGAGCTACATAATAAAGTAAAGTTGACATCACCCCCTTTGCTCGTCCTGCTTGCAGCACTTGACCGCTGCCCTGTCTTAGCAACTAGGGCTCAAGAGATGGCGTGGACCTCCATGCAAAATTTAAATCTGGATCACCTGATCCCACTTAGATACTTGATCTTGCAGGAATACTTATGCTCCTGGCTCATTCTTTTTGAGCCAATACCCTGTAGCTTGGGTATCTGCCAGCTGCGACATATAGCAGAAGCCATCCAAACGTACAAGTATCAACTCAAGTAGATGTAAAGAAAAATAAATAGGGTGGGTGGGAGGGAAAAATGCCTCTGAGGAGCAGGGAGAAAAGCCTGTGACTTGGAAGCGACTTATATATAGTACAGAGGAATCTCACCTAGTTACAAGCCAAGTGACCAAGTCCAGCCTCGTAATCTAGGTGGGCTCTAAAATTGAAAATTAAGGAGACGTGGAGGGGCATAATCGAATGCGAACGCCCATCTCCATGGGCGTCTATGTCCACGAACGGGTACGTGAAGGGGCGGGACAGACTGTATTTTTGAAAAAAATGGGTGCCCATCTTTTTTTTCGATAATACGGTTTGTGCCCGACAAATGCATTGGATTTGTGCGGATTTGAGCTGGGCGGTTTCGTTTTTCAGTGATAATGGAAACCGAAGGCACCCAGCTCAAAAACAAACAAATCCAAGGCATTGGGTTGTGGGAGGGGCCAGGATTCGTAATGCACTGGTCCCCCTCACATGCCAGGACACCAACCGGGCACCCTAGGGGGCACTTGTAACAATTAGAAAAAAAATTAAATACCTCCCAAGTCCATAGCTCCCATCCCTTGGGTGCTGAGCCCCTCAAATCCCCCCAAAACCCACTGCCCACAACTCTACACCATTACCATAGCACTTATGGCTGAAGGGGGGCACCTAGATGTGGGTTTTGGGGGCAGTTTGGAGGGCTCCTATTTACCACCAGAACTGTAACAGGTAGGGGGGTGGGTCTGGGTCCACCTGGGTGAAGTCCACTGCACCCACTAATAACTGCTCCAGGGACCTGCATACTACTGTGATGGAGCTGGGTATGGCATTTGAGGCTGGCATACAGGCTGGAAAAAAAAAGTTGCTAAAGTTGTTTTTTTTATGCTGGGAGAGGTTAGTGACCACTGGGGGAGTCAGGGGTGATCATCCCCGATTCCCTTTGGTGGTCATGTGGTCATTTAGGGCACTTTTTTGGGACTTGTTCGTGAAAAAAAAGGTCCAATAAAAATGTCCCAAATTCGTGCTAAAAACGCCTTTCTTTTTTCCATTATTGGCTGAAGGCACCCATCTCTCCTTGGCCCCAGTCCTGCCTTCACCACGCCTCCGACACACCCCGTCAACTTTGCCCGTCTTTCGCGACAGATTGCAGTTGAAGAAACCTAAAATCGGCTTTCGATTATACCAATTTGGGCGCCTATCTCCCGATTTGGGTAGAAATCTGGGCGCCCATCACTTTCGAAAATAAGGCTGTTACTGTATAATGTATGAATGTATTTTCTAAAATACACATTTACACGCATTGAGTAAATGCACAAAGTTGTAACTTGGAGCAGTGTTCTGAGCTGTTGGAGCTGGTTCTGGGGGCCTATTTTCTAACGGTGTATAGATGCTTATATTGCTATTATAAAGTAGCCTTAAAATGTGACCAGCTCTGAGGGCGGAGCAAGATGGTGGCATGATAGAACACCTCTCTGAATCTCTCTAAGTCTGTAGAAATTATCCGCTTTTTCTTCATGTCATTATGGCTCATACGAAAAGGAAGGGATCGATTAAGGTCGCTACCTAAATGATCAGGACCTCTTCCCCTTCTCAACAAACGATTGAGAAATTCACAGAAAAACTCACTGGATTAGAAGAAGCCGAGAGGGGCCCTGCTGTTGCTTCGGGTGGAAGAGAAGCCGAGGCCTTGGGGCTGGATGTCACCCTATCATCCCCAGCGCTTAATCCGCCACCTCTCCCTGCTGGTTTCACACCCGAGGAGGGGCTTCCTATTACTGATTGTAAACAAGGAAGTACCCCATTTCGAGGTACTGGGGAAGTTAAAACAACAGGAGGTCAGGATAATTTATTGGTCCCGACTGAACGCTGGACATTCTCTAGAAAATCTGAAGAGGTGGTAACGCTGGATTCTATTTGGGAAGCTGTACAGCATTTGGATAAAACAGTGCTTAAATCTACAAATGAGATATCGACATTAGTAAGTACTGTTAACTCTTTGACAACAGCCTTTTCATCTATGAAAAAGGAAGTAAATGATCAAAATACAGATATAAAAGGAGAATTAAAATCTGCTCAAGATAGAAAAGGAGCCTTGATTAAAGATAATGTGATTCTGAATCGTAAGATTGAACAAATAGAAAACTTTAATTGAATATTAAATTTAAGATTCCTGAACTTTCCTACTGCACCAGGCTATACATCTATGGATGTCTTAAAAAAAATATTTACTTGAAATTCTTAAATTTACTCCTGAAACGATACCTCCAATCAATCGAATATATTATTTGCCAAATAAAAAACTATCAGGAAATATGACAGAACAACGTATTCAGGAAAAGAAAGACTCTCTAGATATTTCCGCCATTTTGGAAACGTCATTAACAACTGAATCTGAAAGATTGACTTTATTAGTTTCATTTGTCTTTGAGCAGGACTTGGAAACAGTAAGGAGACTTGCTCTCCGTAATATTCGGACTTTATTTTTTGGGGAAAAAGTTTGGACATATCCCGACGTTGCCAAATCAACACAGGCCAGAAGAAAAGCCTTTCTGACTTTAAGATCAGAAATGTTAGTGTTAGGTGATTCCTTTCACTTAAATTACCCATGTAAATGTAATGTAAAATATTTGGGAGTGAAATATGTTTTTTTTATACCAGATCAGCTACGAGCCTTTATTGATTTGAAAAAAATAACTTAAGAAGAAGTAATAATAATATATATCTCACTGTTTGTTTAGAATTAACACTGTTTTTTAATTGGATTAGGCTTAATATGTTATTATCAGTGAGTTAAGTGCTAAGCCTTATGTCAGGAAAAATTTGCTTTAAACTCTTCCTCTGGGTTTGGATAACTCCCCCTCCTAATATTAGTGGTCTAAGACAAGGAATTTAAATTTTATTTTTCTTTATTAGTTAAGATGGGAATCTTAATTTTTGTTATAATCTTTGCTTTCCTGAATTTCATGTTGAAGATTTGAATGCTTGTAAAATTTTCAAATATTAATAAATATAAATTAAAAAAAATGTGACCAGCTCTGGGAAAAGGTGACTAAAGCAGTGGATACAGCATGCTTAGAATAGCCACTATTTCATGTTATGAGTAGAAGTACATCGACTTTTTACTCGTTCCAAAAGTACAAAGACTAGGGGACACTCGAGGAAGTTATATGGAAATATTTTTTCACTCAACGAATAGTTAAGCTCTGGAACTCTTTGCCGGAGGATGTAGTAACAGCTGTTAGCGTATCTGGGTTTAAAAATGTTTGGACAAATTTCTGGAGGAAAAGTTCAGAGTCTGCTATTGAGACAGACATGGGAAGCAACTGCTTGCCCTGGGATTTGTAGTATGGGCTGTTACCACGATTTGGGTTTCTGCCAGGTACTTGTGACCTGGATTGACCACTGCTTGGAAAACAGAATACTATGCTAGATGGACCATTGGTCTGATCCAGTATGGCTACTCTTATGTGATTACAAATTGTTTGCTCTAACAGAATTCACTCAAATCTCACTTTTTGTTTCTGGAGATTTTAGTCACCTTTTCTGAGAGATGATCACAAATAGATGCCTTTTAAGACTTCTCACATAGGATTCTGGTATAAATTACACCTATGCCAACACCAACAGAAGGTAACCTTTCCACTGAAGACCAATTGCCAAGCAAAGAAAAGTGGAGCAAAACAAATCTCTCTCAGACGGTGTTCTCAAGAGTCGTGCTTCAGCCCTACCGGCCTGCATTAGGGGTCTAGGAATTTTGTGAAACTACAACTTCAATTATGAAAACCTAAGCTTCTAAAACTTGCATTTTTTGTTCATACTTTTCTCAAAACCTTTCTTTGAAATTCTTGTTCTTGCTGTGGTATTTAATATTCATGCAGTACTATTCTTGTTTGAGTACAGAGAAGTCAATCTGCCAAAATTCCATGTTTTGGGGTAAGTTCTCAGAATAAGTACTTAAGATTATGAGTAGCAGTACTGTGCTTCATTGTGTTAGTGTTTTAATTCATTTTATAAAATGTTGATAGCATAAATCACAAATTCTTTATTGAGCTGTAGACCCAAGATAATGCGGATTAACTTAAAATATGATTTAATATCTCGGATCACAGTGTGAGTGTTCTATGGGGTCTGCAGTGTAATTAATATTGTTTTCATCATTCTTATCAAACCAATAGAATGTCTGGAAGCTGTTCAAATCAGAGCCAGAAACAAACAAACACATAAATACGTTGGAAAGAATTTCATGAGCCATGAGCCTGCTTGTTTAAAATTCTTGTAGTACTGTCATCACACTTGTCGTGGACTATGGACTCTCGGTGCATGAGTATGCTTTGTTGCGATCTCCCGCAGGCGCACAATCAATCAATCAGCAAGTGATAGTACACATTTGATTCATATTTTAATATACTTAGTTTTTGAAATGCTATTTTGCTTATGTCTTTCAAAAAAGAATTTAGTATACGTTTTGTTTTCGTAGACTTTTTATTTTTGTGATGGGCTATTTTTTTCTCAAGGGGCCGATTTGTGAACAGGCTGTTTTGTCCGGGGCTATTTTGTCATGGGTCATTTGGCCAAGGGCTATTTTGTTAGGGGCCGATTTGTCAAGGGTTATTTTGTTGGGGATATTTTGTCAGGGCTATTATGACGGGGTGCATTTGTGCAAAAGCTTTTATGTAGACAGGACCTTTACAATTTAATAAACCAGAGACTCTTTTGCAGCCAGGTAGAGAGCCTGACATCATATTTCTAGCATCTGGATCATACGTAGGCTACCCCAGCCATAGAGGGAGCAGAAATAATGCCATTACTATTGCTCAATTGCAGCTGGATAACTTGAGGCTCAGAGAAATAATGTGACTTGTCCAGCGGTCACACCAAGAGTCAGTAATACAGAGGAAACTTGAACTCACAGTCCAGAATTTCTTTGGACTTGCCGTTCAGTGCTGACCTCTGCTCCCTAACACAGCATGCTGCTCAGTATTCTGGAACACAGCACATTAAATTAAGTTAAATGGAAATTATTCTTCTCATGGGGAATTATGACTTTTGGTCATATTTAATTATGTTATGGAGTAGCAACCCGGTAATAAAACATTGCAACAAATGTGTGGCTACCTACTGTCAGTAATATATCATCTGCTTATCTGTGTTTTTGGTATGTGCATAATCCAAAGGTTTCACATTTTAGCCCAGAGGAAATGTAAAAATGCTTAGGACCCGAGTATGCTTTAAAATTCTGTAGCATCCCAAAACAGATGGAGGCAACAAAGAGCAGGGTAGCTAAAACATAGCATCAGACACACAACTAACAGATAAATATATTTTAATGATTCTTCTTTCTCTGAGTGCTGTAAATTTTAATTGAGTTTTGTTAAATGGCAGCAGTAATCCAATTACTGGATAATAAAAAGAAACATCCCAGTACTATTAGTCAAGGAATGGTTTTGCATAACCTTACAACCAGGGAACAGTATCTCGGTTGCTTTTTTGAGGCTGGCTGTGTGGCTATGCCTCTGAGCTTTGTTAGAATATTGTGTTACATATGCCTACATAGCACTGATTGAAGATTTGACACAGGGTATAATGATAAAATGATGTTTTAAACAAGTGATTCTTAGCTGGACTTCAGGCTAAACAGTAGCCTTATTCCAAATGTTTTACCACACTATACATTTTTCATTATATTACATTTTAAAATTGGAAATTTGTGTTTCTTTCGTTAGGAAACAAAATACAGAAAAGGGTGTTTGTGGTTTGGGGAAACGGGACAGAAAGGAGCAGCTCTTTGCTCTAGAAACACAACAGAAGCTACTGAAATAGAGGGACAATCCTAGAATCAGATTTGATGGATTACATTAAGAGGTTGGCATACAAAAAGCAGGCCCTGCTTTTAGGTGGCTTCAGTCTACCAGTCAAAGAGAAGGAGTCCATTTACTGCAGTATCTCAAAGAGCAGAGAAGTACTGGATGTAATGAGTGGAAAATACCACCTCAGAAAAAGTTATATCCAGAGCTAATAAATGAATGGTGGGTACCCTAAGCATACCTTCCAGGCCCTCAGTCTGTAGCCTCCCCCTGCAGAGTATCAAGATTTGATAATTAAGAACATAAGAATAGCCATACTGGGTCAGACCAATGGTCTATCCAGCCCAGTATCCTGTTTGCAACAGTGGCCAATCCAGGTCACAAGTACCTGGCAGAAACCCAAATACTGGCACCACTCCATGCTACCAATCCCAGGGCAAGCAGTGGCCTCCCCATGCCTGTCTCAATAGCAGACTATGGACTTTTCCTCCAGGAACTTGTCTAAACCTATTTTAAACCCAGATATGCTAACCCCTGTTACCACATCCTCCGGCAACAAGTTCCAGAGCTTAACTATTAGTTGAGTAAAAAATATGATCATCATATAAATATACAATAAAAATGTAGGTTAATGTACGAGATGATGGTTCTTTGAATTTATTTGGCTTCAGGACCTATTGTTTTGCTTTGACTGCAGATACTCTTTGGTGTCCCCAAGAAGCTTCTACCCTAGGTGACTATCTATCTTGCCTTACAGTTCGGCCAGCCCTGGTTACATCAGAGCAGGTATTGATAAAATGAAGCGAATCACTGACTGCGTAGTAAGAGAATATTAAGGGGGCAGATAATCAGCTGGTGGCACTCCGCGCTTTGTTGACCGTAGATGACTTTATTCCTGAATATTCAATGATAAGCCATGTACAGGCACTGGCATTGAATTTGTGGGCATATGTAGCTAGACAAAACACAGTTGGCTAAGTGATCTGGGAAATTACAGACCGGTAAGTGCTGGGCAAAATAAAGGAAACCATTATAAAGAATAAAATTATGGAGCACGTAAATAAACATGGTTTAATGGGATAGAGTCAGCATGGGCTTAGGCAAGGGAAGTCTTGCCTCACCAATTTGCTACATCTCACTTTGAAGGCATGAATAAACGTGGATAAAGGTGAGCTGTTTGATGTAGTGTATCTGGATTTTCAGAAAGCTTTTGACAAACTTCCTCATGAGAGACTCCTGAGAAAATTAAAAAGTCATGGGATAGGAGGCAATGTCCTTCTGTGGATTAGGAATTGGTTATTGGACAGAAAACAGAGGGTAGGGGAGAATAGTGGAGTACCACAGGGATCTGTATTGGGACCAGTGCTATTTAACATATTTATAAATGATCTGGGGAGGGTCATGTGGTGAGATGAGTGGGTAAAGATGGGTTCTCTGCCTGCTCTGAAGGTCCCCATTTAATTTCTTTGAATATAACTTATATTATCCAGATTTCCATCCACCATGTGCTAATTGGTTTTTCAGCATATAGACAAATTTCTCCAGCGGTCCACCCAAGAAATGGCTAACAAAAACAGTAAGAGAGATGGGAACAGTGAGAAGCCCACTGAAGACAATATGGGGGTACAGGTGGTGCCGGCAGTGACTTGGTTCTCCAAGTCGGCCTTTTCAGACCTGATGGCGACGATCTCAAAAGTGCTTGACCAATGCCTGGAGCAACTTTCTGCACAAATCACACACCTGGACACCTTGCTACAGGGCATTGGCAGTTGGATGTCAGAGCTGGAGGCATGGATGTCCACGGTGAAAGATGAAGCAGGTGCGATGTGGGAGGAGTTGAAATGATTATGCACTCAGCTTGCTAAACATTATGATTGCATTGAGGAGCTGGAGAACCACTCCCGTTGTGCCAATTTACGTTTCTTAGGCTTCCTGGAGACCATTGCAGAGGCTCGTATACTGCCTACCTTGGAGGAATGGCTGGCGGAAAACTTTACTCTCTGTGAAGGTTTGGGTACTATTAGACTGAGGCCACCACCTGGAGGATCACACCAGGTTCTGGATAATTATTGTATGGTTTCAAAGCTTCCCTCACCATATGCTGAGGCACTATCGACAGAACCGGGTATTCGACCATAGTTCATTTCCAGGGATGAGCAATGGCTCCCTCAAGTCTACCTGGCTAAGAATATTTTATGGACTTCCCTCCAGGAAGTTATCAGAACCCCTTTTGAACCATACTTTGTACAGTTACTTGCATATTGTTACTGCTGTAATTGTCTATTGCCTATATTTGACTTATTCTTGCTGTACACTGCCTTGAGTGAATTTCTTCAATAAGGCAGTAAATAAATCCTAATAAATAAATAAGTTTGCGTATGACTCGATGCCCATTCAAATTTCTCAGGACTATTCCACGGACTTACTAGAAAAGCAGAAGAATTTTGGCCTGGCGGAGAGGAACATATGGTTTATGTTCTTACATTCTGATCTCTTTAAAGTCTATTCTGAAGGAGCTGGTGCCAGTTTGACACCGTAGAGAAGGCTACAACTTTCTTGAGCGGCCTTAATGCACCAGAGAGCACATCTCAACACACGGGGGGGGGGGGGGGGGGGGGGGGACTTTTCAGTTTTCCAATACATAGCTGAGGCTCCTCATCTTGCAATGGATTATTTGTTATTTTAGATTTTCCATTTTCTATGAATTAGCACTGTAGTTTCATTAATAGTTCTTACAAGGTGGGACAGCTGTGGTGAATGAATGTTACTTTCTATTTGAGTGAAATGGGAAGGTTTGTTGTAATGAGCAGGGATAATAGTGGAGTCACATATTTTAGTATCTTGTATAATTAGAGTTTGAAGAGTTTCATTCAGCAAGTTAACTGCTTTGGAGGGTGTGGCTAGGTAAGAAGTTGACACCCAGAACTTCCAAGGTCACTTTCTCAAGAATGCACCCGGTGCCAGAGGCAGACCAAGTTCTGAAGTCTCAATGTGCGAATGATACAATGCTGCACAGGAGAAGGCTTTGGATTTGTTAGGATCTGGGCCACATTTTAAGGAAGGGGCTATTCTGAACTAAGGTGAGGAAAGGGGCTCCATCTTAGCTGGGGTAAAAGCCTGTTCCTAATGCTAACATTTAAAAAGGAGGCAGAGCAGCTTTTAAACAAGTGGAGGAATAGCCTAATGGTTCGAGCAACTACTACTACTACTTATCATTTCCAAAGCGCTACTAGACATACGCAGCGCTGTACACTTGAACATGAAGAGACAGCCCCTGCTCGACAGAGCTTACAATCTAATTAGGACAGACAAACAGGACAAGCAAGAGACATAAGGGAATATTAAAGTGAGGATGATAAAATAAGGGTTCTGAACAAGTGAATAAGGGTTAGCAAAGGGTTAAGAACCAGGACAGCCAGGTTCAAATTCCACTGACATTCCTTGCCACCTTGAGTAATTCATTTAACTTTCATTTGCTTCAGATACAAACTTAGGGGCCCTTACCGCACGCTAAAAGGCACTTTTTCAGGCATTCTGTGGAAGTTCTAGGATCAGTGTAAACCAATTGTATGCTAAAAGTATTTTTTAGCACAGGGGGTATGCTTGGGGGCAGAGAGTAAGCATGCCCTGCACTAACTGGCAAATCGCCATGAACTACCGATTAGCACTGGAGTCCATACTGTCTAGTAAATAGGTGACAGTAAGGGATCCTGCGGTAATGGCCACATGCTGTTTGGGAAATTAGCCTGGGCCATTAATGGAAAAAAAAACCCCAACATTTTGGCCGTTTTACCGCCACGTTAAAAGTGGCCTCAGCGCACGGGAAATTCACACACACTAAAAATAGTGCAGGCCACCTTTTAGTGCAGCTTAGTAAAAGGCTGTAAATCCTCTGAATGCAAAATTGAAAAGTTGTGAGCTAAAAAAAAAAAAAAAGTTATGGGAGAAAGAGAACAGTTGTCCAGGAGTGCGTAACTTGGAATAAATTACTATCTAAGGACACTAGAAAAATGGGGAAGTTAGAATTTCAGACAAACATTAAACAACTTGTTATATATGTCACAGGGGTAACTACCTCATCCTCGGTACAAAAATAATAAAGCACCGTATATCTAAATATCTCAAAAACTTATCTCATGCAACTGTGTCTTGTTCCCGACAAGGATTCCTTGTTTCCCATTGATGCTTCAGGGGAGTCAAGCACAACAACCAAAGATTCAGCTTCAAAATGGCTGTCGTCTTTATTGTAGATGCCAAGATTCAAAGCAAACAATCAGATTACAATGTAGACATTAGAACTGAAACAAAAAGAAAAATTATAATCAGGCTAACATAGATCTTCCCATTAATTATAAAATGCATTCCATTCTGTGTGAGTGTTTAACCTGCGCAGCGCAAATGTATTGAAATAAAAAATCCATTTTTGCTCATGTTACTGCAACAAATGTCTAATATCCCCATTTTGAAGTGAGTTGGGGATATAGTCTATGACTAAGCATTTCAATTGGTCAAAGTTGTGTCATATAGACACCCCCACCCCAATATTCAGCACTATTTAACTGGCCAGGAACAGCTCCTGGCTGGTTAAATAGCACTTCATTGGCTATCTGTAAATATTCAGTGGGAGATAGCCAGCTATCTCTCACTGAATATTTGCGGCCAATGCTTAGGGACAGATTCTATGTAAGGCGCCAAAAAAATCCATGCAGTGAACATTTCCGCCTAAGCATATTCTATAAGTGTTACCTAGATTTAGGCGTGGTATATAGAATATGCTTAGTTGATACCCCAGTACCTAAAATTATGCACCTCCATTTACACCAAACGAAAACATAGCATAAATTCCTGCATACAGATTTACGTGTAGTGGTCCATATTCTGTAACTATGAGCGTAAATTTTGGAATGCCCATGAAATGCCCATCTCCACGTCCATAGCCATGCCCCTTTTGAACTGTATGCATTAGAATTTAGGCACAGTTCATTACAGAATATGCTTAGTGAGTTGTGCACGTAAATTCTAATTATTTCCAATTAGTGCTTATTATTGCTTGTTAGGTGCTGTTCTGAACACTGATTAGCTTGTTAAGCCAATTAAGTTAAGCATGCTATTATAGAATATGCCTGGATTATGGCACAGATCTTTAAGTGTGCTATATAGAATCTGGGGGTTAGCGGCTAACTGGTTATATTGCATGATATAACCAGCTATCCACAAATATTCAGTGCATCGCTGGCTACGTTTGGTAGCAAAATGGGGCCACCAAAATAGCAAGCCTATCTTTGGTTGCATAAACTTAACTGGCCAGTGCTGAATATTGACAAACTGGCCAAAAATAAACCGATTATCCAATGCCAGTGACCAGAAGTGGCCCGGCACTGAATATCCAGGCTGATCACCGACTGCGGGAGTTAGCCGGGCTCCCTCCTGCAGTCTGAATATTGACCCCACAGTGCCTTACCATTGGTTCATCCAGTTTCTGGTGTAGTAGGCAATGCTTATGTTCTGTCATTCTAGTTTTAAAGGGACAAGATATACAGTACGTCCTATACAGCTCAACTCACAAGGACACAAATGACACAAAAAAATTAATTATACATGTGGAGGCATATCTCAAAACTATTTCATTGCCAAAATAGCTGTCTTTCCATTTGTCACATTTTATGGCAATCTCACAGATCTGACAATGCCACAGCTTCCCCAGTAAGAACATCTTTCAGACTTTTATTGCATGAGGACATAATTAAGCATCTCTTATTTACAAAAAAAATTGATGCACTCGAAGAATATTCTAGTGTTTTTTAATGACTCGTGCACACTTTTCAGCCAAAGCGCAAACAATCATATTATCTTCAGTAGTCCTCTCCCTATGCAGTAACAGGGCATCTCTATCATTAAAAAATGTTCTTTTATGGGCCAGTTTCACTGTTCATTTTGGATAACCTCGAGACAATAGTTTGGAGACCAATGTCTCAGAAGCTTCATGGTACTCATCAGAAGAATAACAGATTCTATGGTGTCATAGAAATTGTGCAAAAGGTAAACTGGTTTTCATAGCTCTGGGGTGCATGCTGTTGTAATGCGAAAATATGTTCCTATCAATCAGTTTGGAGTATACTGTAATGCGTAAATCCCCATTGTACAGAGTAACCTTTACATCTAGGAAAGTGATATATTGATTGTGATGGTTATCATCAAATTTGATATTAAAGTATTCTTTAAATGCTAAGAGGTCATTTTCAGGACCATTCCAAATAAAGAAAATATCAATATGGCTGAGCCATATCAATACCGCAAAAAACTATGGAGAGGGATAAATCCATGTTTATTCAATCCATAACATAAATAAGTTAGCAATAGCTAGTGCAAAAGAAGCACTTATAGCTATGTCTATGTATTGTAAATATAATTGATTACCAGATGTGAAATGGTTAAACTGCATGGCAAGGGCTGTCATGTTCTTAATGAATTGTGTAGAATCACATGTGGGCGTGGACGAGAATCCAGAGCTTTCAAAATAACGCCTAAAACCTCAGACTAAGAATACTGGTGTATAAAGCTCTTACATCAAATGTACCCAATAAAGTTGAATATGGGAATGTCTTCAAAATATCAATTAATTGCAGAAAGTATTAATTGTCGAGCACATCTCATTTTATACTTTTTTTCATTAAAGGCTGTAATATAGCATCTACAGAGACCCATGCTCTTTCTAGAAGGAAATCTTGTGCTGAAACAATAGAGCATTCGGGAGGGTTTTGAAGACTTATGAATTGAAGATAGTATATAACAAATTGAAATTTTAGGAAACCGCATGTTTAACAATTTAGGGCCATGTTTACAAAGGTACACTAGCATTTTTAGACGCTAACCATGTAGACACCCATAGCAATATTATAAGCATCTACACAGTTAGCACACGCTGAAAACGCTAGCATGCCTTTATAATCAGGGCCCTTAGATTCTGCAGATTTAAATATCTATCTTTCAATCGTTGCTTTGTAAACTCAAATATTTTCTTTTGTAAAAAATCTGTAGGATCTTTTTGTATAGCAGTATACACCAGTATTCCTTTATATACCAATATAGACCATATCCCCAACTCTCTTTGAAAAGGTAATGTTAGACATTTGTTGCAGCAGCATGAGCAAAACTGGATTTTTTTTTTATTTCAATACAGTTGAGACACGTGGGTTAAACACTCACACAGAATGGAATGCATTTTATAATTAATGGGAATATCTATGCCAGTCTGATTATAATTTTTGATGTTGTTTCAGTTCTTATGTCTATACTTTCATTTGATTGTTTGCTTTGAATCTTGGCATCTATCATAAAGCTGGCAGCCATTTTGAAGCTGAACCTTTGGTTGTTGTGCCCGACTCCCCTGAAAGCATCAGTGTGAAACAAAGAATCCTTGTCAGGAACAAGACACATTTGCATTAGATAAGTTTATTAGATATCTGGATATAAGGTGTCTTTATTATTTTTGTCCAGAGCGAACTACCACAACCATTTTTGTTAGGTTTTTTTCCCCTCCTTGGTAGGGTTCCCACCACCCACTTATATTACTACTATTTTGATGTTTTGATAATGTGATGCGAATTACTGATGATTGTATTAGAATCACTATTGTTCTATAGACTAAGGGGCCCGTTTACTAAGCTGCGGTAGGCTCTATGCGCATGTAGCAAGTGTCCAAATCAAACTACTGCCAGGCCAGCATGCCCTCCTTGCAGTAATTTCAGATTTGGTGGGTGCCCATAATGCATGTTTCATTTATTTATTTATTTCCTCCTACGAGCGCCGGTTCCGGCAGCAATTGGCACTTGGCGCGCACTGACCAGTCACCGTGCCTGTAGCGCGTGAGCCTTTACCGCTAGATCAGTGGGTGGCATTAAGGGCTCAGGCCGGTTTTGGGTGTGCACTGGTTTTATTTTTACCGCAGGCCCTTTTCCCATCCTATTAAAAAAAAGCCATTTTTTGTAGATGTGGTAAAAACTGGCCCAGCATGAACCCAATACACGTGCCTACACTACCGCAGGCCACTTTTTACCGTGGCTTAGTAAAAGGACCCCTAAGTTATAAAGGGTAAGGATCACTGAAGTAACTCACGTCTTTTGATTATTCCCAATTACTTTCAGTATTGTATGGTACCTAGGATGAGGTAGTCACCTCTATGATATAAATAATATATTAATACCATCTACAAGGCTCAGAGGCAGATAGGAGATAACAGGTTTTATTTTTGTCTGGTATAAACATTGTTATCCGGTTGTAATTTGTGATCCAAACTTAGAACTTCCCAACAGAGTGGTTGTGGAAAGAGGAAAAGAAGCTAAGCTCCTTTCAATGAAGAGCAGATAAACGTATGCATCAGTTGGACTATTCAGAGACATCAGAACCAGAGGTTGAAACAATCTAAAGAGTTGAGACAAACAGCCCAATCTGAGAGGTTCTCCCAAAAGGAGAAGAGGTTTTTTGGACATTTGGGGCCCATACATTCAATCGCTAAATACCAGGGGTAGAAGTCTGGTGGTTAATTCCCTTTGATCTTGGATAAGTTAGGTTGGGATTCCTGGGAGATTTTGGGTGAGAATGGCACCTTCACAAGGGGGGGGGGGGGGTTGGGAGAGGGAGAAGGGGAGTAAATGGTGATTTAGTAGGTATATGTAATAGTGGGAGGGAGTTTAAGTTCCGTAGAGGTAATGTGGAGCTTGATCTCGAGTAGTTTGTGGGAGTATTTTTCAGTTTTAGTAATACTCCAATAGTAAGAGAGGGGGGATGTTTAACCTCTAGCTCCATAATCTTTAGGATGTTTTAGGCCATGATAGCCTTGTTTCTTAGTTTAGATAATTTAGTAGAGCAAAAGTTTATTGATGTCTCTATATTGATGAATCAGATCTAGATGTTTCAGTGGGTATGATATATGACTAGGGGGAGGGTTGGGGAAGGGGGGTGTAGTTATGTTAGACACTGAAGGTAAATCTCGGGAGAGTCGTTAGATTGAGGACCCTCTGAGGTAATGATACTGTTTGTTTCAAGGGGGACAGAGGTTTAGGTGGTGCAGGGGGGGTATGTGAATTGTTATAATATTTGTAATTGAGGGTGGGGGGTATGGGGGAGAGGGGAAATGAAAACTGTATGATGGGAGATGGCTTTCTTGTTAATTATTGGTTTGTTTGACCCTATGTTGGTAATACATGGAGTTTGTTGACTGTTACGATGACTTTGCCATCAATAAAAATATTGGGAAAAAAAGTCTATGGTTGAATCAGTTTGAAACAGTCTCTCTGCAGAGATTAGAAGGGATTCAAGTGAATAGAAATGCCTTGTTAGATGCAGGATTTTAAAGACTTTTGCAAACATTTGCTACCAAAAGACTGAAACACAAAATAATATATTATTTATTTTCTTATATAACCCCTGAAAGGCCAGAAGCTATTAAAACAGTACACATTCAGGTACAGTGGTTATTTTTCTGCCCCTGAAGGGCTCAAAATCTGAGGGGCCAGTGTGGAAAGGCTCGCAATAGAGCCATGAGCAGATGTCTGAGCGTGTGGTTCTACTACAAGTGTAATATTGCATCATGCAAAAAGCTGATGGCATGCACATTTTAAGTGCGGAAAACTTGCTGCTAATAGTTGGTTGCCGGACATATGCGCATGAAGGTTTCGCAGTAAGTGCAGGTCTCGTGCGCATATCCAAACAAAAATTGAAAGTGCCAGCACACATCAGCACCTGTTCTTCTATACAGCTTATAATTGGAAGAGAAAACGCCTATACTTCGACCCAAATCGGGAGATGGGCGTTTTTCTCGCAAAGGCGCCCAAATCGGTATAATCGAAAGCCGATTTTGGGCGTTTCCAACTGCACTCCGTCGCAGAAATGAATAAAGTTGATGGGGGGCATGTCGGAGGCAGGACTGGGGCGTGGTTATCAGCCGAGGAGAGATGGGCGTCTGTAGCTGATAATCGAAAAAAAAGGCGTTTTTACCGCGATTTTGGGTCACTTTTTTTGGACCTTTTTTTGTAACGAACAAGTCCCAAAAAAGTGCCCCAAGTGCCCAGATGACCACTGGAGGGAATCGGGGATGATGTCCCCGGACTCCCCCAGTGGTCACTAACCCCCTCCCACCAAAAAAAAAAACACTTAAAAAACTTTTTTCCCAGCCTGTATGCCAGCCTCAAATGCCGTACCCACCTCCATGACAGCAGAATGTGTTCGATCCTCTCACAGCCTTTCCCTGGGTCAGATGTGGCTCTCGGGTGCACTACAAGGTCACATCAGCATTGCATTGTGGTGGGTGTAGGGTATTGGGCTCCGTGATTTCATTAGCTTGTGTTACAGTCTCACGATGTTGGTAGTTGGTAGGCTCTTCTCCCATGGTGCTTTTCCTCCTGCCTACTGGGTCAGAGTGTGCCCTGTTGTGTTTCCTGTTGTAGTCCATGCGGTAGTGGCCATTTTTGTAAGCCAGTTTTAGTTCCCTTTCCTGTGTTAGCCACGTTAGACAACTTAGTTCTTCCCTTGAATGTGGCTGAAAGAGGGCATTGTACAGCATTCTGCCAGCTCGGACCTACTGCTAATCTCAGTACCAGGGAGACTCGTTGCCACTGGGGCACAACCTCTGCAGTTAACTGTGAGTAAATGTGCTTATTCCAATAAAGGACGTTTTCGGAGAGATTAGTCTTCAGGTGTCAACTGGTGTGCCAATGTTATACAGCAGCAACAAGTCCTAGAGGCCTGCGTGTATGCAGGTCCCTGGAGCACTTTTAGTGGGTATCGCAGTGCACTTCAGCCAGGTGGACCCAGGCCCATCCTCCCCCCCCCCCACCTGCAACACTTGTGCTGGTAAATGGGAGGCCTCCAAAACCCACTGTACCCACATGTAGGTGCCCCCTTCACCCCTAAGAGCTATGGTAGTGTTGTACATTTGTGGGCAGTGGGTTTTGGGGGAGGGGGGTTGGGAGCTCAGCACCCGTGGTAAGGGAGCTATGCATGTGGGAGCTTTTTCTGAAGTCCACCGCACTGACCTAGGGTGCCCAGTTGGTGTCCTGGCATATCAGGGGGGCCAGTGTACTACCAATCCTGGCCCCTCCCATGACCAAATGGCTCGGATTAGGACATTTATGAGCTGGGCGTTTTTAGTTTCCATTATCGCTAAAAAAAACAAACACCCAGCTCAAAAACGTCCATTTTTTCGAAAATACAGTTCGGCCCGCCCCTTCACGGACCCGTTCTCAGAGATAAACGCCCATGGAGATAGGCGTTTGTGTTTGATTATGCCCCTCTAAGCCTACTTATGAACCTTGCAAATATTGCTTGTACATAAACCCCCCTGTTTACTAAGTCATGATAACGTCTTCTGCGTGGCAACACCAACACAGCATTAGCACACCACCAGCCGCTAGCAAGGCTTAGTAAACAGGGGGGAAAATTTTTGTGAGATACATATTTAGGCGCAGAACAGGTGCTGTGTGTGCTTTCACTTTCAATTTTCTTCAGACACGCACGCTTGTCTGTTACCTCCCATCTGCCTTTGAACCTTGTAGGGGCTTCCTTCTGGTTGCCAAAGGAGACAAAACTATAGTTAAATCTCAAAAACTGGCATGAGATCCTCTCCTTGAACCCTTGTACACTGTCTCAGATTTGGTGAAAAAGGTTTTGCGATAACCTCACATCATTGGCCGCATTAGCATTCATTTTAATGCAGTGTGTGGCCACATATTTCATGTGACCTGCACTCAATCCCTCTGTCTGCATTGCTCAGCGTGTACAACCTGCTGTAACCACGGGGTCAGGCCTGCAGTAGCATTCTGCATCAGCCCCTGAATGTGTACCTAAGGCAACAGAGGGTTAAGTCCAAGATCAGAAAAGGCTGCAGTGGGATTTGAACCAGTTTTCAACCTGCTGCTTTAACCATTAGGCTACTCCTGCACTATGAAATAATATAGATATTTCTCTGCTGTAGATGAATAAGCAATTTCTGTACCGCTGATTGACCGCCCATCACTCTGTTTCCAGGAAACAGGTACTTCAGTGAGATTATAGCTCTCCTGCAAGTACTGTGTGCATAATTAACACTTCACTGTTAATTGCTTCCAAAGACTGGCTTTTTGTTATACTGCATAGCTAGAGAGCTCAGTGATCCTGTGTCTACTTTTAAGATTAAGAAGTCACATCTGTCCAGTAAACTGCTGAGAACAGATTGTCCTCTGACAAAGGTACATAGGGAAAGATCCTTCATCTATCTTAACATCAAGCCTATGCTTCGGCCTAGTAAACCAAAGATTCTCATACTTACCAGTAGTTTAGGGAAAACTAAACTATAGCCTTCTCTGTCTGCCTAAAGGCACAAACTCATGAAGCAAAACACCTACAGTATCTAACTTCACAACTAGCAGACTATTACCATCTAGTTAACCCTACTACTAACAGACCACAACTAGGAAACTTGAACCTAGTAAATGCCAGGTCAGCCAATAAAAAATTTCCTTTGTTTCATGATGTCATCAATGAAAACCACCTAGATTCCTGGGAATGAAAGTGGAGAAGTCCCATTGACCAAATTATGTCCCACAGGATTTACCATCCAGCATCAACCGAGGCCAGGGAAGCAGGGTGGAGGGGTAGCGGTCCTGATTGGCGATATCAGCAAACTGTGCAGAGTCATCATTCCACAAGACTCTGAGTCAGAATGCCTCTTAATCCAGAAAATTGAGATGTATGGTCATTGATCACATAGACCCCTCACGGAGGGGTGGTGATTTGGATAGAAGACTCTTGCAGCAAGAAACTTTCTGGATCTATCATTTAGATACTCTGGAACCGAAGGGCCTCAACACATATGTGCACTGGGGGTGTTTTATGTGAGCGCAATTTTGACATTAGGCTTTTCCGGTGGATGTGAATCATTTCTGGTGGAGCGACCAGTTATAAGACACCGCCGCTATTTGTCTCATGCAGCGGCACACTGAGGACGTGGTCGGGTTGATGTGAGCCTCCGTCCTGAACGATTGAGTGTGATAATGCAGCGAATGTAGTAACTGACAGGCGTCTTTTCTCAACAGATCCGGTGCTACTGAACTGAAGATCCCTTGACAAAGCTTGAAAGTGAAACAGGTACCTGTCGGGTCCAGTGAGTTTTGAGCACAACAGATTACTCAGATAAGTGACCACTTTAAGCCTGCCATGGATAGTATTATTTATTTATTTATTGCATTTGTATCCCACATTTTCCCACCTATTTGCAGGCTCAATGTGGCTTACAAAAACCTGTTATGGCAACGCCATTCCAGGTGACAGGTACAATTGGTGATGAATCAGTAGTGTGTGTGCATGATAGTAATTAAAAATAACTACAAAAAATGCAAAAAAAATACAGAGAATATGAAAAACAAATAGTAACATGACTAGTGAGTGTTCACAAAAATTAGTTGCACACATTGGACGGAAGGGTTTTTTTGTCCGTGATTAAACAGTCACACGAAGAAGGGTTTCACCTGGAAGGTGGGTGTATAAGAGAAGTTATCCCCGTGACAGTATGAGACTTTCCCCTTTAAAAACAACATAACACATCAGTTAGCATTAACTATCTACCGTTCTGTACTGAATTTGCTTCAGACTATAGTAGATTAGTGTCGCAAATTGTTTACCAGTGTCACTGATAAGAGAAGCAGGATGTTATCTGCATAGGATAATAATAGTCCATTAAGACCCAGGTGTATTGAGGCAAGGGATGACATAAAGAGATTGAGCAGGAGAGGGGAGATCCCTGCCGGGCCCTTCAGTTAGGTGACCAGTAGTTGGAAAGTTGTTGTTTTGCTTGACAGAATAGCTTTGATTTGAAAGGAATTCACTGAATCATTTGATCACAGTCCCTGTTATTCATATCTGGTCCAGGCGTCCGAGTAGCAGTGTGTGGTCAACTGCATCAAACACCACCGATATATCGAATTGGAGAAGAATTACTACACAGAGGTGGGTCCCTTACATTCGTGGGGTATAATATTGTGGCTTCGGTTTACCATAATTATACATAGTTCTTGATATGTAGTCATCAGTTTTATACTCTTAGGTAACTACGTCCAAGCCTATGTCTACATACATGTCAGATGATGCTTCACAAGCAGAAGTGTTTTTTTTAAAGACACTAGGGCAACTCATATCCATCTCTCAGTTTATAAGTCTATGCATTGGTTTTTTGCCAACAGCTATGTTTAATATTCATTGATACCTACTCTATATTCCATGTTACATGGTTCTGTATATTCAGTTTTCTTAAAGATACCAGGATAACTTATACTAATCTCAGGTCTCTCAGTTTATAAGCAACTATGTTTAATACACATTAATCACTACTGTATACTCCATGTTACATAGTTTTGTATATTCAATTTATTGTTGTATGCTATACATGGATATCAGGTTTTATGTTTCTATGTTTTTATAATGTTTTTTAAACATGTTTTATGTTTATGTGCTGTCCTGTAACCCCCTGAAGCAGGCGGTTCCCCCACCAAAACAGAGGCCCGTGTCGTATCTCCATTTTGGTGCCTAATAAAGACACAATTCTCCATTTCCCCAGGTACAAATGAATGTAGTTGCAAAAAACACAGAAAGCGGTATATAAAGTTCCATTCCCTTTCCCTTTCCCCTTTAGATGTGAATTCTCATGTCTTGTTAGCCGTATGTCACCCTCTACTCCTTTTTTTTTGGTTCTCCATTGTTTCCCGTAGCATGCATCCTCCTGTTCCCCTTGTGGACTCTGAAAAGCACCTACCAGGCTTTGATTTGCTGTGCCATAATTCGGTGCCACTAAACCTTTTTCGGACAGGCATCAGCCAAAGTGCAACCAGGCAGTTTCAGTGAGGTTAACATAACTCCATTTGCAGATGTGGATTGGTTTATATGATGCCCCATATTTTTGCTGATTACCCATGGGCCACGTTTGAAGGTGATCTGGTAGCACCAACATCCAATGCAGCCCTGGCATGGCATGGCATGGCCAAATTGACTGTCCTGCTTATAATCGAAATAGAAAAACGCCTATATTGTGACCCAAATCGGGAGATAGACGTTTATCTCACAAAAACGAATAGAGCGGTATAATCGAAAGCCGAATTTGGACGTTTTCAACTGCACTCCGTCGCGGATGCGGACAAAGTTGATGGGGCATGTCGAAGGCGTGGTGAAGGCGGAACTGGGGCGTGGTTATCGGGCGATCAGAGATGGGCGCCTTTCGCCGATAATAGAAAAAAATATGCGTGTTTAGCGAGAATTTAGGGCACTTTTCCTGGACCCTGTTTTTCCATGAATAAGGCCCCAAAAAGTGCCCTAAATGACCAGATGACCACTGGAGGGAATCGGGGATGACCTCCCCTGACTCCCCCAGTGGTCACAAACCCCCTCCCACCACAAAATATGCCGTTTCACAACTTTTTATTTTCACCCTCAAATGTCATACCCACCTCCCTGGCAGCAGTATGCAGGTCACTGGAGCAGTTATTAGGGGGTGCAGTGGACTTCAGGCAGGTGGACCCAGGCCCATCCCCCCCCACCTGTTACACTTGTGCTGGTAAATGGGAGCCCTCCAAACCGCCCCCCAAACCCACTGTACCCACATGTAGGTGCCCCCCTTAGGGCTATAGTAATGGTGTAGACTTGTGGGCAGTGGGTTTTGAGGGGGATTTGGGGGGCCCAACACCCAAGGGAAGGGTGCTACGCACCTGGGAGCTGTTTTACTTTGTTTTTTGTTTTGTAAAAGTGCCCCCTAGGGTGCCCGGTTGGTGTCCTGGCATGTGAGGGGGACCAGTGCACTACGAATCCTGGCCCCTCCCACGAATAAATGTCTTGGAGGTATTCGTTTTTGAGCTGGGCGCTTTCGGTTTCCATTATCACTGAAAAACAAAAACGCCCAGCTCAAAAAAAGATAAACGTCCATGTTTTTTGAAAATACGCTTCAGTCTGCCCCTTCACGGACCCGTTCTCGGAGATAAACGCCCATGGAGATAGACGTTTCCGTTCGATTATGCCCCTTCATGTATACTAAAAAGTAGTGTGTGTATAGCACTTCTATAATTATTCTGAATATATGAATACGAGCACATGTGTACAAGACAGATTCAGACTGGGTGTACTTGTGACAGTGGTTATGAAAGGGGGCTGTGCTGGAGGGTACATGCATAGATAGTTTATTAAGAACTTGTGCAATAAGAAGGAATGCCTTGCAATTTAATGTAATTTAATTCATAGACATATAGATTGCATGTCCAGCAAATGCTGATCTGAGCACTTTACTTTACTCACCTCACAACATAACACAAAAAACTTCAACACCATAATCACAGCATACTGTTCCCTCCCGGTCTCAAAAAACTTGAAAATTCTTGGATCACCATTGATCGAAACCTCACGCTTGATACCCATGTGAAAAACACGACGAAAAAGATGTTCTACACCATGTGGAAACTTAAAAGAGTAAAACCTTTCTTCCCGAGATACATCTTCCTTACCCTGGTACAATCAATGGTAATAAGTCATCTGGACTACTGCAATGCATTGTTCGCCGGGTGCAAACAACAGACAATCAAAAAACTCCAAACTTCCCAGAATATGGCCGCCAGACTCATATTTGGAAAAACTAAATATGAAAGTGCAAAACCACTAAGAGAGAAACTTCACTGGCTCCCAATTAAGGAGTGCATTGCGTTCAAGATCTGCACGATTGTACACAAAATCATTCATGCAGATGTCCCAATCTACATGCTAAACCTCGTGAACCTACCTCCCAGAAACGCCACAAGATCATCTCGCAAATTTCTCAACCTGCACTACCCCAGCTGCAAAGGACTGAAGTACAAACTGATGCATGCAACTACCTTCTCATACATGAGTAAGCAGTTATGGAATGCATTACCCACAGACTTGAAAGCAATCAACGAAACAACTATCTTTCGAAAATCTCTGAAAACATTCTTCTTCAACAAGGCCTACAATGAGAACCGATAACCTCACTAAGTCACTTCACCAACCCACTCAATGATGACATCCCACCTTCTATAACCATCCTAATCACTCCCTTCCTTCTTCCCTCTTCCCTTCCTTGATCGCTACACATGACTAACTGTATCTAATATCCTGATGTGACAATGTCAACAAATCTATGTAAGCCACATTGAGCCTGCAAATAGGTGGGGGAATGTGGGATACAAATGCAATAAATAAATAAATACAATGTACTTTTTTACTATTGCAGTAGTGCCTCTTTAGAAGCAGCCAAAAATGGTAGCAAATAGATCTGTTTTAAAAGATTTTTCCTGTGACTTTATCTTATGATTCTATTTCAATGAAGTTGAAGGGCGTGAAATAAAACTGTATGCTATAAGCTTATGTCCAAGGACTTTCCATCAAAAGAAAAGAAAATTAAAAATTCAGTGTCAGATATTAAACATACCAAAGTACCGCAAGGATTTTGTGGCAGCCATTTTGGCAAGGCAGTTTTTAGGGGCAGGAACATGTGTAGTTTGCTCCTGCCCCCATCGCCCCCTCTGGTCTACCAGGGATTTTTAGAGCTGCATATTGGAGAGCTGGGAGGGGGCTTGGAGTCCCATGATGGGTTGCTGGAGGGGTGGGGTGGGGATCAGAAGAGGAGGGGCAGATGAGAGGGCCTCTGGAATTTGTTTTCTTATTTGGGTCCCAGATGATATTCTACCAGGCCCAAAGAGCCATGCACCTGAATTTAAGTTAATTTGCCTATGTAGCTATGTGGGAACTGGCATGAATATTGCTGGCATCTGCATAACTGCCAGCTGCTCCCCAACACCACCCCCTGTACCACCCCTGATCTGCCCACTTTTTGTTGGCTGGTCAAAGCTGATATTCAGTGTCATTGCCCATTAAGTGCTGCTGAATATCAGCGGTTGGGCAGCCCCAAATGATTTAATAGGGCAGGAGCCTTTCCTGCCCCCTTAAATTGCTTTGAATGTCAGCCTGACAATCTCTAACTCTTACCCCATTGTGAACCTTCCCTTTCTCTGAAATGTAACAGAAAACATTATCTCAAATCATTTTGAAACTTCATGGAAGAAACCAATATTCTACATCCTAACCAGACTGACTTTCATAGGAATTGTAATACTGAAATGGCTCTTATTGGCATGCTAACAACTATACAGGCAGTCTTGGACCAGGACAAAACTGTACTTCTTTTGTCCCTTGATCTTTCAGCTGTTTTTGAATTGGTAGACTATCAGCTCTTACTGGATAGATTAAGAGAAATAGGAATAACTTATAGGACATGGCAATGGTTCCATTCTTATCTTTCTGGTAGAATGTATAAAGTTTTAAGGTTGGGCAACATTTCAGATGCCTTTGTCCTTACATGTGGTGTGATGTAGGGTTCTCTTCTGACTCCTATCCTATTTAATATATTCATGGCCCCATTAGCAACACTCATTCAAACACTGGAGCTAACACCACAGATCTATGCGAATGATTCACAAATTCTAGCAATCATAGATCCCAATCAGGCTCATGACCTTGTGATATTTAATTCTAAATTGATAACCATCTCTAATTGGCTGAAGACTAACAGAATGCAACTCAGCCTGACTAAAACAAAAGCGTTCCTTTTCTTAAGGAACGACAAACCCATGGAGGCTCATTTTCAAAGCACTTATAGAAAATATGTCTCTTAGAGTTCATTTTCATCTCAAATATAAACATTTTGATTACCGAATCTATAAAAATCCTAGGGTAAGGGGTGATTATAGAATCAGATTTGAGTTTTCATTCATACATCTTGTCCGTTTTTGGGAAATGCTTCCATAAGCTGCATCAGACTTGCTTGATTCTTTATCTACTTGAACTTAAAACTGTATGAATTCTTGTACACACACTGATGATTCCACACCTAGATTATTATAATGCCTTATTCAAAGGACTTGAAATCAAACATTTACAAATTATCAAAGCATAGTCGTTAAACTGATCCCTGGAGGAAAAATATCCGATCATGCTACCCTGCTCCTGAAGGCAGTGCATTGGCTGCCCATTGAATTGCAAATAATATACAAACTCTAGTGCACAAAATCCATTACTCAGGATAACCACTCTTTCTGTCTCATTATTTCATCCTATACTCTAATTCACTTTCCCTTTATTTATCACAATAGAATCTCTTATCAGTTTCCACATTCCATCACATTTTCCTAGATACTTTTAGAGACTCAGCAGCGGTGTACCTTTGAAAGCACCGGTATAGGGGGAGCAGGCTGGGCTCCATGGTTATGGAGACTCCCGTGGTCCTGGATCTTCTTCGCATAGCAAGTGCTGTTCTCTCTTCAAAAGGTCCCTGGTAGATGCAGCAATTCCCATATGCTGCCTGCTGCTAATCCAAAAACCTCCCCTCTACTGCATCCTGCCCCCCTCTGTTGCAACTTCCTGTTTTTGCCTGGGTGGGACAGAGCAGAAGGGAGGCTTCTAGGTTAGTGGCGGGCAGCGTGTGGGAATCGCTGCCGCTGCTAGGGACCTGTTGAAGAGAGAGGCACTTCTAAGGGAGATGGGGGAAGATCCAGAAAAGTGCTGGACATTGAGAAGGAGGAAGGAAAGATAGAGGAAGAATTGTTGGACATGGGGGTGGAGGAGAGGGAAGGAAATAATGCTGCATATGGGGGAAGGAAAAGAGAGAATAATTTTTGGAGTTGGCGGGAGAGAGAGAGATGCTGTAGAGGGTGGAGGAAAAGAGAGGAAGAGTTGTGTGTGGGGTGGGGGAGGGAAGAGAGATGCTACTTGGGGGGAAGGGGCAAAAGAGGGCAAATTGTTGGACATGGGGGTGGAGGGGCGAGAGAGATATGAAACAGGGGTGGAAAGTGGCAAAAAAAGAGAAATCTTGAATAAGGGGATGGCGGGGAGAGGGGTGAGAGAGGGAGAAATGTTGGCCATAAGGGTGGAGAGGAGGGATAGATAGTGCATAGGGGAGAGAGGGAGAAATGTTGGACATAACAATGGAGGAGAGGAAGGGAGAGATGCTGCATGGAGGGGAGAAGAAAGAGAGGTTGGACCTGGGGCACAAGAGGGAGAGAGAAAGATGGTAGACAGTGACAGAGAGGCAGAAATGTTGGCAGAGATGTTGGACATGGTGGAGGAAGGGAGAGAATGCTGCATGGGGAGAGGAGAAGAAAGATGTTGGCTCTGAAGGACAAGGGAGGGAGAGGGAAAGATGGTGTACAATGAGATAAGAGGGAGGGAGAGATGCACAGGAAGTGGGGAGGGAGAAAGAGGGAGATGCTGGGTCCAGGACAGTGCATTTTTTCTAGCAAAAAGCAGATTTCAACACCACTTGCAACATGCCGTTTCGACACAGCCAGTCCGGCCACTTCTCATCTCTACCTGCCTTCAACGGTTCTTATCAAGGCATGCTTATTTCTCCTGGTCTGGATGGGTATTACACCTGCTCCTCATCATGGATTGCCTTGCTGACAGTTGTACAAGCAACTCTGAACCATCTCAGCATCTGGAATCTAACAATGACCAGCCTATCTCTGAATGCCCATTTCAGACTTACTATTACTACTACTTAACATTTCTAGAGCGCTACTAGGGTTACGCAGCGCTGTACAAATTAACAAAGAAGGACGGTCCCTGCTCAAAGGAGCTTACAATCTAAATAACGAAATGTCAAGTTGGGGCAGTCTAGATTTCCTGAGTAGGGGTGTAGTGGTTAGGTGCCAAAGGCGACATTGAAGAGGTGGGATTTAAGTAGTGATTTGAAGATGGGCAGGGAGGGGGCCTGGCGTATGGGCTCGGGGAGTTTGTTCCACGCATGGGGTGAGGCGAGGCAGAAAGGGCGGAGCCTGGAGTTGGCGGTGGTGGAGAAGGGTACTGAAAGGACCTACAGTCCTTCCTAATAAAATGTCCATAGCCCTTTTTTGGTCTCTCTTATCCTTTCCCTATTTCTTCTTACACTGTTCCTTCTATCCTAATTCATGTAATTGTAAAACAACTGGTCTGGCTTTAGCCTTATCAGTACATTGTAAGCCACTTTGAGTCTGCATACCTGTGGAAAAAAGTGGGATATAAATGTGCAAATAAATAAAAATAAATAAATGCCAGGTCAACCTTCAGGGGTGGGGTGATCACTGAGGGACTCCACCCCACAATAGCCAGGCCCCCTGCAACCAGTCAGAGAATCTATGACAAGGCAGAATTGGTGTTTAGAGCCTGAGCTCTTTCATTAAAACTTGGGGACCAGGGGTCAATTTTAGCAGACAATGGAAAAGGTGCCGGTACTCAGTACCCCCAAGTACCCCCTCAAAAAAAGCCCTGGTCCAGGAGCAGTACTACTACTACTACTTATCATTTTATAGTGCTACTAGATGGCCATAGCACTATACACAGCAGTAGGGAGTGATGGAGAAATTCTTTCCTTATTGATAAGTGTGGGTTTATGTATTTTGTTTCATATTTTGTACTGACTTCTTTTTAGCTTGTTAGCCACATTGAACTCAAATTGTGGGGTATAAATTGTGTGTGTGGGGGAAATGTGGGGTATAAATGTCATAAATAAATAATGTCGGGCAATGGGAGTAAGGGAAGAGAGAGGGAGAAGTGCTGGACCATGAGGGAGAGGGCAGGAGGGAAAGAGACGTTACAGGGAGATGTGAGGCTATGAGGGCAGGGAAGGGAGAAAAAAGGAGCAGATGTTGGGCTTTTTGAGATGGGGAGACCAGAACGGCACACAGTACTCCAGGTTCGCTTGTACCAGGTAGCTATACAGAGGCATAATGATATCATTTTTACTCTCCACTCCTTTTTGAATAATCTCTAATGTTATTTTACAATGGGCTAAAATTTTCAACATATTATCCACAATGATTCCAAGGTCTTGTCCTTGGGAGATGACTCCTAAGTTAGAACCCAGTATTATGAACCTGTAGTTGACACATTAGGGTCCTGCTTTCCAAACCACCAAACTTTTAAAATATCATGTGAGTTAACAATAATTCTAAAAGTTAAAAATAGGAGAACTCCCAAATCTGCTTTGCTGCTCTGACAGTGCATCTGACAATAATGCCACTAAAGCATGCATTTGCTATGACTATTTGCACTCCTAGGTGATCATCATTAGGTAATGACCTGGTTGAATTTCTTCCCTAAGCATCCAGCTATTGTAACTCTGGGAGTCATTATTGTAAGTTAAATTGTGACTATGAGTGCCATTACTGCATGTTAAATACAATTTAACATTCTAAGCTAAGCAGTAAGAGTAGAATGTCATCGACAAATCAGAAAAAGAGGATTAGGAAGGCATTACCAAGCTGGTTCTGGGATGCACATTTGTACAAATTACTGCAAACATTTTAAGTTGATATCTTCCAGCTAGCTATTATCCTTGCTGGCAGTGAAGAACTTGTGCAAGTGACCTATGGTGAAATTTGTTACCATGTTGAATAATGACATCCCTATTTAACATGCCAGTGGAGTCATGCTTCCTGATCATATGGCTCAAAATTAATTTTTTATTTATATGTAATTACTTAACAATTTTGTTAAAATAAAGAAACCCTCAGCAGTCCTTTTACTAAGGTATACTGAAAAATGGCCTGCAGTAGTGTAGACACGTGGTTTTTAGCGCACCAACAAAAAATGCCTTTTCTCTTTTTTGTTGAAAATGCTGCGCGTCCATTTTGGGTCTGAGACCTTACCGCAAGCCACTGACTTAGTGGTAAGGTCTCACATGGTAACTGGGCGGTAATGGTCTACATGCGTCAAATGCCACTTGACGTGCATAGCTGCCACATGCCAGAAAATAAAAAATACTTCTCAGATGCGCGTAGCGGATGTGCGCCAAAATTGAAATTACCAAAGGAACCATGTGATAATCCAATTTGGCGCATATTGGGCGTGCATAGGCCCCTAAGCAGCTTAGTAAAAGGGCCCCTTAATGTTAAACTACAACAAGAAGTTCTTAATGTTAAATTATACCTAGGGGAGTCTTTCTTTACAGTAAATTGAAAAGCAAGGAGCCATTATAAACTGCAATGATCTTGTCATGTGCCCCTTGAGGAAGTGATCAGAAAACATGATTCAGGATTGTGCAGTGCAACCCACACAGTGTGCCTTGCACTGGATGTGCACCTGTTTTTTTTGTTTTGCAGGGTTTTTGATCACTCAATTAAATCCACTTTGTCTTCTTAACACATTGTTCCTGGGATGTATTGGTACAGTTTGCATACTCTCCTTTTCTGCTTTGTGTCTTCACAGGCTGCTGCAGCTAGAGACTGTAAAATATTTGGTTGTCTTTATGGATGCAAGAAGAAAAAGTTTTCATCGTAGAGTGAAGTTTATGTAAATGTATAATTGATACTACAGAGGTACATTGGAGAATCCTTAGTTACTGCTAAAACAGAGTGATTGAGACTCAGGAAGTCAAAACCAGCTCATAGCTGAATGTTGCGGTTATCTGGACAACCACAACAATCATTATGCCAGCTGCGGAAGCCTAAGTATAGCTCATAGCTGATCTACTTAGACTTATCCTAGCTAAATAGACAGATATCTTCAGGTTGTTGATTGTGATATTTTTCCTGTCCCTACTGTATTTTAAATGTCTAGTGGAGAAACAAAAGTCTATGAGAAAAATTGATTGAAAGTACTATTAAAAGGCCTATACACTAAAGATTGTATCTCATTTCTCCCAGTAAGTACATAGTACTTAGGTATTGCCATACTGGGAAGGACCAAAGGTCCATCAAGCCCAGCATCCTGTTTCCAACAGTGGCCAATCTAGGTCACAAATACCTGGCAAGATCCCAAAAAAGTACAAAACATTCTATACTGCTTATCGCAGAAATAGTGGATTTTCCCCAAGTCCATTTAATAATGGTCTATGGACTATTCCTTTAGGAAGCCATCCAAATCTTTTTTAAACTCCTCTAAGCTAACCACCTTTACCACATTCTCTGGCAACGAATTCCAGAGTTTAATTACACGCTGTGTGAAGAAAAAGTTTCTCTGATTAGTTTTAAATTTACTACATTGTACCTTCATCGCATGCCCCCTAGTTCTAGTATTTTTGGAAAGTGTAAACAGATGCTTCACATCTACCCATTCCACTCCACTTATTATTTTATAGACTTCTATCATATCTCCCCTCAGCCGCCTTTTCAACAAGCCGCTTTTGAATATGCTCTGTAATTTTGTTCTTTATAATAATCTCTACCATTTTGCTCGGCACCGACATCAGACTCACCAGTCTATAATTTCCCGGATCTCCTCTGGAACCTTTTTAAAAAATTGGCATTACATTGGCCACCCTCCAATTTTCCGGTACCACACTCAATTTTAAGGATAAATTACATATTACTAACAATAGCTCCGCAAATTCATTTCTCAGTTCTAAAAGTACTCTGGGATGAATACCATCTGGTCCAGGAGATTTGCTACTCTTCAGTTTGTAGAACTGCCTCATTACATCCTCCAGGTTTACAGAGAATTCATTAAGTTTCTCCAACTCTTCAGCTTCGAATACCATTTCTGGCACCGGTATCTCACCCAAATCTTCCTCGGTAAAGACCGAAGCAAAGAATTCATTTAATCTCTCCGCTATGGCTTTGTCTTCCCTGATTGCCCCTTTTACTCCTCGGTCATCTAGCAGTCAAACCGATTCTTTTGCCAGCTTCCTGCTTTTAATATACCTAAAAAAAAATTTTATTATGTGTTTTTGCCTCCAACGCACTCTTTTTTGTCAAAGTCCCTCTTAGCCTTCCTTATCAGCGCTTTGCATTTGACTTGACATTCCTTATGCTGTTTCGTATTATTTTCAGACGGTTCCTTCTTCCATTTTCTGAAGAATTTTCTTTTAGCTCTAATAGCTTCCTTCACCTCACTTTTTAACCATGCCGGCTGTCGTTTGGTCTTCTGTCCTCCTTTTTTAATACACGGAATATATTTGGCCTGGGCTTCCAAGATGGTGTTTTTGAACAGCATCCACGCCTGATGTAAATTTTTGACCCTCGCAGCTGCTCCTTTAAGTTTTTTTTCACCGTTCTCATTTTATCATAGTCACTTTTTTAAAAGTTAAACACTAATGTATTTGATTTCCTATGCATACTTCGAAGCTAATATCAAATTCGATCATATTATGATCACTGTTATCAAGCGGCCCCAGCACCATTACCTCCTGTACCAGATCATGTGCTTCACTAAGGACTAGGTCTAGAATTTTTCCTTCTCTTGTCGGCTCCTGTACCAGCTGCTCCATAAAGCAGTCCTTACCTTGATTTCATCAAGGAATTTTATCTCCCTAGCGTGCCCCGATGTTACATTTACCCAGTCAATATCGGGGTAATTATTATTGTGTTGCCCAGTTTGTTTGTGTCCTTAATTTCCTTTAACATTTCTGCATCCGTCTGTTCATCCAGGCCAGGCGGACGGTAATACACTCCTATCACTATCCTTTTCCCCTTTACATGTGGAATTTCAATCCATAGTGATTCCAAGAAGTGTTTTCTTTTCTGCAGAATTTTCAATCTATCTGATTCAAGGCTCTCCTTAATATACAATGCTACCCCTCCACCAATTCGATCCACCGTATCACTACGATATAATTTGTACACCGGTATGACAATGTCCCACTGGTTATCCTTCTTCCATCAGGTCTCAGAGATGCCTATTATATCTAATGTTTCATTTAGTTCAATATATTCTAACTCTCCCATCTTATTTCTTAGGCTCCTGGTATTCGCATATTGACATTTCAAACTATGTTTGTTGTTGTTATTTACATCATGCTCAGTACTTGACAGTATTAATTTGCAATCTTTTGTCTAATTTTTATTTTCATTTAAGGACACCTGATCTACTACGGTCTCTTTTGCAACCTCACTATCAGGATACCCTATCTTGCCTGTTTTGGTGATATCTTTGAAAGATACCTTATCCCGAACTATGCATTTTTGAGCGACTGTCGGCCTTCCCCGTTTCTAGTTTAAAAGCTGCTCTATCTCCTTTTTAAATGCCAATGCCAGCAGACTGGTCCCACCCTGGTTAAGGTGGAGCCCATCCTTTCGGAATAGGCTCCCCCTTCCTCAGAATGTTGCCCAGTTCCTAACAAATCTAAAACCCTCCTCCTTGAACCATCGTCTCATCCATGCATTGAGACTCCGGAGCTCTACCTGTCTCTTGGGCCCTGCGTGTGGAACGGGTAGCATTTCAGAAAATGCTACCCTAGAGGTTCTGAATTTCAGCTTTCTTCCTAAGAGCCTAAATTTGGCTTCCATAACCTCTCTCCCACATTTTCCTGTGTCATTGGTACCCACATGTACATGAATTTGGGTTCCACAAACAGTCATCAGATTAATATGGTACTAGACTCACAAAAATTAGTGACTGCATTTCCACTCTGGGTGGACCTGATTTGTTTCACAGCAGATAAGTTCTTTCTTTCAATATAGTATTTTAGTACAGCTTTCAAATGAGAATATGCATTATAAATGAATGGACATTATATTTATCGGAAAATGAAGTAGAAGACCCAGTGACACTTAAAATAATACTTATTTCAAGGAGGTTGTTTTTTATACCGGTGATTGTACATGAAGGTATTATAAGAAGAATACTTAATCTTAGTTCTGAGGCTATTTCTCCTTTGAAATACAAGTTCTCCTCATGAATGTAAGTTATCCCATTGAACAGTGATTTATTAACTAGGGGGTTTAATACTGAGAAGTTCTTGTTTTGGTACTCCTTCTTGCCTCTGGATATTTTGTTTGTATTGACATTATTTTCAAACTTAATAACACATTTATGAAGAATTGACAGGATAAACCTTGCTCCAAGAGGAAGAATTTCTTGGCATTAAACCAAGAATTGTTTTGTTCTCTCTTGAGGTTTCTTACAAACATCAGGAAAAACTTGAACTTTATCTTTGATAAACATAGCATTCTGATTGCGAAAAATATAAATGCATAACAGAGTCTGTCTGGAACAAATTCAAAAGAAACAAGCAATGTGTTTCTCTTGACCATTTCCCTGCATCCACAAGCTCTCTAAGATCTTAAGTCCAGACTATCATAGGTGAGAAATCTCACCTGCTGTTCCACATGGTGATAACCTACTCTTCTCCTCTCCTCTCGTAAATAATAAATCTTTTTCAACTCTCACTTTTTAATTTTTTCAATTAGATATAGTACAATATCAAAGAAGAGATCACATGATATCCTGACTATGGAGGCTGCATTTTGTCGGAGCACCCAAGCTTTCCCTGAAACTTCCCAGAGAACTGAACTATATTCAGCTAATTTACCTTCCACTATGATTGCCATCAACACAGCCCTATCTCCTTTGGAAAAATGCTATACTCATTTCACCAGAGCACATAATTCGGACTCTAGGCTAGGTTTATTTTTGTGACAAGGAACTGGTTTGCTAGGATTGTACAAACAGACATTGGAGAACCAGTGATTTCAGATCATTCATTAATTTGGGTTGATGTCCATAGAGTGGAGAACTTTATATCTACTCCTTGCTGGACTTTCTCCAGGTACTTGTATTCTGATGCTCATTTTCAAAAATACTTACTCGAGAGATAGGAATCTTATTGTATTCATAATGCTATTCATAAAGATGAGCCGTTTCTCTTCTGGCAAGCTGCCAAAGCAGTGCTCAGAGATGCTATTATAGCCTATGTTCTTTGTAGATGAAGAGAATTGAATGCGACAATTTTGACCTTGGAACGGAACTTAGCAAGGAGCTAAAATGACGTACTCATCACCCTACACAAGGACAGATTGTTGACAGCACAATCAGCTTTAAATGCAAAAATGCATGAAAGGGCAAAGAAAGCAAACACATGCTATAAATATAAGCTTTATGCTCATGGTAATAAGACCAGGACCCTTTTGTCAAAACTGATATATCCTTGGTTGGGCCCGAAGATAATAGAATCTATTTTTGATAATGACGGTGGTTTATATACAAACTCTAAAGATATTACCAAAAGTTTGCAAATATTTTTCCAGCAACTAACTATATTGAGCACAGACTTTGGTGCTCATTTTCAAAGCAGATGGACATCTTAAAATGCTTAAAAAATCATCCATCTGTTAAAAAATATCTAAATCCTGATTTTTGGACAGCAAACTGCTGTTCGTCCAACTAGCAAGGGGGCATGTTGTGGGCGTGTTTTGGATGGAACTAGGGAGGAAACAAAAGTAGGATGTCCAACAGGGATTTTCAAATGGGAAGAAACGTCCATGTCTAAAAGAATGACTTAAAATTTTTTTTTTCAATTTTTAGTTGTAAATTTTCAAAAGCTTACAGCACCAATCTACACCTATTTCATTCACGTCCAAGTTACAAAAAGGTGCTGTACTTGAGCAGCTGACCACTGGAGGGATTAAGGCATGACCCCTCCTTAATCCCCCAGTGGTTGCTGTCCCCTTCCCTCTCTCCTGAAAGTGAAACTGGAAAGGAAAACCGGGATCTTTGTCAGCTGCAGGTTTTATTACATTACATTGGGATCTTGTAGCCTGCAATAACCAACAAGTGCTAATCAGATAACAATCAAGACACTGAGCATTCTCCAGACAATTATACAATAGATAATCACAGACTTAAAAAAATATAAATCTATGAAATGGAGAGATATTTTTGGAAAAGGAAAATTTTTAACAGCTTCCTAAACTCAGAATAATATCCTATTTGCCTAATAAAAGAAGGAAGGGAATTCCAACTGGAGGCTGCTTTATATGATAGAAATTGTAAAGGTCGTATTGCCTTTACTTTATGAGCAGTGGTAAAGTCTAACGCATAGAGATTTCTGGTAGATCTATTATGATTTTGATTAAGAAAACCAAAATATTCAATTAAATAACCCATAGTCTCCATGAAAGGCTTTAAAGGCCAGAGCTAAGATTTTAAACTGCAGTTTGGCCTCTACTGACAACCAGTGCAACTGCAACACAAGAGGAGAAATAGAGTCATATTTGCTTGCTGCATAAATTACTCTAACTGCAGCATTTTGAACTCTCTGCAATTTCATTTTTAAATATTTTGAACAACCAGTATAAATAGAATTGCAGTAGTCAAATGCTGAAAGCATTAAAGATTGAACGACCAAGTGAAAAATTGCTAATTCAAAGTATTTACGGATAGCCCACAACTAAGAAAGAGTTGGCTATCCAATTCTATGCCTGGTATTCTAGAGACTGAACTAAATTTTAAATCAAAATTATCAATCTTAACAATGGGATTATCATTTAATAATACCAGTGAGCCAAAGGAACTTGGTTTTCTCTTTAACTTTAATTTAAATGAACATACCCAGGCATCAACTGCCATTAAACAGCGTAACAAGCTGGACTCATGAAGCAAATTACCTGAGATAAAATGTATCAAGATATCATCTGCATATATACAAAACTGCAACTGAAATGAGCCCAAATAATTCACCAATGGTTGCATCAGTGAGAACAAAAAAAGGAGACTCCTGAGGTACTCCACAGACAGAGTTCCACAGGTCAGAAAGATCACCTTGCGTATCCTATAAGATCTTGTTAGAAATCCCCGAAACTAAGATAAAACAAGACCTTGAATCCCTAGTCAATCAAGGAGAGAAAGTAAGATAATATGGTCCACTAGATCAACAGCACTGGATAGGTCGAATTGAACTATGATGGAACTCTGACCTTGACTCAGTAACTTTTGATCTATGTAATCAAGGAGCAAACTACAGTCTCCGTGCTGAAACCCCGATGAAATCCTGATTGGGACCCATGCAATAATTACATAACATAAGAACATAACAGTAGCCATACTGGGTCAGACCAGTGGTCCATCTAGCCCAGAATCCTGTTTCCAACAGTGGCTAAGCCAGGTCACAAGTACCTGGCAGAAACCCAAATCGTGGCAACATTCCATGCTACAAATCAACAGGGCAAGTAGTTGATTCCCAATGTCTGGCTCAATAGCAGACTATGAACTTTTCCTCCAGGAACTTGTCCAAACCTTTTTAATGCTAACAGCTGTTACCACATCTTCCGGCAAAGAGTTCCAGAGCATTCATTGAGTGAAAAAATATTTCCTCCTATTTATTTTAAAAGTATTTCCATGTAACTTCCTTGAGAGTCCCCTAGTCTTTGCACTTTTGGAATGAGTGAAAAATTGATTTACTTCTACTCATTCTACACCACTCAGGATTTTGTAGATCTCAATCATATCTCCCCTCATCCGTCTCGTCCAAGCTGAAGAGCCCTAACCTCTTTATCCTTTCCTAATATGAGAGTTCCATCCCCTTTATCATTTTGGCTGCTCTTCTTTGAACCTTTTCTAATTCCGCTATATCTTTTTTGAGATACGGCGATCAGAACTGAACGCAATACTCAAGGTGCAGTCGCACCATGGAATGATACAGAGGCATTATAGTATTTTTGGTCTTATTCACCATCCCGTTCCTAATAATTCCTAGCATCCTGCATGCTTTATTGGCCACTGCAGCACACTGAGCAGAAGATTTCAGCGTATTATCTACGATGACACCTAGATCTTTTTCTTGAGTGATGGCTCCCATGGTGGACCCTAGCATCAGGTAACTATGATTTGAATTATTCTTTCCAATGTGCATCACCTTGCATTTGTGCACATTAAATTTCGTCTGCCATTTGGATGCCCAATCTTCCAATTTCCTAAGGTCTTCCTGCAATATTTCACAGTCCGCATGTGTTTTAACAACCTTGAATAGTTTTGTGCCATCTGCAAATTTAATCACCTCACTCATCATTCTGATTTCCATATCATTTATAAATATGTTAAATAGCACCGGCCCCAGTACTGATCCCTGTGGCATTTCACTGTTCACCCTCCTTCATTGAGAGAAATGACCATTTCACCCTACCCTCTGTTGTCTGTCCAATAACCAATTCCTAATCCACACCAGATCATTGCCTCCTATCCCATGACTGTTTAATTTTCTCAGGAGCCTCTCATGAGGAACTTTATCAAAAGCTTTCTGAAAATCTAGATACACTACATCAACCGGCTAACCTTTATCCATATGTTTATTCACGCCTTCAAAGAAATGAAGCAAATTGGTGAGGCAATACTTCCCTTGGCTGAACCCATGCTGACTCTGTTCCATTATACCATGTTTGTCTATGTGCTCTATAATTTTATGCTTTATAATAGTTTCCACTATTTTGCCCTACTGACATCAGGCTTACCAGTCTGTAATTCCCCGGATCACCCCTGGAACCCTTTTTAAAAATTGGCATCACATTGGCCACCCTCCAATCTTCAGGTACTACGGACAATTTTAACGACAGGTTACATATTACTAACAGCAGATCAGCAATTTCATGCTTGAGTTCTTTGAGTACCCTCTGAAGTATGCCATCTTGTCCAGGTGATTTACTACTCTTTAATTTGTCAGTTTGGCTCAGTACATCTTTCAGGTTCACCGAGATTTCTTTCAGTTTCACTGCATCATCACCCTTGAAAACCAATTCCTGTACAGGCAGATCTCTTACATCTTCTTCTGTAAAGACTGATGCAAAGAATTCATTCAGTATCTCTGCTATGGCCTTGTCCTCCCTGAGCACCCCTTTTGCTCCTTCATGGTCTAACTGTTCCACAGATTCCATCAAAGACTTTCTGCTTCTGATGTACCTGCGGCAAGTTTCTCTTCATATTCTATTTTAGCCTTCTTTATTAATGCTTTGCATCTGACTTGCCAGTGCTTATGTTGCTTCTTATTTTCATTTAGATCCTTTTTCCATTCTTTGAAGGACAATCTTTTGGCTGTAATAGCCTCTTTTACTTCACCTTTTAACTATGCCAGCTGTCGTTTTCTCTTCTTTCCACCTTCATAAATACGTGGAATGCATCTGGTCTGGGCTTCCAAGATGGTATTTTTGAATAATGTCCACACCTGAATTAGTGTCCTAACCTTAGCAGCCAATCCTTTTTAACCATTTTCCTCATTTTATTATAGTCATCCTTTCGAAAAATTAAATGCAGCTACAGTTCTTTGTGGGGTCATCCCAGATAGTAGCTCAAACTTGATCATGCTCAGTTTCACTAAAAGGAGTGTGCAGGACGTGAGGGGGAAGAGAGAGCAGGGCAGGCAACTCAGTGGTGCCGGACACCAGAGCTAGACAAGGCTTCAGCCGGTGGGGGTTGGGGACCCCCGTCAGCAAAACCAGGGGCCTGGAGGTAATTTAGGGGAGCCCAGGCCCTCGTGGTCCCACCTAGTTACACCACTGCTATGCACTATTCTATAAGAATGTGTGCTCAAATCTCATGATGCACAACCCAAAAGGGGCATGGTCATGGGAGGTGCATGGGTGGGTCAGAAGCATTCCTAAAATTTGCACGTAGTGTGGATATCCTGAACACCTAACTGGCTGGGTCCCTCCAGGACCAGGTTTGAGAACCACTGCAATACAGTCTCCAACGTAAACAAGACCGGCCCGTTGTCAGATAAATGAAAAGTTGGACAACACGAAACACATTGAAAATGCATTGAAAATGTGTATTTCAAGTGCTGCAAGCAGGATCTCAGTAGGCAACCATTTCTAAGAGTTGCAGTGAAAACATGGACTCAGCAGCAAATCCAAACAGAGGTAGGTCTGCCCTAGCAATGAATCGGATGTTAGGAAAGTATAAAAAAGCCACAATGATGTCATGGGGGGGGGGGGGGTCTGTTGGTTATGCCAGATGGTCTGATTACTGAAGGTCAGATAATTGAGACTGTACTGAATTGCAAAATTAAAAAAGTAGAAATAAAGGACATCCCTGTATAGTATAGTTATGGAGGAGTGGCCTAGTGGTTAGAGTGGTAGACTTTGGTTCTGGGGAACTGGGTTCAATTCCCACTGCAGGCACAGGCAGCTCCTTGTGACTCTGGGCAAGTCACTTAACCCTCCATTGCCCCAGGTACAAATAAGTACCTGTATATAATATGTAAGCCGCATTGAACCTGCTATGAGTGGGAAAGTGCGGGGTACAAATGTAAGAAAAATAAATAAATCTATAGCAAGAAAAATCTTAACGAATATTCACCAGTAATCTGACTTTAGAGACTCATTCAAAGCATAAATCAATTGCAGAAAAAAATACTCTAAAACCAAACCAATCTAAAACTTGAGATATACATTTCCTGTTTGAAAATTTTTAAGATCTAATGAAAGCTACTGTTCTTCAGGACATCCCCAAACTGCCAACACTGATGTGATCTCCTTCCAGTGACTATCTTTAAAGGCTGTGGATCTCTCAGTTATCTCCTTGCCAATGAGCACATTGACATTTTGATGCATTTTCCTCCAAACTGAAATATAAGTTCTAACCCTGGGGAGCATGTCCTTGCACTGCTGTCTGCACATGTAGATAATTCAGTATTAGTGCATTCAGTCTGCTCAGGTTCACATGTATTTTAATAGTTATGGAGTTGATATTCAAAATGATTTAACCAGCCAGGAGAGACTCCTGGCTGTTTAAATCTCTTATGCATGTCTAATATTCAGTGGCACTTAACAGGTTAATGCTGCTAGATATCAGCACTAACCACCAAAGTGAAAACTGAGTGGTCCAGCGATGGAGTTTGCATTTATATAGTTTAATGCCAATATTCAGCTCTTAACTGCCTAAGGGGCCCTTTTACTAAGCTGTGGTAAAAAGTGACCCATGCTAGTTTTGGCTTATGAAATTGGTGTGCACTGGGCCACTTTTCACTGTGGTGGTAAAAAGGCCTTTTTAAAAATGGGAAAGTAAATGGCCATGTGTTAATATTAAAATTATTGCACAGCTATTTACTGCCTGAGCCCTTACTGCCACCTATTTAGTAGGGGGTAGGAGCACACACCCTAACCACGCAGTAGAAAATAGAAAACTGAAAGACCAAATGAATGACCAGCAAAATGGTAACAGATCTAGCAATACGACTTTTTCCACACACAAAAAAAAAGGATTTTCCTGGAAAAAGTTGTATTGATAGATGTGTTACCATTTTGCTGGTCTTTCATTTGGCACACTGCCTTATCTAAGAGGTTATTGATATCTTGGGTGGTGAAGAGTTTTATGTACACCACATAGCCCCTGACGCAGCCCTTGTAAAAGCAAAAAAGGCCCTTGTCGGGCATTATTTTGGCTTTTGTTTCACCAATAAAGATTGTATCTTTATTGTATCTCCAATGATGGGTTAAGTAACATGCCCAAGAACACAAGGAGCAGCAGTGGGATTTGAGTTCTGGCTTTCCCGATTCTCAACCTGCTGCTTTAACCATCAGGCTGCTTTTGATACTCTTCAAGAAATAAAGCAAGATACAGCACCTCAAGGCAATATGCAAAAACAAGAGGACAGGGATTTGCTCGCTCATACAATGCATTTATAAATGGGAAGGAAAACGAGCCATCTCAGTAAGATTTCAATCAGAAGAAAGGAATGCGCCTAATTAAATAGAAGAGAAAAAGTCAAAACAATCAGCAGGTTAAAGATTAATATTCTGGGCTTGGAACAAAAGGATGCTGTTTTGTGGCACTACACTTATGCCTCTGAATGTAAACATTGTTCTGAGAACTATTTTTTCTTTACCCAATCTTTAAAGGGTAATAAATTAGTCCTTGGACAGCCATACAAGCTGCTACTAGATGTGAATGTGAATGTGTCTGTAGAAAAGACTGACTTTCAATCAAAGTCTATTGAAAGAATAGTTGGATTTTCTAAAGAAGCATGTTGTGCCTATTAACCAACTTACAAAAGGGGCCATTTTCTTGATTTATGTGAGGTTGCTATAGAGATCTTGCAGCACAGACTGGCAGGTGAAGCCTCCGATTAACTGTGCCAGAGGTTTTTCTTAGTTGTGCTTTGAGAAGGACATCTATGCAAGACTCACAAAAGAGCCAGATCTGATAGGCTAAATGGATCTTAAATATATATTTTCTGATAAAACAATTTTTTAGCAGTATGCTTGGAAGTAATTCTCATATGCTCGACCTTTGTGTGTAGAAATGTGTGGTCAATATAATACTTTAATTTTTAGAAAACAAGAGAACTTTTCCAGTACATGGGTATTAAGGCGTTTGCTTTATGAAGGATTCAATTTTTAGTCAGTGGGACAGAAGCATTATTTTTCTATTCCATCTCAGATGTATTCCAAAACATGTCAAAAAAAACCCCAAACTAAAAAAAAAGGCCCAGCATTTCCAATACAAAATGGATGGTATACAAAAACCAGCAGAACAAAGTAAGAATGAAATCTATTCTAATGACTGATGGGATTGTGAAGGTTATGGCAAGAACAGTTTTGCATCCAATAGTTTATAACCTAACAATTATTCTTATGTTATATTCCTATGATTTAATATTTGCTTCTTTTATTCACTTCCTAAGTTCACGGGTGTTATTATTATTATTTTTTAGAAGATTTGCAGCTAGATGTAAGGCATTTCTCTCATTCTGTGTAGGGAAGACATGCTTGCATCTGGTTCTTTGTGTTTATAGAAGATAAAACATTCCTTTGTAATTAAGTTACAAGCATATGACCCAGGCCTCCCTTTTCAGAGAATTTTCACTCCTCCTGTCCTGGTAAAGTGTAAGTTCTATGCTTGCCTCCACTAGCCCTGGATTGTGAGAATATTTGTTTTCCACATGCTGGTCCTGAAGAGTATTGCAAATACTGAGGCAACTGCTGCCAAACTGAGGCAGGAAAAATCTGTTTCCCCCTTTTGTTCCACCTTGTTGTGATTCTTGGATAATTGTAGTTCTGCTTGAGACTGCGAACCTTGTCCACGTAGAGAAAGGGTCCTCAAATCCAATCCTCGAGGTCCACATTCCAGCCTGATTTTCAGGATTTACACAATATGTATAAAATCTATTTGCGTTCACTGCTTCTATTGCATGCAAATAGATCTCGTACATATTCATTATGAAAATCCTGAAAGCCAGGTTGTGTTGTGGATCTCAAGGACTGGATTTGGGGACCCCTGATCTAGAGTAAAATGATGGGACCCAAGTAGGAGATCAAATTCGTTCCATCTTGGAACAGGCAATTTCCTTGAGTTTGTATTGCTTGTATTGTTGCATTTGCACTGCCTAACTTTAGATTGGCTTATTTTCAGATATGAATTATGTTTCTGTTTTGTTATAGGCTTAGTAATGTGATGGTAAGGCCCCACCTGGAGTATTGTGTTCAGTTTTGGAGGCCGTATCTTGCTAAAGATGTAAGAAGACTTGAAGCCGTCCAGAGAAAGGTGACAAGAATGAGAATGGAAGACCTGAATATGTATAGCGTAGAGGAGAGGAAGGACAGGGGAGATATGATACAGACATTTAAATACTTGAAAGGTATTAATATAGAAACAAATATATTCCAGATAAAGGAATGTGGTAAAACTACAGGACATGAATTGAGGTTGTGGGGTGGTAGACTTAGGAGTAATGTCAGAAAATACTTTTTTCACGGAGAGGGTGGTGGATGCCTGGAATGACCTCCGGAGGTAGGTGGTAGAAAAAAAAAACTGTGGCGGAATTCAAAAAGGCGTGGGATGAACACAGAGGATCTCTAATTAGAAAATGAATGATATTAAAAACAAAACTTAAAGGGTTGCATATGTGTTTGCATGTCAAGTAGTGCTTAGATGGCAACCCTGGCTGCCTCAACTAAGGTTGGTGTTGGGCTGGGTTGTACGGTCTGAGTCCTGCATATGATGATCCGGTTTAGGATGGGCTAGATAGAGCTTCGATGCAAACTCCAGTGGTTTGGAATGTGAGGACAGTGCCGGGCAGACTTTTTACGGTCTTTGTCCCGCAAACGATAAGACTAAGTTGGATAGGCTAGAGAGGGCTTTGACGGCAACTCTAGTAGTTGGAACATAAGGACAGAGCTGGGCAGACTTCTATGGTCTATGTTTCATTTTGCTGCACGTCCATTTTCGGCAAAAATGTTAGAAAGGCCTTTTTTACAGGTGCGCTGAAAAACGATTCTGCACCTGCCCAAAACCCGTACCTACACTACCGCAGGCCATTTTTCAGCGCACCTTAGTAAAAGGACCCCTTAATACATTTATGAACTGCTCACAATATGTTGTCCCAGCATTGACTTTTATGCATCTGTGCACTAGGATAATTTTATGCGTCTACTTGAGCTGTTCTACATGCTTTTTACTTATAAAATTACCTACATCATGTTCTTGTACCACTCACATACCTCAAATAATAACGAAGGGAGAGAGGGGCTGTGGAAGTACATGGTGACTGCCCTGGATGGAAAGAACATCCTACGGTGCATAGCTTTCTGGTTGTGTTCTGTTTTTTAAATCTTTTTTTATATGAAAAATACCACTGTTTTTAACTTCAAAGTTATATCATTGTAGAAACAAATATTAGAAATAGTAAGTGTAATGCTGTCACTTTCATTTATCTAAAGAAGGCTGTAAAATATATTTTACTTGACAAGTAGTTGCTACTCTAACTGCTGTAATACTGCTCTTGGGACAACTTATACAAACGAGCCAGAGGTACTAAAGGCTTCTCTCCCATTCTGTGTCCACAGGGGAAACAAAGGCTGAGCAAATCAGGCCCAGTAGTTGAAATTTTGGATGTTTATTGCACATTTACACTGAATCATTTTCATCCATTGTTAAAGGCCACATTTCTACTCCCTCTTCCCCCTCCGAAATAAAAGTAAAACTACCAGCTAAAAAGGTAGGTTTTTTTTCTTTTTCTAGAATTGTAGTCTCACAAGGGTAACTACTATCTTTACTCCAGTGGTTTCTCTTGTTTAGCAACAGTACCTCTGTACGGAGTTATTCACTGCACTATTACCTGGTTACGGAGAATTATTCAGGCAATACTCCCATGTGCTAAACTTCCTATTTTCCATCAATCCTGCCAGCTTTCTGTTTTTCTTTGAATAAGCTGATGTAGTAGCTGTGTTAGCCCACTTTTAAAGGTAATAAATAGAAATAAAAGGAAAAAAAAGAGGGTAAAATTATACCTTTTTTAAATTGGACTAACAATGCATTTTTAACTATCCTATGCCTTCCTTGGCATACATGTCTAATACTGATTTCAGAAAACTGCGCTTTACATGTTGAGATCCACGCTATGCAGATATTTCAAGGGGGAATGGTTTGGGAAGGACTAAAATCTATGGGGGCAATTCTATAATTTGGTGAAAAGAAGGGAAATAATAGGGTACGCTAAGCACCAACCCCCAAATTCTATATAGCGCACCTAGCATTGTACGCCAAAATCCAAGTGTATTCTATAACAATGTGTGTAACTTCATTGGCTTAACAAGCCAGTGTTGTTACAAGCAATAATTAGAATTTACGTACACAACTCGCTAAGCATATTCCGTAACACAGTGTGTCTAACTTCTAATGCATGCAGGCAAAAAGGGATGTGGTCATGGGCGGGGAAATGGGTGTTTCGTGCCCATTCCGAAATTTACGCACGTAGTTATAGAATATAGCTCTCTACATGCTGGGATTTACACTAGGTTTTCATTGGTGTAGATAGAGGTATGTAGTTTTAGGCAATGGGATATCAACTAAGCGTATTATATATACCGTGCCTAAATCTAGGCACTGCTTATAGAATACACTTAGTTGGAAATGTTTTCCGCGTGGATTTTTTTAGGCGTCATAAATAGAATCTCCCCCCAAATCTATAGCAGCTCATAAGTGCATCTAAGTCATTATAGAATACTAACACAAATCTACTTCGGCATGTCAAAACTTCGATGCACTCAATGTCAAAAGTCCCAGTAAAATATCCTTTTTCTGAGAGCACAAACTATATAATCAGCACATAAATTATTTTACACATTGCTCCTAACTATTTTTGTGGACCTTCAGAAGCAGTGTACATTTCAAACTGCTACAATTTAAGCAGTTAGATGCTACTGCCCACTTAAATTGTTTTGAATATCAGCCAGATGGATTACAATTCCTACCAGGAAATTACTACTATTTTTTTGTTTTTGTTACATTTGTACCCCAAGCTTTCCCACTCATGGCAGGCTCAATGCGGCTTACATATTGTATACAGGTACTTATTTGTACCTGGGGCAATGGAGGGTTAAGTGACTTGCCCAGTCACAAGGAGCTGCCTGTGCCTGAAGTGGGAATCGGACTCAGTTCCTCAGTTCCCCAGGAGCAAAGTCCACCACCCTAACCAATTACATAATAGAAATACAAATATAACAAATGTGAACATGCACACCCAGGTGTAGGGCAGAACACACAGTATATCTGGATTTTCAGAAGGCATTTGACAAAGTCTTGGGGAAAATCAAAAAGCCATGGGACAGGAAGCAATGTCCCACTGTGGACTAGGAACTGGTTTCAAAGAACACAGCAAGCAGGGCTAAAAGATCAATTTTCCCAGTGGAAAGAGGTACTTAGCAGAGCACATCTGGGATTTACACTGGAACCAGTTTTCAATTTATTCATTCACGATCTGGAAAAGGTCAAATTGGTAATGTCATAATAGCAGCCAAAGTAGTTAAAATATATGCAGACTGTGAGGAACTCCAGTCAGACAGAAGATGGGTATATAAACGGCAAATGAAATCTAATGTGGACAACGGCAAAGTGATTCAGCTTGTATACAGCACTATAGGTGCCAACTTTTCAAAATGTTTGGGGGTATCGCATGCAATACAAATTACCTTCCCTGTACACAATGAAGAAACTTGCTCAATACTGAGGGTGCTCAGCACCCACTGGCATTCTCAGAGTTGGCTTCTATGTGCAGCTTTAGTCAAAAAACCTATTGGATATTAAGAATTATTTGGAATGGAATGGATAATATAAGTGAGAATATCAAAATGCTCCTTTATCAATCTTTGATGCACCTTACTAAGAAAACAAAACAAAACAATAAAGCTTTAGAGAAGAACAATGAAAATAATAGAGGAAAAAACCCCCATAGAGGGGCATAATCGAAAGGGACACCCAAGTTTTGCTGAGGACGTCCTTGCAAAACATCCCCATGGAGGGACGGGGAAATCTGTATTATCGAAACAAGATGGACGCTCATCTTTCACTTTGATAATACGGTTGGGGATGCCCAAATCTTGAAATTTAGGTTGTCCTTAGAGATGGTTGTCCCTAGACTTGGTCATTTCTGATTTTCTGCGATAATGGAAACCAAGGACACCCTTCTCAGAAACGACCAAATGCGAGCCCTTTGGTCGTGGGAAGAGCCAGCATTCGTAGTGCACTGGTCCCCCTGATATGCCAGGACACCAACCGGGCACCCTAGGGGGCACTGCAGTGGACTTCAGAAAAAGCTCCCAGGTACATAGCTCCCTTACCTTGTGTGCTGAGCCCCCAAAATCCCCCCAAACCCACTACCCACAATTGTACACCACTACCATAGCCCTTACGGGTGAAGGGGGGCACCTACATGTGGGTACAGTGGGTTTGTGGTGAGTTTTGGAGGGCTCACATTTACCACCACAAGTGTAACAGGTAGGGGGGGATGGGCCTGGGTCCGCCTGCCTGAAGTGCCCTGCACCCACTAAAACTGCTCCATGGACCTGCATACCGCTGTGATGGACCTGAGTATGACATTTGAGGCTGGCACAAAATATTTTGAAAGATATTTTTGAGGGTGGGAGGGGGTTAGTGACCACTGGGGGAGTAACAGGAGGTCATCCCTGATTCTCTCCAGTGGTCATCTGGTCATTTCGGGCATCTTTTTGTGCCTTAGTCGTAAGAAAAACACGTCCAGGTGAAAACATCCAAGTGTTTGTCAGGGACGTCCTTGTTTTTTTTAATTATGGGTAAAAGACGTCCAAGTGTTAGGCAAGCCCAAGTCCCGCCTTCGCTATGCCTCCGATATGCCTCCTTGAACTTGGGAAGTCCTTGCGACGGACTGCAGTTAGAGACGTCCTAAATCGAGCTTCGACTATACCGATTTGGACGTCCCTGGGAGAAGGACGTCCATCTTCCGATTTATATCGAAAGATGGACGCCCTTCTATTTTGAAAATGAGCCCATAATTCTAATAAGTAGAAGCTAATGTTTTCTAACCTTGATTTTGCATATAAGCCAATCTGTGTCATTTTTGGCACATTCTAAACAGTTTTAACATATCTAAATGCTGTAGCACTCTTCATGAAGCACACATTGACCTTCTGCTGCTAATAACTTCCTTAATGAAAGTCAATTTTGTTTGGCACACAGTTTGTCCTCCCCAATGACACCCAAGCTGCCAAATTTGATATAATGCTGCAATGTAATAAATACCATAGCAGACATACCTATTTCTGTGCAAATATACTAATGGGCTTTCAAAGGGGAGGTGAATGACAGCGTAAAAGAGGGTACAGGCTCCACAACATGCAGTTAATTGAGGTCAATATTCAATGGGACAGCATCTGGAAGAGCAGCCTGCTTATTTTATGCCAGATTTTCAACCAGTATATCCGTTTAAGTAAAATCGCTTAAAATGCAGACCATCTCTCTGATCTCAAGTACAACATCCTTTAAATTAGTCACCTTACATTCTAACTCTTCTTACTCTCTTACCTGTCTATCACATGATCCATCTTTGCTTTACCCTTCACCATCAATTAAAATGTTCTGTTACGTATTGTGTTGACATTGTAAGTCGTATACTATGCCATACTTTGTATTGTTTTGAATATTTTTACTGCTGTAATTGCCTGTTGCTCATATTTGATCTATTCTTATTGTGCACCGTCTTGAGAGACTTCCTTCAAGAAGGTGGTAAATAAATCCTAATAAATAAATTTAAATAGGAAAGTTACCAGTTTAAGTTAGGACTACTGTTTGTATAGTCCTGAATATTAATGTCATATGGAAAATGTTTGGCTGTGCTCTGCAATATCTCCAGGCCCACCTCTTCCTAACTGCATAATTTTGGCCATACAATGAGATGCCTGGCCAAAATGTTAACTGCATAAATATTTATGAATATTAACCCCATTATTTTTTAAAACTGGTTCAGTTATAACACACTTCAATTCTAGTTTATAGAAGTAAATCATAGATTAATGATGTATTTTCCTAAAAAGTACAGACAATAATAAAATAATGTTTATTACTTCTGGATTACTTTAGCAGCACCACAGGTTAAATCTTCCAGGGGTGTAAAGGAAAATGCATCACAATAGAGGGGTTAAATTTTAAATACGGAGCACACACTTTGCAATCCAGAAGCGTTTTAAACACATACTCCTGGATTAACTTGTGTGCACAACTTAATTGAATAACAAGCCAAACAGTGCCAATAATTAGGGAATAACAAGCAATTATCAGCACTAATTGGCAATAATTAGAATTTATGTATGCATCTTTTTAGGTGTATTCACTAAAGAGGTGAGTGTACATTTTTTTAGTGTGCAGATCTAAAAAGGAGGAGCATGGGCAGTTTGGGGATGTTCTTAAAATTTACGCACGTTTTTATAGAATTAGGGGGATCTGCACCTAATTTACACATGGGGATTTACATCAAGTTTTCAATGATGTAAATGGTCACTCCTAAATGTAGTTGTGGTTCCCGACGTTAAACGCTATTCTGTAAACCACGCCTAACTGTACGCATGATTTACAGAATAGCGCTAAGAACTATTTTTTTTGGTGCTGATTTTTTAGGCGCCATTTATAGAATCTAGTCCATGAGACACATTGTGCTTGAACACCAGCTCAATATGTGAAAAACAATATACAAACGCACCTGCATAGCGTTAACTAAGACTCTAAAGTACACACATGCTACAGTAAAATATTGTATTTTAGCACAGTTCAACTTACCATGCGAGCCACTAATTTGTGGTACCTCATTACCACAGGTTAGTAATATCACACATTCCTTGCCACAGCTATTCAAAGATAGTGGGACTTAACCAGGCTTAATGTCTTTTAATTGGCCAGTGCCTGAATTAGAAATTAACCCCCCCCCTCAACATCCAGTTCCTCCACCTGATTCCCCCCAACATTTAGTTCTTTCCCACTCCCTCCAACATTCTATTTCTGCCTCCCGATTCTACCCTCCTAATTGTCCCTCCCCCCCCCCCCCCCCCCGACTCCAACTCATCGATCCCCTCGGATACCTACCAGGCCTTTTCTTGGGGTGTAGTAGCTCTAGAGGAGTGTTCATTGGTTGCTCCTGTCCATTTGGCCCCTCATTCAAAATGCTATGCCTTCAAGCTAAGAGTAATTTCTGCAGGGCTTGTGCTAGTATTACAAAGACATAAGCCCTTATGTACCTGTATAGACTAGGAAAAGCAAAGGTGCCTTCTTGTCCTATTAAACTAGGAACACTTTTATAAAATGACCTTCAAAGAGACCAATATACAAAAAAGGATAGGGCATTATATAATTTGAAACATCTGATTTAGAAGATTTCAAATTATACCTATGTAAGGAGGCCTCCATTGTATTCCCAGGGAGTAGTGGAACCTCTACAAAAACAGTACCTATTTGGTTTGGACCAGGGTCAGGAACAGTAGCTACCAGGAGGTCATAAGCAATTTTTTCACACTGTTCCTTCTGCTCTCATTCTCACAATAACCCAATCCACACCATGGCTGTTGTTCTAAGCAACTGTTCATTGAAATCAAGTCTTTGGGCAACAAGTACAATATCCAAGGGTTATGTAGTGCTTTACCTGGCAACTGCTCTTCCCAGTGTACTAATCCAGGCTTAATTTCTGGGGGAATGGTCTAGAATGCAGTTTTACCAGTTCTTCCAGACTCCAGAGAAGCAGCCCATGTTGGGCTTACCACCACTTAATAAGAAGGGCCCTTAGCGAACGGTTAGTGTGTGCACATAGCAAAACTAATACAGACGCTTTTGTGCATCCTGCATTAGGCACATATTAGAGTCTAATGCAACTTAGTAAAAGGGCTCCTTAGTGTATACACATAGCACTAGATTCAATCAATAGTGCTGAAAAATGTAATCAATGAGTGCTATTCTATAAAGGGTCCGCGTCCTTTATGGAATAGCATTAACCCTCGGATTCTATATATTGCGACTTAACTTACATGCACAAATCCGGCCACATTCTGGATTTTTGAACGCAACCTAATTAGTTAACAAGCCAATCAGTGCTGATAATTGCCAATTAACAAGCAATTATTGACATTAATTGGCATTAATTAGAATTTACACTCACATCGTCTAAGTGTATTCTGTAACGTGATGTGTGCAAATTCTATAGTTGAACAGGGGCATGGCATGGGCATAGAACGGACAGATTGTGGACATTTCTAAAATCTATGTGCGTTATTACAGAATACACCCGGTCTGTGCCTAATTTAGATGTTGGCATTTACACCAAGTTTTAATTGGCGTTAACTGCCCATGACTAAATTTAGTCACATGGATGGGTGCTCGGCATATTCTATAAATTACGTGGAAATTTAGGAATATTTTATAAAGTACATCTAAATTTAGGCATACTTTATAGAATACGTCTAGGCGTATTTTTTTCGTTGCCGATTTTTTTTGGCATGATATATACAATCTGGTCCTAAGTGCATAAACGACTCCTAACTTTGGCACCAACAATTACACCTGCTGAAAGCAGTATAAATGCTGAAGCCTAAGTTAGACGCTGATGGAGTCTATTCCATAACAATATGCCTAAATTCTGGGAATGCCCCTCGAACGACCCCTTCAAATTACGTGCTATAGGAGTTCTGCACACAGCGTTATAGAATAAAATGTGAGTGTACCTCCCAATTAAGGCCAAGTAACACCAATAATTGGTTGTTAGCAGCCAATTATTGGCACTGATTGACTCATTAATCAAATTGTGCATGCAAATCAGCAATGTGCAGTGATTTGCATGTGCAAATTTAGTTGCCATATATAGAATCCGAGAGATAGCCAGAGTATGAGTGAAGCACGGGCAAGACTCATTTATATGAATAATTTATAGAAAACTATATAAACGCATGTGTCTATATAGTGCATGGCTATGGCTAGCGTGTTTGCACCCAATTTTCCTATTAGTGAATGGCCATTATATGCCTATATCTAGCCTGTTACACTAGTATTCCATATATATCCTATGCTCAAATCATGTGACCTCTAGATGTCTGTATTTATTATTATTATTAATTATTGCATTTATATCCTACAAAATCCTGAAAATGGGTTTGAGTTCAATGTGGTTACGGGTTGTAATTTAAGATACAGAGTATTGAGTGTCAAATATTGAAAATAGTATTTTATAGTGATAGAAAAATTCAGACAGTTTGTAAATATTGATATATTCATAAGTGAACAGTTAATTTACCCCCCCCCCCCCCCCATTTTCTAAGCGCTAATACTGACAAAGCCCATGTACTTTGAATGGGCTTTGTTGGCATTGCTGTGCGGCTTAGTAATTTAGGGCCCCTTTACAAAGCAGCAGTAAGCCCAATGCGGGCTTACCACTCGCTAAAAAGGAAGTACCGCTGGGCTACCGCATCAGCCCAGTGGTAGTTCCTACCCCACGCTGCAAAAATATTTAAAATTTTTGTAGCGCCGTGTACCTGGCAGTAATCGGGCGGTGCCGAGCACTGACTGGTTACTGCCAGGTTAGCGCGAGAGCTCTTACCGCCACCTCAATGGGTGGTGGTAAGGCCTCCCCCTGAAAAGGCCGCACTGCAAGTGCTTCAGTTGCCTCACGGCCATTTCCTGAAAAAAAAAGAAAGACCTACCTCTTGCAGTAAAAGGGGGCCTTGTTGCCCGTCACAAACACACGCAGATGCCAGCACAAGCCCCCTTTTGCTGCAGCTTGGTAAAAGGGGCCCTTAAGTATTTAGGTGCACAGGTCCAGTGCAAACCATTTGTGCGGTCAGTATGTGCCGATCCATGTACTGGCATGAAAGTCAAGCTGTCCAATGAGACTGACAAAATGTTATTTTATTTAATACTTATTATTTATGACCACCAGATACAGATAGACCCTCTGCTCAAACTAGCCATGCAAATAGCGTGAAAACAGTTCCCCTTACTGGTATTCTAAAAAGTGCTCGAGTTCTGCATAAGTCTAAATATACGAAGAGATTTTGCCTGCTGGTTTTCCTGATGCTGCAAAAAGATATTTGGACCTGGTCCACACAGATGTACTCTTTCCCACATCTGTGAATTTTGCAGAATTGAGGTCTTTGTGTTTAATCATAATACATTTCGCAGATGAAAGCTAACTATTTTGTCCCTTCTACAATGGCTTTGTGGAAACTATCACAAGCGCGTAATGATTTATCACAAAAGCAAAGCATGAAGATGCAATTTCTTTGGGAAAGCTTTTAATGATTACCATTTAGGTAATTATTCACAAAATAGTTACCATCTGTTTTACATCACCCTGGTACAAGCATATGGAAGCGAAGTATTTCCTGGAGTTCACACTTTATTTGGACTCGCAAGCGAGTATTTGAAATAAAGTTGCCAGCAGAAACAGAAAGAACGGGTGAAGTGCACTTTGGCAATAAACTTTGGCCACATTCCTTTCAAATGCCCTTGTAGTAATTCCTTTTGAGTGCAATAACGCCCATTGGGCAGAGTTTGTAGACTGCAGACTGCCCTGTTGTTGAACTCAGTAGTACAGAAAACTGTTCTCCACTAGTTTTCACTCAACTATTTGTTTTCTCTGATCAATGGAAATGTTTCAGCCAATTCTTATCTTGTTCTAAAATCAAAGACACAATTAAACCTGAGCAGACATAAACTCTTCATTATCTGTTTCCCAAATTGGAAAATGTTTCCTAGAGTGCCTTACTGCACAACTGCTTTTACTGGTAAAATTATACTGTTTATAGCTGTCTATTGTGCACCTTGCATGTAAGTTGTTGCTGCTGAAAGTGACTTAATGAAAAATGTTATAACATGAACGAAAATACTATAGAGTCCGTATTCAACGGGATGGCTGGACATATTTATATGGATTTTCTGCCAATCTGTATAAAAGTAGGGTGTTATCATAATGGATTACTGGTAAGACATTATTTCACTGTTAATCCCATTTATTAATAACTAGGGAGCCCTTTTACAAAGTGGTGGTAAGCCCAAGGTTGGCTTACTGCTTGCTAAAAAGGAAGTACCAACGGGCTACCGCAGCAGCCCGATGGTAGTTTCCACCCCCAGCATGACAACATATCCAGTGTTACAAGAATATTTTAATTTTTGTAGCGCCGATGTGTACCGGGCGGTAATCGGGCAGTGCTGTGCACTGCTCGGTTACCAGCAGGTTAATGTGGGAGCCCTTACCGCCACCGATTGAGGTGGCGGTAAGGGCTCCCCCTGAAATGGCCGCGCGGCAAGTGCTTCACTTGCCGCACGACCATTTCCTGAAGAAAAGAAAGACCTACCTTTTACCTGCTGCGGTAAAAGGGGGGGGGGCTTGGTGAGCATCAAAAACATGCGCCAATGCCAGCGCAGGCCCCCCTTTGCCGCAGCTTGGTAAAGGGGGCCCTAGATCTCATTGCATAAAATAGGACTTGTGCAAAAATAGCACAAGTTATTGGTAAAATAACACGTCGTAACGATAGCCCACATTGATAACTACACCCCTAAATTGAACTGCTGAATATGGATCATAACTTTCCCACATAAATTATACGAATAATTTATCTATAAAAGTTAGAACTGCTATTTACATGGTCACCTTCTAAGAACAGTTATTCAGATACTGACTGAATTTCAACTTTATCTGCATAACTCTTGACTCTGCCCTATGGACAAAATGTATCTGCCCTCTAGAAGAACATTTTTAAAGCTGACTGCCCAAGTGCTTTTGAATATCAATCTTCATGTTTTCAATCCAGTTTTATAATTGTCTAATCCTGTTTTAAGTATTTGCAATATTGCAGTTTCAGTAACTGCAAGGTAGCTGTTTATGACAGGATCCTTGTCAGAGCTGCCAAGGGGCCAATCCACTCAGCGGAAGATTTAGGGTTCACCCTAGCCCACCATAGCTTAGCTCAGCTCAACCCCGCCCCGCCCCACTGTCTATAATTAAGTTTTATTTCACCACCATTGCTCCACCCAGCTCCACCCACAACTCCGCCCATTTCTCTACCACCAGCACAACTGATTTGCGGCCAGCAGCTACAGGAGTGCAAATAGGTGAGAAAATGTGGAATACAAATGCAACAAATAATAATAATAATCATAGTATAAGGCATGGGAAGGAAGGGGTTAATCTTTGTCTCCTGGCTGTGTGATATATATATATGAGATATATATATGAGTCCCAGGAATAATGATGGCTAAGGGAAAACAGCAGTAGAACAGACAGTAGATGCAAATGGTGATGTATAGCTTGATGGGATGTACACTTGTCCTTTAGATTGTAAGCTCTTTGAGCAGGGACTGTTCTTCTATGTTAAATTGTACAGCGCTGCTTAACCCTAGTAGCGCTTTAGAAATGTCAAGTAGTAGTAGTAGTAGTAGTAGTAGTAGTATGGGATGTCCTTGTTGTAAGAGCAGAATAAATCATTTCTTAGCTTCTTGTTTAAAATTAACCAAGGAGGAACAAATCTGGTGGAGGGGAAATGAGTCAGCATGAGTTCAGCAAACAAAATCTAGCCTTAAAGCTATTAGCTGGTTGATATTCAGCAGAAGTTAACCAAGTCAACATCAAACTTCCTAATATGATTTGATAACAGCATTTTCTCAGTTATTACCTAAATGCAAACACAAGTATAATGTTAATTAATAAGTTTTAGATGTTACTGAATACTATTATTCTGTCTCACTGTATTTCCAGTTTTGACACAGTATAAGTCATCACAAGGACAAAATATAAGAAAATCAGTGGGCTGTATTAGGGGCTTATAGCCCATTTAGTTATGTTTAAACAAATGAGAGACCTGCATGAAAGAAAATATTTATTTTATTATTTTGACTTTTGAAAATCACTTGTCCCTGAAACATGCTCAAAACAGAATAATCCATTTGCACAAAAGTGGTAAGGTGAGGATATGATTCCATGTGCCCCAATGAAAGGAGAGTTTAATTTTACTTCCAATCTTTATAACACCAGGCTTCCCATGGTAGATTATAACAACAGTTCAGATGAACTCATCAGTAAACATCACTGAAATTTGGCCAAGTATTACTGGATTGTAGAAAAATGAGCACAAAATACAACCTTTATTAGTGCTGTTTCCACCAGCCACAATAATTTTTGATGCTGTTTTAATGATATTCAGTTTTTATTTGTTGATATTTATATCTACATATGGGAAGGTTTCAAATAAATTAAAAAGCTGTCAAATAAATAAATAAATAAATCTTTTGTCCTCCACCTTTTAAGGCACTGCCTATCCAAATGGAACAGCTTTTGACTTTTTACCGATGAACCACGCATAGGCAGTCCATTATTTCTAATAATCTTTTACTATTGTTTTCAATAGAGTTTACTATTGTTTGGGGTGAACCAGTGTATGGCGGCAATTTCCACCTACTGCCAGTGAGCTCCGCCTACTGGCTTCAACTCATATAATGGGCTAGAAAGCCTCATACCATCTCCTGTTCTCAATCTAACCTCCTTGGTGAGACTGCTCAGTTCAACCCCACTGAGCTGGCATTCTGGCAATACTCAGGGTTAAGAGGTTAGTGCATACTGTATATTTCTTGTTTTGCTTGTGATCACCTAGGCACTGTCCAGTTAGTGCCAGGGTGGTCTGGGGGTAGGGCCAGAAATTAACCGGTTAGCAGCAATATTCAGTGTGCTAACCAGCTAAGTAAGAAGATAAGGTTATGACAGCAAAAAGGCTGTCCTAACTTTATATGCCAAGGTAACCATCCGGTGTCTGGTTAACTTAGTGACCACACAAAACTGGATATTTAATGCTGGAGCCCGGATGTAGTCCAGCATTAATATCTGGGGTTAATTCAGCCTGCAGCTATAAGTGACTTAAAAATTGCTGCCTACTTTAGGCTGGATATCTACCTCTACCTGTCTCTATATAATAGTGCTAAAATAGGCAGTTTCCTGCTCACTTAACCTAGGCAACCTGTTACAAAATTACTCTCACAGAGGATCATTTTAGAACAGGGGCGTAGCCTGACTTCAGCGGGAGGGGGATCTAGAGCCCGAGGTGAGGGGGCACATTTTAGCCCCCCCCCCAGTGCTGCCGCCCCCGCCACTTTTGACCTTCCCCAGCGCCGTCACCCCTCCCCGTCCCTTTCGACCCCCCCTCCCACCACTGCCAGGTCTCCGAGTCCAGCGCGTTCGCTGATCTGGATTCTGTTTCTGTGAGTCCTGACGTCCTGGTGGTGGTGGGAGGGGAGGCAGCAGGGGGGGGGGTGGAAGCAGGGGGGCCAGGGCTAAATCTGCAGGGGCCCATGCCCCCGTGGCCCCAACTAGCTATGCCCCTGCTTTAGAACAGGAAGTCTAGGTTAAGAAAGTATGAATGCACCTAATTTAGCTTAATTTATAAAGACACATAGGGGCCCGTTTACCAAACTGTGGTAAAAAGTGACCTTAGCCCACGCGGGTCTTTCCTGCGTGCTAAGGCCATTTGTACTGCAGAGGTAAAATGGCTGAATTTCCTATTTTCCCATTAATGGCAACATGAAAAATTTTCCATTAGTGCATTGCCATTAGCACATGAGCCCCTGACACCACTTGTTTTGTAGGCAGTAGGAATTCAATCGCTAAACCTGAGCTAATCGGTTAGCGCGTGGCAGTGCTGATGTGCTAACTGATTTGCATAGACCCGCCCACTCTCTGCCCCAGACACACCCCTCCTCAAAATACATTTAAAAAATAATTTAGCGTATGGTTTGTGCACACATTCAAAAATTGCCAAGGGACGTCTCAGCGCGCCCCGTAGTACACCATTTTAAGCTGCGGTAAGAATGTATTAGTGCTTAGTGCAGCTTTGTAAACGGGCCCGTTAGATACTTATGCATCTTTATAAAACAATAGGAATCACAACTAGATTGAAGCCGTGGATATGTGTCCCAGTTTGAGGGATGGTGTAAATACACATACATACACTCTGCACAACCACACATATTTTTTTTAATAAAGAACACATATTGTTTGAGTTTCTGCCCATACTTCACCCAAGAACATGACTACACATGTGATGCATAACGTACGTACATCACGTTAAGTGTTCACTTTTGTATCCTCATTTGTTATGAAGTGAAGACCTTCGAGGGAAGACATATTTTGCTGTGATTAAATCAGACCCCTGACACAGGCATTCACCAAAACAAGAGCTGTGTCGGGTCACTGAATGAAATTGCTTCCTTTGTATCTTGGCTCTGCCTCGTGGTTCCATCTGCGGCCCTATACGCTTCTTTCACTTCACAATTTATAAAATAGTTGACAGTTTGCACTTGAACATAAGCATTCTGTTATAAAATTACCCTCAAAAGGTGAAAATTTGTGCATGCGCTCTCTGGCCGATATTCAGCGCTATTTAACTGGCTAAGCACTAATATTCAGCATGAGATAGCTGGTTATGCTGAATATTAGCACTTAGTGCATAGGGACAGATTCTATATATGGCGTCTAAAAAGTCCACTTGAAAAACATTTCCAGCTAAGCGTGTTCAATAAGCAGCACCTAGATTTAGGCACAGTATATAAAATATGCTTAGTCGATATCCCAGCTTAAAACTATGCGCCTCCATTTACACCAATGAAAACATGTCATAAATCCCTGCATGTAGATTTACTGGGACCATATTCTTTAACTACGTGTGTAAATTTTGGAAATCCCACAAAACACCCATTTCCTTGCCCATAGCCACACCCCTTTTGAAGTGCACACATTAGAATTTAGGTACAGTTCAATATAGAATACGCTTAGCTAGCTGTGAGCGTAAATTCTAATTATTGCCAATTAGTGCTCATTATTGCTTGTTAAGTGCTGTTATGAACACTAATTAGCTTGTTGAGCCAATTAAGTGCGTTATTATAGAATACGCCTGGATTTTGGCGCAAATCTCTAGGTGTGCTCTATAGAATCTGGGGGATAGCGGTTAACTGTCTATATTACGTGATATTACCGTTCAGCGTTTCACTGGCTAAGCTCAGTGTCCAAAGCGGACCAACTAAATAGCAGTTCTGTTTGACTGCTATAAACATAACTGGCCAATGCTGAATATTAACTTGACCGGTTAAGTTTAAACTGGCCAAAAATCTGGATATTCAATGCTGGTCACCGGAACTGGCCAGGCATTGAATACCCGGGCTCAGCACCAATCACGGGACTTAGCCAGCTGCCTCCCAAGGGCTGAATATCGGCCGGTCGTTGCTCATACCTGCATATTTTACACAATATCATTCCCCTAATTCTTTGAACTTGAGCACACAATATTGCAATATTGCACACAATATTGCAACTAGCGTGCAAAACTGCATGTGCAAGTTATAGAATAGCACCTAACCATGGTTTAAGTGGGTGCTAATTGGCTTTAACTGCCAATAATGACTTGGTAGTAATTGGCACCAATTTGCAGTTAACGTGCATAACTGCACCTAGGTGGCAGCAGTGAGCATTTTTTTTTAGCTGCCACCAGCATTATTCCTGGATTTTCAATGTCGGGCCATATCCAGGCACAGCATTGCATATCCAGGTTTATGCAGCTGCCTATAACTTTATGCGGTCAAGTGCAATATTCAGCATTTAAATGCATAAGTGACACTGTACAAAGATAGGACTGATTTTTATGTGATCCGATTTAACCACAAACTTAGACGGTGAATACTGGCCCTGGACCGCTCACAAAATATCCGGCATTGAGTTTAGCGGTACTGCTGAATATTAGTGGATAGCCCTGAACATGCTATTTTATCAGCCAGGAACCATTTCGGGACGGTTAAATTGCTTTCAATATGGACTCCTAAGTTCTATAGCGCGTAACTGCAAAGGGGTGTTAACATGGGCGTAGTATGGGCATAGCATGGGTGTGCCAGGCAATTATGTATTGTTTATAGAATACTGTCAGGCATGCAACTGACAGTGTTTAGGCCCGAGCATCTACACCAGCCTTTGACATGGCATAAATGCACACGCCTAAAGTTAGGCACTCAAATACCTACTTACGCTAGTATTCTGTAATGCCTTCAGCATCCATCTTTGCCGTTATAGAATACCTGATTAGCGTTCAATTTTTTTCACCTAACTTTTGGTGTCCTTTCTTGAATCTACCCCTATGCCCATATATTACAGCTTTGTCTCTGCTCGTCTCCAACTAGAGGGTGATTCAAACTGGGGTTTTCAGTTCGGCACAAACCAAATCCTTGGCCAGAGGTGCTTGGGTACAACAGTCTTGCCTGGAAGTACCTGTAGAGATAAGGCTGCAAGACTCTTGGCTGGATCTATGATAGGTTCAAGATCCGGACTTTCGTTGGTCGGCTCAAAGGCTGAGAAAGTGTGTCAGCTCGAATGTTCTTTTCAGTGAGATGGAAAACCACCCAGAGGTCTCAATTTAAATTATGTACTATGGCCTTTAAGGCATTGCATGGGGACCTTCCAGTATATCTGGTTGAATTTGTTTCTTTTTTAGAAAAACAATTAGATAGCTCTTGCGGTAATTTCATTTTTGGCGCGCATCTGATGCGCGTCTGAAAAATATTTTTTATTTTCGGACATGCATAACAGAGATGCGCCAAGTGGAATTTGACGCGCATAGGTCATTACCGCCCAAATTCTTTACCGCTAGGTCAATGGTTGGCAGTAAGGTCTCAGACCCAAAATGGACGTGCGGCAGCCTAGTATTAGACATTATTAAACCTTCCTACCTTTAACCCCACATGACTGAATCTTCTCTTCCCTATTCCACTATAACATCTTTTGTACTTGTCCCCTATCGGACTTGGCGAATGCCTTTACGGTATTATGTAAGCCACATTGAGCCTGCAAGTATGTGGGAAAATGTGGGATACAAATGTAATAAATAAATAAAAACAAAGATGGATTCACCGTTTGAAATCTTTAGAACCAATTGGTTTGAACACCATGATTGAATAGTCAACTTTTTTCTGAAAATCCATTCCAGGTTTTGATAAGTTACAATTAAGTTTGGATTTGACTGCACTCCATAGTTTTTGCATGGGAAGTGCTGATTGGATATCATCATGACTGCGTGCTTTTGAAATTTCCATAAAGAGCAAGCACCATGATAATGAGCAGAACTGCAGCAGAAAAAATATGTATCATGCAGGCAGGCAGCAGCTGAGAAGAGATAGTGATATATGATATACAGTAAGTACTGGTATTAGTTTTTACAATTTTTAAGAGTTTGGTTATTATTTATGTAAATGTTGCTGATATAATTTTGTTTTTCACAGAATCAATGCACATTCATTCCCTAGAAAAAACAATAGTGAAATGGGACCCCACTGGGATTAAAGCTATGTGTGCTGTTTATATTTTTTAAGTGTTTGAGAACGTTATATTTATGAAAATTTAAAAATTTGGAGTTTATGGAGGTTTTTGGCCAATGATGAGTTTAAGCCATGCACTACAGGTTCTGTTGAGGCCTTTTTTCTTCTTCTTCTTAATAAAATCTTTATTGCAACATAAATATTTTCCACAGTTTGTTTTGGAAATGTTTTTAATACTTCTGTGGCAAGTTCAGTGAAGTTCAGTTGTAAATGCTACCAGGGATTAAAAAAAAAAATACAGAATACATGTATATTTTGAAGAATTACCCTATCCATGCCCACAACATACCTCTTTCAGACTGTCTATGCCACATTTGTATATTTAAGTGATGATATTTCAAAATTGCCACATATGTTTACAGGGCAAATTACAAGTGTAAATCAGCTGTTTACATGTTTAATTCGTTCCTAACCCTTCTCAAACCAATTCCATAATATCTCTTGCAGTTACAACACAGAACAGAGTGAATTCTATTGGAAAAGAAGAGCTCGGGTTATCACAGATGATTGTATCCCAGGGCTCCTGAGTTCTTTGTGTCCTGATTAAGGGGAAGCCAGAAACCCAGTATAACATTACAGTAGAAAATATCTAGATCACAGACATCCAGACAAAGGGGATACTTTGCAAAAAATTATGACCCTCTGGTCAAGCTGAATAGGCACAAGCATAACCCTCTAAAATGTGCACAGTAAATACATTTTAAATTCCAAAAAGCAATTAGTAAAGAAAATAATTATTGAAAATAACCACATTAACCTCCGGTCATTACGGTCCTCTCAAACACAGCAACATGATGACTTAGGCTATTAGTAAGCTTGGCGGCCTCCCAACACCAACAATAGCTTCTAATTAATTGATCTCACCTCTAATGTGCTATTGTTAGCCTAGTGCCCTTCATTTGTTTGCCTCTAGATCCCATTGCTCCTTTCCCTTGATTGTATTTGTTACTGTACTCTCTCTGTCTCTTTCAATTAAGCACAGGTTAAGTAGTTCAACCGCAAGAGAATAGGAGATAATGGCACCAATAAAAGTAATCTCTTTAATTTGCTAAATGGATTACAGGGAAACCCAGCCAAAGTGAAGTCATAGCTACAGTAGTGGCCTTCACTTGAACTATAGGCAGTGTCTAAGCTTTAACCTTCTGCGTGTTGATATTCTTATCAGCTCTGCAATTTTATCACAGCATGAGTTTGCTTGTTTCCATTAAAGACATCAGTCCTTCTGAAATGCATTCATAAGCTATCTCATTGAAGCATATAGTAAATATATTGTGCATGTGAGAAACAAAAGCGTTTGTGTGGGGCCTGAACTGGAATATTTACCAACGTAACAATTTTTAAGGCGTCCCATGCGCAGCTGTAAAGAGCTTCATACTTCACAATATACATACGAAACCACGTATACACGTAGCATGCATGTGTTTCCACAATTCTACAGTAATGCCTATGTTTACTAAGGTGCGCTGTAGGTGCGTTAGCGGTTTTAACACGCGTTAATGGTTTACACGTGTTAAATGCTAATGCGCCCATAAACACATATAGGCGCGTTAGTGTTTAACGCGCCTTAACTTTAAAGGCATGTTAAAAATGCTAACGCACCATAGTAAACATACCCCTAGGGTTGTCAAATGATCTGTCTACAAGTCAAAACCGACTGGATAACACTGTAATAAAAATATTTCAGCTGAAACTCAACACAGAAACAACCCAATGCCTAATACTCACCTCGCAACATAACACAACTAAATTCACCACCATTAACACACCAAAACTGAATCTTCCAATTTCGGACACCCTAAAAATTCTTGGAGTTACCATTGATCGACACCTAACACTTGAGAGTCACGCGAAAAACACAGCCAAGAAGATGTTCCAATCAATGTGGAAATTAAAAAGAGTAAGACCTTTCTTCCCAAGAACCATCTCCTGCAACCTGATACAATCAATGCTAATCAGTCATCTAGATTACTGCAATGCACTCTACACTGGCTGCAAAGAGCAAATAATTAAGAAACTTCAGACAGCTCAGAACACTGCAGCTAGACTCATATTCGGTAAAACAAAATATGAAAGTGCTAAACCCTTACGAGAAAAACTGCACTGGCTTCCACTCAAAGAACGCATTACGTTCAAAATATGCACCCTAGTTCACAAAATCATTCACGGCGACGCCCCAGCCTACAAGTCAGACCTGATAGACTTACCACCCAGGAATGCTAAAAAATCATCCCGCACATTCCTAAATCTTCACTTCCCCAACTGTAAAGGTCTAAAATACAAACTAACGCATGCGTCAACATTTTCCTACCTGAGCACACAATTCTGGAATGCACTGCCGCGCAAACTAAAAACGATCTATGAACTAACTAACTTCCGCAAACTACTGAAGACCCATCTCTTTATCAAGGCATACCACAAAGATCAACAAATATGAACTCCTACATATATATCCAGAACTGCTTTACAATATCTACTTGTTAAACTACTATCATGCTTTATTTTGCTCTATTATGCTTTATTACTACCGTGCCTACAACATTTGCTTGTTAAATTTACTATCATGTTTTATCATTACCATGCTACCCAAGATCCTTCTGTTACACTTAATGTATATTTTCTTATATACTTCCATTATTCATGATGTATTGTAAGCCACATTGAGCAAAAAGGTGGGAAAATGTGGGATACAAATGCAATAAATAAATAATAAATAATAATGCATAATACTGGTAATTCCCTCTCCCGTTGTTTGCAAATTGTGCTTTAGATGTACAGTGGTGGAAATAAGTATTTGATCCCTTGCTGATTTTGTAAGTTTGCCCACTGACAAAGACATGAGCAGCCCATAATTGAAGGGTAGGTTATTGGTAACAGTGAGAGATAGCACATCACAAATTAAATCCGGAAAATCACATTGTGGAAAGTATATGAATTTATTTGCATTCTGCAGAGGGAAATAAGTATTTGATCCCCCACCAACCAGTAAGAGATCTGGCCCCTACAGACCAGGTAGATGCTCCAAATCAACTCGTTACCTGCATGACAGACAGCTGTCGGCAATGGTCACCTGTATGAAAGACACCTGTCCACAGACTCAGTGAATCAGTCAGACTCTAACCTCTACAAAATGGCCAAGAGCAAGGAGCTGTCTAAGGATGTCAGGGACAAGATCATATACCTGCACAAGGCTGGAATGGGCTACAAAACCATCAGTAAGACGCTGGGCGAGAAGGAGACAACTGTTGGTGCCATAGTAAGAAAATGGAAGAAGTACAAAATGACTGTCAATCGACAAAGATCTGGGGCTCCACGCAAAATCTCACCTCGTGGGGTATCCTTGATCATGAGGAAGGTTAGAAATCAGCCTACAACTACAAGGGGGGAACTTGTCAATGATCTCAAGGCAGCTGGGACCACTGTCACCACGAAAACCATTGGTAACACATTACGACATAACGGATTGCAATCCTGCAGTGCCCGCAAGGTCCCCCTGCTCCGGAAGGCACATGTGACGGCCCGTCTGAAGTTTGCCAGTGAACACCTGGATGATGCCGAGAGTGATTGGGAGAAGGTGCTGTGGTCAGATGAGACAAAAATTGAGCTCTTTGGCATGAACTCAACTCGCCGTGTTTGGAGGAAGAGAAATGCTGCCTATGACCCAAAGAACACCGTCCCCACTGTCAAGCATGGAGGTGGAAATGTTATGTTTTGGGGGTGTTTCTCTGCTAAGGGCACAGGACTACTTCACCGCATCAATGGGAGAATGGATGGGGCCATGTACCGTACAATTCTGAGTGACAACCTCCTTCCCTCCGCCAGGGCCTTAAAAATTGGTCGTGGCTGGGTCTTCCAGCACGACAATGACCCAAAACATACAGCCAAGGCAACAAAGGAGTGGCTCAGGAAGAAGCACATTAGGGTCATGGAGTGGCCTAGCCAGTCACCAGACCTTAATCCCATTGAAAACTTATGGAGGGAGCTGAAGCTGCAAGTTGCCAAGCGACAGCCCAGAACTCTTAATGATTTAGAGATGATCTGCAAAGAGGAGTGGACCAAAATTCCTCCTGACATGTGTGCAAACCTCATCATCAACTACAGAAGACGTCTGACCGCTGTGCTTGCCAACAAGGGTTTTGCCACCAAGTATTAGGTCTTGTTTGCCAGAGGGATTAAATACTTATTTCCCTCTGCAGAATGCAAATAAATTCATATACTTTCCACAATGTGATTTTCTGGATTTAATTTGTGATGTGCTATCTCTCACTGTTACCAATAACCTACCCTTCAATTATGGGCTGCTCATGTCTTTGTCAGTGGGCAAACTTACAAAATCAGCAAGGGATCAAATACTTATTTCCACCACTGTATATAGACTGACACTGACGTTCATATTGCATACGTCCCACTTTTACCAAGCTGGGATACACTTGTCTATAGAACCTGCAAATGGCAAGGGAGTGTGGTCTGGATGTGTTTGGGGCAGGGCTAGAGCAGGCCTAGGAAATGATTGTTTATTTTCCATTTCAGAAGGGGCATGCACATCTATGCCTTAACAGACTGACATAGGAATTTAATCATGTTAGGATATCTAGGTTTCAGAAAAAACGTTCCTATTGAGAAGCACTTCACTGAAACAGTTAGAGGAGGTCATTCTCTTAATCACCCATTGGTTGATGATTCCTCCTCTTCCCCCTGAAAGCAAAATGGGTAAGGGATATTGGGTTCTCTGGAGAAAAATAAATGTTTCTAAAATGCTTAAGATAACCATAAGTACATAAGTACATAAGTAATGCCACACTGGGAAAAGACCAAGGGTCCATCAAGCCCAGCATCCTGTCCACGACAGCGGCCAATCCAGGCCAAGTGCACCTGGCAAGCTTCCCAAACGTACAAACATTCTATACATGTTATTCCTGGAATTGTGGATTTTTCCTAAGTCCATTTAGTAGCGGTTTATGGACTTGTCCTTTAGGAAACCGTCCAACCCCTTTTTAAACTCTGCTAAAAGCTAACCGCCTTCACCACTTTCTCCGGCAACGAATTCCAGAGTTTAATTATACGTTGGGTGAAGAAAACTTTTCTCCGATTTGTTTTAAATTTACTACACTGTAGTTTCATCGCATGCCCCCTAGTCCTAGTATTTTTGGAAAGTGTGAACAGATGCCCATCCCTGCTATCATTTTAGTTGCCCTTCGCTGCACCTTTTCCAATTCTACTATATCTTTCTTGAGATGCGGCGACCAGAATTGAACACAATACTCAAGTTGCGGTTGCACCATAGAGCGATACAACGGCATTATGACACCCTCACACCTGTTTTCCATACCTTTCCTAATAATACTCAACATTCTATTTGTAGACCTTATATGTATTTGCCATACATTTTCAGGCTATGCCACAACCTCTCTGTGATATTCTAACTTCCCTATTTTGCCAGTATCTTTTTATATGTAAGGAGATATACAAAGCCCAAAACATAAAGAAAGAAAGGCCTTTCTCTAAACCTTGGCCTTAACTTCTCCTATGATCTAATTTTAAGTGTACACCATATCCTTGTTAAAGTTTAGTGCCATGCTCCACCTTGATTAAGGTGAAAACCATCCTTTCAGATTAAGTTCCCTCTCCTGTAAAATGTTCTTGATTTCCTAAAAAAAAATCACATTTTTTACCCTGCACTGCCATCTCAACTAAGCATTGCGGCTCAGGACTTGGCATACCCACATATGGTATTGCAAGCATTTCTGCAAATTAGTACATAAGTACATAAGTACATAAGTAGTGCCATACTGGGAAAGACCAAAGGTCCATCTAGCCCAGCATCCTGTCACCGACAGTGGCCAATCCAGGTCAAGGGCACCTGGCACGCTCCCCAAACGTAAAAACATTCCAGACAAGTTATACCTAAAAATGCGGAATTTTTCCAAGTCCATTTAATAGCGGTCTATGGACTTGTCCTTTAGGAATCTATCTAACCCCTTTTTAAACTCCGTCAAGCTAACCGCCCGTACCACGTTCTCCGGCAACGAATTCCAGAGTCTAATTACACGTTGGGTGAAGAAAAATTTTCTCCGATTCGTTTTAAATTTACCACACTGTAGCTTCAACTCATGCCCTCTAGTCCTAGTATTTTTGGATAGCGTGAACAGTCGCTTCACATCCACCCGATCCATTCCACTCATTATTTTATACACTTCTATCATATCTCCCCTCAGCCGTCTCTTCTCCAAGCTAAAAAGCCCTAGCCTTCTCAGCCTCTCTTCATAGGAAAGTCGTCCCATACCCACTATCATTTTCGTCGCCCTTCGCTGTACCTTTTCCAATTCTACTATATCTTTTTTGAGATACGGAGACCAGTACTGAACACAATACTCCAGGTGCGGTCGCACCATGGAGCGATACAACGGCATTATAACATCCGCACACCTGGACTCCATACCCTTCCTAATAACACCCAACATTCTATTCGCTTTCCTAGCCGCAGCAGCACACTGAGCAGAAGGTTTCAGCGTATCATCGACGACGACACCCAGATCCCTTTCTTGATCCGTAACTCCTAACGCGGAACCTTGCAAGACGTAGCTATAATTCGGGTTCCTCTTACCCACATGCATCACTTTGCACTTGTCAACATTGAACTTCATCTGCCACTTGCACGCCCAATCTCCCAGTCTCGCAAGGTCCTCCTGTAATCGTTCACATTCCTCCTGCGACTTGACGACCCTGAATAATTTTGTGTCATCGGCGAATTTAATTACCTCACTAGTTATTCCCATCTCTAGGTCATTTATAAATACATTAAAAAGCAACGGACCCAGCACAGACCCCTGCGGGACCCCACTAACTACCCTCCTCCACTGAGAATACTGTCCACGCAATCCTACTCTCTGCTTCCTATCTTTCAACCAGTTCTTAATCCATAATAATACCCTACCTCCGATTCCATGACTCTGCAATTTCTTCAGGAGTCTTTCGTGCGGCACTTTGTCAAACGCCTTCTGAAAATCCAGATATACAATATCAACCGGCTCCCCATTGTCCACATGTTTGCTTACCCCCTCAAAAAAATGCATTAGATTGGTGAGGCAAGACTTCCCTTCACTAAATCCGTGCTGACTTTGTCTCATCAGTCCATGTTTTTGTATATGCTCTGCAATTTTATTCTTAATAATAGCCTCCACCATCTTGCCCGGCACCGACGTCAGACTCACCGGTCTATAATTTCCCGGATCTCCTCTGGAACCCTTCTTAAAAATCGGAGTAACATTGGCTACCCTCCAGTCTTCCGGTACTACACTCGATTTTAGGGACAGATTGCATATTTCTAACAGTAGCTCCGCAAGTTCATTTTTTAGTTCTATTAATACTCTGGGATGAATACCATCAGGTCCCAGTGATTTACTACTCTTCAGCTTGCTGAACTGACCCATTACATCCTCCAAGGTTACAGAGAATTCGTTTAGTTTCTCCGACTCCCCCGCTTCAAATATTCTTTCCGGCACCGGTGTCCCCCCCAAATCCTCCTCGGTGAAGACCGAAGCAAAGAATTCATTTAATTTCTCCGCTACGGCTTTGTCCTCCCTGATCGCCCCTTTAACACCATTTTCGTCCAGTGGCCCAACCGACTCTTTGGACGGTTTCCTGCTTTTAATGTATCTAAAAAAATTTTTACTATGTATTTTTGCTTCCAACGCTAATTTCTTCTCAAAGTCCTTTTTTGCCCTCCTTATCTCCGCTTTGCATTTGGCTTGGCATTCCTTATGATCTATCCTGTTACTTTCAGTTGGTTCTCTTCTCCACTTTCTGAAGGATTGTTTTTTGGCTCTAATGACTTCCTTTATCTTACTGTTTAGCCACGCCGGCTGACGTTTAGTCTTTTTTCCCTTTTTTCTAATACGTGGAATATATTTGTCCTGAACCTCCAGGATGGTGTTTTTAAACAGCATCCACGCCTGACGCAAGTTTTTTACTCTGCGAGCTGCTCCTTTCAGTCTTTTTTTCACCATTTTTCTCATTTTGTCGTAATCACCTTTTCTATAGTTAAACGCTAGCGTACTTGATTTCCTAGTTTCACTTCCTTCAATGCCAATATCAAAACCGATCATATTATGATCACTGTTGTCAAGCGGCCCTCGTACCGTTACCCCCTGCACTAGATCATGAGCACCACTAAGGACTAAGTCTAGTATTTTTCCTTCTCTTGTCGGCTCCTGAACTAGCTGTTCCATGAAGCTGTCCTTGATTTTATCAAGAAATCTTATGTCCCTTGCGTGTACAGATGTTACATTAACCCAGTCTATATGCGGGTAATTGAAATCCCCCATTATTATTGTGTTGCCCAGTTTGTTTGCGTCCCTGATTTCCTTTAGCATTTCCGCATCCGTCTGTTCGTCCTGGCCAGGCGGACGGTAGTACACTCCTATCACTATCCTTTTCCCCTTTGCACATGGAATTTCAATCCACAGTGATTCCAAGGAGTGTTTTGTTTCCTGCAGAATTTTCAATCTATTTGATTCAAGGCTCTCGTTAATATACAATGCTACCCCTCCACCAATCCGATTCACCCTATCACTACGATATAATTTGTACCCCGGTATGACAGTGTCCCACTGGTTATCCTCCTTCCACCAGGTCTCAGAGATGCCTATTATATCTAATTTTTCATTTAGTGCAATATATTCTAACTCCCCCATCTTATTTCTTAGGCTCCTGGCATTCGCATATAGACATTTCAAACTATGTTTGTTGTTCCTAAGTACATCATGCTTAGTACTTGACAGTATTAATTGGCAATCTTTTGTCTGATTTTTATTGTTATTTAAGGATACCCGATCTACTACAATCTCTTTTGCAACCTCACTATCAGGATACTCTATCTTCCCTGTTATGGTGATATCTTTGAAAGATACCTTATCCCGAACCATGCTCTTTTGAGCGACTGTCGGCCTTCCCCCCATTTCTAGTTTAAAAGCTGCTCTATCTCCTTCTTAAACGCCGATGCCAGCAGCCTGGTCCCACTCTGGTTAAGATGGAGCCCATCCTTTCGGAATAGGCTCCCCCTTCCCCAGAATGTTGCCCAGTTCCTAACAAATCTAAAGCCCTCCTCCCTGCACCATCGTCTCATCCACGCGTTGAGACTCTGGAGCTCTGCCTGTCTCTTGGGCCCTGCGCGTGGCACAGGTAGCATTTCAGAAAATGCTACCCTGGAGGATCTGGATTTCAGCTTTCTACCTAAGAGCCTAAATTTTGCTTCCAGAACCTCTCTCCCACATTTTCCTATGTCATTAGTACCCACATGTACCAAGACAGCCGTCTCCTCCCCAGCACTATATAAAATCCTATCTAGGTGACGCGTGAGGTCCGCCACCTTCGCACCAGGCAGGCAAGTCACCAGGCGATCCTCACGTCCACCAGCCACCCAGCTATCTATATGCCTAATGATCGAATCACCAAGTACAACAGCTGTCCTAACCTTTCCCTCCCGGGCAATATTTGGAGATATATCCTCGGTGCGAAAGGATAGTACATCCCCTGGTGGGCAGGTCCTGGCTACAGGAGTACTTCCTACTTCACCAGGGTGATGCTCTCCTTCTAGGAGACCTCCCTCCTCCCTCCTCCAAGGTAGCACATAAATGTTTAGTTACTGCTCTGCAATATGAACCTTCACGTGCCCATTTAGACCCGTTGATCTTTTAGACATAACCAGCACAAACATCCATTTCTCCATTGTCAGATCCTGTTCTGAAATACTAGCAGAACTTAACATCTCCTGACCTGAAAGTCTCAGTTCTGCTTTGTACTTTCTTTCTAAAACACTGCTGTAAGGCTTTTATTTCCCCATTCTGTGTCTATGAGAAAAAAAAAAGTAAAGGGTAAGTAAATCAGGCAAATCTCATAACTAGAAAATACTGTTTTAAAATGATATTTATCTTTTAAAGTTTTTCCATTTCAAGCAGAAGAACCAACAGAGAAATAGTCATCATGGAAGCAAAACAGGAAACATTAGCCCTATACAGTGGTGTGCTGGTAAATTTTTAACAACAGGCTCTCTCCCCAGTCCACCTCGGCGCCCCCCCCACCTCGGCGCCCCCACATCCACCTCTGCGCCCCCGCCCGTCCACCACTGCGCCCCCCACCCACCTCTGCGCCCCCCCCCAAAAAATTGCAGAGCTGGCTATACCCGGGGGGGGGGGGGGGGGGGGGGGGCGGTGGCCAACACATTACTCTCTCCAGGAAAAAAAAATTAAATGATCCCAGGTTCCAATCTAATTCATGTTTAATATGGGATAAAATGCCATAAATAAGTAAATAAACATAAACTTTTAACGTTCAGCACCTGATTCTCAAAGTGGACATATTCCAAACACTATAATGAAAATAAAATTATTTTTTTCTACCTTTGTTGTCTGGTGACTTTGTTTCTCTGATTCTGCTGCTCTCTATCTGTTCCCTTGACTCTGTTTCCAGGGCTTCCTTTCCATTTATTTCTTTTCTTTCCTCCTTTCTTCTTCATTTCTGGTCCTCCGCATACTTGACTGTACAGTGGATCCAGCTTCTGCCTATTTTCTCCATCCATGTGCAGTTTCTCTCCTCACTTCCTTTTCCCTCATCTAATCTCTTTCCTCTATCTTCCCTCCATGTCCAGAATGTCTCTTGCTCTCCCTGCCATCCATGTCCTGCATTTCTCCTCTCTCCCCTGCCCCTCTCTATCCATCCATACCCAGCAATTCTCTTCTCTCCCCTGCCCCCTCTGCCCATCCATGCCCAGCAATTCTCTCCCCTGCTTCCCTCTGCCCATCCATGCCCAGCAATTCTCTCCCCTGCTTCCCTCTGCCCATCCATGCTCAGCAATTCTCTCCCCTGCCCCCCTCTGCCCATCCATGCCCAGCAGTTCTCTCCCCTGCCTCCCTCTGCCCATCCATGCCCAGCAATTCTCTCCCCTGCCTCCCTCTGCCCATCCATGCCCAGCAGTTCTCTCCCCTGCCGCCCTCTGCCCATCCATGCCCAGAAGTTCTCCTCCCTCCCCTGCCCTCCCGCTCCCATCCAGGTCTAGCGATGTCCTTCACCCCCCCATCTTCCCCTGCCGCTCCCATCCATCCGTTAATTACCTGCCTCGAAGCGCCGCATTATCTAAATCCTGCCTGCTGCCCGTCTCCAGCTGCCTGCCTTCCCTGCTTGCTTCTCAGGAGTTGGTTCGCGCCCTTAGTCCCGCCGCAGGAAAAGGAAATGACGTCAGAATGACATCAGAAGGCGGACGGACGGAAAATAATGCCGGCAATGTCAAACCCGGCCAAATCCAAGGCATTTGGTTGTGGGAGGAGCCAGCATTTGTAGTGCACTGGCCCCCCTCACATGATAGTACACCAACTGGGCACCCTAGGGGGCACTTCTAAAAATTAAAAAATAAAATAAAAATTGCTCCCAGGTGCATAGCTCCCTTCCCTTGGTTGTTTAGCCCCCCAAATCCCCCCAAAACCCACTCCTCACAACTCTACACCATTACCATAGCCCTAAGGGGTGAAGGGGGCACCTACATGTGGGTACAGTGGGTCTTGGGTGGGTTTTGGGGGGCTCCCATTTACCACCACAAGTGTAACAGGTAGGGGGGATGGGCCTGGGTCCACCTGTCTGAAGTGCACTGCACCCACTAAAAACTGCTCCAGGGACTTACATACTGCTATCAGGGAGCTGGGTGTAACATTTGAGGCTGGCATAGAGGCTAGCAAGAAAGGGTTTTTTTTGGGGGGTTTTTTTGGGTGGGAGGGGGTTGGTGACCACTGGGGGAGTAAGGGGAGGTCATCCCCGATTCCCTCCAGTGGTCATTTGGTCAGTTGGGGCTCCTTTTTGAAGCTTGGTGGTGAAATAAAAGGGACCAAGTGAAGCCAGCGAAATGCTTGTCAAGCCTGGCTTTTTTATTTCCATTATTGGTCGAAGCCGGCCATCTCGTGAGCACGCCCTCGTCCCGTCCCCGTCCTGCCTTCACTACCCTACCGACACGCCCCCCTTGATGTTTTGCCAGCTCCGCGACGGAAAGTAGTTGAATCCGGCCAAAATCGGCTTTCGATTATACCGATTTGGCCAGTTTCAGGAGATCGCCGACCATCTCCCGATTTGTGTCGGAAGATGGCTGGCGATCACTTTCGAAAATGAGCTGGATAGGTGCCTATGGTGCTCAATTTCAAAGCATATGTCTCAAATGGCCAAAATGGACATCCATGTGCTTGAAATGTCCATGTCCCAATTTTGCAAAGGCAGAATAGGGATGCCTAACACTGCAGTATGCCCACATAGCAAGAGGGCGTTGTGGGCGTGCTTTGGGCAGAACTAGAAAGGGCCCAAAAAACAGGACATCCAACAGCGATTTTCAAACCAGGAAGAAGGTCATTTTTTATCTAAACCTGTTTCAGTTACGTCCAAGTTACACAAAGGTATTCTGATTGACCACTGGAGGGATTAAGGCATGACACCATCTCAATCTCCCAGTGGTTACTGTCCCCCTCCCTCTCCCCAGAAAGTAAAACCATACAGGGATATCAGGATCTATGACAGCTTTAGGTATTAAGAGCATTCTTAACAACATGTAAAGCAGGTCTCAGGAATAGCCTAGTGGTTGGTGCAGTGGACTGTAAATCAAAGAACCCAGGTTCAAATTCCCCCTTCAGCACTTTTTTTTTCTTTTAAATTGTGAGCCCTCCAGAAACAGAAAAATACCTACTGTACTTAAATATATATGACACCTGCATGCCTGAAGGCTATTGAAGTGGTTGGTGTACATTCAGGAATAGTAGGTATTTTTCTGCTCCTGAAGGGCTCACAATTACAAAACAAAAAACGAGTTAAAGTGGGATTTGAACCTATGTTCCCTTGGTTTATAGTCTACTACACTAACCACTAAGTTGACCTTCTACTCTATATAGGCATCTGTGTGGCTATTTTCTAAGCATGCAGTTCTACAGAAATCCATGTCCCTTGTTTTCCCCTGTTCAAAATTTTAGATGTTTCAGTTTGTAAAATGAATGTTAATGCTAGAGCTTTCTAGCACATGGGCATCCATCTCATGCTGTCAATGGAAAATCAAATAACTCTTGTCAAAAGTACTCTTTGTATATCAAGGAAACTGAGAAGTATTAGGAAATATTTACATGAAGACCAAATTAGATTGGTGGTTCAGTCATTGATTTTAAGCAAATTGGACTTATCTGCTTAAAATCAATGATTGAACCACCAATCTAAATTGGTCTTCGTGGAGCTCTCGAAACATTTCTTAAAGAGGATTCAAATGATCCAGAATATGGCTGTGCGGTTACTCTTTCCTCAGATAAAATTAAGATAGGATCACTCCTTTTTTCATGAAGTTACACTGGCTTCCAATAGATGTCAAAATATTGTTTAAGTTGGGTTACTTGATTTTTAAAATTCTACATGGTTTGTCACCTAAATGTATGATTTATCTTGTTTGTACATCATTAGTTGGCTAATTTTATAATGTTAGGAGCATAATGGCTTTATCTTTCCCAAGTCCCAAAGGGATAATTTCAAAGAAGATGTTTTCTTCTCTGTTTTCACATTAAGCAGCTAGTTTTTCGTCTTCTCTCCCATATGATTTAAAGCTTAGGTCCAGTATTAATATTTTTAAAGTGGGGTTTAAAACAACGCTATTTCATAAGCGTGTCTTGACCAAGTAATAAGTTGTTACTCATTTTAATTTTCTAATACTATGTTATGTCCTAGATCTTTGATCTAGTATGTAATCTCTTATGAACTGCTTTGCTGGCTTTAGCAGGCTATGAATAAAATAACTGTAATAAAAAGCAAACCTGTTCTAACTTAGGGAAAGGGGATGGGACTTGATATACCGCCATTACAAATTATATAATGTACTTATTTTGTACCTGGGGCACTGGAGGATTAAGGGCTCTTTTTTCTAAGCAGCTCAGCGATATTTCCCACCCCAAATGTGCCCTCAATTCCAGCACTACAAAAATGTATTTATTTTTGTAGCACCAGAGTGTACCCAGCAGTAATCTGGCAGTGCTGCGCGCTGCCCGGTTACCACCGGGTTAACACAGGAGCCCTTACTGTCACCTCAATGGGTGGTGGTAAGGGCTCCCCTCAAAATGGCCACGCGGTAAGTGCTTTACTTGCCGCATGGCCACTTCCTGCAGGAAGGCGAGACTTCCCTTTTAGCAGCTACAGTAAAAGGGGGCCTTGGTGAGTGTGTAAAACACGCGCTGATGCCAGCCCTCTTTTGCTGCAGCTTGGTAAAAGAGGCCAAGTGACTTGCTCAGGGTCACAAGGAGCTGCAGTGGGAAGCAAACCCAGTTCCCCACAATCAAAGTCCACTGCACTAACTACTAGGCTACTCCTCCTCTCAGATACTTACCTGGGTAATGGTTCTGAACATCGCTGATACCCAGATAAGTTTTGGGGGCCACTTATGACCCGGTTAGTCAATGTCAATGACTGGATTAGGTTCAGCATTGAAGATCTGGGTCAAATTCAGCTAAATGATGGTCAGCACCTTTAAGAACACTGACCACCGCAGGCTGGATTCTGGGGGATATGTTTATAAATGCTTCATGTTTTTATTTCTTCACTGCATATCAGAGGCTTTGCAGATATTTTTGAACACAGCAGGCTGGGACTCAACTTGAGACTAATGAAAACATTTTAGGAGTGGTTGGTGATCACAGTGCAGGGAAACTAAAGACATCTCATCGTGTTCCACTGGAAAAAAGAAACTGGATACATGATCATTTATTTATGCATTAATATTAAACAAGGTATATAGTTGTATAATGTGACAAGACCGAGGGCCTTCTCTACTCCAGACCAACTGATTAACTAAGATGAAAAATACATAGCAACATAGTAGATGGTGGCAGATAACAACCTGAACGGTCCATCCAGTCTTTCCAACAAGATAAACTTATAGCATAGGGTATGACGAGAAACTACACACGTATACTCGATCTTGTCATTTTCATGGCACAGACCATAGAACAGTGGCGTTCCTAGGAGGGCTGACACCCGGGGCGGATTGCTGATGCGCCCCGCCCCACGGGTGCAGTGTGACCCCCCCCCCCCGGCAAAAGGACACCCCCCTGCAAAAGAACCCCCCGCCCGGGTGCACGCCGCTGGGGGGGTGCCGCGCGCGCCTGTCCATCGAGGAAGTAACCTGTTCCGGGGCAGAGGGAGCATGGAACGAACGACGGACAGACGCGCGTGGCACCCCAACCCCAGCGGAGTGCACCCGGGGTGGACCGCGCCCACCGCCCCCCCCCCCTAGGAACGCCACTGCCGTAGAAGTCTGCCTGGCACTGGCTTTGCTTCCCAATTACTGGTGGCTGCCATCTAATCACCAGTAAGCTTATTCGGTTCCATCCTAACCATGCACAAATTATACTGTGTAGGTGCTGGCATTTCTCAGTTTTACTGGAATATATCCTCATTCTTGCAGTGGATTTAGAAAGGTGCTAAAACACTGTTTTCAGTGGTATGCTATTTATAATACATATGGCCCAAGTGTCACTAAATCCCTTGTAGCTGAAGGTGGAAGCTGTTCTTGCATGCCTTTTTGAGGTGACACTATCCCGGAAGTAGCAAAGATTGTTCTAGCCGGGTTCCCAAATGAGGAGGAGTTAGGGGGCTCCTTAGGTCAGTTAAGGCCCAGTTTTGGAGGGAAACGTTTAAGAGTTTACAGCAGGCATGGAGAAAGGACATTAGTTAACAAAACCCATCTTGGAAGGCCAGATATGATATGTATTAAAAAAATAAAAGAAAAAGTGAATGGAAGGCCTAATGATAGCCATTATGATTAAAAAGTGAGGTGAGAAAGAAAATTTTATAGCCAAAGGAACATGTTTCAAAAAATGGAAAAAAGATTCAAATGAAGAAAATAAGAACCAGCACTGTCAAGTTAAATGCAAAGCACTGATAAGGAATGCAAAAATAATGGAGTAACTACCAGTAGGAGTACCATTCTGAGAGCAGCACTGGGAGAGGCAGGAGCAATTGGGCATTGCTCCTGCCCGAAGAACCCTTGGACTCTCCGGCTCCTGGATGACTCCCCCTGAAGACCCTCCGAATCCCCTCCCCCACTTGACCACCAATGCTGTGAAAGGTAGCTTCTCTGGAGGATGGGGCAGGAGGGTCTTGCTGGGGGGGGGGGGGGGGTTGAGGCCAGAGGGGAGCCTTGATCAGGAAGGGAGGCTTGGACAGGTGGAGGAGGACCCAGCCTATCTGGGTTTTTTTTTTTATTGTGCTTTTTTAGGTGGAATTCAGCAACCTGCAGGATCCCATGGGAGATCAAGGTGCAGTAAAAGGCAAACTTTTACTGCCCCTTGATAAATCCCCCATAAGGAGGTAGTTACTAATGTATGTTAATGGACCCAATTTTTGCCCCTTAATGCCTGTTCAATGGCAAAATCATGTATTAGTTTACCATAAAGTACATTAGTGTAAGTCACTGCTGGAGGCACAATTATGAGATGCAAAACATGCAAAGCACCTTACTATTATGCAAATCAAATAATACAGCTTGTGCTAAATTTGCATACTGTGTTATTTGTTTTGTCCAGAAGCAGTGGCCCATTTAAGATGGTACATGGGAACACTTGACCCAGTGCTCCCATGTACCATTTTAAATTGGCCACTGCTTCCCAAAACTGAAGAGTGCTTATCTTCTTCCTCCCCTAAAGACCTCCCAAAGACACCCTTTCCCCAGACCCCCTACAGAGACCCCTTCATAGACCCCCCCCCCCAAAATACCTTAAAAGAACCTCCCCATCCAGTGGTACTGATTTACTGCAGGTTTGTAATTCCTGTGGTAAATTAAACTGCGGTGAAATGCCATATTCTACCACAGCTTAGTAACTTCCTCCCAAATTAATTCTTTGCTTTGGTCCTTACTGAAAAACATATAAGGGAGATACCCATGCCAGAAATGAAGGTTAAAGATGATGATTCAGAAAAATTGAAACACATCTCTGTGAACCTGGAAGATGTAATAGTGCAAATTAAACTAAAGGCTAGCAAATTATCTGGATTGGATGGTATACATCCTAGAGTGTTGAAATAACTCAAAAAAAGAAATTACATTAAATTATCTACTGCATAAAATAATGGGACAAAGCCTTCCTGGACTTTGCCGAGGGAAGTTTTGCCTCCCCAAACTGCTACATTTTTTTGAAGGCATGAATAAACATGTGGATAAAGGAGAGTTGATTGGTATGAAACCGCATTTTACACAGAATGTAGAAATAGGAATTGAGACCTCCAGATCGGAATGTGACAATTTCCGCTAGTATTTTAGAGCCCGTTCTAAAACACATGCAAGAATGGATGTGTATGAGCGGTGAGAGCATACATTTTACAAGCGTCAACGTCTACAATATTGATATGGGCAATATGGAAACATATAATATCTATGCATCAGCACTTACACATGCATGACATTATTTCAGAACACAGATGTGTAAATGCTGACATGTATGTGTGTCACTTTAGAAACCTCTTGTGTCGCAGTTAAGAACAGAGTCCGTAATTATTCAGCACACTCAATGGGGGTGGGGGTGGGGGGTGGGGAGATGACAGGAGACTACAGAGGCTTTTCCTCATTTAATAACAGACAACAAGGAATGGGTTATCCTAATTCATATAAAATTGACATTTATAACCCATAAGTTAATACAACACCCAGATGGGTAGTATATATTATTTATTTATTACATTTGTATCCCGCGCTTTCCCACTCATCGCAGGCTCAATGCGGCTTACATAGTAACAAGAGAATACAATCTGTAGTATCTGAATCAACAAGGAGGTATATAATTATGGTAAGGGGCTGCTAGGCAGAAAGTTGCAATGTATAATGTACAATATATGTGCCCAATACTTAAAATCATATGGGCCAATATTAAAAGTGATTTAAGTGGGCAGGAGAGGATCGTGCCCATTTAAATCACTTACCACTATCTAACCCTCAATATTCCATGGCACTAAAGTGGGCAGTGCCACTGTATATCACCTTTGAATGGCCCCAGAAAAAGTGGGCAGGTCACGGGCAGTGCAGGGCATGGCATTAGGGAGTAGCCGGGGGTTACGCAGGTGCCAGTAATATTCAGTGCTGGGACCCACAGAACAAGAGCAGTGAAGTTATACATCACAACTCACAAAAATCACCCCCGCACCCCACTTCAACCTTCCCCTCAAGGCGTATAAAATGCTGTCTCACTAGAAACATAGGGGTCCTGTTACTAAGCTGCGGTAAAAAGTGGCCTGCGGTAGTGTGGGTGCGTGTATTGGGCACGCGCCAGACCAGTTTTTACGACATCTACAAAAAATGGCTTTTTTTTTAATGGTACAGGAAAAGGGCGGTAGAAATAAAACCAGCGCGTGCCCAAAACCGGCCTGAGCTCTTAATGCCACCCATTCATCCAGCAGTAAAGGCTCACTCGCTATATGCGCGGTGACCAGTCAGTGCGGGCCAAGTGCTGATTATAACTGGAACCAGTGCGCGTAGGAGGAAATAATTAAATAATTCATCCATGCATTATGGGCACCAAATCTGAAATTACCACCAGGAGGGCATGCTGGCCTGCTGGTAGTCTCATTTGGGTGCACACTGCACGCACATAGAGCCTACCGCGTCTTAGTAAAAGGGCGCCATATTACAGGGACTACCAGCCTTCTATCCTAACCATTCAAAATACAGTTGTGTGCCACATGCATCAGCGTATTCCAGAAGGGCTCCCAAAGCAAAGTCAGTTGACATCCTGCCCTTGAGTCCCAGTCATTGACAGCCAGCCAGTCCATATGTAAAAAATGATTCATGGCCGAGCACCAATGAGACAAAGCAGGCAGGTTTGACAAGAGTCATCTAGTGAGTGTATAACTTTGAGACCCAGGAGCACAGCTCTCCAAGAAATCTTTCAGTCGTCTTGGAATGGGATGAGATACATCAAAGATAAAACAAACTATAGGATTTCAGATGCCAGTGGATCCGCCACATATGTTCCACATGCAGAAAAAGAGTAGTCCAATACTGTTGAATCTTTGAACATGTCCAAAACATATGGGCCAAAGCAGCATAGACCCATGGCACTTAGGACAGGCACCCGTATTATTAAAGCTTGCACGGAATGCCCAACAGAGGGCAATATAAATACGGAAGAAACTTTGTAATCAGCTTCCCAATGGCTCGCATCCACTGTTGCAACTCCAGATCTCACACTATTTACACCACTCATGATGTATTGTAAGCCACATTGAGCCTGCAAAGAGGTGGGAAAATGTGGGATACAAATGCAATAAATAAAATCAAAAATAGAAATGGCGCCAATTTCAAAGAGATCCTTTGCACCTGCGCAATGTAACTAAATTAAATGACGTAGTGTCCAAATATCTTTAAAGATAAAAGAAATTTGTATAATTAGAGAGACAGAAGGTATTTTGGGGGGTAAAATAAGACACATTATATTATATGGACTTTCTAATGGTGCTAGTAATCATTTTAAATTATGCAGATTGATGCCAATTAGTGTTAATAATTGTTTGTTAAGTGGTAATTATTGGCACTGATTGGCTTGTTCAGCTAATTAAGTTGTGCAAGTAAATCCAGAATATGACAGGATTTACGCATGCAACTCAAGTCACACTATATATAATCTGGGGATTAAGGGGTAAGTCTATAAGTGGGAGCCTTGCGATGAGTCTATTCTATAATGGCATCTGGGCCCCCATATTCTGTTACAGAGTACAAGTGCAACTCTGATTAGGGTACCTAAATTCTAGGCACCTACAATGACACCAGCCATGTTTTAAATGTACTACTTTGTAGCTTCATTGTGTGCCCCCAGTCCTAGTATTTTTGGAAAGGGTCAACAAACAATTCACATTTACACATTCCACTTCACTCAGTATTTTATAGACCTCTATCATATCTCCACTTAGCCATCTCTTCTCCAAGATGAACAGCTCTAGCTCATAGGGAAGTCATCCTGCTCCCTTTATCATTTTTTTCACCCTTCTCTGTACCTTTTCTAATTCAATTATATCTTTTTTGAGATGTGGGGACCAGAACTGCACACAGTATTTGAGGTGTGGTTGCACCGAGGAGTGATACATAGGCCCTTTTAGTGGGACACATTCTATTAATAATATCTATAATTTCAGCCTCACTCAGTAGTTTGAAATGCAGCCAAGAGAAAAATCAAGCCATGAATTTAATGTATTGCAGAGGAGTGTGGTAGCCGTGTTAGTCCACTCTTAAGGTTATCAATAGAAATCAAACAAAATAAAACATGGAAAAGAAAATAAGATGATACCTTTTTTATTGGACATAACTTAATATTTTAACACCCAACAGAAAGGACTTAACAAGGACCTGGGGTTCCTAGCCCATTATAAACCATAAAGCTGTATGTCTCTGTTGATCACCCCACCCCTCACCTATCCACACCCATCCTGTTAGAATATCAATGATATGCTTTGATGTCCCCATGCATACCTCCAACCCACCCCCATCCTCCCACCCTGTCAGACTGTCATAGTAATGCTTGAATGTTTTCACTTATATACACTGTCAGCTAGCACATTTGCTTATTTCCGATCTGAGGAAGAAGGGCAATCTTCGAAAGCTAATCAAGAAATGTATTAAGTTATGTCCAATAAAAAAAGGTATCATCTTATTTTCTTTTCCATGTATTGCAGAGAAATCAGCAAATAATTCTGGGCAAGGATGATCAACAACAATCATGAAGTTAGGCACTGTTAAATAGTGTCTAAAAATTGTAAAATAACTCCTTCATCTAAGATATCACTGAATTTCTGTAGTAAAATATGGTGTTTTAGTGGCATGTAAAGCTTTTTTATATTCCTGACAACAAGAAAGGTAGATAATTCACACCTGATCAGAGTTATGTGTTTTGCCATCATCTCTCTAACCTGTGCATCATTTTCTTTCCATCAGAGAAGCAAGGAATATGGCTCTCTCTCTCTCTTGATTTAGACTATAGGAATAGGCGTGGTTGCCTCATCCCAAAATGTTATTAAACTTCCCATATCTATAATCTTTCATATTTTCAATTAGTGTTGATTGCTTCATAACCAACCACAATTCAGTTCACATGATTGTCAATGAAAGAGGACCTGTAACCAATCGTTATAGGTAACAGCAAGTTAAAGATAATCAGGCAAGGATTTATCCATGGGAAATTAATTCCCTTTATCTCCTTAAGAGGAACACTGATAGAACCAAATTTAGGGTAAAATAGTAAATCAATAATGTGCCCTTTTGTATCTGTCAAAAATTCAATTAACTGCTGAAAACCTGGAGTGTCCGCATGTTCTCCTAAGTATTACAGACAAAAGATATAGAATCACATTCATAAGAGTGTAAATTAAAATCCCCATTATTATTACAGTAGAATAATCACAATTCAAGTTAACCAACCATTTTATAAATGAATTAACTTCCTCATGTGCATTCTATGGTGAAATATAAACCACGACTCAAATTTTTGACAAAGATGGCATCAGAGGAGAATGCACTGAAAAAGACTGAGTTAATAAAACCAAGAGTATGTTTTTAATTAGCATAACCCCTCCCCTTCTCCCACTGCTTTTCATAGTCTGAAATGCCTGGCATCCAGCTGAGCAGAGTTCATTTCACAATTTCAGTGTCAGATGGATTTAACCAGGTCTCAGCCAAACCAAGTACATCTTAACTGTAATTTCACCAAGCTGGCTATTAAGGAGGCCATATTTTGGACAGAATGTACATTGATGAATGTAGTTTTTAATGAGCAGTCTGTTGGAGAATGACTATGAGGCAACACACACTTTACACTTCACAAAAAAACAATCATGCTCAACACAGGCATACTGTAATTCTATCTGGAAAGCCTAGTGCGCAAGTCAGGAACCTTAGAATACAGCTCAGTTCAACACTTACTCTGATCCCCCAAAATCCAAGCAACCTTCAAGAGCAGCTTCTATCACTTCTGACAACTACGCTGCTTGTCTCATTACATTGAGAAGGCAAGTCTTGTCTCAGTTGTGCATGCCATGATAACATCAAGACTGGATTATTGTAATGCACTCTACACTGGTCTGACTACAAAGAACACACACCAGCTCCAAAAGATTTAGAATGCTGCAGCAATGTGACCACATCACACCATTTTTGCAAAACATTTCACTGGCTACCAGTACAATATAGGGCCAAATTTAAAACTCCATGTATGACCTTCAAGGCCCTTAAAGGAAATGGCCCAGAGTACTTGAAATACAGGATATCCCTCTACACACCTTCAAGGTCACTAAGGTCCTCCCAAGGAGTTTCCCTAACCACACTCTCTTCAAAGGACATCACACAATGTGATACCTGCAAGTGAGCCTTCTCTGGAGTAGCCCCCACACTCTGCACTCCCTGAAAGACTTCGCTTATCAGAAGACTACATCTTCTTCAGGAAGCAGGTGAAAGCTTGACTGTTCAACTAGGCCTTTAATGGAAGAAGTAAATGACACTGACTGCACATACTATATCAGGACATGTTTATCCACTCCTACCCAGCCAAGATAATATTCAAGTACCTTTCTGACCTCATTTGCAACGCTCTTTAACTAGTCTCTTTTCTTACTCCTGTTACTCTGTCTTATCTATCTATATGTTCCATATTTGCTTACACCCTGTGATCTCTATTAAAATGTTTTATTGTGTATTGTGTTGGCATTATAATGTAGCATACTATGTCATACTTTGCATTGTTATTTTAATATTTTTACTGCTTTGTCTATTGCTTATGTTTGACTTATTCTTGCTGTACAAAGCCTTGAGTGAATTCCTTCAAAAAGGTGGTAAACAAATCTTCATCAACAAATAAGTAATAAATAAATAATTCCCATCAAATCACCATATTGTCCTTTACCCATAATTATCTCAATAGTATGCTCTTCATTCATTGTTGCCATAGCAAGATGAGATCTATTACAGAAGAACAAAAAAGCAATTAAGAAAAATAGTGCTTGCAAGCACCTTAATAACATAAGATTATTTTTTTAAGGTGCACCTGCTATTTTTGTAGGTCAGTTTATGTTCTTGAAAATAGGTACATGTGGATCTAAAAATCAGTCTACATACCTCTGTCCCCTTTCCCTGACCCATCTCTATCCCCAGGATGGCTTATTTTATTTACCTAAATTGAGCTTCCTAGTGTGACTGAGGTGCTAAATGAAGCCGCTCTGAAAGTACAATTTTCACCATGTGGAACTTGCCAGGTAACTTCTTAGTGCAAGCTGTGAAAATAGCTTTGCTTTGGGTAGCAGACAGATGACAACCACCAGTATTTCAATCACAGTTAAGACATTTTATGTAGCTATGATTATTACTGTTACTAAAATATTGAGTGGGAAGATCATTCCCAAGATTTGATTTTCTTCATTTATGTCTGCATTAGTGTGACCTATCTTTTATTCCTTTACTAATATAAGAAAAACAATAAAACACAGGAAAACAGCAACTAGTTAACATTAATATATAGTTTTCATAACACTGTTTGTATTCTCTAATATTGTAGCTATAAAAAGCATCCATCTCAGAGGTTGCAAGCAAGAAATTTGTCAAATATGTCTAATAAAAAAAAATTCCATGAATAGAAATACAGAAATCTGTTTTGCATCTATTGAATGAATATGTAAATGTTTCATTTTCTGTATGGCTATTCCATAGAGACATTTTACACAACCAAATCCCTCATGACTTAATGCAGTACTCATAAAAAAGTGAATTACAAAGAACATTGAGTTTAGAATATGAACCCGTCTGCATCCCCTCATTTTAGTGAAAGGTGTTCAGAAGCACAGCATGAAACAAAGATGATCAGCGAAAGCTGGCATCTTAAGTGGATGGAAGAGTAGCTGTTTCTCATAGCGCTGGGTAGCCTTTGTTCATGTTTAGTCTCCAGGTTCAACCTACTGGGTTGTTTCTTATGACCTACAATGAAACCATAATAAACCCTGCAATTCTCGCTGTGCGCAGCGGCCTGATGAATGTGTAACCCTATCACAGTAATGAAATTACAGGTGTTGAATCTCAACAAAGGTACAGCAGTTTTATTAAGTGCTTTTCATCCTATTAATCAATGCGCAAAGATTAGGAGTTTTGGGTGCCTGAATATGACTTGTACAATTTCCAGCTCAGTAAAACTGGTGAAACACACTTTGAATGGGGACTATACAATAATACATCAGCATGAAACTCAAACTGTGTTCTCCTTACAGCTGACATCAAACAGGTGTTGGTAAATGCAATTTGCTCAGAGGAAAGGAAGGTGAGTAGTAGAGTGCCTCAGGGGTTGGTACTGGAGCTGATTCCATTTAGTATATTTGTGAGAGACATTGCGGAAGGTTTAGAAGGAAAAGTTTACTTCTTTGCATATGACACACAGGGGTCCTTTTACCAAGCTGCGGGAAAAAGGGCCCTGCACTAGCAGCAGGGAATGTTTTTCCCGTGCACCAGGGCCCTTTTTATCTCAGCGGATAAAAAAGCTCCCAGCACACATGGCCATGCTGTAAAAGAACTCTTACTGCATAGCCATGAGGCAGGGAGCCCTTACTGCCACCCATTGAGGTGGCGATAAGGGCTCCTGCGCTAACCCAGTGGTAGCCAGGGAACATGCGTCGATGCCTGATTACTACCGAGTTATTGCCGCACAAGCCATTTCCAGGGGTTTTCTTTTTCCCCTGGAAATGATGCGCGCTCTGGGCAGGACTACTGCCAGTGGCCACGTTGGGCTGGTGGTGGTCCCAGAAGAGAGTGAAGTAAGCCCACGTTGGGCTTACCGCCCCTATGTAAAAGGGCCCGAAAGATAGCCAATAGAGTGGATACCCCAGAAGGAGTAGAAACCATGAAAAGAGATATCCAAAAATTAGAAGAATGGTCAAAGGTCTGGCAGTTGAAGTTTAATAAAATACACAATTGGGTATCTATAATATTCAGTTTCAAATTGTAGAATAACTTTAAATATTATGAAACATTCTAATTTTAAACAAATCACTCATTTTTATTGAAACTTTCATTTAAAACATTCCATATTCTAATTAATGCTTCAGATAAGTACTGTCATCAAATTTTGATACTAAAAAAATATGGTATGAAGTAAAATGGATCGATAGCATTCAGGACATTGCCAAGTAACTCATCAAAGATATCGTTCACCTGTGTAAATCAGAATTCATAACCATTAATTAGTGTGTAGGGTTTTAAATGAAAGTTTCAATAAAAATAAGTGATTTGTTTAAAACTTGAACAAGTTTCATAATATTTAAAGTTAAAATTTAATGCCAAGAAGTGCAAAGTGATGCACATGGTGTACAGAAATTCAAAGAAGATGTACCAGATAGGAGGAGAGAGGGACCTTAGGGTAATGGTGTCCAAGGATCTCAAGGTGACGAAACAATGAGACAAGGCGATGGCCACAACCAGAAGAATGCTAGGCTGCATAGAGAGGGGTATGACCAGCAAAAGAAAGGAGGTGTTGATGCTCCTGTACAAGTCGTTGGTGAAGCCCCACTTTGTGTATTGTGTTCAGTTTTGGAGGCCATATCTTGCTAAGGATGTAAAAGACTTGAAGCAGTTCAGTGAAAAGCGATGACAATGGTATGGGGCTTGCACCAAAAAATGTGCGATGAGAGACTTGAGGACCTGAAGATGTGTACCCTGGAGGAAAGGAGAGACAGGGGTGATATGATACAGATATTCAAATATTTGAAAGGTATTAATCTACAAATAAAACTTTATGAGAGACAGGAAGGTGTTAGAACTAGAGGTAATGAATTGCAGGGGGGGGAGGGGCAACTCAGGAATAACATCAGGAAGTACTTTTTCACAGAGAATATGCTAGATGCCTGGAATGCCCTCCCACTGGAGATGGTGGAAATGAAAACGGTAATGGAATTAAAAAATGCATGGGACAAACACAAAGAAATCCTGCATGGAAGGCATAGAACCAAACAAGATTAGAAGTGATTAGATGGTAACACCAGCAATTGAGAAACAAAGTCAGTTCTGGGCAGACTTCTACAGTCTGTGCCTTGATCGTAGCTGGACAGATTCAGCTTCAGTAGTTACAGAACAAGGCCAGAGCCGGGCAGACTTCTATGGTCTGTGCCCTGAAAATGACAAGGACAAATCAAGTTAAGTATGCATGTGTAATATACCGCTTATGCCATGAATTTATCTTTTTGGGCAGACTGGATGAACTGTACAGGTCTTTATCTGCTGTCATCTTCTATGTTAAATATCTGAACATATTGAAGGACCACTGAGTCTGGCATCAGCAGAACGCTGTGGCACATCTTATATTCCGACAAAACCGATATACTCATTATCACCCCTCTCCTCAAATCACTTCATTGGCTTCCGATCAGATATCGCATACAATTCAAGCTCCTCCTCCTTACCTACAAGTGCACTCAGTCTACGGCTCCTCACTACCTCTCCACCCTCATCTCCCCCTATGTTCCCGCCCGTAACCTCCGCTCACAGGACAAAGCCCCTCTCTCAGTACCCTTCTCCACCACTGCCAACTCCAGGCTCCGCTCATTCTGCCTTGCCTCACCCTATGCCTGAAACAATCTTCCTTTACCCATACGCCATGCCCCCTCCCTACCCATCTTCAAATCTCTGCTTAAAACTCACCTCTTCAATGCTGCCTTCGACGCCTAACCGCTCGAGATAGATAGAATGCCCCAATCTATCCACCCTATCAGATTAACTGTTCACTCGTCCTCTAGATTGTTCACTTGTCTTTAGATTGTTCTCTTGTCTTTTAGATTGTAAGCTCTTTGAGCAGGGACCGTCCTTCTATGTTTAAATTGTACAGCGCTGCGTAACCCTAGTAGTGCTTTAGAAATGCTAGTTAGTAGTAGTAGTAAAAGAAAATCATATACCATTATCTGAGTGAAAAACTGTTTAGCCTGTAAAATATTGTAGATACACACCAGAAGTCATAAAGCTATCACACAAATAACTTACTTATTTTTTGCAGAAGGAGATTTTCAAAGCTTTATCAGATAAAGAGTGATTTACCCAGGTAAATGGTCTGCCTGAGCATTTCCATTTCCTGTTTGACAAAAAGTACATTGAGACTTTCACATATTTGCTCAAACATGTGGAGCCCTATTTTACATAGAACGTAGAGATCACACCTGCTCAATTCCAGTGGTATTTTAGAAAAAGATCTACCAATTCAATGGGAACAGTCAATTTACAAAGACACATGGATAAAATGAACAGCATGAACCTAGAAGCTTACATGTAGAAATGGCAATTTTGCAACTTCCATGTATAAGTGGTGCTATTTCCATATATAACTGCCCCAATTTACAAATCTACTCACGGAAGTGCCATTAATGAAGTAGTGAAGCTGCAATTTTAATTTGACTTCATTCTGGAGGAGCAAATAAGCAACGGTGAATTAAGAAGCATAACTCTTTTAGGGGTCCTTTTACTAAGCTGTGGTAAAAGGAGGCCTTCACTAGCATCAGCGCGTGTTTTTGACGCGTACTGAGGCCCACTTTACCACAGCGAGGAAAAGGCTGTCTTTTTTCCTGGAAAAGAAGTGGCCATGCGATAAGTGAACTACTTGCTGCGAGGCCATTTTGGGGACAGCACTTACCAGCCATTGAGGTTTTAGTAAGGGCTCCTGTGCTAACCCGGCAATAGCCAGGCCATAGTTCCAGATTGGCGCATGGCAACAGGCTTGCCATGCACCAACCCTTTAGTAAGAAGGGCCCCTTAATTTCTCGTGTAAAGCCTTGGCCAAAATAGATACTTTTTTAAAAACCTGTGTGCCTTTGATCTGCTGTAAAGACCGACGGATATTTTTCCTCATACATGTGCATTCCACTGCAAGCAAATCTCTCTCATGAATATTCATTGTGGATATTCTGAAAACCTGACTGGCTGGGGTGCCTCCAGGACCAAGTTTAGGAATCACTCTAGTAAAGTACTTTTCTGTGTGGTAACTGTATAGGAACATCCTAGGAATACCCCCAATAGTTACTGCACAGTCTTTGGCTTACAGTTGAATTTAGAGTTAAATTCAAGCTCTTAATTGTTATATTTAGGGCATTCCAGTACCTCCCCTTACCTGAACTCGCTGGCTATCCCATACATATCCTTCATTCATTAAAGAACCACAGATTGTTCTTACCTAGACCTTCACTGGCCCAATTAGGATCCACTAGGCACTCTGCCTTTTATTTGTTAGCCCCTGTCATCTGTGGAGAATTATCATTTAAGAAATTTAAGACTGCTGTAAAAACCCTGTTATTTGGGCAGGCTTTTGGAAATTACAATGGTTGATACATTTGTGACCAACGCTGTTTAAACCTGTTATGTTGACTTTCTACTTAGACTGGTATTAGGTTGCCTTTAATCTTTCCTATTCTGCAACTGGAGCTCCTGTCACCACTGTAATTTGTACACAGCTTTGACCTGCCAGTCAGTAAAGGTAGTATAGCAAAAATGAATAAATTATAAACTGTAAACTTTACACCTACTGCACGGTATGTGCAAAACTTTTCTACACTTTAGCAAACAAGCACCTGAAAGTCCCAGAAAGACTTCACATACTGTAAGTCTCTTTCTATTTCTAGGCACCTTTATGTAGGAGCACAATTATAGGACCCCTCCATACTCCATGGTGAGTGCATTGTCTGTATGGTCACTCTGTGGTATTATGCATGTCTCAACAGTTAACCCAGAGGCTTTCCACTTACTGCACATTAATCTTTGCAACTAATGCATAGTAACAGCAACATTTTAGTACAGATTAGTTAAAGGAGCTTTTAATCTTCATAACGATCATCATATTGAATTTTCATGACCCTTACCACCTTCAAGTATAACACTGGAAACAAATTGGTCATTAGAATGGAAATGTACATTAACAATAAATTTATATTCCGCCATTTACCTTTCGGTTCAATGTAGATGAAAGAAGACTGGACATTTCAAGGAATAAGAAATCATAACCTAACAAAAATAAAACATCCATGAGCTACGTACTCTATTTAACATTATTTAGCACAATTTTTTCTAAATAGGTAAGTTTTAATCTGTTTGCGGAATTGGTTATGAGATTTCAGACATTAAGATATCATTAATAACCTTATCCAAACGAACTGCCTAATTTGAAAAAAAGAATATCAATTAGTCTAGTTCTTATATTTTTTAGAGAAGGAAAAGTGAAAAGTTCTGAAATCCTGGTGACTCTTGTTTTGTTAACAAAAACAAGATGATTCAATAAGTGGAGATAGGCCATAAATAATTTTATACACAAAACAAGAAAATTTAAACAAAATCCTGGCTTGCACAGGAAGACAATGGAGTTTCACATAATAACTAGATAAACTATTAAACTTTTTAAAGGAAAAAAGTAAACATAAACGTATTTTATAAATTCTGTATAGTGAAAAGTTTCTTTAATAACTGTTTGGATGCTCCCGAATAAATAATATTGCAATAATCAAGCAAACTCAAAATCAAAGCCTGAACAATAAGTTGACAATGGTTTTGATCAAAATATTTCTGAATTTGACACAAATTATGCAACAGAAAAAAAAGATCTTTGAGTAAGAGTGTTAATTTGCATCTCTAGATAATTTATTACCTAACCATACCCCCTGAATCTTAATAGATGAACATTGATATTGAGCTGATTTATCCTAAAACTCTTTCATTACATGTTCTATTTCTTTTAATTCTATTTCTTTTAAAATGTTTTGCAATAACTCTAAAGTAGACAATCTCACAGTTGCCCTCACAGAAAGGAAGCAACTAGACCAAACTTCTATATATGGCACCGGAAAATCAGTGCCGAAAAACAATATGTGCTATTTTAGAAACACGATCCGAGTTGGGCACTGTTTATAGAATGGTGCCTAGGACTGGGATCCGCACCTAACATTTAGGCACAAGGATTTACACCAACCAAAACTTCATGTCAATCCCTGTGCCATACTCTGTAACAGTGCATTCAAATTCTTGGAATGCCCATGACCCACCAATGCCCCTCCCATTGCCACACCCCCTTTTCAGATCCATACACTAGAATTTACGCATGCATCTTTATAGAGTATGCCTAGCAGGATATGCATGTAAAGTCTAATTGTTGCCAATTAGTATTGATAATTGATTATTAGTGCCCAGTTATTGGAGCTAATTGGTTCATTATTCAGTTCAATTATGCATGGAAATTGAGCATGTGCCTATATTTCTGTGTGCAGTTTTGAGCACCATATATAGAATCTGGGTCCTAGTGTGTGTGTGTGTGTGTTGAAATTGGGAGGCTTAAACTTCTGATAAAAATGAATGAAACTGGTATGACAGACCAACAGAAGGGTAGTGACTGCAAAGGAAGAAATTGATCTACATTTGATTGACGTTGCAACAAAACAGTGGTGTACACATCTTCGCACTTGTGTGTCTGTTCAGGGAAGATATTTTGAACAACTTCTGTGACTGAAATGAACCTTCATTTACTTTGCAGAGTCGCTCTGTGTTTGTTACTAATTGTAAAATGTCACATAAGTTTTTGTTAAATGTTTACTGAACAACTGTTTATGTTTTGTTCATATTTTTGTATTTTACAAGGTATGTGACAATAGCATTAGAGTGTGATAATGTATATTGCTATTGCATTGTTTTCAACACATTTCTGCACATTGACTGAAAATTTGACTTACATAGGTGCAAGTGTAACTCATGCGATGAAGAAAAATGTGGGGGGTTCCCTTGTTTTCTGTTTACTGCGTACAGCAATCTTCCAGAGAACAAAGATGATGCTTGCCATGTACTGCCTTGGGTGAATCTCTTCATAAACATATATTTTAGTAGAAGCGTGGCTGAGTATGGAAAATAAATATGTACATGCATAGCGCTAGGAGTTCATTGTAGAACATCTGGGAACTGAGATTAAGCTATTATTCTGATCATCAGTCAAACCTAGCAATTAATTACATTTCTGGCACAACTGTTTACTTTTTCACAGTAAGCCGAAGTTATTAAGCAAGGACACTTGACAAGATATATTAAATGTACTCTTCCTCATGACCCTTTGGGGAATTAATCTTAAACTTTCATTTTCTTCTCTTTTGTTTGTAACAGGGATTCACTGTAACAGAATCTTGCATGGGCAACTCACTCAAGTACAGCGATCTTTCAGGCAATAGAGATTATTCTTGTTGTATACTGCCTTGGGTGAATCGTGTCATAAAGGGGCCCTTTTACTAAGCTGCAGTAAAAAGTGGCCTTAGCACATAAAATGGTTGATTTGTCCATTTCCTGTATTAATGGCAACATACTAGTTTCCCATTAGCGCATGGCCATTAGTGCATGAGCACTTACTGATGCATATTCTGTAGGTGGTAAGGGCTCATGTGCTAACCACAGGCTAATCAGTTAGTGCACGACAATGTAGCTGCCCCCTGATTAGTGCAGAACACACCTACTTTCTGCCCCCAACCTGCCCCCAGCAATAAAAAATAAATTTTATTTTTTAGCAGTGTTGTATAGTAACTAAATAAATGTAACTAGTTACTGTACGAAAGTAAAAGTTTTGTAAATTGTACTTGTAAAGAAATGCAGAATAACATGTGTTACTTTTACTTTTACTGAAGTAATAATTGTCACGATCACATGGAAGGTGGGTCACAATCTGATACTAGATAGTAGCAGGCAAATCACTCGGGGAAGACACTGGACTAGGCAGAGAGTTAGGAAAGCTAGGAATGGTCAAGAGTCAAGGCAGGCAGGGCTTGGAGTTGGAGACAAGACAAGCAGGGCTTGGAGCTGGAGCCAAGGCAAGGCAGGGCTGGAGCTGGAGACAAAGCGAGGCAGGGTTGGAGCTGGAAACAAAGCGAGGAGTGCTGGAGCTGGAGACAAGACAAGGCAGGGCTGGAGCTAGAGCTGGAGACAAGACGAGGCAGGGCTGCAGCTGGAGACAAGGCAAAGCAGGGCTGGATCTGGAGACAAGGCAAAGATGGACTGGAGCTGGAGACAAAGTGGACAAAGCAGGAACTAGAGGCAAGACAATGTTCAAGGCAAGACAAAAGTCAAGGGACCTGTTGTGAAAGCATTGTAAGAAGGGCCCAGGATCCCTTAAATGGACCCACAGTGATGATATCATTAGTGAGCGACCCCATGATCTTCCTGCTCTTGAAAGGTCAGCACATTGTGCACACATGTGCTAAGGGGAATTGGCCAGCATCAGCACCATGCAGGAGTGATTTGCATGGGTGGAATGCACTGGCGCACTGGGACCATTGCTCTACCCCAGACCCAGACTTACCCAGCTGAGGAGTACTAGCAAGAACTGTCAGAACCGACAACTCCAGACCTCCCGTTAAATTTTCACCATTAAAGATAGGGGCTGCTTCTGTGCATCGGTCTGAAAACAGGTGTGCATCGCTTTGCATGCACATTTGTATAGTAATTAGCTTATTATAATAGTTTTGCACACAATTTTTGTGCTGATACCATGACAGGAAAAGAGCTCGGAGAACCCTTTTGTGCATGTCTTGTTGTATTCCTTGCTTGCTAAACTGCCTAGAACTGATGTAAAAAAGCACGTTGCTGGCTCATTAGATTTTGTGCATCTGGGCCCATCAAAAGATATGAATAATATTGCAACCTGACCTGATTTGAAAGAACTTTTTATCAGACTGAAGACTTTGTTTCCTGCTAGTGCAGTTGTTGAACACCTTTTAACTGTGCTGGATTAATGACTCACATGCATACTTGCATGAGTGACAGTTATTTTCAAAAATGTAGTTTTACTAAAAGCAAATTGGTTTGAATTGCAGAGCGGTAAAGTTGTTGGGATAAATATGTTAACAATACTTGCATTCACTATAGTTGTTGTACTTTTATTCAAAAAGTATTATATCAGGTAATAACTTTAAATTTTAGTTAAGTACATTTTAAATGTGTTTTTTATTGTACTTTTACTAAAGTATTAAAATATCCATTTATTTTTACTTAAGTACTTTGTACTACATATTTGAACAACACTGTTTTTTAATATGTAGGTAGCATGTACAAAAATTACCATGGTAATGGGTGCACCCCACGGTATGCCCTTTTTTGCTGAGGTAAGCACATATTTGTGGTTACTACTAGACAGCTATATGGGAATTGGGGATTGTGGGAATCCCATGGTTTCTGCAGGATTCCAATGGGTATGGAAGCAGTTGCCACAGTATTCCCACAGGGAAGTTGCCATGGGATTCCTGTGGGAGTGTAGTCAAAATCTCTGGTGATTCCAGAATAAGGCTTGGAATGCACTGCGAGAGGTAACTGGAGCACCAGAATGAGGCTTGGAACATAAAGAGAGAGGCAGTTGGTGTGCCAGAATGAGGCTTGGAACACTCATTGGTTGAATAGTGAATACCATCATAAAACCATGGGAGGCTGTTGGGGTTGGGAGGACACAGAGGGCTACAAACAAGTAAATAATAGCATCACCAGTACTTTTGCGAGTATGGGTGAGCATGGAGAAAATTAATTGTGAGGATGGGTGGGGAGGTGGGGATGGAATAGATCTTAGTGGGTATGGGTTAGATTCGATTGACGATGGGCGGGAATGGGTGAAATGTCTGTCTCCCGTGCAACTCTCTACTTACTACAGCTTAGTAAAAGGGCCCCAAAGGCAGTTAATAAATCCTAATAAATAAATAAATAAATAAATAAACAAACAAATAAGTATTCAGGAATATGCCTCCGCCTGATCACAATGCAGGCCAACCACTGAACTCAAGATAGCAACATCAATAATAATTCCAAATTTATTTATTTCTTTAATACTAAATCCTATGAAAAGTAGTCTGCTGGACTATCATTTAAGAGGTACTAGCCAAACTGCATGATTTTTTGGCTTGACTTATAACTTCATACAATATAATCATTAGTCCATTTTAAATGCAAAAACCTAATGTGATTTCTTAGTGTCCCAATGTGGAATAGCATAAACAATTCTATACATTCCAAAAAAAGATTTTAAATGCAAACAAAATGTTTGCTTAACTTAAAGACTAAAGTTATCATTCTCCATTAAATCACAAACACATCCCAAAGGACTGAACCAGTTATCAGATCTTATTTTCCACAGGTGTCACTGTTTTTTGGTATTACACTTGCAATGTACTAATTACATAATTTTGTCACTGAAGAATTGTAAATATGGAGACTCATTTTCAAAGTACAAAGGTACATTTTAGATATGACGTCTAAGTCCGACTTGGACGTTTTGCAAGAAAATGTCCAAAATCTGAATAGGAAGGGAAGGGAAATGGGACTTGATAGACTGCCTTTCTGAGGTTTTTGCAACTACATTCAAAGTGGTTTACATATATTCAGCTACTTATTTTGTACCAGGGGCAGTGGAGGGTTAAGTGACTTGCCCAGAGTCACAAGGAGCTGTAGTGGGAATTGAACTCAGCTCCCCAGGATCAAAGTCCACCACACTAACCACTAGGTGTCACGTCTGTGGCCGTGACCACCCTCAGACTTACCTTATTCCTGGGGGTTAGCTTCCTAGCTGGCTCCTGTTTCTTCTGTCTGTCCTTTCTGAGCTAGCTCTGGCTCTCTGTGCTGGCTGCATCCAGCAGCATGACACTAATTGCCTCACTAATACTGCACCTGTGGGTGTTGCCTGGGTTAGCTCTCTCTCTCTCTCTGTGCTGGCTGCTTCCAGCATGACTCTAATTGCTTCACTACACTACACCTGGGTGTGGGAAGCCTCTCTGTGTTTCACTGTGCTTTCTGCCTGCTCTGTGGTTTGTGCCTGAACAGCCTCCGTAGTGCTTAGAGATTGCTGCAGCTGTGCCTTTGGTGTTGAAGGGCTTTATTAAGCACTTAGAGACTGCAGCCTTTGCCTTTGCATTGCCAATGCCTCCGCAGTGCCTTAGGTCCCGAGGTTAGTGTGCTGTTTGCACAGTTAGCTTTCCTTGTCTTTTCTTGTGGGCTTCCAGCTCTTCTGCTTTGCGAGTTACTATTATCTGTGGGCCTTGCCTTCTGGCTCAGGGTATTATTGCTCTGTGGGCTTTCAGTTCTTCTGTGTTTATTGCTCTGTGGGCTTCCAGCTCTTCTGGGTGTATTACTGCGGCCTGGGGGTTTCCAGCCTTTCTGTGGGCTTCTAGCCTTTCTGGGTGTATCTCTCTGACCTGTAGGCTTTCAGCCTTTCTGTGTATATTATTCTCTGCCAGCCACCTGTCTCTGCCTATTGCCTGTACTCAGATCTTCTCTGCCAGCCACCTGTCTCGGACTATTGCCAGAACCTGGACATTCCCTGCCTGCCTGTCTCACGTTAGCCTAGGTACCTGGGAGCACTGCTGGATCCTGACTCCGGCTGTTCCTGTTGCTGGTTCCAGTTCTGGTTTCCCTGTAAGCCCTACCGGCTGCTCAAACCTGAGGGCTCAACCCTCAGGGAAAGGCAGCTAAGCATAGGTGAAGCCTACTCCAGTGTGTTTTGGTCCGGTGCGTTCCAGTTCCGAGTGTTCCAGTGCAGGACTCCAGTCCGGGGTTCCAGTCCAGCCTTGTCTCTTCTCTGCTCCGAAGGTGATCTTGCCTGCCACTGCCGCTCCTCGGCCGTGGTCCAAGGACTCACGTACCCAAGGTTCCCAGGGAAGAAGCCTGACAGAATGCCAAGGTCCTCGAGAACACGACACTAGGCTACTCCTCCACTCCAGTTTCAAAAAAGAAAAATGTCTATCTTTTGTTTTTGAAAATACTGTTTTGAACAACGTTTTGTGATTTGGATGTTCTGTTTTTTGGTCCATTAAAAAAAAACACAACAAAAAAGCCATCCAAGTGTAAAACGCACAAAATCAAGCCATTGGGATGTAGGAGGAGCCAGCATTTTTAGTAGACTGACATCCCAGGACAGCAGTAGGGCATTCTAGGAGGCACTGCAGTGGACTTCATAAAATGCTCCCAGGTACACATCTCACCATTGCTCCCTTACCTTGTGTGCTGAGCCCCCCAAAACCCACTACCTCCAACTGTACACCACTACCATAGCCCTTATAGGTGAAGGGGGCACCTATATGTGGGTACAGTGGATTTCTGGTGAGTTTTGGAGGGCTCACAGTTTCCTCCACAAGTGTAACAGGTAGGGGGAGGTAGGATCCTGGGTCCACCTGTCTGCAGTGCACTGCACCCACTACTAGACTACTCCAGGGACCTGCATGCTGTTCTAATGGACCTGAGTATAACATCTGAGGGTGGCACGGAAGCTGACAAGTAATGCTTTTAATCACATTTTTTGGGGGGTGGGAGGGGGTCAATGAGCATTGGGGGAATAAGGAGAGGTCATTCCTGATTCCCTTCAGTGGTCATCTGTTTATTTAGGACACCTTTTTGTGCCTTATTTATTATAAAACAGGTCTAGCTCAAAATGTCTAAGTTTGATTTTGTTCCATTATGGCTGAAAAATGTCAAAGTCTTAGGAACACCCAAATTCCACCCTGAAGACGCCCCTGGTAGCCAACCTTGAGATTTGGATGCACGTCTGACAGACTTCAGAGAAAAACGTCTAAAAATAGGTTTCAAAAATACTGATTTGGAAGTTTTTGTGAGAAAAACGCTCAAATGCAGACATGCCACTTTTTAGATGTTTTTCTCTTTTGAAAATGAGCCCAATAGACTTACAAAGTTAAACATGATTCCATATAACTTTGTAAGTCTACATACTTTGAAAATGAGGCCCTATAATTTGCCTTTTTTCCAAAAAAGAGGAAGACACATTGAAATTGAAGTGCATTTCCTTTTGAGAACATTATCCTCCTCATGCTATCCACTTGTGCTCCCAAATGTAAGCTTAGCATGCAAATTTGCATGTGTAATTTATAGAATACAGTTAATTGTATACCCAACTTAATTTAATAATTAATTCTACTCCCTTTACCCCTGTCCTTCTCTACTTACCTATCACTTTTGTTATTCTGCTATACTTAACTTTTATATTCTTTCTCAATATCCTGTAATCCCTATTACTATGTAAGCCGCATTGAACCTGTTTTGAGTGGGAAAGCGCGGGGTACAAATGTAATAATAATAATTATTATTATTATTGGCCTTAATCCGTGTTTATTGGTGCTAATTGCCACCAATTATTGCACAGCTTCTAAGGGGTGTGAATGTGGGAGGGGCATGAGTGGACCATGGATGTGACTAGGAGCTAAAGAGCTGATGCTCAAAACTCCAGCGCTATACAAAACAGTTCTGGAAAATACTGGCCAAACAGCGCTGCAAAGTCCCTCCCCAATACTCAACGCTAAAGGCATGCAAGTTTTATGTGCGCTGTTAGCGCTGAGCATTGGGCTACTGTAAATACGATCCCCACTTCTCAAGGCAGGTCACTGGCTCCCGATTTCTCATCGAGTCACCTATAAAATACTACTGCTACTTTTTAAAATCTTTCACCCTGGAGAGCCGTCCTACCTTGCTAGATTTCTAACCCCATATTGCCCCTCCAGAACACTTAGATCCTCATACCAAAACAAACTCAACACCCCTTCTCTCAGAAAGATATTGCTAGATACCACCTATAGTGCGATATTCTCAGTTCAAGGTCCTACACTTCAGACCTCAGACTCACCGGTCTATAATTTTCCGGATCTCCCCTGGAATCTTTTTTAAAAATCGGCATTACCCTCCAATCTTCCGGTACCACGCACGATTTTAAGGATAAATTACATATTACTAACAATAGCTCCGCAAGTTCATTTTTCAGTTCTATCAGTACTCTGGGATGAATACCATCCAGTCCAGGAGATTTGCTAGAACTGCCCCATTACATCTTCCAGGATTATAGAGAATTCATTCAGTTTCTCTGACTCGTCAGCTTCAAATACCATTTCTGGCACCGGTATCTCTCCCAAATCTTCCTCGGTGAAGACTGAAGCAAAGAATTCATCTCTCCGCTATGGCTTTGTCTTCCCTGATCGCCCCCTTTACCCCTCGGTCATCTAGCGGTCCAACCAATTCTTTTGCCAGCTTCCTACTTTTAATATACCTAAAAAAATTTTTACTATGTGTTTTTGCCTCCAACACAATCTTTTTTTTGAAGTCCCTCTTAGCCCTCCTTATCAGCGCTTTGCATTTGACTTGACATTCCTTATGCTGTTTCTTATTATTTTCAGTCAATTCCTTCTTCCATTTCCTGAAGGATTTTCTTTTAGCTCTAATGGCTTCCTTCACCTCACTTTTTAACTATATCTTCTCTTTTTTTTTTCATTGACACCTGTATATTGTTTTGGCAATTTCTATAACACAAGAAGTTTAAAAAAAAAGCGGGAAATGTAACAATAGAAAAAGAAGAACACTCATTTAAAGCACACTCATCTGAAAAGCTTCTCTGTTTCCTGAGATAAAGCAGTGTAGGATAGCCAGTGTTATCCTAGGCTATAGGTTTGGTGCTTTACTATCAGAACCAGATGATTAAATGGTAAATTACTTTTCAGCTAGAGGTGCTTCTTTACCTGGGCTTACCTTAAGTAAATTGAACCCTGTGTCAGCCACCAGAGGAAAGATGCCGTGATATGACAGATGCCATAATCACTGATCATATAGAATCAATTCTGTCCTTTCCTAGAGTCAAGAAAACCTTCCTCCGGGTTATAGTTGAGTAATTGTTTGATGATGGGGAGCATTCCTTCCACGGAATTCTGCTACAAAATTGACCAACTTACACACACCAAGAAACAGCTGCCATAATATTACATTTAAATGATATTTATCCTCCAGCTATATTGAATCAGCTCCTTGTGGACCTATTATTTAGCTGGTATCATCAAATAAATGATCTATTTTCAGTGGGTCATACCCTTATGAAGGGGATATGATATATTGCACTAACGTATCATTAGAATGATCTGTCAGTTTGAAGATGTATTAATGTGATATATAATCTAGCCCACTACACTTCACTTGGCTAATGCACTATAGTATTCAGAGGATATTACGGCCTGTGGAAGTATATCCTCACAAGCAGAATCAAGTTTATCACACAACACATGCTAATTCACAGGTTAAGTGTATAACAAAACCTTTTTGATCCTTATAAAAGGTATGGAAAACTACTGTGAAAGTTATAAATATTGGCTTACCTACCGTATGACACCAGGGGAATAGGGGGACACATTTTGGCCAGCCTCCCCGCTGCCGCCCCCCCCCCCACTGCTGCTTCTGCCCCCCCCCCCCCCACCGCCACTGCCGGCCTGCCGCCGCTGCACAAAGGTACCTTGGCTGGTGGGGGTCCCCAACCCCCACCAGCTGAAGTGTTTGTCCAGCGCTGGTCTTGCACTGCCTGTCCTGTTCTCAGTTTCACTAAAATGAGTGTGCATGGTGCGACTGAGAAGAGTAGGGTAGGCAATGCAGTGAGACCAGTGCGTGACAAACGCTTCAGCTGGCAGGGGTTGGGGACCCTCATCAGCCAACCTGGGGGCCCCAGAGCCAATTTGGGGGCCCTTGCCCCCATGGCCTCCGTAGCTATGCCACTGTATGACACTAAAGTAAAATGCGAATTATATGGAATGTCATGGCTTATAGTAATTTTCTGGAATAGATCCATTAGACCTAATCTCTGTGGGACTGAAATCTAGCTTGCATATATCAATTTTTTAGGTGTGTTTTGTTTCAGATGATTCCAGTATAAAGAAGACCTTGTCTCAGGTAGTCCATTGGACAGTTCTTATCCCCAAAGGCTTACAGAATATATATTTTTCTTCCACTCCTCTTCCCTCTTTCTCTTAAAACATCCACTCTCTTCTCTGGGAGGGGGGTCAGGGAGGGAGAGAGATTTCCTTTCAAGGCACAGGTGTGGGTTCCATTCTTCACAAATACAGAGAGACTAGTATGGGTTTATCCAACACACTTTACAGAAGACTTGTGCAAAACATACAGTGGGGCAATTCTATAGAGGGCGGAAAAAGGCATCCACAATTTAGGTGCTAAGCTAATATTATCTAATTAAGTCAGCAATTAGATACCTAAATTTAGGTGCCATCACTTAAGCTTGCTAAATATCTAAATATAACAGGTGCCTAACTGATAGTATTCAATAAAGAATGTGCTTAAATGTTTGGAATGCCCATGTCCCACCCATGGGAATGCCCTCTTTGCAGTTATGAGCCAGAATACTTCGGTGGCAAGTTATACAATAGTGCCTAAGTGCATGTGGAGGTGAATTTTCAGGCTCTTAGTTGACCTATGGAACTTTGTAAATCTAAGTGCTTTCAAAATGAGCCTTTTATGCACCTAACTGCTTTTTTTTACCCTGTTTTGGTGCTTAACAGTTGCTTGAGCATGGGCGTGGTTGGGTGGATTATATGTATTACAAAAAATTCTGTGCCTGAACCGCACTTAACTTAGGTGCTGGTATTTACACCAGGTTTTACTTGGTGTAAATTCTTGTGACTAGGTTTAGGCGAGTGTAAGGGCGCCTCACCTGTCACTACTGAGTATCTGTATCAGACACTGACTCCCCCTCCCCCACCCATCACTACTGAGAACCTGCACCAGACACTGACTCTCCTCTCCAAACCTGAACCAGACATTGACTCCTCCTTCCTCCACTTGTCACTACTGAGAACCTGCACCAGACACTGACTGCCCCTCCCACACGTATCACTACTTAGACTATCCCCATGGGTTCTGGCCTGGGGGAGTTCCAATTGTTGCATGCCTTCTCCCTGTTTACCTCAATCCTTCCCTGTCTGCTCTTATAGTAGTCTAGTAATCAGCTATTTGAGTGAACAGCTGACTAAATTTGGTTGTCTGGGCCAGCAGGGGAACAAAGAGACATTAAAGGAGGGAAGGCGGTAAGTGGTGGGATGGGATACATGTGACAGATGAAGGACATCTATGAATCAGTTTTGGCCCTTGCATCCTATCTTGCTCACCCCTGTTCAACATGCCTTTTAGTAAACAAGTAGATAAAGTGCTGAGATATTACAGGGATAGTTTAGAAGCTTTAGTCACAGTTTCCAACATTTGCAGGTGGATATCGTATACAGGTGTGAAAACCAGTTTCAGAAAGTCTATTTAAACATGTAATTCATACAATGTAGAGATTTCAAGGGGCTGTGGTTTGGACAGGATTTGGGTAGGATTAAAGGGCCCGATATTCAAAGCTATTTACAGTAAATGGGCAAGAGTGGATCCTGCTTGCTTAACTCGTGCTCAGCTGGCAGGCTGTTGATATTCAGTGGCATAAACTAGCCATGTCAAATCCAGGCAGAAGAAGGGTGGTCTGGGGATGGAGTTGGGGAGGAGCCAAGAGTTATGTGTGTACCAGTGATATTCAGTGCCAGTACCCACACAGCTAATGGGGCAGATAGGATTTCAGAAAAAAAGCGTTGTGTCTTTGCCAACTACCTATCTGGCCAATGGCACTAAATAATCAGCTGCTGCTTGGATAACTGCCAGGTAATAGGCTGAAGGGCTCCCCTTTCTAACAACCTCCCTCCCTTGCTGAAAAGGATCAGCATCCCCCTCCCACCTGACTCTCTCCAAGCAGGATTGGCATCTCCTCCCTCTCTCCTGACCCCCCCCCCCGAGGTTCAGCATCTCCTCCCTCCTTCCCTCTTGACCCCTCCCCATGAACAAACCCTATCCTGGACCCCCTATTCCCCCAGTAAGGTCTCCCTGATCTACCTTTTAAATCCCTGGTGGTCTAGGGGTCGTCAGGGCAGGAACAATTCCCACTCACTCTTGCCTATTATGGCTCCTCTATGAAAATGGCTGCCATGACCTCAAGGCCTATTGGAGTGGGGGTGGGGTCCAGGATAGGGTCTATTTGTGGGGGTGGGGTCAGGATATAGAGGGACATGCTGATCCTTTTCAGGAGAGGTCACATGGGAGGGGGGATGGAATGTGGGTCCGACACTTTGAGGGGTAGGATTAGGAGGGAGGGCTAGTTCATGTTGGGAGAGGGGGGAGGTTCAGCCCACCTGGGCAGCAAGCTGAATATCTGACCTGGCCAGCTGCATTCCTACCAGATATTCAGTAATGATGACCACATTGACTGAATATTGCTTGGAAAATGTACACATGAATTCCTCACTTCACAAAGGAAACACATGTGTATGGAGAAAAGATTTCACATCAGCTTTCACAGGATCACCAACATTTTAAATCAATCACGTTAATGTTATTGGAATATACAGCTTCAGTGGTTTTGGACTCCTGATATAGGCCAGGTGTCCGAAACACAGGCCCATGTCGAGTCGAGCCATACTTTGATTAAAGCTTTACAGCACCATCAGTGACTGTGTGTTTTTAGTTGTCATCTTCACTGTGTCTGTTTACCATTCATGCTGGTTTGTGAGGATTGGTTCTTCTGTATTACATTCTGACATCAACTTTTACACCAGCTCAGTGGATTAAAGAGTGCTCATTTCATCAAGGGATTTATAGGATTAATCTCATGTAGTTTTAATCCTCCTCTGAAATGAAACCATGCTAAAACTATAGCCTTACTACTTAATTGTACAATAGCGCAACTACACAAGGAAGCACTTGCTCTTACACATGAAAGTTGAAAATTGCTACTTCCATGTGTAGGTGCAACAACACTTTGGTTGAGTTTCCATGAGGAAAATCATAAGTCCGCTATGACAGGCAAAACTATAATTTTTAAAATATCTTTTAAATTTAAAAGCAAATTCTAATCTCCATCAACTGAAAATGTGAAAAGGAATTTTGACTTTCTGGCATTTACAATACAAAATATGAAAAATACTGCAAAAAGCATGATATTGAATAATTTGATTTTGGAGCAGTAGCTATGATTTTGTTAGAAAATGTAAAAGGCCAAATGCAGGTGTAATACCCCATGGAATGGGTATTACTAAGTTTATGTGTGATAGACCTTTCCATTGGCCCTCGGGGGGGGGGGGGGGGGGGGGGGGGTCCCTGCCAGATGGCTGGATTGGTGGGATGTCCCTGGGTGGGAGGAAGCCCAGCCCAAGGGGGAGTGGTATTGATAAGTTACAGAAAGAAACAGCGTTGTCAACCTCGCTTATTTCCCATACATTTGGGCTTCTTTTTTTTTAACTCTTTTTTTTTCAATTCATGGGTAGCTTTTTTTTTCTTTTAACTCGCTTGTTTTGGGGCTTTTTCCTACTAGCAGGAAATAAGCGAAAGTGGAAACACCTTGCCTCTGAATGAGAGTTCTCTTTGGTGCTGCGGCCCATACCCTCCCCTCCCCTCCCATGCGGAAACCAACCCGGAAACACATCATCAGAGTGACTGTGTGTGTGAGAAACTGGGCAACAGTGAGAGGAGATGGATGAGTTTCAGACGGTCGAGGAGGTGAGTCCCATCATCGTGGGCAACCTTAGGGTTGCTGCATTGTGTTCAGCAAAAGTCATGCTAGGAGTAATTTATTTGGTTCCAGTAGTTAAGCTGAGACTGGTTGCGTCTGGAGAAGTGTAGCCCGGAGAGCGGTTCGTCTCTTGGACTTGAGCACTGTAATACTGTTAGCTATAATGGGGCTAGTTGTGGCATGCCTGTCCCCCTGAACAAATAAATTGCATCAATTAAATACAGTAATATTTTTTACTTTGGAAAAATTCCTTGTTTCTTCTATTCACAGGAGATAAAAGAGCAATTTTCCTCTTTGAAGTGCCTCCATTTTCTCTTGTGGCATTCTAGTTTGAAATTGTTCTCTCTATAGTTTCTGTTGCACTTTTTCGTGTTGATTTGTTTGTCATGTTATACCCTACTCTCTTTCTTTTATTGTGCTCGGCTTCTCTCACTATATCTCTGCATTCAACTCTCTCCTATGTGGAGTCCAGAATCAGTGGCTTGCAAAGAACAATTAAAAGCCAGCCATTCAGTGCTTTCTATTGTAATAGACTGCAATCCTGGGTCCTGTTTACTAAGCTGCGCTGTAGGCACGCTAGCGTTTTTAGCGTCCACTAAAAATTTAGCACACTCTAATGCTAGAGACCCCTATAGGAATATATGGGTGTCTTTAGCATTAGCATGTGCCAAAAACGCTAGTGCACCTTAGTAAACAGGGCCCAGTGTAAAAATTGAGAACAGTTTGTTTTAATAGAATTTGGATATCAAGTATTCTTCCTAGATACCCATAAAATCTAATTAAACAACAATAAAATCTAATTAAACAACAAAAGTAAATGTTTTTGGTTAATGAACCTCAGTAGTATCGCGCTGTGCCTTTATCCACTTGTGCACAGTGTCTTACATACCCAGATCGTCATCGGTTCAGTAGCCGCAACCTTCCTATACGTTTTTTAAATTTATTCAATAGACTTTTTTAAAAAGATAAACTTAATAAACTGCCTTATATTGTTCCATACTACTTGATACTCATCTTGGAGATATAACGCTTGATCTAGTCGGCTTAGGGGTACTCTTCTCCGACATGGCACGTGCTTCGCTGGAATGCTTTTTCAAGGATGTCTCCCTAATATCAGCCGCCGCTCATCCTGCCAACATTCGCCAAACGTGGTCAAGACATTAAAAAAACAAGACATTTCATCCATAATTAATGCAGCCAATGAGTCAGCCAACCCCACAACTCAGAGAGCTAGCCAAGCCAGCAAGTAAGCAGGCTATTTATCATCATTTTTTAAATCAATGATTTATTGTTTCTTCATGGGTTAAAAAAAATTAACAATACTATATTATTAGTATTTTATTATCAGTATTAAATATGATTATTTGTGTCTTTTAAACTATAGGCCTATGTTTATTTACAATGCCTGTTAGGACCACAAAATTGCATAAAATCTTCCTTTCAGAGGGGAAATGCGGGGAAGAAAATTAAGACTGTGGGAATGGTGAGGGGTTGAAGATGGAGAATGCAGGGACGGTGACACTAAGGACTCATCCTCAGCAGACAGCTGCAGGCGTAAATAGTTTATACATTGAATTATCTATGTAGGTGAGTTATCTGTTTTTTTTTGTTTTTACATGTTTAATGTTGAAAAGAGTGTTTTAACATATGATTAAACCTCACAGTAAGTAAAAAGCAAAACAAATCTGGGCTGATTGTTTTTGAACTGATATTGCTTGTTTTTTTTAAAGCAAAACGTGCTTATTTTTCCACGACTACCTGGCAGCGCTGGAAAGAAAGTGTATCCCTATAGAGAGTGACAGCAGGGGTGGAGCTTGGGTTTAATCAAAGGAGCTGTGGTGAGGTACAAGAGGTCTTTGGTTGCCTGTACTGCCACCAAGCCCATGGCCCTCAGGAGCATTGGGGGATTCTGGAGTGATGGAATAAATACAAGCTGGCTAAAGGAGCAGTTGCTGCCCCTATAAGTGGCAACTGGAGAGAGTGTGAGAGCTTCAGGTGGACAGGGGGAATCCAGCCTTTGAGTGGGGTCGGGACAGGGGAAGCCTGTCCAAAGCTGGAGTGTAGCCCTGTGAGATGCACTGCTGGAAGAAGGACAGCCTGAAGGGTCTGTGCCTGAGATTAGCAGACTAGAGGCAGGATTAATAAAGCAGTTTTGGATTTACTGCTGACACAAAAGGATGGGTAAAGGGACAGGAGGTGGTGTAAATATGCACAGCAGACATACTATCTAATGAGTGGGAAGAGAACTGAGAGCACTGCTAATGATCTTGAACAGGACTGTAAACAGGAGAAGAGTTGGCATACTTGTTTGATAGTTGAAGTATGTTGCATTCTATAAAACTCCTGAAGTGCAGTGTTATCATTGGCAAGAGAGTGAGAGAGAATGGTCTGGATAGAGTGAAGTAATATTCCAAGACTCTAAGGGGCCCTTTTATAAAGGCACGCTGAAAAATGGCCTGTCCTAGTGTACACGTGTGTTTTGGGCGCGCACAGAATCATTTTTCAGCACACCTGTAAAAAATGCCTTTTAAAAAATGTTGCCAAAAATGAACGTGTGGCAAAATGAAAATTGCAGCGCATCCATTTTGGGTCTGAGACCTTACCGCCAGCCATTGACCTAGCGGTAAGGTCTCACGCAGTAACTGGATGGTAATGGTCTATGCACGTAAAATACTGATTATCACCTGCATGCCAGAAAATAAAAAATTTTTCCGGCGTGCATAGCAGACAAGCGCCAAAAATAAAATTACTGCAAGGGCCACGTGGTAGCCGGGCGGTAACTCAAAATTAATGCGCATTGGGCATGAGTAGGCACCTAAGCAGCTTAGTAAAAGGGCCCCTAAGTACTCCCAACACCCCAGATCTCTGTTCTGGACCATTTACCCACTCCCAGCTTGACTGCAGGCACTATGGGATTTGAGTGCAGTGTGAGAGTGATCCCCTATGACACTGTGATTGGAGAAAGAGAGAGAGAAAATAGTGTTTTCTCTGAGACCCAGGTTGGGGTTTTTGTGGACCTGAGCTAGTAAAGGGTGAGACCCAGGTTACACATATCATAAATTTCATTTAATTTTATTGCATTTATATTCTGCCTCATTGCCTCGGCAGATTACAACTTCATATACATAACAGATAAAAAAAAACACAAAACATTAACAATAACGTAATAGCCAAACCAGCAACCATCACACTAAAATTCAGACACGATGAATACACGTCTATGTTCCATATCTATGCTCCATAATCCAAACAAACAAGTGGAATTCACTTTCTCCCCAGTCCACCTCAGTCAGGGATGACTCTATAATTAGGCCAACTGAGGCAGTGTGGTGGGGGAGAGAGAAAGAGAGAGGAAGGAGATGCTGGGTTACAAGGGTAGAGCAAGAAATAGGGAGGGGAGATGCTAGGAACGGTGGATCCATGTGGGAGAGGCCAAAGTAGGCTGGTCAAGGAGATGAGTAACAGGAGGATAGTGCATGACTCTGGGCCTAGAGTAGCATTGAAGCACTAACCCCTGGATTCTCAAAAAAGATATAGTGGAGTTAGAAAAGGATCAAAGAAGAGCAACCAAAATGATATAAGGAATGGAACTCTTTCCATATGAGGAAGGCTAAAGATGTTAGGGCTCTTTAACTTCGAAAAGAGACGACTCAGGGGGGATATGATTGAGGTCTATAAAATCCTGAGTGGTGCAGAATAGGTAAAAGTGAATCAATTTTTCACTCTTTCAAAAAGTACAAAGACCAGGGGACACTCAACGAAATTACATGGAAATACTTTTAAAAGAAATAGGAGGAAATATTTTTTCACTCAAAGAATAGTTAAGCTCTGGAACTCACTGCCAGAGGATGTGGAACAGCATTTAGTGTATCTAGGTTTAAAAAAAGGTTTGGGGAAGTTCCTGGAGGAAAAGTCCATAATCTGCTATTGAGAAGGACATGGGTGAAGCCACTGCTTGCCCCAGGATTGGTAGCATGGAATGTTGCTACTAATTGGGTTTCTGACAGGTATTTTTGACCTGGATTGGCCACTGTTGGAACAGGATACTGGGCAAGATGGACCATGGTCTGACCCAGTATGGCTATTTTTATGGTCTTATGTTCTCCCAAACACTGTAAAGAGCACAGGTACAAATCAAAGTAGGGTATACACAAAAAGCAGCACACATGAGTTGTCTTGTTGGGCAGACTGGATGGATCATTCAGGTCTTTTTTCTGCCGTCATCTACTATGTATGTATGTTACTATATTACTATTTTCAAAAAAAGTCCTCCAAAAAAGTCCAAGTAAACTGGCCATTTCACGGCCATAATCAAACAGAAAAAAAAGTCTACTTCTCCTATTCAATTATGGCTTTGAGATGGACATTTTTGCACTGACAACATCCAAAATGAAAAACCATTTTCCAAAGTGATAGGTCCATCTGTCTGGCATCATTTTCAAAAATATAGACACAGATGTTCCTGCAAAACAAAGGAGTAGCAGTGTACTGTAAACCAAGAGACACAGATTCAAGCTCTTCTATAACTTTTTTTTTTTTTTGTAAATGTGATCCCCTCCAAGACCTGAAAAATACCTACTATACCTGAATGGACAGCACTTAAATAGCCTTCATGCTTGCAGGTGTCTTATATATTTAGGTACAGAAGGCATTTTTTTTGTGGAAGGTTCAGAATTATATAAAAAAAAAACTGAAGAGGGACTTGAACCTGCAACCCTTGGCTGACAGTCCACTCACTGAACTAACCACTAGGTTATTCCTGTAACTTTCTCACTGTCTTGTTCAGAAGGGCCACTTGTTTCTTCACTTCCTCTCATAGTAGAGAAAACAAAATAAAGTCCTTGCCTATGTATGTTCCTGCTCGAGAATGAAAGAGAAAAGTTGATGATGCTAATAGCTGGGATGTTTATTCTTAAACTATGTGAGTTTAACTGGTTTAACAAGTCACTTTTCACAATCCGAGCTCAGAGCAATCTGCAATCCATTAGAAGAGGGTATGTGGAACAGAAACAACTGAGGCTTGAGTAACTTATTCAAGGTTAAAAGAATTATATGTGAAATTTGAACCACGGTTGCACCAGCTTTCAGCCCACCCCTCTAATCACTAGGCTATTCCTCCAGATTTGTAATAGGCAAAAATTGGTCAGCATGCCCTGTACTGGGATTTTCTTCCCATCTGTTGTTTCCCGAGACCTTAGTGTCCAGGGCCAGAAATGGGTCTGATGATCCTTTGCCCTGTAGAGCTGCCAAGTTCTGAATGTGTCAACCCCATCTGGATGCACTGAGACACCCACTGCACTGATTTCAGTGAGTATTACTGCCACACTGCTTTTGGAATTACAAAATGTTCAAAACCAGGACTTGAGAAAAAACGTCTGTCTGGCAACTGGAATAAAATAGTGTGGTTGCTGGAAACTGGGTAGCTTGACAGCTCTGCTCCTTTACTGTGCTGGATTCAAGCCAGACAGGCGACAAGTACTGTTGGCAAAGGAAAGCTGTTGAGTTGGTATTTGGGCTGGTGGCAACATGGCAGTGTTTTTTCTTCTATTGAGTCGATTTGATCAGCTGGTCAGCTGGGCTGTAAACTGAATACTGCAGAGAATGAAGAGTGGTCTGGAGAGCCAGCATGACAGGACACTGCATATTAAAAGGAAACTGCAAATGTCTTTTTTTTACGATAATTTTTGTTGTTATATTGAATAGAAATACAACAAAGAATTCAGAAAAAAATTAAACAGCAGGATCTCAAAAATCGGAAAAACCACACAATTATTTTAGCTTATATCAAGAGGGAAGAGTAGAAAGAGACAAGGAAAAAAGAAAAATAACCTCCTTCCACTAGTGAAGTGCATATTTATTTATTTATTTATTTATTTGTAGCATTTGTATCCCACATTTTCCCACCAATTTGCAGGCTCAATGTGGCTTACATTTGCCGTAATGGCAATTGCCATTTCTGGGTAACAGAATTACAAATGGTATTACATTAAGGTGCAAATTATAAATGGTATTGCAATCAGGTGCAGACATACATGGTAAAGAAGAATACATTATGGTATTGCATATAGGTCCCTGAGTGATAGATTGGATTGTAACATTCATTAGGTCATCAATTATAGAGAAATCATATTCGGCATAAGGATTAAAGTGTTAGTGCTTGTTCATTATAAGCAATGAGGTTAGTCAGTCAAGTGAAAAGAGTTCGGTTTTGTCTATTTCATGTTCAGTCTTATTATTTAGTATTTAGGATGGATGTTTATGGTATGCCTTCTTGAACAGGTCAGTTCTCAGTAGCCTTCGGAAGATAGTTAGGTCTTGCGTTGTTTTTATGGCCTTCGGTAGTGCGTTCCATAGCCAAGACCTGTCGCTTCTTCCTCTTTAACATCAGCAAAATTCGCCCTTTCCTCTCTGAACACACCACCCGAACTCTCGTCCACGCTCTCATTACCTCTCGCCTGGACTACTGCAACTTACTCCTCACCGGCCTCCCACTTAGCCATCTATCCCCCCTTCAGTCTGTTCAGAACTCTGCTGCACGTCTCATATTCTGCCAGAACCGATATACTCATATCACCCCTCTCCTCAGGTCACTTCACTGGCTTCCGATCAGATACTGCATTCAATTCAAGCTTCTCCTTCTTACCTACAAATGCACTCAGTCTGCCGCCCCTCACTATCTTTCTACCCTCATCTCCCCTTACGTTCCCGCCCGTAACCTCCGTTCACAGAATAAATCCCTCTTCTCAGTACCCTTCTCCACCACCGCCAACTCCAGGCTCCGCTCATTCTGCCTCGCCTCACCCTATGCTTGGAACAACCTTCCTGAGCCCTTACGCCAAGCCCCCTCCCTGCCCATCTTCAAGTCTTTGCTTAAAGCCCACCTCTTCAATGCTGCGTTCGGCACCTAACCCTTACCGTTCAGTGAATCCAGACTGCCCCAATTTGACTGCCCCTATCGGACCGACCGTTCACTTGTCTATTAGATTGTAAGCTCTTTGAGCAGGGACTTGTCTCTCTTTGTTAAATTGTACAGCGCTGCGTAACCCTAGTAGCGCTCTAGAAATGTTAAGTAGTAGTAGTAGTAGTAGTAGTAGTTGCGTGCAAATGTAGGAGAAACTGGTTGCATATGTGGATTTGTATTTTAGTCCTTTACAGTTGGGGAAGTGGAGATTGAGGAATGTGCGTGCTGTTCTTTTTGCGTTCCTAGTAGGCAGGTCTATAAGGTCTGACATATAGGTCGGGGCTTCCCCGTGAATAATTTTGTGGACCAGGGTGCAAACTTTGAACGCAATTTGTTCTTTTAATGGGAGCCAATGTAGTTTTTCTCTTAGGGGTTTGGCGCTTTCATATTTCGCTTTCCCAAATATGAGTCTGGTTGCTGAGTTTTGAGTGGTTTGAAGTTTCTTAATGATTTGTTCTTTGCATCCGGCATAGATGGCATTACAATAGTCTAGATGGCTTAGCACCATTGATTGTACCAGGCTGCGGAATATTTCCCATGGGAAGAAAGGTTTGATCCCTTTAAGTTTCCACATTGAATGGAACATTTTCTTTGCTGTATTTTTCGCATGGCCTTCGAGTGTGAGATTTCGGTCAATTGTGACTCCCAGAATTTTCAGGCTGTCAGAGACCGGAAGGGTGTAATCTGGAGTGTTTATGGTATTGGGTTTGTTTGTGTTATATTGTGAGGATAGGATGAGACATGGTGTCTTTTCTGCGTTTAGCTTTAGTTGGAATGCGTCCGCCTATGAGTTCATTATTTGGAAGCTGTGTTTGATTTCATTTGTGATTTCGGTTAGATCGTGTTTGAACGGGATGTATATCGCAACATCATCTGCATAGATGTATGGGTTGAGTCCTTGGTTAAACAATGAACCCACCTAAACCCAGAACCATGGAACTTCTAGACTCTAATGCTCATGTAAGAATGTCTCCAGTTGAGTAGGGTACAAGAAAACACAATTAGACTGCTAATGTAACCAAAAATTTACAGGGAATTTTAAGAAAGAAAGTAGCATCAAATGCCAGGACCCAAGACTTTAACAGAAGAAAAGCTTTTCTTCAAGCCTGAGTTGCCCAAGCAACATCAGACACTGCGAGCGTCTGAGCAGCAACAAAGATAATCTGCAGGACCTGCAGAGGCTGCAAGGGAGATGGAAAAATACCTTTTCACCTAACTAGGATTCTTTCACTAGATTTTGACCAGGAAGGGAAATGCACAGCTTGAGGCTACATTTCCCTCTTACTGAGAGCACTATCATGGATGCAGGATTATGAAGGAAAGGTTTCCAGTTATACCTCTGTTTTTGTCTAGTCAGGACTGGTTTAAGTCCCAGAGGGATAATTAGTTGGCTTATTCTTATTTATTTACCACCTTACATAAGAATAGCCATACTGGGTCACACGAATGATCCATCTAGCCCAGTATGCTGCTTCCAACAGTGGCCAATCCATGACACAAGTACCTGGCAGAAACCCAAATAGTAGCAACATTCCATGATACCACCCTGGGGCAAGCAGTGGCTTCTCCCATGTCCATCCTCTGGCAATGAGTTCCAGAGCTTAACTATTCTTTGAATGAAAAAATATTTCCTCCTATTTGTTTTAAAAGTATATCCATGCAATTTCATTGACTGTTCCCTGGTCTTAGTACTTTTTGAAAGAGTGAAAAATGGATTCACTTTTACCCATTCTAAACTACTCAGGGTTTTATAACCTCAATCATATCCCCCTTCAGCCATCTCTTTTGGACAAAAGTATGGCCTGACCTAAACTCTATTGAAATGTTGTGACAAGACTTGCTGTTCATACAAGGAAGTCCCCAAATGTCAGAGTTCAAAATAGTCTATATGGAAGAAAGGGACAAAATGTATCAAAAGGGATTAACAGAATGATCAACTGAATCAAATCTCTGTAAACCTGGAAGATATAATGGGACAATTTGACAAACTGAAGAGTAGCAAATCACCTGGACTAGATGGTATACATTCCAGAGTACTGGCAGAATTGAAAAAATAACTTGCGTAACTATTGTTAGTAATATGTAATTTATCTCTAAAATCAAGCATGGTACCGGAAGATTGGAGGGTAGCCAATGTAACGCTGATAAAAAGGGTTCTAGAGGTGATCCTGGAAATTATATTCTTGTGAGCCTGACGTCGGTGCCAGGTAAAATGGTAGAGACTATTATAAAGAACAAAATTACAGAGCATATACTTAAGAATGGATTAATGACACAAAACCAACCTGGATTTAGTGAAGGGAAATCTTGCCTCGCCAATCTACTATATTTATATGAAGGGGTGAATAAACATGTGGATAAAGGTGAGCTAGTCGATATTGTGTATCTGGATTTTCAAAAGGCATTTGACGAAATACCTCATGAAAGACTCCTGAGGAAACTGGAAAGTCAAGAGATAGAAGGTAGTGTTCTATTGTGGATTAAAACCTGGTTAAAAGATAGAAAACAGAGTAGGGCTAAATGGTCAGTATTCCCAATGGAAAAGGGTAGATAATGGGATCCCGCAAGGGGTCTGTACTAGGACCGCTGCTTTTTAACATATTTATAAATGATCTAGAGATGGGAATAACTAGTGAGGTAATTAAATTTGCTGACAACACAAAATTATTCAAAGTTGTTAAATCGCAAGAGGATTGTGAAAAATTGCAAGAAGACCTTATGAGACTGGGAGGCTGGACATCAAAAATGGCAGATGGTGTTTAATGTGAGCAAGTGCAAAGTGATGCATGTGGGAAAGAAGAACCCAAACTATAGCTACGTGATGCAAGGTTCCACATTAGGAGTAACCATCCAGGAAAAGAATCTAAGTGTCATTGTTGATGATACACTGAAACCCTCTGTAGCGGTGGCTATGAAAGCAAATAGAATGTACTTATGTTAGGTATTATTAGGAAAGGAATGGAAAACAAAAATGAGGATGTTATAATGCCTTTATATCGCTCCATGGTGCGACCGCACCTTGAGTACTGTGTGCAATTCTGGTCACCGCATCTCATAAAAGATAAAGTAGAATTAGAAAAGGTACAAAGAAGGGCGGCATAAATGATGACGGGGATGGGAAAACTTCCCAATGAGGAAAGGCGCTAGGACTGTTCGGCTTGGAGAAAAGATGGCTTGAACTATTCTCTTGGGTTAATTTACAATTATCTTTGGGTAAATTTCCTGATAATCTTGGGGAAATACTTGTAACTCCTATCCTAAAAGATTTAAAACAATCAACATCTTTAGTGTCTAATTATAGGCCTGTTGCCTCAACTCCGTTCTTTGTAAAGTTGTTAAAAGGATTTGTTACAATGCATTATTTAATGCATTTTTGCAATCTTTTGGACATCTTTTGGAGAATTTTTTTTTGCTTTATATCTATGCAGATGATATTTCGATATTAACCCCATTCCACTGAGTATTGATGATGCTATTTCTAGAATTTCCATTTGTTTGAATTTATTGGAAGGTTGGACGTGTTATCATAAGTTAAAATTGAATACAGATAAAACTAAATTTCTGCATTTAATACAAATTTAGAGCATATTCCTGAAACTATCATGGTTAATTTTTGTAATTATGTTGTTTCTAAAGATATAAAATTTTTGGATGTCTATTTTGATAGTACAGTTTCAGTGGACATACAGGTTAATTTGCTTGTTAAAAAATTTTGTTTTTAATGATGAGAAAATTGTGCACTATTTGGAAATATTTTAACAGAGATCAATTTGAGCGTTTAACTTAAGCTCTTATGTTATCTTACCTTGACTATTGCAATTCAACTTTTCTGGGTTGTGCAAAAAGACTTCTGAAAAAGTTGCAAACAGTGCAGAATACTGCTGTGTGTCTGATGTTTGAACTTTCAAAGTATGAGAGTATATTCCCATTTTATCTTAAATCACATCGGTTACCAGTGGAAGCCAGGATCAAGTTTAAACATGTTTGTTTTTTGTTTAAAGTATTACACAATTTGGTTCCAGCTTATTTTTTTATCTCATTTTTGTTTTGGAACTGGTTCAAGACTCAGGAGAGTAGGTAAGTTTACCTTTCCTTCATGATTATCAATTTTTGAGAAATCATGGGCTTTCCAAGCAGCAAGGTTTTGGAAGGATTTTGGTAAATTTGATGTAGTTCCCCAACAGTTTATTACATTTAGAAAGAAGATTAAAACATGTTTATTCAAGAGATATGTGTTAGGAGAAGTTATGAACTGTAAGTTTTTGTTATTCTTTGTTGGTTCCATGTAATTCCCGGGGATTGTCCTGGCCTCTCGATTTTTGTGAACCACTTAAAACTGAGAGGTTTAGTGGGATACAAGTCTGTAATGTAATATAATGTAAATACACTCAAAGAAATGAAAAAAAAAAGACTCAAGAATCTACCATAGCAGCAATACATCATTGTAGTGTCTAAGGGCAAAATCACAATTACCCATGGCTGTGTTTTGGAATCATCTGCCTGTGTCAGGGGTCTGTGTGTACGCTACTACTTTGATGCCTGATGCAAAGCTGAAAATAAGCCATAGGAACTTTCCAGATATTAGAGGAAGAAACGTTATACTGTATATGACATATACACAGACCCCTGACAGGAGGACGATGCTGAAACACGGCCATGTTGGGCTAGTGTGATTTGACTTTGGACACTACAATAAATGACTGTGACTACAGTGACTTCTTGTTTCAATTTTTTTACTCCTCAGCCATCACCACTCCGTGCTAGCCTTTAATACAGGCCTCCCTAGTTATGTTATGTTTACAGTGGTAATACAAATGTGAAAAATTTAGCAACCCTTCACAAAAGGGACTTCATCACCCCCTATATAAATAGTCAGCATATATGGTCACACTAAAAGCCCATTAGCTTTATTTTCTATGCCATGTGAAAGGCTCTTGTACACAGCACATTTTTTTGAACATACATGGTAAACATATTCCAGATAACATGGTTTATTGCTTACATCCATAAAAATATGAACTTTTTATGAGGACATTCTTTATTGTCTAGTCTATGACTTTTGAGCTTCTGCCATATGAATACAAAAACAAAAAAAATCATAAAAAATTAAAAGAGGCACACAAACACTGATTTTTCTCATCTGTACATCCCATTGCTAAGTCTGTCATTGACTGAACAGCTGTTCCAGTGAAATTGATGATGCTAATCATTCTCCTTGCATTGTCTCATCAAGGTTTAGTCCTGTTTTTTTTTCTGTTCTATTTTGTTTTCATTTAGTGGAAGCTGCTACCTCACGAAGATTCTTTAATCTGTTTTTTCATGTTGGTGGTACTAGGGAATGAGGAGGTTATTAGCAATGTGGGTGTGCAGAGAGAGTGTGCACGTATCTGTATATTTGTGTCATATTGAAGTCAACATACCATTTTCAGAAAAAAGAAAACCCTCATCCTTATCCATGCTTTGGTTCCTGTGAGATGACCCATATCCATTGCATTGCTTCCAAACGGTCTAGCCTATATTTACATATAATTGCTCTAAGAGCATTAAAAAGATTTTTGGTAGCATATGCAATAAAGTATATATAGCCCAGTTTAAGTAACAGCACAACATTTCCTATCTCCACAAGGGAAAAGCCACTCCAGGTTTGTATGCATAAATGTCTTGTACAATTTTAAATACTAAACGTGATGACAGACGTAAGGGGAAATGCTTTCATTTCTCCCTTGTTGATCTTGAGTTGTAGAACATTATTGTTCTACAAGATTAATGCAAGGAACATATGAGGTAACTTAACTCTCAGGACACTTAAAACTTCAATTTATTTTTCTGTCAAATATGGTGGACTGCTGGAGTCTGACGTATAAAGAAATGCTATTTTAGCAAAGTTTAATGTATCCCATAAGTACTCAGGATGTATCAAGCTCTTCCCAAATATATGTGAATCACTAACATTATTTCTGTCAGAAAAAAATGATTATAAGCTAAAGCGCCATATTTAAGATTTAGGAAATTTGGGCATAAAAGTATAATCTCCTAAAAAGCTTATTTTCACAGCACTTAGACTTACAAAGTTCCATAGGTTACTATGGAATTTATAAGTCTAGTGCTTTGAAAATGAGCCCCTAAGTCTCTTTGCTTACAATTTTTAAACAGCATATTTTCTTCCCAAGATAAAAAAATTACTTCTGCAAAACCACTGTGAATCTTTTGTCCCATCCCTATTTTTAGCCCCTATAGGCAAAAGCTCTGGTTCATTATTTGCAGGTTATGTTTGCACAACCCTTCCTATAGGTTTTTAGGTCCCTTGTGGAAGTTACAAGAAATTAAAAGACCCTTCTACTATGCCATGTTAAGCAGCTAATGCGTGGCTGTCAGCATGGTAGACAGTAGCACAGGCCTGGGCTACTGCCTAATACGTTAAAAATCTGGTATTAGCTGCTCAACATGGGAGTGGGCAGGGTCAGGGTGTAACAGGGGCAGGCAGAGATGTGGCCATCTGTGACAGGCTCATCTAGTGCACAGATCTTTACCATGTGCTAGCTATCTTGAATGCTGACAGTGCAGCTGAACTTACCACCATCTGAAGAGGAAGCAAGTGTTGTGCTACCAGTGGTCTGGTAGCGTGGCTCCAACATGGAATGCAGCAGTGCTTCTGACTCTTCCCCCTTATTCAATACCCCCTACCAGTCCTGTTCAGCTCTCCCACTCTGACACACTATCGCTCTCTCCTAACCGTCAACCTCAACTCTCCAGTTCATAGTCGTCCCCCCTCACTCAAGCACGACAACTCCCCCTGATAAATTCAGGGCCCTCAGAGCCATCAGCAACAGTCTTTTAAGCCCCTCCAGTCCAAGCCCGCTGCACAGAAACCTGCCCCTCTTCTTTACCTCCCCCCCCCCAACTCCCCTCATGCCCTACCTAGTGCTTTGAAGGCTTTTCAATTCCCTCTCTACTGCCACCCTGGTCAGTGACTTCTCCAGAATGGTTGTCCCATGGTACTACAAAAACAACCACTAGGGGGTCAGTCAGGTTCCATTTTGGAAGAAGATCTTGGATGAACTGCCCTGGATGAACTGCTTAATCTGCAGACCCCTGTGTAGGGCATGAGAGGGGGAAGGTAGGGAAGGGAACAGATTCCTGTGCAGTGTGTGTGTGTGTTTGTGTGTGGGGACAGGTTCTTATGTGGCAGGGGGCAAAGTCTGTGAGTGATGGGGGGTAGGTTTGGAAAGGAGGAGTTTGAGAGACCTTTGCCGGGGGCTTGCAGTGCACCGAATCTATAAGGAGAGGTCAGGGTGATTGAGTGGGGAGGTCAGCTATGAGCTGGAGGGTTGGGGGTTGGGAGAGGGCGAGCTTGAGGTCAGGGTGGGAATCAGGAATGCCACCATGGTCATTGTTTACCATTTAATTATTTATTTAAGCTGTTGGCCTGCATTGTGTTACACGTGGTGCCTGATAGCATGGGAACATCTGTGCTATGAGGTACTGTATGAAACATAGTGCCTCTGTGGTAACCGTCTGACTATACCCCCTGCATTTATCACACAGCCTTTGCACATACCACAGGTACTTTTTGTGTTACCCCATGTAATTGCAAAAGTTACTGCAGTTTATTAGAAGGGCCCCTAAATTGTAAGGTAAAAAATGTGCCTTTTCAAAATAGTGCAAGCAAACTGATATGTAGTCTTTTCACACTTACATTTTTCCTGAAACATAAACTTATCACAAAGTCCAGTATGAATTATCATCTTTTCAGGTTTTATTTATTTAATTTATTTGTTATATTTGTATCCCACATTTTCCCACCTATTTGCAGGCTCAATGTGGCTTACATAATACCGTAGAGGCGATCGCCAATATCGGTTTGAACAAATACAAAGTGAGGTTGTGGTAAACTTAGTTCTTATGTGAGTCGTAAGGAGGAATAGTTCAGTTATGTCCAGTATGAGCTTTGGTTTTGTTGTGCTGCTGGGTTAAGGCATTTACGTTGGATTGTTGGGGTACGCCTTTTTGAACAAGGTAGTTTTTAGTAGTTTCTGGAAGTTCAGATGGTCATATGTTGTTCTCATGGCGTTTGGTATTGCGTTCCATAGCTGTGTGCTTATATAGGAAAAGCTGGATGCATAGGTTGATTTGTATTTGAGACCTTTGCAGCTTGGGTGATGGAGATTTAGGTATGTTCTTGTTGATCTTGCATTAAGCTTTTACCATTTAACCAGCATTATTTAGCCAAAACGTGTTATTCCCTTAATGCACATTAGTAACTACTCTCAAAATATAAGTTAAATGTCGTGGAGGGGCATAATCGAATGGGGCGCCCAAGTTTTTCTGAGGAAGTCTTCGCAAGATGTCCTGGAGAAGGGGCGGGGAAACCTGTATTATCGAAACAAGATGGGCGTCCATCTTTTGTTTCGATAATACGGTTGGGGACGCCCAAAACTCAACATTTAGGTCGACCTTAGAGATGGTCGTCCTTGGAGATGGTCATCCCCAGTTTTCGGCGATAATGGAAACCAAGGACGCCCATCTCAGAAATGACCAAATGCAAGCCATTTGGTCGTGGGATGAGCCAGCATTCATAGTGCACTGGTCCCCCTGACATGCCAGGACACCAACCGGGCACCCTAGGGGGCACTGCAGTGGACTTCATAAATTGCTCCCAGGTACATAGCTCCCTTACCTTGGGTGCTGATCCCCCCAAAACCCACTCCCCACAACTGTACAACACTACCATAGCCCTAAGAGGTGAAAGGGGGCACCTACATGTGGGTACAGTGGGTTTCTGGTGGGTTTTGAAGGGCTCACATTTACCACCATAAGTGTAACAGGTAGGGGGGATGGGCCTGGGTCCACCTGCATGAAGTGCACTGCACCCACTAAAACTGCTCCAGGGACCTGCATACTGCTGTCATGGAGCTGGGTATGACATTTGAGGCTGGCATAGAGGCTGGCAAAAAAATATTTTTAAAGTATTTTTTTAGGGCAGGAGGGGGTTAGTGATCACTGGGGGAGTAAGGGGAGATCATCCCCGATTCCCTCTGGTGGTCATCTGGTCAGTTCGGGCACCTTTTTGAGGCTTGGTCGCAAGAAAAAATGAACCAAGTAAAGTCGGCCAAGTGCTCATCAGGGACATCCTTCTTTTTTCCATTATCGGCCGAGGACACCCATCTGTTAAGCACGCCCCAGTCCTGCCTTCGCTAATCTTCTGACACACCCCCAGGAACTTTGGTCATCCTCGTGACAGAAAGCAGTTGGGGATGCCCAAAATCGGCTTTTGATTATGCCGATTTGGGCGACCCTGGGAGAAGGATGCCCATCTTCCGATTTGTGTCGAAAGATGGGCGCCCTTCTCTTTCGAAAATAAGCCTGATAGTATACTACTTATAATGTCAACACAATACGTAATAAAACATTTTAACTGACAGTGTAGGGTGTAAGCAAAGATGGAACATATAGATAGGTAAGAGAGTAGGAAGAGTTAGAAATAAATAAGCAAATAAATTCCTTTCTCTCTCTCTCCTACATGGAAAGCAGAATGTGGGGTCCCCAAGGCTTGCCATTCTCACCAACATTATTCATCTTGATGATGGCCCCTCTTGCCTGGACACTAGCCAAACAAGATTTTAACTCTCTTATATACACTGATGATGTATCAATCTATATCCGTTTCAAAAAGAACCTGCACGAAATCACAACCAGGATAGCGGTCAGCATAGACATAATGGAATCATGGGCAGCATCATTCAAGCTTAAATTGAACAAGGAGAAAACACACTGCCTGATACTCACTTCACCACGCAATACCGATCACTTCCCAAATATCAAAATCATGGGCACATCCCTCCAATTAACTGATAACTTAAAATTCTTAGGAATCACTATAGACCGCAACCTATTCTTCGATAAGCAAATCGCAAACACTATGAAGAAAATGTTCCAAATCATATGGAAACTGAAACGCATAAAAAGCTACTTCCCAAGAAATATATTCTGATTGCTAGTCCAGTCCATGGTCCTCTCTCATGCTGACTACTGCAATGGAATTTATGCCGGATGCAAGGAACATCGATTAAAGAAAATGCAAACAGCAGAAAATACAGCTGCAAGACTAATATTCGGAATAATTCAATTAATAAGTGCAAAACTACTGCTCCAAAACCTGCAATGGCTACCCACTAAATCACGTAAATCCTTCAAGGTATGCACTTTGGCCTATAGAATACTTTTCGGTCTTTCGCTGGAATACGTGACAAAACTAATAGAACTACCTATATGCAACACACTCAAGGATGCAAGAACCTACCTCACCTTACACTTTCCCAGATGTCAAGGCCTAAAATACAAATCTTCATACTCGACCAGCTTCATATACATCTGCCCCAAGACCTGGAACATACTTCTGAAAGTCCTAAAATGCACGAATGACTGCATAATATTCCGAAAACACCTGAAAGCCCATTTATTCAGAAAAGTTTTCTCTGACGAACTCACAAAATCAACCTGATCACCAACCAATATGTCACATTGCATGACTGATGACGGAACCTGAACAAAGCTAGCGTCTAACCCAAACAAAACTGTCACAAGTCCAACCGAATTAAACTGTAAGCCACATTGAACCAACAACTTGACTTGAAAATGTGGGGTACAAATGCAGAAATAAATAAATAATTAACATAAGGATCAAGAGGGGGGGAGTGGAAGTGGGAAGGACTGTATGATTTGCCTGTTGGGAGGTAGGAAGGAGGTCAGGGATTGGAAGGAAATTTATTGATGGCAAGTTGAATGGGGGGTGTTCAGGAGTGGGAGGGAATTTATGAATGCCCTATGTGCAAGAAGTCGGATTGCAGTTGGTTTTTATCCTGTGGCCCCTGTAAGAGATAGCAGGCCAGACTTGGTAAACATTGCTTCAGTAAAAGGTGTTATTTTATCGTGGCTTAGTAACTACATTTTTAAATAATGATATTTAGGTGAAAGTTATGAAGCTGTGATAGGGTTTTAAGTCACATTATTTGTCCCATAATGTGACTTAAAAGGCACTAATGCAACTTGCCTTGCACTAACATGGCAATATTTAAGTCAATATCAGGCTCATTTTCGAAAGACATGGACGTCCAAAAAGTGTCATAAATCGGTATTTGCACATCCATCTTACAGAGACGACCAAATCGGTATAATCAAAACCCATTTTGGACGTCTTTCTCTGAAGTCCATCAGAAGGACATCCAAATCACAAGGGAGCGTATCAGGGGCATGTTCGAGGCGGGACTTGGGCGTTCCTAAGACTTGGATGTCTTTGAGCCATAATGGAGAAAAGCAAAGATGTCCAGGACTAAAACTTGGATGTTTTCAGCTAGACCTGTTTTTATTACGAAAAAGGCACAAAAAGGTGCCCAAAATGACCAGATGACCACTGGAGGGAATCAGGGATGACCTCTCCTGACTCCCCCAGTGGTCACTAACCCCCTCCCAACCCCCAAAATTGTGATGAAAAACATTACTTGTCAGCTTCTATGACAGCCTCAGATGTCATATTCAGGTTCATTACAGCAGCATGCAAGTGCCTGGAGTAGTTTAGTAGTAGGTGCAGTGTACTTCAAACAGGTGGACCTAGGCCCATACCCCCACTACCTGTTACACTTGTGTTGGAAACAGCAAGCCCTCCAAAACCCACCAAAAACCCATTTTACCCACATATAGGTGCCCCCTTCACCCATAAGGGCTATGGTAGTGGTGTACAGTTGGGGTGGTGGGTTTTGGGGGGCTCAGCACACAATGTAAGGGAGCAATGGTCAGATGTGTACCTGGGAGCATTTTATGAAGCCCACTGCAGTGCCCCCTAGGGTGTCCGATTGCTATCCTGGCATATCATGGGGACCTGTACTTTCGAAAAAAGATGGACGTTCATCTTTCATTTTGAAATACTGTCAGAGATGTCCAAATCCTTAAATTTGGATGCCCCTAGATTTGGACATCCTTGGATCTGGATGTTTCTGACTTTCAGTGATTTTCAAAACCAAAGACGTCCATGTCAAAAACGGCCAAATGCAAGCCATTTGGACATGGGAGGAGCCAGCATTTGTAGTGCAATGGTCCCCCTGACATGCCAGGGAGGAGGAGCCACGTCCAAATGGCTTGACTTTGGATGTTTTAGACTTGGACGTCTTTGTGTTCGAAAATGGCCAAAAATCAAAGACATCCAAATCAAAGGACGACCATGGCATTTTCAAACACAAAAGATGGACGTCCATCTTTTTCAGAAATTATCTTCTCCCCGCTTTGGAATTTGGATGTCTTTCTAAAATGTCCAAATTCACACTAGACATTTCTTTCGAAAATGCCCCTCCATGAGTTACATGTGGTGAACACCAGGTACACACCTCAAGTCTCATTATAGCCCTAAAATTATGACTTGTACCATGCAGCAACAACAACAACAAACAGGAAACGATTGCTGCATCTGGGCCATCTCCTAAAGAGACTGAAGCTATAGAAGTAGCTCCCTACATGGACCCTCACCAAGTCCCCCCAAAATACAACCCCTGTGTACCCCCTACCCTGAAAGGTTGCCTCTCATAGTTTAGCAAGCCCCCCCCCTCACCTCTGCACCCCAGTGACTCCCCTCACCTGTACCTTCAAATATCCACAGTGGTCTAGGGGGTAGAAAAGACAAAGCCATTCTCTAAAAGAACCAGAAAAAAAAACAGAAAGAAAACCAGCAGCCACTCCGGTTGGCAGTGTACTGCTTCTTTTGTATTTTTGAATGACAAGTGTGCATGAAACTATAGACTCACACACAGTCACCCAGGAAATAGATACAATAGATACCTTTAAAATGATGACCAATCAGGGCATGTGTATGTACACAGATAAAGGAATGCTTCTGCCTCTCAGTTACGAACTAATAAAGGAGGTGAAGGCTCCTTTGTAAAACCCTTAAGAATTCTGTGGTAAAGATGGGCATGTCAGATAAGAAAAAAATAGACCAAATACGTGAGCCAAAGGTAAAAAGATTAAATGAAGGCCTCCTTGGATACCTAGGGAGCCCAATTTCCAGGAACAGAAGCAAGTTAGCTTCATTCTGCATCAGGTGTCAGTAGAGCAGGAGTGACTGGAAACCACTGCTGACTGCCTCCTAGACCCCCATTAATATTTGAAGGTATGGATAAGGGGTGCAGGGATGGGGAGGACCTTTTAAACTTGGAGGGGCAACCCTTCAGGGTGGGGGCACTATTGGGGGGGGACTTAATCAGGGGCTCCAGGGAGGCTATTTCCTTAGGTTCTGCACCTTTAAGAGACTGCCTAGATGGCTTGGAGGCATATTTTCAAAGCACTTTGGGAGGCTAAGTTCCATAGGTTTCTATGGAACTTTGGGAGGCTAAGTGCTTTGAAAATATGCCTCTTGGTGACCCAGTGCTCCTGGGCCAATGGATTAATGTTGCTTGCAAGGTGGTTCACAAGCAACATTTGTCACATTGCACAGCAGTCAGCAAACTATAGAGATACCACAGGTTGGTGACTACCATGGTAAATTGAGGTACAGTAAATGTTCCCCTTTTACAGCACCTTGATAACTTCCCCCCTTACCTGTTAAACATATATATTAGATGGCCAAGTGGGTCAAATAAACAGCAGGTATAACTTGAAAGGTCTAGACAGTTCAAGTTATATGAGAACATTCAGCAGCACCACTTAAAAAAACAGAGCCACCAAAGGTTGGTATAATTTGAAAATGTCTAACATATATTACTACAACAATTAGGGATCCCTTCTATGTAAGCTGGCAATGGTAAATCAATAATTACAATAATTCCACCAGTATATGTTCCTGTATCTTATATAATGTATTCTATATATGTATTTTTTATTTTATTTTTAATACGAAGTGCTTAGAATTTGCTGTTGTGCCATATAACCATATGTTACGGAGTTGGCCAGCAGCGTCCAACCATCACAGCACTGACCCTGCCTACCAACCTGTCACGCTAAACCACAATAGTGTTCTGCGGTCAGTTATAATGTCACTAATTATTGACATTATAACTGACCGCAGAACACTATTGTGGTTTAGCGTGACAGGTTGGTAGACAGGGTCAGTGCTGTGATGGTTGGACGCTGCTGGCCAACTCCGTAACATATGGTTATATGGCACAACAGCAAATTCTAAGCACTTCATATTAAAAATAAAAATAAAAATACATATATAGAATACATTATATAAGATATAGGAACATATACTGGTGGAATTATTGCAATTATTAACTTATATATTAGACAGGTTGAGTGTCATTTATGGAAGAGTACTTAGAGCCCATTTCTGCACCAAAAGGTGAGTGCTGGTATTTATACCAGCTGAAACCTGGTGTAAATTCTGGCACTCAATTCTGGGCATTTTGCCATGGAAATGGAGCTATTCTATAGTACCACGTGCAACTTTTAGGATTGCCCCTGCCACTCCCCTGGCCACACCCCCTTTAGAGCTGCATGCTAGGGGATTATAGAATAGGTCATGGGGACATGTATGCGCAAATTTCAATTATTGCTATTTAACTACTATAATTACAATTAGTTGGCTTATAAGCTAACTAAATCTCATGCAGATCTTTGATCTGCGTGCAAATTTTTGTGCCAAAATCCAGTGCCATGTATAGAATCTGGGAGATAATCCTGCTTATAATCGAACGAGAAAAACGCCCAAGTTCCGACCTAAATCGGGAGATGGGCGTTTTTCTCACAAAAACAAATAAAGCGGTATAATCGAAAGCCGAACTTTGGACGCTTTCAACTGCACTCCGTCGCGGATGCGGACAAAGTTGACGGGGGCGTGTCGGAGGCGTGGTGAAGGCGGAACTGGGGCGTGGTTATCACCCGAACAGAGATGGGCGCCTTTCGCTGATAATGGATGCGTTTGTAGCTAGAATTTAGGGCACTTTTCCTGGACCCTGTTTTTCCACGAATAAGGCCCCCAAAAGTGCCCTAAATGACCATGACCCCCAGAGGGAGTCGGGGATGACCTCCCCTGACTCCCCCAGTGGTCACTAACCCCCTCCCACCACAAAAAAATGATGTTTCACAACTTTTTACTTTCACCCTCAAATGTCATACCCTCCTCCCAAGCAGCAGTATGCAGGTCCCTGGAGCAGTTGTTAGGGGGTGCAGTGGACGTCAGGCAGGTGGACCCAGGCCCATCCCCCCCCCTACCTGTTACAATTGTGCTGCTTAATGCTTAGTCGTCCAACCCCCCAAACCCACTGTACCCACATGTAGGTGCCCCCCTTCACCTCTTAGGGCTATAGTAATGGTGTAGACTTGTGGGCAGTGGGTTTTGAGGGGGATTTGGGGGGCTCAACACCCAAGGGAAGGGTGCTATGCACCTGGGAGCTCTTTGACCTTTTTTTTTGTTTTTGTAAAAGTGCCCCCTAGGGTGCCCGGTTGGTGTCCTGGCATGTGAGGGGGACCAGTGCACTATGAATCCTGGCCCCTCCCACGAACAAATGCCTTGGAGTTATTCGTTTTTGAGCTGGGCGATTTCATTTTCCATTATCGGTGAAAAGCAAAAACGCCCAGCTCACACCTTGGCGAATAAAACATGGGCGTCTATTTTTTTTGGAACATACGGTTCACTCCGCCCCTTCACGGACCCGTTCTCGGAGATAAACGCCCATGGAGATAGGCGTTTCTGTTCGATTATGCCCCTCCAAATCTATATTACAGGTCTATAAAAGAAAATATTGAGAGTATCAGGAAATATAGATGCAGATTATTTTTAAAAACATCCAAGTTAGTGCATCACTAGTAGATGTCCATTTCTTATGAATTTTAGAACAGGATCTGCAGGCATGCTGCCTGTTCTAAAATACATGAGAAATGGATGTCTGCATGCTAGTTATGTGCAGCATGAACATCCATTTTACAAATGAACATCCAAATTATAAACAGGGCAAAATAAGGGACATGGACATCTTTCTGGCGACATAGGACTCTCCCTATAATAAAATGGCCATACAGACATCCATGTGGAGGAGTAGCCTAATGGTTAGAGCAGGTGGCAAGAAGCCGAGAATACTGGTTCAAATACCATTGCAGCTCTTTGTAATTTTCTTTTTTTTTTTTGAATTGTGAGCCTTTGAGGGACAGAAAAATATTTAATCTGACTTCCCTTATTCTCTCCAGTGGAGATCGTGTAATTAAACTCTGGAATTAGTTGCCAGAGAATGTGGTAAAAGCAGTTAGATTGGCAGGGTTAAAAAAGGTTTGGATAGCTTCCTAAAAGAAAAGCCCATAAGCCATTATTAAGATGGACTTGGGGAAAATCCACTTCTTATTTCTAGGATAAGCAGCATAAAATGTATTGTACTGTTTTGGGATCTTGCCAAGTACTTGTGACCTGGATTGGCCACTGTTGCAAACAGGATGCTGGGCTTGATGGTCCTTCTGTCTATCCCAGTTTGGCAATGCTTATGTACTTATGTAGCAGTTCAATTGGAGCACCTTTCTTTAACCTGAACGTTCCAAATACCATATTTTTGGACCTGGATGCCCTTTCTTGTTTTGCAATCCAAATTGGATGCCCATATTTTTTGCCCCTCTCTCTAGTCTTGCCGAAAAAACACACCCAGAACACACCCCCTTACCATATGAACATACAGCAGTTTTAGATGTCCATATCCTGGCTTTATAAAATTGTGATTCAGATGTCCAAAACATGACTAACCCTTCTAAAATAAGGGCTACAATATGATTGTATAAGTGTCTAAGGTCTGAACATCGATTATGATAAATTTTTTTGAGGGGTGGGGCATTTAAAAATGTACTTGTGTCATATATTGCATGCTTGTAGAAGGTTTTTCCATGTGCACTGATGAAGACACAGCCTGCTGTTTGAGAGTGGCAGGATTTCTTTCTTTCTTTCTTGGAGTTAATTTTTTTGTAATTGAGTTTGTCACATGGATAAATATTGTGAAATATTTGACTTTATTTATTTATTTTGCATCACAACAAACAGATGTACTTTTGCTTTGAAAACTGATGCAAAACCCAAGGGTTATTTGGACAGTTTAAAAATTGGCCTGATTGACAGGGGGGGTGGATTATATAAAAATGCACCTATATGAAAAGTCCAAATGGCTCCTATTTAATAAACCTTTCTCAAATCAGTAGAACGGATGCACGTGTGCAGTCAGTGAGGCACTGTTCTAAGTAGGGAAGTCTCATATGTCGCGGGGGTTTAATTATGGTCTCTTGCATACCCCTATTTCGTAACAGTTGTAATCATCCTATTTTATAAAGGCAGCACAGGCACCTACAGACAACCTCAGTAACACACAGATCCTCACCTGCTCTAAAGAAGGTGTAAATTAAGTGCACATCCTCAGTACATGTGTATTTAAAATATATATCATCCAACAAGAGAGGTGATGATCTGCACACCAATGTGACAGCAAGCAAAAAAGCAGACCAAGGATACTGGAGTGCTGAGAAAAGTTATTGGTACTAATTTGTACAAATAAATTTGCCCAGCACCCCTATATCCTCGATCTGTTTTTTGCTTGCTTTAAAAAAATATATGCCTGAACACTGTAATTCCATCCTCGCCCCACCCAAAATACATCCCCAGGAACCTGTACTCATGATACTATCAGCATATGTACTTTCAAGTGTATAAAGTATTTGGTTGTGAAATTTTACAAGAACCCTGTTCCATGTCAAGTCAATATGCTGAAACTCTTTATAAAATTTAATATACAACTTCCTGGTACTCTGGTAGAAACAAAAAGAAACAGTAAAAGAAACTGTCATAAAAATATGGATACAATGATATTTCAATGTATTATTTTACATTTGTCAATGTGCAGCTGATTCATGAGAGAATAATTTAAAGATACTCTTTCTGAAAATTACATTTAGCTAACGTTATAGCCAGCATGATCATCAGTGTAATTTGAAACATGAGCCTAACGAAGTCACTGTTTCTGTGAGATATGATTTTATTTTCTCTATAATCAGCATGTTTGTGCTTGCTCCAAGGAATTCATTCGGACTGGATTTATCACACCTTTTTTTGAACCAGATGATTTTCCTTGATGGCACATCTGGCAACATCATAAAAACCTCAGTTCTAAAGCTATTACATAGGAATTACTTTGATAAATAATTTATGAATGTTATAGTTATTAGCTCACTACAAAACTGCAAGTAAAGGGAGTACCAAAGAAAACAGGAAGAAGTATTTAATAGAACGAGTTTTGATAGGTATAGATGTTCAGGTTTAAACTGAAATTCAAGCACTTTTAGTAGTAAAATTAACATGTATATGTGAAAATATATTTTCAGTAGTCACAGAGAACCAGATATTCAAAGGATTTATTCTCCTAAACTTGCCTCTTTGAAAATTTACTAGGGCTGAGTACCTAAATATATATACACAAAGGGGTCGATATTCAGTGTGACTTAAATGGGCAGGGGAACATCCTGTTCGTTTAGGTTACTTGAGTCTGTGGAACTGGCAGGCACAGGGTGTGATGTTATCCTCTCTCTCCCTTCTCTGACAAGGTCCAGCCCCCAACCCCTGACAAGTAAGCAACCACCCCTCCCTTCTCCCAGCAAGTAACCACCTCCATCCGCGCCCCAGTCAGACTAGGCTCTCCTGAGCCTACCTGAATGATATGGTGGTCTAGCAAGGCAATTGGGGCAGGACTGAACCCCACTTGCCCCTGCCCCCAGTAGCTCCATGCTAAAAATGGCTGCTACGATCTGTAGCTATAGTATCGCAGTACCACGGCTTGTACTGCAAAACTACCTCTAGAAGTCACACCAGCCATTTTAAGCATGGAGCTGCTAGGGCAGGAGTCAGTGACTGAATATTGGCCAGGACCTGCAAAATGGCTAACAATTTGACACAATCCAGTCAGCCATAGATATTCAATTCTGGTGCCCAGACTTGACTCGGCATCGAATATTGGAGCCTAATTCTGTCTGCAACAGTTAGGGTTTAAAACATTGCTAAATATTGACCAGAACATTTTGCTAAATTCCGACATTTAGGAACATAAAACGTGGATGGCAACAGGGGCATATTTGGACAGAGAAAACAAGTTAGGAGCGTAACACTGATTTTCAACACTAGGTTCAAAAATTAGGCTCATAAATCTAGGCAAACGAATAAGAGGCCTAAATTTATAAGCATACGGGTTGACATTCAAAGTGATTTAAATGGCCAGAAACGGCTCCTAGCCAGGTAAATCACTTGTTTGGTGCTAACCAGTCATTTTCAGTGGTTAGTGCCACTGAAAATATCTGGTTAATGTCGAACTCAAAGCCAACTATTTTGGAGGTGTCTGGGAAAGAGCTGACATTTAGCTGGTTAAGTGCCAATATTCAGCATTTAACAAGCCAAGGTAACTACATAAATAGAACTGCATAAAAGTCAGCCTTATGTTTATGTAGTGCCCCATAACCAGGTGAGGGGCCCTGTTACTAAGGTGTGCCTAAAAGTGGCCTGCACTGGTGTATGTGTGTGTTTTGGATGTGTGCAGGTCATTTTTTTAGCGTGCCTGGAAAAAAGGCATTTTTTTGTGGCCAAAAGTGGACTTGCAGCAAAATTAAAACCACCGTGTGTCCATTTTTGGCCTGAGACCTTACCGCCACCCATTGACTTAGCAGTAAGATCTCATGTGCTAACTGGGCGGTAAGCGGCCAGCACACGTAAATTGCCGAATACCGCTGGGTAAGCGCCATGTGGTAGAAGATAGAAAATAGTTTCTACCACATGTTTATTACCACCCAGGGCATGCAGTAGCCAGGAGGTAGTTCCAATTTGACACACGTTGGATGCACATAGGTGCCTACATGCCTTAGAAAACGGGCCTCTAAGTGCTGAATATCGTAATGTTATGTGTTACGTTATGTTATCAGGTTCTTATAACCTGCCAACTCTCCCACAAGGAATTCGAGGCATGGTAACAAAAAAAAACAAAAACCAACAGAACTGTTACAAAATATATTAAAACAAATAGGAAGATTAAAAAAAAATAATTAATCCAATTACTTCTACTAAGCCTAATCAAGAAACTAGATGTGCTTTTAACTCCTTCCGAAATGCAAAAAGATTCATTAAAGAACAAATCTATACTGGTAGATTATTCCAAAGATGAACAGCAGAAAACCAAAAAGAACCAGAAAACATTACTTTAAAATGAACAGATTTGGCAGATGGAAAAGCCAAAAATAAATCACTTCAGATCGAGATACAGAACTATTTTTTAATATTCAACCAGCTATGCCTTAGCTGGCTCTCCAGCTTATTTTCGAAAGAGAAAAACGCCTATAGTGCGATCTAAATCGGGAGATAGACGTTTGTCTCGCAAAGGCGCCCAAATCGGTATAATCGAAAGCCAATTTTGGGCGTTTCCAACTGCACTCCGTCGCGGAAATGAATAAAGTTGATGGGGGCATGTCGGAGGCGTGGTGGAGGCGGAACTGGGGTGTGGTTATCAGCCGAGGAGAGATGGGCGTCTTTAGCTGGTAACCGAAAAAAAAGGCGTTTTTACTGTGATTTTGGGTCACTTTTTTTGGACCCTTTTTTTTCACGAACAAGTCCCAAAAAAGTGCCCCAACTGCCCAGATGACCACTGGAGGGAATCAGGGATGACCTCCCCAGACTCCCCCAGTGGTCACTAACCTCCTCCCACCAAAAAAAAAACACTTTAAAAACTTTTTTTCCAGCCTGTATGCCAGCCTCAAATGCCGTACCCACCTCCATGACAGCAGAATGTGTTCAATCCTCTCACAGCCTTTCCTTGGGTCAGATGTGGCTCTCGGGTGCACTACAGGGTCACATCAGCATTGCATTGTGGTGGGTGTAGGGTATTGGGCTCCGTGATTTCATTAGCTTGTGTTACAGCCTCACAATGTTGGTAGTTGGTAGGCTCTTCTCCCATGGTGCTCTTCCCCCTGCCTACTAGGTCAGAGTGTGCCCTGTTGTGTTTCATGTTGTAGTCCATGCGGTAGTGGCCATTTTTGTAAGCCAGTTTTAGTTCCCTTTCCTGTGTTAGCCACGTTAGACAACTTAGTTCTTCCCTTGAATGTGGCTGAATGAGGGCATTGTACAGCATTCTGCCAGTTCTGACCTACTGCTCATCTCAGTACCAGGGAGACTCGTTGCCAGTGGGGCACAACCTCTGATCTGCAGTTAACTGTGAGTAAAGGCGGTTATTCCAATAAAGGACGTTTTCGGAGAGATTAGTCTTCAGGTGTCAACTGGTGTGCCAAGGTTATATAGCAGCAACCAGTCCTAGAGGCCTGCGTGTATGCAGGTCCCTGGAGCACTTTTAGTGGGTACCGCAGTGCACTTCAGCCAGGTGGCCCCAGGCCCATCCCCCCCCCACACCTGTAACACTTGTGCTGGTAAATGGGAGGCCTCCAAAACCCACTGTACCCACATGTAGGTGTCCCCTTCACCCCTAAGAGCTATGGTAGTGTTGTACATTTGTGGGTAGTGGGTTTTGGGGGAGAGGGGTTGGGAGCTCAGCACCCGTGGTAAGGGAGCTATGCATGTGGGAGCAGTTTCTGAAGTCCACCGCACTGACCTAGGGTGCCCAGTTGGTGTCCTGGCATATCAGGGGGCCAGTGTACTATGAATCGTGGCCCCTCCCATGACCAAATGGCTCGGATTAGGATGTTTTTGAGCTGGGCGTTTTTAGTTTCCATTATCGCTAAAAAAAACAAACGCCCAGCTCAAAAACGTACATTTTTTCAAAAATATGGTTCGGCCCGACCCTTCACGGACCCGTTCTCGGAGATAAACGCCCATGGAGATAGGCGTTTCCGTTCGATTATGCCCCTCTCTGTAAACCCAGAAAATCAATGACAAATCCTGGACATGGCCTGGTTTTGAATTTTTTGAGTATAATGCCAGCGGTGCCAATCTGGAATTACCACTGGGCTATTGCAGGAGCCCGGTAGTAGTTCCTACCCCCAGCATGTGCCATTTCCAGCGCTACAAAATATTTTCTATTGTTATAGCACCAGTGCTTACCTGGCAGTAATTGGGCTGGGCGTTACTGCCAGGTCAGTGCAGGAACCCTTACTGCCACCTGAATGGGTGGTGCTAAGTGCTCCCCCCCCCCCCCCAAATTGGCTGTGCAACAAGTGCTTCACTTACCGCATAGCCATTTCTTTTAAAGAAAAAAGACAGCCTTTTACCCGCTGCATTAAAAGAGGGCCTCAGTGCACATCAAAGGGGGTATTCGCTGATGTTAGCGCAGGCCCCCTTTTACCACGGCTTAGTAAAAGGACCCCTTTGTGCTGCTGGTTGAATATCAACCCCATAACTTGTAAACTCCTAAATTAAGATGACTTTTGAGCTCATAAGTTTGGCTGAAAATCGGGCACAAAGTCAAGAGCACAATTTAGAGTATAAATTTAGGAACACAACTTTTTTGAATATCAAGCCCAAAGTAATTACGAGGCAAAAAAAAAAAAAAAACTATCACTTGCACAATATACTTTGGGGTCCTTCTACTAAGCAGCAGGTAACCACTAGCGCATACTTACCACAGTTTAAAATGGCTTACCACAGGTCATGCGGAGGCGTCCTGCAGTAAGTTTGAGATCTGCGTGCGCTACCCACAAATTATTAAAACCTATTTTGTCATTTTTCTGGATGGGGGCGTGTCTGGAGGTGGATTGTGGGTGTGTCTGTGCTAATCTGTTAGTGCATCTGCATTACTGTTCATTAAGGGTTCCTTTTACCAAGGCACACTAGCGTTTTCAGTGCGTGCTAATGATTAGTGTGCACTAAACGCTAGAGACACCCATAGAAATATATGGGCATCTCTAACATTTAGTATATGCTTATTTTTAGCGCACACTAAAAACACTAGCACGCCTTGGTAAAAGGAACAATAATTGATTAGCACAAGATTACTGTGTGAGGCCTTACTCACGTGGTAATTGTTTATAATGGCTGCACACTAATGGTGATAATAGCACATGGCCATTAATTGAAAAAAAAATTGGAACAACCACTTCAAAAAGTGCAAAACATTAACTGAAAAAAAAAATTGAAAACTGGTCATTTTACTGCTGCTGTAAAAATGGCCTTAGCATGCAGGAAAAACCTGGGTATGGGCACACCAAGGCCTAGTAAAAGTGTTGCAGGAATAAAAGGACCCCTTTGTACAGCAAAATTGGAGTAAACACGCTAAACTGAACAGTGGTGGGAGTTCAAATTTAAGGCCTCCAAGCAAACTTTTGCTGCAAGCCTCCCATAACTGGGAAGATACTCCCTGTTTTATGGTAGATATTGGTCAGCCAAAGAGAATCATTAAACCAAAAGGTAGCTGAAACTTTGACAGGCATTGTTTACTATACAATAATTTTGGTTCATTGTGATCTGACGTGTTCCAAGGTGAGGTCCTGTTACACAGATCACAAGAAGCTGTAATTATGAAAGTGACTGCCAAGTTCTTTCCTTGATGCTTTGTAGTTTTAATTTATTCTGTCATTTCAGTACTATGTTACAGTGAGTTTCTTCTGCAAAATCTTTCCCTCTGGACCTTAATTCTAATTAGCTGGCATAAATATTCTAGCTTCTAAAGGAATAAATCATCACATAAAATGAATTCAAAGTAATCTAGCAGCCCAACTGGTGATGTTAGAATGTGTCTCATGCTCACTGTATCTAATTTTTCCCCAATATATTTTATTTATTGAATTTTCAGCCAGGACCATAGTTAAGGATCAGCAATGTAGTGATGTTTTTATTTTTAAATGATCACCTAGGTATCTTTCAGAATTTCTGGAAGAACATACGAGCATAAGAATATGTGTTGCCGTATTGGGAGAGACCAAAGGTCCATCAAGCCCAATATCCTGTTTCCAACAGTGGCCAATCCTGGCAAGATCCCAGAACAGTAAAACAGATTTTATGCTGCCTATCCTAGAGATAAGCACTGAATTTTCTCAAGCCCATCTTAATAATGGCTTATGGACTTTTCTTTTAGGAAATTATCTAAACCTTTTTTAAACCTTGCTAAGCTAACTGTTTTTACCACGTTCTCTGGCAACAAATTGCAGAGTTTAGTTACACATTAAGACATATTTTCTCTGTTTTGTATTAAATTTACTACTTAGTAGCTTCATCGCATGCCCCCAAGTTCGAATATTTTTGGAAACAGTAAACAAGTGATTCACATCTACTTATTCCACTCCACTCAGTATGTTATGGACCTCTATCATACTTCCACTCAGCCGTCTCGTCTTTAAGCTAAAGAGCCCTAGCCACTTTAGCCTTTCCTCATAGGGAAGTCATCATATCCCCTTTATCATTTTCATCACCCTTCTTTGTACCTTTTCTAATTTAACAATATTTTTTTTCAGATGTGGTGACCAGAATTCTACACTGTATTCAAGGTGTGGTTACATCATGGAGCGATACAAGGGCATTATAACATTCTTATTTTTGTTTTCCATTTCTTTCCTAATAATTCCTAACATTCTATTTGCTTTCTTAGATGCTGTTGCACACTGAGCAGAGGGTCTCAACGTATCGTCAATGATGACACCTAGATCCTTTTCCTGGGGGGTGACTCCTAATATAGAACCTTGCATCATGTAGTTATAATTTGGGTTCCTCGTTCCCACATGCATCACTTTGCACTTGCTCACATTAAATATAACCTGGCATTGGAATGCCCTGTCTCCCAGTCTTGCAAGGTCCTCTTGCAATTTTTTCACAATCTTGTTGTGCGTTTGCATAACAACCATTAAGATACCATCATGTGTTTTTTGTTAATGTACTTTATACTCACGTCCAGATGTACCAAACATTTCCCCCCCCCAAAAAATGATGACATCCCTTCAGCATATCTAGTTCTTAATGCTTTTTTAACCCCACAGAAACATGTGTATTCCACTTTTAATATTCTAATTAGACTCGTAATGAGATCCTCAAAGGTACCTTTGAGAGGGTTTATTGTCAGTCAGGTCAGGAAGTGTGAATAATTTTTCCACCTAGAGTCATGTATCACCAAGTTTGAAATAGCACTGCATGTCACAATTAAGACACCTGCCATGCTTTGCAGCTCACTGAACACTGTGAGGTTGGGAGCATTACTGCCCAATTAGCAAGCCAGAGGAAAACAGTTTACAATTCTGCTATGCCTGTTCACTTGCTCAAATAAACAACAAATAATTCCCACAAGTAAGCTGTATACCACTTGATCTTTTTTTGACTGCTGCGAAGATGTATAATTTGTGGTACACAGATACTTACTGTAGAGAAGTCTCGTGCAGGGATTTTTTTTTTTTTAATTTTTCAGCACAATCGGCAAAACTCTTGTATTGAACGAAAAGTGATAGCAGCCACAGTTTTAGGTTTTCTTTCTTTTTTTTTTTTTTTTTTGATTCTCTGTAGATCAAAAAGTGTAGTAACAGAAATGACCATAGAGTTTTTATTTGGATTTTTAGACGGACGATTACAATTCTTTTCATGTCCCTATAGCACGTATTGACCACTGAATTTATGATTTATTTTTTATAGTGGTGGCTGCGCAGTCCTAGGTGGTTAGTACAGCAGACTTTTTGTGTGTGGATTTTGAGATTAGTCTATTGCCTCTGTTTTTTGTGAGCTTGTGATGTACCCACGTATAGGGTACTAAACCTGTTTACTAAGCCACCCTAGAGGTGCGTTAGCATTTTTAGCGCATGCTAAAAAGCGCGTGATAACCATATAGATGCCCATAATATTCCTATGGGCATCTACATGGTTAGTGCACGCTAATTTTTAGCACGTGCTAAAAACACTAATGCACCTTATGTAGTACATTGAGGGGTCCTTTTACTTAGGTGTACTGAAAAATGGCGTGCGCTGGTGTAGATGCGTGTATAGGACGCACACAGGCCCATTTTTCAGCACACCTGCAAAAAGGCCTTACTGGGTGGTAATCATCAGTGCATGTACAATGCCGATTACCGCCCAGTTAGCACCACGTGCTACAAAGATTTCCAGCTCGCGTAGCCGATGCGCGTAAAAAATGAAATTACTGCCTGGGCCATGTGGTAGCTGGGTGGTAGTTCAAAATTGATGCACGTACAAACCTACGCGGCTTAGTAAGAGGACCCCTCATAGAGTATATGGGCACATTTATGTCTACACCTATGTTGCCTTTTAAAAACGGGTTTACAATATGCACTTTTTTTTTTGCAACAGTTACAAAGGCGTTCTGCTATAAAGTTATGCTCCATAAGTAAGGAGAATATCCAGAAATAAGCACAATCATCAGCATTTTGGCCTTCAGCATGTTTATTCACAAGCAGTGCCCTTGCTGTGAAAACATTTGCAAAGAGGGCTCATTTTGTAGCAAATCGTTGTGTCTAGTTAACCGCATGTGAAAGTTTGCCCTATAATGATGCAGTGGCCTAGTGGTTAGGGTGGTAGACTTTGGTCCTAAGGAACTGAGTTCGATTCCCACTTCAGGCACAGGCAGCTCCTTGTGACTCTGGGCAAGTCACTTAACCCTCCATTGCCCCATGTAAGCTGCATTGAGCCTGCCATGAGTGGGAAAGTGCGGGGTACAAATGTAATAAAAAAAAATATATATCACGCAAAACTACTAAATATAGGCATATGAAAAAGGCTTTGCAGCTCATTTCACAGAAAAAGATAACTACAGGTCAATGAAATGTAGTTTTCTTTGTTTCTGTGGCTATGGACCTCCCTTCATGTGAAGGGGGAAGCTGTATGAGGGACACATAACTCATTTCAAAGACACCCCTCCCCATGTGGTCAAAATCCTGGTGATCAACTGGAGATAAGCGGGCCCGAGCCTCAAAATATATAAAAAAGTCACTCCTGGCTTAGAAGATTCATTGCTCTGGAGCAGAACCCTGCACCCATTAAAAACTGGGACAGTAATGGGCTCATTTTCAAAAGAGAAGGGCGCCCATCTTTCGACACAAATCGGAAGATGGGTGTCCTTCTCCCAGGGTCGCCCAAATCGGCTTAATCGAAAGCCGATTTTGGGCGCCCTCAACTGCTTTCCGTCATGGGGATGACCAAAGTTCCCGGGGGCGTGTCGGAAGCATAGTGAAGGCGGGACTGGGACGTGCTTAACACATGGGCATCCTCGGCCAATAATGGAAAAAAGAAGGGTGTCCCTGACGAGCACTTGGCCGACTTTACTTGGTCCATTTTTTCTTGCGACCAAGCCTCAAAAGGTGCCCGAACTGACCAGATGACTACCGGGGAATCGGGGATGACCTCCCCTTACTCCCCCAGTGGTCACTTACCCCCCTCTCACCCTCAAAAAAAACTTAAAAAATATTTTTTGCCAGCCTCTATGCCAGCCTTAATTGCATACCCAGCTCCATGACAGCAGTATGCAGGTCCCTGGAGCAGTTTTAGTGGGTACTGCAGTGCACTTCAGGCAGGCAGACCCAGGCCCATCCCCCCCTACCTATTACACTTGTGGTGGTAAATGTGAGCCCTTCAAAACCCACCACAAACCCACTGTACCCAAATGTAGGTACCCCCCTTCACCCCTTAGGGCTATGGTAGTGTTGTACAGTTGTGGGTAGTGGGTTTGGGGGGGGGGGATCTGGGGGACTCAGCACCCAAGGTAAGGGAGCTATGCACTTGGAAGCGATTTATGAAGTCCACTGCAGTGCCCCCTAGGGTGCCTGGTTAGTGTCCTGGCATGTCAGGGGGACCTGTGCACTATGAATGCTGGCTCCTTCCATGATCAAAGGGCTTGGATTTGGTCGTTTCTGAGATGGGCGTCCTCAGTTTCCATTATCGCCGAAAACCGGGGACGACCATCTCTAAGGTCGACCTAAATGTGGAGATTTGGGCGTCCCCGACCGTATTATCAAAACAAAAGATGGCCGCCCATCTTGTTTCGATAATACGGGTTTCCCTGCCCCTTCACCGGGATGTCCTGCAAGGACGTCCTCAGGAAAACTTGGGCACCCCGTTCGATTATGCCCCTCCACTTGCTACCATCCCACTAAGCTTACCACAAAATTGATTAAGGGGGTCTTTTACTATAGCTTAGCTCACGTTATCTGCAGCAAGGCCTATTTTATTCCTAAGGGCTCTGCTGCAGATAACTCGAGCTAAGCTTTAGTAAAAGACCCCTAAGTCAGAAGGAAACAGTAGCAATCTCAATTATTTTCTGTATTGCTGGTGTCATCCTGGAAAAAGATGTTGGGCTGACCTCAGCCAGTATTTTGTTCCCATCAGAGTTTTAACCATCCAGGGCATGGGTTTGACTGGGTCCTTTACAATCTATCCCTTCGCACAAAAGGAAGCTCATCATTGCATGCTGCCATGGTCTGGAACATGTGAGTTTCTAGCCAGGACAAGAAGTGCAATATTTCATGAAGGTTTGTTATGATATTAATTTACAAATGTTACAAACTTTAGAAAATGCTGCAGACCCACCGTATTTACCCTGGTTTAGAACTAGGTATATTGCTAGTAGTAGTAACTGTTGCTCAGTGCTTTTCTACACAGTACTGTTCTTGTGTCTTTAATTTTGCACTAAGTTATTGGTTTTTATTGTTTGCTGTCAGTCGGATTGGGTAAGGTTTGACAGATTGCATTCCTGCCAGCTCCTTTTGGTTGATTGGTGTACATTATGTTATATATCTATTAAATACCACAATATATGCTATAAACAAATATATGAATAAATAATTGAAAAGGCTATCTAAAAGGATTTGTAGTATGGAATGTTGCCAGGATTTGGGTTTCTGCCAGGTACCTGTGATCTGGCTTGGCCATTGTTTGGAAAACAGGATACTGGGCTAGATGGACCATTGGTCTGACCCAATATGGCTACTCTTATATTCTAAATGTACAATGCAGAAGAGCACCTGGGATGGCAAACTATGAATAAGAAGAAACTCTCGGCTTCTCCACAAATGAACCAAGTACAGTATCACAAACAACAGCAGGCTTGGAGAGATGCAGTAGAGTCCTCATTCTATATTTTCAAGTGTGTTTGAAAACAGGCGTGATGCTCATTGCTGGAAATTAGTTTTCATTTCAATTTAGTTCTTTTCTCCTATCTTTGGAATTTGTGCTGAGTTAATTTGAAACTGCATTGCCGAACAAGCACAATTAGGGCAGTGCCCCATATCTAGGTGCAGAGTACAACAAATCTTCAGACATGAACACCGAACACTTTAGGTGGCGATCACTTCCTCATTTCCCCCCTGGTGTCATGAATGACTAATACCCAGTGAACAACTTGGTACTTACTTGCAGGAGAAGGAGTGCTGCCTCTGACTGATGGTGGAGGACCATGGAGTCCATGAAGGGAAGGCAGCGCCAGTCCACCAATGACCGAAGGGAAAAGGAAAGGATATGGTGATGCTGGGTAGTGATTCATATGTCCTTTTACCCCTGGCACAGGGGCATGTATGACCACTGTTCATAACTCATGGACATACACAGTTGTCATGTTCATACCTCATAGGATAAAGAATGTTCTGCTTTTATGTCGCATTATTTCAGGCTACGTTAATTATGTAAGAGCAAAAAAATCCCACTGCTGCATGATAGTTCATCACTGCGTTCTTTGGTCCTGTGTTGTTCAGAAGGTAATCTTTCTTGCTACTGCTAATTGAAATGGTTTTTCTTTTCTGTTTTTTTTCACACAGAGGCACACCACATCTACTTAATCCTATGCATCTTCCCTGAAAGTTTAATCCACTTCATGTTCTCTGGAAAAGAAAAAGGAAAACAATGACACAGATTGTCAATGGTACCGTTTGGAGAATGAATGCAAACAATACTAGGGGGGGATGATGAACATTTTAATCAATATCATTCTTTATTCTTTAATAATTGCTGATTTAAAAAATACTTGTATTTAAAAGGCATGCACATTCCTCCTGGTCTTTCTCAATAATTACAAAAAGAAAAATAGATCACTATTGCACAATTAGTAAACTGTATACAATGAAAATTTTAATGTTTTATTTAAAATGTATCATTTATTAGCATACAAAATTAAGAATAATAAAGTTATCCATCAAATTATTATCAGTTTCACAGGAAAAATACTATTATAGCTCACATTAAGAGAACAAGCTACAAATTGGTCAATGCAGTAAACTATACAAACAATTATCAGCAAGCAACATAAAAACAATAGAACTGATGTTAAACTATTATTTATCCTACCAGCTAAAGAAATTTCTAAAAGAAAACCCAATTACACCTTATCAACTTTGTCCTTAAGGGGAGTGGAGGAGTAGCCTAGTGGTTTGTGCAGTGGACCTTGATCCTGGGGAACTGAGTTCAATTCCCACTGCAGCTCCTTGTGACTCTGGGCAAGTCACTTAACCCTCCATTGCCCCATGTACAAAATAAGTACCTGAACATATGTAAACTGCTTTGAATGTAGTTCAAGGCAGTATATCAAGCCCCATTTCCCTTCCCTTTATTCAATAAAAAATATTCTAATTGAATAGGATAATAATAATAACACAGGGGCCCTTTTACTAAGGCATGTACTACTACTACTAATAGCATTTGTATAGCACTACCAGACGCACACAGCGCTGAACACTTGACATAGAGAGGCAGTCCCTGCTCAAAGAGCTTACAATCTAGGTAGAACAGATAGACAAGACATTGAACGGGCAAGGGACTTAATGGGTAAAGAGGAGGAGGAGGGCAAATAAGTAGTGGTTAGGAGCCAAAGGCAGTAGTGAAAAGGTGGGCTTTCAGCATAGATTTTAAAACAGGAAGAGATGGAGCTAGACGTATGGGCTCGGGAAGACAGTTCCAGGCATAAGGTGCTGCGAGACAAAAGGAACGAAGTCTGGAGTTAGCGGTGGAGGAGAAGGGGGATGACAGAGAGATTTGTTCAGCGAGCAGAGCATGTAGGTGCCTATGCATGTCCAAATGTCCAACACCATCAAATTGGAACTACCGCCCGGCTCCCACATGTCCTGGGCAGTAATTCCATTTTTGATGCATTTCCAAAACACACAGTAGAAATTTTCTACTGCGTGGCGCTTACCTAGTGGTAATCGGCAGTGTACATGCGTTGATGATTACCGCCCGGTTAATGCATGAGACCTTACTGCTAAGTCAATGGATGGCGGTAAGGTCTCAGGCAGAAAATGGACACGCGCTGGTTTTAATTTTGCTGCATATCCATTTTAGGTCACAAAAAAGGCCTTGTTCGCAGGTGCACTGAAAAATGGACCTGTGCACATCCAAAACATACGCCTACACTAACACAGGCCATTTTTTGGAGTGTCTTAGTAAAAGGTAACTTAAAAAAAAAGTTGCACCAATTGCCAATACCTTACTTTTTAACTGAAGAAAAGTTTTCCTGCGCATTTGAGTGTACTTCGAGACATCAGGAAACAACAGTACAGGTTGACCACAAAAAGGTAAATTCTTTTTTGGAAAATATGCTCTCAATACTGCCAGAAGTAATCAACAAGGTACATCTTTTAACTACAAGAAGTGTAATATTTCATGTAGTTATTGGTTCTTATTGTTTGCTGTCAGCTGGATTGTTTGTTTCCCCCTGAGGCAGCAGTGTGATATTGTGATACTGCATATTGCATATGTCAGGGACCCTTTTTCTGCATGAAAGTTAAGCGCAAGAGAAGATACTGTTTTTATACATAAAGAAACATTGGAAAAAGAAAATATATATATAAAATATTATTAAAATGAATGGTGAAAGTTTTTTTTGCCAGTGATAGAAGTCAATCAGGCTTAATAAATTGTTTGCCTGTGTAATAGCTGAGGCTTTTCCTTCCTATTGATAAACTTACTTTGTTATAGGTCATAAGGACTGTATATGCTGATTAGTGAAATTTTTGGATTATGGTAAAGATCTTTTAACTATGACATCTTAGGAAGATTCTAGAAACTTTGAAAAATCTAAACTATCTGGTGAATTAATTACATCTATTCCACCTTCTTCTCTAACTACTTTAACACCTCTTAGTAAATAATACACTTTGTTGGGCTTTGTTGTTCATATAGCCTTATGTTTTTCACCACTTTTGCTCAGTTTTGTTACTCCTTTTTTCCTTTTCAAACTATTTGGAATTCTGTCAGGTATTTGTGACCTGGATTGGCCACTAGGCTAGATGACCATCGGTATGACCCAGCAAAGCTATTCTTATAGGTGGGTCTGGGGCATTCCTTTAAAATGCATGCAGTGTTATAGAATAGTGCGGTTCAGTGCCCAATTTGCACATTGGGATTTACACCTAGTTTAACTCCATGCACCCAAAGTTGAGCATGGATCCCAGTGCTATGAGTTATTCTATAAAGGGCACTGATCACAAAATGCCCGTTGTAGAATACTGTTCAGCGCTGATTTTTTTTGGCCCTGAATTTTGAGCACCCTTTACTGAATCCAGCTCTTTATGTTTATCTCAGACCTGGCTTTTACCAGGAGAAGAACCTTATTTCCTACAGTACCTTCCTCCAGGTTAATCAGAATTTTCCTCCTCTTGACTATCCAAATGTGAGGGTGGCCTTGCTGTTATTCTCTCTATAATGCTGCAAGACTCACTAGCACATGACTTCCCCCTATCCTGAACTTTTGGTAGTAGAATTGGTCAGTCATTCCCCCCTCCCCCATTCATTTTTTGAGTTTTTACTGCCTTCCTTTTCTTTCAAGTACAGAATGGGAACTAGTTTATCGAATCCTAGCAGACACTGCCACCAAATTCCCCAATCTCCCCATCGTAGGTAACTGTAATCAACATGTAGACATTAGCAATCATCCTAAAACAACTTGGTTTTTATCTTTTTTAGATGATCTGGCTCTACAGCAACATATTCAAAGAGCCTCACACTCTGCCAGACATGTCCTTAATTTAGTGATAAGAATAGTAATACTAGGTCAGACCAATGGTTCATCTAGCCCAGTATCCTGCTTCCAATAATGGCCAATCCAGGTCACAAGTACCGGGCAGAAACCCAATTAGTAGCAACATTCCATGCTACCAATCCCGAGGCAAGCAGTGGCTTTTCCCATGTCCATCTCAAGAACAGATTCTGGAGTTTTCCTCCAGGAACTTGTCCAAACTTTTTAAAACCCAGATATGCTAAATGCAGTTGCCACATCCTCCAGCAACAAGCTCCAGAGCTTAACTATTCTTTGAGTGAAAAAAATATTTCCACCTATTTGTTTTAAAAGTATTTCCATATAATTTCATTGAGTGTCCCCTGGGCTTTGTAGTTTTTGAAAGGGTGAAAAATCAATTCACTTTTACCTGTTTTACACCACTCAGGATTTTATAGACCTCAATCACATCCCCCCTCAGCCATCTCTTTTTCCAAGCTGAAGAACTCTAATCTCTAGCCTTTCCTCATATGGGAGGAATTCCATCCCCTTTATTATTTTGGTTGCTCTTCTTTGATCCTTTTCTAATTGTGATATATCTTATCTGAGATATGGCGACCAGAATTCAATGCAATACTCTAGGTAAGGTCGCATCATGCATAGAGGCATTACAATATTCTTGGTCTTATTTACCATCTGTTTCCTAATAATTCCTAGCATCTTGTTTGCTTTTTGGCCGCCGCCATATACTGAGCAGATTTCAGCGTATTGTCTACCTAGATCTTTTTCTTGAGTGCTGACTCATAATGTGAACCCCAATATCAGGTAACTATAATTTGGATTATTCTTCCCAATGTGCATCACATTTGTCCACATTAAATTTCATCTGCCATTTGGGTGCTCAGTCTTCCACTTTCCTAAGGTCTTCCTGCAATTTTTTACAATCCACATGTGTTTTGTTAACTTTGAATAGCTTTGTGTCATCTGCAAATGTAATCACCTCACTGATCATTCCGATTTCCAGATCATTTATAAAAAGGTATCATCTTATTTTCTTTTCCATGTTTTATTTTGTTTGATTTCTATTGATAACCTTTAAGAGTGGACTAACATGGCTACCACACCTCTCTACTTACAGATCATTTATAAATGTGTTAAATAACTCCACTCCTAGTACAGATCCCTGTGGCACTCCACTATTCACCTTCCTCCATTGAGAAAAAAAGGCCATTTAACCATACCCTCTGCTTTTTGTTCAATAACCAATTCCTAATCCACAGAAGGACATTGCCTCCTTTCCCACAACTCTTTAATTTTCTCAGGAGTCTCTCATGAGGAACTTTGTCAAAAGCTTTCTGAAAATCTGGATACATTACATCAACCGACTCACCTTTATCCATGTTTATTTACGCCTTTAAAGAAATTAAGCAAATTGGTAAGGCAAGACTTCCCTTAGCTGAACCCATGCTGACACTATTCTGCCCAGCACTGAAGTCAGGCTTACTGGTCTGTAATTTTCTGGATCACCCCTAGAATCCTTTTTTAGAAATTGGCGTTGCATTGGCCACCCTCTAATTTTCAGGTACTACTGACAATTTTAATGACATGTTACAGATCACTTTCAGCAGATAAGCAATATCAAGTTTGAGTTCTTTCAGTACCCTGGGGTGTATACCATCCAGTTCAGGTGATTTATTGCTCTAATTTGTCAATTTGGCTCAGTATGTCTTCCAGGTTCACAAAGATTTATTTCAGTTCTTCTGCATCGTCACTCTTGATAACCATTTCCAGTACAGGCAGATCTCTTACTTCTTCCATAAAGGCCAAAGCAAAGAATTCATTCAATCTCTCCACTATGGCCTTATCTTCCCCGAGTATCCTTTTTGCTCCTTCATGATCTATTTATGCAACAGATTTCCTCATATGCCTTTTGCTTCTGATGAACCTGAAAAAGGTGTTACTATTAGTTTTTATCTCCGCAGTAAATGATTCCTCTATCAATGCTTTGCTTCTAGCTTGACAGTGCTTATGTTGCTTGTTATTTTCTTCATTTGAATCCTGTTTCCATTCTTTGAAGGATGTTCTTTTGGCTCTAATAGAATCTTTCACGTCACCTTTTAACCATGCTGGCTGTCATGTGCTCTTCTTTCCACCATTGTTAATATGTGGAATACATCTAGTCTGGTCTTCCATGATGGTATTTTTAAACAACGTCCATGCCTGATTTAAAGTTCTAACCTTTTGCAGCTGATCCTTTTAGCTTCTTTTTAACGATTTTCCTCATTCTGTCATAGTCACCCTTTCAAAAATGAAATACTACAATAGATTTCTTTAGTGACTTCACTCCAGATAACAGCTCCAACACCTCTCGTACTATGTCCTGCATTCTACTAAGGACTAAGGGCCTTAATCTATAAAGGTTATGCTCCTAAATTTACTCTCCTAAAATTTATGAGCATAACTTATGCTCCTAAATTACAAGCTTAGGCCCCCTTTTACGAAGCTGCGGCAAAAGGGGGCCTGTGTTGGCATCAGTAGTCTCATTTTTCTGCCAGAAATGGCCAGATGGCAAGTAAAGCAGTTGCTGTGTGGCCATTTCTGGAGGGAGCCCTTACCACCACCTATTGAGATGGCGGTAAGGGCTCCCATGAAAACCTGGCAGTAACTAGGCAGCATGCAGCAAATTTTCGTAGCGCTGGAAATGATGGCGCAGTAGGGATGGGAAGTACTGTTGGGCTGCTGCAGTAGCCCAATGGTACTTCCTAAATAGCGAGCCCATGTTGGACTTACCGCCGCTTAGTAAAAGGAGCCCTTAATCTATTCTGGAGCATAGATTATGCTCATAATTTAGGAGAATAAATGTAGGAGCATAAATTTAGGAGAATAACTTTTATAGAATAAGGCCCTAAATCTTAAATAGCTCCCTCGATGGTCAGCTCTTGGACCATTGCTCCAAGAAGCAGACATTTATCGCATCTAAGAATGTTAACATAATTACATAAGTATTGCCATACTGGGAAAGACCAAAGATCCATCAAGCTCAGCATCCTGTTTCCAACAGTGGCCAATCCAGGTCACAAATACCTGGCAAGATCCCCCCAAAAGTACAAAACATTTTATACTGCTTATCCCAGAAATAGTGGATTTTCCCCAAGTCCATTTAATAATGGTCTATGGACTTTTCCTTTAGGAAGCCATCCAAACCTTTTTAAAACTCCGCTAAGCTAACTGCCTTTACCACATTCTCTGAGTTCTAGAGTTTAATTACACGTTGAGTGAAGAAGAATTTCCTCCAATTCATTTTAAATTTACTACATTGTAGCTTCATCGCATGCCCCCTAGTCCTAGTATTTTTGGAAAGTATAAACAGATGCTTCACATCTACCAGTTCAACTCCACTCATTATTTTATAGACCTCTATCATATCTCCCCTCAGCTGCCTTTTCTCCAAGCTGAAGAGCCCTAGCCACTTTAGCCTTTCCTCATAGCGAAGTCATCCCATCCCCTTTATCATTTTCGGCGCCCTTCTCTGCACCTTTTCTAATTCCACTATATTGTTTTTGAGATGCGGCGACCAGAATTGAACACAATATTCGAGGTGCAGTCATACCATGGAGCGATACAAAGGCATTATAACATCCTAATTTTTGTTTTCCATTCCTTTCCTAATAAAACCTAACATTCTATTTGCTTTCTTAGCCACAGCAGCACACTGAGCAGAAGGTTTCAACATATCATCAATGATGATACCTAGATCCCTTTCTTGGTCTGTGACTCCTAACGTGGAACCTTGCATGACGTAGCCATAATTCGGGTTCCTCTTTCCCACATGCATCACTTTGCACTTGCTCACATTAAACGTCATCTGCCATTTAGACGCCCAGTCTCCCAGTCTTGTATGGTCCTCTTATAATTTTTCACAATCCTCCCGCGAGTTAACGACTTTGAATAACTTTGTGTCATCAGCAAATTTAATTACCTCACTAGTTACTCCCTTCTCTAGGTCATTTATGAATATGTTAAAAAGCAGCAATCCCAGCACAGACCCTTGGGGAACCCCACTAACTACCCTTCTCCATTCAGAATACTGTCCATTTAACCCTACTCTCTGTTTTCTATCTTTTAACCAGTTTTTAATCCACAATAGAACACTACCTCCTATCCTGTGACTCTCCAAATTCCTCTGGAGTCTTTCATGAGGTACTTTGTCAAACGCCTTCTGAAAATCCAGATACACAATATCAACCGGCTCACCTTTATCCACATGTTTGTTCACCCCTTCAAAGAAGTGTAGTAGATTGGTGAGGCCTGATTTCCCTTCACTAAATCCATGTTGACTTTCAGGCTTATTTTCGAAAGTGATTGCCGGCGATCTTCTGACATAAATCGGGAGATGGCCGGCGATCTCTCAAAAGCGGCGAAATCCGTATAATCAAAAGCGGCTTTTTTGACACCATCGCCGCTTTCCCGTTGCCGTGCAGACGAAAGTTCAAGGGGGCGTGTCGGCAGCATAGCGAAGGCGGGACATGGGCGGGCATGGGCATGGCTACCAGATGGCCGGCTTTTGCGGATAATGGAAAAAAAGCGGTGTTAATCAGTTTTTCGCCGGGTTTATTTGGTCCTTTTATTTTCATGACCAAGCCTCAAAAAGGTGCCCCAACTGACCAGATGACCACCGGAGGGAATGGGGGATGGCCTCCCCGTAGTCCCCCAGTGGTCACCACCCCCTCCCTTACTAAAAAAATAAAAACCTTTTTTTACCAGCCTGTATACCAGCCTCAAATGTCATACCAAGCTCCCTGACAGCAGTATGCAAGTCCCTGGAGCAGTTTTTAATGGGTGCAGTGTACTTCAGGCAGGCAGACCCAGGTCCACCCCCCCCCCCCCCACCTGTTATACTTGTGGTGCTAAGTGTTGAGCCCTCCAACCCCCCCCAAACCCACTGTACCCACATGTAGGTGCCCCCCTTCACCCATAAGGGCTATGGTAATGGTGTAGAGTTGTGGGGAGTGGGTTTGGGGGGGATTTGGGGGGGCTCAGCACCCAAGGTAAGGGGGCTATGCACCTGGGAGCTATTTGTGTATTTTTTAAACATTTTTAGAAGTGCCTCCTAGGGTGCCCAGTTGGTGTCCTGGCATGTCAGGGGGACCAGTGCACTACAAATGCTGGCTCCTCCCACAACCAAATGCCTTGGATTTCACCGGGGTTGAGATAGCCGGCATTTTTTCCATTATCGCTGAAAAACAAAACCAGCGATCTCAAACCCGGCAAACTCTGGCATTTGGCCGGGCTAAACCGTATTATAAAAAAAAAGATGGTCGGCCATCTTTTTCGATAATACAGTTCCGGCCAGCTGTTGCGCCGCTGCCAAAATAGATCGCCGGCGATCTATTTCGCCGGCGACGTTCGATTATGCCCCTCTTTGTCTCATTAATCCATGCTTTTGAATATGCTCTGTAATTTTGTTCTTAATAATAGTTTCTATCATTTTGCCCAGCACTGAAGTAAGACTCACCGGTCTATAATTTCCTGGATCTCCTCTGGAACCTTTTTAAAAAATCGGCGTTACATTGGCCACCCTCCAATCTTCTGGTACCATGCTCAATTTTAAGGATAAACTACATATTACGGTACTAAGTAAGCCACATTGAGCCTGCAAATAGGTGGAAAAATGTGGAATACAAATGTAACAAATAAATAAATAAATAGTTCTGCAAGCTCATTTTTCAGTTCTATCAGTACTCTGGGATGAATACCATCCGGTCCAGGAAATTTGCTACTCTTCAGTATGTGGAACTGCCCTATTCCATCCTCCAGGTTTACAGAGAATTCATTAAGTTTCTCCGACTCGTCAGCTTCGAATACCATTTCCGGCACCGGTATCCCACCCAAATCTTCCTCGCTGAAGACCGAAGCAAAGAATTCAATTAATCTCTACTACGGCTTTGTCTTCCCTGATTGCCCCTTTTACTCCTCGGTCATCTAGCGGTCCAACCGATTCTTTTGCTGGCCTCCTGCTTTTAATAAACCTTAAAAAAATGTACTATGTAACTTCCTAATGCTCCCTGATATAACATTTATCCAGACAATATTGGGGTAATTGAAATCACTCATTATTATAATGCTGCCCAATTTGCCACCTTTCCTAATTTCTATAAACATTTCTTCATCTGTCTGTTCATTCTCTCTTGGTAGATGGTAGTCCTGCCCTACCAGTATACTCCTTCCTTGATCTCAAAATTCCTGTTATCAACATGTCTAGATGGCTTCTACTCTACTTCTATTTCCTGGTGAGATAACTATTTTTTGGTTTTTCTCATTATTTGTGGGATCAATTTCTTCCTCTGATAATTTCTCTGGGTACCGGACCAGACATCGTCACTTGTTGGACCTCTTGTCTTTGCCTTCTTCTGTGAATATATTTCCTGCAGTTCTACTTTGTCATAAGATGATCAGGCCCAATGTTGGGGCTCTATGCTGAGAAATAAGCTAGATTCTTTAGCTCCACTATGCTACTCAAAACACTCTAAGCAATGGTGACAACCTTGGTACCACACAGGTCTATGGCTATTAAAATGACAGGTACATATAACACAGAGACATTGAGAGTAAATGGGGTATATTTTTTGGAATATACCCAATTTACTTTCAACCAATATAAGCAATGTCAATGCTTTTATATCTCTCAAGTTGAAAAGGCCAAAAGAACTTATTATTTTCAATTAATTACTGAATCCTCAAATTTTCCTAAGCAGCTATATATCACATTTTCTAATCTTACTTATACTTCCCAATAAGAAAACCCTAAATTAGTTCCTTCAGCTGATGCTCTTGCATAGTAACAGTAAATGACGGCAGATAACGACTTGAGTGGTCCATCCAGTTTGCCCAACAGTCACAGTCATTAACAATTCATTTATTTATTTTATTTATTTGTTACATTTGTATCCCACCTTTTCCCACTTATTAGTAGGCTCAAAGTGGCTTACATAGTTCCAGAAAGGTGGTTACAGACTCCGGTGTGAACAAATACAGTATAGGGGTACTATTACAGTGACAAGTACAGTAAAGAAGTATCGGAAAATAGGTTGGGGTGATTCAGACAAAATTTTAGGGTGTGATCATGAATGATTAAACCAGCAATGGATGTGATATAAAATTCGTGATCATGGTCTTTCTTTGGCATTTCTGGGTCATAGACCGTAGAAGTATGCCCAGCACTGTTCTTACATTCCAACTACTGTAGTTGCCACCTAAGCCCACTCCAGCCTATCCAAATCCATCTTGTCATATATGGGACACAGACCAGACAAGTCTACCCGGCACCAGCCTTAGTTCTTCACAGCCAGAGACACCATCTAAATGCCACTTGACACATCAACACAAATGCACAATGAATCTGCGTGAAAGAGATTTGCATTTAATGGAGGCAGAATATGCAGATCAAGTCCATGCATATTCATTGTAGATATCTTGAAAACCTGACTGGCAAGGGTAATCCAGGAATGGACTTGGGAAACACTGCTCTAGGGTATATATATATTCAGGTCTTCTCATACATCTTTTGGTGCAAGCCCCATACCATTTATTCCTCTGGACTGCTTCAAGTCTTTTTACAACTTTAGCAAGATACAGCCTCCAAAACTGAACACAATATACTCCAGCTGGGGCCCCACCATAAATTTCTTTTTCAAAGATTTCATCATTACTGTTGTTCTTTTCCCCTAATGTAATACCCACTACCACATGTCCACCACATAGTTCCTCTTGGTTTCTTATATGCACCAGCCAGCTGCCACCTGAAGTACAACTTTTACATATCTTCTACATTTTCACCCCTCTCACCTCCAAGATCAACACCAAAACAAAGAGTCTTGTAAACCCCTCTCCCACACACACATCCACCCCAGACTGCACACAGCAGCACCTGAATGTGAGTCAGAGTCACAAAACTGTAAAATTAATGATCCCAAAGTCATATTTCCCATGTACATTGCAGGAGTGGCAAATAATTTGTAACTTTGCTTCTGCCTGTACCTCTGTTATCATTTGTGCACATCTGTGATTTGTTTTGATTTTGATTTATTGACCTGATGTACATATTGCTTCTTAAGGTAGCATCAGATACAGTATTAGGTTGTAAACACACCCTGATTATGCATTATACCCATGGTATTCAAATAAATCATGCAGGATCCATGCAAAGTCTCTTTTGCTCCTTCATTATATTTGTTATGTGCATCTTATCATGTAAAATATATTCTCAAATGTGTATGTGCTTTAAGAAGATCCTTTCTGTATCTTTTCTTTCATTCCAGATGCCCAGTCTCCTGAATACATTAGGGTGCTTTGAATCCCATCTTTAAACAGAATCTGCTAATTAAGAGTAATTGCTTAGAGACTGTCTCAGGGCATTTAGAATCTGATGTTTATTCCTCTCAGATAGCCATTAGCCGCTAATAAGATATTGCAGATGTGCCAAGCTGTTTCCTGTTTCCTTCTATTGTACCTTTCTTGCCATATATGGACCATTTAAAGTGGCTAAACAATAACTGGATGTCCTTCTGCTCCCTGAATACTTCTCAGAGGAATGTTTGTTATTAGATTCCTTTTTCTGCTGAACTACAAGTCAGTATGCTAATAAAAGAAACATAACACTCAGAAGAATTTTTTTCAGCTGGTGTATTTATTTTTCTTTCAAATAAGGCTGAGTGAGTAAGATTAGGTGCTGAATTTTTTTTTGGTTAGGATTATGGTTTATTAAAAACTTTCTATACCGCCCCATCTGGCACACAGGTCTGGGCAGTGTACAGATTAAAATTAAATTAGAAAGGAATGCCACAGTTACATTGGAAAGGCAGACACACCATAACAATCATACAATGAAATAATATGTATGCACGAGTAAGTGTTAGATACTGGATGCAGGCCGGTAAATTCCTCAAACTGAGGCCTAACGAAGTACCATCAAATGCTATAGTAAAAAAAAAAAGAGTTTTTAATAATGCACAAAATTTTTTATATGACAACTCAGAGGAAAGTGACAGTGGAAGACGATTCCATAAAAATGGGCCAAGAAAGAAAAAAGCGCAGTAGCTTGTATATTCATAATGCGAGGTCAATTGACTTGGTAGCACTATACGGTGATCACTTAAAGAACGAAGGAGCCAGGGAGGTGCATATGGGATAATTAAATTGGACAAGTAGAATGGGGTTCCATCATGAAAAGCTCTGAAGGTCAGAGTCAGAATATTAAAGTGAATGCGATATTCCACAGGTAGCCAATGAAGTTGTCGAAGAAATGGTGTAATATGATCTAACTTTTTCACATGATATAACAGATGTACAGCCACATTATGTAAAGTTTGCAGTCGTTTCAGGTTTGTTTTAGATAACCTGGCATAGATGACATTATAGTAATGTATCCACGATATAAGAAAAGCAGAGAGAAAAGAGTGTAAGGCAGCCAGATGAAAGTATTACATGTATATATAGAAAGCCTCTAGTCAGCATGAAGTATTTCCCTTTGTTCTATTGGACCCTGCTGATTTGGATATGATTTGAAAGATTATTAAATTACTAGTAAAAAAGCCCCGTTTCTGATGCAAATGAAACGGGGGCTAGCAATGTTTTCTTCTGTGTGCATGTGGGAGTGTGTGTGTCCCTGCCCTCTGGCCTCTCTCCCCTCCCCCCTCTGAGTCCTTCACTGTTACAGAGCCAGCGATTTGATTTCGTGCTCTGCTGTTTTCCTTCACTGACTGTGTTACAGAGAGGGCGGGGCAGACACTCATAGGGAAACCGGATATCTCGCCCCCTTCACACTTCCGGCTGGAGGCTTCATAGAACGTTGGTTTGCCTTTTATATAGAGAGATTCCTTGTGTCATGTCAGGAAGAATATTAGAAAGCACTGTGGGCCGTATGTACTAAGCATTTTTTCTCAGTGGATGCAAAATAAGGAAAACCCTTTACTACCTCTGGCCCATATGGAGGTATGTGAGAGAGTGAGTGGTCTAGTGGCAGGTGTCCTTAAGGAACACTTCTTCACTGGTTTGCAGTTCAACCACCTCACGACAGGTGTCGCTAACTTGATGAATCAGAGGCTGAAGCAGAGCCACCATAAGAATAGGGATATTAGGATGTTTGACCAGAAGGGTGGGGCTCAGCAGTGAGCAGGAAGTAAAAGCTCTCTAGTAGAGCAGAACAGGGAGGCCCAGAGGAGAGAGAAGATGCCCTTCACCTTATTTTATTTATTTATCAAACTTATATCCCGCCCATCCAATCCATCTAAGCAGGTTACAATGTAACATCCATATAGCAAAAACATCATATACAATAAAACATAACACAAAACTACAATAAAACATGAAATATATAAAAACAAAAAATACACTCTAAAACCACACTTCAAGTAACATAAAATCTATAATCAGCAGAAAGCCTCATGAAACAAATACATTTTCAATTGGTTTGTAAACAGCTCTGCTCAGGTAGGCCAAGTTTATCTTGGCACCCTGCTAGAAGTTGTAACTTTGCAATTCAGGGCCAAGCCAGGCCCAGGTGTGCTGCAACCTAAAAGCCAGGACTTTAATTCTGGGACTCCAAGTCAGGGACAAATTGTGCTGCCTTTTGAACACAGACTAGTGCATGCTGTGGCCATGCAGGAGCAGACCACAGGAGAGAACGTTTGAACCTAAAACTGATTCTTGGTGTGTTTATGTTCTTTGGACCTGTGAAAGAAACAGGTCACCCAATTTGCTGCATATAAATAAATTGTACTATTTTACATTTAACCCTCTGTGTGGCTGTGATTTTCAAGACTCCCAGCCCCACCCTCACTCACGTTACCACAAGATATTATAAAGCTTTTTCTGTGTGTGCATCCTCCTTTTACAATCTCTGACAGTATCTGCATAGGGAGTTTCGTAATGGCTCCAAAACAGCAGCTCATGTCCTGCAAGAGAATGCTCTCGGCACAATATTTCCAAATGGATTATTTGGGGCATATCATGACACTAATGTACTTCACTCCTAAGCCAGGGTATGTGGAATATGATCTCAGTCTTTCAATTTGACTGCTTACACTTGCTGTAGTACTTGCATTGTGCTAGAGAGCTTCCTTCTGTAGTTGATAAGAAGTAACTTTGATAGGCAATTTACCCAGGTCAGATTGGAGATGTCCCAGGTGATCACAACCTCTTCTTTTTTCACAATTCTCTTAAGATCATGATCCCAATGCTTTTCCAGTACACTGATGTTATAATGCTTACAGAGTTTCCAATGAATGAGAGGTACCACCTTGTTGTGCCATTCTGAATAAAAATTTCCACCATCAGCACTTCGCAACCAGCCACAAGATGAGTAATTGTTTCGAGCTCTTTCTTACAGAATCTACAGATGTCTTTTGTACCATTTTTTTTTCAGTCCTTGCTATAAACTATCTCACTCTTAATCCACTGTCTTGAGCTCCAACTATCAATCACTCATCCGTGGGTTTCAATTCATCTCTCCTTAATCATTCATGTATCCAGTTTTGATCAACGAATGGTTCCTGGAGTAACACTTTGTATTTCCCACTGTATTATATATATTTGTCACTTGTTGTTTCACCCCTGCGGATTCAATTCCTTGAAGACATCCAGATTTCCTGTTTGAAAATACATGAGAAGGACATCCTTATGCTGCAGGTGTCCATCTTGAACAACCATTTTACAAACTGAAAGTTTAAATTACAAACAGGGGAAAACAAGGCACAAGGAAGCAGTGGCGTAGCCAGACTGCCAATTTTGGGTGGGCCTGAACCCAAAGTGGGTGGGCACAAAATTTTCTCTCTACCCCCCCCCCCCAGCAAAATGTAGTCACACTCAGATGCATTTGTCACACAGGGTAAAGTGCTGCTTTTCAGTGCATCAGATTTCAGACAATTTATTTAATAGCCTTAACACCCTTTTCAGTGAGCTTTCAGAGGCCAAAACCTCCTGCCTCAGGTCAGTATAATGCTGTTACGGTATCCTCTCCTGACCTAAGGAAGGAAGTATTGGTCTCTGAAACTTTATTAACACCATATTACTTTATCCTAAATTAAAAATAAAATTATTTTCTTTACCTTTGTTGTATGGCCATTTACTTTTTCTCATTGTGTTGCTCCCAGTCTCTAGATTCTGCTTTCCTTCGTTTTCGCTTGACTCTTCTGCCAGGGTTTCCTGGCCATTTGTCATTTTTCTCTCCTTTTTCTTTGCTTTCTTCAATATTTTTCTGCCTCTCTCTGTGTCCAGATTTAATTCATTCTTACTATCCATTCTTTAATTTCCTTCATCTACTTATGGCTTTCATCTTTTTCTCACCCTTGTTCTCCCCATGCCCCTTCCTTTTATTCTCCAATCTTTCACTACTCCCCCTTTCCATGCAGCAGCTCTCCTCTTTCTCTCCCCATCCTTCCAGTGTCTCCCCTCTCTCTCCCCATCCTTCCAATAGTCTCCCCTCTTTCTTTCTGCATCCTTCCATCCAGTGTCACCTCTTTCTCCCTACTCTTCCATCCAGCGTCTTCCCTCTTTCTCTCCCCATCCTTCCACCCATCTACCCTCTCTCCTGAACCTTCCATCTAATGTCTCTCTCCCTCCTTCTAACCAGTGTCTATCTCTCTACCCTTTTCTGTTCAGTGTCCCTTCTCTCTCCACATCCTTCCACTCTCCCCTTTTTCTCTGCATCCTTTCATCCATCTCCCCTCTTTCTCTGCCATCCTCCCATCTGTTTTCCCTCTTTCTCTCCCCATCCTCTGTTTTCCCTCTTTCTCTGCCATCCGTTTTCCCTCTCTCTCCACATCCTTCCATTTTCCCTCTTTCTCTGCCATCCTCCCATCTGTTTTCCCTCTTTCTCTCCCCATCCTTCCATTTTCCCTCTTTCTCTGCCATCCTCCCATCTGTTTTCCCTCTTTCTCTGCCATCCTCCCATCTGTTTTCCCTCTTTCTCTCCCCATCCTTCCATTTTCCCTCTCTCTCCCCATCCTTCCATTTTCCCTCTTTCTCCCCATCCTGCCATCTGTTTTCCCTCTTTCTCTCACCATCCTTCCATTTTCCCTCTTTCTCCCCATCCTTCCATCTGTTTTCCCTCTTTCTCTCCCCATCCTTCCATTTTCCCTCTTTCTCCCCATCCTGCCATCCATTTCCCCTCTCCCATTCAGGCCCACCAGCCCCAGCTCCCATTGCCGGCCACTGCTGCTTTTCCTGATGAGCAGCAGGGCCGGCGCTACAAAAAGAAGAAGCGCTCAGCTGACTGAGCTGAGCGCCAACGCGTCGCTAAGAACAAGAAAAAATGTTTTTAAAAAAACGCGGCACTGCAGGCAGCCTCGAAGCATTGGCTGCTGGCTCTGCAGGCTCCTTCCGTCTCTTACGTCACTGCCCCTGCTTCGCTACAGGGGCAGTGATGTAAGAGACGGGAGGAGCCTGCACAGAGCCAGCAGCCAATGCTTCGAGGCTGCCTGCGGTGCCGCATTTTTTAAAAAACATTTTTTCTTGTTCTTAGCGACGCGTTGGCGCTCAGCTCAGTCAGCTGAGCACTTCTTCTTTTTGTAGCGCCACGCGCCGCGGCAATGGGAGCTGGCGCTGGGCGGGCCTGGGCTGGAATAGGCCCACCCGTAGCTACGCCCCTGCAAGGAAGTCTGGCAGAATTCTTATGAAAATAGCTACACAGATGTCTTTACAGAATAGAGGAGTACCCTAGTAGTTAGTGCAGTGGATTGTAAACCAAGGGACAGAGGTTCAAATCCCACTGTAACTCTTTTTTAATGTGATCCCTCCAGGAACAGAAAAATGCTTACTGTAACTGAATGCACATCATTTCAATAGCCTTTAGGCTTACAGGTGTCTTATATCTTTAGGTACAGTCAGTATTTTTATGTTGCTAGAGGGAGCACCAGGAAAAAAATTAATAGAGTTACAGTGGGATTTGAACCGGTGTCCCTTGGTTTACAGTCTACATTAAGGCCCCACTTTCTACCACAACTAAGTAAAAGGACACCTAACTTTTTTGCTTTAAGCTCCTCATTTAGGAGCCCTTTTACTAAGCCGTGTAGGTGCCTACGTGCGCCCAACATGCACCAAATTGGAGTTACCACCCGGTTACCACATGGTCCTTGTGGTAATTTCAATTTTGGCGCCTGTCCGCTACGCGCATCCAAAAAATAGTTCTACATTTCTGACACGCATAGGTCATTACTGCCCGGTTACCACGTGAGACCTTATCGCTAAGTCAATGGCTGATGGTAAGGTCTCAGACCCAAAATGGACGCGCGGCAATTTTCATTTTGCTGCACATCCATTTTCGGCAAAAATAAAAGAAAGGCTTTTTTTGTAGGTGCGCTGAAAAGTAATTCTGCGCGCGCCCATAACCTGCGCCTATACTACCGCAGGCCATTTTTCAGTGCACCTTAGTAAAAGGACCCCTTAATCTCCAGCTGTGTTCTACTGCCCTACTCACCAGCACGCATATTGCCTCAATCTCGTCTTCTTCTCTGACTGCTCACTCTCTAATTTTTCCACCTCAATTCTTCCTCTCTATGTCCCCAGATCTATCCTTATAACAGTTTATGGACTTTTCCTCCAGGAATTTGTTGAAACTTTAAACTCAGCTACAGTAGCTGCTTTACCATATCCTTTGGTAATGAGTTCCAGACTTAAGTATGCATTGAGTGAAAAAGCATGCATTGTTTTAAATGTACTGCTAAATAACTTCATGATGTGCCCCCTAGTCTCCACTTTCAAAAATGTTAAATGTTTTCCCACTCATGGCAGGCTCAATGCAGCTTACATATTATATACAGGTACTTATTTGTACCTGGGGCAATGGAAGGTTAAGTGACTTGCCTAGAGTCACTTGGAGTTGCCTGTGCCTGAAGTGGGAATCAAACTCAGTTCCCCAGGACCAAAATGCACCACCCTAACCACTAAGCTACTCCTCAAATCAATGTAAACAACTGATTTGTGTTTACACATTCCTCTCCACTCAAGATTTCATAAACTTCTTTTTATATCTCCCCTCAGCTGTCTCATCTCCAACTGGAGATCCCTAACTTCTTTAGCCTTTCCTCATATGAAAGTTGTTCCATTCCCTTATTCATTTTGGTCGCACTTCTCTGTACCTTTTCCAATTTTGCTGTTTCTTTTTTGAGATATGGTGACCCCAGTTGCACACAATAGTCAAGATGTGATGGCAGCATGCAGTGATACAGACACATTATGATTGTTTTTTTAATTCTCTATTCCTTTCCTAATAATTCCTAACATTTTGTTTATGTTTTTGGCTGCCACCAACTACTAAGCAACAGATTTCAACATATTATTCATAATGACACTTAGTGAGCATAATTATTTACGTAAGATCATATTTAATATGAAACTTGACAGTCTTTGGAACTCATAGTCTATAACGTAGACCCCCTTTATCGGGACAAGTTTAGGTTCCGTATGAGTGTTCTGCTAGGTTTAGCAGGTGGTTTCATGTTTCATCTTCCGTGTCTTGTGTAGATGTGGGGCTAGTTTTCCTGAGGTTGAGCCAAAGTGTTTCTGGCTCAACCAAGTTTTAACTGAGTGTCTGAAATGCAGATAGTCTGCTACTAATCCTATGTCTTGTGGCAGTAAGTTCCACAGTTCCGCTCCTTTGTAATTGTCATGTTGTGAGTTTTTTTTTCTTCGGCATTCTTGTGAAATTGGTATAACCAGTTTGACTTCCTTTAAGGATCTTAGGGTTCTTTTGGTGCCGAATGTAGGATGGTATGAGACCATAGAAACTTTTAAAGATAATTGTTAGTAGCTTGAATTCTGTTCATGCTTTAATGGGTAGCCAGTGTAGTTTCATGAGAAATTGAGTAGCATGACCAGTGACCTCCTTCTATCAATTTAAATGCTGCATTTTCGACTATTTTCATACATTTCAGCGATTTGTCTAGTAGTCCTAAATAGACTATATTGCAATAGTCAAGTCCTGTAAGAACCATAGCCTATACTATAATGCAGATATTGGTTTGGTCAAGTAGATGTTTCATGTGCCGGATACGTTTTAATTTGAAGAAGCTTTTACGTATGCAGGAGATACACACATAATTTATAGTATTCTATGTTATGTGCATAACTGGGAGTCTTGCTCACGCTCCACCTATGTGTATGTCTTCCTGTAAACTATGTGCTATATTAGATCTGCGCATATTTACAGAATTTCACACTAAAAAGAACCCACTCAGAATAGCACCTCGGTGGAATTTTGGCATTTATGCATCTATATGCTCACATATATGCATATATGGAAGTATTCTAATCATTCATGCACATAATCAGCAAATAAATGTTAGCACCCATTCATAGAACTAACTCCTTGGTCCCAAGTCAGCTTGCAGAAAAGAGTTACCAACGATCCATTTTGGTTGAGCCGTGGCCAGTGATCATGGCATGTACAAAGATGTTCTGCCTTCAAAACCAAGTTTGCATACGCTAGGTAATATGCTAGCTCATTTTTGGGTCTTCACTTTTTGGGAGCCCCCCTAGATTCCCAGTGGCCTACTTCCAGGGCAGGGCTACCCCTGAAATGATCTCTTATTTAAGTTTTACTTCCATCCTGGGGTGGACTGAGAGTATTCTGGGACCCCGGGCACTGAGACTATTCTGGGCCCCCCCCCCCCGCCATGCTGCTGCTGCCCCCTGTCATGCTGCTACCGCCACCACCAGTGCCCCCACCACTGCTGTGCTGCCTCTCTCCCACCGTGTTGCCCCTGTCCCCCCCCCCCACCTTGAAGGGCCCTGGTGGTCTAGTGGCTGTGGATTCTTCAGGGGCAGGAAATAAATCCCCTCTTTCCTGCCCACACACTGCTGCCTCTACTCTGCCTGGCGTGGTGCTGTGTTTACAAAATGGCTGCTGAGACTTCCACGGTAGTCTCGCCTTTCGACTACCATGGGAGTCTCAACAGCCATTTTGCAAAACACAGTGGTGCAACCAGAGAGAATAGCAGCAGCGACTAGAGCTTTTGGGCCCTCGGGCACTACCTGGATGCCCGAATGGTCATTCTGCCCCTGTTTCAAGCTGCAAGGACTTAGTGACACCTGGCACACACAGTATAAGGCAGGGGTGTAGCCAGACAACAGATTTTGAGTGGGCCTAGGCAAGAAGTGGGTGGGCACCAAGTGTTTCCCCCCTTCACCACCACCCAAAAAATATCTCAGCTGGCAGAAAAACGCTTCTTTCCATCTTGGCAGTCTGCAGCAGGCATGTACTGAAAACTGAGTATGCGCAGGTGTCGGTATCGTGGAGAGTAGCATGGAGAGTAGAGTTACCATCAGGGGGAAGTCTTCAGCTGCTGGAGCTTGGTATCCTCACCAGCTACCACTAAACATGTGCTATTGTTGGGTGGGCCTGAACCCTAAGTGGGTGGGCCCTGGCCCATCCAGGCCCACCTGTGGCTACGCCAGTGGTATAAGGCCTTTTATCTACATAACATGATTTTGAAAATTGCTCTTCCCATGTAGTATATGTTTAGCTTTGGTGCTTTCATCACATCAGTGCAAATTAAGAATGAAGCTCGCTTTAGAACTGTGTTTTGGTCGAATTTGTTTCCAAAGATGTAAATAGCTATAAGTAAAAGAACTGGGGGGGGGGGGGGGGGGGGGGGGGGGGGTGATTTTCAAAGACTTGAGAAACCTGATTGAGATAAACAGGAGAATTTACAGCCATAAGAGAACTGTGGGGTCAATATAATATGTGACATATGTTCCTGAGTTAATATTACTACCTAATGCAATAAGGGGTCAATATTCAAAGTGATTTAACTAGCCATAAACAGCTCTTGGTTGGTTATATTTGCTTTTTGGGGGCAAATGGCCCATTTTCAGTGGCATTTAAATGTTTTGTGCCGCTGAAAATGTCCAGTTAGTGTAATGCAAAACCAACAATTTGGAGAGTGTTCTGGGAGGTGGAGTTGGTACTTGGCCAGTTAAGTGTCAATATTCAGCATTTAACCAGTCAAGGTCCACCGTATAAATAGAACCACAAAAAGTCAGTCTTAACTTTTTGCAGTGTGACATAAAGGGGCATAATTGAATGCCGCAGGCCATCTACATGGCAGCCATCTATTTGGCCAGCGCCGCAAAGAGGTGGGCCCAACCGTATTATCGAAAAAGATGGGCGGCCATCTTTCGTTTCGATAATACGGTTGGGGCCGGCCAAAAGCTTTGGATTTGGCCGGGTTTGAGTTGGCCGGCATCGGTTTTCAGCGATAATGGAAACTGAGAGCAGCCATCTCAAACCCAGCCAAATCCAAGGCATTTGGTTGTGGAAGGGGCCAGCATTCGTAGTGCACTGGCCCCCCTCACATGCCAGGACACCAACTGGGCACCCTAGGGGGCACTGCAATGGATTTCATTAATTGCTCCCAGGTACATAGCTCCCTTCCCTTGGGTGCTGAGCCCCCCAAATCCCCCCCAAAACCCACTCCCCATAAATGTACACCACTACCATAGCCCTTATGGGTGAAGGGGGGCACCTACATGTGGGTACAGTGGGTTTCGGGTGGGTTTTGGAAGGCTACCATTTACCACCACAAGTGTAACAGGTAGGGGGGATGGGAACGGGTACGCATGCCTGAAGTGCACTGCAGTACCCCCTAAAACTGCTCCAGGGACCTGCATACTGCTGTCAGGGAGCTGGGTATGACATTTGAGGCTGGCAAAAAATGTTTTAATTTTGTTTTTTAGGGTGGGAGGGGGTTGGTGACTACTGGGGGAGGTGATCCCCGATTCCCTCCGGTGGTCATCTGGTCATTTGGGGCACCTTTTTGAGACTTGGTCATAAAAATAAATGGACCAAGTAAAGTCGGCCAAATGCTCGTCAGAGCCGGCCTTTTTTTTCCATTATCGGTCAAGGGCGGCCATGTGTTAAGCACGCCCCGTCCCGCCTTCGCTACACCTCCAACACGCCCCCTTTCACTTTAGCCACCCCTTCGACGGACTGCAGTTGAGGCCGGCAAAAATCGGCTTTCGATTATGCCAATTTCGCCGGCCTTGAGAGATGGGCGGCCATCTCCCGATTTGTGTCGGAAGATGGCCACCCTTCAATTTCGAAAATGAGCCTGATAACCAGTTAAGTACCAAATATCGCACTTAACTGGCTATGGTTTACCCAACTCTATAAACCCAAAAATTTAATGCTGAAGCCGGATGTAGCCCAGCATTGAATTTCTGGGCATTATACCAACGGTGGTCCGCAAAATGCTGAGTGCTGCTGGCTGAATATCGATCCTAAGGAGTTTAGCACAGAACATGCCTACATACAAGTCTGTATTGCCATGACAAGGTGCATAATTTTACACAGAGAAGCCAAGTTTTTCTAATATTACCATCTTTATTTGGATTTTCTCATGAAAGGCCCATATATATTTCCCCTTTGGTTTATTACGCTATCGATTATTAGCAAATTTTAATTCTAATTAAATTGAGTTAGCAAATGTGAATCCATTTAACTTCCTCAAAAAAATGTCTCTCACAAATCAATAATGTAAGCTGTAAGGAGCTTTAAGCATTGTATAGTGAGTGTGTCAGGTGAAGCATAGCAAACATATTTATTTGCATCAGTCTTAGAATGCCAAAAGACACGATCAGCATAAACACGGCAAGTCTATTAAGAGGAAGCATCTAGTTACGCATGCCTTGCAAACATTAGTGCATAGAATGGTAGCGTTTAACTGCAAGAAGGTGTACTTGTAGGCGGAGCATGGAAGGGACATGGGTGTGTCTCCAATTTACACACATAGGGTTAGATTCTATATAATGTGCCATAAACATCGGCGCTGAAAAAATACATCTAGGCGTATTCTATAAACTACACCAAAAGTTAGGCATGGTTTATAGAATAATCCTAGTGCCCGTCCACGTGACTAAACTTAGTAACATGTATTTACGCCAAGTGAAATTTGGTGTAAATGCTGGCGACTAAGTTAGTCGTGGAGTGGGTGTATTCTATATCAGCGCACATGGATCTTAGAGATGCCCATGACCCACCCATTCTGCGCCCATTCCATGCCCATGGCCACACCCCCTTTTCAGTTCTGCATCTTTGAATTTGCACACAGAACTTTACAGTAATACGCTTAACAAGTTCTGCACTAAATTAGTGTCAATAATTGCCTGTGAAGAGGCAATTATTGGTGCTGATTGGCTTATTAAGATAATTACACTGCACGCGTAATTCAGAATGTGACCTGATTTGTGTGTGCAACTGTGGATGCACTGTGTAGAATCCAGGAGATAGGGGTGAATTCAATATATGATGCCAAAGAAGTGCTATTTTATAAGCCATGCTTAAAGATAGGTGCGGTTTATAGAATGGCACTTACGCACGGGAATCATGCCTAACTGAAGGTGCAGCCATTTGCACCAACTGAAACGTGGTGCAAATGTATGCACCTAAATTGGGCGCATATCCCCCTGTATTTTATAACAATGCACGTAAATGCTAGGAACACCCCTGTCCTGACTATGACCCTTCCCATTTCAATTAAATTGTGCACCCAAATTGGGCACACATAATTGGCGACTTAAAGAATTAGGGGGCTAACTTTTAGAATACTATTAGTTATGTGTATAACAATGGAATACTTAAGCATGCCCACTTATGCCTGCCATTGACCTGGTGTAAATGATTATTATTAGCATTTGTATAGCACTACCAGACGCACGCAGCGCTGAACACCTGATACAAAGAGACAGTCCCTGCTCAAAAGAGCTTACAATCTAAATAATACAGACAGACAAGACAGTTACGGGTGAGGGAAGTAATGGGAGCTAAAAAGCAGCAGTGAAAAGGTGGGTTTTCAGCATAGATCTGAAAACAGGTAGAGATGGAGCTAGACGTATAGGTCCAGGATGATCACACCTAACTTTAGGCACAACAATGTCAAGTTACTCTAGCATTATATAACGCACCTTTTTAGACAGATGCAGTTATTGAATTGCCTCCCTCAGGGGTCCTTTTACTAAGGTGCGCTGAAAATGGCCTGCGGTAGTGTAGGTGCATGTTTTGAGCATGTGCAGAATCATTTTTCAGCACACCTGTAAAAAAGGTCTTTTTTAAACATTTTTGCCGAAAATGGATGTGCAGCAAAATGAAAATTGCTGCGCATCCGTTTTGGGTCTTAGACCTTACCGCCAGCCACTGACCTAGCGGTAAGGTCTCACACAGTGACCGGGCGGTAAGGACCTACATGCGCCAAATGCCACTTGGCATGTGCAGTAACTCCATTCTGGCGCACATTGGGCGCACGTAGACGCTTACGTGGCTTAGTAAAAGGGTCCCTAAGTCTTTTTCTGCATCCTTTGGTGGTAGGTATGGTTAACCTTTTATTGCACACCACTGGCAGGCTATCTGAAACACGTTTTTAAATTAAAACTCTTTCTAACTCATTACAATTCAAAGCCATTAACAATAATAAAAAAAACAACGAGCAATGAAGAGAATAAACACCACATCTTGCCTGACTTTGCGAGGAAATGGTATTCCAATTATTTATAGCTATGTGAAAATTCAAAGCACACATTTAAATACATACATATATCCAAATGCCCTCTATAATGAATGGGCAAAAGAAGAAGACATTGAGCTTCCATAGAGGTCCATTTTCTTTTTTTGTACTTGCAAGACATATACTGCATTTTTAAGCTTTTTACTTTTGATGTGAGCACACAAGGATCTTCCCCACAGAATGAAGAGCTGAGAAGTGCAAGCGATCCCTCCATCTTCCCTGCTGAAATGATGACAGCTGCAGCAGTAACCCATTATATTACTATTAAAAACACAGAAGCCAATTGCTGACTGGACCAGAAAACTGTACAATGTTCAGGAATTTCCAAAAGCATGCAACACAAATCCAAAAAAATGTATTAATTACAACAAACACTGTTCTAAAAGGACCGTGATTAGTATTCCCTATAGCTTCAGGGTAGAACATGCATTACCAATATCCTTCAGAGACCTTGTGTTGTATACCCTTTCGTATTTGTAAATACATTTGTGTAACTACATTAACAGTATTTATCTCTAATCACAGCTGTCACTGTATGCCAGGAATTGCCAGGGCTTCTCTGCAGCCGGTAACACATTGTAGACCATTAATAAGCATCTCATAAGACAGCAAGTAAAATGTATTTACTTAAAGCTTTTATTTCACTGCTTATAGTACTCACAAGAAATGCCTGCTTCTGAACGCTTAGAATCAGGTACCTGAGCCAGAGGAAAAGGAATGGGACTTGATATACTGTCTTTTTTGCAACTACATTCAAAGCAGTTTACATATTATGTACTTTTTTGTGCCTGGGGCAATGGAGGGTTAAGTGACTTGGCCAGCCTCACAAGGAGCTACACTAGGAATCAAATCAAGCTTTCCAAGATCAAAGTCTGCTGCACTAACCACTAGGCTACTCCTCAGCTGGAGATGCCAAGAAATGTGTACAGAAGAAGCAACCCAGAGGTGGCCAGTTCAAATCCCGCTGCTGCTCCTTGTGATCTTGGGCAAGTCACTTAACCCTCCATTGTGAGTTTTCCTGGGACAGAGAAATATCCAGTGTACCTGAATGAAACTCACCTTGAGCTACTACTGAAAAAGGTGTGAGCAAAATCTAAATCAATAAATAACAGTTTTAGATTCTGTTGCTACTATTTGAGATTCTACATGGAATGTTGCTACTATTTGAGATTCTGTTGCTACTGTTTGAGATTCTAAATGGAATGTTGCTATTCCACTATCAACATTCCATGTAGAAGCCTGCCCTTGCAGATCAGCAACGCGGCCGCGCAGGCTTCTGTTTCTGTGAGTCTGACGTCCTGCACGCACGTGCAGGACATCAGACTCACAGAAACAGAAGCCTGCACGGCCGCATTGCTGATCTGCAAGGGCAGACTTCTACATGGAATGTTACTAGTGGAGGAGTAGCCTAGTGGTTAGTGCAGTGGAACATAGAATGTTGCTACTATTTGAGATTCTACATGGAATGTTGCTACTAGTGGAGGAGTGGCCTAGTGGTTAGAGCACCAGTCTTGCAAACCAGAGGTGGCCAGTTCAAATCCCACTGCTGCTCCTTGTGACCTTGGACAAGTCACTTAACACTCCATTACTTCAGGTACAGACTTAGACTGTGAGCCCTCCTGGGACAGAGAAATATCCAGTGTACCTGAACATAATTCACCATGAGCTACTACTGAAAAAGGTGTGAGCAAAATCCAAATAAATAAATAGTGGCACCACCAATTAGCGGCACACTGAAGAGGCCTTTTACAAAGGCGCGGTAGCGTTTTTAGCATGCGCTAAACGCTAGAGATGTCCATCGGAATATTTGGGTGTCTCTAGCACTTAGCACACACTTACTTTTAGTACACACCTTTGTAAAAGGTCCACTGAATGTGAAGAAGCCCATTCAATTCCTAAGGTCTTCATCACATTCGGCACATGCTAATCAATAATACTGCTTCGTAAAAGGAGCCCTATGCTAGGTACATATTTGCAGCTGAAACCACTAATATCTCCAATACAAGGAATCTTTGGAAACTGTAATCACACACCACACAAATCCAAAGATAAGAACTAAGTGTATGCTCACAGTATATAAGTGAATGCCTTTAATGATGCAAATTCACATATTATTTGCAACATTTAGTTGCAAATTAGTCAGAAGCATGGATGAAAGTTTACGAAATGCTACCTACTCACTTGTACTACTACTAATCATTTCTATAGTGCTACTAGACATATGCAGTGCTGTACACATTACATGCAGGTACTTTCTCTGTCCCTGGATGGTTCACATTCTAACTTTTTGTACCTGGGGCAATGGTGGGTTAAGTGACTTGCCCAAGGTCACAAGGAGCTGCAGGTCACCAGGATCAAAACCCACTGCACTAACCATTAGGCTACTCCTACACTGTTTTTTTAAAACAGTTTTCAATTATAAAAGTGCCAAGTGTCGAGATATTGTGATCATGGTGGCAATCGGATATAACATAACTGGAAGGACCACACCAATGTCATCTTTTATGCATGGTGGAGAAAGGAAGACTATTTCATCATTATAAATTGTGGATTCAGATTCCACCGGACAATTTGTTTTCTGATATAAGCCAACAAGTTTTAATGACACTGTGCACACATCCTAAATCTTTGTTGTAATATTTATGTTTCCAATATTTGTAGTTCGTTGTTGAAAAGACAATATACAGATTTGAGCTAAGAAAAAAGGTAAATATGTTTCAATTCCAGAAGCTTGGTATTGATATTACAATTTGCCCAAGGTACTCAAATATCCAATAATAACATATATTCTGATGCACATTGTTGTTTAACAAAAACATTTGTTCTTAAAATAGAGTAAAGCAGCAATCTTGCAAGGTTTACATGAATAGAAACACCACTTACGTGTGTGAGTCATCAAAACACATATAAATATCAACGTTAGAAGAGGCATTACCCATGCATGCAGGCATCCAGCATTCATAGATTTGAATGATATTCCAAATGTAGTTCAGGAAGACCTTAAAAATATATGTGTATTTCCTAGATTGCAATGGAATGTAGGTATATTTGAAAGTAAAGTTCCAAAGCATGGAAAACTGTCAGTGCTTGTACCTGTGTCCTGAAGACTCACCTGACCAGTTAGGATTTCATGATTACCGCAAAGATATGCAAAAGATGATACTGAAAACCATGGGAGGAGATCAGAGCACCAAAGGAATAAGTACAGATAGTGAAAAAAAAGGACCTGAGGTACACAGACTGATAGTGAGATAACAGTAGAGGAGGATCCACCAAAGAATACACTAAAAGTGTGATTGGAGAGATACGAAGAAAACCAAGACAAAACAGAGTCCTGAAATCCAAGTGAGGAAAGTGTATCAAGAAGTAGGTAGTGCTCAACAGTGTTAAAAGACGCAGATAGATTGAGAATGATGAGGATAGAATAGAGGCCCTTGGATCAGGCCAGGAACAGGTCACTGAAGACTTTAGCAAGGGCTGTTTCTGTTGAATGTAGAAGGTGAAAGCCAGATTGTAGTGGATCAAGAATAGTTCGAGCTGAAGGAAAGTCAAGACAATGGCAGTGACCAGCAAGTTCAAGTAGCTTGGATAAGAAAGGGAGGAGGAAGCTATGGCAATAGTTGGAAGGGCAGGTAGGGTCCAATGAAGGTTTTTTTTAAGGAGTGGTATAACCACAGCATGTTTTAAGGCATCAGGAACAGTTGAAGTGGAAAGTGAAAGCTTGAGGTTATGACAGATAGAAGGGATGACAGTAGGAAACATAGTGCTGAGTAGATGGGTGAGAATAGGATCAGAGAGGAACAGGTAGTGAGTTTGGAGGAGGAAAGAAGATGCACAGTTTGCTTTTCAGTGATGTTAAAAAAGGAAGAAAAGTTGGTAGGAGGTAAAGGAAGGTTGTGAGAATGGCGTGGAGAAAGGACAGATGGAGGTGACTTGGTTGAGAACTCAAGGTTAATCTTGTGAACCTTGACATGTAAGTACTCAGCTATAGTCTGGGGAGAAAGTGAAGGGGGTTGTTGGAGGTGGCGGCACTTTGAAGAGAGATTTCTGTATGGCAAAAAGATGGCGAGGGTTTGAGCCAAGAGAGTTTGTCAAGTAGATGTAGTCATCTTGATTGGCAAGTGAAAGAGAAGACTGGAAGGAGGTCAGCAAGAATTTGAAATGAAGTTAGCATGGGTGCAGGATTAGGTAGCAGAGCCTGGAGGTCAGCCAAGGCTAGGGTTTAGTACACCATACAAAACAAGGAATGGGTGGAGCAGGAGTGTCCAGAGCAGAGGAGATAATAGTATTATCGGAAGAGACAACCTCATTTACAGACTTGAATAACATAGTGGTTGAGAAGAGAAATGAAACAGTGGTGGAGAGAGTGCATGGATCAATTGCCTGAAGATTCCTAAATGTATCACTGGAGATTAGATGAGACAGAGGGGGTGTGGAGGCTGATTAAGTGTGAAAGTTATCAGATGATGGTCAGAAAGAGGAAGAACTGAGTTGGAGAAATTGGACAGAGAGCACTGGAGAAGAAGATCAGATCAAAACAGTGGCCATTCGGTGAGTAGGGGTAGTGGAACACAGCTGAAGACTGAATGAGAATGTTAAAGAGGCAGATGCACTAAACGTTTTTCATCGTTAAATGAGCCCTCAGGGAAGAATTTCCTATCCTTTCCATGCACTTAAGCCTATTTTCCGACGACATTAGCAGCTAACGAAAACGGAATGGAGATGAGCAATTAGTGTGAAAACCCCATTGAAACGACATGCACTAACCTTTTCCGATTGCCTTTACGCAGGAAAAAGGCAGCAAAACTAACGAGAGGTCTGGACCTCTCGTTAGGACAGCTCTGTGCCAAGAAAAAGTGTTAATTGAAAAAATAAACAAACTTTGAGCCAATCCCAGCGCATTAGCAGAGCTAAAAGCGCTGTGATTGGTCCAAAGGACCTCAGAAAACACATAAAAAAATAAAAATAAAAAAAGGATCGGGAGGGGGCAAGGGCGCTCATCAGGAGCGTCCTGTACGGACGGCCTTGCCCCCCCCCGCTGCTCCCCACTTTCCGCCGCTGAAAAAGCAAACTTCTAGAAGCCCCTGCCCCCCTCCCTTCCTCAGTACTCTGTCACCTGTGCTCCGCCTCCCGACATCCTCCGTCCGTGCCCCGCCCCCTTTTGGGGTCGTCGCCGCCATTCCCCTCCTCCATCGGGCCCCCCTTCCTCTTACCGGGCCCGTGCAGCGCCTCTCTCCTCTGTCCGAAGGCGCTGCACGGGCAAGAAGAACGCTGAATCAGCTGATGCCTGCCTTCGCGATGGGCGTCTTTCTCCTCCTGGGCCCGCCCCTGTCTGACGTCAGACAGGGGCGGGCCCAGGAGGAGAAAGACGCCCATCGCGAAGGCAGGCATCAGCTGATTCAGCGTTCTTCTTGCCCGTGCAGCGCCTTCGGACAGAGGAGAGAGGCGCTGCACGGGCCCGGTAAGAGGAAGGGGGGCCCGATGGAGGAGGGGAATGGCGGCGACGACCCCAAAAGGGGGCGGGGCACGGACGGAGGATGTCGGGAGGCGGAGCACAGGTGACAGAGTACTGAGGAAGGGAGGGGGGCAGGGGCTTCTAGAAGTTTGCTTTTTCAGCGGCGGAAAGTGGGGAGCAGCGGGGGGGGGGGGGGGCAAGGCCGTCCGTACAGGACGCTCCTGATGAGCGCCCTTGCCCCCTCCCGACCCTTTTTTTTAATTTTTGTTTTTATTTGGGAGCCATGTGCTTGCGATTTGACTGTGTTGTGACTGTTTGTGGCATGCGCAGAGCAGCTAACATAACGCTTGGCTGCTCTGCGCATGATTTGGGGGCCGATTAACGATGTGTATTGTGATTCTTTGATACATTGTACGTTTCACTACCGATCTCAGCATGTGTGACTTTTTTTTTTGGTGCATTTTTCGTTATTTTAAAATCGTTAGGGACTTTAACGATTTAGATTTTTTTACGTTTGGTTGCTGCATCTGCCTCAAAGTGAGAAACTTAGAGGCATAAGAGTCAGAGGGGCATTAGCATGAATATTAAAATCCTCATGAATGGTTGAACAAGGATCAGGAAGGGGTGAGGAGAAAGGTGAGATCATTCTTCTGTGGACAGCATTAGTGATGATTTGATGCCTGTCTTAAGTACCTGCAATGTTTTTCTGGCTTTGTTGAAGGAAATTGGTTCAAAAGACAGATAAGGAGCCATGAGGAGGATGGTGTGCTGGAACGAACAGTGAAGTGCTGGACTGCTGACATAATACAATAACATTTTTGTGCAGAACATTGCTGTTTATGCAAAAAATAGCATCCAAGCACATGCACATAATGTATGCCCACTAAAACCCTGGGCACACCTAAAAAAATAAAATAAAAAATAAAATCCTCATAAAAGAGGGAATTAGATGAAGGTTCAAGAAAGAATGAAAGCTAGGAGTCAACATAAGTGAGAAAGGGACTTTTCAGGGGGTTGATAAATGACTACTACCTGGAGAAGTAGTGGAGTGAATAGACAGATGGAGTGAACTTTGAAGGAAGAAAAGCAGTGAGACTGAGGTTGAAGAAGAGGTTGGAATCTGCAAGAATGTGAGCGTAGCAGCCAAACACTACCTCCATGGCCAACCGGGCAAGGTGCATGGGAGAAAAAGTAACTTCCATGACAAACGGCAGCAACTAACGCATAGTCTTCAGGGCGAAGCCAAATCTCTGACAGAGCAAGCAGATGGAAAGTATGAGATATAAAGAGGTCTTTGATGTAGGCAAGCCTGTTGAAGACAGAGTGGACATTCCACAGGGCACATAAGAAAGGCAGAGAAAAAGGAGAAAGGAGTGGAACATAAGAGTAGCTGTACTGAGTCCGGCCAATGGTCCATCTAGCCCAGTATCCTGTTTCCAAAAGTGTCAAATCCATGTCAAAAGTACCTGGCAGAAACCCAAATAGTAGCACCATTCTATGCTACCAATCCTAGGGCAAGCAATGGCATCCCCATGTCTATCTCAATAGCAAACTATGGACTTTTTCTCCAGGAACCTGTCCAAACCTTTTTAAACCCAGATACACTAACCGCTGTTACTACATCCTCTGGAACAGAAATTATATTGGAGACATTGTGGTATGACCTGCATGAGTAGGGTGAGTGTTGATTTTGAGGACCAGGATTGGGATTGATATCCCCAGCAGAGAGCAGGAGAAGGAGCAAGAGAGTACAGAGAAGAGTAGAAGAGGCATGATGACAGTGAGAAAGATGAAATGCACTCAGACAAAATGGAAATGAATGAAAAGAGTTTGAGAGCTGAGAAGAAGGTAGAAGACAAAAGTGATGGTAATGTGATGAAAGCATAAAGGGTTAAATTCAGTACATGGCGTCCAAAATTGGGCAATCCAGGTTGGGCACCATTTATAGAATATCACTTAACATGGGGATCTGCATCCACTTTCGGGCATGATTTACACCAACTGAAACCTGATGTAAATCTTCACATCTAAATTAGGAGCAGATCTACTATCTATATCTATAAAAGGCAACCCCAATGTTCTGAAGCCTCCACGGAAGTTGAGGCGCCCGAGATATCCGGTGTGCCCTGGAGTGTCTGCACCGCCCTCGTGTCAAAACGTCATGATGCGTCAAAACGTCATGACGTCGAGGGCGGAGCTATTGACACTCGAGGGCCGAAACGGCCCACAGCGAACAAGGCAGCAAGTAGCTTCGAGGGACGGAGGGAGGGTGAACAAGGCAAGTAGCTTCGATGGACGGAGGGAGGGGGCCCCTTGCTAGCGCCCGTTTCATTCCGCTCAGAAACGGGCATTTTTTCCTAGTATTCTATAACACTGCATGAAAATTCTAGGAAGGCCTCTGACCCGTCCATGCTCCTCCCATGGCCATGCCCCCTTTTTGGATCCATATGTAAACATTTCTGAGTGCATCTTTATAGAATGACGACAAAAATGCACGTGTAAATTGAAATTGTTGCCAATTAGCATCAATAATTGATTAGTAGTGCTCAATTACTGGTGCTAATTGGCTTGTTGTTAAATTGCACATGCAAATTGGGTGCATGCTCAAATTTCCATGCACAATTTTCAGTATCATATATAGAATTAGGGGGAAGTGGGCAACGTGGTCTTGAGGTATGCTGAAGTTTGAGATAGGCAAAGAGATTGGAAAAAGTCAGTATCAAGAAGAAAAAGGGTAGTGGAGCCACTGGAAATAGGAGAAAGAAAAATAAAAACCTGTGCAAATAGAATGTCTCACATGCCATTTTGGCACATTCCACCTGGTAGGAGGATCAGGGTGGACCTGGCAGTCACTCAGGAGAATGCTGGGAGGATATGCAGATTGGCTGTAAGACCTTAGCTAGCTGGGGCTCATTTTCAAAGCACTTAGCCTCCCAAAGTTCCATAGAAACCTATGGAACTTAGCCTCCCAAAGTGCTTTGAAAATATGCCTCAAGCTTGACAACAAATGGTCGGTGGCCAGTAGGAGTGCTGGGTAGCAGGAGTGCAGGTGTTGAGTGGTTCAGGGTGTACCTGGCAGTCACCTTGGAAAACGTTGTGAGGAATATGAGGATGGGCTGCAAGGCCTCCACGGCACCTGGTAGATGGCTGGTGGGAGCATTGGGTTGCAGGAGTGCAGGCCCTGATTGGATTGGGGTAGATCTGAGAGTCACTCCAGAGAATTCAGGGAAGAATAAGCAGATGGACTGCAAGACCTCCACAGCACCTGTTGGGTGGCTGGTGGGAGCGCTGGACTTGAGTAATTATATTCAGGGGTTTGGGCTCAGAGCATCAAATGGAGTGGAGGAGTGGCCTAGTGGTTAGGGTGGTGGACTTTGGTCCTGGGATTGATTCCCACTTCAGGCAAAAGGCAGCTCCTTGTGACTCTGGGCAAGTCACTTAACCCTCCATTGCCCCAGGTACAAATAAGTACCTGTATACAATATGTAAGCCGCATTGAGCCTGCCATGAGTGGGAAAGCACGGGGTACAAATGTAACAAAAAAAAAAATAAGAACTATATTTGGAAAAATAAAACATTGCAAATTTAAAAAAAAAAGAGTAGCACAATTATGTGAGTGATTAACCCCTAGGTGAGTTGGAAGCATAAGTGGACCCTCCCTAGTGACTTGTGAGCTCATTTTCAAAAGAGATAAACACGTCCAAAAAGTGACATGTCAGCATTTGGACGTTTACCTCACAGAAACGTTCAAATCAATATTATCAAAACCTCTTTTTGGACGTCTTTCTCTGATGTCCAAATCTCAAGGGGGCGTGCCAGGGGCGTGTTTAAGGCGGGACTTGGGCTAAGACTTGGACATCTTTCAGCCATAATGGAACAAAGCAAAAATATCCAGGACTAAAACAGACATTTTGAGCTAGACCTGTTTTTATTATGAATAAGGCACAAAAAGGTGCCCCAAATGACCAGATGACCACTGGAGGGAATCAGGGATGACCTCCCCTTACTCCCCCAGTGGTTACTAACCCCCTCCCACCCCAAAAACATGTGTTGAAGAACATTACTTGCCAGCCTCTATGACAGCCTCAGATGTCATACTCAGATCCATTAGAGCAGCATGCATGTCCCTGGAGTAGTTTAGTAGTAGGTGAAGTGCACTTCAGACAGGTGGACCCAGGCCCATACCCCCACTACCTGTTCACTTGAGGAGAAAACTGTGAGACCTCCAAAACTCACCAGAAACCCACTGTACCCACATATAGGTGCCCCTTCACCCGTAAAGGCTATGGTAGTGGTGTACAGTTGTGGGTAGTGGGTTTGGGGTGGGTTTTGGGGGGCTCAGCACACAAGGTAAGGGAGCAATGGCGGGATGTGTACCTGGGAGCATTTTATGAAGTCCAGTGCCCCCTAGGGTGCCCTATTGCTGTCCTGGGATGTCAGGGGGACCAGTCTACTAAAAATGCTGACTCCTCCTACGTCCCAATGACTTGATTTTGGATGTTTTACACTTGGACGTTTTTTTTCTGAAAATGGTAAAAAAACAAAGACGTCCAAATCAGAAAACGTCCAAATCACAGGACATCCATAGTATTTTTGAACACAAAAGATAGACGTCCATCTTTTTCGAAAATAACCTTCTTTCCTGTTCAGAATTTGGACGTCTTTGTAAAACGTCCAAATCCTGATTTAGACGTTTGTTTTGAAAAAATGCCCCTCCACGTCTCCTACATTACGTGGAGTTCTTGCTATGTGATCTGCCAATTATTTTTGAATCTCCACATACTGTACCTTCTGACTGGACCCTTTTACAACACTTGCTATTCAGCAAAACGTGAATACTAGAGATATTTGCCCCTCCCCCTTCAATAATACCAGGGGTGAACTGAAATAAAGAGAAAGACAGATACAAAAAAAATGAAGGAAATAGAAACTGAATTGCATCCAAGCATTATAATTTTACAAAGTATTCCCAGAAGCAACAGAACCTCTCACAGCTATTATTTTGCAATGTATTACCTCCATTATCGCCTTTCCCAAGGAGCCTGTTTGTGCTTTTCAAGTCTTTTTTAATTGTGAAATTGCCAGCAGAACAATCACCAACTGTTTCCCTTATATTCTCTAGACATCTCTGAATGATTGTAATAGGAGTTTACGGGATATAATATGTCCAACATGTTAATTATTAAGTTAAACAAAGGTTAAATATGTTCCTTCATTTCTTCAGCAGCATTTTCTCTTTCTTCTTAGTCGTACGGATTCTTTAGGGCTCAGTGGATCAGAATGCATCGCCTCAGAGGATCAGAATGCACTCCCCTAAGCATATCAGTTCTAGATGTCTCAAAGATGGCTGGAATGTTGATAGAAATGTAATGCAGGCTGTCGGTCCACCGACAGTGCAAAGTTTTCCTTAACAGCATTTGTCAGATGAATCTGAAACCCTGGGGTCTTGCAGTCCCTACAAGACCTACAAGCTCATTTTCAAAGGGGAAAGTTGAAAAACACGGTCAGTATGCACACTTGTACCCATGCATTTTGTACCTGCAAATTAACTATCCACACATTCTTTCCAGTGCTTAACAACTCTGCCTTTTTACTGTATGGTTAAAAAAAGCAGAACTTAGTAGAAGAACCTAAGATGGCCGCTACCTAAAGGGCACGGAGGAGTCAGCTCCAACGACCCTGACTGGGAGTTGGTCGGAACGGGCTGCGTGGTCCCCAGCTGGACCACGACGATCCGCACTCAGACCCAAGTCGAAGGACTAGCCAGAGGGCCGAGAGAAGGACTATCGTGGAGACCGTGAGGAGGACGACCGCTGCCGACCCAGATCGAGTAACTGGTCGGAGGCCGTGCGGAGTGTAGGCCCGAGGCCCGAGGCCCGAGAGGAGGATGTCATGGCGACCAAACACCTTGGGGTTGGCTCCTCCGGTCGGAGCTGCAACATACCGCTGCATAGAACATCTACACTGCATTGCGGCACCAGAACCGATGCGACCGAAGAACAGGAGAGAGCAACTGACTGACAGCGTGGCTCCCTCCCAGGTTTGGAGCAGCGCTGCCCAGCCGTAACCCGCTGCTCACGCGCACCTGCCTCGCTGCAGCCGCCCGAGATAAGTTTATTTAGCAGGAAGGAGGTCTTCAGCTGGCAGGGCCTGGGATCTGCGGCAGCATAATTAGTTCATTTACTTTGGGAGCGGGGTGGAAATTAAATTAGGGTTTTGTTTTAGTTGAGGTGGTCCACGGGATCCCGGGTGGAAATTAAATTAGGGTTTTCTTTTAGTTGGAGGAGGGGCAGTGATGACATTTTGGCCCACCTATGCTCCTTTGTTGGCGTGACAAAATCAGAACCTGCTCTCTGGTCTGCAGCACCTCTGGTGTGCCTCCCCTATCAGGTCCTGCAATCTTTCTTGGGGCAGTAATTCGCATCTCTACAGCTCTTTCAGTTTGGTCGACGCCAGCTTCTGGGCACGAGTATGCTGAAGGAACTTGTATTAAGGCGGCAGGAAGCACTGGACCCCGCCTTCCCCTCAATGCCTTTCCTTGCCTGACTTCAGTATTGCCTTCTTGATTCCTACCTTGAGCCCTGCCTGACACATAGGAATTTTCTTTTTTATTTATGGTATAGGGAAATTGGATGGGGGGGTTGGGAGGAGGGCGTATCCACGTGATAGTCCCTAAGTGTGGGGAAACAGTAGGTAGAGAGTTCTGGGAATAAGGGATTAAAAGGGGGGAGATGATGGGGTGGGGGGATTTAAGGACTATTGTGTGGGGGTGAGGTTATGGGGGGGTATTTTTAGAAGGAGTAAGCCCTTGTATGAATAATTTCACAGAAAAATACAGACCCTACTTTCAGCCAAAATTAAAATTCTAAAACCAAGGATTATGTTTACGAAGCCTCACTAGTAGCTTCCGCGTGGCATTGCTGACATAGCCCATTCAAATTGAATGGGCTATGCCAGCACCAGTGCACAGCCAACCACACTAGCAGCTTAGTAAACCTCAGCGTAAATTTTTAAATGACCCAATTTAAACAAGTTTTTTAAAAAATATGCATTTTTTAAAAAAAAATTGCCGCTCACGTGAAAAAATTTGCATGCGCCAGGCCAGTCCTTAGAGGAAACATTGACTGGGAGCCTAATTTACCAGGGCTTTCCTTCCCATTCTGTGTCTATAGGGTTTTTTTTTTTTTTTTTGGGGGGGGGGGGGAGACTAGCTCCCATAAAATAAATCTATTTCATTTCTGTGTAGTTGTTAGTGTAAATTATATAGGGCTACCCAAGATTCCACAAAGATTATTTTAAAAGACAGTAAATGGCTGCTGCCACCAGAAAAAAAAGACAGAAAAGTCAATTCAGGAATTAAATAATTGCATTGTGTAGAGAGGTGTGGTAGCCGTGTTAGTCCACTTTTAAAGGTAATCAAAATAAATAAAACAAACTAAAAAACATGGAAAAGAAAATAAGATACCACCTTTTTTATTGGACATAACTTAATACATTTCTTGATTAGCTTTCGAAGGTTGCCCTTCTTCCGATCAGATCGGAAATAAGCAAGTGTTGGTAGATGACAGTATATATAAGTGAGACAACAAAGCATTTCAGTGACAGTCTAACAGGATGGGGTGGTGTCCAAAAAATTGACTTTCTGAGGAGTAGTCAATTTTGAATCTGATTGTAGGATGGTATGTATTGAAGGAATTGTAAAATTGTTTCAGAGTTTCTTCCCCCTCAGTCCAATTCATAAAAATGTCATCAATGTACCGGTAGTATTTTATGGGTTTGGTCTGGTATGTATTCAGAAATGTCTCTTCCAGCTCAGCCATAAAAAGGATGGCATATTGGGGTGCTGTCCTGGTGCCCATCGCAGTGCCCATTATTTGTAGATAGATATCATTGTTAAAGCAGAAGTAGCTGTGAGTTAAAATAAATTTGATTAATTTTGTAATAGTTTCTGGTGAGTACTGACGGTCCAGTGTGGATGTTTTTAGGAGCCTCCCACATGCAGCTATGCCATTTGCATGGGGAATGTTGCTGTATAGTGATTCTACATCTATCGTGACCAGAAGGGTGCTTGGTGGTAACTGTTTGATATTTTTCAATTTATTCAGAAAGTCTGTGGTGTCTTGTATGAAGCTGTTTGTTTTGTGCACGAAAGGTTTCAGAATTCCCTCTATGAGCCCAGATATTTCTTCCGTGAGTGTGCCAATACTCGATATAATTGGTCTGCCCGGGTTTCCAGGTTTGTGGATTTTGGGTAGCATGTAGAATGTGCCCACAGAAGGCTGGTTTGGTATGAGTTTCTTCAGATGTGGCTGTACTTGTTTAGGAAATGTTCTGATAAAGTCTTTTAGCTGCTTTGTATAATCCTTTGTGGGGTCCTCAGTTAGTTTCCTGTAGTATGAATTGTCTGAGAGCTGTCTGTGCCCTTCTTCAATGTATTTTTGTGTGTCCATAATTACCACTGCGCCTCCTTTGTCTGCGGGTTTGATGATAATGTGTTCGTTAGTTTGTAGAGTTCTTATGGCCACTCTTTCTGGTGGGGTAAGATTGTACAGAATTCTCTTTTGTTTGTTGGAAAGTTGTGATTTTACTCTATGTCTGAAGCTTTCTATGTAGTGGTCCAGCTTGTAGTTTTGTCCATCCTATGGGGTGAAATAAGTGTTCTTTTGTTTAAAACTGTATTCCGGTCTGTTGGGGGGTCCCTTTGTTGTGGAAATGTGCCTTCAGGTGCATTTTTCTAAAGAATTCTTCTAGGTCTGAGCATAATTGGATTTCGTCCAGCATTGAAAACCATAGACACATGATGCATTTCAAAATGGCTCAGATGCTCTGAGAAGCTTCTGGCAAGTTTGTATTATACAAAAGGGAAAATTAGGTTCTTACCTTGGTAATTTTCTTTCCTTTAGTCACAGCAGATGAATCCATTAACTGATGGGTTGTATCCACCTACCAGCAGGTGGAGATAGAGAACACTGAAAAACCATAGTGCCTCTTGGACGGCTAGCCCCAACTGCCTTCAGTATTTGAGATTTCCAAAGCAGAGTGAACCATAAAGGTATAATAACATAAACTTTCCTCACAGCGAACAAATGCCCCAGAACAGGAGCAATAACCACACAAAGGAGGAATGAACTCAACCTCCTGTAGAAGAACATCATGTAGAATTTTTGAGAACTGGTATCCAACTTCTCCCAATGAGATCTATATCTGCAAGAAAGATCTGAACAAAAAACAAGTCAGACAGGGAGGGATCATGGATTCATCTGCTGTGACTAAAGGAAAGAAAATTACCAAGGTAAGAACCTAATTTCCCTTCCTTGTCATCAAGCAGATGAATCCATTAACTGATGGGATGTACAAAAGCAATCCCTACTTAGGGTGGGAACAGGCCACACCGCGAGCAAGCACTTGTGCTCCAAAAATCGCATCCTGCTTCGCTGCAACATCCGGTCTGTAATGCCGGACAAAAGAGAGCTGAGAAGCCCAAGTAGCCACACTACAGATCTCTTGAAGAGAGATTGCACCCGTTTCAGCCCATGAGGAGGAAATCGCTCTCCTGGAATGCGCCTTAAACGCTTCAGGCGGAGACTGACCTGAAAGCAGATATGCAGAAAAAATGACTTCCTTGAGCCAACGGGCTATAGTGGCCTTAGACGCCGGGCTTCCACGCCGAGGACCTGACAACAAGACAAAAAGGCGATCAGAAGTCCTGAAGCCATTTGACATCTGTAGATACTGCAACAGCGCCCTGCGGACATCCAGAAGATGTAACTGCCCAAAGGAGTCCGGGAACTCTTCCCTAGAAAAGAAAGGAAGAAAAATGGGCTGGTTCAGGTGAAACGCTGAAACCACCTTAGGCAGGAAGGAAGGCACTGTATGTACCGTTACTCCGGACTCTGAGAATTGCAGAAAAGGGTCCCGACAGGACAGCGCCTGCAGCTCAGACACACGACTAGCCGATGTAATGGCCACCAAAAAGACAGTCACATCCTTCTCCGAAGCTTGCTTAAGCGGCTCGAAGGGTGAACACTGGAGAGCCTTCAAAACCATCCCCAGGTTCCAGGCCGGACAGGGCAACCAGATGGGAGGACAGAGCCTAAGCACCCCTCTGAGAAATCGGGCAATGTCCGGATGAGCAGGAAGGGACAAGCCAGCGACTTTCCCTCGATAGCATGATAATGCTGCCACTTGCACCCGCAGTGAATTGTAAGCCAGGCCTTTTTGTAAACCCTCCTGCAAAAAGTCCAGCACTGTCGAGACTATAGCCCGTGTGGATGTGATCGCCTTTGAAACACCCCACGTCTCAAACCTGTGCCAGATCCGAGCATAAGCTGCAGAGGTGGACCGCTTGCGGGCCTGCAAGAGAGTGGAGATGACCTTGTTAGAGTAGCCCTTGTCTCTCAATTGCGCCTTCTCAATAGCCAGGCCATAAGACCAAATCGGCAGTGATCCTCCATAGACACCGGACCCTGAACCAACAGGTTCGGCACCAGTGGCAAATGAACAGGAGCGTCCACCACACCAGCATCCAGCGGAGATCTGCATACCATGGACGCCTTGGCCAATCTGGAGCGATAAGAATCACCAGGCCTCGGTGCTGTCGAATCTGCAGTAGGACTCGCCCTATCAAGGTCAAGGAAGGAACACATACAGGAGGCCTGAGATCCAGGGTGGAGCCAGAGCATGCAACCCCGCCGAGAGAGGATCTCTCCTTCTGCTGAAAAAGTGAGGTACTTTGGCGTTTGCACTTGACACCATTAGATCCATTCCGGGCGTCCCCCATTTGACACAAATCTGAAGAAAAACGTCTTCTGCCAGTTCCCATTCCGCTGGGTCAATTTGATGCCTGCTGAGAAAATCGGCTTGCACGTTGCTCTGACCTGCAATGTGAGCTGCCGACAGAAGCTGCAGGTGTAGCTCAGCCCAGTGGCAAATCTGAGCGGCCTCCGCAGCCAGGACCCTGCACTGAGTGCCTCCCTGACAATTTATGTATGCCACCGCTGTCGTGTTGTCTGACAGAACCCGGACAGCAAGCCCCTTCAGACTCTTTTGAAAGGCCATAAGAGCCTGGAATATCACTCTCAGTTCCAAGAGATTGAGGGACCACCCCGCTTCCACGGGTGACTACAGACCCTGAGCATAGCTTCCCTGGCAATGCGCTCCCCAGCCCAGAAGGCTGGCATCTGTTATCACAGGCACCAAGAAGGAAGCCCAAGAGGCATTCCTTGGCACAGCATCCTGTCAGAGAGCCACCACTCCATACTGAGCCGGGCCACAGGGAGCAACGTTAGTCTGCGTTGATATTCCTGGGACATCGGAGACCATTGTTGAAGCAGGGCAATCTGCAGAGGCCTCATATGCGCTCTCACCCAAGGCACCACCTCCAAGGTGGCCGTCATCGACCCCAGCAGCTGGACAAAGTCCCAAGCTCACAGGCGAGGCATCCACAGGAGCAGACGTACCTGATTCTGAAGCTTGCACCGCCTTTGGTCGGGGAGAAAACAAACCCTGAGGCCATGTCGAACCAGACCCCCAAATACTCGAGAGACTGAGAGGGAGGGTCAGGTGACTTTTGGGTATATTGACCACCCAGCCTAGCACCTGAAGGAACTGCCACCACTCTGGCTGTGGCGAGACGACTCTCGGCTGCCGAATCCGCTCTGATGAGCCAGTCGTCGAGATAAGGTGAACTCCGATACCTTCTCGCCTGAGGCAGGCAGCTATGACCACCATTACCTTGGAAAGGTACGGGGAGCTGTGGCTAGTCCGAAAGGCAAGGCCTGAAACTGGAAATGTTTTCCCAACACCGCATAGCGGAGGAACCGCTGGTGTGGAGGCCAGATAGGAATGTGTAAATATGCTTCTTTTAGGTCCAGAGATGTGAGAAACTCTCCTGGCTGAACCACCGCAATGACGGAGCGCAGGGTTTCCATGAGAAAATGTCATACTCTGAGGGCCTCGTTGACTCTTCGTAAGTCAAGTATCGGTCTGAAAGACCCGCCTTTTCGAGACGTTCAGCGGGAGGCACCGGGACCACCGCTCCGAGGTGCAGCAAGACTTGTAAGGTCTCCTCTACCACCGCCCGTTTTACGGCAGTGCCGCATCGGGACTCCACAAACACGTCTCTCACCGGGGCACTGAATTCCAGTCGGTAACCTTCTCTGATCAGGTCCAGGACCCACTGATCTGAGGTAATCTTGGTCCACTCCTCTAGAAAGAGGGAAAGACGTCCTCCTATTGCAGGCATGGAGAAGTGGACCGGCGTCCCATCATTGTGGAGGATGCCCCTGAACTCCAGGTCTTGAACCGGCCCCTGCGGAACGTTTGTCCGAGCGAAAGGAGTTCCTCTGCTGAAAACGGACACGTTGAGAAACCCCAGTAGAGTGCCCCGGGCGATACCTGCGAGCTTCACGGAAGCGAGGTCTGGAAGAGGAGGGAAACACAGAACCTTTGGAAGAAGGCCTTGGCCTATCCTCAGGTAATCGCTGGGGTTTAGATTCCCCCAGGTCTTTCACAATCTTCTCCAATTCCTCTCCAAATAACAGGAGGCCCCGAAAGCCTTGTCAGCCGCCCAATGCTGCAGCCAAAGAAGGCAGCGGGCAGAAACCGCCACAGACATCTGTTTAGCCGAAGCTCTGACCAGATCATAAAGGGTGTCAGCCAAAAATGACAGGGCTGACTCCATCGGCGGGGCAACCTCAGAAAGGGGCCCCGCACCATCGGCGGGCTGTTCCACCGCCTGCTGTAGCCAGGAAAGACATGCCCGGGCTGCATAGGAACTGCAAATAGACGCCCTCAAGGCAAGGCTCGCAATTTCAAAGGACCGCTTCAGCGCAGACTCCAGCCGCCGGTCCTGCATGTCTTTCAAGGCGACCCCTCCCTCTACTGGGAGAGTGGTCTTTTTTGTCACCGCTGTGAGCAATGCATCCACTTTAGGCATCCCCAAAGGGGCCAAGTGCTCCTCACGCAGAGGGTAAAGCTGACCCATAGCCCTGGCCACCTTCAACGGCCCATCAGGGTCAGACCATTGAGCAGAAATAAGCTCTTGGATGGAGTCATGCACTGGAAAGGCCCGAGTAGGCTTCTTAGTACTTGCCATCCTAAGATTAACACAGGAGGCCTCGCCTTCAGCAGGATCATCAATCGAGAGGGCCTGCAAGGCATCAGAAATAAGAGCTGGCAGCTCGTTGCGGTGGAAAATCCGGACCGCATTGGGATCATCCAAATCCAATGGCAAACAGACACCCTCCTCTGGATCCTCCATCCCTGAGGGCCTGCCAGACCCCTCAGACTCCCCACAGCTCGACCACGGGGGGGGGGGGGGGGGGGGGAAGATATTCGCCACTTTCAGACGGGGAATTTACCCGTCTATGTTTAACGTGTTTCCAACGTTCGGGGGAGGAAATAACATCTGAAACCATCCCCGGGCCTCAGCACCCGGAGGGAAGCCAGGATGCAACGCAGTGTCAGACACCTGCGGCAGAGCTCTTTTCAGCATGAACGCCTCATGCATTAAAAGCACAAACTCAGGGAAGAAAAACTCACCCTGGCCCTCCGCCTCCGAATTAGGAGAAATGGATGTAGGAGCTCCTCTGGCAGCCTCTAAACGAGGTGTCCCCCTGCACTCAGACTCCTTCGCAACCGCGAGGGTCGAGACATGCGGCGCTTCCAAAATGGTGCCTGTTGCCAGCTCCATTGAGCGGGAACATACATTGCTCGCCATGCTCATACTAGCGTGAGGTCTAAGGAGCACATTTTACACAGCCTGCTGCTGATCTGCATTTACCACAATGGGAGCAGCGCTTAACTCCCTCAGCAGCCATCGCCCAAATGGACGGAAATATGGCAATAAAATGGCAGCTTTGCGCCAAAACTTACCCCGTTCAGAACAGCATCTGCAGGACCTCCCCGGAGGAGCTGGGCACCACTCTCACCTCAGAAGACCAAGTCAACGAGCGCCGGTCAAGCTGCACAGAACCAGAATCTCTGGAAAAAGCCTCAGAACAGCCACGCAGTAAAAGCGCGCTCTTTTTTTTTTTTAATGCTGTGAGGAAAGTTGGAGGCAGCCAGCAACAGAGGGACTCCAGGAGGTGGGGGGAATAGGTAAGGCAGGGAAAGGAAGAAACCTATATGCCTTTAAAGTGGGCACCACCAGCCACAACACCCCTGCTCAACTGGCAAAGCACAGGAGCCACCCCGGGCAGTCTGAAATCCAGGAGCTGATCAAGATACGTCTACACCTGCTGGGAGATAGAGAAATACTGAAGGCAGTTGGGGCTAGCCGTCCAAGAGACACTATGGTTTTTCAGTGTTCTATATCTCCACCTGCTGGTAGGCGGATACAACCCATCAGTTAATGGATTCATCTGCTGCTGATGACATGGAAATGTACATTTCAAAAACACTGTCTAAATAGTTACAACGCTCATCATTTCTGAACATTACAGGCCCTACTTTCAAAAGAAAATTTAACACAATCAACTTGAAGGGTTTCTGCAACCAGCTGCAGAAGCTTTGAAGCAAAGTGTGTATTTCTGAAATCTTAAATAGGAAAAACTAGTACGCAATGACAATAATTCCTGCATGTGAAAATATGAGGTTTCAGTCATCCATATGGGACACAGAGATATTTATGCCAGGAAGTTATTTATGGACTACAGCAAATATAAACAACCACATCTTATGTATAAAAAAATATGGCTCCCTGCCTCTACATATCCGAGCTAACCAAATAAATCTCCTCTATGTGAATTTTTAGATAGGTCCATGCTTTGAATTGCATAATATATTATGAACTTCATTACAATATGCATGAGCTTGTATGAAAAATCACTCTCCTGATGTCATCAACATTTGAAACTGGGCAGAAAAAAAAAAGGAAAATGAACACAGTCCGTTTATGAGTAGAATATAATATGCTTGTCCACTCAAAGCCGAAAAATGAAAAATCACCTCTGGGCAAAGTGAGTAGGCTAATTTGGTCTTTATCTGCAGTCATCTACTACATTACTATGATCCTGTCATAAAGGAATGATAAGAAGTCAAAAGTATTTGTCAAAACTTTCATCACCCATTGTCTTATTTATATATTATCCCCTCAATTCTGTATAGGTTGGCCAAAGTTTGGCATGCAGATCTGTGCTTACAGTAATTGGCTAAATTGATGATAATCAATAATTGTTCTTAACAAGCACTAATTAATACCAATTACAAGTTATGCATGGATCTGTGATGCGCACCTCTTCCATAATCTGTGTGCTCAATTCTTCTGACATGCAACACCAAAGGAGGCGTGGCCAAGGAAGAGGCATTGGGTCAAGGGTGTTCCCAGGATTTAGGTGCAGAGTTATAGAATAATTCAATTTCCACACCTGACAATAGATAGATGAACATAAGAGTAGCCATACTGGGTCAGACCAATGGTCCATCTAACCCAGTATCCTGTTTTCCAAACAGTGGGCAAGCCAGGTCACAAGTACCTGGCAGATACCCAAATCATGGCAACACTCCATACTACACATGTGAGCATTTAAACCAGCCTTTGGCAGGCATAAATGCTCAGTAATTTTGAGTGTTGAACTGTAGGAAATAGAGGTGTAGATGAAGCTCAGTTCCAGCTGAGGGAGGTTGCAGTACTTTGTATGATTTTAACCTAGATATTCTCTGGTTAAGAAGTTTCAGTGGTTCTTCTAGCCCTGTATGGGACAGTGGAGGAATGGTCTAGCGGTTAGAACACTGGTCTTGTAATCCAGAGGTGGCTGGTTCAAATCCTCCTGCAGATCTTGGGCAAGTCACTTAACCCTCCATTGTCTCAGGTACAAACTTAGATTGTGAGCCCTCCTGGGACAGAGAAATATCCAGAGTGCCTGAATGTAACTCACCTTGACCTACTACTGAAAAAGTTGTGAGCAAAATCCAAATAAATAAAAAATGTCTAAAGTTAGGCATGAAAATGACTTCAGTTAGTATTCGATAATCACAGCTCTGTGCAGAAATGCCTTTATAGCATTCTTGCTTAGTACACATCATTTTGGTGCCATTTACAGCATCTCGCCCTATGTGTGTTAGAGTTAACAAAAAGAAACAACCAAAAAAACAAAACAAAAAACACTGGCTAACTTTCAACAGAAAAATTTATGAAGTTCAAGCAGAATAGCATAAAACTAATAATCATATAGAAAACAATCCACCCTTGAAAAACAAAGTCCAAGCCCACAACTAGGAAGGAGAGAACTGAAAAGTGAAAGATGTTAAATAATACTTCGACAAGCTTACTGAAATAAGGAAAAGCGACTGTAGGTACATTACAAATCAATACCATCGAATAATTCTAGTAACCAAGATTCTATTATTCAGAAGGGTTTGGTAAAGTTTTATTTGAGTCCAGAAATACTTTCAATTGTTTAGGGTCCCAGAAAACACAAATCTGTTCTTTTAATTTTCTCATACATTTAGCAGGAAAGTGCAGAAAAAAACTGACCACCAAGTGCCAGTGTTTCCTGACGCATAGTCAGGAAATTTCTTCTTTTTTTCCTGTGTCTGCGTGGACGCATCTGGAAACATTCAAATTCTTTGACCCAAAAATTCAACTTGTTTCTTACAGAAAAACAATTTAGGTATTTCTTTCTATTACGGTCTGCTTAACTCTTTTTTGTCATCCTTGATCTATTTGTAACACCAATTGTATCTTTTACCCTGTAATGGTGATGCCATAACAGATCTTTGTAAGCCACATTGAGCCTGCAAATAGGTGGGAAAATGTGGGATACAAGTGCAATAAATAAAAAATAAATAAAAAATAAAACTGGTGCATTGCTAGAACAAGAGGCTAGGGTTCTTCCTTTGAGTCATGAAGTGACTCTGAGAAATTCATGCTGAGCAAGTCAGAGCTTACTTGTGGCTTAAAGCCCAGAGACCTATAGTCCCCATCCCAAAGAACCACATACGGGGATTTCCTGACAAAATGCATTGTTTCTGGCAGTTGCGAGAATCAGCAGGAGAGCTGTGAAGTAGTGAAACTAGAAGTGGGGGGGGGGGGGGGGGGGTTGTTTTAGAAGCATCTCCACATATAAATAGCACCATTTACATGTGTAGAATGGCCACACATGCATGATTTTAGAAAGCCACTATTTACATGTGGACATTCACATCATGTGGGGTGGATGCAAATAAGGTATGGATTGGATGGGCTGAATATCTACAAATGTATTACTCATTTTACAATAGGAATACACAAGGAGACTTAAAGATCTCTACGATGGCCTTTATACATGTCCCAAGGCATGCATAAGTGCCAGCTTAAAGGGGCAAGTGCACAGGCTGACTGAACCCTCCCACCCCATAGCATACACTTCTCCCCCTCCCCCAACATCATATACAGTGGTGGAAATAAGTATTTGATCCCTTGCTGATTTTGTAAGTTTGCCCACTGACAAAGACATGAGCAGCCCATAATTGAAGGGTAGGTTATTGGTAACAGTGAGAGATAGCACATCACAAATTAAATCTGGAAAATCACATTGTGGAAAGTATATGAATTTATTTGCATTCTGCAGAGGGAAATAAGTATTTAATCCCTCTGGCAAACAAGACCTAATACTTGGTGGCAAAACCCTTGTTGGCAAGCACAGCGGTCAGACGTCTTCTGTAGTTGATGATGAGGTTTGCACACATGTCAGGAGGAATTTTGGTCCACTCCTCTTTGCAGATCATCTCTAAATCATTAAGAGTTCTGGGCTGTCGCTTGGCAACTCGCAGCTTCAGCTCCCTCCATAAGTTTTCAATGGGATTAAGGTCTGGTGACTGGCTAGGCCACTCCATGACCCTAATGTGCTTCTTCCTGAGCCACTCCTTTGTTGCCTTGGCTGTATGTTTTGGGTCATTGTCGTGCTGGAAGACCCAGCCACGACCCATTTTTAAGGCCCTGGCGGAGGGAAGGAGGTTGTCACTCAGAATTGTACCGTACATGGCCCCATCCATTCTCCCATTGATGCGGTGAAGTAGTCCTGTGCCCTTAGCAGAGAAACACCCCCAAAACATAACATTTCCACCTCCATGCTTGACAGTGGGGACGGTGTTCTTTGGGTCATAGGCAGCATTTCTCTTCCTCCAAACACGGCGAGTTGAGTTCATGCCAAAGAGCTCAATTTTTGTCTCATCTGACCACAGCACCTTCTCCCAATCACTCTCGGAATCATCCAGGTGTTCACTGGCAAACTTCAGACGGGCCGTCACATGTGCCTTCCGGAGCAGGGGGACCTTGCGGGCACTGCAGGATTGCAATCCGTTATGTCGTAATGTGTTACCAATGGTTTTCGTGGTGACAGTGGTCCCAGCTGCCTTGAGATCATTGACAAGTTCCCCCCTTGTAGTTGTAGGCTGATTTCTAACCTTCCTCATGATCAAGGATACCCCACGAGGTGAGATTTTGCGTGGAGCCCCAGATCTTTGTCGATTGACAGTCATTTTGTACTTCTTCCATTTTCTTACTATGGCACCAACAGTTGTCTCCTTCTCGCCCAGCGTCTTACTGATGGTTTTGTAGCCCATTCCAGCCTTGTGCAGGTGTATGATCTTGTCCCTGACATCCTTAGACAGCTCCTTGCTCTTGGCCATTTTGTAGAGGTTAGAGTCTGACTGATTCACTGAGTCTGTGGACAGGTGTCTTTCATACAGGTGACCATTGCCGACAGCTGTCTGTCATGCAGGTAACGAGTTGATTTGGAGCATCTACCTGGTCTGTAGGGGCCAGATCTCTTACTGGTTGGTGGGGGATCAAATACTTATTTCCCTCTGCAGAATGCAAATAAATTCATATACTTTCCACAATGTGATTTTCCGGATTTAATTTGTGATGTGCTATCTCTCACTGTTACCAATAACCTACCCTTCAATTATGGGCTGCTCATGTCTTTGTCAGTGGGCAAACTTACAAAATCAGCAAGGGATCAAATACTTATTTCCCCCACTGTATAGGCATACCGCTCCTTGAACAACTCCACAGCACTAATAAACATGCCCCTAAACCTCTCAATTTGCACTTTCCAGCTGTAAAGGACTAAAATACAAGCTGATGCATGCCACTACCTTCTCTTACACGAGCACGCAGATATGGAATGCTCTACCCACAGACCTGAAATCAATTGTTGAAACAAATAACTTTCGCAAATCTCTGAAGACATACTTCTTTAACAAGGCCTACAACGAGAACCAATAGCTTCACTGATCCACTTTCCCAACACAACCAGCTATGAAAATCCACTTCTACAATCACCCGCCTAATCACTTCCTCTTTCTTCCCTACTTAATCTCTGCAAACTACTAACTGTATCTGATATTCTGGAATGTCATAACAAAACAATGTAAGCCACATTGAGCCTGCAAATAGGTGGGATAATGTGAGATACAAATGCAATAAATAAATAAATAAATACATAGGTACCCCTTGAATCCCCCCAGACTTCTCTGACAGCATTAGTAAGCATCACCCTGGAGAAACTGATGCAACCCCCTGGGAAGATGGTGATAGGATTTGGTGCTGAGAGAGTTTTCCCCGGGGGGGGGGGGGGGGATTACTAAGGCTGATGCCTGCCACAGAGGACAGGCAGGAGGAATTGGAGTGAATGTCAGGCTGCTGGAGGGGGGGGGGGGCCAGTAGATGGCATCATAATTATCTCCCTTATTGGATGGGGTGGATACAGTTATTATCAACAAAGAATTCCACAATGCTGTAACAGAAGAAGTTCACGAGAAAGTAAAACTTGGAGCACTCTTACCTTCATTCAGCTTTACTCCAAAAGTCTCATGCTGTTTATATAGTAACGCAAAGTGGACATGTTTCAAAATATTTCAGTGTTGTTCTTCCCATGCTTTAAGGATTTGTCTGGGATACAGTCCAGACTTGTCCCTGAAACTTCTCATACATTAAAAGCTATTAAAACACTCAACTGCCTCTCTTACCATATGATATATCCCTGTGTTGGGACAGCAGAACAATACCCACCAAATCATGGAAGAAATTCTAGGAGTCTTAACATTATTGCTAGGTAGTAAAAATATATTGTGAGCTATCACATGTTCATGTGTCTTGTGAAATTATTGAGTCAGCCAGAAGATTTCATTCAGAAAAAGTAGAGAAGTGATTCATTTAGCATCTTTCAAGAACTAATAATGTCTAGAGTGCTTTTTCTATTCATTTTACTGCTAATGCCTTTTAAAAAATGTTGCTAATTTCAGACATTTTCTGCTTAAAGAAAAACCAAAACAAAAAAAAAACTGATCTCAAAGTTTCATCCAAGAGCACAAGCAACTCTGCATTTATTTGTTATGGCTTGTGGGTCTCTTTCACATTACAAAAGATAAAAGTGTACCCTGTGAAATAGTTTTGCCCATACTCGTCTCCAGTCGATCATTAAATGTTTCAATAGTTCATGTAATGAAACTTCACACAACATTAGTAGGGAAGATGTTTATACAATCCCATGATTAATGCACTATAAGCCATGCTCCCAGGACGTTCTACAATGAATATATGAAGCCTGCTAGCTTTCCACTTGAAAAGCCATTTTGAGTGGCGCTTACTTTTGTTTTCCTCGCTATCCCAAACAACAAGCTTGAAGCCTGTGTGAAACCGGTTGCTATGATTAATGGCCTCCCATTGGGTACACTGAACATTTCCCAGCCTGCTTCCCTTGTGAATGCTCCACAACATGGATTGCGAGGTAAAGCTAGATTAAAAGGGGAGGAGCAAGAGCTATAGTCCACCTACCCCCAAGCTATCAATTATCCGCAGTCATAAATCAAAGTTTTCAGCCAGAACAAAAAGTGCAACAAATAAACAAGGGCATATATGGCAAATTGTTTGGAAGAAGAATCGAAGTCTTGATAGAAATAGCGGAGCTGGCAAAGCGACCTGCCAATACTCCCATGCAGCTCTGTTGATTTATGAAGAATTAACCACAGTGTATCCAATTACTAATGAATTGCACTTTATCAGAAAGCAGTGAGGAGGAAAAGGCAAAATGAAATCCGGTGACTGATCTAAAAAAAATTATTGGACAATCACATATCGCATTAGGCAAAGATGAAAGCAAAAAGAGTGAATGCTTCAAATGTAATTGTATTCCAATCATCTTCTTAACTTTCACTACACACAGGAAAAGTAGTTTTCAAGGTCAGTCGCGTGGGTAAAGTACTGCCTGCATGTGCATACGTGTATCTGCAGAGACATTCCTGGGGGTCAGAACTGGGGAAGGGTTTGCACTGACACACAGTTTTGGAAATTCAAATATATGAATGGAATTTTTCATGGAGAAATTATGGATGTGATTTTAGAATGATGAGATGTCATTTACGTGTGTGAGAAGTTGACTTACATGTGTAAATAGGCATACAAGATTTTAGAAAAACCACTCTTTAAGGTGCATATACTTATGGCATACGGCATACACAGATTTGAAGGGAGCATATTCTGGGTGAGGTTTGGGGCAACATTAAAAGTATGTGAATATTTCCTTTCATGCAACAAAAATACACATATACTTTAAAAAATATCCCCACTGGCATGCCTAACTCGGCTAGCTACTCATATAAAGACCTGTATAGTCCATCCAGTCTGCCTAATGAGATAAACTGATTACATATGGTATGTATACCTGTTCTTGATTTATCCTTGCCATTTTTTAGGGCATAGACTGTAGAAGTCTGTCTGGAACTGGCCTTGTTCTGAAATTTCTGAAGTTGTTGTCAAAGCCCCCCAAAAGCTCCTCTCCGGCCCATCCAAATCTAATTCAGCCTCCATCAGGGCACAGACCGTGGAAGTCAGCCCAGCACTGGCTTTCCTATCTAATGTCCCCTAAGCTTCTTGGGATCCAATCCCTCAAACAATACCCTTTTATCTTGCTGCACCATATGCCTAGAATAGACTTCCTGAGCTGGTACATCAAGCTCCATCTCTGGCCATCTTCAAATCTAAGCTAAAAGCCCACCTTTTTGATGCTGCTTTTAACTCCTAACCCTTATTCACTTGTTCAGAACCCTTATTTTATCATCCTCACTTTAATATTCCCTTATCTCTTGTTTGTCCTGTTTGTTTGTCCTAATTAGATTGTAAGCTCTGTCGAGCAGGGACTGTCTCTTCATGTTCAAGTGTACAGTGCTGCGTATGTCTAGTAGCGCTTTAGAAATGACAAGTAGTAGTAGTAGTAGCACTAGCACAGCAAAGTGCTCACCTGTCACCAGTGAATAGGAAGAATGAGTGCTCAGCATCTCCTGTTTAAATGGAGTTCTTTTAGTAATTGTTATTATTTTATATTATAATTTCTGTGAACCCTTCTGATTTGCTGTGCAATGTTATGCTATAGTAAAATGATAAATGATATTAAATAACTACTGAAACCTGCTATCCTACAGTTACAGTGAATAAAGAATATAGGAACTGATGATGAGAAGCAAACCCGGGCGCTAGAGTCTATTAGCGCCATACTAGCTCCTATGCTTGCTCCTGCCCTATGATCAGAGCCCGCAAGCGCATGAAACAATGCGCTCACAGGCTCTGACCACAAGTAGCATGCAAATGCATGCTAAATAGGGTATATATTATTCCTCCCCAATGCTCAGTGTGCAGCATGCCAAAACATTGGCGCAGCTCCCGCAGCAAACCCTACGCCAGCTTGGAGCTGTCATAGGGTTGGCTGAGCACTTGGGAGGAATGGGGAGCCCTGTCCAGTATACATTTGCATGCTTGCAGGCCCCCGCATACCCCCCCCCCCCCGTGCATGCAACCCCCTCTAAGCCCCCTGAAGTAAAGTTTCCCTTGTGGCCCAGTGGCCTTCTCACTCAAGACATGGGGGAGTTGGAGGTCCAGTGGACTTCCAGCACCCCCAACACCAAAAAACAACTCCCTATTGGCCCAGTGGGCAACCCTAGCTCCAACCCCTAGCATCCCCAACCCCCCCGGTACCTAGTAGTGATGGAGGAGGGAGTAGCACACCCTTCTCCTTCCAGCACTGCCTCCGAAATGGCGATGCACTGGGAGGTGCTTCCCTATCATATAAGGGTCACCAGGGAATTTTTTCTTGTGTGTCAGAGGGTCAGTGATGGAAGGGAAGAAGCCAACTTTACTTGTTTCAAGGGGGTGGGGGATAGGGGGGGGGCGGAGGAAGTATAATAATGGAATAACTTTTCATAGGTAAAGTAGAAATTTGTTATAAATCATAATCAGTGGTCAGTTGGAGGGGTTGGGTGGTGCGTGGGTGGGACTCACACTTATACATGTAACTTATACAATACTATGTTAACTCTGGCATTTAGGTTCTATGGCTGGAATAAGTGCTCATATATAACAGCATGACTGAATATATACCAGTTACACAAGTATTCTGTAAAGGACAGAAGGCATCTACTTTCCTTTATAGAATAGGCACCTAAAGATAGTGCACTGTTACAGAATTGCCCTCTTATTGCATTTTTCACTGTGCTAATAGTGAATGAACTATTTTGTATAGTTTTGCATCTCATTACCTCATTAGTATAGATGTCATGTTAAAACTACTTTATATGTGTTAATGGTACTGTTAATGAATATAAGCTAACTGGCAAGTACTAAGAGAGCTTTTTAAACTGATAACCATCTGCAATAGCATTTAAAACATAGCCACGGGGGCGGGGCTGGTTCAGGTCTGTTGAATTTCGACTGATATTGAAAGGTCAGGAGCAGTCTCATTAATGATCTCACAAGATAATCAAACATGATGTTCTGTCATCGAGATTTCAACGTGCATGTGCTTAAAGTCTGTCAACACAGAAGTAAACCAAGAACAAAGCAATGGGCTGTAATCAGACTCATTCTAGCTGAGGCCAGTGCTGAACGGAGAGGAAGGAAAAAAGGCCGAGGTTTGGTACTGATGGTCTTTTGGACAGAGGATTAAAGACAGGAAGCAGATGCTGTGAAGGGAGGAGAGGAGCAGATGGAGAAATGGAGACAGGAAAGGGATAAACACAGAGCAAGATGCTGAGGGAGCTAAAGGGGAGATGTATTAGGGAATTCAACAGGATGGAAAATGCATGAGGTAGGAAGGCATAGAGGCAGGGACGAAAGGGGGGGGGAGATGCAGGGATGAATACTTGGGAAGGGGATAAGGAGGATGGAAGCTGGATACAAGGGAAGAAAGAGAAAAGAAGGATGGGTGCTGGAGAAGGAAGAAGGAGGGAGGTACTTGGGATATGTGGATAAAAGGAGTAGGGATTACGCTAATTAAGAACTTGGAAATAGGGTTTCAGAAAAGAATAGACTCAGGACTTGCTTGGGTATTGGGTGGGAGAAGAATGAAGATTGGGAATTAGGAGGATAGTGGGGACTAACATGACTAGGTATGAAGGGTAAGAGTAAGGGTGTGTGTTAGGTGGGCTAAAGAAAGGTGGGGAAAGCTTCTGAGTCAGTACAAAGGGAGGAGAAAGAATGGAAATAGGATGTGAAAAGGGAATTGGAAGTTGGGTAGGAGTTTAGAGGCTGAAGTAAGGGCCCAGAGACGGAAGGGAATGAATGACAGAGAAGGAGTCAAAGAAAGGGAAGAGATGAGAAGCAAGGAAGGTAGAGGAGGGCTGGAGAACGGGTGTGTACAGAGGGTGAAAATGAGGGATTTGAGAGTAATGAAACAGGAGGAATTCAAGACTTGGAAAGAGGGAGAAAGAAGGATTGGGGAGTTGAGAATGAGAGATGGAAAGCAGGTAGGTAGGATAGAAGTGAAAGAGGGGGATTGGGGAATGAAAAAAGGGGAGAAGAATGAGAAAAATCCATCTATAGAGAGGCTGACAAGAGAAACAGAGATCAGATAAAAGGGAAAAATCATAATTGAAGGCAAATGTAGAGGAGGAAGAGAAGAGAAAAAAAGAGAAAAAATGGAAAGACACTCGGAGAATGACACAGGAGAAGACTAATAAGTGGAAAAAAAGAACAGAAGCAACCTAATTTGAAAAATAAAATGATCAGATACAACAAAGGTACAAATTTTAGTGATGGGAATATGTCTATTTTGGGAATATTCATTTGCTATAGTTTCTGTTTTTACTCAGTACAGGAAGAAATGCATTTTCCTTTCACAGTTCATTCTCTAGTTTGCCACTACAGTTTTTGCATATCTGTTTTCCTAATTTGTTGTCCCTTGTTCTGTTTTAGGTAAGGATCAGTCTGTCTTATGTGTGAGAGCAAGGTACAGAATTACTGCTAGCTTGCAGTTACATTGTAGGGATCTGCAGTAGTCTGGTTTGTTCTGTTTCACAGTAGGATGTATACTGGGGTTCTAGGACATGGCATAATATTCACAGTAATGCCTTTTCACAGGTTAGGTTTCTGCTGTATGAGTCCTGGGAAATTAATAAGTCATTTGTTATATAACAAAGTTGAAAGATATATGCTAAACTATGGTAATTTGCCATAACATTGAATAGAGTTTTAGTTCATTTGGCAGGATGTGTTGTGCACTGATATGTTTGACTCTAAAGCAGACTTGTATCTGGTGAAGTTAAAGTTATGGGTTATTGCTTCACGAGACATCTTTAAATATAATACAACAAACAACCACCTAAACCTCCGGAAATTACTGAAAACTAACCTGTTCAAAAAGGCATACCCTAACGATCCAACTTAAATGCCTTAACCCTGCAACACAACGAAACCAAAGCTCGTACTGGACATAACTCTTCCTCCTTACGATTCCCTAATGTGTCTGTCACACATGAACTGTACTCTACCACAACATCACTCTGTATTTGTTCATACCGGTATTGGCGATCGCCTTTACGGTACTATGTAAGACACATTGAGCCTGCAAATAGGTGGGAAAATGTGGAATACAAATGAAACAATAATAATAATTGAATTGTTTCCATATGTATCTATGTAGTTTAGTATTTGGTAGTACTTGAAATAATTTAGTTTTAAAATTTTTAAATATTAAGAAAAGTAACAGCTGAGGTTTCAGGATTAACATTGAGAAAATCCCATAACACATAGGTAAGTATCATAGGGCATTTCCTTAAGGAAGGCAACAAAATAATTATGATAGCTTGGTACATTCTTATGACTCACCATAATCTTTCTGTCTGGATAATGCAACTGGAAAACTCTGCACACATGCTAGAGAATTCTATAAACATGTTCTAACAGATGCAAGGTGCTGAAATGGCAGAACGACACACAATTGCACTTATGCACCCAGATATAGTTTTTATACATAACTGCAAAGGGGGTGTGGCCATGGGAGAGACAGGGGTGGGTTAGAGGTGTTCCAGAAAATTACAAACAATGCTATAGAATACTGCAGAGGTGTGCCCAGTTTGCACACCAGGATTTCTATAAAGAGAGCTCATCCCAGTGGCGTAGCCAGAAGTCAATTTTTGGGTGGGCCAACAGGTTGGATGGGTGGGCACTAGACAGTGGTGTGCTGGTAAATGTTTAACAACAGGCTCTCTCCCCGGTCCACCTCTGCGCCCCCCGCCCCCCCCCCCCCCCGTCCACCTGTGCACCTCTCCTCAAAATTGCAGAGCTGGCTATAGCTGGGGAGAGAGCCTGGGGGGGGGGGGGGCAATGCATTACTCTCTCCAGGAAAAAAAAATTAAATGATCCCAGGTTCCAATCTAATTCATGTTTATTGTGGGATAAAATGCCATAAATAAGTAAATAAATATAAACTTTTAATGTTGAGCACCTGATTTTCAAAATGGACATATTCCAAACATTAAAATGAAAATAAAATGATTTTTTTTCTACCTTTGTTGTCTGGTGACTGTTTTTCTGATCATGCTGGCCCAGTATCCGATTCTGCTGCTATCTGTCCTCTTAACTCCGTTTCCAGGGCTTCCTTTCCATTTATTTCTTTACTTTCCGCCTTTCTTCTTCATTTCTTGCCCTACATCTGTAAGTAAAAGCTGGGTCCTCTGCAGACGACTGTCCAGTGGATCCAGCTTCTGCCTATTTTCTTCATCCATGTGCAGTTTTTCTCCTCTCTTCCTTTTCCCTCATATCATCTCCTTCCTCACTCTTCCCTCCCCTCCATCCATGTCCAGCATTTATTCTCTCTCCCTTCCCTCTTCTCCATCCATGTCCAGCAACCCTCCTCTCCCCTGCCCTTCCGTCCATCCATCCATGTCCAGCAACCCTCCTCTCCCCTGCCCTCCATCCACCCATGTCCAGCAACCTTCCTATCTCCTCTTTCCTCCCCTCCATCCACCCATGTCCAGCAACTCTCCTCTCACCTCCATCCATCCCCAACAATTCTCATCTCTGCCCTGCCCCTATCCATTCATACCCAGCATTTCTGTTCTTGCCCCTGCCCCCTTCTATCCATCCATACCCAGCAATTCTGTTCTTGCCCCTGCCCCCCTCTATCCATCCATATCCAGCAATTCTATTTTCTCCCCTGTCCCCTCCCTCCAGCCATCAGCGATTCTCCTCTCTCCCCTGCAATTCCCTCCTGCCCCCATCCTTCCCTCCCATTCAATTCCACCTGCCCGCCCTCTTCTCCCCCAAAAACTTTACAGTGGAAGCAGGCTGAGCTCCGTTCCTGCATCTACCTCCCTCTCCCAGACGCTGCCTACCACCGCCATGATCGCAGGATCTACCTCCCTCCGTCTCTCAGCACTCATCAGCAGCAGCGCCGGTAGCGAATCATACATGCTGCCTCCTTCTAACCCAGAAGCGTCTTCTCTGCTGCGTCCAGCCCCAGCAGAAACAGGAAGTTCTGATAATGGGGGGGGGGGGGGGGCGGAACGCGGCAGAGAAGACGCTTCTGGGTTAGAAGGAGGCAGCGTGTATGATTTGCTACCGGCGCTGCTGCTGATGAGTGCTGAGATGGAGGGAGGTAGATCCTGTGATCATGGCGGTAGTAGGCAGCGTCTGGGAGAGGGAGGCAGATGCAGGAATGGAGCTCAGCCTGCTCCCTCTGCTCCGCTGCCTCCACTGCTGGGTGGGCCTGAACCCATACTCAGGCCCACCCGTGGCTACGCCCCTGGCTCATCCTGTAGCACCCTTTATAGAATAGCGCTGAGTAATGGTGCTGAATATCACTGTTATCCGGATAAGCACCACTCTGTCTGTTATACCTGGATACTCAGCACCACGCCTCACGTGTAAATGACATGCTGACTGCAGAGTTTGAATATTGACTCCTGTTCTCTTAAAGATGTATGCGACTATAGCAACAAAAATACACAGTTATAACAACCACTGTGTTCTGTGTGCATCTTTATTGCCATAGGATTCTGTGAAAGGTGAGCATTCAGTGAATTCTACAAACACACTTAACCTTTTAGGGGTAATTTTATAAAGGATTTGTCATATGCTAAACCCTACTGCACACTTGTAAAAGACCACTTACAAAATGACTCCACAAATCAAAGTAAGCATTTCTTCTCTCTCCCCTCCCCTCCATCTGTGTGCATCTCCTTCCTCTGTCTTTTCTTCCCTCCAACATTTCTCTTCCCTGCCCTCCACTCCATCCATGTCCAGCATTTCTCCTCTCTCCCCTCCCCTCCATCCATGTGCATCTCATTCCTCTGTCTTTCCTTCCCTCCACTCCATCCATGTCCAGCATTTCTCCTCTATCCCCTCCCCTCCATCCATGTGCATCGCCTTCCTGTTTTCCCTCTCCTCCATCCATGTTCAGCATTTCTCCTGCCCTCTCCTCCATCCATCCGTGCAGTGATTCTCCTTTCTCTCCCCTGCTTTCCCCTCCCCGCCATGTCCAGTGATTCTCCTCTGCCCTCCCCTCCCATCAATGTTCAGCAATTCTCCTTTGCCCCTATCCTTCCCTCCCATCCATGTCCAGCAATTCTCCATTGCCCTATTCTTCCCTCCTCCCATCCATGTCCAGCGATTCTCCTCTCTCTCCCCTGCCTTCCCCTCCCCTCCCATCCATGTCCAGTGATTCTCCTCTGCCCTCCCCTCCCATCAATGTTCAGCAATTCTCCTTTGCCCCTATCCTTCCCTCCCATCCATGTCCAGCGATTCTCCTCTCTCCCCTCCCCTCCATGTCCAGCGATTCTCCTTTGCCCCTATCCTCTCCCTCCCTTCCATGTCCAGTGACTCACCCCAGTCTCCACCTGCCCCCGAGATCGTTCCAACCCCAGCCCCACCTGCCTGCCCTCAGCTCCCCGACTTTCCGTTCGTGCCCCCTACGTTGAAATCTTCTGTTTACCTGAAGTCACAGCGGCAAACCGGCAGTGAAAGCAGCAGGCAGGCAGGCTCGCCTCCTTGTCGCTTCTCTTCCCTCTCAGCATCCCGTCCCTGCAGTCCAGCCTGCCTCTCACTCCTCAGTCTCTTCTTTTTCACCACAATGTTCCCTAGCTTATCTGTCCCTTCTTTCCCAAACCCTGCCTTTTCTCTTTTTTTCCCCCCAAAGGTGCCTTATTCTCCTTGATCTATTTTTCCAATTTCACTATCTTCCTTTTCACCACCCAGCTAGTTTCTCCTCCTCCCACTTTTGCAGTCTGTCTGCATGTTTTAAAATGTGTGGGTTATAGAAGCCAAAGTAAGACAAATGGGATTTTAGAAGCACAGCAAAATAAAGTGAGTTACCCAGGGTCACTCAGAGTGCACGGAACAGAAGAGATTTGAACTCGTCTTCTAAGACTTGTCAAACTTCACTCATAATTCAATATGTGAACAACTGTACAAGCTCTTCCTTCCCTTGTCCATGTGGCTGTGAGCTGTGTTACTACCTGTTGTATTCTCACAATGTCCCACACTGGTCTTTTGTTAGTGCATTTTGGCATAAACCTCCTGATTCTATAAAAAATGCCAAAATGTGGGCACAGTCCTGAAATGCAAATGTAACTTCACTGACTAACGAGGCAATTAGTGCCAATAATTAGGTGGAAACAATCAATTATTAAATTTGTGCGTGCATCTTGCAGTTTCCTTCTGTAAAATATGTGAGCTATAGCCTTGTTTACTAAGCCATACCGTAGGTGCTCAAACTTTTTAGCGTGCGTTAAAAGTTGGCGTGCACTAACAATAGAGAAACCTATTATGTTCCTATGGGTGTCTCTAGTGTTAGCGCACGCTAAAATGTTTGCATGCCTACAGCGCAGCTTAGTAAACACGGCCCTAAGTTTTTTCATAGTTCTAGTTTGGTTTATTGCTCGATGCAATGTTGGAACTCTCTTCCTTTGAAGCTGAGATTGGTAGAATCCTAATTACGATTTTGTAAGCTGTTAAAGGCTTACTTGTTTTCTATTTAATGCAATTCTGTTTATTTTATGATTTAGTTAGATTAGATTGGCTTAGACATCGTTTTTATATTTTTGTGTTTCCTAGAGATGGCCTAGTTTTTACTTAAATTGTAATCCACATTGATCCTTAGTTAGTATATAGCGGAAAATAAATTCTGTTGTATTGTATTGTGCACTATTTTATAGTATTGTCTGCCGAAATCCCACTGCATTCTTTGCAATGTACATAATGAACAATTTTAGCAGTGAAGGCGTGAGACTTGCCTTACTGAGGTATTTGTGTTTAATACCAAAGGAACCTATAAAGGTGCAGTTAGCTGATGTGAACTAATAAATAAAATAGGAACCCTATTTACATAGTACAAGACAAAACAACAACCTTTCATTTGCTGCCATTGCCTCAGGCTTATTATTTTTTTTTGTTTCTACTAATGAATAGCATAAACTTTGCAAAACAGAGCCATCAATTGAAATTGACTGAAAAATCAATCAATGCACAATGAGAAAAACAGGTTTATACATTTGTTACTCTTGCTTAAAACAAGTTTTCTTACTGGTCATTAATTCAATTCATTTTATAGATTTTCACAGCAATGAAGTGTAAACTAGAGCATCCTATGTGATCTGCATTGCATGAGTTTAACCCAGACTTCACATACTGCACTGAACTGTCCTGCACATACCCTTTCCGACACATGGTTCCTATTAAAGGCATTCACTGGTGTTCTGAAAAATATCACTCACACACACACTCACAGACCCAGCATTCAAATGATCAGTAATAAGAAAAAATAATAAATTCCTCAACTGCTTATTTCTAAAGTATAACCGACTTCCTTAGTTCACACAGATGCACAATGCATTGACACACATGCTTGCCAGCAGCCTTAGTTATTACTGCAATAATTCAATAGGTCTATTACATATTTAAACTTGATCTAAAGCTTTGTTCTATTAAAACAAACATTTTTTTAAATATCTGGTTTCCATTATATGAATTGCTTCCACAGTTTCTCTTCCTTCCTCAGCTCATGCCTATGCTAACAGCATTTTCCTCTTCGGCCTTGGGGAGAGTATACCTGGGCCTGTGCTGACTTGTATCTCTTTCTGAGAACCTTTGGGGCATTGGGTTGGGATTCTCCAGCTCCATGTTCACTCTCTTTCTTCTCTTACGGCCCTTGGGTCAGAGCTCACTGACTTGAGGAAATGATTTGAGGAGCAATGATGACTATTGGGCTCATTTTCGAAAGAGAAGGATGCCCATCTTTTGACACAAATCGGAAGATGGACGTCCTTCTCACAGAAACATCCAAATCGGTATAATCAAAAGCTGATTTTGGACATCCCCAACTGCACTCCGTCGCAGGGACAGCCAAAGTTCACAGGGGTGTGTCGGAGGCGTAGCGAAGGCGGGAATTGGGTGTGCCTAACACTTGGACATCCTTGACCCATAATCGAAAAAAAGAAGGACGTCCCTGACGAGCACTTGGACATTTTCACCTGGACCTGTTTTTCTTACGACTAAGGCACAAAAAGGTACCCGAAATGACCAGATGACCACAGGAGAGAATCGGGGATGACCTCCCGTTACTCCCCCAGTGGTCACTAACCCCCCCCCCACCCTCAAAAAACATCTTTCAAAATATTTTGTGCCAGCCTCTATGCCAGTCTCAGATGTCATACTCAGGTCCATGACAGCAGTATGCAGGTCCCTGGAGCAGTTTTAGTGGGTGCAGTGTATTTCAGACAGGTGGACCCAGCCCCCCCCATCTGTTATGTTCATGGAGGAAACAGCGAGCCCTCCAAAACCCACCAGAAACCCACTGTACCCACATCTAGGTGCCCCCTTCACCTGTAAGGGCTATGGTACTGGTGTACTGTTGTTGGGTAGTAGGTTTTGGGGGGGGTTGGGGGGGGGCTCAGCATATAAGGTAAGGGAGCTATGTACCTGGGAGCAATTTATGAAGTCCACTGCAGTGCCCCCTAGGGTGCCTGACTGGTGTCCTGGCATATCAGGGGGACCAGTACACTACAAATGCTGGATCCTCCCATGACCAAATGGTCGTTTCTGAGATGGATGTCCTTGGTTTCAAAAATCGCCAAAAACCAGAAACGTCCATGTCTAGGGATGACCAAATCTAGGGATGACCAAATTTAAGGATTTGGACGTCCCTGATGGTATTTTCGAAATGAAAGATGGATGTCCATCTTGTTTCGAAAACATGGGTTCTCCGCCCCTGGATCGGGACATTTTGCGAGGACGCCCAAATCAAAACTTGGACGTCCCTTTCGAAAATGCCCCTCTATGTGTCACAGGAACCTGACAAGTCACCCCATAACAACAACAAGGTAAGCTTCATGCCCAAAAATGGCACCAAGGACCATGACTTTTCCTGCCTTCAAGAGTTGAAATTGATCGGACAAAGACCAATGAATTTTTCCCCATTTCAAGAGTTTAAATATTATTTGACAGAAACCAACCACTCTAGCTCTAAAACCACTGCATAAAAACCAGCACAGCCCAACTACACAGCATCACTCTGAAGACAGCCACAGCAAGATGGCTGAAACATTGGTCAGGCAAACTTGGATATGGCACAACCTGGACAGCTGCAATAACCATATGAGAATATACAACCAGTTTCTATGTGAGAACAGCTGTAAACTCACCAGAAAATTCTCCAACCTGAAGGAAAAGAGAGGTCTACAATTGACTCAGCTGGCCTTCCTGTGCCAATACAGGGAAGCAAATGTCTCACCTACATTCCTCAAATTACAACATAATGTGGATACATCAGCAGCACAATGGATCCTTAAATACTCCAGCCTGGCACTTCTGAGAAAGGTTACATCAATTCTGGATATATCAAGTGCATCTAGAGAACGAATTCCTCAAACTACATTTACTCCTCTGTTGTTCTAGGCTAGGTGAGATCACAAACCTTCAACAGCCAGTTAAACTATTCCCAAGCAAAAACTTTACCAACAGACCAATTCTTTGGGGCAGGCAGGAAAGATCCCCGGTCCTGCCTGCCCACTGCTGACGCTGGTGCTGGCGCTCCCCACTGCCGGATCGCTGTTCACAATGGCCGCCGATACTTACAAGGGCAGCCTCCAGAACTTCAGCAGAAGTCTCGCGAGTCCACCATTGGACAGTGGTTAGGGTGGTGGACTTTGGTCCTGGGGAACTGAGGAACTGAGTTCGATTCCCACTTCAGGCACAAGCAGCTCCTTGTGACTCTGGGCAAGTCACTTAACCCTCCATTGCCCCATGTAAGCCGCATTGAGCCTGCCATGAGTGGAAAAGCGCGGGGTACAAATGTAATAAAAAAACCTGTGATCTGGCAGCAGGGGAGCGTCAGCACCAGCAGCGGGCAGGCAGGACCAGGGATCTTTCCTGCCTGCCCCGAAGAATTGGTTACACAACCTGGGTGGATGAAGGAGGGGCAGGTGAGAGAGTAGGGTCATTGGACATGGCTGGCTGGAGGGGGGGCAGGGGGAGAGGAGGGTCGTTATTTGATGCGCTGCTCCCTGCCACTTGCTCCGCGTGTTTCCCTACTCCTCCCCCTGCCTGGGAATCAGCTGTGAGTGATGTCAGCCTGGGTGGCTGGAGGGGAGGCAGGGGAGAGGAGGGTCGCTGGACATGGGTGGCTGCAGGGGAGCCATGGGGAGGAGGGTCGCTGGACATGGGTGACTGCAGGGGGGGCAGGGGGAGAGGAGGGTTGGTGGACATGGGTGGTTGGAGGGAGGGGTGAGGGGGCTCCTGAGACCAGAGAGGTGGGGGTGGAAGGGGGGCCTCAAACCATAAAGGGAGGGGGGGCACACACTCACTCGCTCTCTGTCTCTCACATACACACTCTCTGTCTATCACACTCTCCATCTCTCACACACACTCTCTCTCTCAAACATACAATCCGAGGAAAACCTTGCTAGCGCCCGTTTCATTTCTGACAGAAACGGGCCTTTTTTACTAGTATATCATAATACATCCTGCCTCCATGAATATGGAGGCAGAAGAGTCTGAACAAGGGACTGGAGCACCTTAGATGGCATCTTGAGAACCCATGCAAGCCATGCTTCTGAGAAAGCCAGGTCCAGACAGCACAGGAAGTTTGAAAATCTAACAGCAACCATAGCCAATGAATGCATTTTTAATTGCAGAATTAGAATAGATACACAGGACGGCAACGAAAATCATAAAGGGGATGGGATGGCTTCCTCCTAACCAGTTTCTAACCCAGTCAGATACTTTAGGGCCCATAACAAGGACATTCAGTTTATTTGTAAGTCACCTATGCAGAACTGTTTCAAAGGCTTTGCTAAAATCTAAGTACACCACATCTAGCACTCTTGTTCAATCCAACTGTTTGGTCACCCAATTAAAATAAATTAATCAGATTCATCTGATAAGACCTCAGGTCCTGCAATCCACTGGATTCTAGAAACCTCTCTATCCTTTAGAAATGTCTCTATTGATTACTCACTACAGAAGTCTGACTAACCCTTGGGACACACCCAGCCAGTCAGGTTTTCAGGATACCCACAATGAATATGCATGAGAAAAAATCTGCATGCACTACCTCCACTGGCTGAGTGTGTTCCGAGGACAAGGTTGAGAATCCCTGGACTAACCAGTCTGCAGTTACCAACCTTCTCCTTCCTTCTGCTTTTGTGGCGAGGAGACGTGAATCGCTTGTTTACTCTTTTCACAAATACTAAGACTAGGGCGCCTGCAATGAAGCTACAAAGTAGTAAATTTAAAACAAATCGGAGAAAATATTTCTTTACTCAATGTGTAATTAAACTCTGGAATTCGTTGCCAGAGAATGTGGTAAAAGTAGTTAGCTCAGTGGGGTTTTAAAAAGGTTTGGACAGCTTCTTAAAGGAAAAGTCCATAAGCCATTATTAAGATGGACTTGGGGAAAAATCCAATGCTTATTCCTAGGATAAGAAACATAAAATATATTGTACTGTTTTGGGATCTTGCCAGGTACTTGTAATCTGGATTGACCACTGCTGGAAACAGGATGCTGGGCTTGATAGACCTTTGGTCAGTCCCAGTATGGAAACACTTATGTACTTATTCTCCAGTCCTCTGGGAACACTCCAGACTCTAGAGAAGCATTGAAAAAGTCAGACAGTGGAGCACCAGAACTTCCTTAAGTTCCTTCAGTACCCTCAGATGGATCCCCTCTGGCCCCATCACTTTGTCTACCTGTACTTTATCTAGTTCCTTACAAACCCATCTTCTGAAAATTGGTCAAGGTCTACTACACATCCATTACTATTAGTGTTGTTTCCCCCTATGGTCCTATTCTCAGCCCGTTCTCTGTGAACAAAGAACAGAAATATCTGCTTTATCCTTATCAGCATCTACATATTTCTCCCTTTTACCCTTGAGCCTCACAATGCCACTTTTACACTTCCTCCTGTCACTAACATATCTATAAAATGTCTTGTCCCTGCATTTTACCATATTGGCTATCTTTTCCTCCATTTGTATCCTTCCTTTCCTCACCACTTTACTAGGTTCCCTTACCCCCCCCCCCCCCCACCGTTTACAAAGCCACGCTAGCAGCTGCCACGGCAGTGCTGACACAGCCCATTCAAAATGAACGGGCTGTGTCGGCATTACCACACTGACAGCTGCTAGCATGGCTTTTTAAAACATGAGTATTAGTTTTTCCAGGTGTTGTTGCCTGTCTTCCTATTTCTGCATTGTCTTGTAGTTGATTAAAGCTAACCTCTTTTTCTTTTCAGTTACGACTTTTAAGAACCAAAGTGGCCTCCTTTTCCTTTTGTTTTTATTTATTTTCCTAACAAAAAGGTTTGTTGCCCTTAAAATACCTCCTTTCATTTTTGTCCACTGCTTTTCTACTTCCTTTATAAAATACTAGTTTAGTGGGTATTTCACACCAAACTTTGGGTGCGAGCATTTAAGCTGGCCAAAGGCTGGTGTAAATGCTGGCACCTGACAGAGGAGAGTTAGGAGTGGAAATGACAGTATTCTATAATATTGTGCCTAATTTCTGGGAATGCCCCTGACCTGCCCATGCCGCCTCCCATGGCCATGCCCTCTTTGGAGTTGCATGCTATGAAATTTAAGCATATTTAGAGAATAGGACAGGGGGTGCTCAATGTCAGTCCTCGAGGGCTGCAACCCAGTTGGGTTCTCAGGATTTCCACAATGAATATGCATGAGATCTATTTGCATACATTGAAGGTAGTTCATACAAACAGATCTCATGCATATTCACTGTGGAAATCCTGCTCTCACCTCTCCTACTCCCTTCACTCCAGCCCATCCCCTTCCACCTCATCTACCCCTCCAATTGCTCACCTACCTGCGCTCACCCTCTATCACTCCCCTCATCCTTGCACCTCTACATTCTTATCTCTTTCATTACTCCGACTGTATTACTCCAATAACACCCAACTTAGTTCTCTTCATCAATACTTTGTAATTCCAACTACTATGTAAGCCGCATTTGAACCTGCTTTGAGTGGGAAAACACGGGGGTTCAAATGTAATAATAAAAAATATATAAAATCCGACTGGGTTGTGACCCTTGAGGACCGACAATGAGTCCCGCTGGAATAAGGCATAGGGCAGATTCACATGTAACTCTTAATTAATGCCAAGTAAGTGCTTGTTAACTCCAATAACTGATTGTTCATTTCTAATTAATTAATTTACATGTAGATCTGGGATCCATGCCCAAATCTGGGTGAACTATGCAGAATCCAGGGGTTACTGTACATGCACCCTGCTACCACTGTAGCTGCCTCAAAAATGTCAACATCCATCTTTCCAACCAACAAGGTTTATGCAGCCCTTTGGGCAAAATCTTAATAGTATAATGAAACTTCAGAGATTCTGGATATACCCATTGTCTTCAGCCTCTAGGGACATGATATGATGCTAAATTAAGCTATACATCTTTAACGGTATGAACATGGGTTTACTTGCGTTTTTCACTATGAGATCATTTGCTTCCATAGTTCTTTTTCACTGCAACTATTCGTTTTTCTTTTTTGAAAATCTATTACTGCGCAGTATAAACAAAACTGCTCACCAACACACAATTCCATGATTTTTAGTTTTTGAGAAAGTAAATCTTTTTGTTGTTGTTAAATTTTGCCCTGGATTTGACTTCTCTATGATCTCCATTAATAGTAACAACAGCTAAGACTACTTTGAAACTTGATTAACCAAAGCCTGAAAAGAACTCAGTGAAATTCCTTTAAAACATGCTTTAATCTTCCTGGAATGCCATAAATTATTTCCAGATGTGCTCCAGACAAAAGTCAGTCATAGCTATTTCTACTGATACTATGCAGTCCAAATCAGCAACATCTAAACAATGTGTCTCTGCTACAAGGAGGCCATAAATGTCAGTTTTGATGAGTCTGGAGGTGTTGTGGAGATTATGCTAATTTTTCTTCTGAGGTATCTGCTAAGTAGCAATGAATAAAACTGATGAAGGTTGGCGCAGGCTGTCTTCATTAGGCTACATTAGAAGCAAACTTGACACTTCCAACAATGATTTCGAAAGTATCACAGGTCAAGAGTCAAAATTCATTCACTTCAAACGTTAGAAACCTGTCATAGACATGAGGCCAGAGAAAGCTGAAACGCTAGGTTGATCTGTTCCCCTCCTTCCTAGCCCCAAATCCAAAGACATGTGTAGCACACCTTGGACCAAATGGACTGCTGCACAGTAACATTATATAACCTCTGATTGCACAGTATATCTCTTCAAGATGCTTTCAGGCTGTGCGAAACAGCATTTTTCTTTCTAATGTAATTAAGAAGGCCCAACACGGTAACTTAAGAAACTGTTTTACAAATGGCAAAAGTCACCACAGATAACATATGCTTCAAAAAAGATCTATTCTTTGGAGAACTGGGCAACCAACATGCAGAGGAAAAATGATTTAGAGTATAATTTTCAGTGCTGTTTCAAGAAAATGTATTATTGAAGGACTGTGGATTAATCGTGAAATTTCACAGAAACAATACAGTATTTACATTTTTACCTTTGAGCAATGTGCATCTTTAGAGGAGAATTTTAAAGTCCATTTCTGGTAATTATGTAAGAGACCAGACCATATAACGTCTATAGCAAGATGATACATAACATAACAATTTTCAAAGGGAAAGCACATACATTCCTTGCCTTTGAAATTTACACAACTTAATCTAAACCTACAAATTTAAACTTGCTATTTAGTTTGCCCAAATGTTTGAAGACAATCCAGCTTATTTTTAAAAGAGAAAGACGCCCATATTTCGAACCAAATCGGGAGATAGGCGTCTTTCTCCCGTGGGTGCCCAAATCGGTATAATCAAAAGCCGATTTTGGGCGGCTTCAACTGCAATCTGTCGCAGAAATGACCAAAGTTGACGGGGGCGTGTCGGAGGCGTGGTGAAGGCGGGACTGGGGGCGTGGTTATCGGCTGAGGAGAGATGGGCGTCCTCGGCCGATAATCGAAAAAAGAAAGGCGTTTTTAGCGCGAATTTGGGTCTCCCCCAGTGGTCACTAATCCCCTCCAACCAAAAAAACCCCACTTGAAAAACCTTTTTTGCCAGACTCTATGCCAGCCTCAAATGCCATACCCACCTCCATGACAGCAGAATGTGTTCTATCCTGTGACAGCCTTTCCATGGTTCTGATGTGCGTCTCGGGTGAGTGTGATACCTTTTCTGTTAGGTGCACTGCAGAGTCACATCAGCAATGCATTGTGGTGGGTGTAGGTATTGGGCTCCGTGATTCCACTAGCTTGTGTTAAATGCTCACGATGTTGATAGGTGATAGGCTCTATTCCCATGGTGCTTTTCCCCCTGCCTACTGGGTCAGAGTGTGCCCTGTTTTGTTTCCGGTAGTCCATGAGGTACTGGCCATTTTTGTAAGCCAATTTTAGATCCCTTTCATGTGTTAGCCACGTTACAGAACCTAGTTCTTACGTTGAATGTTGCTGAAAGAGGGCATTATACAGCATTCTGCCAGCTCTGACCTACTGCTAATCTCAGTACCAGGGAGACTCGTTGCCAGTGGGGCACAACCGCTGATCTGCAGTTAACTGTGAGTAAACGTGCTTATTCCAATAAAGAACGTTTTCGGAGCGATTAGTCTTCAGGTGTCAACTGGTGTGCCAAGGTTATACAGCAGCAACAAGTCCTAGAGGCCTGCGTGTATGCAGGTCCCTGGAGCACTTTTAGTGGGTACCGCAGTGCACTTCAGCCAGGCGGACCCAGGCCCATCCCCTCCCACCTGTAACACTTGTGCTGGTAAATGGGAGCACTCCAAAACCCAGTGTACCCACATGTAGGTGCCCCCTTCACCCCTAAGAGCTATGGTAGTGTTGTACATTTGTGGGCAGTGGGCTTTGGGGGAGGGGGGTTGGGGGCTCTGCACCTGTGGTAAGGGAGCTATGCATGTGGGAGCAGTTTCTGAAGTCCACCGCACTGACCTCTAGGGTGCCCAGTTGGTGTCCTGGCATGTCAAGGGGACCAGTGTACTACGAATCCTGGCCCCTCCCACAACCAAATGGCTTGGATTAGGCCGTTTGTGAGCTGGGCGTTTTTAGTTTCCATTATCGCTAAAAAAAAACCAAACGCCCAGCTCACAAACGACTAAATCCATGGCATATTTGGTCCGTACAAACCATATTTTCGAACCGAAAGATGGACGCCCATTTTTTTTCGAAAATACGGTCTGGTCCTCCCCTTCATGTACCCGTTTTTGGAAATAGTCGCCCATGGAGATGGGCGTTCGCATTCGATTATGCCCCTCAATGTATGCACATGTTCTGGAAAAGTGCAAATTATGTGCTTAAGTCCAAACGCCATCTTAACTCTTCCCCTAGCAATGTTACCTGCTTGCCATGGATAGAGGTGTGCATGAAATGGCATTATCCCCTGGATTCTATATACTACATCTAGCGTTCTGCGCTGAAATCCAAGCGGATTCTGTAACAACTCGTGTAACTTAATAAGCTTAATAAGCCAATCAGCGCTGTTAACAGCACTTGACAAGCAATAATGAGCACTAATTGACAATAATTAGAATTTACCTGCACAAATCACTAAGGGCCCTGTTTACTAAGGTGAGTTGGCATTTTTAACGCGCCCACAATTAATGCGCACACTAACCGTGTAGGAACCTATAGGGATATTGTAGGCACGTACCCGGGTAATGTGCGTACATGTTTAACGTGCATTAAAAATGCTAACGCACCTATAACGCAGCTTTGTATACAGGGCCCTTAAATGTATTCTGTAATGCAGAGTGCCTAAACTTTAATGCATGCAGACAAAAACAGGCATGGTTATAGGCGGGGAAATGGATGTTTTATGGACATTTCAAAACTTACATGCTCTGTTAGAGAATATGGCCCTCTGCACTTAAATCTACACATCAGGATTTCCACCATGTCTTTGTTGGTGTAAATGGAGGCGTGTAGTTTTAGGCAATGGGATATCGACTAATCGTATTCTATTTACCACGTCTAAATCTAGGTGCCGCTTATAGACTATGCTTAGGCGGAAATGTTTTCCGCACTGATTTTTTAGGTGCCTTATATAGAATCTGGCTCTATGTGCATACTTGTAAAGTATATACTTGGGGCAGTCTTGTAACAATCCATCTGTATGTACCTAAATTTCTGTTTAACAGATGTGAAACCACCATACCTTTATTCAGGAAATCTAGACTGCCTCAACTTGACATTTCGCCCATTAGATTGTAAGCTCCTTAGAGCAGGGACTGTACTTTTTGTTAATATGTACAGTGCTGCGTAACCCTAGTGGCGCTCTAGAAATGTTAAGTAGTAGTAGTAGTAAAGGCTCCTAAAATTACCCCTGAAACTGTGTTTTAAACATAGAAATTGGTGTTTTTGAAATTATGTGCTATAAACATGTGCAAACCAGTCTATACACATGTAACAATTCAAACTGTATTCTGAAAAGATGCACAAATGCACATAACTTAACCCAAACATTTGGGCATGTCAAAGATCAGGTGTAAATATAGGTGCATAAATTCCTTGACGTAAATTTCAAAACATAACGATATACATTTTCAATTGACAAGCGGGATTGAGTTGGGCACTTAAGTGGAACTGCTTCCCAGAGTTTAGAATGCAGTGTAAATTTCTGAGCATGCACGGCCCTTCCTGCAAAGATGGGTTTCCTTAGCTCCTCAATTTTGTTTTTTTTTCTATTCAGCTGAACAGATGCAAAACAAAGCTGCCCATTAAAACTGACCATTTCTTCAACATGCCAAATGCTTTCTATGTTTGGTTCCTTCCTCGCAAGGTTGCAACTTGAAGTCTCAGAAGCTATTTTTAAAAAGCGGTGGCAGCGAGAGGATCAGCGACAGCGGGCAGGAAAGAGTGGGGATCTTTCCTGCCCAGAAGAAGCCACTAGACCACTAGGGTGCCTTAAGGTATGTGTGGGAAGGACACCCTGCGGCTTGGGGGAGGGAAGGCAAAGCTTGGCTCGCCTCCATTCTTCCTCTGATCAACAAAGGAAATTGGATGTATACCCTGGATCTGAAAAGTCGCAAACACACATATTCCAACCTATCCTTCTTTCAAAAAGTACCTCAGGTTTACCCTTCAAACCAACCAACCATTTCCAAACTCCTTCCCTTTGGCCTCTTATCAGCCCCTAGAAAATGCTCAAATTGCCTTGCGGTGGCAGTTGCACACCTTTACAAACAAGGGTCTCTAGTAATTCCACACCTGGCTTTATAACTGCATTGCTGCAATTTCTGCAATGTCTGGTATACTATACTACTGTAAATAAATAAAGTGGTTCACTCGGAGTCACAGGCTTTAACTTTCCTAAACAAAACCATCACTCTCCCTCAGTCTACTACTACTACTTATCATTTCTATAGCACTATAATGCTGTTGTATCGCTCCATGGTGCGACCGCACCTTGAGTACTGTGTTCAATTCTGGTCGCCACATCTCAAGAAAGACATAGTAGAATTGGAAAAGGTGCAGCGAAGGGCAACTAAAATGATAGCGGGGATGGGACGACTTCCCTATGAAGAAAGACTAAGGAGGCTAGGGCTATACAGCTTGGAGAAGAGGCGGCTGAGGGGACACATGATAGAGGTATATAAAATAATGAGTGGAGTGGAACAGGTGGATGTGACGCGTCTGTTCACGCTTTCCAAAAATACTAGGACTAGGGGGCATGCGATGAAACTATAGTGTAGTAAATTTAAAACAAATCGGAGAAATGTTTCTTCACCCAACGCGTAATTAAACTCTGGAATTTGTTGCCGGAGAACGTGGTGAAGGCGGTTAGCTTGGCAGAGTTTAAAAAGGGGTTAGACAGTTTCCTAAAGGACAAGTCCGTAAACCATTACTAAATGGACTTGAGGAAAAATCTACAGTTCCAGGAATAACATGTATAGAATGTTTGTACGTTTGGGAAGCTTGCCAGGTGCCCTTGGCTTGGATTGGCCGCTGTCGTGGACAGGATGCTGGGCTTGATGGACCCTTGGTCTTTTCCCAGTGTGGCATTACTTATGTATTTATATATGTACACAGCGCTGTACACTAAACATGTAAGAGACGGTCCCTGCTCAACAGAGCTTATATTCTAATAAAGACAAACAGGACAGATAAGGGAGTAGGGAATTACTTATGGTGGGAATCATAAAACAGTCCCTGGGATTTCTTATCAACTCAGAGTCCGTGGTGCGTCTGTTCAAAATCATTGCCTTTAAAGGGGTAGTCCTGAACACTGACCAGTCTAGAGCCTTTCTTCCAAGGGACAGAATTCAGATGCCCATGGTCACTGTTTGTGCCATACAGTTATCGCCAAAGGTTGCAGCCAGGGTATATCTACAGATGCCGAGACACAAGAGCGCAGCTATTCATGCTATCCCTTGATCCACTTAAAAATGTGACATCCTCAGTGGGATGTAAAATTTCAGTGGGATAATATTTTCAGCCTCTTTACTGCAAACTTTATCCACTTCTTCAGCTTTGCATCATGTTGGATTTGTCGACTCACAAAACCAGCCTATGTATTCTGTATTATGTGTGTAATTGTGTAGCCTGCCCACAATGTGCCCAGATTCTGTCCATGTATTGAGTGCAGCCTCATGGTTAGTGTAGTGGCCTGAGAACCAGGGGAACTGAGTTTGATTCCCACGGCAGCTTCTTGTGACTCTGGGCAAGTCACTTAACCCTCCATTACCCCAGATACAAAATAAGCACAGTACAGTCTCGGTTAACTGACCTTACACCTCCTGAATCCCTCCCAAACAGATGCAGCTCCACTGCTCCCTGACCCTCCCTTACGTTTCTCCCCATTCACCAGTTCAATTGCAGCCACATGGGGGGGGGGGGGGGGCTCAGAGACCTGGGCCCCCTATAGTGTGGCACCAGCATTTGCTGCTATGGCTGGTGGTGGGGATCTCCAAGCTCTGTCAGCTGAAGAGATTGTCCACTGGCATTCTCTCAACTGCTACTGCTCCCATGAATGCATGAAAACTGAGCATGCATGAGGTAGGCGCCCCTCTCCGTGCATGCTCAGTTTTCATACTTGCATGGGGACAGGAGCAGTTGAGAGAACACCAATCAATCTTTTCAGCTGGCAGGGCTTGGGTAATCCCACCAGTCATAGCAGTAAACGCCGTTGCCCCACTATGAGGGAGTCCAGGACTTGGAGGCCTCCGTGGCTGCGGTTTAGCTGGTGAGTGGGGAGGAACTTAAGGGGGTCCAGGAGCACTGGAGCTGCACCTGTTTGGGAAGATCGGTGGGGTAGGAAGGGTTTCACGAAGTGCACAGTAGAGTCTCTGATAATCCGACTTTTCACTTATCCAGTAATAAGTTGATCCCATTTACATCAGATAATCAAGACTGTACTGTACTTACATATAATAAACTTCTTGACTGTACTGTACCTGCATATAATAAACTTCTTTAAAAGTAACCACAAAAAGGTGGTATATCAAATCCCATCCCCTTTCCCTATTCATCCACCTGCAAACTACTTGCTATTGAAGATATGCACTTTGTTACAGAATATCACCTAGGTGGCATATGTACATACACATGCATATGCTAGTATTTTAAACATTTAGTGGAAAAGTTACCAACCTTGGCTCCTGTTAAGACATGTTACTTTACTGCTAACCCTAGTTATTAGTAACTAGGTCTTGTGGCATAAAATGGAACCTGTGCTAAAATAGCATGAGTTGGTAGTAAACCAACACGTCTTAATAGTAGCCCATGTTAATAACTGTGACTCTAATTTGAAAAATGGACCCCTAACTGTTAATTCCTACTTTATAGAATTATCCTCCAAATATGCTTTTTCTCTGACAAAATTGCTAGAAGAAAAATATGATAAAATCAGTTCCCTGCCCATAATATGTCAAATATTTAGCAGGACCAGGCTAGTGGATGCTAATATCAACATTCATTTTCAGTTGAGAATTATTTCTCTGTTGTATAAGTAGAACTGAACACAATACATATAAATTTTTCCAATTTTTTTCTCTTTTTATAATGCAAAAAATTATAATTGGAAAAAATTGTTGCAGACAGAAATAGGCAGAACATCATTCATAGAGAAAACAGACATGGTTTTTTTATGCCCAGCTGCATACCTTCATGCATGTAGAATAAATTGCTGACTGGGGGATTATGAAAAATAAAACAATGAGGTGACCATGTCATACAAACACAGAACATGATCTCAGATGGAGAACATATGGCCTCTCTTCCCTTCTATTTTGCAGTACTACAGAATTCGTGTGGTCACTGGCTTTCCCCTCACTTCCCCACAACTAAGGATTTTCTAGATTTTATCCAGTCACCTCCATTGTGAAGATGCTCCATACATCTGCCATCCTTTCTGTGAAGAAATATTTTCTTGTCACTCATGTCATCTGACCCTTTTCAGCTATGCTGTAGAACTTCCTTTTAATTTAATTGCACATATATAACCCGCTTAACCATTGATGTGGAGGGGCATAATCGAACATCGCCAGCCAAATAGATCGCCGGCGATCTATGTTGGCGGTGGCGCTACAGCTGACCGGAACTGGCCATCTTTTTTTTCCGATAATACGGTTTAGCCCGGCCAAATGCCGTGGAGTTCGCTGGGTTTGAGATGGCCGGGTTTGTTTTTCAGCGATAATGGAAAGTTCTGTCGGCCATCTCAAACCCCGGCCAAATCCAAGGCATTTGGCCATGTGAGGAGCCAGCATTTTTAGTGCACTGGCCCCCCTGACATGGCAGGACACCAACCGGGCTTCCTAGGGGTCACTGCGGTGGACTTCAGAAAAGCTCCCATGTGCATAGCTCCCTTACTTTGATAGCTGAGCCCCCCAACCCCCCCCCAAAACCCACTACCCACAAATGTACTGCACCCACTAAAACTGCTCCAGGGACCTGCATACAGCCTCTAGGACTTATTGCTGCTGTATAACTTTGGCACACCAGTTCACACCTGAAGACTAATCTCTTTGAAAAAGTCCTTTATTTGAATAAGCATGTTTACTCACAGTTAACTGCAGATCAGAGGTTGTGCCCCACTGGCAAAGAGTCCCCTGGTACTAAGATTAGCAGTAGGTCAGAGCTGGCACAATGATGTACAATGCCCTCTTTCAGCACCATTCAAGGTAAGAACTACGTTCTCTAACGTGAGTAACACAGGAAAGGGAACTAAAACTGGCTTACAAAAATGGCCACTACCGCATGGACTACAACAGAAAACAAAACAGGGCACACTCTGACCCAGTTAGCATGGGGCAAAAGCACCATTGGAGTAGAGCCCAGTACCCTACACCCACCACAATGCATTGCTAATGTGACTCTGCAGGGCACCTAACAGAAAAGGTGTCACACTCACCCGAGAGCCACATTGCAACCAGGGAAAGGCTGTCGGAGGATACAACACATTCTGTTGTCATGGAGGTGGGTACGGCATTTGAGGCTGGCATACAGGCTGGCAAAAAAAGGTTTTTAGTTTTATTTTTTTAGTTTGGAAGGGGATTGGTGACCACTGGGGGAGTATGGGGAGGTCATACCCCATTCCCTCCAGTGGTCATCTGGTCAGTTGGGGCACCTTTTTGAGGCTTGGTCGTGAAAATAAAAAGGACCAAGTAAAGCCGGCGAAATACTGCTTAACGCCGCTTTTTTTTCCATTATCGGCGAAAGCCGGCCATCTGGTAGCCACGCCCATGCCCGCCCATATCCCACCTTCGCTAATCTACCAACACGCCCCCTTGAACGTTCACCAGCAAAGCGACGGGAAAGCAGCGATGCTGTCAAAAATGCCGCTTTCTATTATACCGATTTCACCACTTTTAAGAAATCGCTGGCCATCTCCCAATTTGTGTTGGAAGATGGCCGGCGATCACTTTTGATTATAAGCTGGATAGTTAAAGGCAGGGAACAGCCAGAAAAAATTACATAAAAATAAAAATGGTAGAAGAATACTTTGCCCTACAAAACAAATAAAATACAATCACAAAATCAATAAACTAAAGGAAAAAATAAGAAAGAAATACATATATGGTACATGTAGAGGGGCATTTTTGATATGATGTTTAAATCCAATTTTGAATGCTTTGCTCTTGCCCGCTTAAATCACTTTGAATTTTGGTCTCATTGGACTCAAGCCATTTCTTCTTGGTCACCCCTAAAATTATCGTGGCTAGGTAGAATTTCCTCATTTAAGATGACACTTGCACCTAAAATTAACTATATTATTTCTATGTTACCCTTAAGCCCAAAGGCCTTGTATTCATGGCTTTACTATAAGATTAACACCTTCATTTGGCTGCACAAGAAACCTGGAATAGCATTGAAGAAATTAAAAGCTTACAGATCATTTGCAAAGTATGGCACTTGCTGACTACTACATACTAACTCCAACTCCTTTCCCCGTTTTGGCTGGAATTGGAAGAAATGTTGTGCTTTCCTATACCTCTCTCAGGGGTCCTTTTATTAAGATGTGCTGAAAAACGGACTGCACCTAGTATAGGCACGTGTTTTGGGTGCGAGCAGATCCATTTTTCAGTGCGCCTGTAAAAAAGGCCTTTATAAAAAGTTTTGCCGAAAATGGACATGCAGCAAAATAAAAATTGGCACGTGTCCGTTTTGGGTCTGAGACCTTAAGGTCTTACACAGTAACCATGTGGTAATCATCTATGCAAACAGACTGATGATTACCGCCCGGTTTCCACTGCGTGCCAGAAAATAAAAATGACTTTCCAGCGCGCGTAGCGGACGCACATGAAAACCAAAATTACCTCCCAGGCCACGCGGTAGCCGGGCGGTAACTCTGAATTGACACGTGTTGGGCCCGCATAGGCGTCTACGTGGCTTAGTCAAAGGGCCCCTCTGTTCTTGGTACTATGAAGTTACCTTCCAATCCATCCTGAAGAAATACACCCTACTGACTGACACTCAGCAAGCTATATTCTCTCTAGACAATTAGCTGATACCTCCCTAATATGTGAAAATGTATGAGTCTGGAATAATCCTAGAATTATAAGGATAAATACAAACAAGAAGAGTTATTTCTTCTGGAAATATTAGCAGAAACATGATATATGGATTCTAGATCAGTTATATAATAGTAACAATCTGTTGTCATTCTGGGAATTTGTAAATAAGCTCCCAGCTCTTTTCTCACATAAGTCATAGTGGTTAACTTTAATCAATACTATATGTGTTACTTATATAAGTTTACTATCTGAACCAGCTTTAACTCGTATATGGTGTGATTTAGTCCTTTCCGTAGGCAAAGCTGTTCCACCTTCTACAAAATTTTTAGAGATAAAGTTTTTGGCATTCCAATTGATTTCTATGACAATTGGTGCTCCCAGCTTGAAGTTTCCTCTGCTCAACTGGATTGGTTCCTCATGTGGAACAAAGTCAACAGACCATTGCTTTCTGCAAGTATGATTCGATTTCTTTATTTCTTCATGATTAACACTTATTGGACCTCCTGGAAAGTGTGGAGGGCCAAACTCAGACAAAGATGACCTATGTTGACACTGTCAGTCCTCCACTGGAAACATGAGACATATGTTGTTTGACTGTCTTTCCATCCTGACTTTCTGGAAAGAGATTTGGGCTCACAATAAAATCAATTACGCACTGTTCATCTGACATCTCATATGATATTATTCTCCTAAGATCCCTTCATCCTTGCTTTGCATCAACTACATGCAATCCCAAGCTGATCAACATCTTTTTAGCAACTGGTATTCAACACATGTTCAAAAACGGAAAAAGTGCAATTTTTCTAAATTATACTTCTTGGTGGAATATAGTTTGCCTTTATAAACAATTTGAACTCTGAGCATCTGAAAAATCCTCCTCATTACATGTTGTACAGCAAATTTTGTTACCTAACGACTCTTTTCTTACCAAAAACTGATTGTTAAAACCATTTTATGTACATACATATAAAGGCCATATTTTCTGTTTCCCCCATATTGACTTCAGTTCCTATTCCTTTTTTTTCTACTTTCCTCTGTAATTTGCTTTCAAATAATCTTCAAGATTGTTTATACCACATCTGTTGAAATGTGGTATACCAATTTATTGTTAATTCCTTCAGTTGTAGTTTCCTCTCTCCATATTTTCCATGTGTCCCTTTCTATATTATATTACTATTTTATTCGTCAATAAAAATATTGAATTCAAACAAAGAAAATGGTGATTTACTAGATGTTTTTGTGTTCAGTGCATCTATTGTTTGAAAATAAAATGTCGAAGAGAAAAACACACAAAAACAAGCCACTGGGATGTATTGGGGGGGGGGGGGGGGGGCGGGCAGCATTCTTAGTAGATTGGCCAAACAGATATCCCGGCAGAGCGGTGGGCCACCCTGGGGAGCACTGCAGTGGACTTCACATAAAAGGTTTCAAGTACACATCTCACCATTACCCTCTTACCCACCAAAAACATACTGTACCCAAGTGGAGGAGTGGCCTAGTGGTTAGGGTGGTGGACTTTGGTCCTAGGGAACTGAGGAACTGAGTTCGATTCCCAGCACAGGCAGCTCCTTGTGACTCTGGGCAAGTCACTTAACCCTCCATTGCCCCATGTAAGCCACATTGAGCCTGCCATGAGTGGGAAAGCACGGGGTACAAATGTAACAAAAATAATGAAATATATACCACTACAATAGCTCTTGTGGCTGCAGATGTCACCTATATGTAGGATTTTGGTGGGTTTTGAATGGCTCACACTTTTCACCACAAGTATAACAGGTAGAATGGGATATGGGGCTGAGTTCCTTTCTCTATAATGCATTACATTGACCACTAGGCTACTCCAGAGACCTGCTTGCTGCTCTAATATGGCTGGTCATAGCATCTGAAGCTGACAGAGAAGCTGGTATTTACTGTTTCTTTGGGTGGGGGGGGGGGGGGGGTTGGATGTGTGGGAGGGTGTCAGTGACTACTGGGGGAGTAAGGGGGTCATGCCTTAATCAATCCAGTGGTCATCTGAGTGAGCTGATTAAATTTGCAGACACAAATCTATTCAAAACGCATGCGGATTGTGATAAATTGCAGGAAGACCTTAGGAAACTGGAAGACTGGGCATCCAAATGGCAGATGAAATTGAACGTAGACAAATGAAAAGTGATGCACATTGGGAAGAATAATCCGTATCATAGTTATCTGATGATAGGGTCCATCTTAGGAGTCAGAATACAAAAAAGATCTAGGTTTCATTGTAGAAAATACGTTGACATTTTTCTGTTCAGTGTGTGGCGGCGGCCAAAAATCAAACAGGATGCTAGGAATTATTAGGAAAGGAATGAAAAATAAGACCAATATTACAATGCCTCAGTATTGCTCCATGGTGCGACCTCACCTTGAGTATTAAGTACAATTCTGGTCGCCATATCTCAAAATAGATATAGCGGAATTAGAACAGGTTCAAAGAAGAGTGACCAGAATGATAAAGGAGATGGAACTCTCTCCATGTAAAGAAAGGCTAAAGTGGTTAGGACTCTTCAGCTTGGAAAAGAGATGGCTGATGGAAGGTATGATTGAGGTCTATAAAATCCTGAGTGATGCAGAACGAGTAAAAGTGAATTGATTTTTCACTCTTTCAAAAAGTACAAAGACCAGGGGACACGCAATGAAATTGCATGGGAATACTTTTAAAACAAATAGAAGGAAATATTTTTCACTCAAAAAATAGTAAAGTTCTGGAACTCACTGCCAGAGGATGTGGTAACAATAATTATTGTATCTGGGTTTTAAAAAGTTTGGCTAAGTTCCTGAAGGAAAATTTAGAATATGCTTAGCGAGTTATGCGCATAAATTCTAATTATTGTCAAATAGTGTTCATTATTGCTTGTTAAGTGCTGTTCAAAATGCTAATTGGCCAATTAAGTTATGTGCGTTGTTATAGAATTCGTTTGGATTTCGGCGTGGAATGCTAAGCGCGATATATGGAATCTGGTGGTTAATGCTCATATGCCCAGCTCTTGCCATACAGAAACGGTCTATAAAATTCTGCAGGTTCTTGACAGATTCAAAGTCAGCAGCTACTACCCACTGGGAAACAGGCAACAACTCCAAGATGTTTCGAGCAGACTGAACCTGCACTAACACTGACCGAGCACATCACTTGTTTCATTATAATAGCTTCATCATCCTTCAGACACCTGTCTTGAGTAATTATACAGCTATTTCTCTGATACATGTCTATTCTACTTCGTTCACAAATACAGTGTGTATATTTTGGCTGAACTTTCCTTTCAAGTGTGTAATAAAGTTAAACTCTGTTAAATATGTATTTTTTTTAGGCTAAACAGCTAAATAAGTTTTTGGAAGCTAAACTGATGGATTCACCTTTGCCACCACCAAGGACTATAACAACTTCAACTCCGTAATTAATATAAATACACCTGGTCGCTCCTATCAGCCGCCTTATCCTAGAATTAGAAGTTTAATTCTGTTCTGTTTAATTTCCTTAAATACTGTATGTTGCCCCGAAATTGTGGACTGAAGATGAGTAAATAGTCAATAATTTGATTTATATACTATTTTTTCTTTTTGATTATGTATTGACTAATAATCATCTTTTTCTGAACTCAAGATTTATACTTGAAGTACACTGTAAAAATTTAATAAAAACAAAACAAAAAACCCAAATACAGTGTGTGTAAGGCAAAGCTGTAGGGTATAGGTTTGGAGGAGGTCAATAACGCTAAAGTTGCCACCTGGCTCATGTCATAAAGAACAGATTCTTTCAGTGCCGATGTGACCCTAGTTCATAAAAACCAGGTTAGTCTTCACTTCCTAGAAAAACTCTAGGGAATATTTGCAGCTGAAGACTACCCAGATGATTGGGTAAAACCTGGAATGGACTGTCCTGCCCCTTATAACAGATTCAGGAAGCTATCTTACATAAGTACATAAGTACATAAGTACATAAGTAGTGCCATACTGGGAAAGACCAAAGGTCCATCTAGCCCAGCATCCTGTCACCGACAGTGGCCAATCCAGGTCAAGGGCACCTGGCACGCTCCCCAAACGTAAAAACATTCCAGACAAGTTATACCTAAAAATGCGGAATTTTTCCAAGTCCATTTAATAGCGGTCTATGGACTTGTCCTTTAGGAATCTATCCAACCCCTTTTTAAACTCCGTCAAGCTAACCGCCCGTACCACGTTCTCCGGCAACGAATTCCAGAGTCTAATTACACGTTGGGTGAAGAAAAATTTTCTCCGATTCGTTTTAAATTTACCACACTGTAGCTTCAACTCATGCCCTCTAGTCCTAGTATTTTTGGATAGCGTGAACAGTCGCTTCACATCCACCCGATCCATTCCACTCATTATTTTATACACTTCTATCATATCTCCCCTCAGCCGTCTCTTCTCCAAGCTGAAAAGCCCCAGCCTTCTCAGCCTCTCCTCATAGGAAAGTCGTCCCATCCCCACTATCATTTTCGTCGCCCTTCGCTGTACCTTTTCCAATTCTACTATATCTTTTTTGAGATACGGAGACCAGTACTGAACACAATACTCCAGGTGCGGTCGCACCATGGAGCGATACAACGGCATTATAACATCCGCACACCTGGACTCCATACCCTTCCTAATAACACCCATCTTATTTGTGTTTTCTCTGCATGGCCTCTGCTTCCTAAAATACACATGGCCCCCTTTCAACCATTACGGAGGCAAGGCTAGTCCTGTTGCCACTGCTTCCTCTCCTCCAAAGTGTCTGAAGGCCAAATGCTACTACTTTGCCCCTGACAGGGCTACTGTGTTTCTCTATTTGTGTCCTAAAAATTTAAAATTTAACAGTGCTTGAAGAGGTTTGCCTAGCTTTGAGTGGGAAGGAAATGGGATGAGGTAGGACCCTGGGAAGAGTAAATCATGAGTTATGAACTGAACAGTCAGGGCAGTTAACTACAGTTGGGGCAGAGCTAATCTTTAAAACCCCAGTAGAACAAGTTATAAACATACACATAAATACAGTCATGAAAACATCTGTTCTGAGCCATCTCTAAAAAGAATTTGAAAAATATCGTAAATCCTTCTCCTTTCTACCCTCCCCCCCCCCCCGAAAAAATATAGCACAGCCACACATCTCCATCAACAGTGCATTCTTGATAAATGAGACTTAACAGGCAATTATGGGGTGTCATTCAGTGGATCCATGAAGGATCCACAATCTGTTGGAGCAATGAGGAAACCAAGCCGACATCCATAGCTTTTTGGGGTACCTGAAATTAAACTGTACATGAAGTCAACTATGTGATGCTCAAGAAAGCTGTGTTTAATAAGTCAGAGTGCAGGAGTAGCCTAATGGTTAGTGTGGTGGGCGGGTTTGATTCCCACTACAGCTCCTTGAAACTTTAGGCAAGTCACTTAACCTTTCATTGTTCCGGGTACAAAAAAACTTAGATTGTGAACTCCCTACGTACAGAAAAAGTACCTGCATATAATGTATACAGCACTGCATACATCTAGTAGCACTATAGAAATGATTAGTAGTAATAGAATTTAGTTGTATGAACAGTATTTCCATTTGTTAGTGGAGATTTCATACATGTGTATTCTCTTGCTGATATTTACATTCACAATGAAATGTGTTTCTAGCAACGTAGCACTTCTGAATAGTTGGCTATGCCCATAGGATCTGAGAAGGACTCTTTGCTCTCCGTGCCTTCCAGTTCAGGCCATAGCAAAGGTTTTCTCTTTTCTGTGAAATTATTCTTTCTTCCCCTATTCTATGAGTTTCTCCCTAAGCTTGTACACCAAAGGGTCGAAATTCAAAGCAATTTCACTGGCCAGAAACAGCTCCTGACCAGTTCAATCATTTGTTTGGGGTTATCCGCTGATATTCAATTAACCATTTAGTGCCAATGAATATACTACAGACAGCTAAACTCAAAGCTAGTTATTTTGTGGGCGGTCGGCAGTTATGCAGTTAAGTGCTAATATTCAACACTTAACATCCTAAATTTAGCAGTTAAATTGGACCACATAAAAGTTAGTTCTATCTACGCTGAATATCTCACTTAACTGCATAAGAGATAGCTGGCCGCATAAACCCAGATATTTAGTGCCATGCCCAGACATGTTCCAGCATTAAATATTTGGGAATAATGCCGGAGGCAGCTTTAAAAAAAATGCTCACTGCCACGAGCTACCAACCCCCAAGTTTCCACCCATTAAAATCATTCTGTTAGTCCCTTGGTGCTTCTGGCTTTGGTGGGCTAAAATCCTGGACTAACCTCAAATGTCTCTCAGAGAAGAGGGTCAGTTAGTAACTCTGTTATCATGACCATCTACATTTCCCACCCTTATCTTTCCTCATCATTCATGTCCAGATGCTCTTTAGCTATACATGTGGCTTATGTTGGTCTGAAAATGTCCTTTATATGGCAGCAGGTTCTGCCTGGTGGATCCTCAGGATGCACAGTACAGGGCAGGCATCACCATTTTTTAAGATGATGGCACCAGAAGAAGGAGCAAATGGGAATCGCCCCTGCCTCTTTAATTAGGTACATCGGTTGGGCTGGGTGAGGGGTCAGGAATAGGAGGGTGCTACTAGATACCAGGGATTACATTTTTAAAATAAAGTCTGAGAGGGAGGGGTGCCACTAGACACCAGGATGGGCAGTGGGGGGGGGGGGGAGGGAGGAAAGGTAGGCTGGTGCCGGTCACGTTGGTGGTGGGAGGTTGGGAAGGCAACTAGATACCAGGGATTTGTCTGTCTCTTTCTTTTTTAATATTTGTGGTAGGGGGGAGGGAATGGGCCAAGTTAGGTGGGAGGGAGTTTAGTCAGGGGCCAGTGCAGATTGCTGGCAATTAAGTCCACCTTCAAACAACATACCCTTGCAGTTAAGAACCATATTATAGAATGTAGGCATAGGCAGAATATTGGCATTTAGATGCATATGTGCACACATACAAGTGTATATGTTGGTATTCTGGTCATTTACATATGTTCTCGGCACCCTCCTTACAAAACTACCACCCTCAATGAGAGTGATTTCCAAATGCCATTTACAAGGGTAAATAGGCGATTTGAAAATGGCCCATTCTTCCTGCATGTGCAAATGATTCTTTGAGTTTGTGTGGCTTTCAGGACCTATCATTTTGGTTCCAACTGCAGCTGGTGTTTGTCACATCCCCCCTCCCCCAGTCCCAGAAGCTGCTGCCCTAGGTGACTGCCTATTGGCTAAACTGGCCCTGACTCTGATTACTGCTGATATTCAAACCCACCTCCTTGGGAAGAAAGTTTCAGAGGCTGACTGCATAATTAGCCCAGTCCTGTCAGGTTTCCAGGATATCCACGCTGAATGAGCATGAGAGACATTTGCATACAATGGAGTCACTGCATGCAGATCTCTCTCATGCATATTCATTGTGGATATCCTGGAAACCTGATTGGTTTGGTGTGTCCTGAGGACTGGGTTGAGAACCCCTGCTGTATGCAGTACTACTTATTAGGAATGTGCATTCATTTGAAATGGCGTTTCCCATATTTTTTCATATCATTGGCAAAAGAAAATGAGCCTAAGAGAGACAAAATTTTGTATTCTTTTCATGTGCCGTCAATAGTGCATGCTTTTTGAAAGAGTACACACTATTCGCAAAGGGCCATATTCTATAAATAATGTTGGGAAAAATCGCCACAAAGTACTATTCTATAAGGGTTATTCTGGGCTGAGCATCCTTTATAGAACAGCATGTAGTCTCGATTCCTGCACTCAAATTTTGGTCCTAGCATACATACCAGCTTAAACTATCACAAGAATCGTGTCAAAATTGGAGAGAATATGTGATGCACTTGTGCAGCAGAGAAGACTTCAATTCACTGTAAGCACTTTCTGTGGAAAAATGTTCCCTATATATGCAGTCTCTAATACATCTGTTCCTAATGAGCCTGGAGCTCTGTTATACATGTTAACTTTCTTCCATTATAACCCTCACTGGAATATCTCATTATAAACTGTATCTTTGTCAGTTTTCACACTTGTAAATCTAACACTTAATGTTCATCCTCTTTATCTTTAATCTGTGCAATTACTTATTTCAAGTTCTCAGTGTTCAAAATGCTGAAACAGGAGAGCTTATCTGTTTCTATAAACAGCTGTCTGACAGCTTTATTGGATAGTGAGAAACACTGAAAACAAACAAAAAAAAGTACTCCCTGGACCTATCTACCAAATAATAAAGTTAACTCCTCAGACCTGCTCTATTGGGAAGGAACAACTGGAAATGCCTTGAAAGCCATTATCACTAGAATTAGTCTTCTTTCTAACAACTGTATTTTTTCAACAATGATTCAAGCATGCTGACTTTAGTAAAATGGAGGAATACCTGAGGAAGAAGCTGATGGGCTGGGAGGACATAAGAGAAGTGGAAGGACAGTGGTCCAGGCTGAAAGAAGCTATAAATATGGCCACAAACCTTTATGTGAGGAGAGTAAATAAAAGCAAGAGAAAAAGGAAACCGATATGGTTCTCCAAGCGAGTGGCTGAGAAAATTAAGGCTAAAGAGTTGGCGTTCATGAAACACAGAAAAACTCAAGAAGCGGAACACGGAGAGGAATACCGGATGAAACTGAAAGAAGCCAAGAGAGAGATACGTCTGGTGAAAGCGCAAGCGGAAGAACAAATGGCTAGAAATTGGCGACAAAAATGTCTTCAGGTATATTAGTGAAAGGAGGTAGAGTAAAAAGGGAATTGTGAGACTGAAAGATGCTGAGAACCGCTATGTAGTTAATGATGAAGAAAAAGCAAAATTTCTAAACAGATACGTTTGTTCTGTTTTCACAGAAGAAAATCCTGGAGGAGGACCACGATTGACTGGCAAAAGTACATATGAGAATGGAGTGGATATAGCACTGTCCAGGGAAGAGACTGTGTATGAACAACTTGAAAATCTAAAGGTGGACAAAGACATGGGACCGGACGGGATCCACCCCAGGATACTGAGGGAGCTCAGAGAGGTTCTGGCAGGTCCTCTTAAAGATTTGTTTAATAAATCCTTGGAGACAGGAGAGGTTCTGTGGGATTGGAGAAGAGCGGATGTGGTCCCGCTTCACAAAAGTGGTGATAGGGAAGAAGCTGGAAACTACAGGCAGGTAAGCCTCACTTCGGTTATTGGAAAAGTAATGGAAGCGATGCTGAAGGAAAGGATAGTGACTTTCCTGGAAGCCAATAAGTTGCAAGATCTGAGACAACATGGTTTTACCAAAGGGAAATCATGCCAAACGATTCTCATTGAATTCTTTGACTGGGTGACCGGAGAATTGAATCATGGACGTGCTATAGACGTAATCTACTTAGATTTCAGCAAAGCTTTTGACACGGTTCCCCACAGGAGGCTCTTGAATAAACTTGACAGGCTGAAGATAGGACCCGACGTGGTGAACTGGATTAGGAACTGGCTGACGGGCAGACGCCAGAGGGTGGTGGTTAATGGAATTCGCTCGGATGAGGGAAAAGTGAGTAGTGGAGTGCCTCAGGGATCAGTGCTGGGGCTGATTCTGTTCAATATATTTGTGAGTGACATTGATGAAGGGTTAGAAGGTAAAGTTTGCTTTTTTGCAGATGATACTAAGATTTATAACAGAGTGGACACCCAGGAGGGAGTGGAAAACATGAAAAAGGATCTGTGGAAGCTAGAAGAATGGTCTAAGGTACAGACGGGGAGAGGGATCTTGGGGTGATAGTATCTGAGGATCTGAAGGCGACACAGTGTGACAAGGCGGTGGCCATAGCCAGAAGGTTGCTAGGCTGTATAGAGAGAGGTGTGATCAGCAGAAGAAAGGAGGTTTTAATGCCCCTGTATAAGTCGTTGGTGAGGCCCCACCTGGAGTATTGTGTTCAGTTTTTGAGGCTGTATCTTGCTAAGGATATAAAAAGAATTGAAGCGGTGCAAAGAAAAGCTACAAGAATGGTATGGGATTTGCGTTACAAGACGTATGAGGAGAGACTTGCTGACCTGAACATGTATACCCTGGAGGAAAGGAGAAACAGGGGTGATATGATACAGACGTTCAAATATTTGAAAGGTATTAATCCGCAAATGAACCTTTTCCGTAGATGGGAAGGCGGTAGAACTAGAGGACATGAAATGAGATTGAAAGGGGGCAGACTCAAAAAAAATGTCAGGAAGTATTTTTTCACTGAGAGAGTGGTGGATATGTGGAATGCCCTCCCACGGGAGGTGGTGGAGATGAAAATGGTAAAGGAATTCAAAAATGCGTGGGATAAACATAAAGGAATCCTGTTCAGAAGAAATGGATCCTCAGAAGCTTAGCGGAGATTGGGTGGCAGCTCCGGTGGTGGGAGGCGGAGCTAGTGGTTGGGAGGTAGGGCTAGTGCTGGGCAGATTTCTACGGTCTGTGCCCTGAAAATGGCAGTTACAAATCAAGGTCAAGTATACACATAAAGTAGCACATATGAGTTTATCTTGTTGGGCAGACTGATTGGACCATACAGGTCTTTCTCTGCCATCATCTACTATGTTACTATGAGGGGCATAATCGAATGGTGTCGGCCAAATCAATGGCCAGTCATCTTTGGGGCCGGCGCCGTAAGCGGACGGAGCCAAGTGTATTTTCAAAATACACTTGGCGCTGGCCAAATCGCTCGCCGGGTTTACAACAGGATCGCCGGCGGATCCCCGGGTTTATATGAGATGGCCAGCTTCAGTTTTCAGCCATAATGGAAACCGGGCCCGGCCATCTCAAACCCGGTAAAATGCAAGGCATTTGGGCGTGGGAGGAGCCAGCATTTGTAGTGCACTGGCCCCCCTGACATGCCAGGACACCAACCGGGCACCCTAGGGGGGCACTTACAAAAATGTAAAAAAAAAAAAATAGCTTCCAGGTGTATAGCACCCTTACCTTGTGTGCTTAGCCCCCCTCCTAAATCCCCCCCAAAACCCGCTCGCCACAACTCTACACCATTACCATAGTCCTAAGGGGTGAGGGGGGGCACCTACATGTGGGTACAGTGGGTTTTGGGAGGTTTTGGAGGGCTTGACATTAACCACCACAAGTGTAACAGGTAGGGGGGATGGGCCTGGGTCCACCTGCCTGAAGTGCACTGCACTCACTAAAAACTGCTCCACGGACCTGCATACTGCTGTCAAGGAGCTGGGTATGATATTTTAGGCTGGCATACAGGCTGGCAAAAAAAGTTTTTTTTTTGGGTGGGAAGGGGTTAGTGACCACTGGCGGAGTAAGGGGAGGTGATCCCCGCTTCCCTCCGGTGGTCATCTGGTCAGTTGGGACACTTTTTCCAGACTTGGTCCTAAATATAAATGGACCAAGTCCGGCCGGCGAAATGCTCGTTCTAGCTGGCCTCTTTTTTTCCATTATTAACCGAAGATGGCCATCTCGTACCCACGCCCCCGCCCTGCCCCTTGTCCCGCCTTCACTACCCTACCAACACACCCCCTTGAAGGTTGGCCGGCGCTTTGACGAAACAGCAGTTGAAGCCGGCCAAAATCGGCTTTCGATAATATCGATTTGGCTGGGATCAGGAGATCGCCGGCGATCTCCCAATTTGTGTCAGAAGATCGCTGGCGATCCCTTTCGAAAATAAGCCTGTATGTTACTATGATACACAAAGCTGTGCACGAGAACCATGTGCTAGAGCTCAGTGCATGATTTCCTAATACACATGTAAAAATCTGCAGTGGTATAGATAAGGGAAGATGGTGTCTAGCATTCTTTCCCCCTCCTAGCAATGGGGGATCTCTTAACTGCACTCCCCCCTGTACCTTTTTAATCCTTCTGTTCTTTACCAGCAACAGGAACTCCTACCCGCTGCTCACAACAGCTCGAGCCTTCCATCTCATGTAACTTCCTGGTCCCGCAATGAGGAAGTTACTACTTCTACTACTACTTATCATTTCTATAGTGCTACTAGACATACACAGCGCTGTACACTGGACATAAAGAGATAGTCCCTGCTTGACAGAGCTTACAATCTAATTAGGACAGACAAACAGGGCAAATAAGAGACAATGGAATTACTAAGGTGGGAATGATAAAACATGGGTACTGAACAAGTGAGTAAGGGTTAGTAGTTAAAAGCAGCATCAAAAAGGAGGGCTTCTAGCCTAGATTTGAAGATGGCCAGAGATGGAGCTTGATGTACCAGCTCAGGAAGTCTATTCCAGGTATATGGTGCAGTAAGATAAGAGCAATGGAGTCTGGAGTTAGCGGTGGAGAAGAGTGCAGATAAGAGAGATTTACCCAGTGAATGGAATTCCAGGGGAGGAGTGTAGGGAGAGATGAGTGGAGAGGTACTATCCACTCTAATTTAATTGTAATCGTTTAACCACTGGTCTGGCGATAGCCTAATCAGTACATTGTAAGCCACTTTGAGCCTGCTCACATGTGGGAAAAAAAGTGGGGTATAAATGTGCAAATAAATAAATAAATAAATAAATATGCGGACGTAGATAGGGAGCCAACGTAGTGACCTGAGAGAGGGCTAATATGAGCATAGCGACACTGGCAGAATATAAGTCGTGCAGCAGAGTTTTGAATAGATTGAAGAGGACAGATGGCTAAGTGGGAGACCTGTGAGAAGCAAGTTGCAATAGTCTAAGTGAGAGGTGATAAGAGTGTGGATAAGGGTTCTGGTAATGTGTGTGTGTGGGAAATTAGATCTAAGGGAAGGCTCAGGGCCAGTGTGAGCAGTTGATAGGAATCCATGCTCACTGCCGGTGAAGAATAGAACTATTTAAAAGGTACTGTGGGAGGAATACAGTTAAGAGACCCTCCATCACTGGGGAGAGGGGAGAGGAGAGATGCCAGGAGTTTTCAGCTGGAGGGGCTTGGGAATTCCCACCAGCCACATCACTGCTGTGCTGCTGTAGGGTGGTGCCCCTGCTAAGACGGTGTCCGGGGCGGTCTGCCCCCACCCCCCTCTTACTATGATATTGATTTCCTGAAGTAGGCTGTGAAAACTGTAAGGCTGTTTATAGCTACTCTGCATCCTGTTTTTGATTCTTTAATTTGTAATTTTTCTATTGGTATTTATCTTTTCATTACTTTTTATTCTTTTTTTTTCAGAGCTGCATTTTCATTAAAATTTGTAATTGTGATTAATCACGCAATTAAAGGTATGTTATTTTTTTTTTTTTCTTGACTGTAGTTCCTTGTTATTTTGGGCAAATCACTTAACCCTGATAAAAAGGTCTAATGTTCTGGGAGTTCCTTCTTTCTATTTGATTCAAGTTTCTGTTTTTTATTTATTTTTATGATTTAAGTCTGAATGCTCTTTTTAATTTTGTATTTCAATCACTACTGCCCCTGACGCAGCCTGTAATTCTGGTGAAACATGGCCATGTCGGGCATTGCATGTTTTGAACTTCTGGGAGCTTTTAATTCACCCATAAAGACTATGTTTTTCACAAGAGCTGCCTTTTAGTTTTATCTTCCATATGTGTGCCAAGCCACCTTCAAACACCCTTACAGAATAGTTTGTAGGTTTTCTGCACACAAACAGGCTTATTTTCGAAAGAGAAGGGCGCCCATCTTCTGACACAAATCGGGAGATGGGTGTCCTTCTCTCAGGGTCGCCAAAATCGGCATAATCGAAAGCCGATTTTGGGCGTCCTCAACTGTTTTCCGTCGCAGAGACAACCAAAGTTCACGGGGGCATGTCGGCACTGTAGCAAAGGCGGGACTGGGGCGTGATTAAGAGATGGGCATCCTCAGCCGATAATAGAAAAAAGAAGGGTGTCCCTGACGAGCACTTGGCCGACTTTACTTGGTCCATTTTTTCTTGCGACCAAGCCTCAAAAAGGTGCCTGAACTGACCAGATGACTACCGGAAGGAATTGGGGATGACCTCCCCTTACTCCCCCAGTGGTCACCAACCCCCTCCCAACCTAAAAAAAAAAAAACTTTAAGAAATTCTTTTGCCAGCCTCAAATATCATACTCAGCTCCATGACAGCAGTATGCAGGTCCCTGGAGCAGTTTTAGTGGGTGCAGTGCACTTCAGCCAGGGAGACCCAGGCCCATACCCCCCCACACACCTGTTACACTTGTGGTAGTAAATGTGAGCGCTCCAAAATCCACCCAAAACCCACTCTACCCACATGTAGGTACCCCTTCACCCCTTAGGACTATGGTAGTGGTGTACAGTTGTGGGGAGTGGATTTTGGGGGGGGCTCAGCACACAAGTTAAGGGAGCAATGCACCTGGGAGAAATTTCTGAAGTCCACTGCAGTGCCCCCTAGAGTGCCCGGTTGGTGTCCTGGCATGTTAGGGAGACCAGTGCAGTATGAATTCTGGCTCCTCCCATGACCAAAGGGCGATTACACACTGGTGCTACAAAAATTAAAATATTTTTGTAGCGCCGGATATGATGCATGCTGGTGGTGGGAACTACTGCCAGGCTGCTGTGGTAGCCCGGCGGTACTTCCTTTTTAGCGAGTGGTAAGCCCACATTGGGCTTACCGCCGCTTTGTAAAAGGGGTCCAAAATCAGTCCAATTAAAAGATATCACAGTTATGTGCATTCCAGTGGACTCAAACAACAACCACACCACCATATCATTCACAGGTCTTAGTATAAACCCTGGAGATCAAAGGTTGCTCAGGAATAAAAGTCATTCAGTGATGTTAAAGCCAGCAGACAGTGAAAGTGAATGAAGATAAAGGAGTCATCCTTGAGATCTGATAGTACCGCTTTAGCATAACCAGAAGGGGTCAAGAAGAGGGTTACAAGATGTCACCACAGTGCTTATCTCACCCATTGCAGAAAGATAGCACAAATTGGACTGCTTTGAAAAAAGACCATTAAATAAAGAAATAAGTCAGAACATTCTAGCAAATAGTAAAGCGTGCTCTCATAGTTTTTATAGTTTACTCCATGAGCTTAGATTGCTCAATTTCTGCTTTTGTATTTCATGCTTATCCTTTTGTTCTGAATGGGTCTTCATCCAGGTGTCTCTGCTGATGGCAATCCTGTCATTTATTAATTTAAGAAATGTCCACTCCACACATTCATGGTGGATCACCAGTAAAACATACTAGTTATACCCTCATGGCAGTGACTGGGGCTCCTTATTTATGCTTGAAGATAAAATATCTTCATAACAGATCATGAAATGCAAACACACAATATCAAAGATCAATGCAAGTTAGCAAGAGACGTAACCAAAGAAACTCATGTTATTGAATTTTCAATAGAGACCAGCTCATGATAGTATCACTATTTTCTGCTGGGAACAAAGACAAATAGTACAAAACCTAAACGCTGACAAATGGAACTGCTAGAATGTTATGAGGCAGTTTTAAGTATAACTACCTAATTACACTCAGCGATAACACTTTCCAATTGGAAAATCCCTCATTTACCGAAACAAGCAACTGCATTACAGTTGAGATAATAACTTTAGTAGATAACACAATCTAATCAAATGAAAGGGAAAAATACAAAAGAAGCAGATTTTCTTCTTCTCTTTTACATCCTCTCAAACAGAGCCACTATCCTTACAGCTTTCCATCCAGCTCTTTTCTAATGTTCATCATGCACAATTATTGCATTTCTCTGTTGTCCATCACCTCTTGACTCTTTCTGTTGCGGACAGGGGAAATTGAAAATCACTTGGACTTTGATGTAGTAAGCACCACACTGAGCATTGTAATGTATGCATAAAAAAAAGTTTAGTCCAAATGCAGTTAAATATGCTCTGGTAGAATAGAAATAAAAGGGTGCATACCTCTGAAGTAATTTGCTGAATCACAAGTCAGTGTTTGAATGGGGTTTGCTTCATGTACTGACAGAAAGGGAGATAAACAAAAAACAGGCTGGACACCTCAAAAGATCCAACCTCCCTCCAGTCCATGGGCTCCTCAAACCTTACACCCCCCCCCCCCCCCCAATAGTACACTGTTTCCCCTTGCGTTAACTAACCCTCCAATAATCCAGCATCTCTCTTCTACCTTCCCTCAGTAGTCCAACATCTCCCCTTCCTTCCCTTACTCTCTACCCTCCCCAATAGACCAGCATCTCCCCATTCCTTCCCTACCTCCATAGTACAGCATTTTTCTCCTCATCCCTCCCCTCCCCCACTACCTTGCCCTGCATCCCATGTTTTCACCTCTTCTCTTTCTCTACCAGGCCTCCTCTGCTGCTACTACCACCCTCCCTTTTCTGAGGCTGAATTTGCAAGGGCATTCAGCACCTGCACGGTGGCTTTAACTACAGAAATGTGTTCAAGCACTGCCCTGAAAATTTATACAAAGTTTTACCTGTCCCTTAATACTCAGTCATTATGCTCACTCCACTGAATTTCCCCATTGCACCATCCTGATTCCGATACTCTCCACTCTCTCAGTAACCCCTTTGACTGTCGTGCCCCCCCAATCCACACAAATGGCTGTGATGGCCTGTGACCTCTGGACCCCCAACACCTGATTCCCTCTCTTATCCCTCACCATACCATATTACACTGTGGGCCAAAGTGGACCCCCCCCCCCCCAATACCCCTCAGAATCCCTCTGATAATCCCCAGAATCCTCCTTCTCATATTCCTCAATGTTTGGAGACAGGAGCAATATCAATTGACTTCTGCCTTCATGCCACCATTTTGGAAAATGTCAACGCCTAACTCCCTGAATGTATTATATAGGGGTCAGTCTGCCAAGAGGTGCATCCTGAAATATATCTTGGGAGGAGCCGGGTGCTGCATTTTGTATGATAATGGCACAGTTTCAGGAGTAAGTGAGCATGCTTACCGCCTCTCAACATTAAAAGGTACATGAGGTGGATTAGGGAGGTTGGATGATATTGGGGTGGTCTTCTTTGGCCCCTAGAGTACTTTGGTAGGGTTAAGGAAGTGAGAACTATGAGCCATGGTGCCCAGTAAAATTATTGGTGTGAGATGGGGGTGGGGGTGGGGTCAGGGAAAACGGGCCACTGGGCCACCTGAAAGGTCTTCAGGGTAGGTAGTCAGAGGCCAATGACCAGAGGCCACTAGTCCACTAGAGAGATCTTTGGGGGGGGGGCAGGGTAGATTGACAATCATGAAACTGCAAGGAGCCTGGCCTTTTATATATCCTATTAGGTTTTAATTTGCTGCTCTCAAGTTTACCTCAGTTATTGTATTCATGTTTATATTTGGCCATTTTTACTATTGTTATGCTTTTAAGAAAATTATAAGTTTTATGTTAAACTTTGCCTTCTGTACACCGCCTTAGATGAATCTCTTCATAAAGGCAGTTAATAAATCCCAATAAATAAATAAATCCTCAGTTTCTGCTCAATCTGATAGGGAGGTATTTTACTCCATAATAGAGCAAATGGTTGCATCTTACTGCAGCATGAATTTTGTTTTCTGACTGCACACTTTTTAAGGCTGCAATAATTTGCATGCTGTTTGTTTATAGCATCATTGAGTTAAATATTCGTTTTATGCTTGTATTAGGAAATAACAAGGCAACTGTATTGCTTCCAAAATCTTTACTGGCTCCAATAACAGACAGAACTGAACATAAAGTGTTGTGTTTAGTCTACCAGGCTTCTTATAGGGTCAGCCACAGTACAGTATCTTGTGGACAGGTTTTTCCATTATTCTCCTACCAGGTTCATCATCTAAGGACCTGTTGTGAATAATATTAGTGACAGAGTTGGGCCTGATGCCTATGCACGTGGGATCAATTTGTGAAGTCCACTGCAGTGCCCCCTAGGGTGCCCGGTTGGTGTCCTGGCATGTGAGGAGGACCAGTGCACTACGAATGCTGGCTCCTCCCACGTCCAATGGCTTGCATTTGGCCGTTTTTGACATGGACGTCTTTGGTTTCGAAAATCGCTGAAAGTCAGAAACGTCTAGATCCAAGGATGTCCAAATCTAGGGACATCCAAATTTAAGGATTTGGACGTCTCTGACGGTATTTTCGAAACAAAAGATGGATGTCCATCTTTTCACGAAAATACGGGTTTCCCTGCCCCTGGATTTCAACGTTTTGCAAAGACGTTCAAATTGCAACTTGGACATTTCTTTCGAAAATGCCCATCCACATCTCTCTCTATTTTTCCAGGACTGCTTGGTGCAATGATTGACATCTCTAAAGTTAAGCTTTTAGCTGAATCAGGTTGGAGAGTCTGAGGAGCACCTTCACATTTATATGTTTAATCTACCTGCCTGAATGCAAGGGCCTATTAATTGGTATATCAACCTGAATAGGCAGGGCTGTAAACCTTTATCTTTTCTGTTCCAATGTGGAGGTCTGTCTACTTCATCACCCTTTCCATACTGGGTGAACAAAAGTCCAAAATGACAGTCCATCTGATAAAAGCCTTACATTTGGTTTTTACCCAGAGTTTATGGTTACCTGTAATGCAACAAGTATATCAAACTCATGACTAATGATGGGCTGCACTAAACTATTCATCCTCTTTATTCTCCCCAATAGTTAGGAGTCAATGACCCCCACTAAAATATTTGTCTTCCTTATTCTCCCCATTACAATTATTTAGGAGCTAAATTTACATTACATAATTAACCAGATGTTAAATTTAGAATGTGCATTAGATGCTATGACATGAGCCACACAGAACTTCCCCACATGCGACATGCTTGACACACCTGCTGTAGTGTCTCTCTTCACTCGTAGGTGCACTGACAATAGTGATACTCTGTCAATACTCTTACATACCAATTATTGCAAGCAGCGCTAAATTGCTTGTCTATGGGGGTCTTTTAGTAAGGCGCACTAGCGTTTTTAGCATGCTAAAAATAGGCACACACTAAACATTAGAGATGCCAACGTATTCCTACGGGCGTCTCTAGTGTTTAGCACGTGCCTATTTTTAGCATGCACTAAAAACACCAGCACACCTTAGTAAAAGACTCCCTATAAGAAATAGTCACACAAACATGAAATGTTAACAATGTACTATATAGCCCAACATTTTTAACACCACGATTTCTCTAACTAATCATTGTCACAGCATTTAAAGAACCAAGACTATCTGTTCATTAAAGTGATTTATGCTTTTTGTGTAGGCCACAGTCTCTGATCAGACAGCGCAAACAGTAATGATGAATTCTGCATATTTTATTATACAGATTGACAGTACAGGTCTACTATTATCCATTTTAACTCCAATTCTCTATTTATCCTTTTCCCCCGCCCTCCTGGTAAAACAGTAGGTAACAATTTGTGATAACTTACATCAGTACATTCACACCTTCTTCTTTCCACAACTTCAAACACAATCTGATGCATGGAGCCATTCTAATCATTATACCACCTTTATTACAAAACGTCCGGTCTACTAATACTTGATTCCTGGAGCAATAATGATAGCACTGTTAGTTACTGCTGCTTAACTCCCCTCCGGGTATCAGCTTTTACAGTTACAAAAAACATAGAAAAGAAAATAAGATGATACTTTTTTTTATTGGACTAAATACATTACCTTCGAAAGCTAATCAAAATGTATTGTTAGTCCAATAAAAAAGGTATCATCGTATTTTCTTTTCTATGTTTAGTTTTATTTCTATTTATTACCTTTAAAAGTGGACTAGCACGACTACCACACCCCCTGTACTCAAGATTAAAATCTGGAAGCAGCACATCACCATTCTGCCAACATCAGTCTATTTATACTTCATCTTCCAAACTGAGCTGCTCACAGATTAAGAGTACAAAATGCACGAAATAAGTTTTCCGCAGTGTATTTTTTCAGCTGATAAGACTTGTTTTAAGCTCTTTCCACTGTCAATTACGGCAATAATGTCATTTTAGTGGTGCTTTTAAACATAATGAGCAATTATAAGAGTTACTGCACTCTCGCTCATTGATAAGACTAGCTTGTTTTGAAAAAGAATGTGTTTACATGGCACAACATCATTCAATGACCTACGATCTTACTGAATAAGCAGGGAGAGTGGGATGATCTTTCAACTCCGAGGTCAAATTCATATAGTATAATGAATCTATTTTCTGCAGACTACCTTTAGCAGAAAGCTGCAGATTGGCAAAAGAGAAAGGAAAACCAAAAAAGAAAAAGGAATTAACTCACAATTTGAAAGAGGGTAGCCCTATGAGAAAGCTATGTGCCTTTGCAATAGATCACTGCCAGTGATCTAACAGGAGTTCATTATCTTCCAGTGTTATGTGCTCATACAGCAAACCAAAAACAATTCATTAAAAAAATATCCACATATCTAATGCCTCGAAGATTACCAAGTAGTTTGAAATGCTTCCCTTCTCATTTAGCATATTCAGTTAGGAATGGAAGCCCTCTGGTGGTCAAGATTCCTTAACTGAGATCCATAATGGACAAAAGCTGCTGGAAAATTACATGAGAGACTGTTAAATTTTAGGGAACCACACTGGGTTTTTTTTCTTTAGACACAATTACACCCATGGGTTTGAAAGCAGAGGTAGAATGGATGACATTAATATGATATGGGCTCCAGTGATTGGTGGACGGTTCTTTAGTTGGTTGTTACTTGGTAGTATAAAGCATTATGGGAAGATGCCATCGCCACCTTGGCTGCATTAATTTTCTGTCGGCAAGATGAGCGAGAGCTAATAGAAGGTAATAGTTATTTTTACTTTGTTAGATGTACTGTATAGCAATTGCAAAGTTTGTAATGTAAATTTATTGTGTTTTATTTAGGGGATGTCCTTGAGGAAGCATTTAGCGAAACATGTGCCATGTCAGATTTAAACTCCCCTAAACCGACACCACAGTAAATGCCAACATTTCAGATGAGTAAAAATTTTTCAGTTGAATAAGATTTAATTCTGATACTTATAACACATATGAAATTCTTTTTTTTTTCAAAGGGAAGGGAGGTGGTGTGAGACCAGTGACGATTCTGGAGTGTAATTCGCCATGATTTAAAAAAAAACCCATATGACCACTGCATGACACTTCTGAGGTCTTTTCACCCACTCTTTAGAATTTGTTTAGCTCACTGGATTATGACTTATTGAGCTATCTATAGTCCAGAATATGGAAAGAAAACCAGCATTTAAATTGCCATAATTGTGCTTTGTGGAAAAATACAAATATGCATACATTGTGAATACTCAAAAATACAGAACCTGTAACCAAACATGGCAAATCTTCACAAAAACCTTATGAATACAGTTTTCTCTCAACTAGTCAGGGCATTTCTCTTAAATCTTTATTGCTGTTCACACATCGTAAAAGGACATGGGAATCATATAGGGTGTAGGGTGCCATGTTTTTTCAGTTTCATTTATGCTTGAGAAATCAAAACTCATAAATCACAAGTGGCAAAGCTAGAAGTGACTTATGAAGACCTTTCCCTAAGATGTGAAGATCAATGTTAATTCTGTGTAATACTACACAACAGTGAAAACCTAACATGCACTATGTACAATGAAATATAGTTTAAAATGTTTTACATTTTCTTAGAAAATGCTAGCTTATGTAGGTTATTGTAGAAGGGTTAGGTGCAGGGGTGGCCCTATAATGAGGCCAACTGAGGCAGTGGCCTTAGGTGCAGGTTTCAGAGAGCAGCATCACAGACAGTTCACCACTGCCCTCCATGCCTGACTGCCTTCCGCTGTCGCTCCCGCAACACTGCCTTTTGCTGCTGCTGCCCTCAGCCGTCCTGCTGTCATGCATCTCCTGTGCAAATTCAAAGCATGCCCCCCCCCTTCTGGTCCAGTAGCTCTCCTTCCACCACACTCCCCCAGTCTGGCAGTTCTCCTTCCATCTGCTTTCCCCAGTCTGGCAGTTCTTCCATTTACCCCTCCTTTTTTCTGGTCTGGTAGCTATCCTTTCCTCCTGCCTGGTCTACCTTCACTTGCTGTTTACAGTACAGGTCACCAACTGCAGCCATTCCCATAAGCTGGCTGCTGATTCTGGCTTCTTCCCTGTATGGCATCCTACCCGAGGGAACAGAAAATGACATCACAGAGAAGATGCTGGAGCCAGCAAACAGCATATGGGAATGGCTGCTTCCGGCAAACTCTGCATAGCACGTGATTACTGAAGATAGACCAGACAGGAGGTAAGGAGAGATGAGACCATGGGGGGGGGGGGGGGGGGGGAGGGGGGGAAGGAGGAGATCCTGGACCAGGGCAAGAAGGACTGTTGAGAGAGAGAGAGAGAGAGAGAGAGAGAGAAACTGATGGGAGGATGACAGAGCAATGCATACTGGGAGGGAAAGGCAAAGGGTGAACAAGAGATGCAATACTGGGTGGGTGGGAGGGAGGAAGCAAAGAGTGAGTGAGAGATGCAATAAGGGGATGGAGGGGGCAAAGGGTGAGCGAGAGATGTATTACTGGGTAGGGGAAGGGTGAGTAGAAGATGTATTACTGGGTAGGGGAAGGGTGAGTAGAAGATGCATTACTGGGAGGGAGGGGGCAGTGGGTGAGCAAGAGATACATTACTGGGCAGGGGGCAAATGGTGAGTTAGAGATACAGTACTGGCAGGGGGCAAAGGGTGAGCAAAAGATACAGTTACTGGGAGGGGGAAAAAGTGAGCAACAGATGCAGTATTTTATTATTAATTTTTTTTTATTTTTGTTACATTTGTACCCCACGCTTTCCCACTCATGGCAGGCTCAATGCGGCTTACATATTGTATACAGGTACTTATTTGTACCTGGGGCAATGGAGGGTTAAGTGACTTGCCCAGAGTCACAAGGAGTTGCCTGTGCCTGAAGCGGGAATTGAACTCAGTTCCTCAGGACCAGAGTCCACCACCCTAACCACTAGGCCACTCCTCCACAGTTCTAAAGCAAATGGTCAGTGAAATCTGTGTTCAGGGAGGGAGGGGCAAAGAGTGAGTGAGAGATGCAGTACTAGGAGGGGGGAAGAGAGGGGGGGGGACAAAGGGAGAGCAAGAGATATAGTTCTGGAAGGGAGAAAGGGGGTAAAGGGTGACTGAGAGATGTGTTCAGGGAAGGAGGGCAAAGGGTGAGCAAGAGATACAGTTCTGTGAGGAAGGAATGGGGAAAAGCATGAGCAAGTAATGCAGTTCAGGGAGGGAGGGGCAAAGGTGAGCAGGGGATGCAGTACTGGGAGGGAAGGGGACAAAATCCTGAATGAGAGATGCAGTTCTGGGAGAGAAGAAGGGGCAAAGGGTGAGTAAGGGATGCAGTTCTGGGAAGGGTGAAGGTGGCAAAGGGTGAGCGAGAGATGCAGTTCTGGGAGGGAGGAAGGGGCAAAAGGTAAGTGAGAGACGCAGTTATGGGAGGAAGGGAGGGGTAAAGCACGAGCGAGAGATGAGTTCATGGAGAGAAGAACAAAGGTTGAGTAAGAAATGCAGTTCTGGGAGGAAGGGGCAAAGGGTCAGCAAGAGATGTAGTTCAGGGAAGGAGGGGCAAAGGGTGAGCGAGAGATGCAGTTCTGGTAGGGAAGGAAGGAGAAAAAGGGAAAAGCATCAGCAGATATGCAGTTCTGGGAGGGAGGGGGGAGGGAGGGGAAAAGGCAGGGAGATGTCAGCCCTAAAGGGTGGAGCAGAGGATAGGAAGGGGAAATGCCAAGAATGGTGGAACCATGTGGGAGAGGCCATAGAAGAGCTGTCAAAGAAATGAGTGAGAAGAAGGTAGTGAATACAGATGGTAGAAATGTGGTAACGGGGAAGAGGACAATGATGAAGGAGTGATATGGGAAATGGAAGAGCAAGGTGGTAGCAGCTGATTGAAAGTTGCTAGGTAGATGAAAACTGAAAAAGAAGAGTGAGAGGGTGAAATGTGAAGAAAGGAAGGGAGAGAGATTTAAGGAAAAGATCAGTAGAGATATAGTGAGGGAATGGAACAAAGCAAGGCATTAGAGACCAATGGAAATAGAATTTGCAGAAGACAGAGAGGAATGCAGAAAAGAGACACTGTGATCAACATGATAGAAAAATAAAATGCCCAGACAACAAAGGTAGAAAAAAGTGTTTACATTGAATTTATAAATGTTTTGTATTCCTTAAGTAGGTATATTGGTGTTTTAGGGCCTATTTGCAGAGCTGCCTATTCGTAGTTTACGCCTGGGAGAATGCTACACCACTGTGCAATGCAAAATTCAGTACAGGGAACAGAAGGCAGAAAATTAGTCAAGTTTCTGATTCCCTCCCCTCGCAGCACATATCCACAAAGCGCTCATACAACCCTAGTTGCACCTGACTTATCCTGCTCTCCTGGATCATATGGCATAAGGAAAAACTAAGCAGCTGTTCATCAGACTACTTCCTCCTCTCCTGGCCTCAATGGGTGGCGGCAAATGCTCCTTGTCGCATGGCCACATGGTAAGGATTATCTTACTGTGTGGCCATTTTTTTTTGGGGGGGGGGGGGCATTTTATCAGTTGCGGTAAAAAGGGCCCTGGCGCAAAGGAAAAATGTCCTCCACCGCTACTGCAGGGCCCTTTTTCCTGCAGCTTAGTAAAAGGACCCCTCAGTCACTTCTCCCCTTCCCTGCTAACGCTGTCACTAAAATCTCCTCACTCACTCTTCCAACCTCACTTCTTTCCCATTGCCATTGCTCACTCTCCCAGGGTCTCAGAGGAGTACAGAGGCACCCCAGCTGCAAGCTCTTCCTCTGTGCTCAAAGCATAAACACTCCAGTCTTGGGCAGCCCAAGGTACCACAGGGTCTTTTTCCTCTGTGTCCTGATGTGGCACAGGAAGGAACATGAGGGGACTGCACGTGGAAGGATGTGTTGCCACTCCATTGCCCCAGAGAAGCTTTGGCTAGGAACCTGCTCTCAGTCACTCACAATGATGTCACAGGGACCAACCAATCCCATAGTAAGTGCTGAATTTTACAGTCGTTACCACAGTCATAGAACTGCAGAATTCCAAGGATTCTATATTGTATTCATATTGTATTAAGGTCTTAATTTTTTAATAAATGCTTTTTATAATATTTTGAATTCTGTTATAACAACAGTACATATTTTGCTCTTTTATTTTTCTGTTTCTTAGATGCTGTGTTTAATTGCATGTTTTATAATCACCTTCACGTCCTTCTGCATAGATGGAGAATTAAATGGAAACAAACAAATTCATTAAGGAATATAAGGGGTATCTTAGCATTTAGCAGACACTAATTTTTAGCGCATGCTAAAAACGCTAGTGCTCCTTTGTAAAAGATCCTCTAAATCATCACTGCAAGACTGATCTAGTTTGACAAATGTTTTTGTGTACTGTAATATCATATGTCTGACTTGATCCTCAAATTTACCCCATTAGTAAAGGATACTCTGTGTGTGTGCCAAATGCATTCTTCAATACCAGCAGTTTCATTTTTCTATTGAATGAAAACAAATATTTCAAGCAAACTATAATGGATCTTGGCATATTATACAAATGCTATCTCTCAGATTTTTTTTGTTAGAATTCTTAGCACTTCCCACCCCATCCACAGGTGCTAAAATATTATTTTGACCCAAAGTGAAATTCTCACCCATTACTTCCCTCACCCGTAACTGTCTTGTTTGTCTGTATTACTTAGATTGTAAGCTCTTTTGAGTAGGGACTGTCTCTTTGTGTCAGATGTTCAGCGCTGCGTGCGTCTGGTAGCGCTATACAAATGCTAATAATAATAGTAAGTGAAAATGATGTGTGCAAGAGTGAAACTTCCTAGCTTAGGGGCTTCTTTTGCAAAGCCGCATTAGTGATTCCTGAGTAGTAAATGAAAGGAAGCCCATTCAATTCCTATGGGCTTCCTCTCATTTGCCACGCGGGAATTGCTAGCGCGGCTTTGCAAAAGAAGCCCTACATGTTTGTTCAAACACAGAATGATGTTAAAACCTCTCGACACATCCTGCTCAGATAACAAATCTCTAATGCTTTTGTGGATGCAAATAGCAATGCAGAATTTCAGCAAGATGCAGCATAAAATATTCCTGCTCAGTGATTGAACAAGCCGTGTACCTTACAGCTGAGACACATAAAGACAATGGATGACCACACACAACTCTTAACATCTGTTCAAAACATGCACAGTTCACACTAGTTCTCCTTATCCTTTTTCAACACTTGTTAAGAAGTAAGTTTTTCTATATATGTTTTAAAAGTGCCAAGCGCTTAGTATGTAACATTTTAGTTATGCCTCATTTATAACTAGTGCTAACATATGTCTCACAATCAATTGGAAATTTGGAATCCTTTTCAGCACACCCTGAAGACTAATGAAATCAAGTTTTAGTGGAAAAGCTTGGGGAATAAGGCACACAGCTACCATCAAATGTAGGAACTGGCATGATTGCCTAATTTTTTGCATTGCTCACTGAGAACATATCCCAAAAGGGTTCCTCAGTCACTACATCAAATTACTCTGCTAGTGCATTGCGTATGTTTCCTATAAATGATTAAGTCGCTACTGGATGAAAGGGTTCTTTAAACTGTAAGGCAATTGGCTCAATGTTACTTTCAGGCTCATTTTTGAAAGTAAAGGATGTCTATCTTTCAACATAAATCGAAAGATGGATGTCCATCTCCCAGAGACGTTCAAATCGGTATAATCAAAACTCGATTTTGGACATCTCCAACAGCAGTCTGTCGAAAAAACGTCCAAATTTCAAGGGGCGTGTCGGAGGCGTAGCGAAAGTGGGACTTGGGCGTGCCTAACACTTAGATGTCTTTGACCCATAATTGAAAAAAGCAAGGACGTCAAGAGGTGTACAAATGCTCAGATCAAGCCCTTCCACCTACTCAGAGAATATATTACCTAAAAACTTTGCCAAAATTGAGTAAGAATGTTCCTGAAACTCTAGATAGGACTCTTGAATCATTGGATTTATCAAATATTTTGGAACAATCAAATGAAAACATTGAGGCCAGAGCTACTTTAATTGTTTCATTTATTTTCTTACAAGACAAAGAAACTCTATGGAGACTATACTTTAAGAATATACACCCAGAATTAAAGGGTGCTAAAATTTCAATCTTTCCAGATATATCTCGTTGGTCTCAACAGAGGAGAAAGAAATTCCTAGAGATGAAACAAGAATCTCTGGCTATAAAGGCAAAGTTTCAATTGCATTTCCCGTGTAAATGTATGTTGACTATGAATGAAAAAAAGATACATTTTCTTTGAGCCTGATCAATTACGTACGTTACTTGATGCACAAGGCGATAAGGGTTAAGTACATATAAAGAAAGGTTGTATAATTAAGGGGTAACCTCCTGCCGATCCTAAGGTTTATGATTGTTTAAATCCCAACTTCCATGGGTTTTCTTTAAACTATCTTGAATCCCCAATTGATTTTGTGGACTATAAAGCAACTAAGGTTATTATTATTATTTGGAAAGATTTTCTTTTGTAATTATATCCTATGGCTGTATCTTATCAAAGATGGTATCTTTGTAGTTAATGAAATAAATAAATAAATAATAAAAAAGAAAAAAGCAAGGACGTCCATGACAAACACTTGGACGTTTTCACCTGGATGTGTTTTTTTTACGAATAAGGCACAAAAAGGTTGCCGAAATGACCAGATGACCACCGAACGGAATTGAGGATGACCTCCTCCTTACTCCCCCAGTGGTCACTAACCCCTTTCCACCCTCAAAAAACATCTTTAAAAATATTTTATGCCAGCCTCAGATGTCATACTCAGGTCCATGACAGCGCATGCAGGTCCCTGGAGCAGTTTTAGTAGGTACTGCAGTGCACTTCAGACAGGCGGACCCAGGCCCATATCTCCACTACCTGTTACGGTTGTGGAGGAAACAGCAAGCCCTCCAAAACCCACCACAAATCCACTGTACCCACATTCAGGTGCCCCCCTTCACCCGTAAGGGCTATGGTAGTGGTGTACAGTTATGGGTAGTGGGTTTTGGGTTTTTTTTGGGGGGGCTCAGCATACAAGGTAAGGGAGCAATTTATAAAGTCCACTTCAGTGCCCCCTAAGGTGCCCGGTTGGTGTCCTGGCATGTCAGGGGGACCAGTGCACTACAAATGCTGGCTCCTCCCATGTCCAAATGGCTTGCATTTGGACGTTTTTGACATGGACATCTTTGGTTTTGAAAATCGCCGAAAGTCAAAGATGTCCATGTCTAGGGACGTCGAAATTTAAGGACGTCCTTGGATTTGGACATCTCTGACGGTATTTTCAAAACGAAAAAGATGGACATTCATCTTGTTTCAAAAATATGGTTTTCCCCGCCCCCCTGGATTTTGGCATTTTGCAAAGACGTCCAAATCGCAACTTGGGGACGTTTCTTTCGAAAATCCCCCTTTTTTGTCATCTGGGAATTACTTTGGGGGATTTTAGATTATTGGGATATAAAGTTTATTAAGATACACTAAGAGGACCTTTTACTAAACCGTGTAGGTGCCTACACGTGCCCAGCGTGCATCAATTTTGAGTTACCGCCCAGCTACCATGTGGCCCTTGCGGTAATTTCATTTTTGACGCGCATCCACTATGCGCAACGAAAAATATTTTAATGTGGGTAATCGAACAGTAATTGGCATTTTATGTATGTAGACCATTATCACCTGGTTACCAAGTGAGACCTTACCACTAGGTCAATGGCTGGCAGTAAGACCTCAGACCCAAAATGGACGCGTGGCAATTTTCATTATGCCACATGTCCATTTTTGGCAAAAATTTCAAAAAGGCATTTTTTTTACAGGTGCGCTGAAACATGATTCTGCGTGCACTCAAAACAGGCATCTACACTATAGCAGGCCTTTGTAAAAGGGACCCTAAGAAAGGGCCACATGCAGAGATGTATATCCAGTGATAATTTCTTTTAGTTCTAATTGAATATCAATTGAAGATATTACTGGAGTATGCAGACTATTTCTTGAGTTTTCTTTAATGAATATTTTCAGATCAGGTCAACAAGAAAATGAAAACACGAAAGAAACAAGAAATGTAGTAGTAGTAAATGAAGAAATAATTTTAATGTCTTAAATATACACCAGAGACCAAATCAATCTTTATATTTCAAGCTCAAAACTAGGAAGTAAGCAGACCTCAGCAGTGCAACTGGACCGGATGGTATTCATCCTAGAGTACTGATAGAGCTGAAAAATGAACTTGCGGAGCTACTGTTAGAGATATGCAATTTATCCTTAAAATCGAGCATGGTACCAGAAGATTGGAGGGTGGCCAATGTAACGCCGATTTTTAAAAAAGGTTTCAGGGGAGATCCGGGAAATTATAGACCGGTGAGTCTGACATCGGTGCCGGGGAAAATGATAGAGGCTATTATTAAAAACAAAAGTACAGAGCACATCCGAGGACATGGATTACTGAGACCAAGTCAGCACGGCTTTAGTGTGGGGAAATCTTGCCTGACCAATTTACTTCAATTCTTTGAAGGAGTAAACAAACATGTGGACAAAGGGGAGCCGGTTGATATTGTGTATCTGAATTTTCAAAAGGCGTTTGACAAGGTGCCTCATGAAAGGCTACAAAGGAAATTGGAGGGTCATGAGATAGGAGGAAATGTCCTATTGTGGATTAAAAACTGGTTGAAGGATAGGAAACAGAGAGTGGGGTTAAATGGGCAGTATTCACAATGGAGAAGGGTAGTTAGTGGGGTTCCTCAGGGGTTAGTGCTAGGACCGCTGCGTTTTAATATATTTATAAATGATTTAGAAATGCGTCCTCAACTGCTTTCCGTCGCGGGGACGACCAAAGTTCACAGGGGCGTGTCGGCAGTGTACCGAAGGTGGGACGGGGCGTGGTTAAGAGATGGAGTCCTTGGCCGATAATGGAAAAAAGAAGGGCGTCCCTCACGAGCATTTGGTCAACTTTACTTGGTCCCTTTTTCTTCACGACCAAGCCTCGAAAAGGTGCCTGAAGTGACCAGATGATCACCGGAGGGAATCGGGGATGACCTCCCCCAGTGGTCACCAACCCCTCCCATCCTAAAAACAAAACAAAACATTTTTTCCAGCCTCTATGCCAGCCTCAAATGTCATACCCTGCTCCATCACAGCACTACGCAGGTCCGTGGAGCAGTTTTTAGTGGGTGCAGTGCACTTCAGGCAGGCGGACCCAGGCCCATCTCCCCCGTTACACTTGTGGTGGTAAATGTGAGCCCTCCAAAACCCACCCGAAACCCACTGTACCCACATGTAGGTGCCCCCCTTCATCCCAGTTGTGGGGAGTGGGTTTTGGGGGGGGGGTTGGGGGGCTCAGCACCCGAGGTAAGGGAGCTATGCACCTGGGAGCAATTTGTGAAGTCCACTGCAGTGCCTCCTAAGGTGCCTGGTTGGTGTCCTGGCACTACGAATGCTGGCTCCTCCCACGACCAAAAGGCTTGGATTTGGTCATTTTTGAGATGGTCGTCCTCGATTTCCATTATGGCCGAAAACCGGGGACGACCAACTCTAAGGACGACCATATCTAGGTCGACCTAAATGTTGAGATTTGGGCGTCCCCGACCATATTATCGAAACGAAAGATGGACGTCTATCTTGTTTCGATAATACTGGTTTTCCTGCCCCTTCGCTGGAACATCCTTAGAGATGGACGCCCTTAGAGATGGTCGTCCCGTTCAATTATGCCCCTCAATGACACCTAGATCCTTTTCCTGGTCAGTGACTCCTATAGTGGAACCTTGCATCACGTAGCTATAGTTTGGGTTCCTTTTTCATCTGCATTTGCTCACATTAAAAGTCAGCTGCCATTTGGATGCCCTCTGCTGCTCCTTGTGATCTTGGGCAAGTCACTTAACCCTTCACTGCTTCAGGTACACACTTAGGTTATGAGCCATCTGAGAACAGGGAAAATACCTACTGTACTTGAATGTAACTTACCTTGCTCACAGGATAGCATATACTTATAAACACAGTTCTGAATAGCTTTATGAAATAGCCACCAAGAACCACTACTGGGGCTGGTTCTGGATAATTATATTGCCTTTATGAAATAGGTACTTTCTGGACTCTCCACATAGGCACTCTGTTATAAAATTACAACATGGCTCCTTGGAGCATTGTATTATTCCCGTTATACATCTGTTGAAAGTACAGTATAAAGACATTTTCTGCACAGTACTTTAATCAACAAGGGACACAAACAGTAGAATGGAACAGATGGATTTCTTTCTCCTAAATGTAGTTTGTTTCCTTCTAAGGTAATTCAGCAGGCCAAATGGAATTCAGCCATGGTGCCAAAATTCGCAAATCTAACCTCACAAAAAAAATAGCATGAAGCCTATTGATCCTCAGAGAACACCTTAATCTGCAAGATTGCGGATTAAGATATTTTCTGAAGTACAGATCTATCCCCTGCAAAGTGCCTCCTTGCATCAATTATCAAATTCAATTCCCTTAGCTTCTAGCATTCCCTGAAAGTCTCCAATATGTATAGGAGCTAATTTTATAGCAGGGCACTGCCATCCTAGCAGCAGAAATGTGCCTGATTTAAGCCAATTTTATGGTATTTTCCTGTGATTGATGTCCTGATTTCATGATGGGTTCGTTTTGCTGTCTACGAGTGTTTATTTCTTGTGAGAAAACTTAAACCACAATAAATACATAGTTGAAACATTTTTTAAAAAATAAAGGAAACAGAAGCTCCTATGTGCCATTATGAAACAGGATCCCAGAAGCAGTCCGAAGAGCATGCAAATGCTGATGCCTACATTTGCACCTGCTCTGACATTGGTGTAAATATGAGCCGGAACGCTTTCCCCCTCTTTCTATAACAGAGTGCTTAAGTGCCCTCTGCATATTTAAATAATAGAATACTAGCACTTAAGCAGATGAATGTACGCTTATGGAGGAGTGGAGGAGTAGCCTAGTAGTTCATGCAGCAACCTAAGGAGCCCTTTGACTAAGCCGTGTAAGCGTCTACGCATGCCAAAATGGAGTTACCACATGGCTACCACGTGGCTCTTGCAGTAATTTTATTTTTGGTGCACATCCGATACACGCATCTGAAAAATATTTTTTATTTTTGGACGTGCGGAACGGACACATGCGAAGTGGCGTTTAGTGCGTATAAGTCATTACCGGCCGGTTACCGCGCGAGTCTTTACTTCTAGGTCAATGGCTGGCGGTAACATCTCAGACCCAAAACGGACACGCAGCAATTTTCATTTTGCCGCACATCCATTTTCAGCAAATATTTTTAAAAAGGCTTTTACAGGCGCGCTGAAAAATTGATCGGCGCATGCCCAAACCCCGTGCCTACAATACCACAAGCCATTTTTAAGTGTGCCTTTGTAAAAGGACCACTAAGAGCCTGCGGAACTGGGTTCAATTTTCACTGCAGCTCCTTGTGACTCCTCCATTGTCCCAGGTACAAAAATAATAAGTACCTGTTTATAAATATGTAAACCTCTTTGGCTTCTTTTACAAAGCCGCGCTAGTGATTCCCATGCAGCAAATGAGAGGAAGCCTGTTCAATTCCTATGGGATTCCTCTTATTTGCCATGTCGGGAATCGCTAGCACAGTTTAGTAAAAGAGGCTCTTTGATTGTAACCACAGAAAAGCAGTATATTAAGTCCCATCCCCTTTCCCTTATGCACTGAAGTGCTAGCAGAGCACTCAGCGCATAATTTTTTGCAGAGGCTTTTGACATCTAATGAAGTTGATATCTTATACAACTTATTTACTGCACAACTCAAATCATTTTTGCTGTGTAGCTCAAAGAGGCGTTTGAAGGTACATTTTTTGTTGAGGCACCTGACACTTGTTGGAGCCAGTGTTTCACATGGTCAGTACATTATGGGGCCCTTTTACTAAGGTGCACCGAAAAAAATGGGCTGCGGTGATGTAGGTGTGTGTATTGGACATGCGCAGGTCCATTTTTCAGCACGCCTGCAAAAGAGACCTTTTGGGGGTTTGGCCAAAAACAGACGTGCGGCCAAATAAAAATTGGCACGCGTCCATTTTGGGCCTGAGACCTTACCGCCACCCACTGACTTAGCGGTAAGGTCTCACGCGTTAACCGGGCGGTAATGGTCAGCCCACGTGCACTACCGATCACTGCCCGGTTAGTGCCACGCGGTAGAAAATAAAAAATAGTTTCTGCCACGCATATTGAAGGCACGTAAAAATTAGAATTACCACCCAGGGCATGTGGTAGCCAGGCGGTAGTTCTAATTTGACATGCATTGTACACGCCTAGGTGCCTACACGCCTTAGTAAAAGGGCCCCTGTGTGTTGTTAGCTTCTTTTAATAATGTTGTGTATGTTTTAAGTGGAACCTGCTTGGTGCTGTAAGATTATGTATGTTTTTTTTTTTTTATTATTATTTTATTTATCAATGTTAATCATTATTTCACAACAAATTATGAATATGCAATAGGCATTGACAAGGAAATAACAAAACAAAGAATATAGTTTAAGGCCTGTTCGTCCACAAATTAAGAAATTGATCCCAAGAATCAAAAATTTATATTTACGAAGGCAATAAAAAGAAAAACCTCCCTTTGCATATCTCGGGGTTACTGATCCCAGCCTGCTATTATGGAGGGCACATAACATTCGTATCTACTCTAGCATCAAGAAATTCCTTTAACTGTTTAGGGTCTACAAATTGAAACTGACTGCCCTCTAGCATCAAATTACATATACAAGGAAAACGTAATACAAAGTTGATCCCCAATGCCAACGCTCTAGGACGCAGATCTAAGAAAGCCCTGCGTCTAGCTTGAGTAGGCCTTGAGAGATCAGGAAAAACACGAACCTTTGAGCCCATAAACAAGTTTTCTAAGTGTCTTAAAGAAAGTCTCAGTATTGCATTGCGGTCAGGCTCCAATACAAAGGTAACAAGCATAGTAGACCTCTGTGTAATTATCTCCAGTGAGCTTTCAAGGAATGAAGTTAAATTCATTCCATCCCCCACCTTTGGGAGATTTCGATCGTCTCCCTGTGGGTTCCAGATGTAATAGGCCCTTGTTATGGGGGGCAATGAATCCTTGTCCATTCCAAGAATGTCCACCATATATTTCTTGACCATTTCAAGAGGTGAAATTAAAGGAGACTTAGGGAAGTTTAGGAACCTAAGATTAAGTCTACGAATCTGGTTCTCAAGGTATTCCGTCCGTTTATGAAGAAAAATATTGTCTTTAACCAAAACATTCTCTAAAGTTCCCATCTCTTGCAATTTAATATTCAAATTTTCCATTTTAGTGGCCTGTTGTGCAGATACCTGTGCTTGGAGTAGCGCAGCTTCGGAAAGAGTTCTTATATTTTCAGTATTCTCTTTTAAAGTAGGTTGCATGGAGATTTGGATATTATGTACCATGTCCCATAGTGACTCTAAAGTCACAATTGCAGGTCTTACCACACCAGAAATTCCAGGAAGGACTTGAACCTGATCACCAACCTGAGATAGTTTTGAAACAATATCCAGTGGAAGTACCTGTAGAGCTGATTGGAAAAGTGCTTCTCTAGGTTGGGGTTCGTGTTCTATCACCGCAGACCTTTCCTCGAGAAGGTTAGGCTGAGCGTCTCCGTTCGCCGTTCCTACTTGGGCTGCCAGTAATTCCCTTCCGGGTTGAGGTGGAGCAATGCGCTCTACGGGGCTCAGGGAAGCCCCGTTAGCGCTTTCAATCGACGCCGACGCGTCGAGAGCGGCAGAAGGGGTCGAAGTTCCCCGAGGTCCCGGCTGCTGTCTGGAAAACTGCAGGGTCGTCTGTCGCAACGCCAAGGACGCCCCAGGAGCCGAGGAATGCTCCTTGACTTTCCCCCTTCGTTTCCCCATCAAGGAAACCACAAAGGCAGCGAAACCAACAGAAAACACCGGGGTCACCTCGGCAGCAGACTCAGGTGCGTCTGGTCACAGCGCCATCTTGGGATCAGCCAAGATTATGTATGTTTTGAGTGTAACCCAGTTAGAATTGTTGAATAGAGCAGGATAGAAAATGTTTAAATAAATAATTTAAGTGTGAAGCTTGCTGCACTGCATCTAGGCACCTAAATTTTGGTGCCCTGAATTATGTGTATCCACATATTTTATAAAATTTGTAGATAGCTTGTACCTGTGCTTCCATTCTGCCAGAACTTGTCCCTGGGAATGCCTATGTGTGATCTTATAAATAACTCACAATCACGTGCCGATGAACAAAAGTAAACCCGGGCGCTAGCGGTCATTAGCACCTTACTAGTGCCTGCATGAACCAGCGCAGAATGATCAGAGGGGTCTAGCACAGCACATAATGACCACACCAGGCCTTAGCACAGACAGCATGCAAATGTAGTCAAGCTTATTTACATGAGGTCATTCTGTATTCCTCCCAAATGATCAGAAAAGAGCGCCCGAAACAAAACTGCCTTACCGCTACAAAAAAATAACGACAGAGCGGAGCAGGCATTAGGATGTTAGATTTCTCATGATTCTCATGCTTCTCTCATGATTCTTTCTGCAAAATCTACCAGGTTTGATTGCATTTGGAAGCAGGAAGCCCGTGCAAGCCCTTGAGCACTGGTTGTGAGAAACAGCAGACCCGAACGTGAAGCACACATTGGCTTTCTTGTCCTGGGTCTAAGTTGCCATGATTTTAAAAAAAAACAAAAAAAACCCCCAAAGCACACATTGGAATCTGTTACTTGCATCTATATATATATAAGCATCCAGAAAAAAAAATTAAAACCACTTACATTTAGGCTGCAGAAAACAGACGCTAATGCGTACTTCACATACATAGTAGATGACGGCAGAAAAAGACCTGCACGGTCCATCCAGTCTGCCCAACAAGACAAACATATGTGTATATCTTACCTTGATTTGTACCTGCCTTTTTCAGGGCACAGACCGTACAAGTCTGCCCAGCAGTATTTCCCGCCTCCCAAGCACCAGTCCCGCCTCCCATCTCCGGCTCTGGCACAGACCGTATAAGTCTGCCCTCCACTATCCTCGCCTCCCAACTACCAACCTCTCTTCCCCCACCTGCTCCACCACCCAATTTCGGCATAGTAACATAGTAGATGACGGCAGAAAATAGTAGATGACGGCAGAAAATAGTAGATGACGGCAGGTTTTACCAGGTGCATACGCACAGGAGCTGAGCTACCCGCCGAACTCTTCTGTGTGTATGTGCCAACCACAATCCTCCCGCACCAAAGCACTGAATTTCTTAATGCTCAATTTTATGAGCATCCCTATATTTGCATCTCATTAGCTTTGAGCATTAGGGCATTGCTCTTCTGCGCTGTTCCAGTAGCATTTTTATGGCACTATTCAGAATAGCACAGAAGTTTTCATCATTGGCCCCTCAGATAGGGAGTACAATTTGTAAAAAAAAAATAAAAAAAAACCCTCTCCCCGATGATAATTGTAACAAAATACAAAAGAGGAAGCGACAATACCAAGAATCTCAATATACTCCAAGATTAGTGCTAAATGCAAAACAAAATGTGAAATGTGCAAAAACATGTGCGCAGATGTAAGTGCCAATGTACATCAGTCAGTGCAGGCAACCTGACATTCCGTCATTGCACAAACTAGACATCCTATCTTTGACCAAACATTTTACAAAAGTTCTTCTAAGTCGCAAAAATAATGTGCACTTATCTTAAACATGTAGATGTTGCCAATCTCAGTGCAAAGTCTAAAGCCTGTACAGCCGAGATGACACAGTGAAACATAAAAATCAACTGCTCCCTCAACACAGACTGTGTTTCAGCACCAGGGCTTCATCAGGAGGAAGCAGAAGCAATCACAGGTGTGCTTGCCCTGCCAAGATAAGTGATTTCTGCTTCCCTGAAACCTGAGCTCTAATGTGTCACATTTTAGATTATAACATTTATAAAATCAACCCTCAAATTTCACCAACATTTTAAAACAGTAGCCAGACTTTGGAAATACAATGTTTCATGAAATAGGGTAATATCTTAAAGTACCTGGCCTGTCAATGAGCCATACACATACTTGAATACTTTGGCATCGGAGGAAATGTCTTGAATTGGTTCAAGGGGTTCCTAACCCTGCGCTCGTATCAAGTCACATCAAATTCAACCACATCCAAGGCATGGATACCTGAATGTGGAGTCCCACAGGGATCACCTCTCTCTCCAACTATATTCAACCTAATGATGATCCCTTTAGCAAAACTCTTATCAAACCATAACCTCAACCCGTACATATACGCCGATGATGTGACAATATACATCCCATTCAAACAAGACATCAAAGAAATCTCCAGCGAAATCAATAAAAGTCTACACATCATGAACACATGGGCAGATGCATTCCGCCTGAAACTGAACGCAGAAAAAACCCAATGCCTGATACTCACCTCCCAATACAACACAACAGAATTCAACGTGATAAACACACCAAACCTAAAACTTCCAATCTCAGAAACGCTAAAAATCCTTGGAGTGACTATCGACCGCCACCTAACACTCGAAACTCACGCAAACAACATAACCAAGAAGATGTTCTTCAGCATGTGGAAATTGAAAAGAATTAGTCCATTCTTCCCAAGATTCGTCTTCCGCAGCCTAGTGCAATCCCTCGTCCTTAGCCACTTGGATTACTGCAACTCATTATACGCTGGCTGCAAAGAGCAAATACTAAGGAAACTTCAAACAGCCCAGAACACAGCAGCCAGGCTCATCTTCGGAAAACCTAAATATGAAAGGGCAAAACCACTACGAGAGAAACTACATTGGCTTCCACTCAAGGACCGCGTTACTTTTAAAACTTGCACACTAGTCCATAAGATCATTTACGGTGAAGCCCCAGCGTACATGTCTGATTTAATAAACCTACCACCTAGAAACGCCAAAAGATCATCCCGAACTCACCTCAACCTTCATTACCCAACCTGCAGGGGCTTGAAATACAAGACGATACACGCGTCAACCTTTTCCTACAAGAGCACGAAGTCTTGGAATACATTACCACGCAACCTAAGAATGATCAACGAACAAGCCTCCTTCCGTAAACTACTGAAGACACACCTGTTCGAACAAACTTATGGAAAGAGCCAAAACACATAGAGACCACTCACTGTCCACAATGCAATACACATCCACATCTGATCCATCATCCCTTTATCCAGTCAACCATACATTCGTCCACGGAACTATGTACACTATATGTCTAGGCGCCTAATAATGCCCTTTTTTCCCATTGTCTCTTTCTAATGTTTCTATGTTGTTGTCCCATTGTTATACTACCAATGATATTCGAATGCCTCACACAACTCTGCTCAATGTAATCCATAACTTAGTTGTAACAAATGTATCTCTATTATTCAAGTCTTATTGTAAGCCACACTGAACCCGCAAATAGGTGGGAAAATGTGGGATACAAATGCAACAAATAAATAAATAAATAAATAAATAAACTTGAATACACCTTAAATTTCTGGTTGGACTACAGCAGGCTGCTCTTTTATTGTCCTTTGTTTTGCTCCTGTCCTTTCTATCACGAGTGTAAAAGTGCTTTATGGGTTGAGAAATTTTGAGTGTCATTTACTGAATCCAGCCCTGTGCATATTTATGCCGGCTCTGGAGCAGGTGTAAAGATAGCACATGTATGTCTGCTGGGTTATGCATGTGTGCTTTGCAGTTCAGAAATTGAATTTCAATGAGAAATTGTAACCACTTTTATGCAAAATGCTGTTTGAAAACTTTATCTTGTATAACTGCTTATAATATGGGCCCTGTTCACTAAGCCACGCTGTAGGCTCGCAAACATTTTAGCACGTGCTAATGATAGAGACGCTCATACGAATATAATGGGTACCTGCACATTTTAATGGAACACCCCTGACCAACCCATATCCCTCCCATCATTATGACCTCTTTTCAGACCCGCCCAGAAACAGGTGATTTTCTATAACTGGATGCATAAGTGTAGTTCCATATGAATCTGCCATTTTTGGCCCATTTTGGTACCTTGCTTCCATTATAACACATTTGTGTGCTGAAAACTCAGCACAAATAATGTTAGGTGCTATATATAGAATTCCCTAGATTATCCATGATCTGTGGTGCCATATGTTCATGCTTCTATGACCCTCGTCACCTTTGAAAAGTAAGGATTGTCTGTGCATGTCCCATATCTTAAGCAAGTTCAAAGGTGGCTGAAGAAGGCTAGAAGGGCTTTCTCTCCCCAGTTAAGAATGCATGTTATGTTACTGTATACCAGTGGCTTAGCTATGTGAGGCTATGGCAGCCTAGGCCCACCCACATTTCCTCTGGGCCTCTGGTTTTGCTGGTGAGGGTCCCTAACCCCCATCAACTGAAGCCTTAGCCAGCACCGGTCTCTGGTCCCGCCTCATTGCCTGCCCTTTCTTCCCCTCACGTCCGGCAAACTTCTTTTAGTGAAACTGAGCATGCTCAGTTTCACTAAAAGGAGCATGCAGGACATGAGGGGAAGAGAGAGCAGGGCAGGTAACATGGCGACGTTGGAGACCGGCGCTAGACAAGGCTTCAGCTGGTGGGGGTTATGGACCCCCGTCAGCCAAGGTATTTGCTGCGGCAGTGGGTGGGGAGTGACAGGGTGGGGGTGGGGGGGGGGAGCAGCGGCAGGGCGGCAGACCAAAATGTGCCCCCCACCTCCGGCTCTGGCTCCCCTCCCACCGCAAGGTCTGGCTACGCCCCTGCTGTATAAAGAATCCCATGAAATGTTCGGAACTGATTAGCTCTAAACCATGACCTGGATTTATACTTTCCTTCAGTTACAACCCACTGACAGTACAAGTACCTGGTCCTGCTTCACTTTCAAGGTTTGATTCAAACTTGATCTCAGCATAAAGAGCCAAATCTGTGAACTGGAAATGTTGATTTTTATTCTTCATGTTATGCACATTCTTTTAATGCTGACAATATTAAGAAAAAGAGGAATATTTGATTCAGACTATCAGTGCCAAGCACATTGAGTAGCCATAAAGCAGAGAACTGTAGTCCAGCCAAGAAACTTGCAATCTGCCATGCTTGTAGGAGCTGTACTGTAATTCATCACATTACATGACCCTAAATTCTTAAAAGTAAAATCTATCACAATGGGATGGTTGCATTAAGTATGGTTTATCCCACTTTGTTATACTACTTACTACTAAACATTTCTAGAGCGCTACTAGGGTTACGCAGCGCTGTACAGTTTAACAAAGAAGAACAGTCCCTGCTCAATGGAGCTTACAATCTAAAGGACGAAATGTCAAGTTGGGGCAGCCTAGATTTCCTGAATAGAGTTCCATTATAATCAACATCAATATCCCAGGGAGTTATTTCAAAACACTTTTCATGAATGAAAACATCTTTTCTTTTTTTAGGCTTTGGCATAATATAAAAGGTTTGGAGAAAGAGATAGTATAGAGTGTTTATGGAAGAAAGAGTTAAAATTAAATTAAGAGCAATTTAGAATCCTGCACTTACAAACCAGGAGGGAATCTTGAATGACCTGCAGATCATGAAGCATTTGAGAGACAATAACCACAACCAGGCCTAAAATATCATCTCCAATGACACTGTCCCATGACAATAGAGGTAAATATTCAGCTGGTGGTGGTCATCGTTTTGTTAAGCACTGGCTGTCTCCAGCTGAATTGTGAGCAGATATTCAGTTCCAGGCCTTCTCTAGGCACTTAATATTGATTTGGTTTGATTTATTTACTTAATATACTGCTTAATACAACAAGGTTTTAAAGCAGTTTACAGTGACCAGGAAATAACAATTTTAAACAAAATAATGACACAAAACTATTATAATACAAATAAACTGTTGGGACAAAATGGAAAACAAATATCACATCTGAAAAAAGAATGTTATAATACAGAACCTGTTAGTGGCTAAAAACTAACACTGCTAATTTCAGCTGGTAAGGAGTTTCATAAAGAAGATCTGTCATAACAAAAGGCTCTATTTCTGGAGCTCCTTGTGACCTTGGGCAAGTAACTTAACTGTCCATTACACCAGGTACAAAATAAGTACCTGTATGTATACTGAACTCTAGAATGAGTCTCCTTTCACCACATATTCAGTCAGTTTAAACCTAATATTCCACTGCCAGAAAAGGACTCCAAGCTCTAAGTCCAATTGTTTTCGTTAATACAGTTGATCACAAGCAAAAGATAGATATACACTTACAGTTTCGAGTCTGTTCAGTGACCAGCCCTTCTGATACAGACAGAGAAGGGGCTGGGCAGAGAATAGCTTCAAGCTCCTGGTAATAGGTAAATATTTAAAGGTAAAAGAAAATCACCATGATTTTCAAAGGCTTGGGCTATCAAGCAGTAGGATTACTGCCTCAGCATGGAGAGGATCAGGTCTCTCAACACACTGGCAGTTTAACAAGCTGCCATCCTTCTCTTCATGAAAGCTAGACAGGCAGGCAGGCAGGCAATGGCATTCAATGGGAGGGGTAATTTGCTCCTCCCAGTATCACGGCAGCCAAGCAAAATAGAAGGGCCCCTTAAGGCAATCAGAGTGGGAACAGAGTACAAGTGCCCAGAAAGGGTCCATTACCCAAGGACTACAAACGCCAGATAGCTAATTAATCACAGCTTAATACTTATATATACACTAGTAAAAAAGGCCCGTTTCTGACACAAATGAAACGGGCGCTAGCAAGGTTTTCCTTGGAGTGTGTATGTTTGGGAGAGTATGTGAGAGTGACTGTTTGAGAGTCAGAGTGAAAGTGTGAGTGTGTGAGAGAGAGAGTGAGTCTGGGTGTCAGTGTGTTTGTGAGAGAGTGTGTGTGAGAATGAGAGTGTGTGTATGTGAGACACAGTGTGAGAGAGAGTGTGTGTGTGTGGGCAAGAGAGAGAGTGTGTGTGAGACACAGATTCTCTGTGAGAGTGAGTGTATGACACCAAGCGAGTGTGTGAGTGACTGTGTGGCACATAGAGAGTGAATGTGATACTGTGTGAGACAGAGTGTGTGAGAGTGAGAGTCAGAAAGACATTGTATATGAGAGAGAGAGTGTGAGCCGTGCCCTCCCAATCCATGGCCATCTGTCCCCTGCCCCCTCCATTCATCCTTTTCCAGCAATTCCCCTCTGTCCCTGAGCCCTGCCCTCCCAATCCATCGCCATCCATGTTTGTCTGTCACCTGCCCCCTCCATTCATCCCTATCCAGCATTTCCCCTCTCTGCCTGAGGCCTGCCCTGCAATCCATATCCATCCATGGCCATCTGTCCCCTCCATTCATCCCTATGCAGCAATTCCCCTCTCCCTGAGTCCTGCCCTTCCAATCCATGCCCATCCATGCTCCTCTGTCACCTGGCCCCTCCATTTTTCCCTATCCAGCATTTCCCCTCTCTGCCTGAGGCCTGCTCTGCAATCCATATCCATCCATGCCCATCTGTCCCCTCCATTCATCCCTATCCAGCAATTCCCCTCTCCCTGAGTCCTGCCCTTCCAATCCATGCCCATCCATGCTCATCTGTCACCTGGCCCCTCCATTTTTCCCTATCCAGCATTTCCCCTCTCTGCCTGAGGCCTGCTCTGCAATCCATATCCATCCATGCCCATCTGTCCCCTCCATTCATCCCTATCCAGCAATTCCCCTCTCCCTGAGTCCTGCCCTTCCAATCCATGCCCATCCATGCTCCTCTGTCACCTGGCCCCTCCATTTTTCCCTATCCAGCATTTCCCCTCTCTGCCTGAGGCCTGCTCTGCAATCCATATCCATCCATGCCCATCTGTCCCCTCCATTCATCCCTATCCAGCAATTCCCCTCTCCCTGAGTCCTGCCCTTCCAATCCATGCCCATCCATGCTCCTCTGTCACCTGGCCCCTCCATTTTTCCCTATCCAGCATTTGCCCTCTCTGCCTGAGGCCTGCTCTGCAATCCATATCCATCCATGCCCATCTGTCCCCTCCATTCATCCCTATCCAGCAATTCCCCTCTCCCTGAGTCCTGCCCTTCCAATCCATGCCCATCCATGCTCATCTGTCACCTGGCCCCTCCATTTTTCCCTATCCAGCAATTTCCCTCTCTCCCTGAGTCCTGCCCTCCCAATCCATGCCCATCCATGCTCCTCTGTCCCCTGCCCCCTCCATTCATCCATTTCCAGTAATTCCCCTCTCTCCCTGTGCCCTGCCCTCCTAATCCATACCCATCCATGCTCCTCTGTCCCCTGCCGCCTCCATTCATCCTTTTCCAGCAAGTCCCCTCTCGCCCTTCCATGACCCCCCCCCCCTCGCATCCATGCTACTCTCTCTGCCATGTCCCAGCCTGGCCCGCCCTCTTCTCCCCCCCCTTCGCATCCATGCCCCCCCCTCGCATCCATGCCTCGCATCCATGCCCCCCCCTTCGCATCCATGCCCCCCCACCCCTTCGCATCCATGCATCCCTTTTTTATTTTTTTTTATTCTTTTTAACTTTACCTCCGTGGCGGTTCGTGCAGCGAAGCGTCAGGGAAGGAGGCGGCGCTCCCGACGTCTAGCTTTCCCTTCGCTGTGTTCCGCCTTGTTTTGAAGGCGGAACACAGCGAAGGGAAGGGTAGACGTCGGGAGCGCCGCCTCCTTCCCTGACGCTTCGCTTCCGGATTTGTTTGTTTAGACGCGAGGGCGGGGCAGAGACGGCTGGATGGCTTCACACCACGAACACCACGAACGCCACGAACCCTACAGCCAGGGACTCAGGGAGTGACGTCAGATGGCTTCAGAACGTTGTCCTCATTAGAACGTTCACGGTGCGTTTTATTATATTAGATATGGACAATGTAATCTATCACACATAGACAGCAAGGTCTGCTCCCAAGCACATGGGGCAGAATCCTATATAATAAAACGCACCTCCAATGTTCTGAAGCTGACCGTGTGGACATAAGCCTTGAGGCATTCGTGCTTCTGTATCCATCTCCTGAAATGATGACGTCTCCCACTTCCGGGTGCGTCAGCAGTGGCAGTGCCCAACCACAACATAGCAGCGCGAGCCAACTCCGTCGTGTACCTGTGTTTGGGGGAGAGGTGCCGGATCGCAGACACGGAGAAGAGGTGGAAACATTTTAGATCGGTAGGAGAGAGGGAAAGATGGCAAAATGCGTGTGGAGGGGTGCTCAGCATATGTGAGTGTTAGGGCAGACGAGTGCGTGTGACTTGGTATATGAATCAGTAGGTGTTCAGTTCTCTGTAGTTCTACATGTAGCTAGGTTGTAAAATACAAAGTCTGATAGGCTTTTAAAGCCAAGTCCTAGGTAAAACGGTAAATCTGGGTTCTTAACACATCCCAAACTTGATAACCTATGCAATTTCTAAGGGTTTCGATTTTCTCTTAGTAGGAATGTAGTCCCTTTACTGTTAGAAAGTAGTGGGGTTCTCCTGAGTTCTTTTAATAGTCCGGCTTCGGGTCTTTAATCTTCCTCATCAAATTTATTCAATGGAATCCACCATCTCTGGCGCTGACAGCACAGGTACAGGACAGCGGCGGGGGAGGGTTTTCAGCGGAAAGGGGGGGGGGGTTGAGTGGGTCACGGCAGAGGGGTCCAGGGGTCAGTAACGCAGGGGGGGGGTGTTGAAATCGGAGGGAGGGGGAGTCTGTAACTCGGTGGGAGGGGCGTGAGGGGGCCTTGAACTGGAAGGGAGGGAGGGGGGTCTGGAACTCGGAAGGAAGGAAGGGAGGGAGGGAGGGAGGGAGGGAGGGAGGTGTGGGTCTCGGAGGGGATAGAGCGAGACAGCAAGGGAGGGTGGGGGATTACCTTGCTAGCGCCCGTTTCATTGCCTACCGAAACAGGCATTTTTTTACTAGTAGTATATAATATGTGAGCCACTTTGATTGTAACCATAGAAAGGCTTTATATCAAATCCCTACCCCTTTCATTTCTGGGTACATGGTGGCCACTGGGAGTTACCTGGGTATTGCTGATGTTCAAAGGTGGTCCCCTATTAACTTAGGACACCCTTTTTGCTGTAATAAATTAACTGGAAAATTATCTGGGTACTGCCACTGAATATTAGCAGTACCTGGGTAACTCCTGGCTCTATGCAGACACCATCCCTGGAACAGCCTGACACTAACCAGATAGTGCTAAAGTGGTCTGCCTACACTTCCAGTGGCACTATTCAGTGATGTGCTAGGTTTTAAAAGAACATGCTAATGCCCAATAATTTCTGAACACACTACAGGAGTCCCATAATATATTAAGAGTCCCTAATGTGATTGAATGCAAACACAAGATGACTGTGATGTGATTACTCCTTGGTATTCTAATACTTCAATTGCACACTATCAAAGAAAGAAGACTCATGAAGAAACAGATTTATTAATAGAATATGCGAATCGATTTTAAACTGGGGAAAGCTGAGCAATGCCTTATTACATAGAGATGAATACTGGACACTTCATTACGTTGTAATCATCCTGTCTCCTACATCCTGATAAAAACTGCAATAATTTATTCTTAGTTTGAGAAAGATAAAATCCTGCTGCTTTCATATGGTTCTCATCAAAGTGGAGGTGAAGAACTTAGCTATGCTGTAGGCAGTGTTTCTTTACTGTAATCTGTGGATTAGACAGTATTGATGCTGCTGGTCATTTTTCTTCTTAATAAGAGCAACATTCAAATGTTATTAATACTGCTGCCTTGGCAATCTACATTTAACACATAGGGTCTTGCCCTCTTCATGGCACATGGACCATCCATCAAGACGGAATGTTTTCCAGTTCATTATGGTTGTCATCTAAAGGAAAAAGTGCTTAGACCTTAAACGTGTCTGCCATGATAAAGGTGCAAATGATGTAGCTGTTACTAACATTAGAAGAAAATTCAGAATTTTATTTAAAAATGTATTTACACCCTAGTCTCCTATGTTTTACTATAGTGAAAGATTTTTTTAATGGAAGTCATAAGAGGTATAATTTATTGATATTTTTATTTACATATTTATTCATTCTATTAACTGTTTGCTCTTGGCATTTTACAATAATAAACAGAGGAGCAGAAAAACAGCAGTATTAAATCCACTTCATGTTAACTGGATCAGTTATTTAGTTAACTTGAAATGATTTTCAGCCAGCTCACATGGTTTGTCGGACCTCTAAATAAGTAGTCCTAACGTTAGCCAATTAAGTGATCCGATTAACTTTAGGAGAGATATTAGTGCTGACCAAAACACTGGAGTTAATAGGATAGTGCTAAATATCAGAAGAGTTTCTCACAGAAGCAAACAAAATATTTATGTTTATATTTATTCCATTTCAATATACCACCTTTCGTACCAGGAAACAGACCAGTTTACAATCAGATTCAGAAGAGGGTGAACATAACGCCATTAACTGATAGGAAAGCAGAATAACGGAAAAGCAGGTATTAACAGAGACCAGAAGAGACAACCAACACATCGGTAATGCCACCTGCCATCATGAGGCACTCCAAAATGCACGATTACACATCACAGACAAGTTTGAAGTCCTGAGCAAAAGCACGGGCAGCATTTTCCCAGACCTGAGCTATGGATGAGAAATAATATAGTGGTCCTTTTATTAGAATGATTAAGAAATGGGCTTAGCATGTTTTAACGTGGAACTTTCCTGCACGCTAAACTCTAAAATGATATGATATGTTTTCACATTTTTAAAATTGTAAACCACTGAGACCCTCTTTTGTAGGTATTGGCGGTATATCAAATTTTATTAAACATAAAATAGGGTTTTTTTTTTCCCTTTTGCAGGTCCCGCACTAACTTTCCATTAGTGTGCAAGACCTGCACAAATATTGATGTGGGAGCATTTGCCAAGTCCTATTTAGGAAGCTAAGAGGAGGTGGTAAATGCTCCCACATCGTCTGCATTATCTAGTTAGAGCGCGCTAATGCAAATGCACTAGCTGGATGACGTTTCTATGACCAATCCCCACCCATTACACACCCCCAACCCCAAAAATAACAACAAAATAAATTTCACACAATTAGTGTGCGCAGACAGGCAAATTATCACAAAACATTTCAATGCATTTTGCAGTATGCTTTTTCTTACGCGCTAAACCCACGTTAGAACTTAGCAAACTTTAGTAAAATAGCCCTTTAATTCTCTAAAACTATTTTAAACAGTTTGGGCAATCCCTGTTTACAGTTTTATAAATCAAGGGCCCTATATTCAGCTGGAGGTGATCAGAGTTTTGCTGACTGCTGCTGCTGGCATTATGCCTGAAAATCGAATGTTGGCCATGTCCAGACTCCTGCAATGAATTTCCAGGTATATGAAGTTTCTGAAAATATAGGGGCTCGTTTACTAAGGTACATAGGTGCCTACGTGCGTCCAACGTACGTCAATTTGGAACTAGTGCCCCGGGTGGTAATTCCATTTTTTACACACATTCAATACACATGGAAAAATATTTTTTATTTTCTACTGCATGGCGCTAACTGGACAGTAATCAGAAGTATGCACATTGATGATTACTGCTCGGTTCATGCATAGACCTTACCGCTAAGTCAATGGGTGGAGGTAAGGTCTCAGACCCAAAATGGATGCGCACAAATTTTTATTTTGCCGCACATCCATTTTTGCCCCCCCCCCAAAAAAGAGGTCTTTTTTGCAGGTGCACTGAAAAATGGACCTGCGCGTGTCCAATACACATGCCTACAACAGCGCATGCCATTTTTCAGCGCACCTTAGTAAAAGGGCACCTTAGCCAGTTAAGCTGCTAATAAGACAAAACTTTTTAGTGGCTCATTCAGCCTTCAGTTTTTCAGGTGAAAACAGTTCCATGGTTGAACAAATACTGTACTGTACTATGATCCTTCTAACTTCTCAGCATGTGACTGTTCTGTTTACTTTCAACAACCATGAGTCCCTATTCAGCAGCTGTCTAAGTTGAAAATGAATATAATTTACTCTTACAAAGCTGGGAAGGCTATAAAAGAAATCTCTAAATGTTTACAGAAAATATTTCTTCACTCAACGTGCAATTAAACTCTGGAATTCATTGCCAGAGAATGTAGCAAAAGCGGTTAGCTTAGCAGGGTTTAAAAAAAGGTTTGGATGGCTTCCTAAAGGATAAGTCCATAGACCTTTATTAAAATGGACTTGGGGAATATCCACTGCTTATTTCTAGAACAAGCAGCATAAAATGTATTGTTCTGTTGGGATACTTGTGACCTGGATTAGCCACTGTTGGAAACAGGATGCTGGGCTTGATGGACCTTTGGTCTATCCCAGTATGGCAATACTTATGTACAGCTGACAATTCCAGAAACATTGTTAAAAAATGTTAGTTACATGGAACTGTTGAAGTGAAGACAAGATCTAAAAGATTAAACATCTTAGTGGTCGGAAAGGCCGAAAATTTTTTTGTTTCCTTAATGTACTGTATTTTTCCGTAAAATTTATGCCGATTGCTTCTTCACATTGCTTTGTGATATATTATAAATATGAATAAAATAAAATAAAAAAAAAATAAAAGACTTATCATCTGACAGAACTTCCCAAAAATCATGACACTGGAGCAGCTGTCCACAGGTACACAATACAGAATTGCTTTCACAACAATAATCTGCATGGGAGCACTGTCAGAAGGAAACCTTTTTTCCAACCTTATCACAAAAGACTTCAAATAAAGTATGGAAAAGAAAACCTTGACAAACCTTAAACTTTTTGGAACTAAGTGCTTGGGGCTGATGAAATAAAAATTGAACTGTTCAACCGCAGTCAAGCAAGATATAATTTGGGGAAAAAAGGTAAAGTAGGGGAGTGGATGCTTTGGGTGTGTGTGAAAGCCAATGGAAACTCTTGGGTGGAAGGGTGAATATGACTTCTGAAAAATGGCTTGCGGTAGTGTAGGTGCGGGTTTTGGGCGCACGCAGATCCATTTTTCAGTGCAACTGCTAAAAATGCCTTTTTTTGCTGAAAATGGACGTGCGACAAAATCAAAATTGCTGCGTGTGCATTTTGGGTCTGAGACCTTACCACCAGCCATAGACCTAGCGGTAAAATATTTGGGCAGTAATGACCTGCGCACGTCCATTACGCATGCCAGAAAATAAAACATTTTTTTCGGATGCACGCCAAAATTGAAATTACCGTAAGGACCACGCAGTAACCGGGTGATAGTAAAAGGGGCCCCCAGTGTTTAGTTTCTGTGTAGGGATCTGTAGCAGTCAGACTTATTCTGTATTTTCAGTAGGAAGTATATTGATATTCTAGGGCTCTGCCTCTTTATAGGTAGAGTTGTTAGAATTTGAGTCCTGGACATTACCTCTTTTAGGTCTCTGCTACCCACAAGGAGCAAACTGTGAAATGCTTATGAGGCTACTGTAAGTGTGATAGTGAACCAGATCGTATAGGGTGAATATACAAGGTGAACTTTCTGACCCTTGGGATGCAGTGTGTGGAGTGCCTCAGGGGTCTCCTCTCTCACCTTCATTGTTTAACATCTTGATTCAGCCCTTATCAGACTATTTAGACTCACTTCAGTTGCAGTTTTATATATAGATTTTTCATCTAGTAGTGCTGTCATTAATATTGACCCTATTGGATTATTGTAATTCCATTTATATTGGCTATACAAAATCCTTAATAATGAAGTTGCATAGAGTGTGGCAAGGGAGCTGGGGCATGGCATGAGGGAGGGGCATGGCCAGAGCATTGAGCTGGGCAGGTGTCAGGTTTTTCTTCGGCAAAAAGTTGGCAACTCTACTCTTTGCTCTCCCGACCAGCCTACCACAGCCTTCTTGAAGGTTTCCACTGGGGATAGAGTGGCACCCAACAATCCCCTTGTTACTTTGGTGTGGTCCTTAGTCATCATCCATCTCCCACTGACACTGGCGCTCTGCTCTCCAGCCATCAACTTAGCAGAAAGAGAAAGAAAAAGAAAGGCAGTTTTCCTCCAAAATCTCTTAAACCCCTCTAGGTAATTCCCTAAAAATACTCAGCCGAAAATAAATAAATAAATAAAATAACCAAGACAAGAAAAGGACAAAAGTAATGAGCAAAGTCCTAAACGCTCATTATCTCAAGCTCCTGGGTCTTGAACAGGTTCATTTTCACCTTTTCATTTAGAATCCTCTTATGGGGCTCTGCTCAGACTCCCCATCTTATCTCTTTAGCACACTCACAGAAAATAGTCCTTCTAAACTTCAGAGTTCAGTTTTAAGGCCTTTAGGTAGCTACAGGAAATATCATTACCTTGGACATCTTTATGCACATTAATGCAATTCCACAATCCTCAGAAAAGTAGCTTTTGGAGAAAGGTATAGGAGAACAACTCAGAAGTTACCAAAAGTAAAACTGTATCAAAATATCTCGATCTCCCTCACTGCCTGCCTGCTCAGGATGAAATGTGGTCTAGTCTCTCATAGTTCAGCTTGAACATTCAAGGATATTTGAAACAGATACATCTTCTTGGTTCCCCAAACCTCCTCAGAAACACCAAAACTTACTCACAGATCACTGTCTTACAATAAACACCAGTTGACCTTGTCGTAATTTTTCACCAATGAAGTTTAATCTCATACCTTTCATTTATTATTATAAGATGAACTTTCCTTACCTGAATACCTAATCAATTCTGTCTCCTCTACCTTAACTATGTATTTTTCTTTTCCAGAACTGATAATCACCGTTACGGAACTATGTAAGCCACATTGAGCCTGCAAATAGGTGGGAAAATGTGGGATACAAATGTTATAAATAAATAAATAATGTCTATTGTAAAACTAGCTGCTACAACACTCAGCTAGAAATTGAACATGCTTCTCCAGAATCTTCTTTTGGTTTGATCTCCTCTCAAGCCTTCTCTCACTGTTAGGACAAGCTGGCCCAGTGTGGCTCCTATCCTCAGGCTATAGCCTACCTGGCAAGCCAGTTTCCCCTTCAGCTGCCTCTGAGCCCTAAGCTCCTTGTGTGACAGCAGCATCTCTGTCCAATTCTGGCACAACTCCCCACCACCAAACCCAAGCAGGGCTTTTTATAACTTCTTCCAAAACTGCAGGAGGACACAGCCCCTGGCCACTGACAGGCAGGCTCAACGACAATTACATTGCACTTTTAGAGAGCACACACACTTAGGAGTACGGACTCCAGAATCTTCCTGATTCTGAATAGAGAGGGCAGATATCTATAATCAGATATTCTAATTTACAGTTAAGCTCCCACTCAGTTTTAAAAAATAGAGCAAAGACATAAGTTTCAGAATACCCCTCATTATTCTACTGTGGACCTCACACATTAAAAATGCCTAGAAATCATATATAGCCTACCTCACAGCCCTTCTCAGCTCGGCCATACCCTTTATAGCCTTTTTCATAGACCTTCCCAAACAACCTGATCTTATTGTCTTCCAGAACAACTAAAGCAGGATAGAGTTCTCTTTTTGGTGAGAGACAATCTCACTATGAACTATTCTTACAGAAGTTGTACTGTCCAATTGGGTATTTGAAACAATGGGCCAATGGAAGAGCATTTTCGAAAGGGACGTCCAAGTTCTGATTTGGACGTCCTTGCAAAATGGCGAAATCCAGGGGCAGGGAAATTGTATTTTCGAAACAAGATGGATGCCCATCTTTCGTTTCGAAAATACCATCAGGGACGTCCAAATCCTTAAATTTGGACGTCCCTAGACATGGACGTTTCTGACTTTCGGTGATTTTTGAAACCAAAGGCGTCCAAGTCAAAAACATCCTAATGCAAGCCACTTGGGCGTGGGAGGAGACAGCATTTGTAGTGCACTGGTCCCCCTGACATGCGAGGACACCAACCGGGCACCCTAGGGAGTATTGCAGTGGACTTCATAAATTGCTCCCAGGTACATAGCTCCCTTATCTTGTGTGCACAGCCCCCCCCCCCAAGTCTCCCCAAAACCCACTACCCACAACTGTACACCACTACCATAGCCCTTACGGGTGAAGGGGGCACCTAGATGTGGGTACAGTGGGTTTGTGGTGGGTATGGGCCTGGGTCCGCCTGTCTGAAGTGCACTGCAGTACCCACTAAAACTGCTACCGGGACCTGCATGCGCTGTCATGGACCTGAGTATGATATCTGAGGCTGGCATAGAGGCTGGCACAACATATGTTTTTGAGGGTGGGAGGGGGTTAGTGACCACTGGGGGAGTAAGGGGAGGTCATCCCTGATTCTCTCCTGTGGTCATCTGGTTATTTTGGGCACCTTTTTGTGCCTTAGTCGTAAAAAAAACCACATCCGGGTTAAAACATCCAAGTGTTCGTCAGGGACGTCCTTGTTTTTTTTGATTATGGGCCAAGGACGTCTAAGTGTTAGGCACGCCCAAGTCCTGCCTTCGCTATGTCTCCGACACGCCCCCTTGAACTTTGGCCATCCTTATGACGGAGTGCAGTTGGAGACATCCTAAATCGGGTTTCGATTATACCGATTTGGATGTCCCTGGGAGAAGGACGTCCATCTTCTGATTTATGTCGAAAGATGGTCGTCCTTCTCTTTTGAAAATGAGCCCAATAGTGACTTACCTATGTGTCTCCCATTTTCTGGTTCCAAGTCTATTATTCCAACTACTAGGCCACCCATACTAACTTTCCTCTTTGTATGTATAATTATCACCGATGACATGCAGAAATAATGAAAAGTTTTAGGCCACCCTAGAATTTTCCAGGAATTAGAAACACTACTTTAAGCCTACATCCGTTATTTACTGTGAGGACTAGAGTTGGGCCTTGTTTTCAGCACTGGAAAAAATCGTCTCATCCTTTATTTTGCAGCTTTCTGCTGCTTCCCCCTTCCCCCCCAACCACTTCTTTCTTCAGTTTGGTGCACTCTATTACAGCTTATATGTTACTGTATAATTAGATTGTGTTGTGTTTATATTTTTTTGTATTACGTATGGGTAAGTTATTTATACTGTATATATATATATTTTTTTTAAATCATTTATTTATAATTTTTCATTTTATAAGGGTACTGTATATATTTTTGTATTCTAAACATGGAATACAAATGTTTACATCCCCACTAATTCAAACAGAGAAATAAGTAACACATAGCTTGAAGAGAAAATCTATTTAATCATCAAGAAATATACTGATTTATATAGTTCAACATTTCCTAAAGCCCATTACAAAATAAGGGTCCATCAACTATTTCAGGCTTCAGCTGTGTTCTTTGGTCATCAATGGTAATTCCAGTGAGTGAAAATGCCCTTTCAGATGAGGAACTGATTTCTGGAACTGCTAAAAGATACTTTGCAAGTTGACTTAGTTTAAGCCATACTGCCAAAATGATAAAATATTCTCTCAAGTTTCCGAGTTCATTAAGTAGCTGTTCTTACAAATCACTGTGCTGATGTTTTGGAGGTACTACCGCTTTAACATTATTACTGTTAGTGTGGTAATGCTATGCAGATCATTCTTGTTCCCGCAAGAGGTGCCATGGATACCTCAGTATTACCGCCTTCCCTATTTCTGTATCACACTTTAGTGCAGGGGTTCTCAATCCAGTCCTCAGGGCACACTTAGCTAGTCAGGTTTTTGGGATATCCACAATGAATATGCATGAGAGAAATTTGCATGCACTGTCTCCACTGTATGCAAATCGATCTCATGCATATTCAGTGTGGGTATCTTGAAAACCCAACTGACTAGATGTGTCCCAAGTACTGAGTTGAGAACCCCTGCACTACCGTGTACTTTCTTTCAGGGCAAACAACATTGTAACCATTTTAGTAGTTATCACTGATATGTAAGACTTGATTAAGCTTTTGGAACAGAAAGTGTCTTTTCTGTGTGATGTACTGCAGAAAAATAATAGCTCTCTTAGGCATGGAGAGAATTTTATAACTGGCAGCCTCCAATTAGCACATGTAAGTAGGATCCCTGCCTATGTCCTGCCCATGTTCTGCCCCGAACTATGGGGTCAATTCAATAAAGGGTGCTCAAACTTAGACACCTAAAATTAGACCACTCAACTAATATCATATAATGGTGCATTTGCGCACCTAATCTGTTACAGATACTACTGTACATAAGAACATAAGAGTAGCCATACTGGGTCAGACCGGTGGTCCATCTAGCCCAGTATCCTGTTTCCAACAGTGGCCAATCCAGGTCACAAGTACCTGGCAGAAACCCAATTAGCAACAACATTTCATGATACCAATCCCCGGGCAAGCAGTGGCTTCCCCATGTCTATCTGAATAGCAGACTATGGACTTTTTCCTCCAGGAACTTGTCCAAACCTTTTTTAAACCCAGATACGCTAACCGCCGTTACTGCATCCTCCAGCAAAGAGTTCCAGAGCTTAACTAGTCATTGAGTGAAAAATATTTCCTCCTATTTGTTTTAAAAGTATTTCCATGTAACTTCCTTGAGTGTCCCCCTAGTCTTCGTACTTCTGAAATGAGTAAAAAAATCCATTTACTGTAAGTTGATGTTTAGGTGCCATGTCTATGCCTGGTGTAAATGAGCATGCCTAAATGTTACATTGCACATGCAAATGGGAGTATTTTATAAAGCGTGTGCTAAGATAGTGGCAATGCCCATGGAACGCCCCCTTTGCAGTTATGTGCGAGAACACTTAGGTGCCCAGTTTTAGGGTAGCGCCTAAGTGCACTTATGCGTGTGCCTGATGTTTTACCCCATTTTGGCGCTCAACTGCCATTGTCTCCCATTTGCACACTGACAATTGGGTGCCTAACTTAGGGGTCCTTTTACTAAGCTGCGATAAAAGGGGGCCTGCGCAAGCAGTGTGTAATTTTGATGCGTGCTGAGGCCCCCTTTTACTGCAGCAGATAAAAAGCTGGCCATTTTGGGGAAAAGAAATAACCATGTGATAAGTGGCCATTTTGGTAGGAAGCCCTTATTGTCACCCATTGAGATGGCGGTAAGGGCTCCCATGCTAACCCGGCGGTAAGCAGGCAGCGTTGCCTGATTACCACCAGTTACGTTCTGGCACTACAAACGTTAAAATATGACTGTAGCACCGGAAATGGCATGTGCTGAGGATGGGAACTACCGCCGGGTTCCTTTGGTAGTAAAAGGGCCCCTTAGGGCGCATTATGTAGGCGGTCAGTGACTCAGCTGTTTGGGGAGGGTGGAGTTTGAGTCTATAACTGTCTGAGAACATATGTCAATGAATAAAAGTGACAAGAAAACTTAAACTACAAACTTCTATATATATATATATATATATATATATATATATATATATATATATATATATATATATATATATATATATATTTCTTTTAGGTAACAGAATTACAGTGGATTGAAAGTATCATTCATAGATGATGCCTACACCCTCCATAGAGGCCTACAGGCAGCCTGCCTCTCTCTTTCAATTCCAACTCCCTGCAGCCAGCCTACTCCCCACTCTCTCTCTCTCTCTTACATATCTTCTCTTGCTCCCCTTCCATTCTCAGAGAGGTTGTTGAATTTCCTGTCCCATGAGCTGCAAGATCAACAAGTTGTTCATGAACCTTGTTGCTAAAAGTGACGGCTCAGTGGCTGCACAGTGCAGCTGGAAAGAAAGCACATTTCTGCAAAGTAGATAGCCATAACTTTGGGATGACACAAAATCGCCACTGCCAAACTCCAGTTTGCAGGCACCATGGCAATATGGCGCTCAGGACTTGTTGAGTCTTGACTTGAATGACCTATACGTTCATTATTATGAGCATACAAATCAATAGATCCATAGTAAACAGAAAAAGACATAGGCATACATTAACCAATAGATGCCCTAGGAAACTCTGTCACTGATAAGCACAGTGCATATACTCCAGGGAATAAGGCACCAAAACAACATAATAAACAGAACAGTATTTGCTGTATTCTGGAAATATATACACCTACTTTAACACATACAACAATTTATGGATATCCAATATGTTTGTTGTGCATGGGATAGGGTTAAGGAAATTGTTGGACACTAGAGTAGGGCAGAGAAGGAAGATGCTAGACCAGAATGCAAAAGTGCCAAGGGTGACCCATCCCAAAGAGTGAGACGTACTACCCTAAGAAGTAAGACTGAAGGCCAATGAGTGAGGTTTATTTTCCAATGTACTTGGTGTATAAATTTAGCATAGTCATGAAGGGACTCAGGTTCAGGGAAGGGCTGCTGGCTACTCTTATTGACAAGTAATGCTTTCATATGCATTTCTGCCTCATGGGTGACGTTACATATTTTATACTCAAGTATATCAAGCACTTACTAACACTAAACCTCATACATATCTATGAAAACAATTCAACTATATTTAAAGATCCCTCAAAAAGCAGCGTCTCATATTTTAAACCTGATCACACAGAAGTCTGCTATAAAGATAACCACCTCAACACACATTAGATCCAACAAAAGTTTCTAAAACCACGTCTGATGTTATGGCAAACTAAAATTAGACTTTTAATGTCACTTCAATAAGACCATTAGAGAACTTACTTCCAATATAGTGCAAATATACCATAGACCTTGACCATAGCTGCATCATGCAAGGTTCCACATTAGGAGTCACAGACCAAGAAAGGGATCTAGGTGTCATCGTTCATAATACATTGAAACCTTCTGCTCAGTGTGCTGCTGCGGCTAAGAAAGCAAATAGAATGTTAGGTATTATTAGGAAAGGAATGGAAAATGAAAATGAGGATGTTATAATGCCTTTGTATCGCTCCATGGTGCGACCGCAACTTGAATATTGTGTTCAATTCTGGTCGCCGTATCTCAAACAGATATAGTGGAATTAGAAAAGGTGCAGAGAAGGGTGACGAAAATGATAAAGGGGATGGGACGAATTCCCTATGAGGAAAGGCTAAAGAGACTAGGCAGCTGAGGGGAGATATGATAGAGGTCTATAAAATAATGAGTGGAGTGGAACGGGTAGATGTGAAGCATCTGTTTACGTTTTCCAAAAATACTAGGACTAGGGGGCATGCAATGAAACTACAATGTAGTAAATTTAAAACGAATCGGAGAAAATGTTTCTTCACTCAACGTGTAATTAAACTCTGGAATTTGTTGCCAGAGAATGTAGTAAAGGCGGTTAGCTTAGCGGAGTTTTAAAGAAAAAGTCCACAGACAATTATTAAATGGACTTGGGGAAAATACACTATTTCTGGGATAAGCAGTATAAAATGATTTGTACTTTTTTGAGATCTTGCCAGGTATTTGTGACCTGGATTGGTCACTGTTGGAAACAGGATGCTGGGCTTGATGGACTTTTGGTCTTTCCCAGTATGGCAATACTTATGCACCTCAGTTGTGCCACTCACTGAATATTGATTTTAAACCTGTAAGAATTATGCACCCAACTCCTCATCGGTCCTTAGTATAAAGGTTTTTTTTTTTCAGTTTATTCACATTTTTACAACTCTATTCCTACTTATTCATATTTCCCAACAATTCAATTATAGTAAAGTTAACATAGTTGGAAATACTCATTTCAGGATGAATTCATTATCAGTCAATCAGGTGATTATTTAATCCGACATAGACTATGCTTCGCCCTGGAGCTGTTTCAAGGAACACCCCCTAATTTAAATGGTGCCAGCATTTCTCAGCCCTTTACACACACAGCTTTAAAAAAATCAATAAGGCCGGCACACAATTAGCTGTTTAGCAGATCAATGTGGTTTACAAAAAGGTAAAAACATTAAAAATTAGCAAGAAAAAGAACACCAGGACGTCAGGAGTCAAGACTCACAGAAACAGATCAGCGAACGCGCCAGAGACCGGCGCTGAAGAGGACTTCACCCCCGCCAGCAATGGTACCTGGCGGTGGTGGGGGAGTGGGGGAGAGTTGTGGCGGGACGGGGGGTTGAAAGTGGGGGGGTGGGTCATCGTCGGGGGGGGGGTCAAAAGTAGAGGGGGCCAGGGCTAAATCTGTGAGGGCCCATGCCCCCACCTAGCTACGCCCCTGCTTCAGCACTGTGCTCTTCTATACACTGAATCAAATAATATAGCTGCTCTGCTCTATTCTATTTTTCTAGGGGCCCTTTTACTAAGCTGCCGTAAAAGGGGCCCTGTAATAGTGCCAGTACCCATTACTGCCACATGCCAGGGCCCCCTTTACCGCAGCAGGTGAAAAGGCCAAAAAAAATAGCCATGCATTAAGTTTGCACTTGCTGCGCAGCCATTTCGTGGGGGGAGGGGAGCACTTACCATCACCCATTGAGGAGGCTGTAAGGGCTCCCATGTTAACCCGGCAGCAACCGGGTGGCACTGCCCGATTACCACCAGGTAACTCCTGCACTAGAAAACCAGACCTGATTTTCTGTAGCACCAGAAATCGCACGCACTGGGGTGGAACTACTGCCAGCACCCACGTTGGGTCGGCGGTAGTTCCCGGTTGACGTGCAACAACCCTTTAGTAAAAGGTCCCCCTAGTTTCCACACTTGATGCAAAAGATACATAAAAGCATATGCCTGAGGGAAAAAAAAAGCTGTATCTTTTGTTCGAGTCACTGAAAAACGCTAAAGAAAATTCCTGGTGCTTTCAGTTTTACCACACACAGTGTTTCCATTATTTTCGCATGTTCGATCTTGGAAGACTATTCTTTCACAAAATGAAAATTCAGCAGAACTCCTAATAGCTTTCATATTTCAGTCAAATAGGTGTCATGGTGTTGGATTGCCACCCATCTTTGCAGCTGTATCACATAGCACATTTAACTGCCACTTTTCTCCTTCAAATGGAGCTTATGTGCTGGTCTTTTCAGGGACCTTACTATTAACAGTTAGCACAATCTACAGGCACAAAGCACATTTATGAACACCTGCTGGGGTGCTTTATTAGCCTTAAAATTTTTATTATGACTGCTACATTTTCCTTTAATGGTTTCTGTGACCAGCTGTAAATGACAATCGGGGTCCATTAAGCAACACAACCTCATCATTGGCGCCTGTTCAATAAATGTTGCCATTGCCTAACCAGGTACCATCACCAATTTTGAAAGGCAGAGAGGCAATTTACTTATGATGGAACACATTGTATAGCAGAAAATTAAAAAAAAAATCAAAGCAGTTGCTGAAATGAAATTGTAGGGTCTGTGAAAAATAAAGACAAATGAAATGATAAAAAAAAGATTTTGCACCCTGCACAACAAACAAACAAACAAACAAAAAAAAACACATTGATTTTCTCTGATTACTGATTAGGTGATCAGATTGTAGCAGGTACCTGTTGTCTGTTTGAATCATATTTTATTATTGCACAGGATCAGACATCCAATTTGGAAATCAATGCCCACCTCATCAGTTTTCCCTGAAGGGTTCCATTATTCACAAATGACTGCGCAGGAATGAAAGGCACATTATTAACAAGGCTAGCTGCAGAAACTCCTTGGATGAGTTATTGAATGTCTAAAAGCAAGTTAATTTTAACATCGTCGAGACTCACCAATTGATGTTTCGTGTGCTGATGCTAACCCTTTCTCAGTTAGAGAACTGCAAAAGCACAGAGCAGCTTAGTCATCATTTAATTGTTTGGAAAGCATCGTTCAAAAATGATTAAAACTCATCCATACCGCAGTTTCAAGAAAGAAGGGCATAGGGTTTCAACGTGGTGGTTCACTGGCCATGCTGCACACTGCTGTGCCGAGGACCTGGGTTTAATTCTCCGGCTAAGTTTTCCAATAACCAGGCCAGCTTGGCTGCTGCAGAGGCAGGATTCACAGCCCCTGAGACAGGGTTGTAGCCAGACAACAGAGTTTGGGTGGGCATCAAGTGTTCCCCCCCCCCCCCCCCCCCCCCCCCCCCCCACAAAAAAAAAAAAAAAAACTTATCTCAGCTAACAGGAAAACGCTTTTTTCCACCCTGGCAGTCTGCAACAGGCATGCGCTGAAAACTGAGCATGCAGCAGGTGCCGGTATCATGGAGAGTAGCGTTTTTGTTACCATCAGGGGGAAGTCTTCAGCTGGTGGAGCTTGGGATCCCCACCAGTTACCACTAAACGTGTGCTACTGTTGGGTGGGCCTGAACCCTAAGTGGGTGGGCCCTGGCCCACCCAGGCTCACCTGTGGCTATGCCACTGCCCTGAGAGGAGGAGTCTCAATTATCACAGAACAATGACATCTTATATCTAATAAATAAAATAAAATAAAACAAGGGAAAATAAGGAAATACCTCTTTTACTGCACTAACAATACATTTCTGACAAGCTTTTGAAGGCAAAGCCACTGTCCTCAGGAACTGGAAACCATTTAGAGGTTACTACAAGAGCCACCCCTAAGGGTGAAGATATTGACGTCAATAAATAGAATTGGCTCATTTGCATAAAGACCACACAAATGGACTTGCATTATACAAATCATATTGAATTTTGTAGAGTGAAAAGGATCCCTAGGGGTCTACGCATTCTTAAGAAACCTAGGATGTTCTTAGAAGGTAAAGATTTTATCAAAGATTGCAACACTTTTTTAAACAAGTGTTCTTTAAATCTTATGATGAGATCTCAAGGAAATAAAGTGATAGAATAAAAAAAGAAGTAGAACAGAAAGATAAAGCTTTAGAAGAGGACTGCTGATTACAGTAAATTTATTGAGGAAGTTAATAGGACCTCGGATGAGTATCAGAAAGGTGTGAAGAAAGTTACAGTTGACAAATTTAAGAGAGAAGAAGCTAACTACAAAAAGGTCTAGTATATCAATGGATCAGGAGTAGGCCCCAAATACCTAGACTTGTCACCTTTTCTAACAATTAAGAACATAAGCAGGGTGAATCAGATGGTTAACTGAAAAGTAGGAAGTGAATTCAGAATGAGAAGCACCCTCCCCTCCCCCATCAAATACCCCACTTCCCACCCCTACCCCATCCACTTCTAGGATTCTTTTGTACAACAGCTCATGGAGGTAAATAGAGATGATCACTTATGGAACAAGGAGAGGGAGAGGCAGGAGGAGAAGAACGTCATAAACCAAATCAAACACTCAGTGGTAAATTTGTCAAATACATATTGATTTCAGTCAAAATAAAGTGCTTGGGAAAGGACTGTCATTCATCCCCACACATAAATATAATGCATTATAGACTCAGGTTGATCTTTTTAAATTTACCAGAAAAACTACAGATTCAACATTACTTTTCTAAATTATCTGAAAATCCTTGTGACGTCTAAATGGGTACCTCCTGAATCTTGGCCTTCCTGATCTCTGTATCCAAATGTTTCAGATGTTAGTAGTGAGGAACTTTGAATTTTGGAAAAGAAAAGACACAGGATGTTTCATAATATGACTAAAGAAAATCAAGGATTATAGGGGAGGGGGTAGATTCATCGATGTGCGGTAAAAGATCGCACTTTACTACATCTTGATACCCCATGGGATTCAGCAACATGCGGGAACCTGATACCGCAGGTTGCTGAATCTCACCTTACAGGAATAACACTGCTTGCAACTTGCAAGGAGTGTTATTCCCATAGCCAGATGCTCTCAGGCTGGAAGTAGAGGGTCCCTGCCTCAGTCCTGACTGTATCCCTCGACTAAACTCCCCCCCCCCCCAGCCCCCACCCTCCAGGGGCTACCTGTTAAAGAACACTGGTTTTCCAGGGGAATCCGAGGGTCTGGGGGGTCCAGAGGGTCCTCAGGCAGTAGTGAGGCCCAGTCACTCCTGCCTAGTCTGGTGCCTTTCTGAAAACGGTGCCTCTACCAGTAGTAAAGAGCATTTGCATATTTTGCATCTCATTACTACCTAACCCGCAGCAACTTAAATATGGCTGAGATATTTTAGGTCAGGGCAGCATTGGGACTTTTTTAAGTTGCACTAAAGTCCAAATAACATGACTTAAGGCCCTAATGTCTCTTTATGAATCCCCCCTAAGCTCACTGAGGAACAGCACAGATACAGTCATCAAACTGTCAACAAGGGCAGAGCAGTTATCTTGAACAGATGTGATTACATTGCAGAGATTGCAGATAATAAAGAAACACAAATTTCTACGTACCTCTGACTACAGATCCAACTAAATCCTTACAAAAACAGATTGAATCTCTGGTGACTATGTAAGTAGAAGCAGGCTTTCTTACACCAAAAAGAAAGATTTTCTATGTGTTGAACACCCTGTCATCCCTAAAATATATGTTCTACCAAAGATCCACAAATTTCTTGTGAACCTCCCAGTTGATCAACTGTATCAGTCATCAGATCAGTATAGAACCCCTGTCAAAATTCACTGATTTCCTTCTAAGACCCTTCATCCCCAAAACAAAATCCTGAGTCAATACATATTGGACTAGATTCTATAGATGGTGCTGAAAAACAACGGTGTGGAAAGGAATGTGCCTAGTGCTAGTCTATAACCCACACCTAACATTAGGCACAGTTTATATAATACCGTAGTGCCTGGACCCATGACTAAATTTAGGCGTGACCATTTAGGCCAAGCGTGGATGGGTGTATTCTATAATAGTGCATATAATTTCTAGAGAAGTCCACAACCCACTCATGTCCTTCCCATGACCACACCCCTTTTTGAGATCCACACATTAGAATTTACATGTACCACTTTATAGAATATGCTTAGAAAGTTCCAAGCATAAATTCTAATTAGTGCCAATTAATGCTGATAATTGTTTCTTGTTGGCCAATTATCAGCGCTTACTAGCTTGTTAATATATTGATAGTTGTTGTGTATTTTCGAATTCTTGGATCATTTCTTTAATTTTGTGGTCGATAGGAATTTTGTCATTTTCTTGGTTATTTTATTTCCTTATATTTTTCAAGTATTGTGTATTATTATTCTTGAATGAATATTATGTAAACTAAAATGCTTATAAATAAATAAATAAAAACTAGCTTGTTAAACAAATAAGTTGCTTGCACAGTTTCGTCCCACTGCTAAATTTGTGCACGCAACTTTAGTCGCCATATATAGAATCCAGGGGATAATCAATATACTGAAAGATATTTAACATGGACCTATCTGTGATCCTCTTGGTCACACTAGTCATTGAGTCTTTGTACACCAAATTTCACAAAATGAAGTGCTATCTATTGGTCCTCGGCAGTAGATGTTCTGCCAGAATTCCTACAGAATGTATTATGGTACAAGCTAGTATGGCATTGTTAAAAAATTTCTTCAATTGTAATAGATGATTTTTCCATCAGATAAATGGCACGGCAATGGTGGTCACATGGCCCTGATATTGCTAACCTGTATGTGGAAAGATCTGAGGAAACCTTTTTGAAGAAACACATTCACTGTAAAAATGTTTATCTTTGGAAAAGATACATTGATGATATTTTGTTACTGTGGTAGGGAGACCACCGGCAATCATAAGACTTCTATCAGTGGTTAAACCAATGCGCTGTGAAACACAGAAAAAGGACAGCAGATAAAGGCGCATAACCCATCAGTTTGCCCATCCATACCATCCACTATATCTTCCTCCCCCTGAGCGATCCCCTATGCCTGCCCCATGTTTTTTTGAACTCAGACACAGTACCTGTCTCCACCACCTCCACCGGGAGGTCGTTCCATGCATTCACCACCTTAGAATACTTCCGAGTCTGTCCCCTTTTAACTTCATCTTATACCCTCTCATTTCAGAGCTTCCTTTAAGTTGAAAGAGCCTTGTCTCCTATGCATTTATGCTGCAGAGCTATTTAAATGTCTTAATCATATATCTCCTCTATCTCATCTTTCTTCCAAAGTATACATATTGAGGTCTATGAGTCTGTCTCTATATACTTTATGATGAAGACCTTTGACCATTTTTGTAACTGCCCTCTGGACCAACTCCATTCTGTTTACATATTTTTGAAGGTGTAGTCTCCAGAATTGTACACAGTACTTTAAATGAGGCCTTACCAGAGACTTCCCCTTTTTCCTGCTGGCCATTCCTCTTCCTATGCACCCAAGCATCCTTCGGCTTTGACCGCCATCCTTTCTACCTGTTTGGCCATCATCAGCCCTCCAAAACTCACCAGAAACCCACTGTACCCACATATAGGTGCCCCCTTCATCCATAAGAGCTACTGTAGTGGTGTACAGTTGGGGGGTAGTGGATTTTGGGTGGGATTGGGGGGTCTCAGCAGACAAGGTAAGTGTGCCATAGTAAGATGTGTACCTGGGAGCATTTTTTTGAAGTTTACTGCAGTGCCCCCTAGGGTCCCCCATTGCTGTCCTGGGATGTCTGGGGGACCAGTTTACTAAAAATACTGGTCCCTCCTACATCCCAATGGCCCGATTTTCTACTACTACTACTACTACTACTAACTAGCATTTCTAAAGCGCTACTAGGGTTACGCAGCGCTGTACAATTTAGACATAGAAGGACGGTCCCTGCTCAAAGAGCTTACAATCTATGTAAGAAAGCACAAAACCTTGTACAAAACAGTATTTTCGAAAAAAAAAGAGACTTGTTTTTTAAAAATAACCTTCTTTCCTATATAGATTTTGGATGTTTTGTGTAAAATGTCCAAAGTCGTACTTAGACTTTATATTGAAAATGCCCCTCCATGTCTCCTTCCACTTAACCAGCTTCTAACCCAGACCAAGGGCACACAGTTTATTTATCAGTTGCCTATACAGAAACATGTCAAAGGCTTTATTAAAATCCAAGTACACCACATCTAATGTTCCCTCTAAATCCAACTGTTTGGTCACTCAGTCAAATTAATCGGACAAGTTTTCCTCTAGTAAAACCATGCTGCATTGGGGTCTGCAATCCATTTGACTCCAGAAACCTCTCTTGCTGCCGTTTTAGAAGTATTTCTTTTAATTTAGTCACCATGGTGATAAGACTAACAGGCCTGTAGTTCCCAGCCTCCTCCTTACTTCCACTTTTGTAGAGAGGGACCTTATGCGCCCTTCTCCAGTCTTCTGGGATCACTCCCACCTCCAGAGAAGCATTGAAAAGGTCAGCCAACAGAGCCACTAGAACTTCCCTAAGTTCCTTCATTACCCTTGGATATATTTCATTGCATTGTCTATCTTTAGTTTAGCTAGCTCCTCCTTAAGTTTCAAATCATTGGAATAGAATATTTGGACATTCTAATTAAAAAGAAATGTGATCATTTTGAAACTACAGTCTTTCACAAACCTACTGATAGAAATAAACTATTGCACTATCAAAGCTTTTATATCAGGAGTCTTAGCATATATAAAAACTGGTCAGCCAGTTTTTATGTATTAGAAAATTATGCACTACTTTTGAAAAATTGGAATATCAAGCAACAAATCTGGGGCAAAAATTTAGGGAGAAAAGTTATCCCGAAAAATGCATTAGCCAGGCATATATAAAAGGAAGAAATATAGATCCCATGTCATTTTTAAATGGACAAAGGAGTGAAAATAAGGACAAATTTGTATGCACTATCCGTTTTCACATTTGGCCAGGAAACATTGAAACTTACTCCAAAGTTTTAATTATTTTAAAGCCTAATCATTAATTGCTATGCATACAGGAGACATCTGCCCTTCCTGTGCCAAAAACAGAGAAAAAGAAACCTAGACATTTTAAATGTGGCAACTATATTTTCTTTACATCCTCGAGTAGTAGTGTCAATGTCAAACTGCATGATTTTTCAGACTGTACGTCAACCAATGTTATTTATGTGATTGTCTGTCCTTGTGATATGCTATACATTGGATAGACCAACCAGATGCTATGGCAGAGACTTTGAGCTTAAGAGTTGCATCAAGAGGAACCATTTGGAAACCACCTAGTGGAAAACTGTAGAGACAAGGGTCACACTTAAGAACTAAAACTTTATGTTTTTCGAGTGATGAAGAGTTAATTTACTGTAATTTTTTACTCTGTTGCATTACATATAATTGTTTTATTGTATACTCCTATCCATTTGGCCGACTTTACTTGGTCCAATGTTTTTCACGACCAAGCCTCAAAAAGGTGCTGAACTGACCAGATGACCAATGGAGGGAATCGGGGATCACTTCCCCGTACTCCCCCAGTGGTCAACAACCTCCTCCCACCCAAAAATTGTTTAAACATTTCTTGCCAGCCTCAAATGTCATACCCAGTTCCATCACAGCAGTATGCTGGTCCCTGGAGCAGTTTTTAGTGGGTACTGCAGTGCACTTCAGGCAGGCGGACCCAGGCCCATTCCCCCCCCCCCCCACTTGTTACACTTGTGCTGATAAATGGGAGCCCTCCAAAACCCACCCGAAACCCACTGTACCCACATCTAGTTGCCCCCCTTTAAGGGCTATGGTAGTGTTGTACAGTTGTGGGTAGTGGGTTTTGGGGGACTCAGCACCCAAGGTAAGGGAACTATGCACCATGGGAGCAATTTATGAAGTCCACTGCAGTGCCCCCTAGGGCATGTGAGGGGAACCAGTGCACTGGTCCTGGCATGTGAGGGGGACCAGTGCATTACGAATGCTGGCTTCTCCCATGACCAAAGGGCTTGGATTTGGTCATTTTTGAGATGGGTGACTTCGGTTTCCATTATGGCCGAAAACCGGGGATGACCATCTCAACATTTAGGTCGACCATCTCAAGGGTCGACCTAAATGTTGAGATTTGGGCGTCCTTGACCATATTATTGAAACGAAAGATGGACGTCCATCTTGTTTCAATAACACGGGATGCCCCGCCCCTTCACGGGGACATCCTCAGAGATGGATGCCCTTAGAGATGGGCGTCCCTGTTCGAAAATGCCCCTCCACGGCTCCTATTTTAGAAGCTGTATTTGTGTTTTAGATGTCTGAAAACTGGCATTTAGACATCCATATTGCACGAATGTCCAAATCCCGATTTGATTAAAGCCAGGTTATAAGCATCTAAGTCTACAGTACGACCATAAGGTAAAGGGAGATGGTCTGACTATATTTTGGGCAGGGATAGGAAGAGACCAAAACATGGATATCCAATTCCGATTTTAGAAGGGGAAGGGATGTCCATGTCCAAAAAGATGAACATCCATAATTAGACCTGGTACTTGGTACGTCCAGGTTACAGAAAGGTGCTTTGAATGAGCAGCTCTCCGCTGGATGGAGTAAGGGAAGTCACAGTAGGTATTTTTGTGTCCATGGAGGGCTCACGATTTAAAAAGAAAAGAAAAGAAAATTGCAAAGGACTGTAGTAGGATTTAACCCACCAGCAACCTCTGGTTCTCTGTTGGCTGTTCTAACCATTAGGCTACTCTTCCACATAAACATCTATGTGGCCATTTTATAATATGGATATTTCTAGGCTGCCACAAAGATGTCCTTGTCTCTTGTTTTGCCCAGTTTCAATGTTTCAGTTTGTAAAATAGACGTATATGCTGGATGTAGCCAGCAATTGGATGTGCATTTCTCATGCATTTTAGAATAGCCTGGATGTTGGCAGATCCTGTTCTAACATACATGAGAAATCGACATTTATATGTTACATACTGACTTGAACATCCTTATTCTGAGTTGGATGTCCTTTCTAAAATTAGCCTCTATGTACTTAAATGTCTTGTTTTAGTTTTGTTTTTGTTCTTATTTTTTATTTTTCATTATTCCTTTGATTATTTTTAGTTGCAAAGTTGTTTAAGTACATGAAATAGTTTCCCTTAAAAAAAAAAAGAAGGCCCTGTTTTGAAATTGCTGTGTTTTAAAAGAATGTTTAATGTTTGTTTGTGACTTTTATCAGCAATGATGTCATTGTGATGTTTTTGACTGGACACAGTCTGTGTTTTGGCGTAAAACAACACCTGCCTCAGGGGTCAATTCAACAGATCAGCACTAATCACATGAGTTGTAGCTCAAAATTTAATGTTTAGTGAATGGACAATCCACTCTGGGAACGGAGAGTCACCGCCTTGATGCGGAACAACCTGCCATAAAAACATATGAACTGGGACAGACCGAAATTCTTATGTTTTTATGGCAGGTTGTTCCGCATCAAGGCTGTGGCTCTCCGTTCCCAGAGTGGATTGTCCATTCACTGGACACGGCCCAAAAAAACATTAAAAATTATTTTAAAACATAGCAATTTCAAAAGAAGGCCTTCTTTTTTTTTTTTTTTAAAGGGAAACTATTTCATATACATAAACAAGCCTAGTATCCTGTTTCCAACAGTGACTGATCAAAGTCACAAAACCTGGTAAGATCCCAAAAGAGTAGGACAGATTATTCCAGAAATAAACAGTGGAATTTCCAAATCTATCTTAATAATGGCTTATGAACTTTTCTTTTAAACACTTGTCTAAACTTTTTTAAAATCCTGCTAAGCTTTTACCACATTCTCTGGCATTGAATTCCAGAGTTCAATTTCACATTGAGGGGTCCTTTTACTAAGCTGCAGTAAAAGGGGGCCTGGGCTAGCGTCAGCGAGTTTTTGATACACGCTGAGGCCACCTTTTATTGTGGTGGGTAAAAGGCAGGCTATTTTGGTGGGGGAGCTTATTGCCACCCATTGGCAGTGCGATTACCGTCAGTTAAGGCCCAGTGATACAAAAATCTAAAAAATTACTGTAGCGCAGATACTGGGACCAACATGATCAGAAAAATAAAGTCACCAGACAACAAAGGTAGAAAAAATAATTTTATTTTCATTTTAGTGTTTGGCAAATGGCCAATTTGAGAATTTATATCTATCTTATTTTGCACTGTATAGGAGTTAACATGTTTCTTTCTGGTAGTGTTCTGCATGCAGAGTCTAGCTTCTTAGGATTTCAGGTTAATTTTTGCCTGTATTTGAAGAGGGGCTATCTGTTCTGCATGTGTGACTGCAAGGTCAAGTGTCTGAATAGAGATCTGTTTGTTAGGTTCTGAGATTTTGATAACATATTGTGTTTCATATTTGGCAAGACTGTTCTCCTAATTCCTGGTCTGTGTACTAATTTGGTTTGTGTCATTTAGTACCAGCTGTACCAGCTTAAAGAAATGATAATGGAAAAAATGACAAGTTATTTTTCTTCTCCTATACTGGTATAATATTTTCATTGATCTCTTTTACTAGCCATGGTGCATATAAACAGGTGTGTGGCTACTGTGGGTGTGGCTACTCAAAGGGGTGGAGTCAGATAGTGACCCAACCCCTAAGGTTATCCATAATGAGTACGGGTACCTTTTTTCCTACAAAAAAAGCACTGACTAATACTAATAATTGTAGAGAAAGACTGTCTCAAAATCTATCCACAGTCTTGTTATCTATATCATTTCACTTCATTTATTAGTTCTTATACTCCACATTATCCAAAGTTTTGGTCAATGTGGCTTACAGTGTAACAGGGTGAAACATTACACACAACTATAAATAACAATGTAAGTAGGGTGGATACATGAGGGATATATGGGTAACATGAGACAATCATAGTATAGCTAAGGCAGAATACATGAAGTAATGGATTGCGATGTGATGGTCAGCAAAACGACAGATTGGTGGCAGTTTGACATTTTAACAGTGTGACAAATTAGTAGCAACTCAACAAAGTGACCAAAGGTGGCAACACAGAATGCTTCAGAATTAAGAATTAGTTCACCTTGGTCAATGCAGTCAGTGAGATGTGCCAGCACCGAACCACAGTATTACAAAAAAAAAAAAAAATAGTGCTCATACGTGAGCTTATTTTTCCTGAAAGTAAAATATAGTAGCTTTCTCCTACCTGCAGCTAGGGCTAGCTTCCATTCATCAGCAGTCTTGTCCTTTATACAATGTAATAGCGTGTCAAATGCTATGGGGTGTTTTGAGCAGGATTCTGTGCTGCCAACACAGCAAAGTATGTAAAAATCAGTATTTAATTATGGGTGCATTTCCGAGGGAGGAGGGATTTCTTTCACTAAGAGAAATAAAGGAAGAGGAGAGAGAGGGTATAATCTGCAGTCGGATTCCTGCTTTAATTCCAGAGTTGATGCCGCTCCTGGGACTCTTTCATTTTCGAAGAGAAGCCCGGACTAATTAAGATGGAAAGAAATAGGGCAGCTGGCACTTTGGCTTTTCCTAGTCAGCTCTTGTTGCTGAGTTCCTGCCTGCATTGTGTTAGCGATCCATTTCTACACTTTGGGTGTGTACACTTCTGCACAGTGTGAAATGGAGAACAGCATATTAAAAGGGACATTTTTGATGCGACATCTAAATCTGATTTTAGACGTTTTGCGAAAAGCATCCAAAAATACAGTAGAGAATACGGCCATTTTCAAACCAGAAAAACGTCCAACTTTTGTTTTGAAAATGACCATTTGCTAGAATTTTTCTGCTTAATGTGTCTATCTTTTAGGACTATTTTTTTTTTTTTAATTCCAAGGGAAAAACACACAAAAACAAGCCAGCATTCTTGGTAAACTGGCCACACAGACCTAGGGGGCACTGCAGTGGGTTTCACATAAAAGGTCCCAGGTACACCTCTCACCATTACCCCCTTATGGTGAGCCCTCCAAAACTCAACAAAAACCTACTGTGCCCAACTCTACACTACTACAATAGCCCTTATGCCTCCAGGTGTCACCTATATGTAGGAACAGTAGGTTTTTGGTGGGTTTTGGCGGGCTCACACTTTCCATCACAAGTGTAATAGACTGAATTCACTGAACTGACCAATAGACTACTCCAGGAACCTGCTTGCTGCTCTAATAGAACTGTCCATTTATCATTTTTTGAAAAAAAGTTCAAGTGAGAAACGTAGAAAATCAAGCCATTGGGATGTAGGAGGGGGGTCAGTATTTTTAGTATACTGGTTCCCCAGGCATCCCAGGAGAGCACTAGGGCACCCTAGGTGGCACTGCTGTGGACTTCATATAAATGCTCCCAGGTACACATCTTACCATTGCTCCCTTATCTTGTCTGCTGAGCACCCCAAAACCCACCCAAAACTCACCGCCCCCAAATGTACACCACTACAATAGCCCCTATGGGTGAAAGGGGAACCTATATGTAGATAAATTAGGGTTTAGGTGAGTTTGGGAAGGCTCACGTTTTCCACCACAAGTGTAACAGGTGGGGAGAGGTATGGGCCTGGGCCCACCTGTCTGCAGTGTAGTGTACTGAACCCACCACTAGACTACTCCAGGGACCTGCATGCTGCTCTAATGGACTTGAGTATAACATCTGAGGCTGGTAAGTAATGTTTTTAATCACATTTTGGAGCTATGGGAGAGGGTCATTGACCACAGGGGGAGTAAGGGAAGGTCATCTCTGATTCCCTCCAGTGGTCATCTGGTCATTTCAGGCATCTTTTCATGTCTTATTCATTCTAAGAACAGGTCTAGCTCAAAACATCTTAGTTTTAGTCCTGGATGGTTTTGTTTTGTTCCATTATAGCTGAAAAACATCCTGAAGTCTTAGGAACACCCAAATCCCATCCTTAACACCCCACCCCACCCCCCGACACACTGCAGATGAATAGCATAGAAAAAGTCTGAAAAACAGGTTTTGAAAATGCCGATTTGGATGTTTTTGTGAAAACAATGTCCAAATGCTGCTTTATGCCATTTTTTTTAGATGGTTTTCTCTTTTGAAAATGAGCCCCTTAGAGGGGCATAATTGAATGAAAACGCCTATCTCCATGGGCGTTTATCTCCGAGAACGGGTCCGTGAAGGGGCGGACCGAACCATATTTTTGAAAAAAATAGACGCCCATGTTTTATTCAACAATGTGTGAGCTGGGCGTTTTCGTTTTTCAGCGATAATGGAAAATGAAAGCGCCCAGCTCAAAAACGAATAAATCCAAGACATTTATTCGTGGGAGGGGCCAGGATTCGTAGTGCACTGGTCCCCCTCACATGCCAGGACACCAACCGGGCACCCTAGGGGGCACTTTTACAAAACCAAAAAAAAAGGTAAAAGAGCTCCCAGGTGCATAGCACCCTTCCCTTGTGTGTTGAGCCCCCCAAATCCCCCTCAAAACCCACTGCCCACAAGTCTACACCATTACTATAGCCCTAAGGGGTGAAGGGGGGCACCTACATGTGGGTACAGTGGGTTTGGGGGGGTTGGACGACTAATAAGCATTAAGCAGCACAATTGTAACAGGTAGGGGGGATGGGCCTGGGTCCACCTGCCTGAAGTCCACTGCACCCCCTAACAACTCCTCCAGTGACCTGCATACTGCTGCCAGGGAGCTGGGTATGACATTTGAGGGTGAAAATAAAAAGTTGTGAAACATCATTTTTTTGTGGTGGGAGGGGGTTAGTGACCACTTGGGGAGTCAGGGGAGGTCATCCCCGATTCCCTCCAGTGGTCATCTGGTCATTTAGGGCACTTTTTGGGGCCCTATTCGTGAAAAAACAGGGTCCAGGAAAAGTGTCCTAAATTCTAGCTAAAAACGCATACTTTTTTCCCATTACCGGTGAAATGCGCCCATCTTTGTTCGGCAGATAGCCACGCCCCAGTTCCGCCTTCACCACACCTCTGACACGCCCCCATCAACTTTGTCCGCATCCGTGACGGAGTGCAGTTGAAAACGTCCAAAAATCGGCTTTCGATTATACCGCTTTATTCATATTTGTGAGATAAACGTCCATCTCCCGATTTAGGTCGGAACTTGGGCGTTTTTCTCGTTCGATTATAAGCAGGATAGTCTCACATATGATCCAAGGATGGTATATAATGGTGTCAAATTATTTCCAAATGTTATCCAAATGATACATATATGTGGCCCATAATTCAGGTGCAGGATCACTGCCTCTACATATAACCTAATGGTACATTTCCTTTTCTAAAAACACGGAAAAGGATAATTATGGTTCTCTGAACAAGTGCATTGTAACTTTGTTATTTTACATAAACACGGATGTCTTATCTTTTAGTTAACTTTGAGGTTGATGTACTAACCTATGAAAAAATATTATAGGTTGCTGGCTGTTTTGCTTAAAGTTTAGGTCTAAATGCAAATGAACTCCTTGTTCACTTGATTGGGAAGTTAACCTTCACAAGAAATGTATCACACATTCACAGTCATGGCAACACGTAAGAAATTTTTACAAATACTGTGTCATTTGTGCAGTGGCAGCATCTATTTAAAGCAGGCGTGGGCAACCGTGGTTCTCAAGGGCCACAACACAGTCGAGTTTTCAAGATTTCCATCTTGTGTAATCAACATTTCCACAATGAATATGCATAAGATTGATCTGCACGTACTACTTCCATTGTATGCAAATGGATCTCATGCATATTCATTGTGGAAATCTTGAAAACCCGACTGTGTTGTGGCCCTCGAGGACCATGGTTGCCCACTCCCCTCCCCCTAATTTAAAAGAGCCACTGGCCTCATGTTCAAAGTCATCCTGGAGGGGAGCCTTAAATCCATAGTGGCCAAGTAACCTGTACAACCTCTGCCCCTCTCAGTCCTTCCTGGGAAACCCTTCTTATAATAAAATAAATTAGGTGCATGGCTAGGGAGCTCATTTTTGCCATCTCCCTCCAGAGTTCTGACTCACCCGCAAACCAACCAAACCTAAAGGAGGCAGGAACGATTTCCATTTGTCCCAGCCTGGGAGCTGCTATCATGAAAGATACAATTGCTAGGTCAAATTCAGGCATTTAAATAGTTTTAGACGCCATCTTTTCTTAAGATGGTGGCACTGAGGCCAACGTGAGTGTGGATCACTTCTGTGTCCTTCGGGCCTTGCAATTTTAAAGATGAGTTGAAACTCCAAAGAGAGAGAAGAGAGAAACAAGGAGAAAAATCCCAGCCGAACACCATAGTTTTAGGGCAAAGGAAAGGGAAAGGGGATGAGACTTGATATACTGCCTTTTTGTGGTTACAATCAAAGCAGTTTACATATTATATACAGGGAAATGGAGGAAGGAGCTTAGTATGAGGCAGGGATCCCTAGGAGGAAGAGGGGACCATGTTCCACCCCTTACAAGGGTTGGGGGGGGGGGGGGGGGAAGTGTATGGATCAATAGAGTAGCATAGATTCAAAGTCAGTCTCTAGACCACCATAGCTTTGAAGGCACCTCTCACATAGGGGCTGGCAGCTCCTTTAATGATATAGTGCTGTCACCATTTGAAAGAAGCTCCAGGGCAGGACAAAGAAAAATGGCAGGTCATTGAGATGCAGATTTTATTTATTTTAGAAACAGGCAAATAAAGCCCCTCTCATGCTTGTTTTCAAAAAATTCCAGATGAATGAGCTGCTTTGCCTGATTTCAACTCACAGCAGCTCCTTAATGCGGAATTTACATGAACATCCATGCAGGGCAGATTACATGTGAACGTTTACTACTGTGAAGCTCATATCCAAGGGAGTTTATAAATGTGGGCCACACATAGAAAATAGATCACAACGCAAAAAGTTGTGCAATTTGCAGTATTTTCTGCATGAAGCCCGATTCTGCACTCTGAAATATCAGCCTTTTGTTTTTTAAAGGATTATCCCTTTGACTCATTTTACTTTTCCGATGTAATGGCTGGATCCGATGCCTAAAGGTTTCCAAATACAAGAACAAAGGCACAAATCACCACACTCAGAAAACAAAACAAGATGTTTCAGTTTTTACTTTTTTCCTTGGAACACCTAAGTACAACTTCCTCCAAACAGAAATGGTTTGTTTCCAACATGGGAAAATGACAATGAAGCTGTAACTGTCAGTGCATTCAGAAAGGACTGCTGGCTTGCTGGAATTACAGTTCATCTTTTTTACACAGACGTACATCTCTGAAGTAAGTTAAATCAAGGTGATACCTAAATCCTGATTGGAAGATTACTGGGGGGGGGGGGGGGGGGGGAATTCAGTCAGTGGTGCCCAAAGTTAGACATTGGGAAGATCTGTGCTAAATTAATATTCTACAAAGATGCTCCGTGCATAGCGCCCTTTGCAAAATGCTAATGTAAAATGCATTTCACACCTAACTTTGGGCTCAAGCAATTATACCTGCTGAAATGCATACAGCCCTACACTGCACACTGTCACTGGTGCAGATGGTGGCAATGAGTGGAGGAGTGGCCTAGTGGTTAGAGCACTGGTCTTGCAATCCAGAGGTGGCTGGTTCAAATCCCACTGCTGCTCCTTGTAATATTGGGCAAGTCACTTAACTCTCCATTGCCTCAGGTAGAATTGTGAGCCCTCCTGGGAAAGAGAAATATCCAGAGTCCCTGAATGTAACTCACCTTGAGCCACCACTGAAAAACGTGTGAGCAAAATCTAAATAAATAGGTGCATCTAGGCCCTGTGCAATTGTATGTACTGTGTGGTAACTGTAAGATGATGGGAACAGGTCCAAGAGCACATTCCTGGATTCTGTATAGGTCACCCAAATGTGGGTGCAGATCAAAGATCTGTGTGTAAACTGATTAATCAGATAATTATGTGCAACTAATTAGTGGAGGGCTGTCAAGGGGCAAAGCCCCTGCCCCACTCCACATGCCTCCCCCCCCCCTCTGCACACAGGCCCCCACTCTCCCATCCCTGTTCCGGAGCAGGGAGCCAGCGGAGCCGACAGGCATGCGGCTGCTCTCTGCACCCCTCCAGCGGTGTGCACCCAGGGTGGACCGCCCCACCCTTGGTACGCCGCTGGGTCAGGGGTGCTCCCAGGATTTAGACGCAATGTTATAGAATAATATCATTTATTCAATGAACTGTCATTAGTTGGGTGCCAGTATTTACAGCACCTTTTGGCAAATGTATATGCTCATGCTCGTGCCTGCTAAGCTCGTATTCCATAAAGGCTGTTCCATGCAGAGCACCCTTTGCCTAGCGCAGATTATCCTAACGCCTAACATGGGCATCATTCACTGAATTCCTCCCACAGTAGGTTCATCTTTGAACTTTAGTAAAAGGACCCCTAATTCTCAATTGCTATGTCCTGTGGGGGGGGGGGGGGGAGGGAGTATTACACATTGCTATTTATTATTTAATATTAGGATTTATTTACTGCCTTTTTGAAGGAATTCACTTAAGACGATGTACAGTAAGAATAAATCAAACATGAGCAATAGACAATTACAGCAGTACAAATATTCAAATAATAATATAAAGTATGGCATGGTATACTACTTACAAATGTCAATACAATATGTAATAGAACATTTTAATTGATAGTGAAGGGTATAAGCAAAGATGGAACAAAAAGATAGATAAGAGAGTAAGAACAGTAAGAAACAATGAGACAAGGCGATGGCCACAACCAGAAGAATGCTAGGCTGCATAGAGAGGGGTATAACCAGCAGAAGAAAGGAGGTGTTGATGCCCCTCTACAAGTCGTTGGTGAGGCCCCACTTGGAGTATTGTGTACAGTTTTGGAGGCCGTATCTGGCTAAAGATGTAAAAAGACTGGAAGCGGTGCAAAGAAAAGCTACGAAAATGGTATGGGATTCGCGTTGCAAACTATACGAGGAAAGACTTGCCGACCTGAATATGTATACCTTAGAGGAAAGGAGAAACAGGGGTGACATGATACAGATGTTCAAATATTTGAAAGGTATTAATCTGCATTTGAACCTTTTCCGGAGATGGGAAGGTGGTAGAACTAGAGGACATGAATTGAGGTTGCAGGGGGGGCAAACTCAGGAGTAATGTCAGAAAGTATTTTTTCACTGAGAGGGTGGTGGATATGTGGAATGCCCTTCCATGGGAAGTGGTGGAGATGAAAACGGTAATGGAATTCAAACATGTGTGTGATAAACACAAAGGAATCCTGTTTAGAAGGAATGGATCTATGAAATCTTAGCGGGCATGGGTGGCAACACCGGCATTTGCAGAATAAAACCGGTGCAGGGTGGACTTCTATGGTCTGTGCCCTGAGAAAGAAGGGACAAATCAAACTCGGATATACATATAAAGTATTACATACCATGTAAAATTAATTATCGTGTTGGGCAGACCGTTCAGGTCTTTATCTGCCATCATTTACTATGTTACTATGTAAAATAAGGTGACTAATTTAAAGAAAAGTGCACATGAGGCCAGAGAGATGGTTAAATATTATCTCAGCTAGGGTAGGAGTGGATAAACATATCCTGCTGCAGTATAGTAACTCAGATATGTATATTCTGTTCAGCTCCTGTTCTCCACTTACATTGGGCAAGTTACATGATCACATCAAAGTTTGTGATACAGTATTAACAAATCATTCAATTTGCTGCAAATAGAAGTGAACTATGGGGTCCTACACTAAGGGAGGACTTCGTCAAGCAGCATTAGGGTCTTAATGCACATTAAGGGAATTAACGTGCGCTAAATGCTAAGAAGCCCATTTTATAGCAATGGGTTCCTTAGCATTTAGTGCTCGTTAATTCCCTTAACCTACATTAAAGGCCCTGAGGCTGTTTGATAAATTCTCCCCTAGGTACATTTCCAGTGCATCCAGCAAAAAAGGCTTTTTCAATTTGGTTCATTAATGGCTGTCCACTAATGTCAGCATCAGCATGCAGCCATTAAAAAAAAAAAAATTACCATGGGGGCTCTTACTGCCACCTATTTAGGTGGCAGAAAGGGCTCCCATGTTAACTGTGCACTCACAGAAACATCCACTCTGCACCCCTAACAAGCCCTTCAAAACAAAAATAAATTACCGCACACTTACCCCGGATTCTATATATCGCACCTACAGATCTGTGCCGAAATCCAAGCCTATTCTATAGCGATGCACATAACTTAATTGGTTTAACAAGCTGGAGGAGTGGCCTAGTGGTTAGCGTGGTGGACTTTGGTCCTGGGGAACAGAGTTCAATTCCCACTGCAGGCACAGGCAGCTCCTTGTGACTCTGGGCAAGTCACTTAACCCTCCATTGCCCCAGGTACAAATAAGTACCTGTATATAATATGTAAGCCGCATTGAGTCTGCTATGAGTGGGAAAGCGTGGGGTACAAATGTAACAAAAATATAAAAATCTGTGTTAATAGCTCTTCAGCAATAATGCGCACTAACTGGCAATAATTAAAATTTATACACACAACTCAAATAAGCACATTCTATAATGCAGTGCACCCAACTTCTATGGCATGCAGGCAAAAGGGGCATGGCTATAGGCGGGGAAATGGACACTTCGTGGGCATTCTGAAATGCAAGTGCATAGTTATAGAATATGGCCCAGTGCACCTAAATCTATGTTCTGGGATTGATATAAACGGATGCGCTGGGATACCAACTATGTGTATTCTATAAACACCTAAATCTAGGTGCCACTTATAGAAAACATTTAGTTGGCTTTGATTTCCACGCTGATTTTTTAGGTGCCTTATGTGGAATCTCTCCCTTAGCGTATGCACATGCCAGAAACAAACATGGAATGCTTTTGCATCCCACATTAGGCTATCTTTGTTGCATTAAGCGTGTGTTAGCACTTAATGCAGCTTAGTAAAAGTCCTACCTAACTGTGTAAAGATATAAAGGGGCTGATATTCAGCCAGTAGGAGGCAGCTCACATAATCGACGTGGTCAGTGCTGACTCTGGATAATCAATGCCAGGGGCCATTTCCGGTGACTGGCATTGAATAGTTTTCAAGTTTACCTCATTTATTGTATTTGTGTTTATTCTTGGTTATTTTACTATTGTTATGCGGTTAACAAAATTATACATTTTATGTTAAATTGTACCTGCTGAACACCACCTTGGGTGAATCTCCTCATAAAGGCGGTTAATAAATTCCAATAAATAAAATAAATAAATAATCCAGGTTTTCACTGACCAGCTAGGGCATGCCTGGTTAAGCTGATATCCAGCACTAATTGGGCATCGGCTAGTACATACATAAGTACGTACGTATTGCCATACTGGGACAGACCAAAGGTCCATCAAATCCAGCATCCTGTTTCCAACAGTGGCTAATCCAGGTCACAAATACCCGGCAAGATCCCCAAAAAGTACAAAACATTTTATGCTGCTTATCCCCGAAATAGTGGATTTTCCCCCCAAGTCCAATTTAATAATGGTCTATGGACTCCTTCCAGAGTTTGATTTACACATAAAGATAGGAGCGCATAAATAGCAGGTCACCTGCTGTCCCATCTTGTGCTAACCTTGCCTGGCCTCTGAGATAGCCAACTCGCAGTTAGGCACCAACCACGAATTTTCAGCGGAGATAACTGGTTATCTCCCACTGAATATTTGGGGATAGCTGGCTAGATGCGATTTATCCAGTCAGCAGCTGTCACTGACCAGTTAAATTGTTTTCAATATCGGAGGGGAGGAGGGAGGGGGGAGACTGTACTATGAGCAATCAAGTTGAATTTTTAAAATAAAAATTTATGAATTTATTTAAAATGTATAAACTGCCATTTTCAGAAACACAAGTATTGCCAAACCCTGTGTAAAAATAAAAAAACAATGTACAACACATAAGGTCATAAAATATTAAGAACTGGTAAGTGAACCAGAGCATATACTTCATTTCAGTGCCTTCATTTTCATGTTTCTCAAGTACTTGAACCACTCAGTTTCCCTTGCTCAAGTGATACTGTCTAACCACATTCCAGGTTATAAGACAAAATTCATTTAGGTAGTAATTTTAAAAGGCACAGTAAGTCCTTTTATTGTTGCTAATTACAACTAGAAAAGCTGCAACAACAACAACTGATCACGCTAAGTCCTGTTTGGTAAAATAAAATTCCTATGTTTAGGCATATACCAAAAAAGTTTTATTACAATATCCCAACATCATTTAACCTGTCATTCTCACCTTTTCATTAAATCACGGACTCCTCCTGCACCCAGTTACTTGGAAAACACATAATCCCCTTAATGCAAAATCAATAGGCAAAGACGATTCTTTGCTTAGATGAGAATCCATATCCCTCCACTGCCAAAAAGACCAGGAAAATCTCCGGCGTGAGAGCAGGGCTACACCGAGATTGCCCGTAGCAATCTTCCGGACTGTTAATTATGCAAAAGTGCAGAGATTTGTCACTCTGTGAAAGGATAGTGGGAGCTGGATCATTTAAGAATTTACATCAGGGTTTTTTTTTCTTTTCTTTTCGTATTATATAGGCACTACTGCCATAATCACGAGTGACTCTCAACCAAAAGAAAAAACAAAACAAAAGATTTTGTATACATTTTAGCGGCTCATTTGTGCCAAATGCAGAAACAGAATTCTAGAGGCAGATAATAACCTCATTTGCTGTTTATTTTGCTGCATCTATGTGTTGTCAGACTTCTGAGCATGGTTTAGTGTTTCCTATTCATGGCTTTATATTACCAAATCACTCCCTACCCTAATGATGCCTCAGATGTGCTTTTTCTCTGCAAATGAGAAGGAATAAAATACCAGGCCATTATCATTAAATTACCATCGTTAATGATGTAAATGCAAAAAATAATTACTTCGTGCCATTAATTGCGCTACTACGTTCATTACCGAAGTTCTTATCAAGCTTTGATTTTCTTGTACCAACTATCCCCCCTCCCCCCACACACATTTTGCTCAGTTATTTTATATTACAGACTGTATATCCTAACCCCATGCAGCACTTACCCAGTTCATCAACTCCTGTTTAAAGCGCCACTACAACTTTTCCAGCCGCCTAAAGTATGCGCACACCATCCAGCGCGTGCAGATATTACTTCTCCGTGTCAGGTGTCCGCTTACTGGCAAAACCAGTAGGCCAGTCCACACTCAGCAATCACTGGGAATCATCGGACAAGAAAACCGGAGCGATGTGAAAGGGTTTACAAGTCCACCTCATTTTCCAACCCGTCCTGCATCTGGGCTTGGCATCGCAAAGCAAGGAAGCCACATGCTACGGGTCACCTTTTTCCAAAACTGAACATGCGTAATGGACTTTTCCCCTACCTCTAGTTTTAAATCTTCCTTCGCCTCTTTTCTTAACGCCACACAAATAACTACAGCCGACGAGGCTGGCTTCTGTACAGAAAATCACTTGTTTCTAGGGCTGAGCCTGCTCTCTGTGGGCTGCACAATTCCACCCCCCCCCCCTCCTTTACTCTTTCTTACCAGCTATTAAACATATGCACTCTGAGCTCTTTCATCATTTAGAAACCCAGGCATCGTGGAGGATATGATTTTATTTGTATATTTTCACACGATAGTTTTTATTCATTTTCTTGCTAACTTCATACAAAAGGGTGATGTAATCCAACCAATAGAATCCTATATTGCTCAAACAACTGAGAATTGTGTGCTTCCTTTAAAAGTAAGTCCTTCTCTATTAAAAAGACAAAATAACCATCTGCATGCATGGTTAAAAGGTTATAGCAACTGCAAAGCTAAGCACGTGCAAGGATGGAGCTGATCTATCTTTACCGTTAGAAGTGGGCGGGGCGGGTGAACTGTGATCGGACAGCAGAGGGAAACATCAGCAACTCCGCGAACCTGCAGCATTCGCAGGCGGGACCAGTTATTGCTGCTTCGAGGCTGTCAGACGTCTTGGTACGGGACAGTCAAGGGAGGGCGCAGGCTGCCTTCCAGGGAGCAAAGCAAACGGGGCTCAGAACGTTCATAATACCAGCGTTCCATCTGTTTAAGGGACGTGCACCAATTAGGTTCGGATAGTGAGTTCAGATTTTACTTTATTTTCAACCAAGATTTCTGTTATGATGGATTGAGATGACGCAGATGAGTAAGAAACAACAGGTATCATATCTGGAACGCACGCACATCCATCGGATTTCCACAAAGGGAGCGAAATTATTTTCTAGAGATATGCAATAAGGCATTTTAAATAAATAAACAAATAAACACACACATACATAAACACACACACACTGATAATGTAATTGTGTTGTCTCCTTGTACCGGCGCACATTCTAATTTCGCAGGCTCACTGTACTTCAGTAAAGAGCGTTGGTAACAAGCAGGTTGATGACAGGAGAAGCCTTGAACCTATCTCTATCTGGCCCATTATCTGGGCTGAAGCCAGTGGGCGGAGCTTGCTCCATATTGAAAAGAATAGCAAACTTCTGAGGTTTATATAATTTTGCATTCTTTCTGTTAGGAGAGGATGGGGGTAAGGGGAGTTGGGGGGGGGGGGGACTTGGGGAGCTTTAGGGGTCTGTGAAGGGAGGAGGGTTATGTTCAAAATGTTGGCATTGCTCCAGAGCTTGCATTGTTATTTGTAATGCTGTGTTGTAGATTTAGTACTGGGATTCTATATATTGTGCTTTAATTTCCATGCAGAAATCGAAGTGTATTCTGTAACAGTGTGTGTAATTTAATCGGTTAACTAGCTAATCAGTGCTGTCAATTGGATGTCAACACTGTCAGCGTTAGTTGGCATTAAGATTTACGTGCTCAACTCGCTAAGTGTATTCTGTAATGTTGTGCACTTAAATTCTAAGTTGCATAGCTATAGGTAGGGCATGGGCGTTTTTAAAATCTATGCGTTTTGTTATAGAATACACCTGCTCTGCGCCTAATTTAGGCATTGGGATTTACACCAAGTAAAACAGTATAAATAGCCGTGACTACATTTGGTCACGTGGAGAGGTGCTTGGTGTGTTCTATATACTGCATGGAAATGTTATGCCTATTCTATAAAATATAGGCATGCTTTAGAGAATACGCATAGGCGTACTATTTTTCTTTGTGGGATTTTCAGGTACCATATATAGAATCATAGAAACCTAGAAACATGACAGTCGAAAAAAGACCAAATGGCTCATCCAGTCTGCCCATCTTCTGTAACCACTAACTCTTCCTTTTCCTAGCCCTATATGTCTATATTTTGCTTATGATGACAAAGATATTTCTAAGTAAAAACGAGGCCTTGGTCGCAGTTGGGGTCTGTGTGTGCAGACAAAGTGGGGGTAAGGGGGTCTGTGGGCCACTATGTCCTGAGAACAGGGGAGGAGAAGGGAAGTGGAAGCAGGCTCTGTGCCTTGTTAATTAAAAAATACTTGCGCACAGAGACTTGGAGCGGTCTCGCACAGTCAGCAGGTGTCTTCTTCCTTCCTATGCCTCTCGTACCCTTCTATTCCCCATGTCTCCCCTTTACTACAGTTCGACACATGGAGGTTTACTAACAGTGAACAACATGGATGCATCAGCTGATTGTTTTTGGAAGTACCAAGATGGTGACTGCTGGGGATACCGGCTTCAACTTTTTGACATCATGCTATCTCCTCTCATTAAACTCCTTGGTTGGTCGCAGCCCCCTTCCTTCCCAGGCTGTCCTCCGGGAGCTCACCTCAGGAAAGGAGCATATGCTGAATGCCCGGCTTGTTGGTGAGAGCACTTCCTCCTGACTATCTGTTTCATGCATCCACAAAGCCTCTATTTGTGGCAGAGTAGCAGCAAGTGTTATAGTATATTGGTTCCTAAGCTTGTCCTGGGGGACCCCCATCCACTCAGGATTTTAGGGTACCTGCAATGCATATTCATGAGAGACATTTGCATGCATTATGCAGATTTATCTAATGCAGGGCTGTCCATCCTTGTTCTACCGGGGGCCACATTTTCTGTTTCATAACATTCGGAAAGTCAAAACATGCATGTGCGCACACACAGAACCATATTTGTGTCCCTTGCCTTCACTCATTCTCTCTCTCTCTCTCTCTCTCTCTCTCTCTCTCATATGCTAAGCCCCCTCCCCTACACACGCACACACCTTCACCCATCTTTGGTTCTTTTTTTATAGCAGTTGAGGTTAAAGTAGCAGAGGAAGAAAAAGCTGGAAAAAATGAAAATGAAGAGTCCTCTTTTGTTATAGTTGGACTCATCATGCCTCACCTGGTTTCAGCTGCAAAGTCCTTCTGCAAGATCCTGCTTCCCTGCCGTGACTCCTCTAAGTGCAATCTTGAAGCAAACGGCTCAGAAGTTTGGGGTGGTCTCAGAATATGAAGCCTCACAAGATTTGAAACCATGGGACCAACCAAAACTTCCAGCACTGTGTGGCTCAAGCTCATAGTTAGAGGACTTGCAGCAAGGAAGCAGGGATCTCATTGAAGGAATCTGTTTCTAATGAACTTCTACAGGCCAGAAAAATTAAATTGGTGAGCCGGGTTATGGCCTGCAGGCCACGGGTTGGACAAGACTGATCCAATGTGTATTCAGTGTAGATACTGGAAAGCCTACTGGATGGAGGTCTTCAGGTCAGCTATGGGAACTATTTCTGTAATGTGCTTCAGAGGTACTGTTTGCTGGCAAACTTTGGGTCTGTCTTCCAGATTTCTGCCTTGGGGCCCAGCATGCTTAAAACTGCACTGCAGTGGGTTTCAGTTAGGCCTACCTAATCCAAGTGTCTCACAAGGCCAATGGGGCTCAGGAAGCAAAGATTATCAGCATACATAGTCCCAAACTGAAGAGAAAAAGGCAGAATGTTATTAGGCATGGTGGCTGATCCAAGAGGAGCTGAAGGAAGAGATATCCCTAGACCCTGAGTCGTGTTTTTTTTTTTTTCTGTGCCTTGGCACTGGTGACCCCACATCTAATTATGCAGCTACCTACAACTATCTGCAGTTGCCAACCCTCCCCTTAAGCCTTCCCTCCCTCCCCTGCAGATCAGTGAATTTCTAATGGCCCAATAAAAGAGTATTTTTTAAAACAGAAATCCCTACCAGCCTCCTTTAATGGTTTTTTTTTTTTTTAAGTGTGGGTTGTGTGTGCCTGTCCAGAAACTTCAGAGAATAAGAAGCCAGCCACCAGGGGGAATCCCTATTTTGTTCTGTTTGCCTGGGAAGAGACTAATACAGGAAATTAAAGTTTTGCCACAGACAGAAGACTTGGTAACTTTGAAAAGGTCTCCTAAAGTTAGACACATTCTAAGCATACGTTCTATAATGACAATGATACACATAACTGCTGTTCTAGAGTACTTGGGTAAGTCTAGCTTTAGGTATGAGCACTCGTGCTAGCTCAATGGCTACTGCAAATACTCACACTAATTGCAGTCAGTCAGGCGCATAACTGAGAGTGTTCTACAACCTACGTGTGTGCTAGACGCACCCCTGACCTGCCCATGTCCTTCCTAGCAGTAGCGCACTAAGGACCCCTTTTACAAAGGCGCACTAGCGTTTTTAGCGGACGCTAAAAATAAAATGCGCTAAACCCTAGCGATGCCCATATATTCTTTGGGTGTCTCTAGCATTTAGCGCACGCTTATTTTTAGCATGCGCTAAAAACGCTAGCGCGCCTTTGTAAAAGACCCCCTACAGGATCTATGTGCTAATATTATGCAATATCAACTAAGTGCTTTTACACCTGTAACTACAAATTAATGCCAAGTAACTCTAGTTATAGATAATTATTGATTGTTAATGCCATCTACTAGCGCCTAATAATCAATTAAGTTATGCACATAATAGTAGGTATTCTGCCACTTGTGCACACAGTTTAGTGCATTAAGTATACAATTGGTTGCTCAAGATTATATAATTAGGGGATTGTGTGTGTGCTGACCTCTAGAGTCACCCTCTGCCCCACCAATTGGAGGGACCAGCTAAATATTTTTTTAAAGGTTAGCACTTTGATGAATACAGATCTTTGAGGTAAACCAGACAAAATTGGTTCTGATTTGAGATCACTAATTGGTATACGTAAGAATTATGTAAACACTTTAAAGTGTAATAAATGCATGCAGTTCTGTTGAACTGTTTATGAACGCAACAGTGAACATTTTACTGCTAATGTCTTTTTAACTTTATATAGCTGGTGTAATAAGTCTTTGGCTTTGCTGTTTCATGGACAGGAAATCATTGCATGGTAATGGATGAGCCACTTCAGGAGAACTGCTAGATTCTGTGCGCATTCATTCATAAATGCTATATATTAGAAGAAGCAGGATGCCTGCCAGCTCTTCCAATTTAATTATTACCATGCCAGTTCCAGGCCTCTTGTTTCAACTTCCTAAGGCAACATGTGCCTATAATAACAGAAGAAAAAAAATTTGATCACACCATCTGAGGTTTTATTTTTATTCTTCTTCCTTATTGAACCTTCATCTAGTCAGACAGTCTCGGGCTCAGTAAATTGCTAAGCAAGAAGGATTTGCTGTCATCCTATGTCTACATTTACAGATTTCATCAAAACAGAAAACCATGGCCACTCCTGGGGATTCATTCTGGGTTACATCTTCTTGTTTTCTGGTTGGCCATTGTAAGAGATACTGCAAAATCCTTTGAGGGAGGGAATCAGTTGTTTAAGAGTGACACCTATTGGGCAGACATAGGGTTCAGTCTTGCCAGACTCTAGATACAGCCATGGTTTGTGAGCCCAGACAAAACACTCACTGCCGACGGCTGAATGGTGACCCCTTAGTGCCTATATGTTCTAGTACACAACTACAAAAGACGTGTGCACATGGGTGGATCAGGGGCGTGTCCAGTGGCATGCTGGTAAATTTTTAACAATAGGCTCTCTCCCCGGGTATAACCTGCACCAGTCCACCTCTGTGCCCCCTCCCCCCTGGGAAGAGAGCCTGGGGGTGCAATGCATTACTATCTCCAGGAAAAAAAAAAGATTTTAAATGCTCCCATGTTACAATCTAATTCATGTTTAATGTGGGATAAAATACCATAAATAAGTAACTAAATAGATAGATAGAAACTCTGAATGTTGAGCACCTGATTCTCATAACATGATGCCTGTTTTAGTGGCCCTTTACCAGCAGAAAAAAAATCTCTGCACGAATGTAACACGTGCTAGGGTGTCACTATAACCAGCCCCCACTGATTACGATTTATAACAAATTACTACTCTACCTATGAAAAGTTATTCTGTTATTATACTTCCTCTGTGTACATCCCTATGCACAAGCTGGCATGTTTGAAATATAAGTGAGATTAAATACAAATTCAACAATTTTTTTTATAGTATCCTTCCTACCCCACTACCTACCTAACTATTCCAGACTTCCTCCCCGGTCCCCTGAGCGGCAGGGTCCCAGCATATAACTGAAACTGAAGCCACCCTGGTGGTCTAGTGGATTCTATAACCTACACATGCAACTGCAAGACACATCCAGTGGTGTGCTGAAGCTGGCTTGCACCAGCTCGCAAGAGCCGGTTGTTAAATTTTCTAACATTTTGCAAGCGGTTGTTCATGCAGGGCGAGCTGGTTGTTCAGGCAGGGCTCTCCCTCTCGCTCCCTGTTGTGCTCTCGCTTCCGTGAGCCACAGGGTCCCAGCACATTGTGACAAGGCAAGCCCCAGAGTTTCCCCAGTTGAAGCAGTTGAGCACAGAACTACGGGTCCCAGAAGTCCTTGCAAGAATGAGTGAGGAGAGTAGTCCTAAAAAGATGGAATGGATTCCCAGTCCCAGCAGGGGGAGCAATGGCTCAAGGCAGGGTGAGCCTGTTACTCCCTTCCCCACTAGAGGGCGAGGGAAGGATGAAGCTCAGTTTCCCTGGCTTCACCATCAGTATATAATTCTCCCGGCTGTGTGAAGGGGAGAGCAGATTTCCTGGAGGCTCTCAGTCACCAGGAGAGAGGGGCGATGAATGGAGAGAGAGATTCCATGGAGTATGTGGAGGAAGGAAGTAGCCTGCCACTAGAGCTGCCTAAGGGAGAGGAGCCAGCTACCATGGAGTGGGAGAATTCAAAGGTGCCCTGCCAAGCACTGTGAAGGCAGTGGAGGAGCAACACCGGGCGTGGTGCTGAGAGGTGGGAGAAACTGCCAATCCTGCTCCTTACAGGGTTCCCCCTGTGCTGTGAAAAGGCAGGTGATTTGTGGCATAGGCGGTCGGTGGCCCAACTGTTTGGGGAGGCCCTCTGGAGGAGGGGTTAGGGGTGGGGCCAGGGGTGGAGCTTAAATCCCATAATTGTCTGATAAACACAGAAAAAATAAATAAATAAAAGTCACAATAATACCTTTTATTACATTTCGATATTAGCTATTTTATCATATGTCAAAGAATAAAGTGGTTCCTCAAGCATATACTAACCACAATCACTCAACTGCAAAACACTGCACAACTTTGTGCAAAAACACACACAGAACCTTACTGTACCATAAATATTACACTGGGCAGAACCTAATACACCAATATACACCCATACGGAAAATGCAGGACTGTCAACAATATAAAACAAGGGATCATAATCACAATTCTCATGTAGAGCCACAAATATCCTAATTCATGTTTAATGTGGGATAAAATGCCATAAATAAGTAAATAAATAAATATAAACTTTATTGTTTGAGCACTGATTCTCAAAGTGGACATATTCCAAACACTAATGAAAATAAAATGATTTTTTTCTAACCTTTGTTGTCTGGTGACTTTGTTTTTCTGATCATGCTGGCCCCAGTATCCGATTCTGCTACTATCTGTTCTCTTAACTCCGTTTCCCGGGCTTCCTTTCCATTTATTTCTTTACTTTCCGCCTTTCTTCTTCATTTCTGGTCTCAGCTTCTGCCTATTTTCTTCATCCATATGCAGTTTTTCTCCTCTCTTCCTTTTCCCTCATCTCATCTCCTTCCTCGCTTTTCCCTTCCCTCCATCCATGTCCAGCATTTCTTCTCTCTCCCTCCTATTCCTGCCCCTCCATCCACCCCTGTCCAGCGACCCTTCTCTCCCCCTGCCCTCCATCCACCCATGTCCAGCAGTGACCCTCCTCTCCCCTGCCCTCCATCCACCCATGTCCAGCGACCCTCCTCTCCCCTGCCCTCCAGTGACCCTCCTCTCCCCTGCCCTGCATGAATTCTCCTCCCTCCCTCCGGATCCTGACTCTTCAAATTCTTCGGGGCGGGCGCCGGGCAGGCAGGCAGTTTTGCCTGCCCGCTGCGAGCGCTGACTCTCCCCCAATGGCGCTGCCGCTACCGTCGTTCATGCTTCAAATGGCCGCCGAGACTTACAGAAGTCTCGCAAGGCCACTGGAAGTCTCGGCGGCCATTTTAAAGCGCGAACGCCGGCAGCGCAGCGCCAGCAGGGGAATCAGCACTGGCAGCGGGCGGGCAGGCAGGCAAGACTGCCCCAAAAAATTAGCACACCACCGTCGCTGCAGCTGGGGAGGCTTAGCCTCCCCAAGCCTCCAATACGGGCGCCTATGATTTGTGGTATTGGTTTGATGTGCAAAGGACTGTCCATGAAGGACTTGTTTGAACTGTTGTTGCTATATTGGAAGTGTGCTGAACTCTTACTAAACCCTTCTGAAGGAGGGGGAAAGGGAAAGCTAATGCCCTAATAGAAGACCTGAGGTCTTGAGGAGCCTGAGCATTTGCTGAGGGGATTTTGGGACCTGGACTGTACCTTTTTTCCTTTGAAGATGTATCTTATGAGGACTGTACCTTTTTCTTTTTGAAGACTATATTAAGAGGGCTGTACCTTTGTTATGAAGAATTAATTATGATTTTTGGTATGAAATTGCCTTGACAATAAAATACTTTGGCCCTGAGTCCCAGTATCAGCGGTATTCTGTCCTGGAACCCTGGACAGGGTTGCTGGCTCCACCCAAGAGGAGGAAGCGGACCTCCCTTTACACATACCAAAAGGCAGCCCACCTGTGCTCTAGTGGATTCTTTGGAATAGGAAAGATCCCCCGTCTTTCCTGCCCGCTGCCGGCGCTGACCCTCTTGCTGCCGTATCCTATATAATAAACGCACCTCCAACATTTGAAGCTGACCTGCATGGCTGAGGCATTCCTGCTCTCTGTATCCATTCCTGAATTGATATCACGTACTTCCGGGTTCGTCACAAGCAGAAGTGACCAACAACATGAGGTTCTCGGCTTCAGAATGTTGGAGGTGCATTCTATTAAATTGATTGGTCCGTTCCTTGAAGCACAGCCAGAGCTCAGCATCCTGCCACAGTAATGCTCAGACACCAGAGAGAGAGGGGGGGGGGGGGGGGGGGGCTGACACCAGAGAGAGGGAAGGAGGGGGCCTGACACCAGAGAGGGGGAGGTATCTCTGTCACACACACACTCTCTCACAGTCAATGTCCTTTCTCTCTCTCACTCTCACACACTGTCTCTCACACACTCTATGTCTCAAACTGTATCACATTCACTCTCTATGTGTCACACAGTCACTCACATATTCTCTTGGTCTCATACACTCTCTCAAACATACACACTCCGAGGAAACCTTGCTAGCGCCCGTTTCATTTGTGTCCGAAACTGGCCTTTTTTACTAGTCTTCTTTAAAATGGCTGCTGAGACTTACAACGGTGGCCTCGCAGTACTTCAGCGGAAGTCTCGGCAGACATTTTTAAAGAGTGATGCGTGCTGGCTCCAGCACACGACTGGGCGTGTCTTGCAGTTGCATGTGTAGGTTATAAAATACTTATCACTTTTGTGTGTAACTGTCAACTTTAGGCACCAGCATTTACACCAGCCTTTGATATGGCATAGTGCATGTCTATACTTATATCTGTGCATATTGATTTATCCTATATTCTATATTGTCAGTTTCACACTAAATTGGTGTTATAGAATTGACCACTTTGTGCCTATATTTTTGGCACCAAATTTTCGATGCCCTATCTAGAAGCTCCCCCTATATGACTTAGATGAGCATTTTCAAAAGAACATTCAAGTCAGAATTGGGATGTCCTGCTTATAACACACAAAAAAGACCCCATCCATCTCACAGCCAATTTGAACAGGAAAACGTTCAGATTTCTTATTCAGAAATATGTGAGAAGGACATTTGTGCACTGAAAGCATCCAAATGAACATCCATTTTCCAAAATGAAATGTCCAAAATATGAATGCCAAAAAGCAGCCACAAAAATGTCAGTTCTAGCATCATTTATACAAAAATGGCCACACAGATGTCTCAGAATAGGCGTAGTTTGTGGTGGCGAGGGGGGCATGCACATTTCCAAGTTAACATATTTCAGTGAATAATTTTTTAATGCCTTTTCTACCTTGTTGTCTGGACATTTTATGTTTCCATCATGTTGGTTCCAGTTTCTCTTTTCTCCTTTCCTGTCTGTCTACTGCTAATTCTTCAAGTGGCTGCTGTCCATTTGTCTTTTCTCCTCTCTCATTCTATTCCTTCTCTACACTTGCCTCTGACAATTATCTTTCTGTATTAGTTCTTACCTCCTTTTTCCCTCCCTTTTCTTCATCTCTGTCCACTCAAATTTCACATTTTTTTCTAATCCCTTTCCTTCTTTTTACTTTTCGGATATCCATCAAATGTCCATCTCCTGTTTCACCCACTAGCTTTCCTATTCCCATTTCCTTCCTCAGCCTTCCATGCCCTTCCATCTTCAATCTACTCCCCATTACCATATTTCTAAACCCCTGTAATCACTATCCTCCTCTCATTCATTTCCTTGCCACCTCCATCTCCCCCCACCCCACCCCACACCCTGGCCTTTCCCACATGGTTTCACCATTCACAGTGTCTCCCTCCCTCCACCTTTCTAGCCCAGCATCTGCTCCCTCTTTCTGTTTCTGTCCACCATAGTAGCCTGACCTTTCCCTCTCTTTTCCACTCCACCCCCCTCTTCCTGACCCTTCTCGCTTCCCTCTTGTCCCTCCCCCCACGGACCAACATTCCCCCTCCCAATTCTTAGCCCAGCATCTCTCCCTCTCTCTCTTCCCTCCCCACCCATAGTCCAGGGTGAGGCTCCTGATAAATACAAATCATTAATTGATTATCCAGTAGTTCTTTTTGTATAGATAAGCTAGATCTATATATGGTGCCTGAAAATTTCCACATGGAAAAAAAATATGCCTAGGTGTATGCTATAAAGTACACCTCAATTTTATAGAATAGGCTTAAATTTCCATGTAGTATCTAGAATAACACCAAGCGTCTCTCCACACAACCAAATGTCGTTGCGGCCATTTATGTCATGTTTTACTTGAGTAAATCCCTACACTTAAATTAGGTGCAAAGTGGGGTGTAGTCCACATCCTGCTTATGGCCCTGCCCCCTTTTCAAATATGTGACTTAGAATTTAGGCACACCACATACAGAATATGCCTAGCAAGCTGTTGTACTTACATATTAATGCCAGTTAGTGCTCAAATTGTTGTTAACATCCAATTAACAGCACTGATTAGCTAGTTAAACCAATTAAGTTAACTTCGATTTCCACATGGAAATTAAGGAACAATATACAGAAATCCTGGGGGATAATTTGTTCTTCTGGATTAGGTGACCCCTCCCCTCCAATCAGAATCAAACTAACATCATCCAAAGCCATAGTTGAGAGCCGTACCAGAAATTTGTTAGAAAATTATGAAGTAATAAGTCATGAAGTGTGTTGGATATCAATCAATAATTTTGTATCAATCAGGAACCTCACCCTGACACAAAAAAGTGAAATGTTGATATTATTATTATTGTTACATTTGTATGCACATTTTCCCACCTTTTACAGGCTGAATGTGGCTTACATATAACCGTTAACGGCGTTAACCGGTTACGGTTTGAACAATACCTAGTATGAATGAATACAAAGTGATATTGTGGTATAATGAGGTATAGGTATGGTAGGAAACAGTTGGGAGGAACTTAGAGGGGGAAAGGGGGAAGAAGAGTCAGGTAATGTCGTTACGGTCTTTGGTTATATTGTGTCGCAAGTGACCGGTATTTTTATGTTGGGTCAGTGGGGTATGTTCTTCTGAACAAGTCTGTCTTTAGTGTTTTCTGAAAATTAGGTAGTCGAGCGTAGTTTTTACTGCTTTTGGCAATGAGTTCCATAGTTGTGCGCTTAGGTAGGAAAAGCTGGTTTCATGGGTGGATTGTATTTGAGTCCCTTTGCTGCTTGGGTAGTGGAGGTTTAGATATGATCGTGCAGATTTTGTGGTTGTTTCTGGTTGGCAAGTCAGTGAGGTCTGTCATGTATCCCCGGTGCCGTGCCGTAAATAATCTTGTGAACAGCGTGCAGATTTTGAAAGTGATGCATTCTTTGATTGGTAGCCAATGCAGTTTTTCTTTGAGTGGTTTGGCGCTGTCAAAACGTGTTTTTCCAAATATAAGCCTGGCTGCTGTATTTTGGGCGGTCTGAAGTTTCTTTATGATTGATCCTTGCATCCCGCATAGATTCCATTACAGTAGTCTGCGTGGCTTAATACCATGGACTGAACCAGGTTACGAAATATTTCCGACGGTTTTACACGTTTGAGTTTCCACATTGAGAAAAACATTTTCTTATGGTGGATTTCACTTGGGTCTCTAGCGATAGGTTACTACTACTATAAATCATTTCTATAGTGCTACCAGTCGTACGCAGCACTTCACAATCGAACATGAAGAAAAGACAGTCCCTGCTCAAAAGAGCTTACAATCTAAATCAGGACAGACAGACAGACAGGACCAATAAGGATAAGGGTAAGACAAAGAAGGTTACGGTCGATTGTTACTCCGAGAATTTTCAGGCTGTCTGAGACAGGGAGGGTGTATCCTGGGGTGTTAATGTTTGTGGGTTTGTATGTATTGTATTGGGATGAGATGATGAGACAGTGTGTTTTTTCTGTATTGAGTTTTAGTTGGAATGCATTTGCCCATGAATATATGATGTTTAAGCTTAGTTTGATTTTGTTGGTAATTTCCGCCAGATCATGTTTGTATGGGATGTATAATGTAACATCATCAGCGTAGATATATGGTTGAGGCCTTGGGTGGATAGGGTCTTGGCTAGTGGGGTCATCATGAGGTTGAAGAGGATCGGTGATAGTGGTGAACCTTGCGGTATTCCGCAGCCTGGTTTCCACGGTGACGATATGTTTCTTTTTGATTTCACTTGATAAGTTCTTGTGGTTAGAAAGCCCTTAATCCAATTGAGAGTACCACACTGATTCCAAAATATTCTAGGAGTCTTAGCAGTATGTTATGATTGACCATGTTGAATGCACTTCATATGTCAAATTGGAGGAGAAGAATGCTCTTGCCTATTAGAGGAGGAGAATGCTCTTGTCTATTGCTATTTCCTGCTTGAATTTGGTTAGGAGAGTGAGTAGTACTGTTTCGGTGCTGTGTAGGGGTCGAAATCCTGATTGTGACTCATGTAGTATAGTGAATTTGTTTATGTAGACATTGAGTTGTTTGGTCACCAGTCTTTCCATGAGTTTTGACTATTAAGGGGATAGAAGCTACTATGCGGTAGTTGGTAATATCTTGTTTTTTTTCTAGGTGTCTTTGGTATTGGGGTGAGCAGGATGTTGCCTTGTTACAGTGATGTCATGTTAAGAGAGCTTCTGCATGGACGAAGCTCAAGTCCAGATAAGTAATCAGAGTAAATCATATATAAATGGGTTATGAAATAAGAATATAAAATAAGAACAGGAAAGGTAATTTAGCTGTGCTTAAGGAATAAGTCAATTTTACATTCTGATGACCTGACAAATAGTATGCAAAAATGTTATATGACAGTGGGTTTGTTGAATGATTTTATTTTAATTAGTGTCCAATGTTCCCGTAATAAGCCATATGGGAACAGATTGATGGGAACATTGGACACTAAAGGGTTAAAAAAGCATAAAACATAAGTACGGAATTTATAAGGACAAGAAAAACAAAGACAGAAGACCTAAGAGTAAACCCTACAGAAGGAACAAGAAAACCAAGAAAAGGTGAACCAGATCATTTGAGAACTCCATGTATTCTACCTGAACCTTTCCCACTTACCAATTCACTCATGTATTTATAAAGTTAAATACAACTTTCTTTAATAACATGAACATATGTGCAATCATCTGTTTGTAAATGCATAATTAATAACATGAAATGTACAGCCCTCCACAAATTTTACATTAATTCTGCATACAAATGTTACTGAGTCCACTAACGCAATTCCTTTGGCTGTTGCCAGAGCTTGTAGTATTTACTTGGCTGAGGACCAAATAATTAAAGCCAGATTCCAACAGAAATTATGGCTCTGCAGGGTACACTACACACATAGGAAGTCCAAAGAGGAGGATCGTTTTAGCTAGTTCAACGTTTATGTGCATATACTGCAATGCACATTTTGGTTTTGTGCTGAGACAATATTTTAGGTCTTTAGTCCACTTGGGATGATATAGAGAGGAAAAGAGAGAGAATGTGTCTGAAATCATTCTAAATCTGAAGTGCATTTTATGTGAAATAAATCAATGTATCCCCACAACAATAACAAAAATAGTTCAAATTTCCAAGCATCATGTTTCATTTTACAGAATTGCACTTGATGTTTTGATGGCTTAATAGCATGTAATATTTTATAAATAATATTTGATAAACAATAGCATTATAATCTCAACATTATTCATCAAAAGATATAAGCCTAAACCAATGCTAATTAATAATAAAATGCTGGTATTATTTAATTCTGTGATTGTAGTTGAGATATTGCACGACTATAAGATAATGGGTCTCTATGATCATCCCTCTAAAGAAAAAGGTCTGGATTTAATTTTAAACATTTAAATTAAATTAAATTAAACTAAATATTTCTATAGTGTAGGCCTATTCACTATTCCTATATCACATTAAATAGCCCATGTTTTTAGTGTCCAAAAGAAAAAAGGCTGTGAATTCTATAGAGGCTTGGTGCACCTCACCAAGGGCCTATTTTACAAAGCCGCACTACTGATTTTCGGTGCGGCAAATGGGAGGAAGCCATTTGATTTCTATGGGCTTCCTCTCATTTGCCGCACAGGAATCACCTGCATGGCTTTGTAAAAGAGGCCCCAAATGCACTAATGAGTTAGGATAAATAACAATGCCAACTCCTAACACCCTTAGCTATGAACTTAGAAAGTATGATCTTCATGATCTGATTAAAATGTTCCATCACCTGGCCATTTGTTATTGGTGATGGAGGCCCTCAATGTTTTGATGCCCAGATCACTAACTTGATTTTAAAAGCCATTCCCTAATCTTCCAGGACAAATCTACATAGGTGAAAATTAATTTTATTTATTTATTGAGTTTTATTAACTACCTTTATGAAGGAGTTCTATTGCCAGGACCTTAGTCAACATAGTTAATTGAGGAATGGCCCGTGGATATTGAGCTGCAATGTCTACTATTACCAACAGGTAAAAATAACCCTATCCCTTTATTTCTAGAGTTTTGTTGAGGAGGTGACCTATAACACTGTGTCCAGGGACAGTGTTGGAATATCATACTGACGCAGAAGCTCAGCACTGATAAAATTACCTGCTGCCCCAGAGTCAATGGGGGCAACAGTCTCAATGGTAATCCCAGTCCGTCGGAGGGTAACTGGAAAGGTCAACAATGAGTTGGGGAGGTTAGAAGATTGGCCCAAGAACACCTTCCCTGAAGATCCCAGGTGTAGTAGTTTCCCAACTTCTGAGGACATTACTGGTGTAAATGCTGGTGCCTAGCTGTAGGCAGTTAGACACATAATTGCAAGCATTCTATAACCCTGAGCCACCCATGCCTGTCCTAGGTCCATGTCTCCTTGCAGTTGTGCACCCAGTAATTTGCATGTACGGGTTACAGAATACCAACTACATAGTAACATAGTAGATGATGGCAGAAAAAGACCTGCACGGTCCATCCAGTCTGCCCAACAAGACAACTCATGTGTGCTACTTTTTGTGTATACCCTACTTTGATTTGTACCTATGCTCTTCAGGGCACAGACTTTATAAGTCTGCCCAGCACTATCCCCGCCTCCCAATCACCAGCCCCACCTCCCAACCACAGGCTGTGGCACAGACCGTATAAGTCTGCCCAGCACTATCCCTGCCTCCCACAGTTACATGCATAATACTAATTACTGCCAGGTAGCTACAATTAACACTGATTATTGCAATAATTGGTTGATAAAGCCAATTAGCAACTCATTAGTTAATCAAGTCATGCATGTAACTGACCCTTTGCTGTAACGTATGTAACTTTGCACGCTAGCAAGACCAGTTGGGTGTGCAACTTTATAGAATTGAGGGATATGTGCACACATTTACACCTTTTACATGGAGTGCATAGATTTCTCATGAACAGCAGACCCTTCTCCACTCCCACTTTTGGAAGCACCTCTGCTCACTGCAGGGAAAAAGTACATGTACTGGCTAAACATGGAATACTATTGCGTATCAATTTGGAGGACAATTTTGTAAAAGGTTATTTGCACAACAAAATTTTTCGTGTACTACTGGGCAAAACCCATTTGTCCTATACTAAATTCAGCATGCGTATTCCAAATCTGAAGTCAGAATTGTTGTAACACCTCAGGAAATTTTGTTATGCATAAGTTTGCCCAAATGAATTAAGCACTTGGAAAGCATTGAATAGTTTTTACAGAACGAGTTTTACTCCAACAATTACCTGATCTACATCAAAGTTTTCGTAGTAAACAGTATATGAAAATGTAATGGAATAACAAATTTTCAAAACCGAAGTCAGCCATCTGTAAACCCAGCGATCTGAACATGTGACCTAAATGCTGAGATTTAGCCGGCCCCAACCATATTATTGAAAGAAAAGATGGCCGGCCATCTTTTTCGATAATACAGTTGGTTCCGCCCCTTTGTGGCACCGGCCCCGAAGATGGCCAGCCATATAGATGGCTGGTGCCATTCGATTATGCTCCTCCAGGTGACCACTGGAGGGAATCAGGGATGACCTCCCCTTACTCCCCCAGTGGTCACTAACCCCTTCTCAACCCCAAAAAGTGTGTTGAAGAACATTACTTGCCAGCCTCTATGGCAGCCTCAGATGTCATACTCAGGTCCATGACAGTAGCATGCAGTCCCTGGAGTAGTTTAGTATATTTCAGACAGGTGGACCTGGCCCATACCCCCACTACCCATTACACTTGTGCAGGAAACTGTGAGCCTTCCAAAACCCACCACAAACCCACTGTACCCACATATAGCTGCCCCCTTCACCCGTAAGGGCTATGGTAGTGATGTACAGTTGGGGGTAGTGGGGTTTAGGGGGGGGGCTCAGCACACAAGGTAAGGGAGCAATGGTCAGATGTGTACCGGGGAGCATTTTATGAAGTCCACTGCAGTGCCCCCTAAGGTGCCCGATTGCTGTCCTGGCATGTCAGGGGGACCAGTCTACTAAAAATGCTGGCTTCTCCCACATCCCAATGGCTTGACTTTGGACGTTTTAGACTTGGACGTCTTTTTTTTGAAAATGGCCGAAAATCAAAGCCAAATCACAAAACGTCCAAATCGCAGGACGTCCATGGTATTTTCGAACACAAAAGATGGACGTCCATCTTTTTTGAAAATGACCTCCTTCCCACTTTGGAATTTAGACGTCTTTGTAAAATGTCCAAATTCTAATTTAGACATTTCTTTCGAAAATGCCCCTCCAATTGTATCTGTGAGATGTTGTTTTTAATTTAAAGGTTAGTGTAATCTAATTTAAGTTTTTGTAGAAGTCTAAAATACTTATTGGTTTTCCTTTTTATATCTGTCACTTTTTAAAAGTTATTTATATTTACTTTGTGTTTAATCATTATTTTGAATGAATTTAATTATGACATTCTTATCTGGTATTATTATTATTGTTTAAATTTTTTATTGTTATATAGGACCCCTTACATAAACATGTCTTCTGAAACATGGCCAAGATGGGTTGATTTGCTGATAAAGGTGTTTTAATCTGACCTCTGTCTATTCCTTCACTCTTTGGCTATTTCTACTCATTTATGTTTCCTGGTGTGTTCTGCAAAGATTGATTCTTCATATTTCTCTCCTTCTATTCTTCTTACATCCTATCTTTTTTATACAGATAGATTTGTTTGGGTCTGCACAAACAATTTTTGTATAAGTGTTGGAGAAATAGACAGACAAACAAATCCTCCCCAAATAACACTCACTTGAATGATACAAGCCGAAAAATGGTTGTTTCCCCAGAAATAATCTGCTTCTTGAAAACACTTGCATTTGAAACATCTCTCAACAAATTCACCAGCTGATTTATGGTGGCAAGTCGACTGAATTGTTCTAAGTGAAAAGAAGGCTGCTAATTCAAGGTTATAAAGTCAAAGAAGAGAGACAGTATATATAAATTATATGGTTTAAGTAATCTCTTCAATCTTTTAGGCTTTACAATTCCATGCAGTCATGGGGAAAGAAATTAGAGTTTGTCCTTCTAGAACTCTAATAGCACTAGCTAAAAGCAGCAGTATCTTCACACTGCACATAATTTAACAGCAAAATCAGGATAGAAGAAAGCTAACCGTAGGGAGATTCTGAATTTAAAGAAAATTGGAATTATAGCATGTTTTAAAAAAGTTAATGACTACAGTTCGAAACATAATGATTAGCAAAATTTATTTTTAAATAACATTTACAGTGTGGGTACCTTAACTGTGTACACAGTTTAACGTGCCTACACTATTAAGGCGCCTTAACTTGATAATATGCCTACACCATGTAGGCGCGTTATCGGGTTAAGGTGCTTGCACTATGTAGGCACGTTATCAGGTTAAGGCGCCCTAACGTGTAGGTGCCTTAACAGTGTAGGTACGTTATCAGGTTAAGTGGCCTACACCATGAAGGCACCTTACTAGTGTAGGCATCTTAACGATAACGCACCTACACGGTGTAGGCACCTTAACCCAATAACACCCTACACTGTTAAGGCGCCTTAACAGTTAACCCATTAAGGTGCCAATATTTTCCTATGGCAATTATGTTCAGATTATTTTCCAGTAACTTGTAAGAGTGTGTATATGTGCACATGGCTTAACACTGATATAAAATGTATTCAATGGCATGTTTAAAAAGCAAAAAGCATGTTTCAAATTGTATTCAGAATTCAACATTAAATTTAAATATGGTAACTTTAAATCCATATAGAGCCGAACGCAACTCTATAACCTGTGTTCCAAAAACACTTAATTGTCCATGTCCACTGTATCACAGTGCTTTCAATGTAATGAACAGTGCAATGAGATGCTGGATAAAGATGATGTTACACTCCTTTCACCAATAAACTGGTTGCACTTTAACAGAGCCACAGCGTCGGGCCAGAGTTAGGCTACTGGAGGAACCGGTAAAAGCCCATTTCCCAGGCCTGGATTTAATCATTAATTTTTGAAGATTCTTCCCCCTCCCCCCATCCCTAAACTGCTTATTTCTTGATCTGCATTAGTTTATATGAAGAGAGAAAAAAGTCAGTTCAGGGGGAGATAGATTTACCAGTACTCCTGCAGAGGATTATTTAAGGGGCCATTTGATAACGGTTAGTGCGTGTTAACATTTTTTAATTAGCATATAAGTGACCATTTTTTCTGGTGACAACTCCACTAAGATATCTTCGTGCATCTAACTGTTTGCTTGTTTGTGATACTATACATACAGTATGTACAGATGGGCTGATGAAAACACCATGTAGTTGTTTTAACAAATGCTTAAGATATTAATGTAGGTTATGGCTGCATAAGACCTTACACAAGTGCAGTATACCTTCTGGTGGTTCTGCGTTCACAATGTTTGTACACTTTCCTTATTACTTGAGGTGGTGAAAGAGGCTTTTAAGTGTCACCTTCTATCCCAAAGTGGCAAGGATTTTTTTTTTCCTTTTTGCTGAAAATATTAAACGTGAACCCACAGGGTTTGCACTTCTTGGTATCTACAGAGATGTACACTGACCCCTGGAGTTCCTCAGGGGTCGGTGCTGGGGCCTATTCTGGTTAATATATTTGTGGGAGATATTGCTGAAGGGTTGGAAGGAAAGGTGTGCCTTTTTGCAGATGAAACAAAAATAGTGGATACCCTGGAGGGAATAGAAACAAGAAGGATCTCTGAACCTTAGAAGAATGGTCGAGGGTCTGGCAGTTAAAATTTAATTGCACTACTTTCGGGGAAATTTTCAATTAACCGGAGTACAAATATTATCAGGTAGTAAACCATCAAGTACTCATTCAACAGATTGCTTGATTTGGTTCTCCTGATGAAGAATTTGACGAAATGCGGTCTCGCATTGAGGACCAGGATGAGTTAAGAAGAAATTGATGTTTGAACTTTTACCGGTTCCTCCAGTAGCCCGACACTGTGGCTCTGTTAAGTGCAACCAGTTTATTGGCGAAAGGAGTGTAACATCATCTTTATCCAGCATATCATTGCACTGTTCATTACATTGAAAGCACTGTGATCGGTGTTATACAGAGGACATGGACAATTAAGTGTTTTTGGAACACAGGTTATAGAGTTGCGTTCGGCTCTATATGGATTTAAAGTTACCATATTTAAATTGAATGTTGAACTCTGAATACAATTTGAAACATCATTGTGATCACTATAATGGTGGGCTTGAATGTATGAATATGGTAGTTGTGAGTGAGTGTGAGCATCTGTTGGGCTAGTATGTAAGGAGTTCTGGGGTTACTTGTTGTGGGATAGAGAGATTGGATATATTGACACAGCACAATAAAAAGTAATTTTATAAAAAAAGTGATAATATAATTGTAGTGTGAGTTAAAATTTAATGCCAAGTAGTGTAGAGTGATGCACTTGGGGTGCAGAAACCCGAAAGAGAGATACCGAATAGGAGGGGAGAGATTAGTAAGCTCGATTCAGGAGAGAGACCTTGGGGTGTTGGTGTCTGAGGATCTAAAGACGAAGAAACAATGCGACAAGGCGACGGCCAATGCCAAAAGGCTGCTAGGCTGCATAGAGAGGGGAATAACTAGCAAAAGAAAGGAGGTGTTGATGCCCCTCTACAAGTCATTGGTGAGGCCCCACTTGGAGTACTGTGTTCAGTTTTGGAGGCTGTATCTTGCTAAAGATGTAAAAAACTGGAAGCGGTGCAAAGAAAAGCTACAAAAATGGTATGGGATTTGCGTTGCAAACTGTACGAGGAGAGACTTGCTGACCTGAACATGTATACCTTAGAGGAAAGGAGAAACAGGGGTGACATGATACAGACATTCAAATATTTGAAAGGTATTAATCTGCAAATGAACCTTTTTTTGGGAGACGGGAAGGCGGTAGAACTAGAGGACATGAATTGAGGTTGAAGGGGGCAGACTCAGAACTAATGCCAGGAAGCATTTTTTCATGGAGAGTGTGGTGGATATGTGGAATGTCCTCCCGAGGGAGGTGGTGGAGATGAAAATGGTAATGGAATTCAAACATGCGTGGGATAAACACAAAGGAATCCTGTTTAAAAGGAATGGTTCCGCAGAATCTTAGCGGAGATTGGGTGGCGACGCCGTAATTGGGAAACAAAATGAGAGCTGGGCAGACTTCTATGGTCTATGCCCTGATCGTGAATGATAGGAGGGTGGCTGGAGTAAATTTTAAAGGGCTTTGACGTTAGCTTCAGAACTTAGTACAAGAACAGTGCTTGGCAGACTTCTACGGTCTGTGTCCTGAGAAAGGCACGGACAAATCAAACTCGGGTATACATATAAAGTATCACATACCATGTAAATCATTTTATGTTCTGGGGCAGACTGGATGGACCATACAGGTCTTTATCTGCCGTCATTTACTATGTTACTATATTAGACTTGTGTGGTCTTCCTGAGTTATAAAGAGAAACTAATTTTTAAAAAGTTATATCATCTCAGTTCACAAGGATGGTGAATATCTTTTACCAAATCACCTTGTTTAAATTTTCAGTAACTGGCTTTCCCCCACAAAAGCATACATGCAAAACTGAAAGGGGGGAGTGGGGCGGGGCATTATGGCTCATATATACTTAAAGGCCCTTTTACTAAGTACATAAGTACATAAGTAGTGCCATACTGGGAAAGACCAAAGGTCCATCTAGCCCAGCATCCTGTCACCGACAGTGGCCAATCCAGGTCAAGGGCACCTGGCACGCTCCCCAAACGTAAAAACATTCCAGACAAGTTATACCTAAAAATGAGGAATTTTTCCAGTCCATTTAATAGCGGTCTATGGACTTGTCCTTTAGGAATCTATCTAACCCCTTTTTAAACTCCGTCAAGCTAACCGCCCGTACCACGTTCTCCGGCAATGAATTCCAGAGTCTAATTACACGTTGGGTGAAGAAAAATTTTCTCCGATTCGTTTTAAATTTACCACACTGTAGCTTCAACTCATGCCCTCTAGTCCTAGTATTTTTGGATAGCGTGAACAGTCGCTTCACATCCACCCGATCCATTCCACTCATTATTTTATACACTTCTATCATATCTCCCCTCAGCCGTCTCTTCTCCAAGCTGAAAAGCCCTAGCCTTCTCAGCCTCTCTTCATAGGAAAGTCGTCCCATCCCCACTATCATTTTGTCGCCCTTCGCTGTACCTTTTCCAATTCTACTATATCTTTTTTGAGATACGGAGACCAGTACTGAACACAATACTCCAGGTGCGGTCGCACCATGGAGCGATACAACGGCATTATAACATCCGCACACCTGGACTCCATACCCTTCCTAATAACACCCAACCTATTCGCTTTCCTAGCCGCAGCAGCACACTGAGCAGAAGGTTTCAGCGTATCATCGACGACGACACCCAGATCCCTTTCTTGATCCGTAACTCCTAACGCGGAACCTTGCAAGACGTAGCTATAATTCGGGTTCCTCTTACCCACATGCATCACTTTGCACTTGTCAACATTGAACTTCATCTGCCACTTGCACGCCCATTCTCCCAGTCTCGCAAGGTCCTCCTGTAATCGTTCACATTCCTCCTGCGACTTGACGACCCTGAATAATTTTGTGTCATCGGCGAATTTAATTACCTCACTAGTTATTCCCATCTCTAGGTCATTTATAAATACATTAAAAAGCAACGGACCCAGCACAGACCCCTGCGGGACCCCACTAACTACCCTCCTCCACTGAGAATACTGGCCACGCAATCCTACTCTCTGCTTCCTATCTTTCAACCAGTTCTTAATCCATAATAATACCCTACCTCCGATTCCATGACTCTGCAATTTCTTCAGGAGTCTTTCGTGCGGCACTTTGTCAAACGCCTTCTGAAAATCCAGATATACAATATCAACCGGCTCCCCATTGTCCACATGTTTGTTTACCCCCTCAAAAAAATGCATTAGATTGGTGAGGCAAGACTTCCCTTCACTAAATCCGTGCTGACTTTGTCTCATCAGTCCATGTTTTTGTATATGCTCTGCAATTTTATTCTTAATAATAGCCTCCACCATCTTGCCCGGCACCGACGTCAGACTCACCGGTCTATAATTTCCCGGATCTCCTCTGGAACCTTTCTTAAAAATCGGAGTAACATTGGCTACCCTCCAGTCTTCCGGTATTACACTCGATTTTAGGGACAGATTGCATATTTCTAACAGTAGCTCCGCAAGTTCATTTTTTAGTTCTATTAATACTCTGGGATGAATACCATCAGGTCCCGGATTTACTACTCTTCAGCTTGCTGAACTGACCCATTACATCCTCCAAGGTTACAGAGAATTTGTTTAGTTTCTCCGACTCCCCCGCTTCAAATATTCTTTCCGGCACCGGTGTCCCCCCAAATCCTCCTCGGTGAAGACCGAAGCAAAGAATTCATTTAATTTCTCCGCTACGGCTTTGTCCTCCTTGATCGCCCTTTAACACCATTTTCGTCCAGCGGCCCAACCGACTCTTTGGCCGGTTTCCTGCTTTTAATGTATCTAAAAAAGTTTTTACTATGTATTTTTGCTTCCAACGCTAATTTCTTCTCAAAGTCCTTTTTTGCCCTCCTTATCTCCGCTTTGCATTTGGCTTGGCATTCCTTATGATCTATCCTGTTACTTTCAGTTGGTTCTCTTCTCCACTTTCTGAAGGATTGTTTTTTGGCTCTAATGATTTCCTTTATCTTACTGTTAGCCACGCCGGCTGACGTTTAGTCTTTTTTCCCTTTTTTCTAATACGTGGAATATTTGTCCTGAACCTCCAGGATGGTGTTTTTAAACAGCATCCACGCCTGATTAGTAAATGGGCTTAGTGCTCATCCTTGCATATTTTTCCTCATATGCTAAGCCTTACACAGCCACAAAATAGCTTTTTTGTCTATTTGTTTCATTTCTGGCCACGGACTAATGTTAGCATTAGAATGCGACCATTGAAAAAAATTAACTTTGGAACGCTTACCGCCTCCTATTTAGGAAGCCGTAAGGACTCTCGTGTAAATTTGCGCTAACCAATTCTCAGAGCGCTAGCTGGTTAATACTTCCATGACCACTTTCCACCTCGACACCTCATGTAAAAAAAAGGTTTAAAACTAATTACTGTGTGCTTAAAGCGCAGATGGCAAGACTAACATAGAATGCTTTAGAGTGTCCCTTTGCCAACAAAGTGTAGGCTCTCTCAAACTTTCCTAATCGAAAAATAAGTCTAGCAGCAGTATTCTGCGATAATTGCAGCCTCCTTAATGATTTATCCAAAAGTCCACAGTACATCACATTACAATAATCTGGATATGGAAGCAGTTTAGCCTGAGCAATACTCCTAAAACCCTAAGGACTCAATACTGATCAAACTGACCCTCAACTGTCTCAATCGAAAGAAGAATTTATTTCACCAGAGCATTAATTTGAGGTTCAAAAGTTAGATTAGAAGATAAGACTCCAAGAATTTTAGATTTATCTTTTTAATTTCAAGATCTCACTGGTAAGTAAGAACAATACACTATGGGGCTCATTTTCAAAAGAGAAAATGTCCAAAAATGACATAAGTTCTGCATTGGATGTTTATCTCCAAAAACATCCAAATTAGTATTTTTGAAATTTCTTTGTAGGGCATTTTTCTCTGAAATCCATCAGAAGAACATCTAAATCTCAAGGGGGCCTGCCAGGGGCGTGTTCAGGCGGGACTTGGGCATTCCTAAGGACTTAGACGTCTTTCAGGCATAATGGAACAAAACAAAAATGTCCAAGATGTTTTGAGCTAGACCTATTTTTATAACAAATAGCTACAGTGGGAATTAAAGTCAAACTGCACTAACCACTAGGCTACTCCTCCACTCCACACAAAAATATGCCTTTACTCCCCCAGTGGTCACTAAACCCCTCCCACCCAAAAAATGTGATTAAAAATATTACTTGCCAGGACTCTGATGTTATACTCAGGTCAATTAGAATAGCATGCAGGTCTATCAGTAGATTGAGCTTTGAATTCAGATCTATAGATAAAAAGGAGGTCTCATTATATATATCTAAATACCAGAGTGCTACTTTTCCATACTTCATAGCAAGAGTGTACATTCCCTATTTACCTGTCCCAAAAACAACTAAAGCTTTTACCTCCTCAGTGCATGTAAATGGTTTCATCCCTGTGTGTATTATCTGGTGCATTGTGAGGTTTACCTTCTGACCAAAGCTTTTACCAGACTCTATACATGCAAATGGTTTAACTCCCGTGTGGACTTTCTGATGCACTTTGAGATTTACATTACAACCAAAGCATTTACCACACTTAGTACACCTGAATGGTTTCACTCTATTGTAGATTTTCTGTGTATTTGGTATGTTTGCATTTGGACATTTTTTTGTTTGAAAATGGACCAAACACAATAAAACGTCCAAATCACAAAATGTTTTTTCCAAACAGCTTTTTCAAAAGGAAAAGAGAGTTATTTTTTTAAATAGAAAATGACCTTTTCTGTTCTGGATTTTGGACGTTTTACAAAAAACAACCAATTCAGACTTAGATGTCATATCCAAAAATGCCCCTTGTGCATTTGACTTGCCCAAAGTCACAAAGAGCAGCAATAGGAATTGAACTCATGTTGCCAGGATCAAAGCCCACATGGGACTAACCATTAAGCCACTCCTCCTATGTTTTTGGACATTTTGATTTGGACATTTATTGTTCGAAAAATTGACCAAAAACAAAAAAACGTTCCAAATCACAAAATGTCCAAATCACAGAGACATCCATAGTATTTCGAACACAAAAGGTAGACATCTATCTTTTTCGAAAATGACTTTCTTTCTTGTTCAGAATTTGGACGTTTTTGTAAAATGTCCAAATTCTGATTTAGACGTTCTATCAAAAATGCCCCTCCACACCACCACACCGTTAAAGGATAATTCGGGACAGTTCTGAAAAATATATATAAACACAACTCTCAGCCAAAAATTATTCTCAGCACAAACGATTCATGTCAGATTGTTGCAAAGGAACCAATAAAAGCTAACCTTACCAACCTATCTTCTCCAGCACATAGAGGGGTGGATTCAGTAAATGGTGCTCAAAATTCAGCTCCAACAAAAAATCCGTGCTGAACAGTATTTTATAAAGGGCATTCTGGGATGGGTGCCCTTTATAGAATAGTATGTAGAGCCAGGATCTCTGCTCAACTTTGGGAGCAAACATTTACACCAATTGAAACCAGAGGCCCTGTTACTAGTGTTTTTAGTGCATGATAAAATTAGTGTGCGCTAATGCTAGTCACCCAGGCGACTTTAGCATTTAGCATGCACTAATCATTAGCGCATGCTAAAAACACTAGTGCATCCTTAGTACAGCTTAATAAACAGGTCCCCAGGTGTGAATCCCAGCGTGCCAGTTGTAAATATATAAAAATTGGTGAACATATTTCAGGAAGTTACTGGGCAAATCGTGGTGTACCGCGGGATATGCATTGTAAGCATTGTTTATATGGCATCATTATTTATTTTTATTTATTTTATATCATTTATACCCCATATTTTCCCACCACTGGCAGGCTCAATGTGGCTTACAACATTAAGAAACAAACAGTACAGTACAATAAACTGAAAGTGATATGGATAGGGTTAGCATTTAGAAAACATGCTGATGGTATCCTGTTTTTTTTTCCCTATAACTAATAATGTGAATGATTTTTCTAAAATGTTTACTAAATACTTAGATACAATTACTGAATAGATGGAACATCATGAATTGTCTCTGAACTTTACTAGAACAGAAATAATGTATGCATGTCGAAGTATTGACTTTTCCCTTCCCTCATCAATAAAATATCAAGGCACAGAAATGAAAATTAAAGTTACTCTTTGAAATTTAGGAGTTATGCTGGATTCATAATTAGCTTATCAGAATCAAGTAGATTGTGTTATTCCAACATGTTTTCATTAACTTCATACTCTCAATAAACTGAAAGATCTGATTCCATTGTGTGATTTCCAAACAGTCTTGCAGAGCCTTCTAATATGTAGGTTGGATTATGCAATTCTCTATACCTTGGAGTGTCAGCAGCTAGGGTATAGGCTCTGCAAGTTATTCAAAATGTGGCAGTACATTTACTACCTGGACTAAAAAAGTCAGAACACATTACACCAACCTTAAAAATTCTTCATTGGTTACCAATAAAGTTTTGGATATTACCTTTGATCCTCCATTGGAGTTTGAGCATGCTCACCACGTGCTGTTAACAAGAAACTCAGCCAACCGCACCCAAGGCCTATAGTTGTGAAGCTACTGCACTTTCAACAAGCTCTCCAGTTATTAACGTCTGCTCGCTCACATTCAGCTTACATATTGACGGTAAGACTTATTGTTCCTGATCTTGCTAAAACTGCTGCAAGGAACAGAAAGGCTTTTCTTGAAATGTGACCGAAACTCAAATCTCTAGGGGCACGATTCGGCCTACAGTGACCAGCCCGAATGACTGTTACTGTTCATAACACTACTAAGACATACAACTCCCCAGAGCCAGTGGCGTTCTGTGGTTGCCTGACACCCAGGGCGGATCGCCACTGCTCCCCCTCCCCCCCCCGGGTGCAGGGCAACACAGCACGGCACCCCCCACCCCACACAGTCCCCACTTGCCTTCAAAGTTCCAGCTCCGTCCACCCCAGCATGGCGCCGCCTCCCTCCCTCCCCCCTGACATAGTCCCCACCTGCCAACCAGTTCCAGCTCCGTCCACCCCAGCGTGGTGCCTCGCATCTGCAGCGCTGCTGTAAAAAGAAGAAAATCGCCTCGTCATTGGCCTTTCCCTCACTGTGTCCCGCCCTCGAGGAAATAGGAAGTTATGTCAGAGGGCGGGACACAGTGAGGGAAGGGCCGACGACGAGGCGATTTTCTTCTTTTTACAGCAGCGCTGCAGATGCGAGACGCCATGCTGCGGTGGACGGAGCTGGACCTGGTTGGCAGGTGGGGACTGCGTTGGGGGGGAGGCGGTTCCATGCCAAGGGGGGGGGGGTGTGGATGGACGGAGCAGAGCACTCCCCCACACGTTGACACCCGGGGAGGACCGCCCCCCACCGCCCTGCCCTTGCTACACCACTGCCCTGAGCAATTACAGATTTATTTGGATCCACTACAAACTCATGGCGTGTCCTAGCAGTCCAACATATTTGTCTTCTTTTCAATGCAAAATCTAAATGTTAGCAAGTTATATCTTTGTTATCTGCTGTGAATCTCCACTAAATGATTGTCCACTTCATACTCTCACCAAAGTATAATCTCTTTTATATATATACTGCTTAGGTATATTATCATTTAACTAATGCTATTAGTTGTTCCAGTATACTTGAACAACGATCTAATAATTTTCTCTAGACTGGAGGGATTTGAATGTTAGGTGTCTCTGTGTTTTGTCCTAATCACCAGCACTACTTAGGGGTAATTTTCTCTTTGACTGAGCTTTTTCTTTTTAGCTCTATATGTCGTTAGGTTTCCTTATGCATAGGAGTTGGCTCCATTGAGTTATTTTTTTGAATGGGATCGTGTCAATAAGAAATGCTGTTCTCAATATTTATCAACCTCTTTAATGGCTAATTTTTCTCCCAAAGCAGCTCTTAATGTTGTTTCATGGAATGTAAATGGTATAAAACACCCTGTTAAATGCAAAAAAATATTTGCTTATCTTAAAAGATTAAAGCCCTCCATCATATTTCTACAGGAAACATGTTACCAATTTGACTAAATTAATCTCTCCTTATAATTGGATTTCACATTCTATTGATGCTCCATCCGTTGGCAGGAAAAATGGGGTTTCAATACTCCTACATAAAGATCTTCAGATTACAACATTTGAACATATTGCAGATACAGAAGGGTGCTGGTTAATTATTAGAGTGGAAATTGCTTCTCAACAATTATTATTGGTGAATATATATGCACCTAATATAGACTCACCAGTGGCAGGATGTTAGCTAATTTTCTTAAATGCAAACGAACTAAGGTTCAGATTCCTTCCATCAAATCAATAACAATATTGTTACCTCATCCCCTGAAATATTGGGTTCATTTCACCAATTTTATAACGTTCTATATACTACTGAGTCAAAGGGGGGTTCTACTCATATTACTGATTTCCTTACCTCTTATGAGCGTCCTCAATGGTCAGATGATGATATCAACTCTCTCTCCAAATCACTCAATTTAGAGGATATTATACAAGCCTTAAAAGATCTTCCCTCTATTAAGGCTCCCGGTCCAGATGGTATCCCAATTGAATTTTACAAAATTATTTTAAAACTCTCTAGCTCCAATTCTTACAAAATTATTCAATTTGATAGATCTCACAAATATTTCACCCAGTCGTTTTACGGAAGCTGTTATCACAGTTATTCCCAAACCTAACAAAGATTCTTAATTAGTCCAGAACTATAGACCATTCTCTCTGCTTAATACAGATTATAAATTCTACACTAAGATACTAGGTAACAGACTGAAAAAAATTATTGGAAAGGCCATTTCCCCAAATCAAATTGGGTTTATGCCACACAGGCTAATCACTGATAATTCTAGACTATTCTTTCACTTATCACAAGTAGCCAAGACTCAGGAAATCCCTATCATTGCCATGTCTATAGATGCTGATAAAGCTTTTGATAGGGTAGAATGGCCATATCTATTTTCAATTATTAAATGGTTTAGAGCTCCCTCTGAATTAATCAATAAAATTAAAGCCCTATACACTAATCCTACAGCTACAATTATTGCTAACAATCAGCTTTCAGACTACTTTACTCTCCAAAGAGGTACACATCAAGGGTGCCCTCTCTCTTCTTATTTATTTAATTTGGCTTTAGAACCACTCTTTTTTTTTTTTTTTTATAATTTTTATTGTTGAATGAAATCAGTAACAGATGGTAATTACAAGATCAGATCATTACAATTTCAATGCGGTAACATCTTTACAAAAGGGTAATTGAAGAGAAAAAAAAACTAAAACAAAACACAGGAACAGATATCCATTTCTCTTTCATTCTAATCTTCATAGCTTTTTATCATTTAATCCCTCTCCCCCCACCTCCTTCCCCCCTCCCCCAAAGGCTGCCATTGCATTATTCCATGCTGTTTCCTGTTTGATCACCATTTACTGGGCCCTTTGGCGAAAGCAAATCTAGCCGTAGCGGAGAAATTAAATGAATTCTTTGCTTCGGTCTTCACCGAGGAGGATTTGGGGGGGACACCGGTGCCGGAAAGAATATTTGAAGCGGGGGAGTCGGAGAAACTAAACAAATTCTCTGTAACCTTGGAGGATGTAATGGGTCAGTTCAGCAAGCTGAAGAGTAGTAAATCACCGGGACCTGATGGTATTCATCCCAGAGTATTAATAGAACTAAAAAATGAACTTGCGGAGCTACTGTTAGAAATATGCAATCTGTCCCTAAAATCGAGTGTAATACCGGAAGACTGGAGGGTAGCCAATGTTACTCCGATTTTTAAGAAAGGTTCCAGAGGAGATCCGGGAAATTATAGACCGGTGAGTCTGACGTCGGTGCCGGGCAAGATGGTGGAGGCTATTATTAAGAATAAAATTGCAGAGCATATACAAAAACATGGACTGATGAGACAAAGTCAGCACGGATTTAGTGAAGGGAAGTCTTGCCTCACCAATCTAATGCATTTTTTTGAGGGGGTAAGCAAACATGTGGACAATGGGGAGCCGGTTGATATTGTATATCTGGATTTTCAGAAGGCGTTTGACAAAGTGCCGCACGAAAGACTCCTGAAGAAATTGCAGAGTCATGGAATCGGAGGTAGGGTATTATTATGGATTAAGAACTGGTTGAAAGATAGGAAGCAGAGAGTAGGATTGCGTGGCCAGTATTCTCAGTGGAGGAGGGTAGTTAGTGGGGTCCCGCAGGGGTCTGTGCTGGGTCCGTTGCTTTTTAATGTATTTATAAATGACCTAGAGATGGGAATAACTAGTGAGGTAATTAAATTCGCCGATGACACAAAATTATTCAGGGTCGTCAAGTCGCAGGAGGAATGTGAACGATTACAGGAGGACCTTGCGAGACTGGGAGAATGGGCGTGCAAGTGGCAGATGAAGTTCAATGTTGACAAGTGCAAAGTGATGCATGTGGGTAAGAGGAACCCGAATTATAGCTACGTCTTGCAAGGTTCCGCGTTAGGAGTTACGGATCAAGAAAGGGATCTGGGTGTCGTCGTCGATGATACGCTGAAACCTTCTGCTCAGTGTGCTGCTGCGGCTAGGAAAGCGAATAGAATGTTGGGTGTTATTAGGAAGGGTATGGAGTCCAGGTGTGCGGATGTTATAATGCCGTTGTATCGCTCCATGGTGCGACCGCACCTGGAGTATTGTGTTCAGTACTGGTCTCCGTATCTCAAAAAAGATATAGTAGAATTGGAAAAGGTACAGCGAAGGGCGACGAAAATGATAGTGGGGATGGGACGACTTTCCTATGAAGAGAGGCTGAGAAGGCTAGGGCTTTTCAGCTTGGAGAAGAGACGGCTGAGGGGAGATATGATAGAAGTGTATAAAATAATGAGTGGAATGGATCGGGTGGATGTGAAGCGACTGTTCACGCTATCCAAAAATACTAGGACTAGAGGGCATGAGTTGAAGCTACAGTGTGGTAAATTTAAAACGAATCGGAGACAATTTTTCTTCACCCAACGTGTAATTAGACTCTGGAATTCATTGCCGGAGAACGTGGTACGGGCGGTTAGCTTGACGGAGTTTAAAAAGGGGTTAGATAGATTCCTAAAGGACAAGTCCATAGACCGCTATTAAATGGACTGGAAAAATTCCTCATTTTTAGGTATAACTTGTCTGGAATGTTTTTACGTTTGGGGAGCGTGCCAGGTGCCCTTGACCTGGATTGGCCACTGTCGGTGACAGGATGCTGGGCTAGATGGACCTTTGGTCTTTCCCAGTATGGCACTACTTATGTACTTATGTACTTATGTACTTAGTGCTCTCCCCCAAATATCTCTGTACTGGCGGTTCCTCCATGAAACAGCAAATCTGAGGGTAAGACGCACCCAATTGGCCATTTCAACCATACAGTTTTTCCACATATCTAGGTGCGGAGGTTCAGCATCCACCCATGTTTTTAACACACATTTCTTAAGCAACATCATCGCTAACAACACAAATTTAACTTGGGCTACTCCCAGCTTCAGCTCTCTAAGTGAGTCTCCACACCCTAGCAGAGTGATCGAGTACTTCCACTCCACTTGGCGTTGTAAAATGTTTTCCACCAACCCTAATGCCCCAACCCATAATGCATGTAGTGATGGGCATTCCATCAACGAGTGCAAAAATGTTCCTACCCTGCTCTTACATTTGTTGCACCGGTCATCCTCCCACATACCCAGCTGCTTCCCCTTTACCTTAGTGATATGTACTCTGTTTATAATCCGGTATTGTATATCTTGTAAGGCTGCGTTTGGGGTGATTTTCCCCAGGTTGCGATATACCGCACCCAATCGCTCCACTGTAACTTCTTCTACTATGTCCCTACTCCACACCTCCGCTAGTTGTGCTAAGTGGGGTGCTGTCTGGTGTTCCCTCATCACCTGGTACCACCCTGCCATTTTGTTATTAAGTGGCGTCATCTGTAGGAATATGTGGTCTAGTTGTGTAAAGCGGGTAAGGCTTTTACTCTTTCGCTCCATGCTCAGGATGTAGTCTCGCACTTGTAAATATGCAAAAAATTGGGAACCAGGGATCTGCAGTTCATGCCTGACCATGTCAAAAGTGGGGAAGGCGTCCTCTCCAACTTTCCTGAACTGCCCTATAAATCTGCAACTCTTCTCCCGCCAACCCTGGAACACTGACCTTCCCATTCCTGCAGGGAAGGCCATATTCCCTACCAGCGGCAAGAATGGGCTGGTTCCCTTCACTGCCCCTCCTTTCTCTCTCCACCATCTCCAACCCAGTTGTAAGGCTGCCACGTATGGGTTTTCCACTATTTTTTTTGCTCCCTGCACCTCCCGTGATTCCAGTACTGTAAAAGGATCATTCAAACCACACCAGCTCTCCCAGAATCCCAAGGGGGCATAGTACCCTTGTCCCGAGATCAGCTCATGGATCCAGCGTAATGAGGCTGCTACATTATACCCTCTCAAGTCTGGTAATCTAAGGCCCCCTTGCCCTTTACCCCGGGTCAGTTTTGCAAACGATATTCTGGGGCGCTTCGCGTTCCAAATGAACGTGCCTATAACACTTTTATACAGCTTGTCCTCCATGGTTCTCACCCATAGCGGGAGCATCTGCAGTGGGTATATTAACTTGGGTAGCATCACCATTTTAACTAGAGCTATTCTACCTAAAAAATTTAATGGCAGATCTTTCCACCGTTGACATAATCGTTTTACCTCTTCCAGTCTGTCTTTCACATTTTTTTTTATACACCCATAGTTGCTCTGCACCAAGATAAACCCCCAAATACTTAATGCCATTCTGGGCCCACCTCAGAGGAAAGTTCTGCAATTCTTTAATCTTACATGGGCTACTAACCGGCAAGGCCTCTGACGTTTCAAAATTTATGCTCAGGCCCGCAAACTCCCCAAACGATTGGATGATATCCATCACCACCGGCAATGTGCGGGATGCCTCATCCATCAGCAGCAGCATATCATCTGCGAATAAATTAATTCTATACTCCTCCTACTTTAATTCCTTTCAGCCTTGTATCTTGTCGTATCCTTGCCGCCAGTGGCTCCAGCGTCAAAATAAACAATAGGGGCGATAATGGGCATCCCTGCCTTGTTCCTCCCCCAGAGAGAATCCCTCAGTCAAGGAGTCGTTAATTATAATTTGGGCCGTTGGTCCACTGTATAACGCCTGAACTCATTCCAAGAATTCCCCCCGGATGCCGAACCGTTTCATTATCCAAAACGTACTTCCACACCACCTTATCAAAAGCTTTTTCGGCATCCAGGCTAGCCACTATAGAATCTCCCTTTATCCCTCTTCTCTCCATCAAAATGCGGCTTACTTTGAGAATGTTAGCTGATGCGAAGCGCCCCTGAACAAATCCTACCTGGTCAGGGTGCACCAGGCAGGGGACTACCTTCCCCAAGCGGTCTGCCAGCACTGCTGCCAGGATCTTTACATCCTGGTTTAACAGGGAAATAGGTCTGTAGGACCCTACCAGTTCTTCGTCCTTTCTTGGTTTGGGAATCATTACAATGTGTACGTGGTTGAGTACTGTTCCTAAAGCCCCTGTCTCCCTTACGTCCTCACACATAGAAATAAAAGGCGCTACAATGACATCCTGGAGTATTTTATAATATTCCACTCCCAACCCATCAGGGCCTGGTGCCTTTGCCAGCTTCAATCTCTTAATAACCTGTTGGACCTCCTTCCCCTGTATTGGCATATTTAGCATTTGCTGCTGCTCCTCCATTAGGGACGGGAGTTCCACCCCTGCTAGGAAGTCTGCACACTGTTCCTCTGAGAATGGGCCCTCCCTGTACAATGATGAATAATAATTCACAAACTCTCTCTGAACATCACTTAGCGTTGTGCTGGTTCCCCCATTCTTTGCTCTGATTTTACTGATAAATTTTCGTGTTGCCTTTTGTCTTACTAGTGATGCCAGCAGCTTGCCAGTTTTATTACCCCACTGATGTAACTTGTATTTATAAAGCTTTATGTTGTAAATCGCACTCTCATCCAAGATTCCCTGTATCTCTTTTCTACACTGCGCATATGCTTTTTTGTTGGACTCAGAGGGGTGCCCAGTAAGGGCTCTGCGAGCTTCCCTTAATTTTACTGTAAGGGCATCTATTTTTTGTCCTCGGCTCTTGTTTTGGGAGGCGACATATGCTATGATTTTCCCTCTTAATACTGCCTTAGCGGCCTCCCAGAATATTCTTGGACTCACTGACTGTGCATCATTATCCATTATATAGTCTTTCTCAGGTAAGTTTGGAATTCCCTACTCTGATATAATGCCGGGTTCATCCGCCAGCGTTTCGATCCCTCTCTGCTCCCCCAACTCAACTCCACCCACACTGGGGCATGATCAGACACATCCGGCTCTCCGATTCCTGTTTGTATTGCCACTGAGCTCATCGAGTGGGAGACCAGCAAGTAATCAAGTCGCGAATGAGTTCCGTGGGGATGCGAAAAGAAGGTGTAATCAGTTTCTTCTAAATGTTGATGCCGCCAGATGTCTATCAACTCTAATTCCCTCATCATTAGGTTCACCCCCTTGTCGTCATGATCTTTTCCTGCTCTTCTGGGGGGTTTGCAATCAATGGAGGGATCACTGATGATATTAAAATCCCCTCCAACAATTAGTTGATAGCTATCAAACGTGACCAATTTAGCTATTAGTGTTGTAAAGAATTTATGGGAGTAAATGTTAGGCGCATAGACATTGCAAAACCCCACCTTTTTACCCTGCAACGTCCCCGCCACTATTAGATATCTCCCTTCTGGGTCTTGGTATAGCTTGTGCATATCAAAAACTAATGTTTTTCTTATCAAGATAGCTACTCCTCGCTGCCTCCCATTATAGGAGGCAAAAAATATTTCTCCAACCCAGTCTCTTTTTAATTTGAGGTGTTCTAGTCTGCTTAGGTGGGTCTCCTATATCAGAGCTACATCAGCTTTCAGGCGTTTGAGTGCTTGCAGTATTTTCGCCCGTTTCACCGGGGAGTGCACTCCGTCAACGTTTAACGTCACTATTTTGAGATTAGCCATGCATTATATCAAAACAGTTATCTAAGCGAAAAACATTTTTATAGTGTATCCTGAGTGCCTTCCAGCTGGGCACCCAGGATCTGTCCCTATTCCCTTGTCTCTGTGGCCACCTAGGGTCCTGCTTCTGTCTTTTATCCCTCTGGTCCCGTACCTTCATGAAAAGCAGTCGCAACCTTTGTGCTTTCCTCCCTCCCTCCCCCTCCCCTCCCCTTCTCCCCCTCCCCTCTTCCCCCCTCCCCGTTCCACACACACCCTCCGGTCATGCCAGTTCTCAACACTCATACTTCCTTTACACACCACCAACTCCCCCGGTCTCCCCTCTTAGAACACTATCCTTTCCTTCCCTTTCAGCAAATCCTTTTCGGACCCCGCTTCTAACACCTTGAACCATAATATAACAGAACATTTTGAAACTTTTTTGAAAGAAGAAATAATAATAAAAAAAAACTGGTTGGGTTTCCAGTCCCGCAAGGAGCACCCTGTTGTCTGATCATCTGGGCCCCCAACTTTTCTTCAACTGGAGTTTGTTCTCTTGCAGTAGCTGGCTGGTTGCCTCGAAGCTGATCAGGGTGTCACGCCTTTTCCATGACTCAGAAACTTCTCAGCAATTTAAACATTCTCACTGTTTGCCGTCCAATCTTTAGAGTCCTCAAGTGTTCGGAGCAATTGCAGATAATGTTCGCCTTCCTCTGAGACTCTCAAAAGGTCAGGTGCTCCGCCACTCTAATATCCAGTCACTTAGGTAAACCAGTTGCTGCCAGCCTTATTGCTCCAGTACCTTACTTCTGCCTCACTGTAATCCATTTGCAAATGCTTCCAGCTCTGCCGCCTCAGTGAAGTATATGGTCTTGTTCTCATGTAGTACTCTTACTTTCGCTGGGTAGAGCAGAGCGAATCAGATCCCCTTGTCATATAGTCTTTTACAATGGCGACCCATTATCTTCCTCTGGTCTGACACAATAGTAGAGTAATCTTGAAAAAGAAGTATTTTCCCTCCTTCATAGGTAAGACTCTGTTTACCTCTGTGCGCCTGCAAAACTGCTTCTTTGTCAGAGTAGTTCAACACCTTTGCCAGCACTTGTCTCGGCCTGTTTTCATTGGCCCGCATTGCTCCCACTCTGTGCACTCTCTCGATCTGCAGGGCTTTTCCGCCAAGATCTAGGCCTAACTCCCGGGGGAGCCACTGTTCCACGAGCTTTCGGAGGTCTGCTGCCTTTACTGTTTCTGGAACTCCTACGATCCGGAGATTGTTGCGCCGACTGCGATTTTCAAGATCATCAGTTTTCTGTGTTAACTGTTCACATTTCCGTTCAAGCGCCACAATCCGATCGTTCGTGCCTACCGCCGCGTCCTCGCACTGTGACACTCGTTCTTCCACGTGCTGCAAGCGGGCACTCTGGCGCTCTAGCGTTTCATGAATTTGATCCACCGACGACTGGAGTTTTGATAGTTTTTCCTCCAGCATCGCGGAGATTTGTTGCGCTAGTTCCCTCACCAGCTCCGACGGCAATGGTCCGATCATCAGGGTCTCCGGAGCCACCTCCGCCATCTTGGACCGCACTGTGCAGGTGTTTTTCTTTCCCCACGAAGTCTTTGCGGGCATACCTTCGGGTACTCAGCTGGAACGGTTCCGCGAACGCTCGTTCTACTGCTCCTGCTTTCCCCTTGCGCAGGGGACCGGTTTGGGATCGCCTCTCGGGGTTAATCACTGTTTATTTTGCTGATTTTTGCCTGCTGAGCTGGAGCCGGTTTCAGGGACGTCCATTCAGCTCTACGTCATCACGTGACCGCCCAGAACCACTCTTAATTGCTATTAATTCCCAGGTTCAAATTACAGGGATAACCTATCAGAATACACATTTCAAAGCTTCCGCTTATGCGGATGATATACTACTGTATATTTCCAACCCCACAACATCTTTACCTTCACTCTTCTCCCTTATGCACAATTTCTCAACTATTTCTGGAAACAAAATTAACCAATCAAAAACAGAGGTCCTTCCATTAAATATACATCCTGATTTAATTCTTCCTTGTAATCTAGTCTGGTCTTCTAAGAAAATCAGATACCTTGGTATTGATCTACATTACACAATACAAGACACATCTCTTGGTAGGGAAGACTTGAAACTATTAAAATGATGATTTCCCCCAAGATAAACTTTATACTTAGTATGATACCTATTCTTTTTCATACCTCTTTCTATAAACAAATAGAAAAATTATTGGTTTCTTTTCTCTGGAAGTCCAAACCTTCTAGAATCTCTCTAACTAAACTCAAAGTTCCTAAGGAAAATTTTGGAGTACTGTTTCCTGATTTCTTATTATACCATAGAAATCAAACAAAAATAAAACATGGAAAAGAAAATAAGATGATACCTTTTTTATTGGACATAACTTAATACATTTCTTGATTAGCTTTCGAAGGTTGCCCTTCTTCGTCAGATCCGAAATAAGCAAATGTGCTAGCTGACAGTGTATATAAGTGAAAACATTCAAGCATTACTATGACAGTCTGACAGGGTGGGAGGATGGGGGTGGGTAGGAGGTATGCATGGGGACATCAAAGCATATCATTGATATTCTAACAGGATGAGTGTGGATAGGTGAGGGGTGGAGAGAAATACAGCTTTATGGTTTATAATGGGCTAGGAAACCCAGACTTTACTTGGTCCTTTTATTTTCATGACCAAGCCTCAAAAAGGTGCCCCAACTGACCAGATGACCACTGGAGGGAATGGGGTATGACTCCCCATACTCCCCCAGTGGTCACCAATCCCCTTCCAAACTAAAAAAATAAAACTAAAAACCTTTTTTGCCAGCCTCTATGCCAGCCTCAAATGCCATACCCACCTCCATGACAGCAGAATGTGTTGTATCCTCTGACAGCCTTTCCCTGGTTGCGATGTGGCTCTCGGGTGAGTGTGACACCTTTTCTGTTAGGTGCCCTGCAGAGTCACATTAGCAATGCATTGTGGTGGGTGTAGGGTACTGGGCTCTACTCCCATGGTGCTTTTCCCCCCTGCTAACTGGGTCAGAGTGTGTGCCCTGTTTTGTTTCCTGTTGTAGTCCATGCGGTAGTGGCCATTTTTGTAAGCCAGTTTTCCCTTTCCTGTGTTACCCACGTTAGAGAACGTAGTTCTTACCTTGAATGGTGCTGAAAGAGGGCATTGTACACCATTGTGCCAGCTCTGACCTACTGCTAATCTTAGTACCAGGGGACTCTTTGCCAGTGGGGCACAACCTCTGATCTGCAGTTAACTGTGAGTAAACGTGGTTATTTCAAGAAAGGACTTTTTCGGAGAGATTAGTCTTCAGGTGTGAACTGGTGTGCCAAAGTTATACTGCAGCAATAAGTCCTAGAGGCTGTATGCAGGCCCCTGGAGCAATTTTAGTGGGTGCAGTACATTTGTGGGTAGTGGGTTTGGGGGGGGGGGGGTTGGGGGGCTCAGCTCCCAAAGTAAGGGAGCTATGCACGTGGGATCTTTTCTGAAGCCCACCGCAGTGACCCCTAGGGTAGCTGGTTGGTGTCCTGGCATGTCAGGGGGGCCAGTGCACTAAAAATGCTGGCTCCTCCCAATGCCAAATGCCTTGAATTTGGCCGGGGTTTGAGATGGCCGACATAACTTTCCATTATCGCTGAAAAACAAACCCGGCCATCTCAAACCCGGTGAACTCCACGGCATTTGGCCGGGCTAAACTGTATTATCGTAAAAAAAGATGGCTGGCCATCTTTTTCAATAATACGGTTCAGGCCAGCTGTAGCGCCGCCGCCAACATAGATCGCCGGTGAGCTATTTGGCCGGCGACGTTTGATTATACCCCTCCACGTCTCATTAATCCATGCTGTAATTTTGTTTTTAATAATAGTCTCTACCATTTTGCCCGGCACCGATGTCATACTCACTGGTCTATAATTTCCCAGATCTCCTCTGGATCCTTTTTTAAAAATCAGCGTTACATTGGCCACCCTCTAATCTTCAGGTACCACGTTCGATTTTAAAGATAAATTACATATTTCTAACAGTAGCTCCGCAAGCTCATTTTTCAGTTTTATCAGTACTCTGGGATGAATACCATCCGCTCCAGGAGATTTGCTACTCTTCAGTTTGTAGAACTGCCCCATTACATCCTCCAGGTTTACAGAGAATTCATTACGTTTCTCCGATTCGTCAGCTTCGAATACCATTTCCAGCACCGGTATCCCACCCAAATCTTCCTCAGTGAAGACCAAAGCAAAGAATTCATTTAATCTCTCTGCTACGGCTTTGTGTTCCCTGTTTGCCCCTTTTACTCCTCGGTCATCTAGTGGTCCAACCGATTCTTTTGCCGGCTTCCTGCTTTTAATATACCTATATATATGGAACAACGCTAAGTTTCTCATTAATGATAACACTATTTTTTGGAAAATAGGGACAGATTGTGGTATATGGTCTGTTAAAGATATATTTAATTGCGTTAAAAAAGACTTACTAAATTTTCATGATCTTCAATCACAAAAACATTTGCCCTTTACTCAATACTTTCAATGTCTTCAATTAACACATTGTTTAAAAATATCTAATGTTTTGAAAACTGTTACCTGTCATGAACCATCTATGTACCAATTTGTTATATCCCTCTTTAATAACGGCCATATGGCTTCAGCTATATATAAGAATTTTTTGCTATATCATTATAAACACAATATCACTCTCCAGTCTATTTGGGAAAAAGATTCAGATACTAAGGTTCCTGAATCTTTGCAACCCAAATTATGGTTGCCCCTTATTAGGCCTTTATCTGCTGCAAATTTTATGCAGTCCATGTACTTCTTATATCAAAGAGCTGTTTGGACGCCACGTAAATTGCACAATGCAATATTAGCCACATCAAAGTTATGTTGGCCCCAGACACAAATTTGAATGTTAGTACATATGATATTTGAATGTGCGAAGATCCAACCTTTCTGGCATTCTATTTGAAAAGTTATATGCGGCATATTCAAAAGCACTATCATCTTCTTTATCCTTATCATTAATAGTCTTCAAATCTTACTCCTCTGATTTTTCTATTTTGGAACACCAAGAAGCTTAATTTGATATATTAATTACCACTGCACAACAATTGATATTGGCAAAATGGAAAAATTTCTCTTTATTAAATGAACATTTCTGGTGGTAATCTGTATTACCAGACCAAAATATGAATTAGCTTCAGTACAACTGCCTGGTTCAATAAACAAAAAAATTTAATTTGGTCTCCACTCACTGATTATATACATTCATTATCACAATAATAATAATATACTAGATTTTACTATTTATATGATTTCTGTGATTCCCATCTCCTATACATAGCATTGTTGTTCTCTTTTTGTATTTTTATCTTGGTTATTTTTCTATTTTCATGTAATTTTTAAAACTCAATAAAAATTTCTTGGAAAAAAAAGTAAAAAGTAGTAATACATACTCTAAATTAATTGTCTTATAACTTGGCAGAATAAATTCCTGACAGCAGAGATGAACCAGAATGAAGTATTTTGTGTAGGTGTTGTGGAAGGGCAAATTTCCAAAGATGTATCCTATTTCCCAGAGTCCTCTGCAACACTCGTCAGAGTCTCTTAGTCACTGTTTTCTTGGTAGATTAAATTTGCAGATGTCTTGGAGATTATATTGATAAATATTCCTGCTTGCAAAGCTAAATGGCAAGCAGCTGAAGAGGGTAGGTTGACATGATATGACAAATGGAAAAATTAAATGCACTACTGTGTAAAGCACTTACTTACTCATCTCAATTTTTTTTTTTTAGTTTTGATGGAAACTGGATCTCAAATGAACTGGATGACATTTGTGATGAAGATAGCAATGTTATCAATGATTTATAGGAGCATTCCTTTTAAGGAACGCAAATTAAGAAGGATAAAGTTAGGTACTTAGGCTGCTTAGGTTCCTCAGTGGTAAATTCACAGATGGAGCTCATGGAAAACATAAATTTAAGGTAAATGTCAACAGGAAAAAAGTAGCTGAAATAATTGGTTGCTTTGAGAATGAGCACGTAATAGACAAATCCATCTTCCCGCTGGAATTTAGTGCAGTGCCCCTTTACCCTGGAAATGTTTTGGAGCTGTAGTTTTAACATTCCAGTGCTCACACGGCTCTTCCTATTAACGGAATCCATCCTGCATTGAAAAATGCTGTTTTAGTTTATTTTGCACAGCCAGCTATGCAGAAATATCCTGACAAGCTGCACTTGGTAATAAATAGCAAGGAAATTCTTTGGTAATAATCACATATTAGTCAATAAGAGAGCTAGTGTCAAGTCACTTACAACTTGGCATAATGAATTACACTTAAAGCTCTTCCTGTGCTTCTTTTCTGCTGAGCCTGCTAGAGTCCTATCTCCTGGAGGAACAGAAATCAATTTCAATATGGATACTATGAAGGTCATTTTAGAATGATATATTATATATATCATTTACATGTGCACCATCTTCACATGTAAATGATTGATATACCGTTTACCATCATATAATAATGGTAAATTGCTTTGGTTCTACCACAGAAAAGCAGTCCATGACCTTTTACACCAATTTTCCAATGCTTCTAATTAAGGGGTCCTTTTACTAAGGTGCGCTGAAAAATGGTCTGCGGTTGTGTAGGCATGTGTTTTGGGCGCGCGCAGAATCATTTTTCATTGCACCTACAAAAAATGCCTTTTTTTATTTTTGCCGAAAATGGACATTAGGCAAAATGAAAATTGCTGCGCGTCCACTTTGGGTCTGAGTCCTTTCCACCAGCCATTGACCTAGCGGTAAAGTCTCACGTGATAACTGGGCGGTAATGACCTATGCACGTCAAATGCCACTTGGCGCGTGTCCAATACACGCGTCTGAAAATAAAAATTATTTTTCAGACTTGCGTATCAGTTGCCCGCCAAAAATGAAATTACCACAAGAGCCACACAGTAGCCGGGCGGTAACTCCATTTTGGCACGCGTACACACTTACACGGCTTAGTAAAAGGGCCCCTAAGTGATTCCCAAACCTGTCCTGGGGAAACCCTAGCCAGTCAGGTTTTCAAAATGAATATGCCTAGGTTAGATTTGCATACCAAAGGTAAAGGTGGACAAAGCCATGAGACCGGACGGGATCCACCCCAGGATATTGAGGGAGCTCAGAGAGGTTCTGGCGGGTCCTCTTAAAAATTTGTTTAATAAATCCTTGGAGACAGGAGAGGTTCCGTGGGATTGGAGAACGGTGGATGTGGTCCCTCTTCACAAAAGTGGTGATAGGGAAGAAGCTGAAAACTACAGGCCGGTAAGCCTCACTTCAGTTATTGGAAAAGTAATGGAAGCGATGCTGAAGGAAAGGATAGTGAATTTCCTGGAAGTCAATAAGTTGCAAGATCTGAGACAACATGGTTTTACCAAAGGGAAATCGTGCCAAACGAATCTCATTGAATTCTTTGACTGGGTGACCGGATAATTGAATCATGGACGTGCTATAGACGCAATCTACTTAGATTTCAGCAAAGCTTTTGATATGGTTCCCCACAGGAGGCTCTTAAATAAACTTGGCAGGCTGAAGATAGGACCCGACGTGATGAACTGGATACTGGTTGACAGACAGACGCCAGAGGGTGGTGGTTAACGGAATTCGCTTGGATGAGGGAAAGGCGAGTAGTGGAGTGCCTCAGGGATCGGTGCTGGGGCCGATTCTGTTCAATATATTTGTGAGTGACATTGCCGAAGGGTTAGAAGGTAAAGTTTGCCTTTTTGCGGATGATACTAAGATTTGTAACAGAGTGGACACCCGGGAGGGAGTGGAAAACATGAAAAAGGATCTGTGGAAGCTAGAAGAATGGACTAAGGTTTGGCTATTAAAATTCAATGCGAAGAAATGCAAAGTGATGCACTTAGGAAGTAGAAATCCACGGGAGACGTATGTGTTAGGCGGTAAGAGTCTGATATGTATAGACGGGGAGAGGGATCTTGGGGTGATAGTATTTGAGGATCTGAAGGTGAAGAAACAGTGTGACAAGGCAGTGGCCATAGCTAGAAGGTTGCTAGGCTGTATAGAGAGAGGTGTGACCAGTAGAAGAAAGGAGGTGTTGATGCCCCTCTATAAGTTGTTGGTGAGGCCCCACCTGGAGTATTGTGTTCAGTTTTGGAGGCCGTATCTTGCTAAGGATGTAAAAAGAATTGAAGCAGTGCAAAGAAAAGCTACAAAAATGGTATGGGATTTGTGTTCCAAGACGTATGAGGAGAGACTTGCTGACCTGAACATGTATACCCTGGAGGAAAGGAGAAACAGGGGTGATATGATACAGTCATTCAAATATTTGAAAGGTATTAATCCACAAACAAACCTTTTCCGTAGATGGGAAGGCGGTAGAACGAGAGGACATGAAATGAGATTGAAGGGGGGCAGACTCAAGAAAAATGTCAGGAAGCATTTTTTTCACGGAGAGAGTGGTGGATACTTGGAATGCCCTCCAGAGGGAGGTGGTGGATATGAAAACTGTAACGGAATTCAAAAAAGTGTGGGATAAACATAAAGGCATCCTGTGCAGAAGAAATGGATCCTCAGAAGCTTAGCAGAGATTGGGTGGCAGCGGTTGGGAGGCGGGGCTAGTGCTGGGCAGACCTCTACGGTCTGTGCCCTGAAAATGGCAGATGCAAATCAAGGTCAGGTATACACATAAAGTAGCACATATGAGTTTATCTTGTTCGGCAGACTGGATGGACCGTACAGGTCTTTCTCTGTCATCATCTACTATGTTACTATTAGTATATCCTGAAAACCTGACTGACTGGGGTTCCCCCAGGACAGGTTTGGGAATCACTGATCTAATTGATTGAATAAATAAACATAAATATACAGATGTTGGAGGATGTATAAATGTAAACTGTTTTGGTTGGTTGCTTGGGAGCCGGCCATCGGGATCTAACTATCTGGTTAATTCCCTTTTGAATATTGACCTCTAAATTTTGGTGGTCCATGTCAGGACCAGTGAGGGGAAGGGGAAGGGAAATGGGACTTGATATACCACCTTTCTGAGGTTTTTGCAACTACATTCAAAGCAGTTTACATATATTCAGGTACTTATTTTGTACCACGGGCAATAGAGGGTTAAGTGACTTGCCCAGAATCACAAGGAGCAGCAATGGGAATCAAACTCAGTTCCCCAGGATCAAAGTCCACTGCCCTAACCACTAGGCTATCGGAAATAAGCAAATGTTGGTTATTTGCTTATTTCCGATCTGACGAAGAAGGGCAACCTTCGAAAACTAATCAAGAAATGTTTAAAGTTATGTCCAATAAAAAGGCATCATCTTATTTTCTTTTCCATGTTTTATTTTGTTTTATTTCTATTGATAACCCAGATGTGGACACCCCTGTCATTTTCTTCACTTCTTAGCTCTTCTTTGTGAGATCCCAGACCCTATTTTACTCTTGGGATCTTGCCAGATACTTGTGACCTGGATTGGCCACTGTTGGAAACAGAATACTGGGCTCAATGGACCTTCGGTCTGTCCCAATATGGCAACACTTGTGTTCTTATGTTCTCCTGCTTCTCCAACTGCTCAACTCCTCTTCCTTCTCCTTGGAAGCAGCAGTGTGCTGATTCCCCATTCCAGATCCCACCTCCAAGCAAGCGCAGAAGCCTCAGCAGCCCTGTCACTTCTCATCACTTCTCATCACTTCTTTACTCCTCCTGGCACAATAACTGGGCCAGCCAAAGTCCTTGATCCCCTCACAAAACCAGTGTGGTGGCCAGGGAATCAGAATCAAAGAGCAAAGAATTAAAACCTGGGGTTATTATCCAATTCCAGTTACCTTCCAAATGGCGTTACTGATCAGGATAGCTCTCCGTTTTTTCTGAAAACTGTGCGGATATTTACGAGTTAAAGTACATTATGGGGCACTTTCACTAAGCTGCAGTAAAAGGTGGCCCTAGCACGCCCTTATGCAAGTTTTTCCTGTGCACTATGGACATTTTTCCCTTGTTGTAAAAATGGCCTTTTGTGTATTTTGTGTTTAATGTGAGCAAGTGCAAAGTGATACATGTGGGAAAGAGGAACCCGAACTATAGCTATGTAATGCAAGGTTCCACGATAGGAGTCACCGACCAACAAAGGGATCTCGGCGGCGTCGTTGATGATACGTTGAAACCTTCTGCTCAGTGTGCTGTGGCGGCTAAGAAAGCAAATAGAATGTTAGGTATTATTAGGAAAGGAATGGAAAATAAAAATGAGGATGCTATAATGCCTTTGTATAGCTCCATGGTGCGACTGCACTTTGAATACTGTGTGCAAGTTCTCCATGCAGCCCACAAAAGCCAGTCTGCCTTTCCTCACGAAACTCGGGGTGCAGCAAAGGATAAAAAATGAACAATTCATAGATCCAAGTGCTACATGTTCTTTTTTTTAGAGCACCTGAAAGAGGATTAAACCAAAGAAGATTAATGGAGGACAGACATGCAGACATCTGTGAGACTCTGTTTTTTCTTTCTTGGCTGCAAAGTTTAGGCCTGCTGGTGTGTGCTGGTTATGGACTTTTGACTGGGATATTGTGATTTTCCCTTTGTTGAATGTCCTCTAGGCCTTGATCTCTGTGTGGACATCATTGGAGTACTCTCTGAGACCTGGGAGGGACTGACATGCCTGAGAAGCCAATGGATTTCATAGGATAGGGCTCCTGATTTTTACAATGTATGTTTTGTGAAATATCATTGTGGGTTTAGGGAGGTTGCGGTTTATTTTGATATGTTTGTGGCTGGGATGGGGAAGATAAGGAGAATGATTGGATTTTGGATGTATATTGATTAAGAGACTGGCATATATTTGTGTATGAAGAGAGGTGAGGAATGGAAGGTAGGAGAGGATGGGGGAGGGGTTTTACATGGCTGGAGATGGGATATGGTAGGTGTTCTTATGCCTACATGGAGACAGGCAGATGGATGTGATGAGACAAAGGGGGAGGGGTGAGGGGGATGATGTGGAACAAGGGGGGACGTGGATGCTGACATGCTTGTTGATGGAATTTACAGTTTTTGATACTTATTTGAGGCTGGCACTGAATTTAAACAAGATTAAAGCTTTGCCTTTGGCATGGGAATATTCCACTGAGATGGGCAGGAGATCTTTTAAATATCTTTGGGTCATGGTGCCTGAAGATGTACAACAGCAATATCAGTTAAATGCACTTTCCCCTCCCCATGATTAGGGCTATGAAAGAGAAATTACATTTGTGGAATCTATTGTCATTGTATCTCTTGGGCAGGATAGCTTTGTTTAAGAAAACATTCTTTCCCAAGTAGTTGTATCTTTTCCAAACTTTGCCAGTGCGAGTCCTCCAAAAGAATCTGAGAACTGTTTACAGAATTATATGTCAGTTTTTGTGGAGAGGTAAAAAAGCATGAATTCCACTCAAAACATTGTTGTATCCTTGGCTTGGGGGGGGGGGGGGGGGGTTGAATTTACCTAAATTTAGAGTGCTATGGATTGGGCAGTTTGCTTAGTCTTGTGAAAGATGGGTTGGTTAGGCAGCTTTACTTGTGGTATGTGCTTTATGCCCCAGTGGGTGAAATTTCTAAGGAAATGTGATCAAGTGTGATTGTGGGTTCATTTTGCAGTGGGCATGGAAATGTCTTTGTGGTTGGATGGGGAATGACTTTGGAGCACTGAGGTTTCTTCCACTGAGGGATAATTTGCAGTTTTCATTGGGAATACAGTCATCTACGTTTAAGGTTTGGGAATGTATATGAAGATGTCTGGAGTAGCACAGACAGATCGGGAATCTGGTCTTTTCAGACACTACAAACAGGCTTTAGCTTGGAATCATGAAACTTCTTTGTGTATTTGCAGCTTTGCCATTACATTCTGTCACATAAGCAAGATTCTTTTTCCAATCAGTTGCCTGTGAAAATGTGTAAAGCATTTTTCCCACAAGGTTTTTAAAAACATGTACAAGGCATTCTATCCAAACTTGGGAATGCTCTGACAGAAGCTGGCATTGATAGGAAAGGTAAGGGTGGAGCATTAATTATACCACCTTTCTCTGGTATGTAGGGGGGGGGGGGGGGAGGAAAAGGCCAGAACCCCTCCCCTACACTCCCTTTGTGGAGGATAACCACTTCTCCCTTGTGGAGGATAATCAGCTTACATCAGACAACATTGTCAGCAACTCCATTCATTTATTCTGATCATCAGAAGCAGTAATGCATAAGATGCAGCCTATAAAACAAAGCACAGGTTATGGGAGGACCTCTCCTGGCTAATTCCTTACCCAGGTTAGGTAACCCCCCCCCCCCCCCCCCCCCCCCCACACACACACACACAACATCTGATTTTTTTTTCTTCTTTTTATAGAGGTGTACAAACAACTCAGCAAAATCCTTTACATCTGCAAATATGTTATCCTGCATCTCAAATGCAAGTGTCCAATAATTGCCGGCATGGTTAGGGAAAAGTAGATCCAATGTAAATATCTGATCAGAGGGGGAGGGGGGGGTAGGGGAGGTGTACACATTGTCCTTTACTACAAAAAAAAGATTTTATATTTGTTAGCAAACAGACACACTGGCAGCGGAAGCCATTGCTTTGGAATGCTTTTGTTGAGGGGATGCCATTCAAAGCAAGCAAGCTGATTTCTCTGTTAACCTTGGTGGCCAGGTGTGAGATAACAATGCACAGGAGAAAATGACTGGAATCTAGAACTATATCTTTAGTAAGGAAATTTGCAAAGCCATTTCTGCTGGAAAAGCAGTGCAACAGTGATTTTGCTACTGAGAGAAAAACATGTGATTTATACTAAATTGAACTCGCCGATTCAAAATATGAACTCCAAATTTGCCTGACACGTCTAGATTTTAAGTTATGCATGCAAAGCCTATTCACTTATAATATTAATGCATTATATATTGGAAATATTCCAACAGATATGCCTGGACATGCCCAGACCTGTCCGGACGCGCTCAGACAGGTCTATTGACTGATGTCAGCAGTAAGTATATAAGGCAAGATGGATAGACGCAAATGTGTTAACGATCCGGACAATTTCTGCTACATATGTGGCAAATACACTGCTTATGATCAGCGCAAGAATCTGACAAAGCGAGTGCGCCTTGCTTACAAGTATTACTTTGACTGTCAAATTGGAGATCAAGATAAAAGCTGGGCACCTCATGTTTGTTGCACTGTGTGTTACTCTGGGCTAACGCAGTGGTTGAATGGTAAAAGGAAAGGAATGGCTTTTGCAGTGCCGATGGTTTAGTGTGAGCAGAAAAATCACCATTCCGACTGTTATTTTTGCATGACTAAAATCGCCGGATATTCAAAGAGAAACTAGTCACAAATTGTGTATCCTGACTGTGAGTCTGCTCTTAAACCAGTACCACACGATGTAAAGAATCCAGTGCCTGCCCCTCCCACAGCAGGAACGGTAATTGAAGCTGACGCTTCTGATCCTGATGAAGAAGAAGATGTTGATTGGCACGATGTATTTCCTGATCCAGAACAACTGGAGGGTCAGCCGCACTTGCTGAGCCAATCCGATTTAGATGATCTGGTAAGAGATCTAAACAAAAAAAAAACAGCACCACGGGCCTTTAAAAATGGAACACAGTTCTTTAATGAATGAGCCTTGGCAAAAAGACCTGACACTGGCCGTGTTTCGGTGTCTAGCACCTGCATCAGGGGGTCACAGTGATGACATGGAAAACTTGGGGAATAACTCGAATATATTCCTCTACAATATATTATTCCTTACCCCATTTGGATACAGAAAGTGAAAGTGCCTTGGTGCTTTGTAGCTTTTACTATATGAGACGTGGGGTAAGGAATAATATATTGTAGAGGAATATATTCGAGTTATTCCCCAAGTTTTCCACGTCATCACTGTGACCCCTGACGCAGGTGCTAGTCACCGAAACACGGCCCGTGTCGGGTCTTTTTGTCAAGGCTCATTCATTAAAGAACTGTTTTCCATTTTTAAAGGCCCGTGGTGCTGTTTTTTTTGTTTGGACTTTAGTTTGTACTTCGTTCCCTCTCTTTTGTTATATCCTGGTAAGAGATCTGTCATTATCTAAAGAAAAGTTGGAACTGCTAGCTTCTAGACTTCGGGAATGGAATTTGCTACAACGAAGCACCACAACTTCACATTTTCGTCATCGACACACCAAGTTAGCTGCATACTATGCAATGGAAAGCGATGTCTGTTTCTGTATTGATGTAAATGGTCTTATGATGGAGTTAGATGGTACACATGTTCCTGGTGAATGGAGGCTATTCATATACTCTAGCAAAATGAATTTGAAAGCTGTCTTGTTGCACAATGGTAACGAAAAACCATCTGTTCCATTGGCTCATGGGGTTGGAATGAAAGAGACCCATGCTTCTATGGAGTTAATTTTGAAAATGATCAAATACTCTGAACATAAATGGAATATTTGTGCTGACCTGAAAGTGGTAGCACTGCTGCTTGGCCTACAGTTTGGGTATACAAAGCATATGTGTTTCTTGTGCCTATGGAATGGTCGAGATGACAAAAATCATTACAAAATGAAACAGTGGCCTCTCAGAGTCGAGCACACAGTTGGCCGGTACAATGTACAACACAAATCACTGGTCGATCCACTTCAAGTTTATATTCCACCACTTCACATTAAACTTGGTTTAATAAAAAATTTTGTAATTGCACTTGATCGTGATGGAAATGGTTTCCAGTATTTGAAGGAGATGTTTAGCCCACTGAAAACTGAGGCTAAAATAAAGACCAGAATTTTTATTGGCCCCGAAATCAGCAAACTAATGCATGATGACACATTCAGAACAAAACTCAACCCTCTGGAACTTGCAACTTGGAATGCATTTGTACTAGTAGTGCAAAACTTCCTTGGGAACAGATGAGCTGAAAACTATGCTGAACTAGTAGACAACATGCTTAAAGCTTATGAACAACCTGGCTGCCGAATGTCATTGAAAATGCATTTCTTACATTCCCATCTTGACTTTTTCCCACCAATTTGGGACACGTAAGTGACGAATATGGAGAGAGGTTCCATAAAGACATTTCTACAATGGAGAACAGATATCAAGGCTGCTGGAATCCCAACATGATAGGGGACTACTGCTGGTTTTTTGCAATGGGAAAGTATGACCGGTCACAAATGCAAAAGCAGATGCCTGAAGCACTTTTAACAGTACTGGGCCTTGCTGAAGTAAGACTTTTAAACTGGAATACGAGACTTCTGTGGAAGTGCTGATTTTCTTTACTGTTTTCTCACACAGCCCACTCTGTCCAGGCCCAAGCCCTTTCCTCACCCATTCTCATTCTATTCCTCCTGCTCCAGGCCTTTGCCTTTCCCTCCTCTTCTTCCTGGCTGACCTGGTGTAGTGAAGTACTGTCTCTTCATCGTAGTTTACTGTTGGTAGTAGCTGCAGCAGTCAGTTCAGGAAAAGCAGTCACAACCACGTCAGACCCCACAAGGATATCCAAGCAGCAGCAGCAACAACAACAGAGTTAGTTGGAAGAAACAGGAATACAGGTGCAGTACTCGACAACCAATTTTGTGTGGGCCTGAGCCCAAAGTGAGTGGGCATGAGAACCCCGCACCCACCTGGCATCTCTCCCTCCCCTCCCTCCTAGGCAACCAGGTATCTCTCAACTCTCTGCCTGCCCGCTGCAGCCCCAAGTCTTCCCTCAGACCTAGTCCTGTCTATGTGGAAACAGGAAGTTGCCTGAGAGGGGAGACTCAGGGCTGGCATGAGCAGTGGGTATGAGTCACTTCCAGCAAACAGTGCAGAGAGGGTTAAAAGTACAAAAAAGTACAAAATCAAACAGAAGCACCAGGAGCCTTCAGAAATGGGACACGATTCTTTATTAATGACTGTCAATATTCTAAATAGACCCGACACAGGCCGTGTTTCAGCGATCAGCGCCTGCGTCAGGGTCTGGGGTGTTGAAAGACCAAAGCTTCTTTACTATAAAGTAGGATAGTAATCCTTATAATTTGAAGAAAGTGGTACTCGATATGTCAGGAGTGTAAAGTTCCTTCGTATCTTGTTCAGATCGCTATCCTACTTCATAGTAAAGAAGCTTTGGTTTTTCAACACCCCAGACCCCTGACGCAGGTGCTGAGCGCTGAAACACGGCCCCTGTCGGGTCTATTTAGAGTGGAGGAGTGGCCTAGTGGTTAGGGTGGTGAACTCTGGTCCTGGGGAACTGAGGAACTGAGTTCGATTCCCACTTCAGGCACAGGCAGCTCCTTGTGACTCTGGGCAAGTCACTTAACCCTCCATTGCCCCAGGTACAAATAAGTACCTGTATAAAATATGTAAGCCGCATTGAGCCTGCCATGAGTGGGAAAGCGCGGGGTACAAACGTAACAAAAATAAATAAATAAATATTGACAGCCATTAATAAAGAATTGTGTCCCATTTTCGAAGGCTCCTGGTGTCACTTCCAGCAAAAAAATGAAGGTTTTAAAAGGTACGGGAAGTGTTGAGGGATTGGAGTTAAGAGACGCTGGAATGCCTGAGGGGGAATGGAGGGAAAGATGCTGAGAGTCTTCAGCTGGCAGGGCTTGAGGAGCCCTATCAGCCACCTCAGAGATATGCCACTGCTGGGTGGGCCTGAGTGCAAACTGGGAGGACCAGTGCCCACCCAGGCCCATCCATGGCTATGCCACTACAAGGCAGGCACAACTGGGTTGAGCCTCTTAGGGGCATTTGGATCACATGAGGCATAGGGCAGCAGCTTCAGCAGTCAGCTGCAGAAAATGCTGATGTAGCACACTTTTAGCAGAAGCCATGATACAAGCAGGCAGCAGGCCATACTTATGGTGGTGGAGGCTGCAGCCCAGTGTCCAGTGCAGGAACAAATCAAGCCCATTTGAAACATGGGAGATGTGGGGAATGTGGTGCACACTGTCTGTGAAGACAAGGGCTATAGAGCAAGTAATGCTATTAGGTTCTTTTTTGGGCACAATCAACACACAGCAGCACATGCAGAGTCACTGTGGCAACTAAATTAAGCAAGTCATGGCAGATCTGCACCTGTCCACTACCTATGCAATTAGAAATTGCATAGGTAGTGGGCAGGTGCAGATGACAAAAGCACCATGTCCTCAATCCACGCAGTGATGTAGATCTCATGAAAGGAAGGTGGATGGGGTTTGATACAGACAAAACAAGCCATTGAAGAAGAAAAAAGGGGCTTAAGTAACGGTGTCTTGCATAGCAAAGAAAACCTAATGATCTAAGTCAGTGGCATAGCCATTCAAGGTGCGTGTGTTGCGTATGCACCCCCTGTCAGTCCTTTCCTTCTCCTTCCTGCCACATCTCTCGCTTCTCTTTCCGGCTCTGCAAAACTCTCACAATTCTCTCTCTCTCTCCTCTCCCCATGCCTTAAAATCACTCCCAGTCTTTGCCTGGGCAGTGCCTGTGGCCTGCATCAGGGCTTTCTCTCTGAACCATCCTACCCTTCAAAAAACAGGAAGTTGCGTCAAAAGAGTTAGGATGATTCAGAGACAAAGCACCAGTGCAGGACGCCTATGAGTGCTGCTGCCCAGTCAAAGACTGCAGATGATTTTAGGGCATGGGGGTGGGGAGCAGGAGGAGGGAGGGAATTGTGAGAGCTTTGTGGGGCCAGGAAGGAAAGGAAGAGATGCAGCAGGAGGAAGAATTTGATATACTGCCTTTCTGTGGTTACAATCAAAGCAGTTTACATATTATATACAGGTACTTATTTTGTACCTATGGGCAATGGAGGGTTAAGTGACTTGCCCAGAGTGAAGGTGAGACTTGAACCTGGTTCCCCTGGTTCTCAAGCCAATGCACCAGTAGGCTACACCTCTGTACTTCCGGTTGCAAATTCCTGGCTACACCATTGATCTAAGTACAAAATTAAAATGTATTCAGACCAATGGAAATAAAGATGGGAATATAAAAAGAAGCAAATTAAGAGCAAGAAAAAGCCCTTAAGGTACTATCCAAAAAGCATAAACGGAAGTATAGACAAAAACGTAACAGGACAATGGCTGCAAAATGGATCATGAAAAAGAGAACCTGAGGCTGTAATTTTTGCAGCACAAGAACAAGCCGTACTTATGAAAGCAAAATTAGAAAAGTGAAGATGCTAAATGGCAGCTATGTAAAGAAAAAGATGAAACACTGCATCATGTAATTAGTAGTTTTAGTAAAATTGCTCAAACTGTATATAGAAAACATCACAATAATGTTGCTTGAATAATACATTAACACTTAGGCAAAACATATGGAGGGGCATTTCTGATATGACGCCCAAATTCGATTTTGGACGTTTTGCAAAAAACATCCAAAAATCCAAGGGCCAAATATGGTCATTTTCGAACCAGAAAATGTCTATCTTTTTGGTTTGAAAATCACCCTATTTTAAATGTTTTTGTCCTCAATATGTCTTTCACTAAGGGTCATTTTCAAACAAAAAACGTCCGAGGGAAAATGCACAAAAACAAGCCATTGGGATATCTGGAGGCAATCTTTCTAGACTGGCCACACAGACATCCCAGCAGAGCAGTGGGACAGGGGGAACTGCAGTGAACTTCACATAAAAGGTACCAGGTACACCTCACATCATAACCCCCTTATATTGTACAGTGAGCCCTCCAAGAATAGCAAAAAATGTACTATACCCAACTGTACACCACTACAATAGCCCTTATGCCTGCAGGTGTCACCTATATGTGGGTTCAGTAGGTATTTTATGGGTTTTGGGATGCTTACACTTTCCACCACAAATGTACCAGTTAGAGTGGGATATGGGCTTGAGTCCTCTTCTCTACAGACCACAGCACCAGCCACTTGGCTACTCCAGGGACCTGCTTGCTATTCTAATAGAATTGGTCATAACATCTGAAGCTGTCATAGGGGATGGTATGTACTGTTTCTTTCACATCTTTGGGGGTGGTGGTGGTGGGATCAGTGACCACTGGGGATTAAGGAGGGCCATGCCTTTATCCCTCCAGTGGTCATCTGGTCAGTTTGACATTTAGTTGTTATTGAAACAGGTCTAGCCAAAAACATTCTATTTTTTTGCCCTGGAAGGTTTTACAATGTTCCATCATTGTAGAAAAATGTCCAAATTGTAAGCCCACCCTAGTCTCTCCCAAAACATGCCTCCAACATACCCTCTTAAGATTTAGATGAACTGAATAGAAAAACATCTTTAAAATGAGTTTCAAAAAAAATAGTGATTTAAACATTTTTGCAAACAAAAATTGTCCATGTAGTGCTTTGTACCATTTTGGATGTTTTTTCTGCTTTGAAAATGAACCCCTTGGCTTTCCAGTGTGCAAACTTTTTCGGGAACATACATTCAAGGAAAAAGTCATAAAAAATGAGAAAACAAAATTTTATGGGACTTTAAAATCTAAATGGGCCATAATTTGGAATATAATACGCCAGATATAAAAGTAACAAAAGAAAAGTTTGTATGGTAGGGCACGAATTACCAGCGCATAATACCAGTCAAGACAGAAAAGCAACTGAAGTATAATGAATTTATTTATTTATAAAATCTTGATATACCACAAGTCACACTCAAAACAAATGCTGAAACCTAAATAAAACAAACGTTACAAATAAGCATGGAATATGATGACATATAGGACTAGATTCTATATATCACACCTAAAAAATTGGCACTAAAATGAAATATGCCTAGTGGGCTCATTTTCGAAAGAGAAGGGCACCCATCTTTTGACACAAATCGGGAGATTGGCGTCCTTCTCCCAGGGTCGACCAAATCAGCATAATCGAAAGCTGATTTTGGGTGCCCTCAACTGCTTTCCATCGTGGGGATGATTAAAGTTCCCGGAGCGTGTTGAAAGCATAGCGAAGGCGGGACTGGGACGTGCTTAATACATGGGTATCTTCGGACAATAATGGAAAAAAGAAGAGCGTCCCTGACGAACACTTGGCCAACTTTACTTGGGCCTTTTTTTTTAAGACCAAGACACAAAAATGTGCCCTAAATGACCAGATGACCACCGGAGGGAATTGGGGATGACATCCCCCTACTCCCCCAATGGTCACTAACCCCCTCCCACCCTAAAAACATTTTAAAAATATTTTTTCCAGCCTCTATGCCAGTCTCAAATATCATACCCAGCTCCATGACAGCAGTATGCAGGTCCCTGGAGCAGTTTTAGTGGGCACTGCAGTGCACTTCAGGCAGGCGGACCCAGGCCCATCCCCCCTACCTGCTAAACTTGTGGTAGTAAATGTGACCCCTCCAAAACCCACCACAAACCCACTGTACCCACATCTAGGTGCTCCCCTTCATCCCTAAGGGCTATGGTAGTGGTGTACAGTTGTAGGGAGTGGGTTTTGGGAGGCTCAGTACACAAGGTAATGGAACTATGCACCTGGGAGCAACTTCTGAAGTCCACTGCAGTGCCCCCTAGGGTGCCCGGTTGGTGTCCTGGTATGTGAGGGGAACCAGTGCACTATGAATGCTGGCTCCTCCCACGACCAAAGGGCTTGCATTTGGTCATTTTAGAGATGGGCGTGCTTGGTTTCCATTATCGGTGAAAATTGGGGACAACCATCTCTAGGGACAACCATCTCTAAGGTCGACCTAAATGTGGAGATTTGGGCGTCCCCGACCATATTATCGAAATGAAAGATGGCCGCCCATCTTGTTTCGATAATACGGGTTTTACCCGCCCCTTCGCGGGATGTCCTCTGAGGACGCCCTCAGGAAAACTTGGGCTCCCCATTCGATTATGCCCCTATAGGTGTATTTATTTATTTGTTTGTGACATTTATATCCCACATTAACCCAAACAAGTTTGAGTTCAATGTGGCTTACAATAAAGAGTATAGGATACATAACAAAGAATAATGCATAAGGAAGTAATTTGTTGTAAGAATCTAATTTTACAATACAGTATCATAAATGTACTGGGATAGCTATGGATGTTTAACATTTAGAAAATCTATTATGAATGAAAAATTGTACATGAAGCAAAGAGAAGGTTAATGGTAAATAGAGTAATAACCAATTCAAGAAATAATTAGTTGTTTGAGATATGGATGTTCTTTATGATGGATTGTTTGAATAGGAACGATTTTGTGGAATCTAGTATATTCCTGTATATTTCTTATTTTGGGTGGTAAGGAGTTCCACCATTTGGTTCCTAGGTAAGTGAAGTTTGCTGAATGGACAGTTTTGTAGATCACTTTTTTGTAATTTTGGAGGTGTAGTCTGAGATAATTTATTGCCTCATATTTAGTGTTTCTTTGAGGAAAGTGCCCCAATTTCCCTTTTTAGAAAGTCTGGTAACAGAAGACTGGTAACAGTCACAAACAGATTGGGTAAGATCTGGGACAATAAGAAAGCTAACAAATCAAATAAAGACACGTGTATAATAATACTGTAATATCCACTGTGTCATACAGTGCAGAAACCTGGCCAGTAGCAAAAATTCTCCAAAACAGACTAGATAGTTTTGATTAATACAGCTTAAGAAGACTCCTACATGTCAAAGGTGGCTAGATAAGAGAGACTAGACAGCCAACAGTTTTTAAGATACTACAACAATGGTGACAGCACATTTGGGCACCTAAAAAAAAGTGTAACCCGGGTCTCGCAGTCCCCGTTAGCTCAGGTCCCACCCGGGCCACAAAGTAGAATTTAACTTTTCCATCACCAGATGTGTCAGGGGACCACACCAACCACACTAAGAGCTCCAGTTTGACTGCAGTTGAGCTTGGGAGTGAGTCAATGGTCTAGAAAAGCAATCCAGGTTGTTGGGAGTTTTAAGAACCCTTTATAGTGATACCTCACGTAGTCTAGAAGCAAATGCGTTCAGTCTCTCTCCAAAAAAAACAACCCCCCCCCCCCCCTGCAAAATACACGCTGTTCTCTAGGAGTTTGTAGAATGCAAAATAACTTTATTGGAACTCAGTCAACACTTCAACCTCTTTACATACACAGTTCTATTCAACATCAGTTGTGGCAATCTTGACCTCTCTTCTTCTCTCTCCAAGTAATTCACAGCTGTGCATATTTACATCACTGGTCCTTTGCCCATCCTGTTATGTAAGAAATAAATCCAAGACTGTTTCCACTACTTCTGGTTTCCAGTCCAAATCATGCAGGCACAGACCCTTTAGACTGTCCTTCTTCTAGCAGTGCACCTTTCAGGGCTATCTGGCCTTGGACAGGCTTCTCCTGTCTTAATCCCGCTTGAAGGCTGGATTCCCATTATCCACCTGAAGCTCCCTCTCCTGCATTGCTACTTATGCGGTAGCAATCCTGCTTATTTTTGAAGGAGAAGACCGGCCATCTTCCGACACAAATTGGGAGATGGCTGGCCGTTTCCTAAACCCGGCCAAATCGGTATAATCGAAAGCTGATTTTGGCCGGCTTCAACTGCTTTCCATCGCAGGGCTGGCCGAAGTTAAAGGGGGCGTTTTGGCAGGGTACGGAAGGTGGGACGGGGGCATGGTTACGAGATGGATGACTTCGGCCGATAATGGAAATAAGAAGTGCCCCAACTGAGCAGATGACCACCGGAGGGAATCAGGGATCACCTCCCCTTACTCCCCCAGTGGTCACCAACCCCTCTCACCCAGCTTCTATGCCAGCCTGAAATGTCATACCCAGCTCCATCACAGCACTATGCAGGTCCCTGGAGCAGTTTTTAGTGGGTACTGCAGTGGACATCACGCAGGCGGACCCAGGACCATCCCCCCCTACCTGTTACACTTGTGGTGATAAATGTGAGCCCTTCAAAACCCACCTGAAACCCACTGTACCCACATGTAGGTGCCCCCCTTCACCCATAAGGGCTATGGTAGTGTTGTACAGTTGTGGGTAGTGGGTTTGGGGGGTTTTGGGGGGCTCAGCACACAAGGTAAGGGAGCTATGCACCTGGGAGCAATTTGTGAAGTCCACTGCAGTGCCCCCTAGGGTGCCTGGTTGATGTCCTGGCATGTGAGGGAGACCAGTGCACTATAAATGCTGGCTCCTTCCACGACCAAATGGCTTGGATTTGGATAGGTTTGAGATGGCTGCCATTAGTTTGCATTATTGGTGGGAAACCAATGGCAGTGATCTTTAACGCCGGCCATCTCTAACGCCAGCCCAAATATTGAGATTTGGCCAGCCCCAACCATATTATCGAAATGAAAGATGGCTGGCCATCTTGTTTCGATAATACGGTCAGGTATGCCGCTTTACGGGGCCGGCCTTAGAGATGGCCGCCCATATAGATGGCCGGCCCCGTTCGATTATGCCCCTCTAAGTCTCTTATAATCAGCCTGTATTTATTTCTCACATTCCAGGATCCCCCAATACTCCCAAGGATCCTGGCAAGGCTACAGGCAACCATAGACCCCGTGTACCTCACTCCAATCCCTTTTATTATTTCTCAAGCTCCACCCCTGCTGTCACTCTCTATAGGGAAACACTTTCTTTCTGCAACTTATTTCAACACCACTCCCTTGGGCTGGGCTTCCTCCTACCTAGGGTCATCCTAACTCTCCAACCCACTGGCAGGGACTTCCTTCCTCCCAGGGCCTCTGAGAACTCTAACCTGTAGGCTCCAGTAATATCCATATCATGGGGTATTTCAAATGCATTGCAGCATATACCAAGGGAAGCCATGAATTGGAAAACAGAAGGGAAGTAATATCCAAGAATGCCAAAACAGAAGTGGCATCAGACAGTTGAAATAATAATACTAATAATTACATTACACCTAATAGATTAAGCTCTCTAGCAGGATACCCTTTACCAGACTGTGTACCGTGAAAGAGAAAATTGAGAGTATTGAAATATATTTTTGGCCAGACATTACTATAATTATTATGTGTTGGCCTCTAGAGTAACCCTGAGACCCAATACATGAGAGGTCCATTATACTAATCTTGGAATTTTTCATTATGTTGGTCCAATAAAGTGGTAGTTTTGTTTTTCTCCAGAACCAATATGAGTAGTAGAGCTTGGCACAACTCTAGGGGATCCTTTCACAAAGGCACATAATGGACTACATGCATGCAGCGTCTGTCAAATCGGCATTACCATCTGGCTAGCGCATGTACCTGGTGGTAATTCCGAGCTTTGTGTGTGCCAAAAACACTCGGTAGAAAATAATTTTCTACCGTGGGGCCTTCCTGCCGGTAATCAGCAGTTGGCGCATGCTGGATGGTTACCATGCGAGTAACATGTGAACCCTTTCTACTAAGTCAATGGGTGGTGTTAAGGGCTCAGGCCATAAATAGATGCGCGCTAGTTTTCATTTTACGCACGTCCATTTCCCGGCCCCTCCAAACCCCACCTTTTTCCAGATGCGGTGGAGAAATGATCCAGTGCATGTCCAATACACATGCCCACACTACCGCAGGCCACTTTTTGGTATGCCTTTGTAAAAGGGCACTTAGCTGAATAAAATAAAAACAGCCACTTTATAGAGAATTATGAGATGCTCTTTGAAGTGTTGCTGCTTCATTTGTAGACAAAAAGTTTCAAGTGAACTACACTTCGAAAAAAATATCTTAAGAGTCTATAGTTTCTTTATAGTCCCTTTTGGACAATGCTTACTAACCAATTAGATATAAATAGAAGCCAGCAGGGCTTTAAGAACAGCTCCCTATCTGGTGTTAGAGCAGATCAATAAATAAGCAGTAACTAGCCAAAAATACATTCTCTGTTGAAATAGAACACACACAGCATGAGACCTCGTATTAAGAAAAACATTATTTACAGAAAAGAAACCAGACAGCCATAATTCAACATTTTGAGAAAATGATCCTTTGTCATTGTGAAGTGTTGATTTACTGACTTTCTGGTTCCTTTGTAATAGTAATAAATTTCCCATGCTTCACATTACTCAGCTCCACTTTGTGTTCATACTGTTTCTATTAAACTAGTCAATTACATGACCACACATATCTTCCAAGAAAGTTTAAGGACCTAAATCTATCATGTGAAGGAAGAGAATAGACCAGTGAACATTCAGAGACAATAGTGGGAATTAACTAAAATTAATAAACCTTAAAATCAAAATGAAAGTGTATGGAGTTCCACATTATTCAGTGAACATCAGTACATGTTGTTAATAAACAATGAACATGACATGTTTCTGTTTGCATTTATGATTCAATTATGTTATTAAATATTGCCAAAACATTAGTCTGTCGTGAGTTTGTTTCTTATGCATGCCCTACCGAAGTACATAAATCTCTACATCTTGATTATTTATTTTTAATACAGATTCCTAAACATTGTCGTAGTCATATCTAAAAATTGCTGTGATATGTAACAGGAGTTCTGAGCATGGGCAGACAGATACATATGGATGAATGAAGAAGGCAGACAGACGGAAGGACTGACCCTCAACAACAAACAGCACCACCTGGTGGCTAATTATGAGTCTGATCTAATGTTCTATTATTCATCTCAGTGATTTTGGTGCAAGAACTAAGGGGCCCTTTTACTAAGCCATGTAAGCGTCTACGCATGCCCATCGCGCCAAAATGGAGTTACACCCCCCCCCCCCCAGCTACCGCGTGACTGTTGTGGTAATTTCATTTTGGTGCACATCTGATACCCGCGTCCGAAAAATAATTTTTATTTTCAGACACACGTATTGGATGTGCGCCAAGTGGCATTTGACGCACATGGGTCATTACTGCCCAGTTACCGTGTGAGACTTTGCCGCTAGGTTAGTGGCTGGCGGTAAGGTCTCAGACCCAAAATGGACGCGTGGCACCGCACGTCCATTTTCGGAAACAATTTTAAAAAGGCATTTTTTACAAGTGTGCTGAAAAATGATTCTGCGCACGCCCAGAACACGCATATATACTACTGCAGGCCATTTTTCAGCGCACCTTTGTAAAAGGGCCCCTAAGGGAAATTAATAATGTTGCTTCTAGCTTCAGGAGTTAGTGTTTAGATGTATGTCTCTCATGTGATCATGGAGACCTTTTTCTTCCAAGGTGAGCCTGTTGTAGCTATATTCATTTCACTGAGACTTACACTGTTGCTGTGTGTGAGCTGCATTTTATTCGGAGGAACATATCACACAAAATTTTGGAAAGCATCAGCCTTTTGAAATTAGTCTGTTGAAGCCTCCTTTGTGACCCCTGACGCAGGTGCGATAGCACCGAAACACGGCCCGTGTCGGGTCTTTCGTCAATCAAAGTTCACTATTAAAGGATTTTTTAATGAAAGAACTGTGTTCCCTTTTGTTTTTAAAGGCCCTTTGTGCTGTTTTTTTTTTGCTTGTAGCTATATTCTCCACATGGATATATTCCTTCATGCTTCACTCCAGTGCGAGTGATATATGTCAGCTCTGTGGGTGCTGTGAGTGCTTGAGCACCCCCAATATTAAGCAAATTCCATGACTATGTCCAGGGAGGAGTAATTTCTGTTGTATTTAGCACCCCCAATCATTTTGAAAAGTTGTCTCCTATGGTGAAAGTAGGGAGGAGTTTTATAATGTACTATCTCCCTGCAAATCCATTTGAAACTTGTAGAATTCCCTCCATTCACTGTTTTAGTTTTTTGATCTGCCTACAGAGAGCAGTCTGAATGACTCTGGTCACCTAATAGGTGTAGGATCAAAAGATCTTTTCTTTTTTTAATTTCCTATGACTTTTTCTACTTGTCATAGTTAACAGCTGCTTCTGACTGACATCTACAGGCAATTCAGTGCCAGCCAGAGCAACTTATGCTGCAAACTGGTTGTGGATCTAGGGTTTATGTTTAATGTTTATTAAAATTCTTCTATACCGCATTTTCCGAACGAGCGGGTCAAGGCAGTGCACAATCTATACTATCCCACCTAGTATATGGGATAGGAAAGAGGTATAGTAATCAGCAGTTCAAAACAAAATAAAATAAAATACAGATAACAGTATCAATACAGTGAGGTCCCAGCTCCAAACAGAATATTAGTAAAATATCAAATTGGGGAATTAAAAGCCAAATTAAAGAAATATGTTTTCAAAAGTTGTTTAAACTGAGTAAAGGTCTCTACCATGTGGAGAGAGGAAGAAAAATTGTTCCAGAGGCGTGGGACTAAGAAATAAAAGGAAGAGTTGCATGGAGGGGCAAAATCGAATGGGGTGCCCAACTTTTCATGAGGACGTCCTCGCAGGATGGCCCTGCGAAGGGGCGGAGAAATCCGTATTATCGAAACAAGATGGGCGTCCATCTTTTGTTTCGATAATATGGTCGGGGACGCCCAAATCATGAAATTTAGGTTGACCTTAGAGATGGTCATCCTTAGGTCGTTTTTGCGATGGTCGTCCCCGTTTTTCAGCACTAATGGAAACCGAGGACACCCATCTCAAAAACGACCATATGCAAGCCCTTTGGTCATGGGAGGAGCCAGCATTTGTAGTGCACTGGTCCCCCTAACATGCCAGGACACCAACCGGGCACACTAGGGGGCACTGCAGTGGACTTCAGAAAAAGGTCCCAGGTGCATAGCTCCCTTACTTTGGGTGCTGAGCCCCCCAACCCCCCCAGACCCAAAACTGTACACCACTACCATAACCCTTAGGGATGAAGGGGGACACCTACATGTGGGTACAGTGGGTTTCTGGTGGGTTTTGGAGGGCTCACATTTACCACCACAAGTCAGGGACGCCCTTCTTTTTTCCAATGTCAGCCAAGGACGCCCATCTCCTAAGCACGCCCCAGTCCCATCTTCGCTACACTGCCGACACACCCCCATGAACTTTGGTCATCCCCACAACGGAAAGCAATTGAGGGCGCCCAAAATCGGCTTTCGATTATGCCGATTTGGGCGACCTTGCGAGGAGGACGCCCATCTCCCGATTTGTGTCGAAAATTCACCTGATAGAGATTCATATTAAGCTTGCCTTGGGCCAGGTAATACCAAAAGATGAGACTCCATAGACCTGACTATGGGAGGGAGTATAAGGGACTGTAACAGAAGAAAGATTCAAAGGAATAGTAGTAAAATATGCTATATGACTCAGACAGAGAAGTCTGAAGGATATTAGAAGTCAGTGAAGCTTGCACAGCAGTGGGGAAGCATGATCAGAACACCTTGCTTTATATACTAGACGGACTGCCAAATTCTGTAGTGTCTGAAGCCGTTTAAGTTGTAAAGTTGACATTCTGGAATAAACAGTATTGCAGTAGACTAAGTGCAAACAAATGCATGAATGAGAGTGTGCATGGCAGAGATATCTAAGAAATCACTAATAGAACGGATGCGACAAAGGTTACAATAGCGTGATTTGATAACATTGAGCATTTGATTCTGGAAAGACAGTGCAGAATCCAACACCAGACCAAGACAACAAAAGGATTCAACAGGAGTAAAGGGGAGGCCAAAGAGCACTGGAGATAGGCTTGGCTGAGTATCTGCGCCTGTAATCCAACATGTTACCATCTTTTCATTTGTGATTAGTAATCCCGTCAGAGACAAAATTTAGACAGTCTTGTAATGACCAGGATTCTGGGTTCAGAGGGGAAATTGGAAAGAGGATCAGAATGTCATCTACATAGATGGATGCCCTAATGTTGAATGACTGCATCAGAGTACATCTAGTAGCGCTATAGAAACGATAAGTAGTAGTAGTAGAGTTGCAAGCGGGCTCAAAAATATATTAAAAAACAAAGGTGAGAGCACTAAAGCCTGGGGAACACCACACACCAACCTTTGAGGTGTGGAATGCAAAGACAAAGTAGAAACAATGCAGAACCAGTCTGATAAAAGTGACTTGAGCCAGTCTAGCACAGCCTCTGCCATGCCGATCTCAACTAGCCTATTCAGTAGGAGCATATGAACGATCCGGTCGAAAGCTGCAGTGAGATCTAAAGATACCACAAGAACAAAATTGTTGTCTAGAAAGGAATAAATATCTCTCTGACCAGTACGAAATCTGGTTTGTCGAGGATGTAAAATGAAGTGTTCTGTGGAAGAAGAATAATGTTGATTAAATACAATCCTTTCTGTCAATTTAGAAATAAAACGTAGATTAGAGATTGGACAGTAGTTACCAGGAATATAAGAATCCAGTTGTGATTTCTTTAAAAGTGGGCAAACAATAGCATCTTTCCAAAGGGAAGGCACCATATCAGATGACAAACTTCCACTGATTAAAATGAGAGCCAATGGAAGCAGGCCATGACGAGATTGTTTAAACCAAGAAGAAGGGACAAGGTCATGGATACATGTGGTGATATGAATTGAATCAAGACCTTAAAAAAGACAGTAAGAGTAGGGAAAGAAAAAAACAGACCAGGAAGATAAAAGCTGATTGGATGTAGAGATTTACATCTGAGTGGAACTACCAGGAGGAAGTAATGACTGATTGCAGACAAATGATGATCACAATGAAGAAATCATATCTGTAAAATAGCTTGCAGTAGAAGCTGGAAGAAGAATGTAAAAGTCTCAGAAATGCTTTAAACGGCGTCTTTTTTCGCGACCGCCGGCTACACTGAGCGGAGGTAGGCACTGTGTGAGGAGGTTTCATTATGCCGATGGCTTTCACTGATATATTTATTTAATTTTCAGATAACTTGGCGTGTGATCCTGATGCAGATAGGACTCAAAACGCTGGCCGCTGTAGATCATAGCCAACATTCACAGCCAATGCCTGTAGCCTAGACGTGAATTTCAAGACCGTTGATGGACATAAAAAGCTAAGTAGAAAAGCTTTATAGTTCTATTTATAACATCTGGAGGTTTTTTCAGCCGATGATGAAGAAGTCCAACTCCGTTTAAAGTATTTGTTTGCATGTAATAGGAGTTCTCGAGGCTTTTTCGTCCAGTAACACACACTTTTGCCACAACATTAGTCAACCCTGTTTTGTCCTTTTGAATCATTTGAATTTGTACAGTGGTTGAACCCTGAGTTGACTGTTGAATCTTGAAAGTCTCAGAAATTGACATGAGAACAGCAAGACTAATGAAAACAGCACCTTACCTGAATTCTGAGATTTAAAAATCAAATTAGAAAAATATTTTTAGGCTGTTTTAAATGGGTATTCAATGTATACAGCCATTCTTTGCACAAGTTTATTTTTGGGGGTATGATTTTTACACCAACGGCATTCAGCCTCTCTAATTAGTTGACACAGCTGACACAAACCTTGATCAAACCAAGGAACAGAATGACAAGGCTTACTTTGCACATACAAAGAGGAGCAATAGCATCTAAGCCAGCTGTCAGACAAGTACTTCAGGATACTGCTTGCTCTTCTGTCAAAAGAGTTCGGGAATCAAGGTCAACACTGTTCAAGCATCTACTCTCATAACCATAGAGCATAACATTATATCTGCAATCTAACTTCTAATTAACGGACCATCAGAGGTGAACTTCCACAGAGACATAATGAAAGTTCAAGAAGATAGTTTTAATGGTGACTATGGATGTCTCGGCTCTTTAAAATAACATTTCACAAAAAGCAGCATTGGAAATGATTGAAACCATTCTAAGTCAAAGAACAGCACCCACTAGGATTTCTATTGCGGTATTGTTAGAAAAGGCCAATTTGGTTATTAAGAACAATTATTTTTGGTTTGAGGGACAACTTTATTTGAAAACTCATGGATGATTTTGGTCTGATCACGCCTTGGATTGGGGGAGAAATTGAGTCATGTGACTGGGGCTGAATATTGAGTGAAGAAAAATGCCATGGCCATTTTGAACTAAAAGCAGTAGGATGAGAATTTACAGCAGTACCACAGTTTAATATTTATTTATTTATTACATTTGTATCCCGCACTATCCCACTAAAAGCAGGCTCAATGTGGCTTACATAGTAATAGGTAACACAGAATTTTGTTATGTAAAGTATGAAATTAAGTATAACATAGTAATAGGATGGATGGGTAGGTAGAGACAGGTGATAGAGAGGAAGGTAAGGTAGGAGATAGTCTGGTTCAATGTCGTTTTCTCTTCGGTATATGTAAGATAGATGGGTTCATAAGATTAATCTGGGTCCTTTGGGTAGGCTTGCTTGAATAAATGGGATTGTAGTGCTTTCCTGAATGGTATTCGGTGCCCATAGGTTGAAAATTTTATAAGTTGCATAGATAAGATAACGCTGAATGTTTGATTTATAGGAGGACTGCCTTGAAACAGCTAAAGCGAAACATGTATCGGCACATATCCCCTTCGGATGAGATTTGAAGTATTTGATTTTTTTGTTAAAGTAAATGAAGTAAAAACAAATTGAATAAGAACAAGTTAATAAATGGAAAATGGAACTGAAAGTGGAATTTATAAAAAATATCTGAAAAATATCTAAAAAAAAAGGATAAAAAAGATTTTAGTGTGCCGACTGCTGACGATATAAGGTGTTTCACCAACTCTCATTATGGGGTCCTTTTACAAAGCCGCAGTAAAAAGTGGACTGCAATAGTGTGGGTGTATCTTTTAGGCACATGCTGGGCCATTTTTTACATTGACTGGAAAAAAGGCCTGAGCCCTTACCGCCACCCATTGACCTAGGGGTAAGGGCTCTGATGTTACCCATGTGGTTACCATGCAGCGCGTGCCAATGCGGGCACGCTGTCGGTTACCGCTGAGAATGCCCCCCCCCCCCCCCCGTGGTAGAAAATAGAAAATTATTTTCTCCCACAGGATTTGGTACACACCAAAATTGGAATTACCACCGGGCGCATACACTACCCCAGCGTTGATCCAATTGGGTGCATGCTACCTAAATGTTAACCCTCCCACACCTTTGTAAAAGGGCCCCTATATAAGATTACAATCTCTGTGGAAGTTCACCTCTGATGGCCCGTTAATTAGAAGAAGTTAGATTGCAGATATAATTTTATGCTCTATGGTTACAAGTGATTATTTTGTAAGTATCATAGTTTTGCATGAATAGGCCTACTTGATACTCAAACATCTACTCTGACATAAGGTTAATTTTATTTAAAAATAGGCAAGCAAATATTTTAAATACTTCTATTTCTTCTGCTTTCCACTGTCACAGCTGAACAGAGGTCACTTTGCCAATGCCTACCTTGTATTTATGAGAATTACATTCATTGCTTTGCTTTTCTGGAATGGAATATCAGGATATTTTCATGTACCTAAGCATTTCCTGCAGTGGCTATTTTAACACTGTATCAATTGTGCTATATTTTTGAAGCCCCTCCTTCCCCCCAGACTTGTAGCATCTTTATCTTCCTATTCCCTATAAGGCCTGATCGGCACAGAAAAGTCCATATTGCACGAATGATTCATGTTGGTTAATAATCCCAGGAGATTGATGCTGAACAGAAGCTACAGCTAAAGCTTAAAACTGATTTTGCAATATGAAAGTCAACAGACTGGGGCTCAGGCTCAGTTGCTGAAGGTAAGCATAAAAGAATAAATAAAACTCAAAGTCATTACATTAGATGGACAATAAAATCTGATAGTTCAAGACCTTTGGGGCTCGAATCATATACAATAACATTGCTTTGATGGCCTCCCTTGGCGTTGCTGTGCATTGTTTGAAAGGGAGTACTCAGGTATGCACTGTATGTGTGGCTCTAAAGAAAAGAGCTGAGGAAATTCTCATGCTGCTGAGGTGCTTGTGCAGTGGCAAAAACAATTAAATATGGCAAATGAAAAAAAAAAACCTGTATTTTTGATTCATGACAATGATTTCATGTTTTCCTTGAATACTGCATTCCTATATTCCACTAACCTTTACTATCATCCCTCAGCTTCAATAAAATAATGAAATTTGAGATAAAGAGAGTCAAGGAGATAATTTTATAAAGAAGGTGCCTCAAATGCATTTAAATAACCAGAATAGCAGCATATATGCATTTATGTGTACCCCATACCCCTGAATGCCCATATTCCAGCTATGAGTTGTTTTGTAAACTAGCACCTAAATGCTAGGGCACATAGTTTGGAAGGTGAGAATGCCAGAGTATGTTATCCACATCTACTATAATAAACCTCACCCTCAACGTTCTGAGGACACTGACGTCAGTGAAGCCAAGCTCTGACTTCCTTCAAAAAGGTTTGAAGGTTCGTGGTGGTGAAGCCACCAAAATCGCTCCGGGCCCCGCCCTCGAGGGCGGAGCAATGGCAGAACAACGAAGGGGTTGGCAGGGAGGCGGGGGTGGGTGGGAAATCGCTCCGGGCCCCGCCCTTGAGGGCGGAGCAATGGCAGGACAACGAAGGGGTTGGCAGGGAGGGAGGCAGGGAGGCGGGGAGGCGGGGGGTGGGAAATCGCTCCGGGCCCCGCCCTCGCGTCTAACATCATGATGTTGGGGGCGGAGCAATGCCAGAACAACGAAGGGGTTGGCCAGGGAGGGAGGAGGGTGTTGGCGACGAAAGCCTTGCTAGCACCCATTTCATTTGCTCTGAAACGGGCTTCTTTTACTAGTAGATTATAAAATACTATAAATGACACACTTTTTTTTTTAACAATCTAGGTACATGCATAGTCCAGCATTTACCTTCTCTTCTTTTCTTTTCGAGCGGTCAGCAGCAGCAAGCAGCAATTCAAACAGCCTGTTTGTGCCAACCCCAGAACCTTCTCTCTGATCTAACTTCCTTCTTCCGCATAGGCAGGAAACATTAGAGAGAAGGATAAATGCTGGACTATTTGTATGTGTGGGGGGGGGGGGGAGGTACATGCTGGACTAATTGTGAGGGTGGAGTACAGAGAAGGTAAATGCAAGACTCTTTGTGATGGTGGGGGGGGGGAGAGAAGGTAAATGCTGGACTATTTGTAGGGGGGGGGGAGTGGAGAAGGTAAAAATGCTGGACCGTGTGTTGGGGTTGGAGGGAAGAAGGTAAAATGTTAGACCATGAGTGGGGTTGTGCCTTGACAATTTTAGTGTTATGTGAGTGTGCTATAAGATGAAAAAGGTTGAAAATCTCTGCTATAACAGGAAAACAAAATATGTTTTAAGTGCCTTCTAGAAACCAGTAAGGGATATCCCATGTTTTAAGTCTACTGGCAGTTTATTCCAAACTTCAGCCACTAACTGCCAAAAGCCTTTTACCTCCACTTTTGTTTTCCAAAGGTCTCTTTATCAGGAGCAAGCAATAAACTTTTTCTGTGCAGACTGCACTAAGCATCTGAGCGTATACATTTGAAGCTGTGAGCAAAGCAAGGAAGCTACATGAAATCTCAAAATTGTTAGAGTCAAAATCATGATTTTAAACATACTCTTCTCCTACATAGGCAACCAATGAAACTGAAATAAAAATTGAGTAGCACTGACTCGCCATGAACTCATAGTTAAAAATCTTGCCACAGTAGTCTGGGCCACTTGGAGTTTTTCTAATAACCTCTCATGTAGATTTTCCCTTTAAAAATACCTTTATAATCCCATGTGTACAATGTAGCCCCAGGCACAGTTTCAAAATTTCCTTAGTAGTGAATACCACTATGTTCTAACATACCTTTTTAAAATGTTTATGATATAAATATTTTGATTTATATTTGTTTATTTTTTGTGTTAGTCAGAGAGTGCTGTTGGTTAAAGTAATGAAAACAGCTCGGTTCATTAATCACTTATTTTCAAAAATGTAATGAGCAGGCCTGGCACCCGCATTCACTTTTGTGAACTGCAGCACTATAAATAGAGAGTAGCTTTCCAACAATAAACAAGCAGTGAATTCTGTTAGTGTATTTCTTCGTGAAACATGTTTATGTGATAGCCTTCCAATTTTATGGCTGGCGTTTATCACCATAAGGTGCATTTCATGACAGCCAAATAACTACATTCAGTTAGACTTGTCAGCACGTGCCTTCAGTATCAAGACACATGCTGATTGTATCAAATACTGTTGACTGTCTTAGTGCTACAAATAGAAAAGATGATTACATTGTTCTCGCAAGACGTGATGTAATGTTATTCACATGGTGAGGAGCAGAAGGTCAAGGTTGCCTGAAAACAGTAGCTGCGTAGACTGTTGATAGCATAAATTAACCTCAGTTAGGATGCGCTCAGGAAGCGAGCGAGTTCAAAATAAGTGTTCCTTTAATTTTAGATAAGCTGGTCAGTTAAAGGTATATACAGAAAATAGTCTAGGATAATAATCGGAGTGGAGGAGTAACCTAAGAACCAGGGGAACTGGGTTTGATTCCCACTGCAGCTCCTTGTGACTCTAGGCAAGTCACTTAACCCTCCATTGCCCCACGTACAAGATAAATACCTTTATATAATGTGTAAACCACTTTGTAACCACAGAAAGGTAGTATATCAAATCCCCTCCCCCAACTGCACATGTCTATATCCCTTCTTAGTTCCCTGATCTTCACATAGTAATTCATAACTAACTACAAGAAAGAGATAAAAGGGAAGGCATTTTGTAAGATTCATATTTATTTATTTATTGCATTTGTATCCCACATTTTCCCACCTATTTGCAGGCTCAATGTGGCTTACAATACATCATGAATGGTGAAACATAAAAGAGTATATACATTTAGTATTACATAGGATCTTGGGTAACATGACATTGACGAAACATGACAGTAGTGTAACAAGCAAACACTACAAGACAATTCTGGATATATGTGTAGGAGTTCACATTTGTTGATCTTTGTGGTATGCCTTGTTAAAGAGATGGGTCTTCAGTAGTTTACGGAAGTTAGTTAATTCATAGATTGTTTTCAGGCTGTGCGGCAGCGCGTTCCAGAATTGTGTGCTCAAGTAGGAAAAGGTTGATGCGTGTGATTGTTTGTATTTTAGACCTTTACAGTTATTTTACTGCTCACTAAAGTATAGTGGCCTATTGTACGGCTTGGTTTGTTGATAAAAAAGAGGTAGAGCTGTGAAGCTAGGGAGTGGGGGTGTATGGAGGCAGGCCATGAGTAGTGGTGAACTGTGCAAAGAGGTGTTGGTCAGGGTTGGGCATGAAGTGTCACTCTCCAGAAAAACCCATGCTCTCCTATAGACATACATGAACATACTCTACACCTTCCTTTTCTCTTTGGAGACAGATGAGTGAAGGATAGCCGGGGGTTGAGCCCTGGAGGGGCTAGGAATAGAGGATCACTTGGGATCTCTTGCCCCTCCCCCAGCATCATTCTTTTCCCCCTCCCTCCAGTTCCTTCATTCATCCTCTCCAACCCTCTCTCCCACTGTGGTCATCAGATGCAAAGGTGGTGTGGCTTGAGAAGACAGCATGAGTAGTAGCAGTCGGGCCAGGAAACTAACACACAAGTAGCAGAAGAAGCAGTGGACCTGACAGATATTCACTCCTTTAGTCTTATGTCATTGATATTTAACGTTGTAACACCAATCATGGTCATCTTAATTCAAACTAGGTTCCCAGTTCAAAAATCCACATTCATATAAAGGGTCACACTAACATTTAATCTATGCATTTTATATAGGACCATCAGAAGGTGGGCTATCTCTTCAATGTATGTACTATAGACATACATAGGCTGCCACAACATTTATCCTCATTGGTCCATAAGTCTCTTTTTTTCCTTTTCTTTTCTTTTTTCACTTGTAAATATAAAAAAGTCCTTCTTATTCTATCTCAACTGCAATATTCCTTAAATATTCAAAATCAGATAATCATAGATTTTCCTCAACTTTAAATCCAAGAGTAGTACTTATCTTCGAATGTATAACAGCTTAAGCTTCAATTGATAGGTTTGTAGATTAGGTAACTGTCAGTCGCTCTGATAAGAACCAGCCCAACATAGCGCCACATTTTGCCATGCTGGCTGCATCAGGGACTAATAGTTTATCTTATTTTGCTTGGCACTTCACTGCATAATCACCCCCCATTTCATTATGAATTGAAGCTTAAGCTGTTTTGCATTCGAAGATGTAGGTGTGGCAGCTTATGTATGGTCCTATATAAAATTCATAGATTAAATGTTAGTGTGACTCTTTATATGAATGTGGATTGATACTTAACTGCACTTAACAGAACAGTGACGCTGAATATCAGCACTAACCGGCCATTTTGAAGATGGGCAGGAGAGGGGCATTACAAGGCAACGTTGAGGAGGAAGCAGCAGTTATGTGGGGGTCACAATATTCAGTGCTGGTGCCTGCACTGCTAACAGAGATGTAGGACCACATAAGTAGTTGTCCTAACTTTGCCCAATTAACTATGTGAGTGCTTGCACTGAATATCGGTCAGCATCCACATAACTGCTGGGTACCGGCCTGAAGCTGCTTATGCTTTCCCATCCCTCACACCCTCCTCACTGATGAAAAAAGTCCTCATCCCATAGTCTTCCACCTACAGTAGCCCCCCAACCTACCATTCCATTTCCTGGTTATCAAGTGGTCTTTGGGCAGGAGCAATGTCCAGTCATTCCTTCCCAGACCTGCTCCATTATCAAAATGGCTACCGTGATCTCTAGCAGCAGTATTGTAATACTATCATTCTATCGTGAGACTTCCACTAGAGGTTGTGGCTGCCATTTTGACACCGAACCACCTGGGTAGGAGCATCTGGACATTGCTCCTGCCCTGAAGACCACTTGACCAGCCAGGAATGGAAAGGAGGGGTCTGTTGGCCAATGAATATCCAATGAATATCCCCATATAAGAGATTTAAACTACCAGGAGCTTGTCCTGGCCATTTAAATTGCTTTGAATATCAACTCCTTTATTTCAGTGAAATAGTTGGTTCAGAACATCAACTTTGGAGTGGACTGAGTTATTAGGAGTGTAGAAAGCACAGGGAGAGTGTACAAACCTGCTTATGGCCTTCCGGTGATTAGCAGTGCCTACTTTAATGTACGTACGCACTGGGTCCACTTCATAAGTCATAGAGGGTCAAAGTACACAGCACAAACAGTCCAGAAAAAAAAAAGCACAAAGGACTTTCAAGAATGAAACCAGTACACTTTGGGCCCCTTTTACTAAGCCGCTTAAGGCTCTATGTGCGCCCAATGTGCACCAAAATGGACTTACCGTTCGACTACTGCATGCCTCTTGCAGTAATTTCATTTTTGCCACACGTCCACAAAATACTTTTTTTATTTTCGGAGGCGCATAGTGGAAACCAAGTGGCATCTGATGCGCGTAGGTCCTTACTACCCAAATTCTTTACAGCTAGGTCTATGGCTGGCGGTAAGGTCTCAGACCCAAAATGGACATGCAGCAATTTTGATTTTGCCACACAACCATTTTGGGAAAAACTTTTAAAAAGGCATTTTTTGTAGGTGCGCTGAAAAATAAATCTGCGTGCACCCAAAACCTGCGCCTACACTACTGCAGGTCACTTTTTACCACGGCTTAGTAAAAGGACCCCTTTATTAGTGACCCAGCATGGGCCATGTTTTGTCATAAAGCAATGTCTGCCTCGGGGGTCAATCAACCAAGCAACGCTAGATACTAAACTTGTTGCTCACAATATAGTGATTCAATACAGTGAAAATCTGCTCTGAAAGCGGGATGAATATCTAATGTGGAGCAGGACACCAAGAAGTGGTGCCAAAACACTAAAACCACTATATTGTGAGCAACAACTCTAGTATTTAGCGTTGCTTGGTTGACTGACCCAAGACAGGGGTTGTTTTACGCCAAAACATGGCCCATGTAAGGTCATTAATACAGTGTACTGGTTCCATTCTTGACAGCCCTTTGTGCTTTTTTCTGGACTGTCCATTTCAAAGTGCCAGTTTGCAGACATACAATGCTGCTCTACATGCTTAAGACATTTATAAAATTAACCCCTAATTGGCTGTCTTAAACTTACCCTAGGAACCCCCCCCCCCCCCCCCCCAGAGTAGCCTCTTCTTTCCTAGGCTAACTTTAGCTTCCATTGTGAATTTAGGAGGATGCATTTAGCTAGTCAATGGGGTAAAATTTTGAAAACCTGGTGGGGGAGGGGGTTAATTAGGTAACTCCCAAAGTTATATTGTGAAACCTTTTGATAATTGATTCCCATAACCTTAGGGTGCACTCTAAATTTTAGCAAGCAGATGGTTAACCATGCTGTCATAGTCTTGATAATGAGAATAATGGTATACAAATGAAAGCATAATGAGTTTTTGCAAACTATCATCCTATTCACTAAACCTGAAAGGCCATAAATTCTATATATCATGCAACTGAAGAGCGGATAGTTTAATTACACCATTTATTTAAAGTTGCATTGTCGGTGCTGAATCTACCATTGCTTTACCTATATTAATTTAGCATTTAAGCCTAAATTTGATTGATCAAGCATCATTGAAGGTTTGTTTTTTTGTAAGTTTAACACTAGTTTGTCATGTACCTTCCATTTCTGGACTGCATCCAAACATGTGGATAATTTAGTAGCTGGGAATTCTGATCCCTACAGGGTTTTGTATGAATTTGGACATCATCTAAGTGTAATACATAATTCAGTGGCTCCCAAACCTGATCCTGAAGGACCCCAGCCAGTCAGATTTTCACCTTAGTGTCCTATGAAGTATGTAGAAGGAGATCCTGTTCTTCATGTACTGGGGGCCATTTCCTTTAAGGGCCTTGAAGAACAGACCCAGAGTTTTAAATGTAGTCCTGTATTGTACTGGTAGCCAGTGAAGGTTTTGTTAAAATGGTGTGATGTGGTCACGTCACTTGCAACCTTCTATTAGTCTTGCTGCAGTATTCTGAATTAATTGAAGCTGGTGCAGACCCTTTGTAGAAACCAAGAGGTAACTGAACACAAGAATTTCAAGTGATAAGCACAAAAAAAAAAATAAAAAGTGGAAAACAGAAAAAGGCTAAACAAAAAAGGGTGTTTGTAAAACAATATGTTAAACTTTATTACTCCGGTAGTATAAAAATGTATATTGCCACTACATTGTCTGGACCAACTCTTCACTCCATTTTTTCTCATAAGGGTATCTTGTGGACATACCATTACTAAGTGCGTTTTCCAAATGCACAGTCTTTTTAAAGACCATCTGATATCCACTTATTTTTGGAGTAGTTAATTTTTCAGTATTTGGATTATATTCCATACAAGACTCCTCCTGAGGCAGGCACTTTGTGCCGACTCACGATGCTGTGTTGAGTTGTTTATGTAGTGGCAATATACATTGTTATACTACAGGTATATTAAAGTTTAACATACTGTTTTACAAACACACTCGTTTGCTTAGCCTTCTTCCTTTTTCCACTTTTTTGTTTTTTTTGCAAACCCTTTGAGTCAGACCAGTGTAGAATGCATTACAGTAATCCAGTCTTGATGTTATCATGGCATGCACAACTGAGACAAGACTTGCCTTCTCAATGGAAAGAGACAGGCAGTGTAGTTGTCGCAAATAATAGAAGCAGCTCATGAAGGTTGCTTTGATTTGGGGAATCAGAGGAAGTGTTGAATCTAACTGTATTCCAAGGTTCCTGACTTGTGATTTGAGGGGAGTTCGTACTTCTCAAAAGAGATTTTGATGTCAGGTATGTATCCACTTGTGTTAGGGACCCAGAGAAACTCGGTTTTATTTGGGTTCAGGCAAAGTTTGTTGTGTTTAGCCTATTCTTGAATTGATGTTAGACAGGTAGTCAGTTTATTCAGAGCTGCAGGTAAGTAAGATTCAATGGGTATAAAAGTACCTTATATAAGAGCAAATTATAACTAGACACCTGCATTTACATGCATTTACCTAAACACTATTCTGTAAGGACATGGAGTGTTCACATGGGTGTAGCATAGGAGGGGCAAGGGCAGGGCTGCCTTACATGTGCAGTTAAATATCTATTCATGACATTTATACCCCACATTAACCCAAAATAGACTCAAGTTCAATTTGGCTTACAGACAAACAATAAAATGAATAAAACATAATAATATACTGAATATGACACAAATTACAATAAGTTCAAGAAGCAAATTAATACATGTGCAGTAAGTAACCAGGGATTTAGACTATCTCAAGGACAAACAAATAATTGAGGGTGGATAGGTGAAGCTGCATTTGGCACCCACAGTTGCCCCAGGTCTGGAATTGTGGGCACCAAAATGTGAGGTGCACCAATGCTGGGTTACACTTGTATTCTATAAGGGAAGCTGGGTGCCTAGATGCCATTATAGCATTGCTATGGCAGGAGCGTAGCCAGACTTCGGCAGGAGGGGGGGTCCAGAGCCCGAGGTGAGGGGGCACATTTTTCCCCCCTGGCGCCGCCGACCCCTCCCCCCCACTGCCACCACCACCAACAACAACAACAACTTTGACCCCCCTGCCAACGACCCTCTCGACCCCCCTCCCGCCGCCAACCCGCCGCCGTCGCGTACCTTTGCTTATGTGTGTAAGTCCACAGTAACGCACCTCACACTAACTGCTAGTATTCTATAACCTGTGTACATAAATGCCAGGCATGCCCATTCCTCTTTCGGGTCCATGCCCACTGTGCAATTACATGCTATGGATTTGGATTTTAGATGCTCAAGTTGTAGAATATTGACTAAGGGCACTTACACATATAACTGCAAATTAATACCAATGGTCACCAGTTAACACCAATTATAGCCAATCATTTATTTAGATTTTGCTCACATCTTTTTCAGTAGTAGATCAAGGTGAGTTACATTCAGGTACACTGGATATTTCTCTGTCCCAGGAGGGCTCACAATCTAAGTTTGTACCTGAGGCAATGGAGGGTTAAGTGACTTGCCCAAGATCACAAGGGGCAGCAGCGGGATTTGAACTGGCCACTTCTGGATTGCAAGACCAGTGCTCTAACCACTAGGTCACTCCTCCACTCATAGGTTTAAACAGCAATTAGCAGCTAGTTTCACATTAAGTTACAAGCACAGCTGACACTGTTCTATGACTGGTGTGTAAAACTTTGCATACTAAACATTAAATTGTGCACGCAAATCTGTAAAATTAGAGGGACGGAGTGCTGTATACTTTTGCATTTATGCACTACAGGGTGGGGTGTTAAGAGCCTACCTCATAAAGCCATATAGAGGGGCATAATCGAATGTCGCCGGCGAAATAGATCGCTGGCAATCTATGTTGGCAGCTGCGCTACAGCTGGCCGGAACCGTATTATCAAAAAAGATGTCCGGCCATCTTTTTTTCCGATAATACGGTTTAGCCCGGCCAAATGCCACAGTTCACCAGGTTTGAGATGGCTGGTTTTGTTTTTCAGCGATAATGGAAAAAAATGCCGGCCATCTCAAACCCGGCGACATCCAAGGCATTTGGTCATGGGAGGAGCCAGCATTTGTAGTGCACTGGTCCCCCTCACATGCCAGGACACCAACTGGGCACCCTAGGGGTCAGTGCGGTGGACTTCAGAAAAAGCTCCCACATGCATAGTTCTCTTACTTTGGGTGCTGAGCCCCCAACCCCCCCCCCCCAAAAAAACCCCCACTACCCACAAATGTACAACACTACCGTAGCTCTTAGGGGTGAAGGGGGCAACTACATGTGGGTACAGTGGGTTTTGGAGGGCTCCCATTACCAGCACAAATGTTACAGGTAGGGGGGATGGGCCTGGGTCCGCCTGCCTTAAGTGTACTGCAGTACCCACTAAAAGTGCTCCAGGGATCTGCATATACGCAGGCCTCTAGGACTTGTTGCTGCTGTATAACCTTGGCACACCAGTTGACACCTGAAGACTAATCTCTTTGAAAAAGTCCTTTATTGGAATAAGCACGTTTACTCACAGTTAACTGGAGATCAGAGCAGTGGCATAGCAAGGGGGGGGGCGGAGGGGGCGGTCCGCCCCGGGTGTCAGCACAAGGGGGGGTGCTCTGCCACTCCCGCTTCTTCCGGGCACCCCCCCCCCCACACCCAAAATCCGCCCCCCTCCATGGGCACCTTGTAGAACCCTCCTCCTCCTTCCTTCCCACCCTCGGCAGCCCTCCTCCTCCTCTCCGCCCCCCCCCCTCCGTATCATAACCTTTTACTTCCCGTAGTGGCAGCGATGTCAGTTACTTACAAAGAAGGCTGCAGGCTCCCCTCCGGCTTCAGCTTCTCCCTTCGCTCTTCACACAGTGAGTGTCCCGCCTTCGCGGAAACAGGAAATGCGTCATCGCGAAGGCGGGACACTCACTGTGTGAAGAGCGAAGGGAGAAGCTGAACCCAGAGGGGAACCTGCAGTGCCTTCTTTGTAACGGAACTGACGCCGCTGCCACCACGGGAAGTAAAAGGTTGTGATACGGGGGGGGGGGCAGAGAGGAGGAGGAGGAGGGCTGCCATGGGCGGGAAGGAAGGAACGGAGAGGGCAGGGGAGAGAGGAGAATGCTGGACATGGATGGGAGGGGAGATCAGGGGGAGAGAACAGATTGCTGGGCATGGGGGAGAGAAGGGGAGGGCATGGGGGAGAGAATGGGAGGGCATGGGGAGAGAAGAGGTTGCTGGAGGGGAGGGCATGGGGGAGAAAAGAGATCGCTGGAGGGGAGGGCAGGGGAGGAGAATTGCTGGACGTGGGTGGATGGATGGAGGGAGGGGAGGGCAGGAAGGAACGGAGAGGAGGGCTGTGGGGGAGCTGAGGGAGGGCAGGGAGAATCGCTGGACATGGATGGGAGGGGAGGGCATGGGGAGAGAAGAGATCACTGGAGAGGAGGGGAAGGCAGGGGAGAGAGGAGAATTGCTGGTGGATGGATGGCGGGGGCAGGGGAGAGAGGAAATTTGCTGGATATGGATGGATGGAGGAGAGGTAGAGGAGAGGAGAATTGCTGGACATGGATGAATGAATGGGGCAGGGGAGAGAGGAAATTTGAAGGATATGGGTGGATGGAGGAGACGGCAGGAGAGAATGGAGAGTTCCTGGACATAGATGGAGAATTGCTGGATATGGATGGATGAATGGGGGCAGGGGAGAGAGGAAATTTGAAGGATATGGGTGGATGCAGGAGACGGCAGGGGAGAATGGAGAGTTGTTGGACAGGATGGATGGATGGAGGGGAGGAAAGTCAGGAAGGAAATGCACATGGATGGAAAAGAGAAAAGAGGAGAAATGTTGGACAAGGATGGAGGGAAGGAAAGACAAAGGAAGGAGATGCACATGGAGAGAGGGCAGATCCTAGATGGAAGGGGCAGGGAGAGAGGGCAGACTTTGGATGGAGGGGACAGGAGAGAGAGGGCAGACACTGGATGGCAGGGAGAGAGAGAGAAGGCAGATGCTGGATGGAAGGAAGACAGTGAAAAGAAGATGAGGAAAGCAGAAACCAGAGACAACAAACTGCAAGTAAAATATATACTTTTATTTTTTGCTTTAGGATAAAGTAGTATTGTAGCTGTGTTAATAAATAGAACATGGAAATAAGGTAATCTTTATTGGACTAATTTTAATATATTTTGACTAACTTTCGGGGAACAAAACCCCCTTCCTCAGGCCAGGATAGGATATTGTAAAATCACTATACTGTACTGATCTGATCTGAGGAAGGAGGTTTTGGTCTCTGAAAGCTAAATGTATTAGTCCAATAAAATGGTGGTATTTTATTTTCTGTTTCTGTGGTGTTGCATTGTATGCTCAGTCTGGCCTCTTGGGGGTTCAGTTTAATTTTTGTCTAAATAGAAAGTTTGATTACTTATTCTATAGTGGTTTAGGGTTTATCTGTGTTTGTGAAAAAGTCACGGCTTTCAGTTGGCATTGACTGTGCAGGATCGACGATCTGTACTATTCTGTCTGGTTACGTTTTACAGTAGGCGAATTGATGTTCTAGTGCTCACTGTAGTGTTTAAGATGCTTTCCTTTTCCTTATGTGACTCGTAGAAATTACTGCTTATGGTATGGTAAAATTGTTCTAGAGATCCTGAGTGTTTTGTATTCTCGGTATGCCTAGTACTGGATTTTGGAGGGGGGTGTTAAAAAATGACCGGCCCCGGGTGTCAACTACCCTAGCTACGCCACTGGATCAGAGGTTGTGCCCCAGTGGCAAAGAGTCTCCCTGGTACTGAGATTAGCAGTAGGTCAGAGCTGGCAGAATGCTGTACAATGCCCTCTTTCAGCCACATTCAAGGTAATAACTAAGTTCTCTAACGTGGGTAACACATGAAAGGGATCTAAAACTGGCTTACAAAAATGGCCACTACCTCATGGACTACCGGAAACAAAACAGGGCACACTCTGACCCAGTTAGCAGGGGGGAAAGCACCATGGGAGTAAAGCCCACTACCCTACACCCACCACAATGCATTGCTGATGTGACTCTGCAGTGCACCTAATAGAAAAGGTGTCACACTCCCCCGAGAGCCATATCACAACCAGAGAAAGGCTGTCAGAGGATACAACACATTCTGCTGTCATGGAGGTGGGTACGGCATTTGAGGCTGGCATACAGGCTGGCAAAAAAGGTTTTTAGTTTTATTTTTTTAGTATGGGAGGGGATTGGTGACCACTGGGGGAGTATGGGGAGGTCATCCCGCATTCCCTCCAGTGGTCATCTGGTGAGTTGGGGCACCTTTTTGAGACTTGGTCGTGAAAATAAAAGGAACAAGTAAACCCGGCGAAATACTGCTTAACGCCGCTTTTTTTTCCCATTATCGGCGAAAGCCGGCCATCTGGTAGCCACACCCATGCCTGTCCATGTTCCGCCTTCGCTTCGCCGCCGACACTCCCTTTTGAACTTTCGCCAGTGAGGCGACGGGAAAGTGGTGATGCTGTCAAAAAAGCCAGCTTTCGATTATACCGATTTTGCCACTTTTCCGAGATCGCCGGCCATCTCCCAATTTATGTCAGGAAATGGCCGGCGATCACTTTCGACAATAAGCCTGATAGGCACCTATGTTGCCTTTCTAACATAGTCTTAAAATTAAGCACTTTGTGGACCTCTCCTTGAGGTATCCTATTATAAAATTAATCTCTTTCCAGATATACAGTACATCTATAGATAGCTGGCTAGACAAACAGATAGATCCCTTTTCCCTTTATTTTATTCTTTTTGAAACCACTTAGACTACTTCAGATATCTAGGCAGTATATCCGGTGCGTTTCTTATAGCAAAAATGGTGCCGGTACTCAAATGTCAGGCCACCCTTCAGGGATGAGGTGATCACTGAGGTACTCACCCCACAATAGCCAGGACCCCTGCAACCAGTCACAGAATCTAAGACAAGGCAGAATTGGTGTGTAGAGCCTGAGCTCTTTCATTAAAACTTGGGAACCATGGGCCAATTTCAGCACACAATGGAAAAGGTGCCGGTACTCAGTACCCCCAAGTACCCCCTCAAAAAAAGCCCTGAGTATATCAACTAAATTGAACTTGAACTTGGTGTAGATATAAAACCAAGTGTACACCGACATACTTTGTACAATATACATTTAGTTCCTGGGTTTAGGAAGCATAGCAGTTAATACAGACAGAAGATGCCATCTTCTGGCAGAAAAGAGTTTTGCTATACAACATCCCTGACTTAAAGCTAGGTATATAGGGCTCAAATTTCAAACCAGACCATATTCAGCCAATGGTGGTCAGCGGGTTTTTATACACTTACCATAGCTGGCTAGATTACACCAAATATTCAGTGCCAGGCCATGTTCGGGCACCAGCACTGAATATCCAAGGCTAACTGAAAGGGCCCTGGCTACCGTAGCTTATGCAGATCCAGGCCAATATTCAGCCAGGGTCCACATAAAACAGTTATGTGGGCCCTGGCTAAATATCGGCCAGGACCAGCATAACTTTTTTTTTTTTTTGGCTCCCTGATCCTCTGAAAAGCCTTCCTTCCTTTCTTCTTCTTTCTCAAGCTCACAAGTCACAACCCCCCCCTCCCACTCCCCTTGGAACAACCCCCTGTCACAAAATGCCTAGCCAACCATCTGGGGTTAGACCCGCAGCCACTTAAAGAGTCTATCTCCAGCACAGCTCAGGTCCACCTGCACCTGCTGCTTTTGCTCTACACTAGCACCCTCCTCCCACTGACTGGGTCGCAACTGCCTCTGGTTGAGTCTCCTACTCTCCAATTATCCCCAGTGATTTCTAGGTTACTGGATCCACACTCCCAGTGGTCCCACAGTTCCAAGAAAACACTCACAAAAAAAAAAAAACACACAAACCGCCAGGATTCTTTATCAGTCGACAGGCAGAGTCAACAAACTAAACAGGTTTATTGTCACACTGCAACAATGAACAAAAAAAAACCCTGTACAATCAGCAAACAATAACAGGTAACTGAATTATAGATCAATTTTAATGCTAACTAAACATTTCCATACTGTCTAAACAGTACCTGGGAAGTTCAGGAAATATAATTCACTGAACCTCAGCAAAGAGATCTACTATTACTACTACTACTTATAATTTCTAAAGCGCTACCAGACATACGCAGCGCTGTACACTTGAACATGAAGAGACTGTCCCTGCTCGACAGAGCTTACAAACTAATTAGGACAGACAAACAGGACAAACAAGAGATAAGGGAATATTAAAGTGAGGATGATAAAATAAGGGTTATGAACAGTGAATAAGGGTTAAGAGTTAAAAGCTGCATCAAAAAGGTGGGCTTTTAGCTTAGATTTGAAGACAGCCAGAGGTGGAGCTTGACGTACCGGCTCAGGAAGTCAATTCAAGGCTTATGGTGCAGCAAGATAAAAGGAACGGAGTCTGGAGTTAGCAATGGAGGAGAAGGGTGCAGATAAGAGAGATTTACCCAGTGAACGGAGTTCCCGGGGAGGAATGTAGGGAGAGATGAGAGTGGAGAGATACTGAGGAGCTGAAGAGTGAATGCACTTATAGGTCAATAAGAGGAGTTTGAACTGTATGCGGAAACGGATAGGAAGCCAGCGAAGTGACTTGAGGAGAGGGCTAATATGAGCATAACGACACTGGCGGAATATTAGTCGTGCAGCAGAATTTTGAACAAATTGAAGAGGAGAAAGATGGCTAAGTGGGAGACCTGTGAGAAGCAAGTTGCAATAGTCTAAGCGAGAAGGGGTAGGACTGAAGCAACAATCAATACTGCTGGGTAATTTCAAACTCTAGGCCAATCAGAGCCTAGTCAACAAGTTTTAAAAGTATACTGCTCACAGTATGTAGATTCACTTCTTCACTAAATGAAACTAAAAGAGGGCAAGCAGTTTTCTGTAACAGCTTTAACATAAAACATGTACCACCTGCTGGCCAAACTACAGAAATGCACTTCAAGAGTTAGTAAAGCAGTTTTACAGGTTTAAAACACACTGTTCTGTCACACCGCCAAACTCCCTGTCTCGGTAGGTCCCCTGGACCTATATGATATCCCTGGTGGTCCAGTGGGGTTGATTAGGGCAGGAGCAAAGGCCAGTTGTTCCTGCCCCTTGAGGCTGCTAAGGGAACATAGCTGCTGTGAGTGTGACCTCTCACAGCAGCACGTGGTACTCATTCTGGGGAGGAGGGAGAGGGTTTGTGACTCATGGATTGGGAGAAGGGGTAGAAAGGAGGGGGCTTTTTTAGGTGGGTCAGACAGCTAAAAAAAACTGTTATGTGGGTTATGACCTATATTCAGTGGTAGGACTCGCATAGCTAGGCCAGCCAAAGCTAGGAGAATTTTTGAGCTGTCCTAACTTGGATGGCCTAGCTATATAGGTCCTGGCATTGAAAATTGCCAGCATCCACTTAACTGCAGGCTCCTCCCCAGTGCCACCTCCTGTACCACCCTTGACCTGCCTACTTTTGACATGGGTGGTCAGAGATGATATTTAGTGATGCTGCCCAGTTGAGCACTGCTGAATATCATTGGTTAGGTGGCTCAGGGCAATTTAAGTGGCCCGGAGCTTCTTCTGCCCACTTAAATTGCTCAGAATATCAGGGGAAGGAGAATGTTTCCTTTTGAGATATTGTTCCCTATAAAACTGACTAGGGCTGAGTGCCTAGGGACTTAAATAGTAATAGTCCAATATTCAGGCATCTAAAGTTAAGGGCCAATGCTTAACTTTATTCATAAATTTCACATGTTCTGTTTCATTGGACATTGGAAGTGTATGTATACAGTTATTTATCTGAGGCTTCTGCCCAGTTTAACCCCACTAAGTGAGCCAGCATCTAATATTCAGCAATTCTTAAGGTAGTGCCACTGAATATATCCAGTAACTGCCCATTCACTGGTGCTAGATTAATGGCAGGCTGGGGGCAGAGTGTCAACTTAGATGGTTAGTGGTGGTTTTTAGTCCGCTAACCGGCTAAGTAACTACATAAAGTTAGGACAGCAAAGCTGTTGTCCTAACTTAATGCAGTAAGTTAATCAGGCACCAATCTGAAAATTGAGTCAGTAGATATACCCAGATATTCAGTGCTGGGAGCCACTCATACACTGGCATTGAATATCTGGGTTTTGTTCAACCTACAGCTGGTAGTATAGTGAAAGTAGGAGTGATTCCCAGTTGCTCCTGCTCCTGTGGCTCCAAGCTCAAAATGGTTTTGTGGCCCCTAATAATACTCTTGCTGTACTACCTATAGGGTTCAAGCAGTCAAATATTTGTACTTATTGATAAGACTATGATTAAGGGTCACAGACACCACTTTGAACCTGGGGCTGAAGGAACAGAAGCAATTGGGGTTCGCTCCTGCTCCCACTACATCACCAGAGATCCTCAGTAAAAGCCAGGTGGAGGGGGTGTATGTCTAGGGTGGATCTATTGGGGGATTTTGATGTCAGGGGTGGAGAGATCACTGCTGTTTTGTTGGGAGGGATCAGGGAGTGAGAGGGATGGATGCTGCCTGGAGCAGTGATTTTACTAAGCTATTCCAGCACAGATCTGGGGAAAAGCTGCATGTATTTTTTACCCATGTGCAGCGTTGCAGAATCGCTGCTGCAGCTGAATATGATAAGACATTAACATGTAGTCCTACATAAGTATTGCAATACTGGGAAAGACCAAAGGTCCATCGAGCCCAACATCCTGTTTCCAACAGTGGCCAATCCAGGTCACAAATACCCGGCAAGATCCCAAAAATGTACAAAACATTTTATACTGCTTATCCCAGAAATAGTGGATTTTCCCCCAAGTTCATTTAATAACGGTCTATGGACTTTTCCTTTAGGAAGCTGTCCAAACCTTTTTTAAACTCCGCTAAGCTAACCGCCTTTACCACATTCTCTGGCAACGAATTCCAGAGTTTAATTACACGTTGAGTGAAGAAAAATGTTCTCCGATTTGTTTTAAATTTACTACATTGTAGCTACATCGCATGCCCCCTAGTCCTAGTATTTTTGGAAAGCATGAACAGACGCTTCACATCTACACATTCAACTCCACTCATTATTTTATAGACCTCTATCATATCTCCCCTCAGCCGCCTTTTCTCCACGCTGAAGAGCCCTAGCCATTTTTGCCTTTCCTCATAGGGAAGTCATCCCATCCCCTTTATCATTTTCGTCGCCCTTCTCGGCACCTTTTCTAATTCCACTATATCTTTTTTGAGATGCGGTGACCAGAATTGTACACAATATTCGAGGTGTGGTCGCACCATGGAGCGATACAAAGGCATTATAACATCCTCATTTTTGTTTTCCATTCCTTTCCTAATAATACCTAACATTCTATTTGCTTTCTTAGCCGCAGCAGCACACTGAGCAGAAGGTTTCAAAGTATCATCAACGACGACGACACCTAGATCCCTTTCTTGGTCTGTGACTCCTAACGTGGAACCTTGCATGACGTAGCTATAATTCTTTATAAGAGGATCTCCATTTGGCAGACCTGGACATCTCAATTCACCTCTCCAAGTCCTATCTAAGAGGGGCCTTCACTTTTGTTTATTGGACATTTCTTGAAAACACCACCAGATGGCAGTAAAAGAGAAATAAAGGAGAGACCAAGGCAGCAGAGGAATAATGGGCAAGAGTTGAAAGAATAAAACAGCCACAATGTATCCAAATCATGAATGGAAATTGTGACTATATGTAATTGTGTCCATTATTCTCATACAGTCCTTGTTTAATTTATTGAAAGGTGAATAAATAAGCAGAACATAAAGAAATTAGGAAAGTCATGGTGAATTGCATTTTAACACCCCAAAGAAGAGTCTAATTTGGATTCAAAACATTTTATGGAATAAAATCAGAAGTTAATCTGGATGGATATACATCTATAAAAGGTTGACAAATAAAGGCTATTTGACACATTCAATTCACACCGGCTGCGGCTGTACGAACCCTACTGTGTGTTAGAGCCTGAGCATTCTCCTTTTGCCTCTTGCTGATACATGTGTCCAAGTCAGTCTGCAGCCCATTCTAGGAAACCTGCTACCACCTTTCCCATTAAATCTGAGAATGTGTGAAAGCCTTTGAAGTCATTGATCAGAAATGTGCTGAGCAAGCTCAGCAGGGGAAGTGGAAGAGGAGAGGTTCTGGTAAAAATGTGGTGAAAGCATGGAAGGCTCTCAGATTGGGTGGTAGTAGCTAAAATAGAAAAGATTTTAAAAGGATAGTGGATAAGGACAGAGGTGCTTGGCTGCTAAAAGTGGGGACAGTATAAGCATGGTTTGATGACACATATTTAAGCATTTACGACACCATGCTTGCCACAACACCATGCTTGTCAATTACTGGCAACACCAGTAATTGGGAAGCAAAGCCAATGCTGAGCAGACCTTTACAGTCTGTGCCCTGATCATGGCTGGATAGATTCAGCTTCAGTAACTGGAGAGCAAGACCAGTGCTGGGCAGACTTCTATAGTCTGTGCCCCGACAAATTAAGATCAAGTGTTAAGTATGTAGTATCTCATCATCAGGGCTTTTTTTGTGCTGGTACACAGCGAACCAGCACTTTTTTTTCCCCAGCGAGTCCTGCAGCTGGCCTGCACCCTTCCTCTCACTCCCCTCTTCCCCGCGACCCTCCAGTGGCGTTCCTACCCTCAATGACACCCGGAGCGGATCGCCGATGCCCCCCGGGTGCAACGCCCCCCCCTGCGAAATGACATCTCCCCCCGGCGAAATGACACCCCCCCAGGTGCACGCCGCTGGGGGGGGGTGCTGCGGCGCTCGCCTGTGGGCTCCAAGTTCGCTACGCTAACTTCGCTGGTTTGCTGCAGCTCCCTCTGCCCCGGAACAGGAAGTAACTTGTTCCTGGGCAGAGGGAGGGAGCTGCAGCAAACCAGCGAAGTTAGCGTAGCGAACTCGGAGCCCACAGGTGCACACCGCGGCACCCCCCAGCGGCGTGCACCTGGGGCGGACCGCCCCCCCTTGGTACACCACTGCGACCCTCCTTACCTTTGGCAGCGCGGTGCAGCGATTAAGAGAGACTACTGGCGTCAGGGCCTTCCTTCTGCGAGTCCCGCCTATGCATAAACAGGAAGTTGAAACAAAGTAGGCAGGACTCGCAGAGGGAAGGCCCTGACACCAGAAGCCTCTCTTAATTGCTGCACTGGCTGATGCTGGGGGCCCGGACTCTCAAGCAGACAGGCAGAGAAAGAAGGAAGATGGGCGAGGGGAGGGAGAATCGCTGGACTGGATAGCAGGGGAGGATGGGGGGGGGAGGGAAGAGAAGAATTGCTGGACATGGATGGCAGGAGAGGAAAGAGAATTGCTGGATATGGATGAGAGGTGAGGGCAGGGGGGAGAGAGGAGAATCACTGGACATGGATGGATGAAGGGGAGGGCAGGGGAGAGAAGAGAATTGCTGGACTTGGATGGAGGAGAGGAGAGGTGAGAATTATTGCTGGATATGGATATAGGGGAGGGAAGAGAGAGGAGAAATTCTGGACATGGATAGAGGGAAGGAGAGAGGAGAAATGCTGGACATGGATGGAGAAGAGGGAAGAGAAAAGAAGAAGATGCACATGGATAGAGATGAGGGAAAGGGAGGAGTGGAGAAAACTGCACATGGATGCAGAAAATAGGCAAAAGCTGGGACTGTATACCTCGTCCAATCAAGTCTGCGGAGGTCCCTGGTTTTACTTATGGATGTAGGGCAAAAATGAAGAAGAAAGGAGGAAAGTAAAGAAATAAATGGACAGGAGGCCCTGGAAATTGAGTTAAGAGAACAGATAGAAACAGCAGAATCATAGACTGGGACCAACATGATAAAAAAAAAAAAAAGCAACAAAGTCACCAGGCAACAAAGGTAGAAAAATCATGTTATTTTCATTTTAGTGTTTGGAATATGTCCAATTTGAGAATTTACATCTGCGGTTTTATTTTGTACTGTATAGAAGGAATCATGTTTCTTTTTGTTTTTCTGGTATTGTGCTGCATGCAGAGTCTAGTTTCTTGGGATTTCAGGTTGAATTTTGAAGAATTTGAAGAGAGGCTATCTCTGTTCTGCATGTATGACTGCAAGGCAGTGTCTGAATAGGGATCTATTTGTAGTTCTGAGATTTTGATAACATATTGTGTTTCAGATTTGGCAAGACTGTTCTCCTAATTCCTGTTCCATGTTCTAATTTCATTTGTATCATTTTGGGTATTTTGGAGCTGTAACAGTTTACAGAAATTATAATGAAAAAAAATCACAAGTTATTTTTCTTCTAAACTGGTGTAATATTGTCAATGATACTGTTTATATGCTCCATGGCTGGTAAAAGGGGTGTGGCTACTGTGGGTGTTTCTACCATAGGGGCGTAGCCATAGATAGTGACCCCGCCCCCAAGGTTACCCATAATGAGTACTAGTGCCTTTATTCCTACAAAAAAAGCACTGGGGCCCATAGTGGGGGTAATTGGGGTCTCCAAGATATAGACCCTCACTCAACTTCTGTGCTTTCCCATAAAGAAGAAACAAGAAGTAAAAAGCAATAAAGAGTGCAGCACCAGTAATTCAGTCTGCCTTCATATTGTTCCTGCCTCTCTAGATCACATACATGTCTAAATTGTAGAAAACTGCCACTTGGATGTCTATAAGCCCCCGCCCCTGAATACAGAGATTTAAAGGAGGCATGGAAGGAATACAAGTATAGTTTGGATCTGCCCCAAACACAGATGTGTACTTTCCATTTCACAATGGAGGAGTTTTTAAAACTTAAACTTGTCTTCCATTGGCTTTTGTATCTCCGCCAAGGCACACACAAGTAACAGCTCCCGTTTTAAACCAGGGAAATCACTAACAAGGGTCAGGTGCTAAGGCCAACAGCCTAGACAGCACAACTTAGGGGGAGGCACAAGATGAAAGTCAGTGTGTCTAGAGAAGGCTCATCATAGCCTGCATGGGGTCTTCAGCATCCATTCATGCTCAAGGCTTGCTGGGGTTTGACCTCTCTGAAATTCCTGTTTAGAGTGGGTGGATCCTGCAAGCTTTGGATATTTGTGGATGCTCAAGGCCCTGCACCAGCCCTGATAAGTCTTCTTTAGACACACTCCAACTGCCATGCTGGTGTTACCCCAGAGGATGTGGGGAAGGGAAGGAGAAATTATGAACACCTCAGGAGTGGAGGGATGGGAGATGTTGAACACATTATTTATTTATTTATTTGTAACTTGATATACCACTTTTAACTTGATATACCACCTGTAACTTGATATACTGCCTTTAACAAACAGAGCAAGGTGGCTAACAATAAAAACTACAATGTTTTGACAGGAAAGGTAACCAAACAAAATCAAGCACTCCACTACAAAATGACAAACGTCTTTCCTCTCCCAGGTGCTGATACCCCCAACAAGCTGTCTTAATCAGCCAGTGTAAGCTTGCTTGAATAACCAAGTCTTCAACATAACCTAAAATTATGTTCACTGCGTAGAGGTAGAGGCATGGAGTTCCAGAGATGGGGGAGAGGAAAAAGGAGATTCTAAACAACTTGGTGGTGGGGGAGGGAGAAATGGGAGATACTAAACACCTTGGGGGGGGGGGAGAAAGGGAATATGCAGAAAAACTAGGAGGGAGGCGGAAAGGGGATGAAGAACTACTTGGGGGGGGGGGGGAGGGAGATACTATGTACCTTGAGGAGGGAGAAGGGAGGGTGAGATGCTGAATACCTTGAGGGGGGGGAGAGGTAGGGAAAGGGAGATGCTGGACTATGAAAGAGCAGCTGTAAACTCCAACATTCTAGTATCAGGACATACACATGCATTTCCTTTCTAAAATCAGGGATACATGTGTAGTTTTTGGTTCCACCCCCTTGCAAACCAATCACACCCCCTTGCAATCTACTTGGGATAGGAAAGGGATGATGTTGAATACGGAGGAGGGTCATGAGCTCCTCACCCCCCACCCCATCCCACTTGGTAGGGTACAGAGCTGAAAATTTGCCTAAGGTGTCAGATACTATTGGGCCTGCTTTGCCAACTACACCTTTCCAAATAACCTCCCTCAAACCAAGCCATACTCTCCTACCCCAAAATCCCCTCCAATGCTCCCCCACCATGGACTAAGTAAAATTCACCTCAGATCTCCCCAAATCTACCTGGCTCTTACTGGGGGCTCTTCCTGATGACTAGTGGGGGGGGGGGGGGGCAGGAATGATCCCCAGTCACTCCTGCCCCATTAGGCACTTAGAATCAAAATGGCATATCTGACCCCTAGTGGTAGTACACAAAACTACAACTAGAGGTCAGAGGTACCATTCTTAACCCAATCCAGTGTTGCTGCTGTCCCTTACTAGACACCAGAGAACCCCTAGTAAGAGCCAGGGAGGATGTCAGAGAGGTAAGAGGATACTTTAAGGAAATTGGGTGGCTGTCTGGATGGGTGAAAAAGTAATGTGATGGATGTCAGGTCTGTCATGGTAGGTGACATAGTACTTTGATGGATGTCATGGGGCTCATGCAGTTTTGGAGGGTACTTTAAGGAATATTGGAGGCTGTTGGAGGGTTAAGGGATTCTGTTTCACACCTTCAGCCCCTTAAGGCATTGTTGAGAGCGCAGATGCAACCTAACTTCTCGCAGTGCACAACCTGCAGTAAAGGTCTGTTTTGGGAGGTAATTACATGGGCAGATGCTGGCCACACCCCCAACAGTTACCTCATAGATTTTGCAGTTACTGTGCATTCATTTTTGCAACCAACAATGCAGTTACTGTGCATTCATTTTTGCAACTAAAATGTCCCTAAGTTTTAGGTTCAAATCCACCTAAATTTAGGAGCAGGGCCAGCTTAAGGGATAGTGGTGCCCTGAGCCAACTTGCTTTGGTGGTGCCTCCCCCTCCCCCCATTGTATCACTTCTGGTGCCCGCTCCCTCCCTCCCCCCATCATGGATTCAGCATCTTTCCCCCTCCCCCCAGTCCCCAGTCCAGTCTCTCTTCCATCCATCCTCCATTGGCATGGCACTCCTTCAACTCTCTCACACGCGTGCCTCCTCTGTTGCAATTTCCTGTGGGCAGGATGTGGCAGAGGGAAGACTCAGAGGCTAGCCAAAGATAAGAGAGTGAGAGAGGTGAGGGAGCAGAGTCAGACCCTCGAGGATGGGGAAAAGAGAAGGAGAGAGACCAGACCAGGGATGGGGAGGGGGGAAAGAAAAGGTATAACCTGTAGACCAGGTGAGTCTACAGGTGCTATGGAGGTCTTGCCCTCCATCTGCATATTCATCTCAGAATTCTCTGGGGAGAATCCAAGGTACATCCTGATCCATTCAGGGCCTCTGGTCCAGATGCCCTGTGCCAAAACAGAAAACAAAACATTTTATCTCTACAGGTTTTTCTTTTCTTTTCTCCTATTTCCAATGGCTCCAGTGCACTTTCTTCTCTTGATAATGACTTTTCCCAACTCTTTCTGCATCTAAAACCACAGCATAATCCCCTGTTAGGTTGGGATTACTGAGAAGAGTAAGTCCTTGTGAAGAGACTAGGAGGTCCTGGGGTGGGAGGAAGCCCAGCCAAGGAGAGTAGCTTTGAAAAGCTGTTGGTTGCAGTTCTGTTCCAAAATGCTGTAATCTTCAGCATTGTAAAGGAGTACAACGCTGAAGATTACAGCGTTTTGAAACAGAACTACTAGAATTTAGTAACGCTGAAACCAGCAGCTTTCAAGGACCACAGCTTCAGAGGTTTCATCGGATTCACACACACCCAGACTTCCCTCAGGAAAGTATTTTACAGTGGTGTGCTATTCCCACTTTCCCCAGAAGCAGGTCTCTAGACTGAAAAACTGTTCCATAACTGTTCTGGCGTCGGGCTGTGGAGAATTTCCTTGATCAGCGCTGAGTCTGCTAATGCAGATAAGTAGTCGTTAATTTTTCAATTTTTAGTATGTTGTAAGCTTGATTAGAAGATTTCTATGAGAGTTTTTTCCATGAATAATTACTTGATATGATTTTTTAGTTTGATTAATAAAGTTTTGATAGTAAGTAAAAATGTTCTCTGGAAGAACTTTAGGGCTTGGGTTTCGGTTGGCAAGTGATTAATTCTATACAGTAGGCTCAAGGATTTGTGATAACTATGCTCTATGGGAGACCTAATAGCCTGGCCACTGACATAAATCTGATGCCCCCCTACCCATTTTCCTCCTTTTTTTGCTTTAGTTACTTTCCTTTTTTTTCCAACTTCCACTCATAATTATTTATGTGGAACATTAGTTGGCATTCCTCACCGAGGATTGTCCCGTTTGTCTTTTATTGATAACGATTTGGGTTTCTGCCAGGTACTTGTGACCCGGCTTGGCCACTGTTTGGAAAATAGGATACTGGGCTAGATAGACCATTAGTCTGACCCAGTATGGCTACTCTTATGGTTTTTGGTTTTTTGTTTGTGCTGTGGGTCTTTTGTTCCCTGCAAGTCCTTGGCAAGTTGATGCCCCTGTATAAATCGTTGGTGAAGCCCCACCTGGAGTATTGTGTTCAGTTTTGGAGGCCGTATCTTGCTAAGAATGTAAAAAGAGTTGAAGCGGTGCAAAGAAAAGCTATGAGAATGGTAAGGGATTTGCGTTACAAGACGTATGAGGAGAGACTTGATGACTAATGTAATAGAGGTATTTTGAATGAGTTATAAAAGATGCAGATATTTTTGCCGTAAACCTTTATATAGTTGAGTTATAATAATCCAAATGTGAGAGGACAAGGGAATGAACTAAGATATCAAGGGCTGACGGATGAAGAATTGCCTTAACAGAACGTATCAGACATAATTTAAAGAAACAATGATGAATGAAAGAGAGCTCAGGTTGAAAAGTCAGAACATGGTCCAGTATGATATCAAGAAGCTTTAAAGAAGGAACTAAAGGAATCTGCACATTACAGAGCATCAATGATGTAGCAAATGATTAGTCACAGATATTGAAAAATAGAAGCGCTTTAGAATTTTCTGGGTTCAGTTTCATTTTGTTATCACTTAACCAGTTTGTAATTTGATTGAGCTTGTCATAAGAATTTGTATTTCCTGTGGATTGGATGGACTTAAATGTGTCATTATTTGGATATTATCAGCATAGATAAAGCCTGTGAGTTCGATGGATTGGAGAAGAGTAAGAAGTGGTGTCAAAAATATATTGAATACATTTGGTGCTAATATGGAGCCCTGGAGGACACCACAGGTCAAAGGGTAAGATCCAGGAAATGGATCTTGATAGCATCTTGGGACAAAAGATATGATTTAAACCAATCTAATACTGAACCAATAACCCCAATAGAGTCATTGAAGTAGGATTGAATGATCTACTAGATCAACTGCAGCTCAAAGATCCAGAGAGAGTAACAGCACAGAATGAGCCTGATTAGATGAAATTGAACATATTTATGAACACCTAACAAAGATGTTTCCATACTATAATGTTGTCTGAACCCAGTCTGATTGAGGTGAAGTAAGTTTGTTTTGTCAATTAAATCAAATATCTGAGAATGAACAATGGTTTCTGTTAATTTAGCAAGAAAAGGTAAATTTGAAACGGGTCGGTAGTTCGAGCACAAAGAAATAGAACTACTGGGATATTCTATTTTTGGCCACAAAACAGCAAGTTTCCAAATGTCAGGGACTTGTGCTTGAGAAAGACAAGTTGTTACCATACAGTGAATATAAGGGACAAGAGTATTTTCATAACGTTATAGTAGAGGGTACAAGATCACGAGGAACTGTTATAGCTTTTATGGAGTCTAATGCATTTTAACTGTTATGAGAGATGGTATATTGAAGTCATTGTAGCATAAAGAGAGCATGGAGAAGGAGAAATAAGAGAAGGATTGAACTGTTGTGAATTTTTGGCAAAGAAATCCCTCAGGTTCTGAATCGTATCTGAAAAATAGTCTGCCAGGGCCTGTGCAGAGGGGTGAGAAGATTGGATATACATAAAGGAAGGGGGAGAGGTAAGTGATCTTACTACTACTACTATTTAGCATTTCTATAGCGCTACAAGGCGTACGCAGCGCTGCACAAACATAGAAGAAAGACAGTCCCCGCTCAAAGAGCTTACAATCTAATAGACAAAAAATAAAGTAAGCAAATCAAATCAATTAATGTGTACGGGAAGGAGGAGAGGAGGGTAGGTGGAGGCGAGTGGTTTTATACAAAACAGAAGTATTGGGAACTTTTGCAATATGGTGCGAATAGTGATTTTTCTTAGCTCAAAGTGCTGCGGCAGCTAAGAAGGTGAACAGAATGTTGAGTATTATTAGAAAAGGGATGGAAACCAAGCATGAGGATGTTATAATGCTGTTATATCGCTCCATGGTGCGACCGCACCTGGAGTATTGTGTTCAGTTCTGGTCGCCTCATCTCAAAAAAGATATAAAGGAATTGGAAAAGGTGCAGAGAAGGGCGTCAAAAATGATAAAAGGGATGGGATGACTACCCTATGAGGTGAGGTTAAAATGGCTAGGACTCTTTAGCCTGGAGTGAAGGCGGCTGAGAGGTGATATGATAGAGGTTTACAAAATAATGAGCGGGATAGAGCGGACAGATGTGAAGCGTTTGTTTACGCTTTCTAACAATAATAGAACCAGGGGACACAAGATAAAATTAGAATGTGGTAGGTTTAAACCAAATCGGAGAAAGTTTTTCTTTACTCAGCGCGTGGTTAGACTCTGGAACTCATTGCTGGAGAAGGTAGTGATGGCAGCTGGCCTTGCTGAGTTTAAAGGGGGTCTGGACAGATTTCTGAAGGAAAAGTCCATTGATCGTTATTACATTTTGGGTTTTTTGCCAGGTTCTTGGGGCCTGGATTGGCTGCTGTCGGAGACAGAGTGCTGGGCTTGATGGACCTTTGGTCTTTTTCCAGCATGGCAGTGCTTATGTGCTTATGTAAAATAGCCTTTCTATACATAGAAACAAGGGCTTTAAAATTAGTAAGCAGGAGGAAATATTTTTTCACTCAATGAATAGTTAACCTCCGGAACTCTTTGCTGGAGGATATAGTATCAGCGGTTAGTATATCAAAGTTTGGACAAGTTCCTGGAGGAAAAGTCCATAGTCTGCTTTTGAGACAGACAAGGGGAAGCCACTGCTTGCCCTGAGATTGTTAGCATGGAATGTTGGCACAATTTGGGTTTCTGCCAGGTAATTTTGACCTGACGTGGCCACTGTTGAAAACAGGATACTGGGCTAGATGAACCACTGGTCTGTCCCAGTATGGCTACTCTTACATTCTTATGTCTGATGACGGCAATTGGGTTTTAAAGAGCTTTAAGTTAGGTTTATACCAAGGTTTTTTGTCTATATTCAAGTGAGTTGATGTTATTGGAGGAGCTATTAGATTTATAGCCTCCTTTACAGAATAATTAAAAAGAGAGACTTGATCAAAAAGGGAAGAATTGACAAAATCAGAAAGAGATAATTTGAGGTTAGCTTCCAGAGTCTTTGATGTCAGTTTGGTTAAATCATGATTGTGACAGAACTGTGGGGTTTTTAAGCCTGTAAAACTGCCTTAATTCTTGAAGTGTATTTCTCTAGTTTGGCCAGCAGGTGGTGCATGTTTATGCTTAAAGCTGTTAAGAGGAAAGACCTGCAGTGATGTGGCCAGATTGTTTTTTAAACTTGTGGTTCTGGGCTCTGATTGACCCAGAAACTCAATTTCATTTGGAATATACTGGCTTTTGCCCCAGTCTTAGCCAGGGAGAAGAGAGAGAGACAGATCTCTTTGCTGAGGCCCTGTGATCAGTTATATTTGATAATCTGTGAGCAGCATATTTCCTGATCTCCCCAAGTACTTTTTAGAAAGTAAACAAATGTTTTATAATTGATCCATATTTCAGTTACTTGTTATTATTTGCTGATTGCACTTTTTCTGTTTCACTGTTCAAGTTCTGACAATAAACTTGGTTAGTTTGTTCACTCTGCCTGTCTGGACTGATAAAGAATCCAGGTGGTTTGTGTATTGGGTCTGTGAGTGCTTTCTGGGAACTGTGGGACCACTGGTAATGTGGTCTCCAGTAACCTAGAAATCACTGGAGATAATTTGAGAGCGGGAGACTCACCCAGAAGCAGTTGAGACCCCGTCGGTAGGAGATGGGTGCTAATATAGAGTAGCAGGTGCAGGCAGACCTGAGCTGTGCTAGGGATAGACACTCTAAGTAACCACAGGGTAACCCCAAGTGGGTGGCTAGGTGTTTCGTGACAGACCTTATGTCTTTCTTTTTTGGTGGCAGCATGGTGAGATTGTCAGACTCAGTGTGTGGGTGAAAATCACCATCTACTGAGTGGTTCAGAGGTTTTTTTTATCTGTAACCTTCAGACACACAGCACAGTGATAAAGTGCAGCAGTAACAGGGTACCTTCCCCATTCAGTTTTTTTTTTTTATGGTAGTGTTAGGAGATTAGCAGCATGCTGATGGTGACTGGCAGCAGTCTTCAGACACCAGAGATGCCTGATCTAACACAACAGCAACCGGATGACCTTGCAAGGAGGAGCTGCAGGACCTGCCTATTCGGAGTTCAACTGGGTGGAGACCAAACTCCTTGTGGGCAAAGGCCCATGAGTTGGCAGGGCTGGATGCCACACCCGCTGAAATCTGGCAGATCTACTAGGAAGAGCGCCAGTGGCGAGAGGAATGGGAAGAGCGACAGTGGCGAAAGGAATGGGACAGAGAAGAGTGGAAATGGGAATGTGAATTCCAGCTGCAGAAAATTAAGTTGGAGATGGAAATGGCTCAGGTCCAAAGCTCCAGCCCAATCCCTGCATCAAGGCTCAAGACAGGATCCACAGCCCAGATCGAGCCCAACTTATTTTCGCAGTTTGATGATACCAGAGGTGACATTGATGGATATCTAAGAGGGGCATAATCGAACGAAAACGTCTATCTCCATGGGCGTTTATCTCCAAGAACGGGTCCGTGAAGGGGCGGACCGAACCGTATTTTGGGAAAAAATAGATGTCCATGTTTTATTCGACAATTTGTGAGCTGGGCGTTTTTGTTTTTCAGCGATAATGGAAAATGAAAGCGCCCAGCTCAAAAACGAATAAATCCAAGGCATTTGTTCATGGGAGGGGCCAGGAGTCGTAGTGCACTGGTCCCCCTCACATGCCAGGACACCAACCGGGCACCCTACGGGGCACTTTTACAAAAAAAAAAAAAAAAGGTAAAAGAGCTCCCAGGTGTATAGCACCCTTCCCTTGTGTGTTGAGCCCCCCAAATCCCCCTCAAAACCCACCACCCACAAGTCTACACCATTACTATAGCCCTAAGGGGTGAAGGGGGGCACCTACTTGTGGGTACAGTGGGTTTGGGGGGCGGTGTGGAGGGCTCCCATTTACCAGCACAAGTGTAACAGGTGGGGGGGGGGGATGGGCCTGGGTCCACCTACCTGAAGTCCACTGCACCCCCTAATATCTGCTCCAGTGACCTGCATACTGCTGCCAGGGAGGTGGGTATGACATTTGAGGGTGAACATAAAAAGTTGTGAAACGGCATATTTTTGTGGTGGGAGGGGGTTTGTGACCACTGGGGGAGTCAGGGGAGGTCATCCCCGACTCCCTCCAATGGTCATCTGGTCATTTAGGGCACTTTTTGGGGCCCTATTCGTGGAAAAACAGGGTCCAGGAAAAGTGGCCTAAATTCTCGCTAAAAACGCATATTTTTTTTCCATTATCGGCGAAAGGCGCCTATCTCTGATCGCCCGATAACCACGCCCCAGTTCCGCCTTCACCACGCCTTCGACACGCCCCCATCAACTTTGTCCGCATCCGCGACGGAGTGCAGTTGAAAACGTCCAAATTCGGCTTTCGATTATACCGCTTTATTCGTTTTTGTGAGATAAACGTCTATCTCCCGATTTGGGTCCCAATATAGGCGTTTTACTATTTTGATTATAAGCTGGTAAGTGACTTTGAAAAAACTTTTCTGCCTCAGTAAGATTTCTTAGAAAGGCTGGGTGCACTCTCTAGGAGGAAAGCTCACTGGTAGAGCACTTGAGGCATTCCAAGGACTGTCCATGGAGATGTGCTCCCATTTTGAGGAGGTGCGCAAAGCTCTGTCGAACCATTATGCCATTACCCCCGAGACCTACAGAATAAAGTTCCAGACTATCAAAAGGGGGAGGATGATTCTGACAGCGAGTTTGTGATTCAGATAAGATACCAGCATTAGCGGTGGCTCAGTGGAGCTGAAGTTAAAACCCTGGAGGGCTGCCAAAACCTGATGGTCCTGGAACAGTTTTTCAGCTTTGTCGCCAAGAGGTGAGGGAACATGTTCAAGATCAAAGCGGCTGAGTTGACTGACATCTTTATGGCTATCCATCCCTGGTTGGCAAATAGAACCATCCTAATCTGCAGCAGCCGCGAACTAAGAGCAGCCAGGGCCCTAAGCCACATATACCTGCAACTTCAGAGACTGTCAGCAAACCCTCCAGTGTTCCCCAAAAACCTAAAGGCATGAACATCCTTGTTACCAGCGTGGGCACACAGGACATTTCAAAGAGGATTACCCAGAAAATCCCAAGCCTGCACTAAAGAGAATTCCAGTTCCTGCACCAAGGCTGGAGGCTTTCATGTGTGGCTCCAGTACCATGAAGGAGACCCACACAGTTGCTTCAGCACAAAATGTTACTGGCCATTCATCAAGCAAGGAAGCAGATGGGTTTCCACAACACTACAGCATCACAGTAACTGTGAATCAGACCAAGGTAGCTGGGCTTGTGGACATTGTCTCTAGCATGACTTTATTACGACCAGAGCTAGTTCCGGAAGATACAATTCTTCCAGGGCTCACTGCGGAGGTAGTGTTAGCCAATGGATCCAGAGAGATTGTACCCATTGTTCGAGTATTCCTGGATTGAGGTACCAAGCCTGGATACAGATAAGTAGGCATAAAGATAAACATGCTGGTACAAATGCTGTGTGGGACCGACTTGGGTCCAATGAACATTACCCTTGATAGCGGAGTCAGCATTTCCACTATGGTGACCTGTAGTCAGGCCTGGGCAGCCCAACAAGTAGGTGCTGCAGAGATCACATCTCCAGTTCCAGATCTTGAGCCAGTCCAGGTAGAATCAGCTAACCAAGCGACAGGAAGAGGCGCTCCAGTGCTTCTAGTAGCATCAGTTCCTGAGGTAGCCGGGTTCATGAGTATGGAACAGCCTGACTTAACTGACATACCTGTTGATCAGACTGTTGACCCTTTCAGATATGGATGCTGATATAGGACAGAGACATGCTTTTCAGAAAGCACGGTGCTCTGATCCTGTCCTGGAAGCCCTGAGGCAGAGGGCTGGGCAACTGATCATTGAGGCTTGTAAAGATTGTATCCTATGGAAAGGGGGTTTGTTGTACAAAGATACTGATCCTGTTGATCCTAATAGACCCCCTGGAGAGCAGGCAAACAGATTAAAGTGCCCAGGACATACAGAGAAAAACTCCTACAGATTGCACATGATATTCCAGTAGCAGGACATCAGGGGGGGGGGGGGTGACCTGCACACGCACTAGATTGACATAGAATTTCTATTGGCTGGGAGTATCTTGAGCCATAGCTGACTATTATCGAACCTGTGATGCATGCCAAAGAATGGACAAGACTCAAGATCACCCCCAAGCTCCCCTGAAACCGTTACCCATTATCAGTGACCCTTTGAGAGAATAGCTGTTGATTATAGTGTGGCCTGTAGCTGTTCCTAGTCAGACTGAGAAAAGATATATATTGACCGTGGTGGACTTTGCTACCAGATTTCTTGAAGTGGTAGCCTTATCCTCCATAGAATCAGAGAAAATTGCCACTGCCCTGCTAGAAATATTTTCCCGAATAGGATATCCATGAGAAATACTCTCAGACCAAGGGACACAGTTTATGTCTGAGTTGAACCAGAATCTGTGGGCACACTGTAGAGTGAAATCTGTTCATACCACACCATATCACCCTGAAACTAATGGGTTGGTTGAGAGATTTAATGGGACATTAAATCATATGTTAATGACTTTTGTGGTATCAGGAGACTGTGACTGGGAATAATACCCTACCTACTGATTGCATACAAAGAAGCACCTCAGGAGTCTACAGGGTTCTCCCCATTTGAGCTGCTTTATGGCTAGAGGGTGAAAGGGCCCCTTGACCTATTAAGAGAATATTGGGAGAGGAAAGTTGATACCTCTAACACCCCTGTAATTGAATATGAGGTTAATATGCAGCAGAGATTAGAAGAATGTGTGGACTTTGTCAGATATAACTTGCAGGCAGCCCAAACTAAGCAAAAGACCTGGTATGATCATAAGACACAAAATAGAGAGTTTTATGAAGGCCAGTAGGTACTTTAGTCTCAGTTCATCAGAATAAACGTCAAGCTAATTGGGCGGGACCTTACAAGGTCATAAGACACCTGAATGATACAAACTATGTTATAACTATCGACTCTCAAGACAGAAAGCAGCGTACCTTTCGTGTAAATATGTTAAAGGCCTATGCAAATCACATAGCCATGGTACTAGCTATGTGTAGCCTACCAGAAGAGTGTCAGGATAGTGAACCCATACCTGACCTCCTAGCAGAGACCTTACTAGAGGGGTCTATACAACAAATTGTAGTGGGAGGGCAATTAACCCCTACCCGGAGACTGCAGTTAGAAGCAGTATTTATTCCCCACATGTGGCCATTACTGAAACTAAGGGGACTACATGTGAATCCATGGGTTCCTGCGGTACCGACTTCTGAGAGTCAATACCCCTAGCCTTCCTCTTGCTCCATCTCTGCAAGAGCAGTAACAGAAAGTCAGTAGCAAAAGCAAAAATTACTTTGGTTTTGAAGCACAACGGGCAATTCTACAACTAGTTGCCTCTATTTAGATGTCCCAAAGATACATGGTAGGAGCCTATTCTATAATGGAACCTGGGTGATGCCATTATACCAGCCATAGAGCTGGCATATATGTATACCTAAATATGGAAAGAGTGTGTATAACTTACAGTATTCTGTCAATGATTTACATCAGTTTAACATCAAACTTACAATTTTGTTAACAGTATAACATTAGTAACATGAACAAGTAAAGACGTAGACAGAATGAAAGAGGAAAACTTGAAATAGGACTACCATGAAACAGGATCAAAAATATACATATTTAACAGCACTGAAATTCAAATGAGATATAATATGATGCAAGCATAATAGTGATGGAATATCTAATAAGCACACAATTAGAACATTCAAATAATATTGATATGATACTAACGCTTTTCTACAATGCAGCTTACCATATAGCTGCGGGGCCAATGATGCACCTAAGTGGTATCTCCACCAAGTCCCACCCATGTTCAAGAAATGTGTATACCCCCTTGCATTTATGTGCTATGTAAGTTACAAAATAATGCTTTAGGCGACTCGCGGGCACTTTCTCAGGTAAGTGTACACATACTCATATAAGCGATAGCATTCTAGATATTTACATGTGAAAGGGACATATAGGCGGGAAATTTATTGTCAATTCAGTCCAAATTTTAATGAGGACAGTGGTATAAACCCCAAAAACATCCAACAATGGGATTGTTGTTTGATATTTTTAGGAGGGAATTGTGCTCAAAATTTGGAAAAAAATCTGCGCCAGACTTACGCCTGCTAAAACCTGGTATAAATGCTGGTACCCAAGTTAGGTGCGCTGAGGCCGTATTCTATAACTACACGCTCATGGCCATGCCCCCTTGTGAGTTATACATTAGTAGAGTTAGGCACTGTGCCTTGTAGAATAGCGTGTAGCCAGATGCGCGTGCAAACTTCAATAAGTGCCAATTAACTTCAATAATTGGTTGTTAGCACCCAATTATTGATAGTTAAGGGCTCATTAATCAACTAAAATTGCAGGCACATCTTGGGTGTGGAAATCTGGGTGCCATATATAGAATTTGGGGTATAGTACGGGTGTCTAGAGTATAGAATTGCCTTTATAGTCGAGGTGACAGAATCTGTAAACTAGGACCCAACAAGAAGTTTACGTATGGTTAACCCCATGTATCTTTATACTTTGTGTAAAGCCCTCTGTAATGTTTTATCCACAAACCTTCATCAACTCATCTTGTTCTTATGCATGCTTTATTTCAGCGCAATAGCTATCTATAGCAACATGTTTCTCTGATACACAATCTCATGTCAGTGATTATTTTTCTTTTTGAAATACACACTTTCTTTGGCTTTGTCCCTTCTAGCTTTGTTTTAAGTAATATCATTTATTACCACAATGATGGATATTCTAGGCCCTTTTTAAAATAGGTTTCTGGCTTTTTCTTTCTTCACTTGGATTTTGTGAAAATACTCTTCTTTCCCCGCCCCCACCCTCACCCCCTTTATTGTTAATGTGCTGATTCCAGTGATAATGCAGGCAGGCAGCATGCATCATCTCACATTTCATGCTGGTTAGTAAGCAGCAGGGCTAAAGGCTGGTGTGTGTGTGTGTGCGCGCTCGCGGGTGTGTTTCCTAGTGCTACTTAACTCAGAAACAAAGGATTGCCATGGAAATCACTGCTACTGCTGCTGCTTCCTAGATAAGGCATGCTGGATGATAGAGCAGCAGCAGAGGAGAAAGGCCTGACTTCAGCACACAGGCACTGCTTATCACACCCTTCCCACTTTTCGGTAAGTCCCTGTGCTTTCTGGATGGATGCTTTAGCTGGAGGAAGGAATGCTGAGTAACTTTGCAGCATCTTCTGCAGGATTCAAGTACAGAGATAAGGGATTGCTTTGTAACTGGGGAACACTTCCACCTAACACAGAGGCAGCTCAGGTATAGTTATGGACAGGGCTTTTTTTGAGGTAGTACTCGGGGGTACTGAGTACTGGCACCTTTTCCACTGTCTCCTAAAATTGACCCACGGACCATAGGTTTTAATGAAAGAGCTCAGGCTCAAGACACCAATTCTGCCTTTGTCATAGATTCTGTGACTGGTTGCAGGGGGCCTGGCTATTGTGGAGTGAGTCCCTCAGTGATTATCCCACCCCTGAAGGGTGGCCTGGCATTTGAGTGCCGGCACCTTTTTTGCTAGAAAAATTGCACTGGTTATGGAACTGACCATCCTGCAAAGAGGCAAGGGGTTAGGCTTCCAGTGAACCATGCCCAAGTTCCCCAGGATGTTATCCTCTTAATGAGATTTGTAAATTGAGAGTGAAGTTGTTTGTTGCTTACTATCCCAGCATTCAAGATGTAGGGTATGGGTCCTGCCAAGTTACATAGGAATGTGCATTTCTTAGTTCACCTTCAGGGGTTCTTTTACTAAGTTGCACTAAGAAATGGGCTTAGCATGCCCTTACATGGGCCTTTCCTGCACATTAAGCCCTTTTTAGAGTGGTTGTCAAAAAGGGCTTTTTTTTCTATTTTTTTTTAATGGTCATATGCTAATGTTAGCATTAGTGCATGGCCATTTAAAAAAATTACCATGGGACTTATCACCTCTTATTTAGGTGGTAAGGGCTTCCGTATTATGGATGTGCTAACCAGTTAGCATGGTGGTAATGTGCATGCGCTAGCTGATTACGGCATCCATGCCCATTTTCTGTCCCTGACATGCCCCTCCCCCCCAAAATACCATGTGGTTAGCGTGCACAGATGGCAAAACTATCATGGAACACTTTAGCGTGTCCCATGTTAGGCCATTTTTGCTGTGTTAGGGGTGCGTTAGTACCTAAAGCAGCTTAGTAAAAGGGCCCCTCAGTTTGTTAGCACACCTTAAAAATGTAGTGTGTGCTAAGATGATTTAACATCTGTTAATTGATGTCCTGGTTATTATACAAAACACTCACCGAATGTAGCCTCCCAAACAACAACCACCCTGCTGTCTCGTAAACCTCCCCCCTTCCCTTCAACAACAACCAGAACATGCATAACCTGAGTAAAAAAAGGATAGAGAAAGGAACGAATAAGAAATGGATATGGGAGATAGGAAAAAAAAATGAAAAATATAATAAGAAATGAAGGAAAGAAAAAAGATGAAGGAAAGGTAAAGACACAGATGAAAGAGATGGAGAGAAAAGATAACGTAAGAGGTATCAGAGAGACAGAGGAGGAAGGTGATGAGAGAGAAACTCAGAAGGGAGAAGACACACAAACAAAGGAGAATTTTAAAGAAAGTCAAAAGAAGAGAGAAGATGAAAGAAGAACTTTAGTAATATAAAGATAAAGGGGGAACTGGTGGAAAAGCTTTTTAATGTAAATACTAAGTTCTGTGAACTGTGAAAATACTGGATCGTATTGTGTGTATGTCGTTCTGCTGCTGGGTTGCACAGTTTAAGATGCAGTGTGTCCTGACAAAGCAGTGGCATGCTCTTCTTTCTGAGTCTTTGTCTATGAATAATGCTAAAGGGATGTGAAGTACCAGGTTTAAGATATTTTGGATAAGCAGAAGGTGTATTTCACTTTCACTCACTATTTAGCAGCAGTCTTGGCAGCTTGATGACTGTGAGTGAGTATTCAGGGTTTCCCCCATCAACTCCTCTTCCTAAATACAAAGCTCACGGAGGTGGAGGAAGAACTGCAGCATTCAGTGTTTGCAGTGCACGTGGACACTTTTAGCTTACACACATTGCATTTGTTGTAAAATGTGAAATGACACCGCTCCTAATTTCCAAAAGGGATCCATGATTATGTGGGTGATTAGGAGCTGTGAAATACATGCTCTAAAATCTCCCACATATTTTGTACCTGCTGCATGTACAAGGGGCCAACCTGGGGGCGGGGCAGCATATGCATTTAAATATCAGATGCTCATGTGCTTTTTGAAACCCACAAAATAAACAGTTAATGCATCTCTGGTAATTCCTTTTTTTAACTCAGCTAAATACTTTTATGTGGGCAGAGAAATGTAATGTTGAGCCAGACATCATAGCCAGGGAAAGAAAGATTTACCTTGGTCTTCCTCTGTATCTCAGCCTCCTCTCTGCACTGGAAGACTACCTGTGCTGCTAGAGCCTTCGGTAGCAAAGGAGAATGTGTGTGTGGAGTTGAGATTAAAGCTTGTTGAAGTAAAGCCTCAGAGATGGCAGTACAGGAAGGAGAAGTAGAAAACTGAGGTGTGGTGATTGGTGTAGGTAGTATGGAATGGAGGCAGGATGCTGAAGTTGAGGCATGGCATGACGGATGCATGCATGTGGTCATTTTTTTTCTTCCTTATAGTCTGCAACTTTAACATGGTCAAAATGCATCTCCTGTTGGATTCTTATCATAACCTCATGGTACTCTTCCTCACAGGTGTCCACAGATGACCCATGAAAACCTTCAGTTGATTCTTTTCAAATTCAGGCATTAAAGCATTCATACTGTCTCTCTGAAAATGATTTTGCATAGCCTTTGACTTTCCCACATGGTGAATAAATGACTTCATACTATGGGAATACGTGAGGATCAACCACCAAGTTGGAGGAATGTGGAACACTACGATAAGTAACACAGTAGTGAAGGAGCAGTGTGCCAACAGGATACTTCCAAGAAGACATGAGGGAGACTGAAATTACTGAACACAAAGTTTATTCATGAAAAGACTCAACGCGGCACTGTGTTTTGGCAAAAGTGCCTGCCTCAGGAGTCTAAAAACAAATATATATAAAAATAAAGACAACGCAGCACCGTGTTTCAGCAAAAGTGCCTGCCTCAGGAGTCTAAAAACATATATATATATATATATATATATATATATATATATATATATATATATATATATATATATATATATATATTTGTTTTTACATTCCTGAGGTAGGCACTTTTACCGAAACACAGTGCCGCGTTGAGTCTTTTCATGAATAAACTTTGTGTTCAGCAATTTCAGTCTCCCTCCTGTCTTCTTGGAAGTGTCCTTTTGGCACACTGCTCCTTCGCTACTGTGGGCTATAAAAACTAAGAAAGATAAGATAAGATAAGATGGACCTTTGATCTATCCCTGTAAAGCAATGCTTATGCACTTGTATACTTATGATAGTACTTTGCTACTCTTTCATTTTTACTACTAGAGAACGGACATAATCTTTAATGAGTATTCTAGACTATGGAATAATTTTATAAAGGCTCTCTAGGTATAAAACTGAGTTTTGCATATAGAAAGTGTATTTTATAACATTTCCCACCAAAGAGAAGTATGGAAGGGTACAGAGGGAGCAATCCTATGCATACCTTTATACAGATGTAAAGTGAGTGTCCTGGGTGCAGGACTGAGCAGAGCTTCAGGTTTATAAAATATACTTTATAAAATGCAATAGGATACATGAATAATCAGCACACACTCACACGCATATTTATCCCTGTTCCAGGGCAGGGGCAAATACCCTTTCGTCATTGGTGGCACGTATAAGCACCAAGTTTATAACAGACAGCATGCATGTACTTTCCCTCTTTTAAACTGTTGCTTTTCTGGCATAAAGGGCCAGATTCAGTAAATTAGGCACTGGGAAAACTTCCTCCTAAGTGCTAATGTATAAAGGGCGCTCAAGGCAGAGCACGTTTTATAGAGTAGCTCTTTGCCCGGTTTCCCCTGCCCAACTTTGGGTGTGAGGATTTATGCCTGCTGAAACCAGGTGTAAATCCTGGAGTGCAAGTTGGCCATGTAACCCCGGTATTCTACCATACAGCACCAAAATTTGTGGAACACCCCTGTCCCGCCCAGGGCCACACCCCCTTTTGAATTGCACACTAGAAAAGTTAGTTGCACTGGGATAGATTTAGGCCTGCAGCTGATCTTCATGAAAATCCTAATTATTGCCAATTAAGGGTCAATTAACATCATGTATTGATTGTTAATGGCTCATTAACTAATTAATTTAGGTGCAGATCTCTGATGCACGCCCAGCTTTGGGCAACCTATAGAATCTGAGGGATACTGGTCACACCTCCTTATGTCAGCATTTATTAATTTTCTGGCTGCATCAGTTTCTTTTCAGGCAGCTATTAGAGCACTGGGTCCCAAACCTGGTCCTGGAGGCATCCCTGCCAGTCAGGTTTTCAGGATATCCATAACAAATATTCGTGAGAGAGATGTGCATGCACTGACTCCACTGCATGCAAATCTTTCTCGTGAATAATCATTGTGGATTTCCTGAAAACCTGACTGGCTGGGGTGCCTCCAGGACCAGGTTTGAGAACCACTGTTTTAGAGTCATCTTAGCTAAACATTTCTAGCAGAATGGTTTATTATAGAAAATGAATTTAAAATGTATGAAAAATACACCTTTGGATTATATGTAATTTTATTTTTAATACAATGATCCCTTAAAGAGCTTGAAACTGGCATAAGTCCATTGCGTACATTTTTATTATCTTACAATAATATATTTTTTCCAACTCACATATTCTTTTTGCAGCTTTAAGAATACCCTTCTTCAGTGATGTCCACAGAATGTGTGCATCTAGCGGACCCCCCAGAAGACAGATTGGATAAAAAAGACCAGTGCAGTAGCCTTTTAGGTAAATATGATTTCGATCCTATAGAAGAGAGGCTGAATCATCCTTAGTTATTGTCCAGTTTACCGTAGATTTTTGGCCATGCTGAAACTTTATAGACTTTGCCTTCTGCTGACAAATCTGATGACAGCTGATGGGGCAAAGTGCAGGTCTCTCTCTCCAAGGGTCAAAATATAAGTGCTGAAACTCTAGAGCAGGACGTTCCCAAATCTGTCCTATCAACCTCATAGTCTTTTCAGTTTCCTGGATGTCCACAATATTGTCAAATACTGGTCCCTCTAGCTTTGCTCGGTGGGTCAGGAACACAGCAACCTCTTCCTTTTCCAAAGATGAGGCAGGGAACTTGTATATAGTTTGCATGTTTTAAGTGAATGTATCACAATGAGCTTCTAGTTAACAACTTTCCATATAGTCCTTTTGTATGTCTCAGTCTAAAAACAGGTGAAAGGGGTCCTTTTGCTAAGCGAAGGCAAAAAAACCCAAAAAACCTTAGTGCATCCTTACTGGGTTTTTCTTGCATGCTAAGACCATTTTTACTGCAACAGTAAAATGGCCAAGAAATGTTCCTTTTTTTTAAAATTAATGGCCATGCAGTAACGTTGCCATTAGCTCATAGTCATTAAAAAAAATTACCACGTGAGCACTTACCAACACCTATTTTGCAGGTGGTAAGGGCTCACACGATAATCCTGCACTAGCCAGTTAGCACGTGGTAATGTGGACGTGGTCACTGATTAGTGCCATAGGTCTCATGAGGCCTGCTGGAGGAACCAGTGGAGGCAGGAGTGACTGGAATAGCTCCTGCCCCAAAGAGGCCACTAAACCACCAGGGCAGTTAAAGGCAGGCCTGGGGAGAGCCTTCGGGTGGTCGGGGGAGTAAGATCGGTGACACCCACTCTCTTCCACTGGGGCAGGGTGGGACAGGTGGCTGGCCTAGCCTGCTGGGATCCAGTTTCTGGAGGGGGGGGGGGGGGGTAGTGCTAGTGGCCCAGGAGGACCTGCCTTCTGCTGGGGGTGGAGGAGGTGCTGTTTTCATTTCCAGTTTCAGCCAAAACCAATTAACTAATTTCAGCTGCTGATTTGGTTTCAGTCAAACTGAGAATCCTGGTTTTGATCGGCCTCTAAAGACCATATGGCCTATCTAGTCTGCCCATCCATGCCATCCAGTGGCGTTCCTAGGGTGGCTGACACCTGGGGTGGATCGCCAATGGGCCCTGCCGGGTGCAGCGCGACCCCCCCCCCCCCCGGCGAAAGGACACCCCCCCCAGTGAAAGGACACACCTCCCCCCAGCGAAAGGACATTTTTACCTGCTGCATTTTTACCTGCTGGGGGAGGGGGTGCCACGCGCCTGTCTGCTTCGCTCGTTCTATGCTCCCTCTGCCCCGGAACAGGAAGTAACCTGTTCCGGGGCAGAGGGAGCACGGAATGAGCGGAGCAGACAGGCGCACGGCACCCCCCCCCCCCCCAGCGGTGTGCACCCGGGGTGGACCACACCCACCGCCCCCCCCCCCCAGGAACGCCACTGATGCCATCTACTCTCCCTTTCACTCCCTTAGAGATCTTCTGTATTTGTCCCAAGCTTTCTTGAATTCTGACACAGTTTTCATGTCCATTGCCTCCACCGGGAGGTCAAGCCATGAATTTACCACCCTTTCTATGAAGAAATATTTCTTCAGGTTACTCCGGAGTCTATCCCCTTTCACATTAATCCTCCTATTGGCCACTTGCACTTATGCAAGTCCTGGCTGATATTCAGCTGGGATATACATAAGATACTTATGCAGGTTTTGGCTGAATATTGGCTGGGACCCATATAAATGCCTCCATCAGTTGCTTTATCCCCTGCCTCTCCCCCACTGATTCATACCCCCCCCCCCCTTCATACACACACTAGCCTCCCTGCCAATTCAAATACCCCTGAACAACAACCTGCCATTTCAGACCCACCCCTGAACACCCCACTACCACCACCATGCTGATTCATCTCCCTTGGGGCCTACCTGCATCCATGGAAGTTCAGTGGTGGTATCCAGGTAGAAGAGATCTTCACTTGGTCCTGTCCATAGCAGCAATATATACTAGAATGAGAAACTGAAACAAATGTAAAATATCAGAAATGTTCATTTTCAAAAGTTGAAATATTCCAATCAATAAATTCAGAATAGAATACTTTTTTTCTTCATATCTTGTCTGAATATTTTATTTTTCTGTTCACTTTGATCCCGGTCTCTCTTTTCTGTGTTTCTTTCTTTTTTTCCAGTCTTTACAGTGTCTCTTGTCCATTTGACATTTCATCTTTCTCTATGTCCACTATCCTTCTTTTGCATCCCTATCCATCTTGTCCAGTATCTCCCCTCTGTGTCCCTGTTCCTATCCTTCCTCGTTTCAGTGTCTGCCCTCTAAGTGTCCCTACCCTCCCTTATATTCAGCGTTTCTCCTCTGTTACTCTGTCTTACCTGTCCCTCCATAGCTAGACTCTCTCCTCTCACTCTCTACCCTATACTTCCTCCATGCCCAGCATCTGTCTTCCTGTCCATTCCCTTTTTTTCCCATTCGTTCCACACTCCTATAACCTGGGTTCAGTATCCCTCCCTACCCACCCCCTCACGTCAGTATCACTACCTCCTGGGTCTCCAGTGTCTCTCCCTCTCTTCCATCCAGCATCTTTCCCCCTATTCCCCTCCCCAATCTGCTCTCTCTTTCTGTCTTTCTCTCACTTCCTCTCTCCTCCAAATGGTCCAGCATCTATCCTATCCCTATACCTCGACCGCTTCCCATCCAGTACTTTGTTCTGTCTATCCCTCCCTTCCCTTCTCCTGGTACGGCAGAACAGCATTTCTCCCTCCCTGGGTCGAACACCTCTCTATCCGTCCCTCTCACTCACAGGTCTTGGCAGCCATTTTGAGACCCAGGATCATTGGGGGGGGGGGGGGGGGGGGGGACGGTCCATCAGGAACAGGTGATAGAGGAGAAGCCGAATGTCAACATTTACACTGCTCCTTCCAGCAGGCATTTATGCACACCTCCTATTACTTTCTGTTAAATGGGTAACCATGTCTGTACTGTAGGACAATCCAGGGCACTCCCTCTCCCTGCCCTACCCATGCACCCTTGACAACCCTAGCCCCGCTCTATAACCTCACCTAGCCCCACCCACTTTAGCCTCCCCAAACAACTGAGTCACCATCCGACCACCTATGTTCACATGATGATGGGAAGAGTTGATTGGAAGAGGAGGCATTCACTAAATAAATGTGTTTCTGTGTCTGAAGAGTGAGAGAATACTAGATTCTATACATGGTGTTGAAAAATCAGCGCCAAAAAAAAAAATAAGCTATTCAGTAAACAGTGCTTCAGTAAAATAAATCAGCATTTTAATAAAATTAAGCAATTCAATAAACAACGCCGTTTAACACCAGTAGCCATGTCTAGCTTTTAGGCACAAGGATTTACACCAATTGAAATCTAGTATAAATCCCCATGCCTACATTAGGTGCGGATCAGACATATTTTGTAACAGTGCACATAAATTCTTGGAATGCCCATACCCCACCCATGCCCCTCACATGGTCACACCCTGTTCTCAGATCCGTGCATTAGAATTTATGCGCACATCTTTATAGACTATGCCTAGCGAGATATGCATGTAAATTCTAATTATTGCAAATTAGCATCAATAATTGATTATTTGCACCCAATTCTCAGCTCTAATTGGTTTGTTATTCAATTAAATTGCATATGGAAATTGGACACATGCCTAATTTCACACACACAATTTTTAAGTCCATATATAGAATCCGAGCGAGAATGCATACATATGTGTGGTGTGAGTGGTTGTGTTTTTTTTTCCCTGGTGGGTACATCTGATATAAATGGAGGTTTCCCTTTGAAAATCTGGATTGGAGTAGTGAGGTCCGGTAGCACACCAAGGGTAGGGCGGTGAAGGCGGTCCGCCCTGGATGCAAGTAGCAAGGTGTGTGCAGCTGTCGGCTCTGCCAGTCCCCTGCCCCTTCTGACGTTACTTCCTGTTCTGGGGCAGGGGAGTAGCAGAGTCGACAGGCACATGCTGACTCCATGCACCCCTTGCTAGGAGGAAAGGTGGTAGGGTGATGTGCTTTGGAGGGGATGGATCAGTGGCAACCCGCCCCGGGTGGCGAAAAAGCTAGGAACAGCACTGGTGAGGTCTACTGGTACAAATGTGCCTTATAGAGGGGCTCTTTTAAGGGGCAAAGAAGGGTGTTAAGCTGAAATTAGTTAATATATTCTACCACAATGTTCACAGAACTGGCAGGTTAGTTAGTGACTTTCATGGTAAATATAAATTTGTGCTTTTGCAGCCCTCTGTCTATTAAAGGGGTTGATAATGTTCTAATTCCTTTGCTCATTCCCCTTATCCTCTCTCAGCAAAGGTCCCTCCCCCTATTATAGGCTCCAAATAAACTCCCCAACAGACTTCCCCTCAAAGAGACCCCACAGACACCCACCACCAATCGGACTCCCCTCCCCCCCCCCCCCCGATCCCCTAAAACAGGCTGTCCACCTTCACAAAGAGACCCCTTCAGACCTAGCATCACTATCCACGGTGTCTAGCAGCGGGGAAGAGGGGCTATTAGTGATCCCTTGTTGCTTCTCTCCTCTTTCTGTCCTTCTCTTCTCTGTTTTCTGATCTTTCTGATTCTTTGGTGTCTTTTCTATCAGTTCTTTTCCTTATTCATTTTTAGAATTGTGAACTGTGAATACCATTGTGTGCTAAGGCAGTACATAAAAATTGATATAGACATTCATGTGCAGCAGTGGCGTAGCCACAGGTGGGCTTGGGTGAGCCAGGGCCCACCCATTTATGGCTCAGGCCCACCCAACAGTAGCACATGTTTAGTGGTAACTGGTGGGAATCCCAAGCTCCGCCAGCTGAAGATTTTCCTCTGATTGTAACGAAAACGCTACTCTCCATGACACCGGCACCTGCGCATGCTCAGTTTTCAGTGCATGCCTGCTGCCAAGGTGGAAAGAAGCGTTTTCTGACCAGCTGAGATAATTTTTTTTTTTTTTGGGGGGGGGGGGAGAACACTTTGTGCCCACCCAATTCTTGCCTAGGGCCACCCAAAATCTGTTGTCTGGCTACGCCCCTGATGTGCAGTATACATTTTATCCAGTGTAAAATTCAGGAAGGGCTGTTGTGAGAGAGGCTGTGGGGCTTGAAGGCACCCAGGGACGTTATCCTCAAGGGCCATTTTCAAAGGCAAACTTTATGGCAAAGGACCTGTGGTTTCCATATAGTGTGAGTATTTTTACCCACCGAGAGGGCTGGTTAATTTTTAAATATATTTTTTTCCATAGGTAAACAGATTTGAAAAAGTAATAATCTGCTCTGTGCATGTAATACTTTTTTTGTGTGTGCAGATGATCTCTCTGAACAGCTAATAAAAAACTGTGATGTTGAAAGTAATCAAAGAACAAGCAAAAATTTTCAGAACCCCGACCAGGAGCTGAAGAAACCTAAGAGGAAAGACACACCTGCATTGCCTATGCCCCCTTTCATACCGAGTGAGCAAGATTTTAGTCTGCATGCTATTAAATTATAGTTTGTACCAAGGGCATAGCCAGACTTTGCGGTGGGAGGGGGCCAGCACATTTTGTTCTGCCACTCCGCCGCCACCCCCTTGCCACCTTGCCGCTCACCACCCACTGCCACAGCAAATACCTTGGCTGGCGGGGGTCCCCAACCCCCGCCAGCTGAAGTGTTGCGCAGAGCCATTCTCTGGTACTGCCGTGTTGCCTGCCCTGCTCTGTCTTCCCCTCACATCCTGCACGCTCCTTTTAGTGAAATTGAGCATGCTCAGTTTCACTAAAAGGAGCATGCCGGACATGAGAGGAAGACAGAGCAGGGCAGGCAATGCGGCAGCACTGGAGACTGGCGCTGGACAACGCTTCAGCTGGCTGGGGTTGGCGACCCCTGCCAGCAAAACCAGGGGCCCAGAGGAAATTGGGGGGGGGGCAGACCCCCCATGGCCCCACTTAGCTACGCCATTGGTTTGTATACATTTTGATGTGGATTGGATAAGGAACATCATTTTTCTTTTGATAAAGTTTTTATTGGTGGCACAAAGTAACAAACATCAGAAGAACATTGATAACAATCAAGAGAGTGGGAGCCAAAAAAAAGTGCACCAACCCTCGGATTCTATATAACATGCCTAGATTTACGTATGGTTCTGTGTGTAAATCTAGGCATATTCTATAACTACACGCGTAGATTAATTGTTTTAACAAGCTGTTAAGCATTAACAGCTCTTAACAAGCAATAATGAGCGCGCGTCAAAAATACACACTGATGCTAGTGCAGGTCCCCCTTTTACCACAGCTTAGTAAAAGGGCCCCAAAAGGATTTAGACCAACTGAACCCTAAATTAGGCACAGATCCCCCCAAACTCTATAACACTGCAGGCAAATCCTAGAAATGCCCCTGATCTGCCCATGTCCTTCCCATAGCCACACCCACTTTCAGATCCTCAGAAAAAATTACACACGTATTCCTCTGCTAACAAGTTAGTGGGTGATAATGTAGCTGTGCTAACTGATTAGTGGCGGGATGCCCACTCTCTACCCCCCACAGAACATCCGAGTGTGTCCCACGGTATGACATTTTAAGCTGCGTTAAACACATTAGCGCCTAATGCAGCTTAGAAAAGGGTTCCTAAGATAGGGACAGTCGTATACTTAGGATAATATGGTATATGCAAATATTTTTATAATTATCTTTCCCAAATATTATATCGTTTTTTAAAAAAATATGTTTTTCTAGATTTTTGATACTTTTTATTCTGCAGATTGGCGAGTCATTTTCCCTGGTAATATGAATCCTATGACTAGAATCATCTATCCATACCAACTTTAGATGAGAAAAACATTAAAGTATAGGCCTTTTTCCTCAAAGTTGTATCATAATAGGTATGTCTTTCATGGGCCCTTTTACTAAAAGGTTGGCGCATGGCAACAGGCTTGCTGCGCGCTAACCTGGAACTACTGTCTGGCTACCGCAGCAGCCAGGTGGTAGTTCTCACCCCCAGCATGCACCATTCCCGGTGCTTAAAAAATCTTTGCTATTTTTGTAGTGCTGGTGCTTACCCGGAGGTTATCGGGAAGCACCGTGCGCTGGTTAGCACAAGAGCCTTTAACGCCACCTCAGCGGGTGGAGGTAAGTGCTCCCTCCCCCTCTTAAATGGCTGCACAGCAAGTGGTTCACTTACTGCGCAGCCATATCTTTTTCAGAAAAAAAAAAGACAGCCTTTTACCTGCTGCAGTAAAAAGGGGCCTCAGCGTGCGTCAAAAACACATGCTGATGCTAGTGCAGGCCCCCTTTTAACGCAGCTTAGTAAAAGGACCCCTTGTTAACCAATAATGTTTCTGTCATGTCTGTCATAATTATGATTTTTTTTTTGTTACATTTGTATCCCGTGCTTTCCCACTCATGGCAGGCTCAATGTGGCTTACAGGTACTTATTTGTACCTGGGGCAATGGAGGGTTAAGTGACTTGCCCAGGGTCACAGGGAGCTGGCTGTGCCTGAAGTGGGAATTGAACTCAGTTCCCCAGGACCAAGGTCCACCACCCTAACCACTAGGCCAACTTTTCTCCCCTCCCCCCTCCTGAGTCCTTGCTTATATTATTTCTATAAATGACGTACTTTTTCTCATACAGGCACATTTCCTGACTCTGAACGGCAAACTAGAATTTGTAATACACAAATGAATCCACAAAAAGGCAAAGTAAGTCCAGATTCTCAGAGCTCTGAGGAGCAGCTGAAAAAACCCAGGAGAAAGGACACACCAGCATTACACCTACCACCACTTATATCAGGTAACGCAGCAGAAAAAAGGTATAATTTTAGCTTAGAACTTGGAACCGTTAACAGCAGAGGAATCATGCAAGGAAGACTTTATTTACTTTAGATTAACACTCACTTGGCTTGGACTTGGATTGGATTGGATTTATTACTTATAACAGGCCCTTGTCCAGGGCGGCAAACAAAAGTACATACATCAAATCACATAAAAAACAATTTACAAAACAAATTTTTCACAATACACAATCAAAAAGAGAACAAATGTCCAGGTTCCCTAGATGGATTAAGTAGTAGCACCAGCAGGCACATAGAACACTAAGCGCAAATCGGGCAGGTGGCACTTCAGCACTCTCCTTTCAGTCCAGACCATACATAGTATATATTCACACTTGACCAGTTATCCAATAAAGAGTGGAATTTATTGTGGCCGCAGCATTCTACAATTTATATCTATGAATTATTCACAATAGCAAGCAAATTCCAATCATGTATACATTTTACACTAATAACCAAATATATGACTCGATTTCTATCTAGAGCATTTGAGGCAAGTGGCCTAGCCTTTTTGAGTCACATAGTTCTCTCTTTTTCTGCCATAATCATGCTGTAGCTTTTTGCTCCACTTGGGGCATATACCGCCGACATGCCCAGGTGCTAACATCACAGCTTTGCTCAAGGGATTGCCGTAAAAGCATCTTCCCTCTCACACCCGTTGACTCTCTTTCTTGAAGCCTTCAGCCTCCCCATTCCGTCCAAGTCTGAGGTAGGCTCCGCTGATCATCTGCTAATCTGGCACTGGCCCCCCTCCATACAAGAGGGGAACTGCCCTTGATCTTAGACATCATCCATGCCACTGCTAGCATGGGACAACAACCACATGACCTTTGACCTTGCTTTGATCTGAAACATAGTGTGGTGTACTCTTTCAGGCTAGGACCCACCGCCTGTGGAATGTTGCGACAAGTCCCTACCTCCTTGATATGGGGTGGGTGGGGTGGGAGAGCTGTGGAAGCAGCAGGCTAAAATGGTGAATGCACCTTGCAGGCACTGCCCTTCTTGCTCCCAGAGGTCACCTCTTTCCCCACCTCCCAGACTTCCTATCTTGTTACCTGCCTCCCTATAGGTCCTCTATTCCTTAGTGCCTCCCCCTTACTTATCCCTTTCCTAACTTGCCTGTGCTTCAGCTCTTCTATACTTCCCATCCCCCTCCCCCCGCCCCCTCCCCCCTAGTCCTGCTGTGCTGGGCCACCGCCCGTTTGTGCTTGTGACCGCCTAATGCTGGATCACTGTCCTTAACAAGTGTGTTTTCATTTGTCGCTTAAATGTTTGTGCATGTCTCTCATTTTTAAGTCGACTTGGCAGCTTATTCAATGCCAATGGTCCATTTATTGAAAAAGTTCCTTTTCGAATTATGTCCAAATGCACTCGATTTAAGGCAGGCATTACCAGATCACAGAACATCAGTAATCGTAATTAATGACATAGAACACTTTTTGCACTTCTTGTTTCAAATGTAAAGAAAACTCCTGATATAAAACATTATGCAATAACTAAAGTAGTTTATAACGTACACGACAAGCAACTGGTAACCACCTCAGTCTCTTCAGATATACAGTAATATGTTTAAACTAGCAAATCAAAGAATAAGCAAACTGCCGAGTTATGAAACATCTGCACAGATATAGTACAAGTGGCAGGCAAACCCAAATAGGCTGTTACACTACAGTAATCAATACCGCTCAAAACCATGGCTTCAAGAACTCTTAGAAGATCCATGTTTGGCAAAAGTATTGGTAATGTACTCAACGAATGAAGTTTAAAATAAGAACTGTGTACCTGCTGCTGAATCTGGAGCCGGAGAGAAAATTGAGGATCAAACAGTAACCCCAGTCTTTGCACCCGAGTACTCCCTTTCACAGACATTTCTGATAAAGGGGAAATGGGACTTGATATACCGCCTTTCTGTGGTATTTTGCAACTACATTCAAAGCGGTTTACATATATACAGGTACTTATTTTGTACCTGGGGCAATAGAGGGTTAAGTGACTTGCCCACAGTCACAAGGAGCTGCAGTGAGAATCGAACCCAGTTCCCCAGGATCAAAGTCCACTGCACTAACCACTAGGCTACTCAGGAAAACAGGCATAGAGTTGCCACTAACACAGAGCAATTTTGTTTTATTATATAACTTTGTAAGTCTTAGTGCTTTGAAAATATGGCTCCACATGTTTTAATGGTCAGCCTAACCTGTGCAGCCAAAGTACACATTATACCAGTTTTTCAAGGGTAAAGTACCCATATTTGTCTTTGAGAAATATCCCATTGTAAAAACCATCACACTTTTACATCTGCTATGTAGTATGCACAATCCCCTGGAATCTATCAATGGCGACTAAAGTTGCAAGCGTAGATAAACAAGCGTAGACGATTTACATGTGCAACTTAATTGCTTAACAAGCTAATTGACCACTAACAAGAAATTATTGGCACTAATTGGCAACTAATTTGAATTTACACGTGCAAATTTCTAAGCTGTGTAAAGTGGTGCATGTAAATTCTAATGCGTGGATCACAAAAGGGGGTGTGGCCATGGGCGGGGCATGGGTAGGTCATGAGCATTCCTAAAATTTACTCGCACTTTTATGGAATACCCCTGATCCATGCCTAAATTAGGTGTGGTCATTTACACCAGGTTTTAGTTGGTGTAAATGGTTGCGTCTAAATTTTAGTCATGGGGACAGGTTCTACATATATTCTATAAACTGTACCCAAACTTTAAGTGAGATTTATAGAATAGACTAAGCACGGTTTTTATCAGCACCGATTTTGTAGGTGCCATTTATAGAATTTGATCCAATGGACCTAATATTGAAAAAAAGCTGTGCACCTAAATTTTCACCCCATTTTCAGCCAAATGGGCTCAGCATTCAAAGGATTTATGCTCCTAACCTTGCCATTGAATATCCGGGTTAGCCTCTGACTCATCTTGAATATCTATTCCTACATGTAAATGGTAGCTTTCTGAAATTGCTATTTGCATATGGATGCCATTTAAAATTACCTCTTTTGTGAACTGCAAGTTCATTTAAGAGTTTGCTTACCCATTCAGTATTGTTTTTTCTTGTGTAATCCATTTTAATCCATTTGCACTGAGTTGGTTTCTCTGCTGTTTACTGTGATCAGATTTATAGATTTTCTCAGTGAGTCTTTCATAGCATTGATTTTGTTGTTGAAGAGGAGTAGACCGTCTCTAATTTTTAAATTTTTGTAGTGGTTCTGATATTTATGCAACCTCAATGGATGGGCTCACAGTTGAAGACAACAGTCAGAAGTGAGGAAATAAAAAAGGAGAAAACCAAAGCAAATCCAGATAATCAGGTCATGATTACTTCAAAAACAATGTAAACCAATTGTCGAAAGGCTCGACACGGCTGTGTTTCAGTAGAAATGCCTTCGTCAGGAGCCTTATCTTAGTACCCACAGAAACAAAAGTGTAAAATAATGACTGGTACAGATATAGTACACATTAGACTCAGACATGTCGAGCGGTAACACCCAGCATTGGGCTCATAGCTTGGAGTTACCACTCAATATATTTGAGTCTAATGTATACTATATTTGTACCATTCAACATTTTTACGCTTTTGTTTCTGTGGGTAATAAGATAAGGTTCCTAACAAAGGCACATCTGCCAAAACACGGCTCTGTTGAGCCTTTTGATAATTGGCTTACACAAAGCAAGAAGCGCAAGTGAATCTTCAGTCCTGATTGTTGGCTTTACACACATCCGTGAGGTTTGGAGTTTCTCTTTCCTTTTTGGTTCTTGTGACTCTCACACTTGAAGATGCGTTACTAGCTGCTGAAATAAAGAAAGCTGAAAGAGGTAGTAAGTTTTAGCCTAAGAAGGTGGTATGTTGTATACGTCAGCTCTTTCACAGGATACTTTTGCAAATAGTAAAGGCTCCTTTTACAAAGTCGCAATAGAAAGTGGCCTTAGCGCACCCTTGAGCGGGTCTTTCCCGCACGCTAAGGCCATTTCTACCGCTGCCAGAAAATAGCTGATTTTCCATTTTCCAAATGAATAGCCAGATGCTAATGTTGCCATTAGCGTGCGGCTATTACTATTTTGTAGGTGGTAAGGGCTCATGCGCTAATCCTGCGCTAATCGGTTAGCATGTGGCAATTAGCACAGAAATTCCCACTCTCTGCCCCCCAGACATACCCCCTCCTAGGAAAATTAAAAAATATTTGTAGCACCTGGTTTGTGTGTGTACATTCAAAACGTACCATGGGACGCCTCAGCGCATCCCGCAGTAAACTCTTTTAAGTTGTGGTAAGCACGTGCTAGTGTTTATCGCAGCTTAGTAAAAAAAAAGCCCTAAGTTAATCTTTTTTGTCTCTTCTTTGAAAAGAGAAAGAAGGGATGTGTAAGTTAAATTTGCTTCTGATTTGCATTAAAATGTCATTATTGTGTGGTAATAGCACTGTTCAAGAACATGAAATGCCCCATTATAAGGAAAATATTAATGAACTGCACTGCACACAAAAGCATGCATAATAGCTCACTGATATTTACGAGAGTAATAGTAAAGCAGATCACACTACATTTTGCAATCTGCATTAATTCTTAAAATATATCTATACCTCAAAAGATAGAGTTTACTCTGCCCTGAGAGCACTGGCAGGCTAATTTGTCTCTGAAAATGCTTAGACTACTACTACTACTACTACTAATCATTTCTATAGCGCTATTGAACGTACGCAGCGCTTCACACTTGAACATGGAGAGACAGTCCCTGCTCAATAGAGCTTACAATCTAATTATGACAGACAGACAGGACAAGTAAGGGATAAGGGTTAGGACTGACAGGACATATCAGGGATAGGGGCAGTTGAAGGTTTAGGTTTAGGAGTTAAAAGCAGCATCAAAGAGGTGGGTTTTTAGCCAAGATTAGATTAGAGACAGATAGTTCTACATTTACGCTACCCCAGTGCTTCCCAAACCTGGTCCTGCAGGCACCCCAGCCAGTCAGGTTTTCAGGATACCCACAGTGAATATTCATGAGAGATCTGCATGCAGTGGAGGCAGTGCGTGCAAATATCTCTCATGAATATTCATTGTGGATATCATGAAAATCTGACTGGCTAGGGTGCCTCCAGGACCAGGTTTGGGAACCACTACCCGAAGCACCAAATTATCCTCCCCAAAGCACAGCTTCTCCCCTTATAGTCCCCAGTTCAACACCCCCTCCTCCTCCTCCACCCATCCAGTATAGCTAGCTGAAAGCCACAATCCCTGTGCCCAAAACACTCCTACAGGACATACCAAAACAGTAACCTCCCAAAGTGATCTAATTTATTTTATGAATTTTAACATTAGTAAGGTAGGAGTGCCTGGGAAGACCTCCACTGGCTCTTGGTGGTGGGTCGGGGGCAATTCTTTCTTTTGGCAAATTGTATTGGATGGGCTTTGGACTGGAGACAGGATCACTACCTAGCTGTTTTGGGATAGGTGGGTTATGCCAGGGGGAGTAGAAGGTAGGATTAGGTGCCTAATAAGGCTAACTCAGGGCTTGCTGGCTGTTTAAAATTTTAGGGTTCAAAGGTGAAGGGGGGGTGTGTGTGGGAAATGTATGTTCCTTGCAATGGTAAATATCATAAAAATGGTGCATTAATGTGCTACTTTAGTACCTTTTAGTAACTAAGCCTTTCAAAATTCCATAGTTGTTGTGTTTTGTTTTCTCAGTGCACAAGATTGTAGAAAGGAATTCCACTGGGTAGTCGCGGAACACTGGATCAACCCATGTTTCCTACTTTAATCCTTATTATAATCTCTGATACATTGTTGTACATTCATGTACAAATCATGAGTACTTGGCATGGAAGTATATTGTAAAAAGTTGTCAAAACACTGTAACTGTGACATAATAGGTCAATCAAAGTTACTTATTATCTTGGTATTGGAGCTTACAAAGTTATTTAACCTTTATATAATGATGTCATTAATGGCCTAATTCTAGATATGGTGTCCAAAATTGCATGTGGAAATTTGGGCGCGTGCCCAATTTCTGTGTGTAATTTAATTGAATAACAAGCTAATTAGCACCACGAATTGGCTGCTAATAATCAATCATCTACCCATGCTTTATAAACCTTCCCAGGCACAAATTCACTTCTATAAAATTTTTATTTTCTATAAAAGTTTTATAGAAGTGAATTTGTGCCTGGGAAGGTTTATAAAGCATAGGTATATGATGGTCCCCGCAGAGGTATAAATTAAATTCTCCAGTTTTATGTGAATAATCAATCATCAGCACTAATTGACATCAATTAAAATTTACATGTACATTTTTAGGCACTGGGAACCACCTGTACATTTTATGTGTAGATTCAAAAAGAAGATGCAGCCATGGGAGGAGCATGGGAGGATCAGGGGCGTTCCTGGAATTTGTGAGCATTTTTATAGAATAAGGGAGATCCATGCGTAATTTAGGCTTGAGAGTTTGCACCAGATTTTACCTTGTGCAAACCCTTGTGCCTTAAATTGGGCATAGATCCTGGCGCCAAATGCTATTCTATAAATGGCACCCAACTCTGAGCGCTTAGGGCTGGATTCTGTAAATGGCGACTGAAAATCCACATGGAAAAAAATTACACCTAGGCATATTATCTAAAGTATGTCTAAATGTTATAGAATAGAATTAAATTTCCATGCGGTATATAGAATACGCTGAGCAGCTTGCCATGCGACCAAATTTGGTCACATCTAGTTAGGCCATTTTTTACTTGGTGTAAATCCCGACGCCCAAATTAGACGCTGATCGGGTGTACTCTATAATAATGCACATAGATTTTAGAAACACCTATGCCCAGCCCATAGCCATGCCCCCTTTTCAACTATGCGACTTAGAGTTTAAGCACACCACGTTATAGAATACACTTATTTATTTGTTGCATTTGTACCCCACATTTTCCCACCTATTTACAGGCTCAATGTGGCTTACATAGTACCGTCAAAGGCGATTACCCAGTTAGTTGATAACAAATATAGGTTGTATAGTGATCGAATGAGGTATATGTGGAGGATCGGAAGGGATGAAGATTGCGTGATGTCCAGTACGACCATTAGTCATGTTATGTTCCTGAGTGAAGAGGTTTACGTGGGGTCGTTGGGGTAGGCCTTTTTGAAGAGGTTGGTTTTTAGTGAAGTTCGGGTGGTCATGGATTGTTTTCACCACTTTGGGAGGCCATTCCATAGTTGTGCACTTATATAGGAGAAGCCGGATGCGTGAGTAGCGAGCTGTGCGTGTAAATCTCAAGAAATGCCAATTAGTGTTGGGAATTGCTTGTTAACATCCATTTAACAGTGCTGATTAGTTAGTTAACCAATTAAATTATGCACAATGTTATAGAATTCGCTTCGGTTTCTGCGCGGATTTTCAGGCACCATATATAGAATTTTGGCCTTAACCTTTTTGTAATTTTCTTTTTGTTTTGTATTATTTGTTTTTTGTTTTTTCTTTTTAGGTGGCAAACTTCTTAAGATTGAAAACAGGACAACAATTGTGGAAGTTGAAGAAAAAGACAGAGAAAAAAATCCTGTTTAACTTTTGTTCTTTATGAAAGGATGACTACGGAAAACATCTAGGATAGTTGAAATGCCTTAAAAACAATTACTTTTAAATTACTTATCTAGGGAACAATAATAAAATATTTTACATGGGTAGATACAAGTTTACCTGCAGAAGGACAAGCCAAGTAAATCTGTCTGTAGTGTCGGACGGACGCAGAAACGCCTGAGAAACAAACAGCAATCCAATATGCACATCTACAGATGGATGTACTTGTCTGTGCTGGTGTTTTGCACCAGGATTCCCTGTTATTTAACCTTTGCTTAGCAAGTTGTATTGTGACTCTTGAAGCAGGTGGTTTTACCGCAGAAACATGGACCATGTCAGGTCCAGTTACTGGTGCTTTGAATAAAAGACTCTTTCACTTCATCCTGTTGGCTGGTTGTGTTTTGTGGCATCCTCAACCCTTGCTTTGGACTTTGGACTATACGTAGTGTTTTGTGTTTTTGACATTTATTTTGCGCTGAATGACCCATTACTTGTAGTGCAGCAAAATATATAGGGTGACGAATCATGGCTCCATTTCTCAATTGCTTATTGGTTAGTAATGTAAAATCATGTCAGGGAAAATGGTTTAGTTTAATGTGCTTTCTCTATCACCTTTCTAATCAATATCATAGTGGGTTATAACAGTGGCGTAGCTATGGGTGGGCCTAGTTTGAAGTTTGGTCGGCTCCGCAAAAGACTGCAGTTGAGGCTGGCCAAAATCAGCTTTCGATAATGTCGATTTTGCCAGCCTTGAGAGATGGCCAGCCATCTCCCGATTTGTGTCGGAAGATGGCTAGCCTTCTCTTTCGAAAATAAGCTGGATAGTGACCCCTAGAATTCTCCAGGAAAGAGAGAGAGCAATTCTTATCCTCCTTGCAAAAGTTGGCAGGAGAAATTGTGGCAGTGTGGATTTGTATATTTTCCCTACAAGAATCAATTACTTACCTGAGGACAGAATTAGAGAGCTGGTTCCCTGTTCCCTTACCCTTCCAGTGCTTGGTTTACACTATAAAGTGCAAATCTGAACTGTCAGGATATCCCCTCTTAGAAGGGCTGTGATGGATCCTGGAACTCTAGAGTTAGGAAATATATTGTATGTGAAGGAATTCTAACTCCTTGATGTAGAATACAGTAGACAAGACAAGATAAGGTATGGAAAAGTAAATGAGCATTTTATTAAACATTATTTTTATTCTTCATATATATGCAAGTCTCCTGTATGGTATTAATTTTAATTTCTTTTTCATTGTAACAATGTATTTTATACCAACAATTACAGATATTTCATTTTAGTTTATTTTCCCCTTTCTCTCAGTACATTTGCATTCTATAGAGTGGACCCCTAAATGCTTTAGAACATATTAAAACAAGGCAGCATAGACTGGCCAAGTGGCACAATGGCAGTGCTGTGTTCCGCCATTTAAGGAATCTGGGTTTGATTCCTAGATAAAGATCTCCTGGTCCCTGGGTCAGTCTGTTACTGGGAACACTGTGTTCTGCTGCTAGATAGGGAGGGAGGGAGTGCCAATTATGATGAAATAGTGACACCTAGTGGTCATATGGAGAACTAATGATTATTGAATGCTACAAAAAGCCCTAATTGTCACTACAATAACTGGACTAAGTTGATTGGGAAGAGTTATAAGTTAAGGGAAGATTCTCTGGCTAGTTGGGAATAAAAATTCATGGCACCATAAACGAGCAAAAGCAAAACACACACAGAAAAATCCAGCATATTGATCAATGTGTAGAAAAATGTCTCTCTCTTGAGTTGACATCACAATGGGAGAATACTCAATGGATTTCCTCAGCTGTTAATTACATTATGACAGTACATGTCTACTGACAAATGAATAATGAGGGTCATGTATACTGTGATAAAGTTGATACTATATTATGCAAACTGAATAGTTGCCATCCTAAACAGTCAAGGAATAGATAAATGTTCATACAACTTTTTCAAGACAATCTACATTTTTTTCATGAGATATGCTTATTTTTATTCACTAAACTTTGTTCTCCCGATATTCAAAACAATTTAACTGGCCAGGAATGGCACCTGGCTGGTTAAATGGCTCTTAACCAGCTATCCGGTGATATTCAGCAGGAGACAGCCAGCCAGCTATCCCCCACTGAATATTCCCAGATAGTGGCTAGAAAATAACTGGCTATACTGTACGATATAACCAGCTATCCCTGGATATCCAGCACATCACCGGCTATTGTAAACGGCCACATTGGACTGCTTAAATAACTGGAATATCTTTGGCCAGTTTAAACTTAGCCAGTTAGTTTATACTGGCCAAAAATAAACCAGATATTCAATGCTGGTCACCGGAAATGGCCCGGCATTGAAACTTAGAGGAGCAGCTGTGAAGGTCAAAAATGTACATCAGGCGTGATTGCTGTTCAAAAATACCATCCTGGAAGCCCAGGCCAAATATATTCCATGTATTAAAAAAGACGGAAGGAAGTCCAAGCGACAGCCAATATGGTTAAAAAGTGAAGTGAAGAAAGCTATTATAGCTAAAAGAAAATCCTACAGAAAATAGAAGGACCCAACTGAAAATAATAAGAAACAGCAGCATAAGGAATAGCAAGTCAAATGCAAAGTGCTGATAAGGAAGGCAAAGAGGGACTTTGAAAAATAGATTGCATAAGAGGCAAAAACATATAGTAAACATTTTTTTAGGTATATTAAAAGCAAGAAGCCAACATAAGAATCAGTTGGACCTCAAGATGACCGAGGGGTAAAAGGGGCACTCAGTGAACACAAAGTCATAGTGAAGAGATTAAATTAATTCTTTCCTTCGGTCTTCACTGAGGAAGATTTGGGAGAGATACCAGTCTAGAAATGGTATTCAAAGCTGATGAATCAGAGAAACTGAATGAAATCTTTATAAACCTAGAGGATATAATGGCGCAATTTGACAAATGGAAGAGTAGCAAATAGCCTGGACTGGATGATATTCATCCCAGAGTACTGATAGAACTGAAAAATGAACTTGCAGAGCTATTGTTAGTAATATGTAATTTATCTTTAAAATCAAGCATGGTTCTGGAAGAGTAGAGGGTGGCCAATATAACGCTGATTTTTAAAAAAGGTTTCAGAGGTTATCCGGGAAATTATAGACCGGTGAGTGCTGACGTCGGTGCCGGGCAAAATGGTAGAGACTATTATAAACAGCAAAATTGCAGAGCATATTCAAAAGCATGGATTAATGAGACAAAGCCAACACGGATTTAGTAAAGGGAAATCTTGCCTCACCGATCTATTACATGTCTTTGAAGGGGTGAATAAACATGTGGATAAAGGTGAGCTGGTCGATATTGTATATCTGGATTTTCAAAAGGCATTTGACAAAGTACCTCATAAAATACTCCAGAAGAAATTGGAAAGTCATGGGATAGGAGGTAGTGTTCTATTGTGGATTAAAAACTGGTTAAAAGATAGAAAACAGAGAGTACAGTTAAATGGTCAGTATTCTAAATGGAGAAGGGTAGATAGTGGTGTTCCGCATGGGGTCTGTGCTGGGAACACTGCTTTTTAACATATTTATAAATGATCTAAAGATGGGAGTAACCAGTGAGATAATTACATTTGCTGACAACATAAAGTTATTCAAAGTTGTTAAATTGCAAGAGGATTGTGAAAAATTACAAGAGGACCTTACGAGACTGGGCATCCAAATGACAGAAGATGTTTAACCTGAGCAAGTGCAAAGTGATGCATGTGGGAAAGAGGAACCCAACATAATGCAAGGTTCCATATTAGGAGTCACCAACCAGGAAAGGGATCTAAGCATCATCGTTGATGATACGTTGAAACCTTCTGCTCAGTGTATGGCGGCGGCTATAAAAGCAAATAGAATGTTAGGTACTATCAGGAAAGGAATGGAAAACAAAAATGAGGACATTATAATGCCTTTGTATTGCTCCATGGTGCAACTGCATCTTGAATATTGTGTGCAATTCTGGTCACCTCATCTCAAAAGAAATAGTGGAATTAGAAAAGGTACAGAGAAGGGCAACAAAAATGATAAATGGGATGGGAAGACTTCCCTATGAGGAAAGACTAAAGCATCTAGGGCTCTTCAGCTTGGAGACCTGATGGTATTCATCCCAGAGTATTAATAGAACTAAAAAATGAACTTGCGGAGCTACTGTTAGAAATATGCAATCTGTCCCTAAAATCGAGTGTAGTACCGGAAGACTGGAGGGTAGCCAATGTTACTCCGATTTTTAAGAAGGGTTCCAGAGGAGATCCGGGAAATTATAGACCGGTGAGTCTGACGTCAGTGCCGGGCAAGATGGTGGAGGCTATTATTAAGAATAAAATTGCAGAGCATATACAAAAACATGGACTGATGAGACAAAGTCAGCACGGATTTAGTGAAGGGAAGTCTTGCCTCACCAATCTAATGCATTTTTTTGAGGGGGTAAGCAAACATGTGGACAATGGGGAGCCGGTTGATATTGTATATCTGGATTTTCAGAAGGCGTTTGACAAAGTGCCGCACGAAAGACTCCTGAAGAAATTGCTGAGTCATGGAATCGGAGGTAGGGTATTATTATGGATTAAGAACTGGTTGAAAGATAGGAAGCAGAGAGTAGGATTGCGTGGCCAGTATTCTCAGTGGAGGAGGGTAGTTAGTGGGGTCCCGCAGGGGTCTGTGCTGGGTCCGTTGCTTTTTAATGTATTTATAAATGACCTAGAGATGGGAATAACTAGTGAGGTAATTAAATTCGCCGATGACACAAAATTATTCAGGGTCGTCAAGTCGCAGGAGGAATGTGAACGATTACAGGAGGACCTTGCGAGACTGGGAGAATGGGCGTGCAAGTGGCAGATGAAGTTCAATGTTGACAAGTGCAAAGTGATGCATGTGGGTAAGAGGAACCCGAATTATAGCTACGTCTTGCAAGGTTCCGCGTTAGGAGTTACGGATCAAGAAAGGGATCTGGGTGTCGTCGTCGATGATACGCTGAAACCTTCTGCTCAGTGTGCTGCTGCGGCTAGGAAAGCGAATAGAATGTTGGGTGTTATTAGGAAGGGTATGGAGTCCAGGTGTGCGGATGTTATAATGCCGTTGTATCGCTCCATGGTGCGACCGCACCTGGAGTATTGTGTTCAGTACTGGTCTCCGTATCTCAAAAAAGATATAGTAGAATTGGAAAAGGTACAGCGAAGGGCGACGAAAATGATAGTGGGGATGGGACGACTTTCCTATGAAGAGAGGCTGAGAAGGCTAGGGCTTTTCAGCTTGGAGAAGAGACGGCTGAGGGGAGATATGATAGAAGTGTATAAAATAATGAGTGGAATGGATCGGGTGGATGTGAAGCGACTGTTCACGCTATCCAAAAATACTAGGACTAGAGGGCATGAGTTGAAGCTACAGTGTGGTAAATTTAAAACGAATCGGAGAAAATTTTTCTTCACCCAACGTGTAATTAGACTCTAGAATTCATTGCCGGAGAACGTGGTACGGGCGGTTAGCTTGACGGAGTTTAAAAAGGGGTTAGATAGATTCCTAAAGGACAAGTCCATAGACCGCTATTAAATGGACTTGGAAAAATTCCGCATTTTTAGGTATAACTTGTCTGGAATGTTTTTACGTTTGGGGAGCGTGCCAGGTGCCCTTGACCTGGATTGGCCACTGTCGGTGACAGGATGCTGGGCTAGATGGACCTTTGGTCTTTCCCAGTATGGCACTACTTATGTATTTATGTACTTATGAGAAAAGACTGCTGAGGGGAGATATGATATAGGTCTATAAAATAATGAATGGATTGGAATGGGTAGACGTGAATCGTTTGTTTACTCTTTCCAAAAATACTAGGACTAGTGGTCATGCAATGAAGCTACAAAGTAGTAAATTTAAAATGAATTGGAGAAAATATTTCTTCAGTCAACGTGTAATTTTTTTTTAAACATTTTTTTTATTGAAGATGAGAGAACAAGTCAACTTCACTTACACACACCTCAGAACCTTATACTACATTCCATAAAGACTTGACATTAACATTGTTATCCCCTCCCTTAGCCTCATCCCTCCCCATCCTCCCTATCAGTTACTCACACACATGATCTCCTCTCCTACTAACTAAGTTTCCATTAGTCCAACTCCTTCCTCCTCTTCACATCCTCTTCCTGCACAACTTCCACACTGTAGATACAGTTTTCAGACACAGGGACCTCTCACACGTTTCATAGCTGCACTCAGGCTCCTCACCTCCTGGATCGCCATAGTCATCCAGTTTCCTGGCATGTACAGGTCTCTTGGCTCCTAAACTCACTCACCTCAACCTGCAGGCAACACCTCCCAATACTGGGTAGCCTTCTCTTATACCTCTTCTTCCTTCTGGAGTACCAGTCTCTTGTTCCTTTTAGTATTCTTTTCCATGTTCCTTCTTTTAGCACCTTCCTGTTCCTTTGCCTTAAGATCAGGGTCGTACTTTAGGGCTCAACCCTCACAAGGTTGTCGACTTCTGGATACAGCTCCCCTTGCTTCCAAGCACCAGAAAAGACGCCAAAGACTCTTATATGACTTCTGGGACCTCCTGACTCCTCCCTTGGTTTCTTGGGATCAAGCAGAAAAAATTCTGAGACCTATAAATCCATGTTGCTCCCAGGCCATATACTACCCCTGAATGACCACCAGCACAGGCAAAATATGTCTCCTATTGCTAAGGGAATTAGTGATGCTAGGGTCACCCTGTGAAACTCTCTGCAGCACTCTCGTCCCTTGCAGTCCTTCTACATACAATCAGGTAGTATGCATCCCAGGCTCATTCTATGTCATTTCTCTTCCACATGCAAACTGTTTCTACTCCATTCCTTTCCTCAGTCTTCCTCTAACTCTTGTTGTCATGCCAACTAAAGTCTGCTTTGTCTTAACCAAGTCTTCTTATAACTTGACGTTTTGCATTTCTCTATGAGACGCTATGAGGCTAATTTTAAAACAAAGCATGTGCACACAGAGTACTGGTAAATTTTCAAAATGAAAGTGGATGCAATTCCATTTTAAAAATTGTGCTACAACTGAAAGACATGGGCTACATCCCAAATCCTTTCCCCTCCTCTCATATTAATCCTACTTAATATGCTTGTGTTATAAGCACATAAGTACGTAAATATATATGTATTGCTGCACTGGGACAGACTGAAGGTCCATCAAACCCAGTATCCTGTTTCCAGCAGTGGCCAACCCAAGTCACAAGTACCTGGCAAGATCTCACGAGAGTAAATAGATTCCATACTGTTTATCCTAGGAATAAGCAGTGGATTTTCTCCCAGTCCACCTCAATCATTATTTATGGACTTTTCTTCCAGGAACATGTTCAAAACTTGTTTTTAAAACCCTTCTAACATAGGATATCATCTGTGAATTTTGTGACAATTATGTTTAGTGTAGTGTAAAACATGCCTTGTCTACACATTTTACTGAATTACAGTGAGAGAAAGGAATTCTTTTTAAACACAGTTGAAACTTTCTTAAAGAGTCCACATTATCATTACACAATGTGCGAGTAGCAGTTCTGATGTAATATGAAACACCCAGCGAGACTCTAGCAATGATTAAGAAAGCTGTAGATTACAGGTCAGGTGGCATTTTACATCATACAGTGGATCTAACAAATCGTCAGATATGTTAAATGCACTTCTAACCTTATTAACCTGCACAGAGCTATCAGACTTAATTCTGTTCCTCTATTGGTACAATGACCTTTGGCAACCTGAACTCATAATGTCAACATAAAGGAAATAAGACTATTGCAGCTAGCAGAAGTTGTTCGGGAGTTGTTGTTTTTAAATTCTTTTTCTTTTGCTGATCCATCATTTCCTTACTTCTGCTGTGTCACTGCCAAAAGGATTTTGGAAGGATTTTTTAAGCTGAAAAGAAAAAGAGAAAAAATTGATATGCTTAGAAAAATGAAAATGGAGAAAATACAGGTAACCTTTACTTTTTTTTAGGACATAAATATAACATTTATAGATGGAACAGTAATAATAAGAATTAGGGCCTGGCAAACTAATAATCATAACATTCATCTTCAATCCTGGTATTTGCATATGAGTGAGGATTGGAGATATTTATGCACGTTTTGGAAGAATATCGGCAGGGATCAGTATATAGAAATGCCCTATATTTATTCCCCCTGGATTCTGATTTCCTCCTCCTCCTTCTGGCTAACATTAGTTGGACAACTTTGCTACTTAACTTTACCAGATATTAAGCCTGATACTTAGCCCAAATTCTTAAAGGACCAACCAGGAAAAAATATAGTGCGTGAACTTTGGATACCAAACACATCTTTTACAAAGGAACGCTAGCGTTTTTAGTGAGTGCATTAGATATGCATGTGCTAAACACTAGAGATGCCCATATCTCTAGCATTTAACACATGCTAATCATTAGCGCATGCTAAAAACGGTAGCGCACCTTTGCAAAAGGACCCCATAGTCTTTAAGAGTTACAAGCAATTTTTTCTTCATGACTTCAGATCTACATGGTGTCCAGAAAAAAATTAGACCCCTTACAATTTGTTTAAACATTAGAAGATTTTTGAAAACACATTTGTATAATGTTTTTTCTTTCTTAATTTATAATTTGTATTCAAAGTGTTCAACCTTGACACATTCACAAAGTCTTCAATGCCACTGAGTCGTTGGCTCAATAAATTCTGGGGGTTTCATTAATTAAGATCTCAGCTGTTTTGCGAGCTCAATATGCTGGAGCTCCATTCTATTGAAATATAAAGTACTCAGAAGTGTCTCGAATTTCAGGCAGAAGTTTCTGCTGCAGTAGGACATTTACTGGTTATTTGGAAAAATGTTGAGGTCTCGTTTTTTCCAGACACTGTGTATATTATTTTAAATATGACTTACTACACAGCGTCCTATATTTTAGTTGCAATAGAGAGTAATTAGAATACATAAAGATCGATATTCAATCGGCAGCAGTCATTGTTTTTTTGTGTGCTGACTGTTGCTGGCTAAATTAGACCCAGCTATTCAATGCTGAGCCATGTCTGGGCACTGACATTGAATACGTGCATCTCACTGGACGCGTGCTGGCCACCGGAACTTTTGCAGCTCCCAGATGATATTCAATTGGGATTCACCTAACAACAGTCACAGTCATAGCAAGAAGACTAGACTTGCATCTTTATTAAATGATCTTCATTTTGCCTTAAGTGTAATGAGGTACTTGTAGTGTCGCTAGACCTCACTGCTGTTTTGGACCTTACTGTTCACTTGTTACTTCTTTCTAGACTTTCTGACATTGATATTACATTGTTTCCATGGTTCTCTTATTTCCTCTCAGAGCGGTTCTTCTCAGTCACACTGCCTGTTTAAGTGATCCTTTTCCTATGATGTGTAGTGTCTCTCAGTGTTCAGTTCTTTCCTCTCTTCTCTTTAATATCTTCCTGAGCCCATTTGCCTCCCTAATCCAGAATTTGTCTATTACCTCTTACTTCTACACTAGCAATATCCTCATGTTATCCATTCAGGACCCCTATGACCCAGATTTAAACTCCCTCTAATCATGTCTTGACTCTGTCAACTCTTGACTGATGAATCACTGCCTTTTCAACCCTGCTAAAAGTGTTGCAGCATGGATTACTGGGCTCCCTTTGTTACCACATCTCTGTTACCATCCTTGAAAGGCAACCCACTAGTCTGGTTGGTAGTCAGTGCTGGCATCCACATAGCTAAACAGGCCAAGTTAGGACTGCTATTTACATGATCCTACATGCCTAGTTAGCAAAGTGAACACTGGCACTGAATACTGACGGCATCCAAATAACTGTCAACTCCTTCCCAACTCCACCCATAAAATGCCCCTCTCCTGCCCACTTTCAAAATGGATGATTAGTCTCCATATTTATCCCAGTGAGTGTGAATTAAGTTGCGGGAGTGGGAGGGAGCCTCTCTTGCCCCCTTAAATTGCTTTAAATATTAGGCCCATAGTTCTTACATTCTGTAGAAAACTGCTAAAATCCATTTTTGGCTGTGCAGGAAGTCCTTTTCTTTCCTTGCAATCCACAGGTATTTCCTTTGATTCCTCTTCTGAAGATACAGTGGTAAGACATTCAGCTACTAAATGAGATGTAGAACCTGAAGACAGAGAAACATCTGAAGTAGTCTTTTCTTCTTCCCGCCAATTAAAGAAGTCAAGCTCTGAACATAGTTTTGACTGTTCTTCTAATAGCTGTTCCAACTGCTGGACAGGAAAACAAAAAGAAGTAACTTATTTCTGTAAAAGTTATTATACTATTTAATTTCTTATTACAACACTAAAATTCTGAAACTTTCAGTAGCAAGTTTATAATTAGGGAAGTGGCTGGTGGATTTAAGATTCACTTGCCAAGAGTGCTGGGGAGGAGCCAGCTACTGTAGCAGATGTTCCTACCAACAACATAGAAATGTGCAGGAAGGAAGTTACATAAGTCAATTTTAGACTTCGATAGGAAATTGAAATCTGGATTTTTAATGGTAGCATCTGCAGAAATGTTCCTTATTTTATGTGGAGGACCCCATAGGCAGGCTAAGCTCCAGAGTCCCAATGCATGGATGAGACAAGGATGCAGAGACGAAAACTTTAGATTCTTTGGGATCTCAGCAACATTTGGAGAAGGAGAACCTATTCCAAAAGGAAGGATTCTACCTTAATCAAGTGCAACCTGACTGCTGATACTTATTTATTTTAATTTTGCTCACACCTTTTTCAGTAGTAGCTCAAGGTGAGTTACATTCAGGTACTCTGGATATTTCTCTGTCCCAGGAGGGCTCACAATCTAAGTTTCTACCTGAAGCAATGGAGGATTAAGTGACTTGTCCAAGATCACAAGGAGCAGCAGTGGGATTTAAACTGGCCACCACTGGATTGCAAGACTAGTGCTCTAACCACTACACTACACTACACTACACTACACTAGCAGAACAGCTTTGAAACTGGACCTTGGTGAAGAAAGTTGACATTCAAGAGCACATGGGTTGGAGTGAGGTATTTCAAAGGACAGTGGCAAAATGGAGCATTTCATGACTGTGATTTGTATTACTATTTTTATGACATGTATTTCTCTTGTTAGGCCAGCTGGTGGTGTCTGTCCTCTACTTTAAAGCTGTTGCAGAGGTGACTGTTTTTCTTTCAGCTTAAGCCCTGAGGGAAAGTAACCTGCACTGCTATTGACCAAATACCCTTCAGTGCTAATGCTCTGGGCTCTGATTAGCCCTGAAGTACAAAATCCAGCTAGAATGTGATGGATTACCCTAATCTCAGAGAGGGAGTGTGGAGAGTAAAGACCGCTGCACTGAGACCCTGTTCAAAACCTGTGAGTCGTTATTTTCCTGAACTCCCCAGGTACTACTCAGGTAGTAAGAAAGTGTCTAGTTAGTTTTTATGTTGATACCTGTTAATTTACCTGTTATTGTTTGCTGTTTATACCTTTTTTTCACCATTCACTGTTCCACTTTCCTGATAATAAACCTATTAGTTTATTAGCTCTGTTGTCCTGGACTGGCTAAGAATCCTGGTGGTTTATGTTCTTAGTCTGTAGGTATTTTCTAGGAACACTGAGACCCCTGGGATTGTGGCCCCAGTGTCCTTAGAAACCACCAGGGAAATAACTTTTGAGTGAGAGACTTGCCCAGAAGCAAGAGAAACCCAGTGCAGTGGAGTGGAGGGTATGCCAGTGTAGAGCATGTGCACAGGTACAGGCGGACATGAGCAGTGCTCTTTAGGTGGCTGCAGGGTTAGCTCCAGGTGGGTGCTAAGCGTTTCGTGACAGAAGGCAAATCTGAATGACAAGCATAGCAAGCTAGAAATGTGCTCTGTGTGACACACCCCCAAGCACTCCTGGAACAGTCCCACTCCACCCACATGTATCACGATGGCAAGGCAAGTGTCCCAGTTTCTCTTGCGCACTGTATGGAGACTGGAAAGTTATAATGTATAAAACTAAGGGGCCTATTTACTAAAGCTTAGTGCATGCTAATGGAATTAGCACATGCTAAATACTAATTAGTTTATAAGTACAAAAAGGGCTTATTAGCATTTAGCGTGCCCTAAGCTTTACTTAGCCCGCCCCCCCCCCAGCCCAGTATAAGAGGCTTGGGGAGGCCTCCCCAGTCACATAAGCAACAGCCCAACACAGCAATCAACAACAGAGTGGTTTCCTCTCCTACCCCAGGTATGCTGGCATCTTGCATCTCTCTAATACCCTTGATCGCTGCCAGTAGCAGCACTGCCACTGTAGCAATTATAGCAGTCTGCCTCAGAGCCTCAGCTTTCTCAGCCATACATCCTGACTATGCAGAACAGGAAGTTGCAGCAGAGGAGGTGGGACATTTAGCGGAGAAGGCCGAGGCTCTGAGGCAGACTATTATAATTGCTGCAATGCTGCTACCAGCAGCGATTATGGTAAATGCCAGGGATTATCAGAGGGAGGGAAAGGGAGAGACACTGGAACTGCACCATGAGAGGAGGAGAGGGAGGGAAGGGGAAAGATGCAGGTATTGCTCTGCTGAACCTTTGAGAGGGGTGATGGACAGACAGGAAGATGTTCTGGAACCACATGGGAGATGGGGAGGATGGAAGGGGAGAGATGCAGGATCTACAGGATGAAGAGAGAGAGGTGCAGGTACTGCTGCTGTACCTTTTGGGGGGGGGGGGATGATGGACAGACAGGAAGAGATGCTGGACTAGGTGGGGGAGGGAAGGGGAAAGATTCTGGATCTATAGGATGGAGGGAGAGAGGTGCAGGTGCTGCTCTGATGGACCTTTTTTGGGGAGGGTGAAGAGCAGAGAGGAAGAGGTGCTGGACTTGGGGGGGGGGGGGGAGGAAAGGGGAGAGATGCGGGACCTACAGGATGGAGGGAGAGAGGAAACCGCTCTGCTCTGCTGGACCTTTTAGGGGGATGATGGACATAGAGGAAGGGGTGCTAGACTCCGGAGGGAGGGGATTGTTAGATGTGGACTAGCTGGTGGGAGGGAGAGAAAGAGAGGCTGAACTTGGGGAAAGGGGGAGAGACATTGGACTATGAAAGGGTGATGGGAATTGAGGACACATTGGCCTCAGGGTAGGGGGCAGGAGGAAGGGAAGAGAAAGGGGAGCATTAGGGTGACAGAGAAGAGATGCTGGGCACTGAGGGAGCATAAGGAGAGGGACACAACACTGGGCAGAGAGGGGATATGGACATACAGGAGCAATGCTGATCATGGGGGGGGGGGGGGGGGGTGAGGGATAGTGATACAGGAGCAATGTTGATCATAGGAGGAGGATTAGGGACAAAGGGAATAGGTCAAGGTAGGAACCCAGAGGGGAGATGCTGAACATGGAGAAAAGGACAGGGTCAGCGACACAGAGGGGAGATGAAAGCAGGATGCATAGGGACAGAGAAATGATGAACAGTGGACATGGATAGAGAGGAAATGTCAAATGAATAGGAGATCCTGCAAAGTCAAGAAAAAACAAATAGGGAAAAGCAGACAAGAGATACTGGGACCAAAGCCAATAGAAAAATAATATGTTCAGACAACAAAAGTTAAAAAAAAGTATTTTATTTTGTATTTATTAATTGGAATATGTTAACTTTTGGAAATGTGTATCTCTGATATTTTGCATTTAAGTTTCTACTTCTCTGTTAGTGCTGTGTGCAGAATCTGATTTTGAGGTTTCTAGTTCATATTTTTATTACTGATTTTTATTACCTTCTTCAGATATATTAGTGAATGGAGGAAGACTAAAAAGGGCATTGTGAGACTGAAAGATGCTGAGAACCGCTATATAGATAATGATGAAGAAAAAGCAAATTTGCTAAATAGATACTTTTGTTCTGTTTTCACAGAAGAAAATCCTGGAGCAGGACCGCAATGGACTGGCAAAAGTACATGTGAGAATGGAATGGATATAGCACCGTTCACGGAAGAGAGTGTGTATGAACAACTTAAAAATCTAAAGGTGGACAAAGCAGTGGGACCGGATGGGATCCACCCCAGGATATTGAGGGAGCTCAGAGAGGTTCTGGCGGGTCCTCTTAAAGATTTGTTTAATAAATCCTTGGAGATGGGAGAGGTTCTGTGGGATTGGAGAATGGCGGAGGTGGTCCCTCTTCACAAAAGTGGTGATAGGGAAGAAGCTGGAAACTACAGGCCGGTAAGCCTCACTTCAATTATTGGAAAAGTAATGGAAGCGATGCTGAAGGAAAGGATAGTGAATTTCTTGGAAGCAAATACGTTGCAAGATCCGCGACAACATGGTTTTACCAAAGGGGAAATCATGCCAAACGAATCTCATTGAATTCTTTGACTGGGTGACCGGAGAATTAAATCAAGGACGTGCTGTGGACGTAATCTACTTAGATTTCAGTAAAGCTTTTGACACGGTTCCCCACAGGAGGCTCTTGAATAAACTAGACGGGCTGAAGATAGGACCCGAAGTGGTGAACTGGATTAGGAACTGGTTTGCGGGCAGACGCCAGAGGGTGGTGGTAAATGGAGTTCGCTCAGAGGAGAGAAAGGTCAGTAGTGGAGTGCCTCAGGGATCGGTGCTGGGGCCGATTCTATTCAATGTATTTGTGAGTGATATTGCCGAAGGGCTAGAAGGTAAAGTTTGCCTTTTTGCGGATGACACCAAGATTTGCAACAGAGTGGACACTCCGGAGGGAGTGGAAAGCATGAAAAAAGATCTGCGGAAGCTAGAAGAATGGTCTAATGTTTGGCAATTAAAATTCAATGCGAAGAAATGCAAAGTGATGCACTTAGGGAGTAGAAATCCACAGGAGACGTATGTGTTCGGCGGGGAGAGTCTGATAGGTACGGATGGGGAGAGGGATCTTGGGGTGATAGTATCTGAGGACCTGAAGGCGACGAAACAGTGTGACAAGGCGGTGGCCGTAGCTGGAAGATTGCTAGGCTGTATAGAGAGAGGTGTGACCAGCAGAAGAAAAGAGGTTTTAATACCCCTGTATAAGACGTTGGTGAGGCCCCACCTGGAGTATTGTGTTCAGTTTTGGAGGCCGTATCTTGTGAAGGATGTTAAAAAAATGGAAGCGGTGCAAAGAAAAGCTACGAGAATGGTATGGGATTTGCATTCCAAGACGTATGAGGAGAGACTTGTTGACCTGAACATGTATACCCTGGAGGAAAGGAGAAACAGGGGTGATATGATACAGACGTTCAAATATTTGAAAGGTATTAATCCGCAAACGAACCTTTTCCGGAGATGGGAAGGCGGTAGAACGAGAAGACATGAAATGAGATTGAAGGAGGGCAGACTCAAGAAAAATGTCAGGAAGTATTTTTTCATGGAGAGAGTGGTGGATGCTTGGAATGCCCTCCCGTGGGAGGTGGTGGAGAGGAAAACGGTAACGGAATTCAAACATGCGTGGGATAAACATAAAGGAATCCTGCACAAAAGGAAGGGATCCCCAGAAGCTTAGCCGGTGGTGGGAGGCAGGGCTGGTGGTTGGGAGGTGGGGGTAGTGCTGGGCAGACTTATACGGTCTGTGCCAGAGCCGGTGGTGGGAGGCGGGACTGGTGGTTGGGAGGTGGGGATAGTGCTGGGCAGACTTATACGGTTTGTGCCCTGAAAAAGACAGGTACAAATCAAGGTAAGGTATACACAAAAAATGGCACATGTGAGTTTATCTTGTTGGGCAGACTGGGTGGACCATGCAGGTCTTTTTCTGCCGTCATCTACTATGTTACTATGATTTGTAGTTCCTTGTTTCTTATTTGTTGAGAGTCTGTGTTGTGTGTGTGATCAAGGTGTAGTACATAAGTAATGCCACACTGGGAAAAGACCAAGGGTCCATCGAGCCCAGCATCCTGTCCACAACAGCGGCCAATCCAGGTCAAGGGCAACTGGCAAGCTTCCCAAACGTACAAACATTCTATACATGTTATTCCCGGAATTGTGGATTTTTCCCAAGTCCATTTAGTATTCTGCTATCATGTAGGGTCTGTGTAGAGATCTTGTTGCAGTACTGTTTGTTTTGTTGTTGTTTTTCACTAGCTAGTGCATTGGTGTTTTAGTGCCTGGTGTAACATGTACAGTACTTGCCTTTCTGTGGATGCAAAATATATGTTTAAATTAGCAGCTTGATAGTCCAGTGTGCAGTGTTAGGGGTCGGTATTATTTATATCAGATTTCTTAGGCTACATATTTAACTGCTATATCAAAAGTATTCACCTGTTTTATTAACACAACTTATTAAGGTGTTTATTATAAAGCAAAGTTGAAGATATGTGCCATGTGGTAATTATTTTGCAGGGTACTGTGATGTGTGTTGAGATGTTGACCAGACTCAAGTCTACTTTAATGGCAAAGTTTAAGCTAAGGGATAATGCACATTTATTTAAAAATGTCACTATTTCCAAATGACTCCTTTTACAAAGCCATGGTAGTGATTCCCACATGGTGAATGCGATGAAGCTCATAGGAATTGAATGGATTTTGTCGCATCTGCTGTGCTGGGAATCACTACCACTGCTTTGTAAAAGGAGCTCGAAGTCTCTACAAGTATGTATGGAGTTTATGTTTGATGCAGGATAGACTGTTACTTAGAAATCTGTCATCAAGTGCACTCTAAGGCATTATTAAGGAGTATACCAAACACTACTCACACCTATATGTCTAGTGCCCCCTCATGTTAGGTCTGCCCCCCCCCCTAAAACAAAAGGTGAAGTATGGCTACACCACTGGTACCACCATCTACCTGACCAGGATGAAGAAAAAGATGATTAAATATTAACAGAAATTAGAAATACAAATACAGTTGGAAATAAGAAAAATAGAGGGATTTTAATTAACCCAGTAGTGACTGGATAAATGTCTAATTAGGACACGTAAGGTAAGGTTTCTAGATGCCATAAAAGACTGCTTCATGGAGCAGCTGGTCCTGGAACTGCTTCAAGTCTAGTCCTCACTGGAATGTAGTATCTGGTGCAAGAGACAACACTAGTGGGGTTGTATAGCAATAGTGTTCATAATGCCATCAATTTTGCCTTAATAACTGAAGGGGGGCACTAATGAAAACTAGAGTACCATCTAACTTTAACAAACAGGATGATAAAACAAGGAAATTAAAAAACTAAAAACAGCAGTTGCAAAAGTTAAAAGTTTGCATGCAACATGGAAACCAGGGGCAGACTGGCCATTGGAACAATAAGGCAGTGTCTGAGGGCCCACGGCAGTAGGGGGCCTATTTCCCCCTAGTCATCATATAGTTTTATCATTTTTTTAAGGTGGTTAGGGGCCTATGTCTGGGTGTCTGTTATTTGGACTAATCATAAATTTGTTTATATAGGGCCCTGTTTACTAAGCCGCGCTGTAGGCGCGTTAACTTTTTAGCGCGCGCTAAAAATTAGCACACACTAATGCTAGAGACACCCATATATTCCTATGGGTCTCTATAGCATTAGCACATACTAATATTTAGCACACGCTAAAAAGTTAACGCGCCTACAGCACGGTTTAGTAAACAGGGCCCATAGTTTAAATGTCTCCTCTGTTAATTTTTTTCTCCAGTATTGGTTTTATTTTATACTCACTTTTTATGTTTCTGTTCCATTGTACCCTCAGAGATCTAGACAGATCACAAGTTGATATGTACATATTCACAATACAGTACTGATGCTTGTAAACATACTAGATTCTGTGGTTCGATTTATTAAGAATACTTTTTACTTTGTAGTAAAAAAGTAGTTTTAAGAGCTGTACTTTATTACTTAAGTATTTTGGGGGGATAAGACTTTCTACTTTTACTTCACTACTTTTGAAGATAGTAGTTTTACTTTTTAGTTAAGTACTTTTAAAAAGTAACAAATCCATCTCTGTAAACGTGTATGTTTTGAAATGGCAGAGTCCCTATAAAGAGGTGACAGACTCAGAGGTTAGTTACTCAGACTTGGTAAAACAATGCATTTTACTGCAGTTTTGTAACTAACCCCGAGTTTGTCTCCCCTCCACAGAGATGCTACTCCAAGAACAAAACAACTCTTAACAAGAAGCAGAGAATAAGAACCTTTACAATACCATTACACTTCCTTCCTTAAGCTGACGGATCCGATCATCCAGCTGGAATTCTAATTCTGCTATCTCTTGGTGAACAGCTCGGCGTAAACCTTGAAGTCTTCTTGATTCCTCCCTACAGTAAAGACATATGCATGACTATATAGCTGATACATTAATGAATGAGATGTATTAAATTTCCACACAACATTGTTTTTCTATACAACAAAATATCTTTCATCAGGAGTAGAAAAATGATTAAGTCACTTTGGGCCCTGTTTACTAAGGTGCGTTAGTGTTTTTAGTGTGCCTACACTTAGCGCGCATGCTAACCACGTAGGTGCCTATAGGGATATTGTAGGCACGTACATGGTTAACGCACGTACATGGTTAATGCACATTAAAAACATTAACGCGCCTATAGTGATATTGTAGGCATGTACATGGTTAACGCACTTATAACGTTGCTTAGTAAACAGGGCCCCAACTTAGGTCAAGAATTGTAAAACGTCACATAAAAGAATGGTAATGTTAAGCACAATAGCACAAGTGAGTAATTCTAATATTTTTGGTAGTGATGCCAGAGGAGTGGCCTAGTGGTTACAGCCCCGGTCGTGCAATCCAGAGGTGGCCAGTTCAAATTCCACTGCTGCTCCTTGTGATCTTGGGCAAGTCACTTAACCCTCCATTGCCTCAGGTACAAACTTAGATTGTGAGCCCTCCTGGGACAGAGGAATAAATACCCAGTGTACCTGAATGTAAATCACCTTGAGCTACTACTGAAAAAGGTGTGAGCAAAATCTAAATAAATAATGTAAATTAACTAAATTACTCTCTTCCCCCCTCCTTCTATAACGTTGTGAGCACATTTATATATACACTATGCTTGCAATTGCAAGTGTATGTTATAGAATACTAGTACATGTGCAACTTAGGGGGCAGATACTCTGCCTACAGTGATCAATGTTTTGTTCACTGCCACTGGCTTTAAACCCGGAAATTCAATGCTGGGCCATGTCCAGGCACCAGCACTGAATTTCCAGGTTTGCGGAGCCGGCTTACTGTGATATTCAGCACTTAACCAGCTATGGGTTACTGCATAAAGACAGGACTGACTTTTATGTAGTCCTATTTATGTGGTTACCATGGCCAGTTAAGTATCGAATAGAGACTCTTAACCAGCTAAGTGCTGACTCCATCTCTGGAACGCTCCCAAAATAGCCGGTTTTCATTTCAATGCTAACTGGTTATTTTCAGCAGTACTAACCAGTTAAGTGCACTGAAAATTAGCAGTTATCCCTGAACAGGCGATTAAACCTGACAGGAGCCATTTCTGGCCCATTAAATTGCTTTGAATATTGATCCCTTAAATAATTTGTAATTGGTGCTAAGGGGCATTAATTGGCTCATATTTACAGATATGCTGGCAAAGAAAAATTATGTCTTACCTGATAATTTTCTTTCCTTTAGTCCTATACCAAATGAGTCCAGACCAATGGATTTTGTGCATTGACCAGCACATGTAGACAGAGAGAAAAAGTAGTTCCAAGTGATTTGTCCCAAAGGGTATTGTGAAGCCATAAGATCTTCAGTATTTCTATTAGCCAAGCAGTGGTGCTCATATTCATACTGTCAATTAAGACCAGATATATGTGGCAGAACCAATGTCAAACTCAGCCAGTATCAATTGGAATTATTCAGGCATAACCTCTACTGACATGCAGCAAGACCATAGAGTCAGGAAATGCATTCCAAAAAATACATGAAAGAAACGTGAAAACAGAAACAAAGGTATCTGCAAAAGGAAAATAATGGCAACAAAGACAGAACCTCAAAGTTCCATCCAATTCCAGAAGGAGTGGAGTTCCAAATACAGAATAGCAGTTCTACTTCATGTAGTTGAGAAGTGTAGCTGTACCCATGGAGCAAAGTAATGCAGATGAGGAGAACAGGGTGCCTGGACTCTTATGCCTTCCAGTTGAATAGAATAACTGGGCAATACAGCTGCCAGAGTACTCATGAGTCAATGAACTCATTAGAACAGAGATTAAAAAACAAAACAAAACAGCTTGTGCCATTCCCATGCAATCAGACTCAGGGTCTCATTTTCAAATCACTTAGACTTACAAAGTTCCATAGTAACCTTTCTAAGTCTAAGTGCTTTGAAAATACATCTCTCAGTGTCTTACCAAATATTGGTATGATAGGAGAAATACTAAGAGAGCGAGAGAGAGAGAGCTCCATTCAGATAAGAACATATCTACCCAGGGAGTATGGGTTAAGCTGAGTGAAGCCAAAGCTGGAAAAAAGAGTCAGCAACTAGCTGAGAAATTTCCCCAGAGGCAAAATAGGAGCACCGGGAAAGCAGAGGCCGAGACCAGCACAAAAGGAGTAAATGAGCTAAAAATAGGCTAAGGAAAAATGTAAACAAAAAGTTGTGAAACCACAAGCAGCTAAAGTAATCAAAAATAATGTTTCTTCAGCATTTAGGAATACTAAGTCCTCAGAAGAAGGAGCTTATGAATATGAAAGCATTATGAGAAACTTGCAGAGCAGGAGGTTCCCAACAATTCAAAATGAAGTACAAAACAAAACTCAAGGCAGAATGGCTGAGACATACAAAAATTAAAGGTAAAATACTTACCCAGTTAAGAATACATAAATATTGTCTTATCAGAGTATAAAATTCTTTCAGCCTGTAGCCTTCTCATTATTACTTCTTAGCATAATGGAGGAGAGGGGGGGGGGGGGGGGGGGGGGGAAACCCAGCACCACTAAGTGTCACCCAAGTTCCAGCCAAATCTTTAAAAAAGAGTGGGGAAACCCCATGCTCAACTGATGTCCAGATAGTACTAGGTCAGGAGCTGGCTCAACTGACATCTTGGTAACACTGAGTCAGGAGCCAGCTGAGAAGCACCAAGTAAGAGCTGAACAGTCCATCAACCATCCACTTGGAGACAGAGAGAATACTGACGATCCTATGGGCTGCACAATACCTTTTGGGGTGAATCACTTGGAGCTACTTTCTCTCTTTGTCTACATGCGCTTGTCGATGGATATAACCCATTGGTCTGGACTAGTCTGGTATAGATCAAAAGGAAGATACTGTTCTAGAATATTATAAGTTACATGCTAAAATACAACATTTAGGCAGGTGCATTTATACCTGCCACAGACTAAGCATAAGTGGTCATGCCTAAATGTTGACATTAAACCCCTAACTTTTTACACAGCACTCAAAATTGCATGTGCAAATTTCAGCGTGCACCCAAATTGTGTGTGCAATTTAATTAAACAGTCAATTAGCGCTGATAATTGGGTGTTATCAAATGTCAGAGCTTATTGGCAATAATTGGAATTTACGCATGCATCTTTATAGACACTATTCTATAAAGATAGCATGTACATTTTTCTGCATGGATCTGAAAATAGAGTATGGCTGTGGGAGGTGCATGGGCAGATCAGGGGCATTCCTATGATTTGCACATAGTGTTATAGAATATGTGGGATCCACGCCTATTTTAGGTGCAGGGATTAACACCCGGGTTCAGTTAGTGTAAATCCTCATGCCCAAAATTGAATGCAGATCCCAGAGCTAAGCGCTATTCTATAAATGGCACCAAACTTTAAGCGCTGTTTCTAGAATAATACTTAATGTGTATTTTTTTTGGTGTCCAAATTTGGGCTCCATTTACAAAACTGAGTCCTAAGTGTTGACTTACACTCTATTGTATCGTGGCATCTGGGCACCCAGATGCTTTTAAAAAATAGCAAATGCCCACCATTTTGGGACCTACAAGCTGGTGACATCTACAGAATTGCCTTTTTAATGTTCTGTGTAGGAACGCAGTTACCTTCCTTCCGTTGATAACGCATTGGAAGACAAAGCTTGCTGCTCAACCAGTTGCTGTTCAATTTCCACAAGCTGCTCTCGATAATGCTGGCAGGAATTTTTCATTCTTTCCATTTCATGAACTGAGCACTATGTAGAAAAAGGAAGGCAGAATAAGATATTTCATTTAAAGGTAATGATGAGGTTAGTGCTGCACAGTAACAATATATGTCTGAGCAGATAAGATTCTTGATCCAACCATGCTCATTTTTCTTGCCCCTGGCCCATATTTGGTTTTCATTCATTTCTTTGCCTTGCTTTTATCACCTTCTGTCCCAATTACTACTCCCAACACAACAGGAAGAAATCTTCACAGTATATATAGCAACCAAAGGAGTGAAGGTGGTCAAGGAAGAAGAAGCAGCAGCCAAGGTTAGCACCAATGCAAATTTATTGAGAGTTGACAGTGCACTGCAGACTGACACTCAGTGGATTCTGAGGAGAGACAAGACAGTGCTGTACAATTGTCCAATACTTGATTTACTGAGAATTGGATGACCCCCCCGATGCAGGCAATTGTTCCGAGCTGGGTCAACTCTCAATAAATTCACATTGGTGATAACTTTGGCATCCTCTCCTTCCTTTGACCACCTTCACTCCTTTGGTTGTCAATTACTAACCCCTCCCACTGGTAGGCTGTTAGTGGTGATCACCACCTTCTAGTTAAAGTGTGTGTGTGTGGGAGGGGGGGGGGGTTCCTCTCATCTCCACTGAAATTCTCTCCTTTCATTTCCTGACCACTTCACATTTTTGGGTGTCTGTTAATGTCACCATTGACCTGAACACTACAAATCCACAGCTTGCTATGACTTGCCGTGAATATACCTGGTTTACCATGAATTCTTGGAACATTAAAAGAGCACAATAAAGACTCCTTTTTATGTGAGAAAAGTGAACCATGGTACACATGCTTGAAAATATATATATATATAAATGATGTGTATGTATTACTTGATAGCACTGTGCCTGCCATCTCCTGTTGCAACCATTTGACCTCACCCTTGGACTTCTCATGTTGTTTCTCAATCCGCCAGGCATTCTTTGCTTCCTGAAATTCCCGGAGCAGCTTGTCAACCTGGTTCAGTGACTGGATGTCCTTGTTTCATTGCAGTACAGTTTTCTTAGGTCTCTCTTTCAAGGGTTTGGGCCCCAACTGTTTGATTTTCTCCTCCTACCACTTGATGGTTTCATGTAGCTCCCTGTTCTCCATTTCCACAACAATGCAGACTGCTTGGAGTTCCTCCACATATTTCTCAGCTTGCTTTCTAATCTCCTTCAGAGCTTCAGCCATTTGGGTTTAGAAGAACTCCTTATCCCGTAACCTTCAAGTATACCTAACTGCTTGCTTGGAACAATCTTCCAACTCAGAAATATAGCATTGGGCTTTATCCAAGTCATTATACAAAGTTGAGGATCAATTTGGAACCCTATTGGTATGCCTGGCTGAGGATCCTTTTCCTCCCATGTGTGATATACTATTGCTGATAACCCATCTGGGTTCTGACAGACCACTGAGTCAGGTTTACTGCCACTGAAGTCAGGTCTACTACTGCCTCTGGACGCAAAGGACAATGCTCCTTCAAGCTTGGGTCATGCCAATCTAGCTCCTTTCTTAGGCCATCTCTTTGCTGGGCCCAGATGGTTTCAATGGTTGGAAAATCTCAGCCCAGAACAACTGGATAAAGGAGGTAGGCCACCACCACCACCGCTTGCAGCTGGGCTGATCCAGTCGATGTTTGGAGGGAGACTTGAGCTGTGGGGTACTGTCTCTAGCCCCCATGCACATAAGACAATGCCATAGTTCGTTTATAGTTTATTTGCTGTTTGGTAACCACTCCTCTTTGCTCGAGGTTCTTCACACTACTGGAGTATACCAGCTCTTGGTAGGGCTTCTTGTTCACTTCAACTTACAGTACACATAAGTATTGCCATACTGGGACAGACCAAAAGTCCATCAAGCCCAGCATCTTTTTTCCAGCAGTGACCAATCCAAGTCACAAATACCTGGCAAGATCCCCAAAAAGTACTAAACATTTTATACTGCTTATCCCAGAAATAGTGGATTTTCCCCAATTCCTGTTCTTGGAATGAAAGTCCTCCACATAGTTGCAAGCATGTGAAGTGACCATATTCACACCCCTGGCCTCTAACCCTAAGCAGTCTTTGGCTAGGTGACCTCTTTCCCTACATCTGAAGCAGGTGAGAAAGTATGGTTCCCACATGGCTGGGTCAACAAAGGGTGTGGCCTCCATGGAGACGAATGCCTCCATCGCTCTAACCCCCTCCTTGGGGACGCTGGACCAGAGAGCAGTTTTGGGTCGCTCGGGTTCTCTGATCCTATTTTTCTAATTTCTTCCCAGGATTTCCAGCTCGCCTCTCTTCCTTGTAGGGTTACAGTTCCAATTGTGCTTGATAAAAAGCTTCTGCTGCTTCCAAAGCACTCTCCAGTCAGTTTAGGGTGTGGCCTCACCCATTGTTTCATAGCTAAAGGTAGCCCTTCAATAAATTGTTCCAGGAGAATGACTCTTGCTATATCTGGACCTATCTTGCCCTCCGGTTGGAGCCATCTCCAGGCTACTTCCTGGAGTCTGTAGAAGAAACCTCAGGGGGTTACTTTGACTTGAAGAGACCCTTTCCAGAACCACTGCTGATAAGCCTCTGAGGTGCAGCCTACCCTCTCTAGAATGGCGACCTTTACTTCTGCATAGGTGATTGTCCCACTGGAGTTGGCATCTTGAAATGCAGTTTTGCTGCTACCAGTCTGTAAATTCCCTAAGTAAGCTGTCCATGATGCTTCTTGCCAATCAGAAAGGCAGGCAGTAATTTCAAATTTGGTCATGAAATATTCTGGGTTGTCCTAAGGTACCATCTTCAGTAACACCGGAACCAGAGGGTGTAACCTGGAGAGACTGCAAGGCTTGTGTCACCTGGGTTATGGAGCTCTGCTGGGCTTCCAGAGAACTTTGGAAGGCTTGCTGGTGCTTCCATTGCCTCTGTACTATTTTCTGCAGCTGTTGCTGGCCCTCCGCCAAGGCCTGGAGCAGCCTCTTCATGTTTTGCTGTAGCAGCCTCGCCCAGGAATTTGCACTGCGTGAGAAAGACAAAAATATAACCTGCCTGTCCAGCACTAACTCTATGTCTCCTCATTAACTAATCCCTTTTGCTCAGTGTCCCATCATAGTATCGTTGAGAGGCCCAGAGCCTTGGAGGTCATGGATCTGGCTTCCTAGAGCATGATAAGCTCCAAATCTCACTCCTGACACCACATGTGACACCCTGAGCGAGGGTTGAGGGTAGGCCTGCAAAATAACACAGCTGGACAAAGGTATATAATGAAAACAAGTGTTTTATTAACTGAATCCTGAGGCCTGTTATGTCACAGGGCCTGGAATACAAGGTGAACCACCTCTGTAGTTCAGTACATACAGTCTCAAGCAGGCCTCTGGCTGGCAGGGCCAAAACACCGTCTGTGGCTAGTGGGACTGCCATGACCCAAACACAGTCTGTAAGTTCTTCTCTATTCTTCTCTGAGTTCCAGATCTGGCTCCACCCAGACCTCAGAGCAAGCCTTGTAAATATCAAATCAGGAAAAAAAGAAGGCTTACTTCAGCCAGGTCATGATCATTAAATACAAGTTGTAGCGGTATATGCTGGAGCTTCAGTTCTTCTTTTCTTGGGCCTCCTTAACCTCAGTCTGGCCCTACCTTTTATACTTCCTGGTTCTGACGCCACCCCTCCCGGCTCACTTCCTTCCAGGATGGGACTAGCAACCTTACAGTGGCTCAGGCTAACTGAGGGGTCCTTCTTAAGAGTGAGGGGCAGTGTTCTGCATATCCCCTCACAGTGTCCTTTTTTTTGTCTCCGCAAATATGGTAACCCTAGTTCACTGTGCCTTGCATTCTAATTCCCCTGGTTATCTGGCCTGTTTTTTTGTCTCCATATACTCCCTTCAGGCTCCTTAGCTCAGACACAGGCTTCTTTTCTTCCTTTTGCTTCTCCATTGTGCTGCCTCCTGCATATTTACAAGGACTCTGTTTTCTCTTGTCTTGGCCTTTCCCTCTGGGATTTTTCTTCCCCCTTACATTCATCTTGAGAGCCCATTCCCTATTTTAAAGAAGGCCATTAAAACTTGGCTTTCTGAACTTGCTTGCTGCAGAGTTTCTGCAGCACCAGAGTTTCTGGTGCTGGAAGGTAATACCTCTTGAAACATCTCCTGTATTCCTTCTTCTTGCCCTTCCCTCTCCTTCTCATTTTTTTCTATCCCATTTTAACCTTGGTTAAAATGTATATTATTTCCTTGAATTGTTTTTTAATGCTTTTATTCTGAGCCTCCTTGCTGCACTTTTCAGTCCTATGGTTGGTATAGCAAATGATATATATATACATAAATACATTCTGTGAGATATTCAAAGCGATTTAAATGGGTAGGATTGGCTCCTGCCTCCTTAAATCAATTGGTGCCTTCCAACTGCTGATATTTAGTTGCACTTAACTGGGCAGTGCTCTGACCAGGCATGTTTGAAGTGGGCAGGTCAGGGGTGGTAAAGAGTTGGAGAGAAACTGGCAGTTATGCATGTGCCAGCAACATCCAGTGCCGGCACCCACATAGCTAACCGGGCAAATTTAGGATAGTTTCAAAGTGAGTCAGGTTCACTCCTGTTCCCACTGGACCACCAGGGATCTTAGGTAGGATCAGGAATGTGAAGGGGGTTCTATCCTTGCTGGGGGGAGGGGGGCTGTGTCAAGTGGGTGGGAAGAGGATCGAAGTGGGGGGGGGGGGACACTCGGGAGGATGGGAAGGAGGGAGATCGGATGGGCTGTACACAATTCTAAAAGTTATGTGGGTCCTGACTGAATATTGGCCGGGACTTACAAAGGCTCTAGCAGCCAGAACAACCACAATTAGCCCTGGATAATCAGTGCCTAATGAAGCAAAGATGGCATTAGTTTTTGCATATGTGTGCAGTAACCGCACAGTAATATTTTTAAGGAATTTTTTTAAGGGGTTTGTCAGGAGCAGAGAGAGGGCATTTCTGCACTAACCAGTTGGTTAGCATATGGATAACGTTGGAGCCCTTACTGCCTACAAAATAGGTGGCAGTAAATGCACCTGCAGTAAGTTAAAAAATGCCCACACGCTAAAAGGAAATTGGGATTTTTTATGGCTGTGGTAAAAATGGCCTTAGCACGTGGGAATGACCTACATAAGGGTGCCTTAAAGCCATAGTAAAAGTTTCAACACATTTCTGGAGAAATCCAAAAAATGGTTATCGAGACAGACTTATGAGAACCGTAACTTCTCCTTTCAAATGAGCTATGAGAAATTTGATCTACATTTTTGGATGTGCATGAAACTTGTGACCTGGCCTGGCCACTTTAGGAGACAGGATGCTAGATTCAATGGACCTTGTTCTGACTCAGAATGGCTTATCTTATGTTGTGTAGAAACAGACCACCTCTGTACTGTGTAGCTTACAATATTGTCAAGACAAATATGTAATAGCTTTACTGTGCACTATCTGCTTCAATCTCATCTTTTCTCCTTCTTTTCTCTTTACAGGACAAAGTTACTCTTCTACCTAATTCAACCACTCCCCTCTTGCTGTTTTGTTGCCCTCCCCTCCCCCCACAAACATTTCTCTGCTCCTTTCCTGTGCAGAAAACACAAAGAAAGGGGTGAGCAAGACTGCTCTGCTCCCTAAGTCACTTGCTCACCATTTTTCTCTGATCCTCTTTTCTTTCCTCTGTAAAGGAGGGGAGAGGATGAGGCCGGTCTAGACATTAGAGCACAGAAGGGTTAGTCTGGTCCCTAATGGAGGCCCTCCTCTGATGATATTCTCCTCAAGGCCTTTCCCCCTTTGTCCTTGCAAAGAACAGGGATAAATGGGGTGAGCCTGGACAGAGAGGAGCACAAAGGAATAGCTTATTCCTTAATCTGGTCTCATCTTTCTGTCATTTCCTCCCTTCAGCATAGACAAAAATAGCAAATGTCTTCCCATTTGTTTCTGTGGAAACAGCAGACACAGAGAGGGGCATAATCGAACAGAAACGCCTATCTCCATGGGCGTTTATCTCCGAGAACGGGTCCGTGAAGGGGCGGGGTGGATCGTATTTTTTAAAAGAAAAAGACGCCCATGTTTTATTCGTCAAGGTGTGAGCTGGGCGTTTTTGCTTTTCAGCGATAATGGAAAATGAAATCGCCCAGCTCAAAAACGAATAAATCCAAGACATTTATTCGTGGGAGGGGCCAGGATTCATAGTGCACTGGTCCCCCTCACATGCCAGGACACCAACCGGGCACCCTAGGGGGCACTTTTACAAAACCAAAAAAACAGGTAAAAGAGCTCCCAGGTGCATAGCACCCTTCCCTTGGGTGTTGAGCCCCCCAAATCCCCCTCAAAACCCACTGCCCACAAGTCTACACCATTACTATAGCCCTAAGAGGTGAAGGGGGGCACCTACATGTGGGTACAGTGGGTTTGGGGGGGTTGGACGACTAGTAGCATTAAGCAGCACAATTGTAACAGGTAGGGGGGGATGGGCCTGGGTCCACCTGCCTGACGTCCACTGCACCCCCTAACAACTGCTCCAGGGACCTGCATACTGCTGCTTGGGAGGAGGGTATGACATTTGAGGGTGAAAGTAAAAAGTTGTGAAACATCATTTGTTGTGGTGGGAGGGGGTTAGTGACCACTGGGGGAGTCAGGGGAGGTCATCCCCGACTCCCTCTGGGGGTCATCTGGTCATTTAGGGCACTTTTGGGGGCCTTATTCGTGAAAAAACAGGGTCCAGGAAAAGTGTCCTAAATTCTAGCTCAAAACTGTTCCATTATCGGCGAAGGGCGCCCATCTCTGTTCGCCCGATAACCACGCCCCAGTTCCGCCTTCACCACGCCTCCGACACGCCCCCGTCAACTTTGTCCGCACCCGCGACGGAGTGCAGTTGAAAGCGTCCAAAGTTCGGCTTTCGATTATACCGCTTTATTTGTTTTTGTGAGAAGAACGCCCATCTCCCGATTTAGGTCGGAACTTGGGCGTTATTCTCGTTCGATTATAAGCTGGATAGTAACATAGTAGATGACGGCAGAAAAAGACCTGCACGGTCCATCCAGTCTGCCCAACAAGATAACTTATATGTGCTACTTTTTGTGTATACCCTACTTTGATTTGTACCTGTGCTCTTCAGGGCACAGACCGTATAAGTCTGCCCCGCACTATCCCCGCCTCCCAACCACCAGCTCCGCCTCCCAACCACCGGCTCTGGCACAGACCGTATAAGTCTGCCCAGCACTATCCCCACCTCCCAACCACCAGCCCCGCCTCCCACCACAAATGACATAGACCTAAAACCCAGTGATATAAAGATATAAACAAATCTTTTTCTTTTGTAGTTCCCTAATACTTACTGGAGAAATTGTCTTCAAAGAATCCTGCAGAAGTTTCAGTGTTTGCAAGAGTTCAGACTCAATGTTTGTATGGGTAGAGCAGCAGATCACAGGAGTACTTTGCATAGAAGTTACAGGACATGTCCGCAAAGCCCAGCAATGATGAATGCAGCAACAGTGAGAGCAATGACTGCATTTCTTAGACCAGGCATCCTGGACATTATTATCAAATACTTCATATTTCCCCAAAGATCCACTGTCAAGACTCGTTGCATTTGTAGGGAAACAAAACCCATGACTCTGAGAGGCAAAAAATTCCTTCAAGTGGGCACAATCATTCTCCATTTCCCTTCCTATACTGTCAGTCTGAATGGAGGAATCTTTTACTCTTTTCTTCTGTGTGCCAAACCTTAAAGTTAAGTCTTCTTCATCCTCTTCATACTCACTATTTCTTAATGATATTGATGTAGATTCATAAGAATTCTCCTTAACGAAATATTCATTAAAAGCAGCATTTTGCAAACCGGACACCAGATTTGAAGACATCTGAATGGTGACAGATTTGTAAAAATTAGTACTTGTTTCGGTAATCTGGATAGGAACCTTTGACTGAGTCTGTGAAATTTCTGTTTTGCTAGTGGGAGGCTCTTTGCATTGTACACAGTCGGATTCGAACTCATCTTCAGTACTAGGAATGCTAGGGCATTTGGTATGAGTACTTAAATTACCACACATATTTTGGACTGGAGAAGGTGTCGATGGTGCATCTGAATGCATCCTTGCCAATGATCGGTCCATGTGGTGTGAATCCATATCCCATACAGAGCCTAAAATAGGAACTGATTTAAGAGCCTCATTGTAGACATCTGGGCTAATTTCCTTTCCCTGCTCATCTTCCTGAGTATTCTGTTGCTGTAAGTTCTTACACGTCAGTTCAACTTTCTCATTCAGAGGTTCCTTACCTTGAAAGATTGTGTGTACCACATAAAACGGTATAAAACAGTCTGATTTGGCTGCAACAGTGTCAACTGCATCCAGATCACTGACTTGGTCACCTGTTGCTGATGTTCCCACGCAGCTGAAGACATGTTCTCTTGCTTTGATACTGTTCTCTGGCTGGTCCGTATCAAGCTCCATGCCTTTTCTGCAACTGCCAGGCAGAAATGGAACAGGCTCCTCTTCTTTTCCATCACCATAGTTGTCCCAGACTGTGTTCGGAGTCGCCTTCATGAAATCGTGTTCAGAGTCTGCCATAGTAGAGCTAGATGTAGCATCTTCTGATTCATACTTGCAATCCTGGTAAGAAAATATGAAATCAAGACTGCATTGCAGCTTTGCTTGACTATCGGAGCTAATATTGAAGGTTTCAGGAAGGCATGAGTTCTGAAAGAAAAGTAAGATGACAGCTGGGTTTCAGTGTAGTTATCAGTATCATTGCATCATTAGATAATCGCTTAATCAGTACCTAATAATGAACATTCTTATTCAATTATACCTATCAAGCTGTAGCTGTGCATATCAAATGAAACTTAATTAGAAATATATGGTTGATGGACATGGTGCTCAGTCATTCATGGAGAGATTAGTATCTGTAAGATAAGAAGTGTTAAGGGCACAGGGAGAACTCCATTTCTATCTTGGATGCATACACATTTTTCAAGTATTTTACCTCGCAGATAATGGTCCACTGGCTTTATTACTTACCATAAATAGGACACGAGTAAAAAGAATTACCAACATTTAAAAGATGTGTTTTATATTATGTAAGAGAGCTGAAACTTGATCCAGACAAAAAAATATTTTAAGATGTGGAGGAATTAGCCATCCAGAGACGCAGAAGACACTTCGAAGGAAACAGAGGAAAAAGTGAAAGAAATAAAAGTTGTGTGGCTTTAAGAAAGTGAGGGACAGAGAACAAGATGCAGCCAGGAGGAGAAAAAAAATATCAGTGAATGGTAAGATTCATTGTTTGGTCTGCAGAGCTGCAAAATTACCCAGTTTAGCTTAGTTTATTCCAACATTTTATATTATTACATTCAAAATGATGGGGGGGGGGGGATGCCCATCTTCAAATCCTTGCTCAAAACCCACCTCTTCAATGTCGCTTTCAGCACCTAACCATTTTACATCTATTCAGGAAATCTAGACTGCCCCAATTTGATTGACTGCACTTTTTTGTCCTTTAGATTGTAAGCTCCTTCGAGCAGGGACTGTTCTCTGTGTTAAATTGTACAGCGCTGCGTAACCCTGGTAGCGCTTTATAAATGTTAAGTAGTAGTAGTAGTAGTAGATTGCTTAATATTTGGAGTGTTCAGCATCCGCATATATCGCTGCTAAAACTCACTGAGAAAGGAGGTTGGGAAATAAAGCTGGTGCTTGGCAGTCTTCTATGCTATGTGCCCTGATCATGGCTGGATAGATCTGGATGGGCTGCAGTGGGCTTAGATGGCAGCTCCAATAGTTGGGAAATAAGACAAATGCCGGGCAGACTTCCATGGTCTGTGCCCAAAAAATGGCAAGAACAAATCAAGATCAAGTATGCATATGTAATATTGCATCATACCTTATGCTATGAGTTTTTCTTGTTGGGCAGACTGGATAGACCAAACAGGTCTTTATCTGCTGTCATCTATTTTGTTACTATATGCATGGAGAGAATGAATGTGGCTTACAATACATTAAAAGAAAAGCCCGCAAATCCTCCAGGTGCCAAGTTGCCATGGTGACTGAAAAATTGGGCCTGGCGCCTGGGTCTCGCCAGACCACCACAAGGCAGTAAACAGCTCCATTCAAGCTACAAAAACAGCAACGGCTCAGCTCACTCTCTCTTCCTCTCCAGCGCTAAGATCATGCGACAAGAAGCGGAGGAAGTGAACTGCGGCACAGTGAATCACTTCATCTTCCTGTCCCGGCTTAGACACAACTGTTTATGTGAACCATGATACCAAGGTTCACATAAACAGTTGGGTCTAAGCAGGCACAGAAGAAGGAAGTGGCCCACTGTGCCGTGATTCATTTCCTCCTTGCCGGGGGGAGCTCAGTGGGAGAGGGGAAGAGAGAGTGAGCTGAGCCTCTGCCATGGCTAAACATGAGAAGGGGCAAGAGAAAAGGTGAGTGTGCAATGGGGGATTGGGGGTGAAAGTAAGGGGTGAATCATGTGCCATCAGGCAGACTAAAGGGGTGCATCATGTTCCATGGGGGGGTGGGGACTGGGGGCAGAGAAAAGGGGTGAATGTATCATGGAGGATTTGCGGGCAGAGTAAGGGAGTGAATGTGTCATGGAGCGGTGCAGTGGCAACATGGTTCGGTGGTTTCCTAAAGTCCAGATCCCACATCGTAAAGATGTCAAACCAGACATCAGCCGCCTGGATCCTGGAATGTGGAGTACCACAGTGCTCCACACTATCACCAATACTGTTCAATGTAATGATGGCACAATTTGGCAAAAAACTCAAACTAATGGGTCTGAACCCACTCATATACGCAGATGACATTACTATCTTCATACCTTTTAAATACAGGATTACTGAAATATTGGACAGAATTAAAAAAGGACTGGACCTTATTTAGATTTTGCTCACACCTTTTTCAGTAGTAGCTCAAGGTGAGTTACAATCAGGTACACTGGATATTTCTCTGTCCCAGGAGGGCTCACAATCTAAGTTTGTACCTGAGGCAATGGAGGGTTAAGTGACTTGCCCAAGATCACAAGGAGCAGCAGCGGGATTTGAACCAGCCACCTTATGGAAGAATGGGCAATCACCTTCAAATTCAAACTTAACAGAGACAAATCAAATTCCTAGTTTTATCCAGCCCATATAACCCCACATCCCAGCAAAATTTCACAACCAACAAACCTTTCAAATTGAATTAAAACTAAAAATATTGGGAATCATCCTCGACAAACACCTATCACTGGACAGTCAAATATCAGCAGTAATGTCAAAATGCTTCAGAACACTATGGAAACTGAGAAGCATAAGAGACTATTTTTCCAAACAATCCTTCCGAATAATGGTTCATTCTACTATACTATCACAACTAGAGTACTGCAACGCAGCATACATAGGATGCAAACAAAGAACACTAAAATCACTACAAACTGTCTAGAAAACGACAGCAAGACTTATACTCAAGAAGTTGAAATATGAAAAAGTGACCCCACTGCTCAAAACACTACACTGACTGCCAATCAAGGCACACTTACTTTTCACAGCATGCATAACACTCATTTACAAGATACTATTTGGGATGGCACCCGAATATATGCTAGATCTGATAAAACTATCCCCAAGAAATGCTAGCCCAGAAACCAGGGAATATCTACTTCTGCATCTATCCAACTGCAGAAACATAACCTACAAAACTATCTATACAGCAGGATTTAGCTATCTGGCCTCCAAATGGTGGAACTCAATACCAAAAACCACAAGAAACATCACAAACTATCTTCAGTTCAGATAAGAACTGAAATCCTACCTCTTAAAAACAAATTCTACAGTTAACTGATAAAACCACAGCCGTCTCCCCCATATACAAATTGTACAAAAACGAATTGTAACTCACCAGATGTAATTGTAAGCCACTTTGAACCAAAACCTGTGTTTGGATAACAGTGGGATACAAGAATACATAAATAAATAAATGGGTGGTTTGAGGGCAGAGTAAAGGGTTGAATGTGCCATGGGGGTGGGGACAGCAAACTGAAGGCTAGCCATGGGGGATAGGGTGAGGGAAAATATACAGTGATACCTGGGGGAGAGGGTGAGGAGAAAGAATAAGAGGTTTGGGTATTGCATGTGGGAGAAGACTTTAGGGGCAGACAGAATTATGGGTTATGTGGGATTTAGAGGGAGAGAAAACTGCATTTGAAGTGAGAGAGGCAACTGAGGAAGCTGGAGTCTGAGAAAGAAAAAGGCAGGTGGGGGGAGGGAGAGAGTGCTGGGTATATGTGTAATGTAGGGGATGGAACAGGAAAGAACAAGAGGTAGGTGTTTGTGTCCTTTGGGGAGAGTGCGGGAGTGAGTGTTGGGTGGATGGGTATTGGGGAGAAGAAGGGAAACTTGAATGTCTGTGCTGTGGGGGTGGGGTAGGGATAGAGCCTTCCAGAGTTTAAGATTGAGATAAAAAAAGTATTACGTTGACCCGCATTTGGACTCGCACCACCCCCGACATTGGTTCACCAGAAGATTGGGCATCCATTTTGTCCTCCTCCTTGTTTAAGAAGCAGCTTTTCTTATCTTGTACTAAAACATTGCTGTCAAAAGACATGCTAGTTTTTTTCACATCTTGTATAAACAAGAATAGGGAGTGGAGGTAGGGTGTGCAATGATGGTGGTATGGTGAAAGTACATATCTCAAGTCTTCGGGTCTTGTTGTATTACACCAAAAAACTGAGCACAACATATTATTTAAACTATAAGATTTTTTATTTCCTTTTTTTATTTCTATTTTTATGTTTTCTGATAACTTTGGATAAATTCATTGAATGGGAAACCGAGACTATAGTTGAAGCCCAGAATACTTAGTGAAATTAAATTTTAACTGCCAGACCCTCGACCATTCTTCTAACGTTCGGAGATCCCTTCTCATTAGTTCTACTCCATCCAGGGTATCCACTCTATTGACTATTTTCGTGTCATCCGCAAAAAGGCACACCTTTCCTTACAACCCTTCAGCAATATCTCCCACAAATATATTAAACACAATAGGCCCCAGCACCGACCCCTGAGGAACTCCACTGCTCACCTTCCTTTCCTCCAAGAGGATTCCATTTACCACCACCCTCTGCCACCTGTCGGTCAACCAGTTTCTTATCCAGTTCACCACTTTTGGTCCTAAGTTCAATCCTTTCAGCTTATTCACGAGTCTTCTGTGGGGGACCATATTAAAGGCTTTGCTGAAGTCCAAGTAGATTACATCTAGCGAACATCCTTCATCCAGTTTTTTGGTAACCCAGTCAAAGAAGTCAATAAGATTCGTTTGGCACGATTTCCTTTGGTAAAGCCATGTTGCCTCGGGCCCTCTAACCCGTCGGCTTCTAGAAAGTTAAACTATCCTTTCTTTCAGCAGTGACTCCGTTATTTTTTCCTACCACTGACGTGAGATTTACTGGTCTGTAGTTCCCTGTCTCCACTTTTGTGAAGTGGGACCACATCCACTTGTCTCCAATCTCATGGAACCTCTCCCATCTCTAAAAATCTATTAAATAAATCTTTAAGAGGTCCTGCCAGGACCTCCCTGAGCTCCCTCAGTATCCTGGGATGTATTCCATATGGCCCCATAGCTTTGTCCACCAGATTCTCCAGCTGTTAATAAACTCTTTCTTCCGTAAACGGCTCAGTATCCACTCCATTCCCAGATGTTCCCTCGGCAGCCGACCGCGGTCCTTCTCCAGGATTTTCCTCCATGAACACTGAAGAGAAATAATTGTTTAGCACATTTGCTTTATCTTCATCACTCTCCACATAGCCATTCTCATTATCTTTCAGTCTCGCTATTCCATTCCTATCTCTTCTCCTTTCTCCAATATATCTGAAAAGGTCTTGTCACCTCTCTTTATATCTTTAGCCATTTTTTTCTTCCGCTCGCACTTTCACTAGCCTTATTTCCCTCTTCGTTTCTTTGAATTTAATTCAATAATCTTTTCCATGATCCTCTCGTTGCGTTTTTTTGTATTTCTTGAACAAAGCCTCTTTTGCTCTTATTTTTTCAGCTACTTGTTTGGAGAACCATATAGGCTTCCTGCTTCTCTTGTTTTTGTTTACTTTCCTCACAAAAAGATCAGTCACCATATTTATAGCAGCCTTTAGTTTGGACCACTGTTTTTCCACTTCTCCTTCACCGTCCCACGTCAACAGCTCCTTCTTCAGGTATTCCCCCATTTTATCAAAATCAGTACGTCTGCAATCCCGCACTTTTTAGTTTTGTGCGTCCGCACTCCGCCTTCTTTCATATATCAAACCATATGGTGTGATGATCACTATTACATAGGTGGGCACCCACCCGGATGTTGGAAACACTACCTCCATTTGTGAGCACTAGATCTAGCATCAACCCTTCCCGCGTGGGTTCCGTCACCATTTGTCTGAGCAAGGCACTTTGACAGGCATCCACAATCTCCCTACTTCTTTCCGATTTTGCAGACGGGACGTTCCAATCCACGTCAGACGAATTGCAATCTCCCAACAGTAGCACCTCCCCTTTCATACCAATCTTTTGACTATCTTCCATCAGATCTTTGTCTAACTTCTCAGTTTGCGCAGGAGGTCTGTAGACGTCCCATGCCCAAGTCATTTAACCCTCCATTGTTGCAGGTACATAAAAACAAAGTACCTGCATCTAATAAATGTAAACCACTTTTGGTGTACCACAGAAAGGCATTTTACATCAAACCCATGACCCATTACCCTTTATTTACAAGTGGCTCTACCTTGCTTCTTCCAAATCTAGAAAATCGCTGATATATGCTATTGACACGGTAATGAGTTTCATGTGACTGATCAGAGTGTAATTGTCTCTTACTTGTTGAGGCAAATGCTCTGGTGGTTCTTCCAGAAATCCACTGCTGTCAGATTGGCAGCTGCTTGTTCTTGTCATCTCAGCTTCTACCAAAACAACATAAAGTTCAGATTTATTGCAGATTAAGTATTTTGTAATCTACATATGTACATGCTAACTCCGACTATGCTCTGCCCAAACTCCTCTCCTGGGCACGTCACCTTATCCGCACAAAACTCAAACACTTATAAAGCACTGTTGATGAATTATTATTCATCCACAGATTTAAAAAATCATAGCACTGCTTCATAATGCATATTTCCACCCACTACAGTATACAGAACAGGTTGTATTTTGTCCCCCTGGACACTTTAACAGGGTGGATTACGGTTCCTTGGGATAGTAGAAGTCAGATATTGTTGGGGTTGAAAGGGTAAGGGGGGGGTATTTCAATTGATCATTGTTATTATAGTTTTCTATTTGTGATTTATAAACAACAGTCACACACAGGATATTATTCCTTTTAATACTTTAAGAATAAGATTTAAATATTAAATCATAAATTTTTGAGGCTTGAGCAGATTAGGACAGAGCCCATTGGGATGGGGCAAGGGTGGGGACAAAGACAGAGTCTATGGGGACAGAGCCTGCGGGGATGGGGTAAACTTTGTCTCTGTATCTTTCTCTAGATCTGAAGACATTCATGTTTGTACTTTTAAACAGGTTTCATTTTAGTAGGCTTATAAAAGATGCAATGCACCCCACATTAAGCCTCATAGCATTAAAATGTCTGCTATCTTCACTCTCTTGTGGGATCCTCTCTTTGGTTCCTAGAGAATTGCTGCTGGAGTTTAGGGCTGAGGTTGAGGGCATAAGAACTTAAGATAGCCATACTGGGTCTAGCTCAGTATCCTGCTTCCAGCAGTAGCCAATCCGGTCAATAGTACCTGGCAGAAACCGAATTATTAGCACCATTCCATGCTACCAATCCTAGGGGAAGCAGTGGCATCCCCCATAACATACTATGGACTGATTGAGCAGCTGTCCACTGGAGGGATTTGGACTGATTGAGCAGCTGTCCATTGGAGGGATTAAGGCATGACACCTCCTTAATTCCCCAGTAGTTGCTGTCCTCATTCAACGTGAAATCAGCAAGGGATACCACCAGGCTCTCTGGCAATGTACTATAGGTATTCTTAACAGAGGAGCAGTCTAGTGGTTAATGCAGTTGACTGAGGACCAAGGTACCCAGGTTCAACTCTACTTCAGTTCTATTTTTCCATTTAAAAGTGAGCCCTCCAGGGACAGAAAATACGTGGGGGGCATAATCGAACGGTGGTGCCAAGTTTTCCTGAGTGCGTCCTCGCAGGACATCCCCGCGAAGTGGCGGGGAAACCCGTATTATCGAAACAAGATGGGCGTCCATCTTTGGTTTTGATAATATGGTCGGGGACACCCAAATCTCAACATTTAGGTCGACCTTGGAGATGGTCATCCTTACAGATGGTCATCCCCGGTTTTCTGCGATAATGGAAACCGAGGATGCCCATCTCAAAAATGACCAAATCCAACTCATTTGGTCATGGGAGGAGCCAGCATTTGTAGTGCACTGGTCCGCCTGACATGCCAGGACACCAACCGGGCACCCTAGGGGGCACTGCAGTGGACTAACTGATGCACTAACTGAATGGAAAAAGCCCTTCCCTTACCGAACCCTTAGCGATTCAGAAGGGAACGGGCATGCATGAAGGAAACCGCATGCAAATAAGCTGCTCACTGTTAGCTCATTTGCACATGATTTCCTTCCTATGGAGGGGAAGCCAGTGCAGAGCAGCCAAGCATTATGTGTGGCTGCTCTGCGCATGCCAAAGATGGCTTTATACATGCAGACAAGCTGCATGTATAATAGCCATCTACAACCTTAGAAAAATACAAGTCCAGGTGAAAATGTCCAAGTGCTTGTCAGGGACGTCTTTTTTTTTTTTTTACAGTATGGGTGAAGGACGACCTTCGCTATGCCTCCGTCCCTGCAACGGCAGTTGAGGACGTCCCTTCGCTATGCCTACGTCCGTCCAAAATGTGGATGTTTCTGTGAGAAGAATGTCCATGCCTGCTATGCTTCTGACACCCCCTTTATTTGCTTGGATTTTGGATCACAAGTAGCAGCAGTGAGAATTGAACTGGCCACCTCTGGACTGCAAGACCAGTGTTCTAACCACTAGGGCTCTCCTCCACTCCACTCCCTTGAAAGTTGGCCATCTGTGTGTGTGTGGGGGGGGGGGGGGGCAGTTCAGGACGTCCAAAATGTTTGAAAGAAGGATGTCCATGCTTTTGCTATGCCTCCGCTGACACACATATACCTCCCCTCCCAGGGACCTGGATACTGCTGCGATGGACCTGAGTATGACATTTCAGGCTGGCAAAAAAAGTTTTTAAAGTTGTTTTTTTCAGGGTGGGAGGGGGTTAGTCACCACTGGGGGAGTCAGGGGAGGTCATCCCCAATTCCCTCCGGTGGCCATCTGGTCAGTTCATGCACCTTTTTGAGGCTTGGTCGTAAGAAAAAATGGACCAAGTAAAGTCGCCCAAGTGCTCATCAGCGACGCCCTTCTTTTTTTTCATTATTGCCTGAGGATGCCCATCTGTTAGGCATGCCCCAGTCCCGCCTTCACTATGCCTCCACCATGCCCCCAGGAACTTTGGTCGTCCCTGCGATGAGAAGCAGTTGTGAACGCCCAAATTTGGCTTTTGATTATGCCGATTTGGGTGACCCTGACAGAAGGATGTCCATCTCCCGATTTGTGTCGAAAGATGGGCGCCCTTCTCTTTTGAAAATAAGCCTGTTACTGTACCTGAATATATAAGATACCTACAAGCATGAAGGCTATTGAAGTGGTGTACATTCAAGTACATTAGGTATTTTTCTGTTCCTGCAGGGCTCACAATTAAAAAAAAAATCAATAGCTGAGGCAGGATTTAAATTACAGACCGGTGGTCTCCATCCCACTACTGATTAAAGTCATGGAAAGGATAGAATCATACAAACTAATGGATTACCTATTACTCCACGCAATCTTTATCAAACCCAATCAGGCTTTAGACCACAATTCAGTACAAAGACTGCCTTTATATCTTTTATGAGCAAAGTCAGAAAAGAGATAAGCCTGGGAAGAAAGGTCCTAATACTCTAATTCAACATGTCCAGCACATTTGATGTGGTGGACCATGCTATTCTACTCAATCTACTGGACAATATTGGAATTGGTGGAACTGTGCTAAACTGGTATGCAGTATTCCTTAGCTTAACCCTTTAGTGTCCAATGTTCCCATCAATCTGTTCCCATATGGCTTATTATGGGAACATTGGACACTAAAGGGTTAAGATCATACCAAGTCAAATTAGCTGATAAGATCTGACCCCCCCCCCCCGGCCCCAAAGTGTGGGGTATTCCAGGGCTCCCCACTTTCACCAATTTTATTCAACATACTGATGGCACCTTTAGGAAGAAACTTAGAATTGAGAGGACTACGATCATATATATACACAGACGATGTTATGATAGACATTCCATTTGATGGTGATATCAAAAACGCAACCGCAACAAACCAGACAGGACTTCATCTAATGGAGAAATGGGCTTCAACTTTTAGACTGAAACTAAACAAAGAAAAGAACAAATTCTTATCAATATCAAGCCCAAATAATTCCATATCCTCTACCAACTTTACAATCAGCCAAACCAGCTATCCACTGGAAAAAAAACGCTAAAGATATTAGGAGTCCTAATAGATCAGAATCTAACATTTGATGACTAAATGTCAGAGGTCACCAATTAGACATTAGGAACCCTATGGAAATTAAGAAGAATTAGAGGCCTCTTTACAGCTATGACATTTTATCTTCTGATCCAGTCACTGATACTAAAAGAGAATCCACAAACGTGGAGAACTCAAAAAGTCCCACGGAGATACTCAAGTAGAAAATGAAAGTGGGAAAGAGAACCAGGATTCCCAAAGACTGGACCACGATGATGATTGAAACGAAGCAAAAGTTTATTGAACAATAAATGACTCGACACAACGTTGTGTTTCGGCCAGAAGGCCTACATCAGGAGTCTTAATGTTCAATTGAAAAAATGATGATGAAAATCTTGAAATAGTCTATATGTTTATTCGAAATATGCTGAGAATCCAAAGATGGTGGATTATAGTAGCCTTTAAAAAGACCGTTGTTAAAAATCTGTGTGGAGTCTCAAAATAGGCAGTCTCTGACAGTTGACACCATTGAGCCACTCCCTTATTGTGATCATTACACTGGTTACCTGTGAAGACTAGGGTCCACGTTAAGATCATAATCATGGTTTTTAAGATTTTACAAGGCATGACCCCAGATTATATGTATACTCTAATAGACCTTCCACTAAGAAATACCTTATGTGGAGCCCAAATGTTTCTCCAGCTTCACCTCCCCAGCTGCAAGGATCTGGTGTATAAATCAATGTATGCAACTGGGTTCCCTTACCTTGCAACAAAGTTGTGGAACTAACTACCAGTAGATGTAAGGAGAATAACAGACTACCTTCATTTTCGCAAACTGGTAAAATCCTACCTATTCAAAGCATTCTCACCAGAAGATGGATAATTAAATTGTCTAGATATAAGACTGCACACTAAGGACACTACTTATTATTCTATTTGGACACTACTTATTATTCTATTAACTAAAGAGTGTTTAATTTGTATTGATTAGCATGAACATATTAAGAGTGCGATCACTTATTCAAGTTACCAGAGACCAATTGGAACATTATTAACATACTACTATATTGAACCAAATTTGTTCGGATAATGTAGGATATAAGAAGTAAAGGAAAGTAAATTTGGGTCCCCTGGTTCTCAGCCCATGGCCATTTTATAAGATGGAAGTTCCTGAACTGCTATGTAGACATCCATATCCCTTGTTTTCCCTGTTCATAATTTGGATGTTTCAGTTTCATAGGAGCCAACATTTCAAAATAATTGAGGGCACTAAACCCAGTGAAAATTACCCCTTCCTGGACACTGTTAAGGAGTTTGATAAATATTGGGAGTACTCAAGCACCCACAGAACTGGCTCCTATGTTCAGTCTGTAAAACGGATATTCATGCTGGACATTTCCAGCACATGGACATCCATCTCACATGTTTGTTAGAACAGTTTGTATCCTGTTCTAAAACACATGTGAGATGGATGCCCATTTGTGAAGTACTGACTTGAATATCCATATTCTGAGTTGGATGGCCTTTCTAAATGTCACTCTATACACACTTTGACTACTGTTCTCTCCTGCTCTGCTACTAGTACTACCGTTTGCTGAGTCTGCCTTCTTCTGCCAATGAATTATGCCAACAATGGAAGTTGCAGCAGGCAGCTGCTGTTGCTCTTTTATCACTTTGCTTCTGACCCAATCCTTTTTCTCTGGATCTGGTAGGTTTCTAAAAACTAGGCCTGCTCCTTATAAAATAACCCATGTACTCCTAGTTAAACACATCCCACACCAGGAGCAACAAATCATTTCCTCTTTCCTCCCCCTTTTTTTTTTTTATCAGCTGATGGACTTCTTTTTATCTTCAGGTTTTGCATTAAAATATGCAAATACTGCTTTGGAAAAGGGAGGCTTAGCATTGTGTGCTGGCATAACAGCTTCTAAAATAAGGACACTTATAAACTTAATTAAGTGCTCCATGTAAAATCCAACTGGTTACTGCCCTCCTAGGAACAATTTAAGCAACTTAACTCTTCAGCTAACCTTTGAGAGCTCTATCATGCAAGTTATGCTCCATTTAATTAGGTTTTCTATAGACTTCCCTTCAGATAGTGCTGAATGCTTCAAAAATATGTTCACTGAAGTTCATGGTTTTCATAATGATCAAATTTCTTAACACATACATCATCTTTCAGAATGGAACAGTTCATGTCCTCTTAAAGTGGAAGTCATGAATATTGAGTCTTCTCTGCATAAATACAGGTATAGTACTGTACTGCTTCATAGCCTTTATTGTCCTAGACAAATGATTCACTGTTATTACTCATGTTTTAATCCCTCTGGATGGGACTCATTGTCCTAAAGTGCCTCTGCCAAGCTATCACAGGTGGTACAAAGGGGGTAATTCTATAAATTGGATGTTAACATTGCATGTGCTGAATGCATGCATAAATGATTTGAAAAATATATATATATGTTTGTGTATGTGTACATTCGGTAAATGCATTCATAGCTTACAAAATCCCCCAGATTCAGTATAGGTTGCCCAAATTTGGACACAGAGCTAAGATCTGCATGTAAACTAATTAGTTAATTAAGCACTAACAATCAATTGATGTTAATAAGCAATTATTTGGTAGTAATTAGGAGTTATGTGCAAATTTGCCCTACACCCTATTCTATAACACGTGCACCTAATTTTCATAACTTGTGACTCAAAAGGGGGCATGGCCATGGAGGAGAGCATGGGCCGGTCAGGAGTGTTCCCAAAAATAGGTGTGATGTTATACCATACCTGCTATCAGTTGGGTGTGAGCATTTACACTAGCATTTGGCAGGCGTTAAGTGCTCGTGCCCAAAGTTAGGTGAGAGAAGCTTGCCAAGCTAGTATTCTGTAAAAGGTGCTCTGTGCACAGTGCCCTTTACAGAATACTAATTTAGCATGGATCATGCTGGTCCCTAACTTTGGGCACCATTTACTGAATTGGGCCCACTGTGTATCATAGGAGCTGACTCTCTGGGTGCTGTGGGTGCTTAAGCACCCCCAATATTGAGAAAATTCTTTGTATGTGTCCAGGGAGGGGTTATTTCCACTGGGTTTAGCACCCCCAATAATTTTGAAAAGTTGGCTCCTATGCCGTGTATGTCAGTTGAGTGTACACATAGGTGGAATCTGGGTGGACCCTCAACAATTGCAATTGCATTGAGGCAGGGAATTCGGTCATGCCCTTGAACTATAAATCCCTGTAATCCCGTAGTTCCCTGTGATAGGCTCTTTCAGAACACATGTTCAGCTCCCATTGTCTTTTGGAACTCTTTCTGTTGGCTTGTCCTGATCTTTGTGCATGCTGGGCTAGCTGCCCCCCCCCCCCCCCCCTTTCTCTCCCCATCAGGTCTGTAAGAGTCTACAGTATATCTCGTCAGTGAACTGAAACTGCCTATGCTGTATTTTGCTATATGATCCCCTTTAAGCTACTGTGATACTATAAAGATTTTATCAGTGTATTAGTATAAACAGCATCATTATTCAGCATGTTGCTGCAATCTCCCAGTCTCTTTTGCTTGAGAGAGAGAGAGAGAGAGAGAGAGAGAGAGAGAGAGAGAACAGACTCCCAGTTTGCAAGGCAAAAACTCTTGTCCAGCACATCTGAGCTGTAAGTTATTGTTCCTTGTTTGCTTACTGCATTAAAGAAGATTTTGGTTCAAGAGTTGAGTCTTCTCATAGTGATGTTCTACACACTGGTTTAAGCTGCATATCATTCACATCCAGTGAAAGGGCAGAACAGAATCCAACATCCCAAGAAATAGGGGTCATTTAAATAGGTCTATATATAATTTTTCTCTTAAATTTCCATCATTTAAAAATGTATCATCAACAAGGGCTCTTGAAACATCTTTTTTCTATCATGCGGTGTCTCTCTGGAATACTTTAACAACTCAGATAAAATCTCCGTTATCTTATAGTTAGTTCCAGCATTCCTTGAAGACCCATCTTTTTGCAAACTATCTGACATTACAATTGTAATTTTCTTCCTCCTTGGAATTTATTGAAATTGACGTTAATGTATCTTTTTCTCTCTATTCTTTTTGTAAGCCACTCTGGACCAAAGTAGTTTATAGTTTATTGAGATTTGCTATACCGCCATGCCTAACTAGGTGGTGTACAAAAATAAATCCAAAACAACGTAAAAGGAAATAGAAAGGAACTATAATAATTGACAGGAAAGTAAATAAGAACAGGCAGAAGAACACTCACACCAACTGACAGAAGGTTAAGGATGGGTAAAAATAGGAGAGGGGTAGAGAAAGGAAGGAAGTGGGGGGAAAGGGGAGAAAATCTACAGCCCAGATCAACCTCAGGCTAAGGGAGGCCAAAGGCCTGTTGGAAAAGGCATGACTTTGGTTTGGTTTTAAAGCTTTTGAAAGAGGTGTCAGTATGGATATCCAGAGGGAGTGAGTTCCAGGAGGATGGAGTGGTAAAGAAGAAGGTATGATGCCTGGTAAATTCTAAATGGGCAAATTTGGGAGCAGGAAGAACCAAATGTCAATCGTTGAGCAACGAGAAGACAAGCCAGAGTGATGAGATAGTGAGTAAGGATAAATATTGCGGAAGGCCAAGTCTGAAGGCTTTGAATGTGAGAAGTTTGAAGAGGACTCATTGCTTAATGGGTAGCCAGTGGAATTTCTGTAATAGAGGACAAACACGATCGCAATGCTGAGCGTGACATAGCAAGCGAATAGCAGTATTCTGGATAGACTGAAATTTCTTGATGTTAAATTGAGCACAGCCCAAATAAGTAATATTGCAGTAGTCAAGTTTAGTAGTCAGTAATGCAAGGATTAAGGAATGACACATTTCAGGTCTAAAGTAATGACAGATTGTGCAAAGCTGACGAAGGACAAAGAAACCAGATTTGCAGACATTGGAAATTTGAGGGACAAAGGTAAGCTGTGAATCAAAAACTCTGCCAAGATAATGAAATGATTCTACAGGGTTTGCAGGAGAGCCAACAAGATCTAAGGAGTGAATGGAGTAGAAAGCCCACCAGTAAACCAACACGTGACTGTTTTTTCCTTATTCAATACCAATGTGTGTTTGGAAAGCTACTTTGAAATGAGCGCCAAAAATCTTGGAGTGGCTTAATGGAGAGATTAAGACGTTGGGAAAAGTAATAAAATATTGTCCGCCACCAAAGTACTGGGATTTATTGAGATATAGGAGAGTAGACTCATTTGGATTGGGACTTACAGAATAATATAAATTAATGCACATATCTCTGGCATTTAGGCATGAAGGCTTACATCAGTTGCTGGTGTAAGTGTTTGTGCCTAAAATACTCGTATGTTTTACTGTTCTGGGATCTTGCCAGGTACTTGTGACCTGAATTGGCCATTGATGGAAACAGGATACTGGACTTGATGGACTTTCGGTCTGTCCCAGTATGGCAGTACTTATGTTCTTATGCCCAGTTACACTAGTATTGTATAGAGGAAAGCAGGTGCCTACTTTCTATTATGGAATAGGCACCAATATATACGTGAACTGTTGTAGAATTACCCACCATGTGTCCATGATTATAATGTAAGAAAGTGAAAAGAGGCGACTGTTTCTAATGTTCTTGTCCATTCAGTTTTATCCTCGTTCCTGGCTCATGTTGCTTTCTTTTGCTGTAGTGCACTGAATTTATTTCATTATACAGTCTCCACTCTCTCAGCACTCCAATTCCTTATTTCGCTCATGTACCCTGAAACACACTCAGATTGAAACCTCACAGTGTGATGTTCAAAGGAGCTGAGGCTGCTGAAAGTAGCAATTGGTGAAGATATAAAGTAGGAATGATGAGGAAAAGTAAGGTTGTCAGACTGTAAGGGCTTGATTTATTAACAGAAGGCAAACACTGGGAGATATTTGTGTTTTCCCAGATTTTGACTGTCATAAAAAAAAGCTGTCGTGCCAAGGAAAGAAACAGTCACACCCTCTAAATATAGATGTTCACCAAGTATGAGGAAGGGAATAACAAAAACATACATGTCAATTATTCAGCTGTGGAGATAGTGGGTTTCTAAAAACATTGCCAATTTATGCAAGTAATTCAGAGCAGACAAGAAATAATATTTCATTTGGATACAAACACAGAACAAGACTATTATGAGAAGAAACTATATTCATTGCAAGCACTATACCATTGAAGAAGAGTGTTATATATACATTGTTTAAAGACATCAAGGCAATAAGGAAACAAAGTATTTATGGACTATATGGCACTGACCCAAAGTGGGGACTGATGATCACACGATTGGAAAAGTGCTTTGAAGATTTGACAGAATATATCTAAAGTGATTTATCGTAGGACCATTGAACCATTAGGTCATGAAATCAACAGGAAAAAGATTGTGAATATATGTTAAACTTTATGGTCTTGAAATTCTGTGAAGACATGTATCTTAATTGGGATTTGCATAATTGATTAAGTATGGTATGATTGGATAGAATGACTGGATTGTATGATTAGAGGAAAATAAGATAAGATGATGATCATGGTAAAACGTCTTTGCATAGTAATGATTTGATATAAGAATATAATAAAATTATAAATACATTTCATTAGTATAGTGGTTACCTAAAACTAATAGATATAGAAAAGAATATTGATGACACATGAAAAGCATTTGGATTGGTGCACACATCAGTATTAAGCTAATTATCTGTATCTTCTGTATCTGAGTTTTTGTATTAAGAAGATAGGATTTTGTAAAAGGGTATTAATAATTAGAAAGGTGAACAATCATGCTTTTTGTGCAATCTGAGAGTTTAGTGATTTGTAAAAACCTTTTGTGGACATTAATGGGCCGGATAACATTTTATATATATTTTAGAATGGAAAATAAAGTATTGTGATTTCAAATATTGAATGTATATGTAAAGGGTCTTTATAGTGATCCTTGATTATAGATATCTAGAGACTAATTACAATTTGAGTCCTTTTGCTATAGTATTTAAGGAATACATAACTTACCTTTACTATAGGTTCCCCAGTGCGATGTTCCCTCTAAGCTGTGCTGGAGTCCTCCACCTATGTTCCTGCCAGTGGGAGGAGCTGTGTCAGTATCACATTTTCAATAGTGAGGGATAGGCAAATTCTGCAGGAATCCAGGAGACCTGCCTGTTTCTAGCAATTGAAAATATGATAGTGAAACTGCTCCCCATCACTGGCAGAAATATAGGTAGAGGACTCCTGCAGAGCTTAGGGGGAACATTGCCCCAGTCCCACATGGTGACAGCTTATTGTATAATGGCATCTGAGTGCTCAGATTGTGTTATGGAATAGTAGCACAATACAGTATCAGCACATCTTACACCCCTGCAGATCCACCAGCCATAGACCTGGCTTAACTGCAGTCAGGAACACATAAAGTTACTCTTGGAACTGGGAGCCCTGCCCATGTCCCGCCCTCCTATGTCATTATGTAAACCATTATAGAATAGTGCTTAAGTGCCCTGCTCGCAATGTCACAAGTGTAAGTGTGCACTTGCACAAGCACTAGAATTCTGTACATATATGAGCACAAGGGGGCGTGTAAATGGGGGTGCCAGTTACAGAATTGCTCTTCACTTGTTTAGTGATTACTACTAGATGTATAAATCCCTTTGAATATTGGCTCAACAGAGTTAGGAAAATCCAGCATACCTGATTGCTGTAGCCATATAGTCCTATTAATTATGGTGGATCCTTTTTCACTCTTTCAAAAATCTTTCCCTGTTTTTTCAAAAATGTTCTATCTTGCTCAGGGCTGTCCCAAGGGCTATGTGAGCAGTGCTGCTGCAGAGGGATCCTTGTGCATTGTCTCTTCCTGTGGTGGCCTCAGTGCAGTGGCCAAAGCAGGGCCACTAATGGGAATGTCACCCAGGGAGCTTTTCCACTAAGGATGCTCTTGATCTTGCTCACCCTATATCTCGGCTCGTTCTGTATTTGAAAAGCCTACGTTAAAAGGTTCTAGATGTATGTTTATTTTTAAGGCCTTCCTTACTCATAAAGCTCTTTGAACAGAAACGTCAAATTGTTTGGCACTGAGCATTACACTGCATGCTCTTCACTCGGCCTCAGAACGCCATCTTTGCATCCCCTCAGTTTTTTTTATCTCAATGCATTCTTTTCCCTTTCACCAGCCTTATGGAATGCTCTCTGTCCATCCATGGTGAGTTGTCATTCTCTAAGGCCGCACTGAATACCCATCTGTTCTCTCTTGCCTTCCCTGGAGTGGCAAAGTGACTGGCAGTGTTGGCATGGGTGGCCATCCTTACTTTTCTCCCCTCTCTGTTTTTCCTTTTTCATCTATTCTAGTCACCGTCCTGTTTAATATTGTAGTTCGCTCTCTTTTTTCCATTACTTAGTACGTAAACTGCTGTACTAATGTTGGTCGAAGGGCGGTATAGTAAGTATCTAGTAAAGATAAACATCCCGCTTATGTCACTTTTATAGGGTCAGTGCTGCTATACAAGTGCCCAGCTTTGAAGAGGTGTTTCTATTTCATGTTAAGGGCTTCAGTAGGTGTCTTAGGATAAGTTGCCTATAGGCTTAGGAGGAATCTAAGAAAGTATTCGTTCACAGAGAGGGTGGTGGAAGCATGGAATGGCCTCCTGGTAGATGTCATGGAGACAAGGACTGTGTCGGAATTTAAGAAAATGTGGGATAAACACATGGGATCCCTTAGGAAAAGGAAGAGATAGTGGTTACGGAGGATGGGCAGACTGGATGGGCCATTTGGCCTTTATCTGCCATCATGTTTCTATGTTTCTAAATATAAGTTACGGGCTAACAAACTGTAAAAAGCCTGTAGGTCAATTGATTTGTACAATTTTGTAACAGCTACCAATAGTTACTGACTGACCTTGCTATTATCAACTCAGAAATTAAATTAATAGAGAAACCCTATTGTTACTCATTTGTCTCCCATCATTGAAGATCATCTCCCTGTTTTTAAGCTGGTTTCAGGTCAAACTGCAGCTTCTGCAACCAGGTTCTGTCTTTCACAACTTTAATCAAAGGGACTTTTCAGTGCCAATATAAGACTTGGCATTTTCATTAACCTGTGATACAGTGTGGCAATGTGAGTTGAGGTTTAAAGATTCTTAGCTTGCCTGATGCTGACAAATGCTACACCTCGCCTCTACAATGATTTCTAACCTTTGCTTTTGTGTTCACCTTGGAGGGCAGGCAAGCCAGATTCATCCAGTTAATAATGAGCTCACTTCTATATTCCTGACATGAGCTAGATTTACACAGAAGGCACCTGCCATTGCCTTAATCAGCACTATAATGGACACAGACATTGAAAAACTGGAGCAATATGTCTGTTGTTTGAAACTATGTTCGGATCTGTCCAATACCTTGGCAAGAGCATTTTATATTGATTATGAAGTTGCTGCTGTAAAGCTGGACATTCATTCCAGCGAGGAGCAGAAAAGAACATGCAAACTCTGTGAAGTACCTAGGAGTCTGTCTGGATTGTTTCCTAAGCTTGAAGAACCATTTATCCAAGATCAGGAAAATGATGAAGAAGTTAACAAATTTCCTTCATCAACACACGTGAACCACACTGGACAAAAGTGCAAAGAACCTCCTGACCTATGTGTTCTCCACTGTGTAGTCACCACAGCAAGATGCTGGATATACAGCTAAACAAAGTGAGGCATCATGGCAAAAGAGCATTAAAATAATAGAAACATAGAACAATGTAAGCAGATCAAGACCATATGGCCTATCCATCTGCCCATCCATGCCATCTACTTTCCCTATAACTCCCTTAGAGATCTTATGTACTTGTTCCAAGTTCTCTTAAATTCAGGCACTGTTTTTGTCTCCACCACTTCCACCAGGAAGCCATTCCACAATTCCACCACCCTTTCCATGAAGGAATATTTCCTCAGGTTACTTCTGAGTCTATCACCTTTCACCTTCACCCTATGCCCCCTCGTTCCAGAGCTTCTTTTCAATTGAAAGTGACTCACCTCCTGTGCATTTACACTATGTAGGTATTTAAATGTCTCTCACATTTTTCCTGTTCCCACCTTTCTTCCAAAAAATACATATTGAGATCTTTAAGTCTGTCCCCATATTCGTTATGACGAAGACCAATGACAATTTTAGTAGCCGCCCTCTGGACCAACTCCACCCTATTTATATCTTTTTGAAGGTGCAGTCTCCAGAATTATACACAATATTCTAAACAATATTGCACCAGAGTCTTACATAGGGGCATCATCACCTCCTTTTTCCTGCTGGCCATTCCTCTTCCTATGCACCCAAGTATCCTTCTGGCTTTTGCTGTTGCCTTTTCTACCTATTTGGCCACCTTACTATCATCACATATGATCACACCCAAGTCCCGCTCCTCTTTCATGCACAAAAGTTCTTCCCTCTGGTTTTTGCAGCCCAAATGCATGACCCTGCATTTTTTTTTTTGCATTAAATCTAAACTGCCAAATTCCAGACCATTACTATAGCTTTGCCAGGTCCTTCCTCATGTTATCCACACCATCGGGTGTGTCTACCCTATTGCAGATTTTGGTATCATCCACAATGAGGCAAACCTTACCAGACAGCCCTTCAGCAATATCGCTTACAAAAATGTTAAAGAACTGGCCCCAAGAACCAAACTTTGAGCACACCACCGGTAACATCTTTTTCCTCAGAATGTGCTCCATTTACCACTACCCTCTGTCGCCTTCCATGGATGGAAGGTATAAAAAATTACAGGTTAATAGCAAAGGAAAAATAGAGCTCTGGATGGACAATGATAACATCCCAAATAAAGAGCTCATCACATATCTTTGGGAAGCAGTACCAGGCTGAACTAGATTTTTTCAAACAAGATATGGACCTCTTTGAACTAGATATGAGCTAGATGAGGAAGATCTTTTATACTGACTGAAACAGAGCAGAGCAAGCAAAAAGTGGAGGCCTAGTGTTCAGACCACTGAGCTTAACATCCAGGAGTGCCAGATTCAAATCCCACTACTGTCCCTTGTGATACTGGGCAAGTCACTTAACCTTCTATTACCTCAGGTACAAAATTAGATGGTGAACCATCCAGGGACACAGCAATACCTAGTGTACCTGAATGTAGCTCACCTTGAGCTACTACTGAAAAAGGTATGAATACAATCAAATCCTGCTTGTGACTGTGAGGACAAACAATGGAAAGTATTAAAGAAAGTCTCCTTCCTGCATGAGAGTGCTTTGCATACAGTGAAGGTATTGAGTATGTAAATGTCTATTATACATATTTATTATGGATGTCCTGAGTACTGAATTTGGCCAAGCCTGGCTACTATATGCTCCTTCTACCATCAAACTATTATTGAAAAGACCCATCTCTTTAACAAGGCATACCACAAAGATCAACAAATATGAACTCTTATACAAATATTCAGAAATGCCTTACAATATATGCTTGTTAAACTACTAGTATGTTTTATCATTGTCATGTTTACCCAAGATCCTTCTGTAATGCTAAATGTATATTTTCTTATATGTTTCTACTATTCATGATGTATTGTAAGCCACATTGAGCCTGCAAAGAGGTGGGAAAATGTGGAATACAAATGCAATAAATAAATATCTACCCCAAAATACTTTCCTCATTAATACACAACACCCAGAACCCTTAGTACCCGTGGTTTAACAACTGTCATCAATCAGATTTAAAAAAAAAATCATTGTATATTTTAATAAAGCAAACCAATACCAGCTATACGATGTGTTAATATTCAGAGCAGTGAGAGAGAGAGAGATACTGTATTAAGTGTTACATTTTGTAGTGTAATTCTCACCTGTGGTTTTCAGTTACAGATATAATTGTATGTGAAGATGAGGCCTCCAAGCAGGAAAGCCACTTTTTTTCTCAGCGCCCTACCACTCATCCCAGTTTGCTTTATATCTAGCCATATAAGGGCAGATTCAATATATGGCACCTAGATTCTGCGCGGAGATACGTGCATAAATTAATTGGTGTAACAAGGTAATCAGCATTTTTAACAGCACTGAACAAGCAATAATGAGCATCAATTGGCAATTATCACAGTTTATGCACAGAAATTGCTAAGCGTATTCTATAAAGACCTAAATTGCAAAGCGCATAGTTCAAAATAAACATGCGTAGCTTAAAATGTTTATGGGCATTTTGTGGGTGTTCCCAAATTTCCATGCGTAATTACAGAATATGGGTCAGTGCGTCTAAATCTACGTGCACTGATTTACACCAGGTTTTTATTGGCGTAAATGGGTGCACATAGATTTAGGCACTACAGTATCGACTATGTGTATTCTATACACCCGTGCCTAAATCTTATAGAATACACTTAGTTCCATGCAGATTTTTTAGATGCCCTACATAGAATCTGGGGGATAACAGGTAAGGTGGGGGACTTTCTCTTCTGAGGTGAGAAATGTGATTTTAAGGCTCATTTTAGATGACTTTTCATTCCTGAAGGGAGCATAGACATTGAAAAGTGTCTCCTGCTGGAAGAATGCACCCCATTCTTAAGCCAGAATATGTGGGCTACAGTCTCACTCTTAAATGAACTGATGCCATTGTAGACTTGCATTGTACCAAAGAGCTTCTTTCTGCAGCTTCTAAGATATTCTATATAGGCAACATATTGAGGTGCACTTGAAAATTCTTTTTAACCAGGCCAGAGGCGTCTAAGGTAATCCAGACCTATTTCTGTAACTTTCTACCCTATGTTCCTGCTCTTTGACTTCATTTCCTGTCTTTGAAAAATAGTTTTGCAATGACAGCTATGAGGATAATATAGTAATCAGCAGTGTAATTCATTCCAAAAGTATGTCTGAATAGAAAAACAAGCTGTATTGTAAATATTTGTAAGTCCTGAATTAAGCTATTTTCTTCTCACCCTATAAAATTGTTTAGTACATTTTAGGTTTAGTAATGCTGCATTTCTGAGATGTGGTCACCAGGTGGCAGCAACTGGCAATTTACAAGTTTTGAATTTACAGATTTGGTCTACACCAGCAGCATAAAAGTTGGAAGCAAGATATTAACATGCAGTTGCTAGTGCTGCTTCATTAGGAGGGAGACATTTTAGAAGGCCAAAAATATTACGAACTAACGGTTAACTGGATGTGGGAGAGAACTGCCCTTGGTGCAATCAACTTGGTCACGTAATGGAGGTTATTCTAGAGACATCTGCACATGTAACTAGCAGCATTTGCATGTGTAGATTGCATATATGGGTAAATGGGGAAGTTCAAAATTCTGCAAGTTACATGTGTAGATGCTTCAGTTTGCAGAGATTTCAAGGGGGCCTGGTTTTGGCAGACAGAAAATGTACACATGCAGTTCCATTGTACAATGGGAAAATACATATATATATATATTTTAAAAAATCTCAGTTGGCTTTTGCACCAGCTGCAAAGCATGCATAGTTTCAGCCAGAGCTTCGAATAAGGGATTAAGGGAGTAATTCTATTTGAAGCCTGTTTTAATCCATGCTAGTGTACAGCGGCAGACTAACCATTTGGGCAACTGGGTAGTGCCTGAGGGCCCAGAGGCTCTAGGGGGCCCAGATGTTCTACCTAATTGCTCCCCACCACCGCATACTACAACCTCCCCCCCCCCCCCCCCCCCCCCCCGATCCTACCTTGGAGGGCCCTGGTGGTCTAGTGGCCTCTGCGGGGGGACAGGAAGGAACAACACTCTTTCCTGCCTGCTGCCGCTATCCTGCCTGGCGCCTCCGTGTTTTAAAATAGCTGCTGAGACTCCCTGCGGAAGTCTCGTGAGATTGTCAAGACCCGTGAAACTACTAAGGGAAGTCTCGGACACCATTTTGAAAACATGGTGGCACTGGGCAGAATAGCGGTAGTGGACAAGAAAGACTGGGGTTCCTTTCTGCCCCCAAAGAAGCTAATAGACCACCAGGGCTGTTCAAGGTAGGACCGGGAAGGACCCACTGAGGCTCAGGGAACTGTGGTGTGTGGGAGGGGGTGGAAGCTGTGCGGGCAGTGTCCTAGGGGGGGGGCACCGGGCAGTGTCCGGGAGGGCCCAGTTCACTGTCAGTCCTCCTCTGCTAGTGTAACTGGATTACATAGGTGCATATGTTTTTAGGGGCTAGCAGACCAGCCATATAGCTGATATAAATGCTCACGCCTAGCTTGTTAAAGAATCTGCGACTAGTATTCTATATTTAAATATTTTAACTGTGCACCTTACCCATGCTCCACCCAGACTCTGCCCAGGTGTACACCCACCTTCAAACTATGGGGTCCTTTTACTAAGCTGAGCTAATTGATTTAGTGTGTGCTAATGATTAGCATGCACTAAATGATAAAATGTCCCTGCCAGCCCAGGTTGCAGTGGGGGCAGAGAGGAGTGGGGAGGCAATAATTGATTGCTAGCAGCCAATTATTGCTGTTAATTGGCTTATTAACCAATGAAGTTGCACACGCATCTCTCGATCATGCCCAAATTTTGGTACATAAATTTGGGCTACCTTCACAGAATTCAGGAGTTAATGTGCCATATTATCACAAATGGAAATCATGTGGAGGAGCATTTTCGATATGACATCTAAATCCAACTTTGGACGTTTTGCTAAAAACGTCCAAAAATCAAATGATGAACATGGCCATTTTCGAACCTGAAAAAAAGTCTTTCTTTTTGTTTTAAAAATGGCCATTTCTCAGATGTTTTTAGACATTTTGTGCTCAGTGCATTTTTCTAACCCATTGGGATGTCTGGGGGTGGGGCAGCATTCTTAGTAGACTGGCCATACAGACATTCCAGCAGAGCAGTGGGGCATCCTAGGGGGCACTGCAGTGGACTTCGCAAAAAAGGTCCCAGGCACACATCTCACCATTACCCCCTTATATTGTCTGAGGAGCCCTCCAAAACCCATGAAAACCCTATGTACCGAACTGTACACCACTACAATTGCCCTATATGTGGGTACAGTATATTTTTAGTGGATTTTGGAGGGCTCACATTTTAGAGTAGGATATGCTCCTGGGACCACTTCTTAATAGCGCACTGCTCCAACCACTAGGCTACTCCAGGGACCTGCTTGCTGCTCTAATAGGACTGGCCATAACATCTGGTGCTGTCATAGAGGCTGGTATGTACTGCTTCTTTCACATCTTTGGGGGAGTAGAAGGGGGTCAGTGACCACTGAGGGAGTAAGGGGGGGGGGGGGGTCATGCCATAATCCCTCTAGTGGTCATGAGGTAATTTAGAGCATCTTTTTTTAATCACATATTCATTATTGAAACAGGTCCAGATCAAAACGTCCAACTTTTAGTCCTGGATGTTTTTGCTTTGTTCCATTATGGCAGAAAAATGTCCAAGTTGTGAGAACGTTCAAATCCTGCTCCAACATGCCCCTGACACACCCCCTTGTGATTTGAACACACTGCAGAGGAACTGCATAGAAAAGCATGTTTCAAAAATAGCGATTTGTATATTTTTTGCAAGAAAAATCTGCTACTTTGTGCCATTTTTTAAAAACTTTTTTCTGTTTCGAAAATGAATCCCAAAATGTCATATTTTTCCTGCTTGTTATCACTTGTAACCAACATACAACAACATTGTCATTGACCTTATCCTATATCATTGCAAATGACAGTTCACCCCTACAGGAAAACTTAAATGGAGTGGTTATAGAGCAGCTCTTAGTACCCCAGCCCTATTGTTCTCAAGTACTTTGGCTCATAGCCATTTACTAAGGAGCCATTTAGAGGAAGAGAAAACTCACAAGCAAATATTGGCACAAATCTGTTTGCCAGAGTTTTATAAGCAAGCTCAGATTTATAGTCAGATCTGCTGTACTTGTCAGTAAACTAAGCCTGCTGGATCAGAGCTGCCCTTTATTCATTGCCTATTGTAAAAGCTCCCTTCAAGAGAGTTACCATACATTTGGTAAGATCTTTGGAGAAGACCATCTGAGGCAACTGGTACATATTGGAAATTATAGACCCATGAGTCTGACGTCGGTGCCGGAGAAAATGGTAGAGGCTATTATCAAAAACAAAATTACAGAGCATATCCAAGGACATGGATTACTGAGACCAAGTCAGCACAGCTTTTGTGTGGGGAAATCTTGCCTGACCAATTTACTTCAATTCTTTGAAGGAGTAAACAAACATGTGGACAAAGGGGAGCCAGTTGATATTGTGTATCTAGATTTTCAAAAGGCGTTTGACAAGGTACCTCATGAAAGGCTACAGAGGAAATTGGAGGGTCATGGGATAGGAGGAAATGTCCTATTGTGGATTAAAAACTGGTTGAAGGATAGGAAACTGAGAGTGGGGTTAAATGGGCAGTATTCACAATGGAGAAGGGTAGTTAGTGGGGTTCCTCAGGGGTCTGTGCTAGGACCGCTGCTTTTTAATATATTTATAAATGATTTAGAGATGGGAGTAACTAGCGAGGTAATAAAATTTGCTGATGACACAAAGTTATTCAAAGTCGTTAACTCGCGACAGGATTGTGAAAAATTACAGAAGGACCTTACGAGACTGGGAGACTGGGCGGCTAAATGGCAGATGACGTTTAATGTGAGCAAGTGCAAGGTGATGCATGTGGGAAAAAGAACCCAAATTATAGCTAGGTCATGCAAGGTTCCACGTTAGGAGTTACGGACCAAGAAAGGGATCTGGGTGTCGTCGTCGATAATACACTGAAACCTTCTGCTCAGTGTGCTGCTGCGGCTAGGAAAGTGAATAGAATGTTGGGTATTATTAGGAAAGGTATGGAAAACAAGTGTGAGGCTGTTATAATGCCATTGTATCGCTCCATGGTGCGACCGCACCTTGAGTATTGTGTTCAATTCTGGTTGCCGCATCTCAGGAAAGATATAGTAGAATTGGAAAAGGTGCAGCAAAGGGCGACTAAAATGATAGCAGGGATGGGATGACTTCCCTATGAAGAAAGACTAAGGAGGCTAGGGCTTTTCAGCTTGGAGAAGAGATGGCTGCCAATCCAGCTGTCCACGACAGCTGCCAATCCAGGCCAAGGGCATCTGGCAAGCTTCCCAAACGTACAAACATTCTATACATGTTATTCCTGGAATTGTGGATTTTTCCCAAGTCCATTTAGTAGTGGTTTATGGACTTGTCCTTTAGGAAACCGTCTAACCCCCTTTTAAACTCTGCTAAGCTAACCGCCTTCACCACGTTCTCCGGCAACGAATTCCAGAGTTTAATTATGCGTTGGGTAAAGAAATATTTTCTACACTGTAGTTTCATCGCATGCCCCCTAGTCCTAGTATTTTTGGAAAGTGTGAACAGACACTTCACATCCACCTGTTCCACACCACTCATTATTTTATATACCTCTATCGTGTCTCCCCTCAGCCGTCTCTTCTCCAAGCTGAAAAGCCCTAGCCCTAGCACTGCCCAGTGCCTGCCCAGGTCACGGCACTAAATGCAGGTTTCATGACCTCATTTGAGAAATCCTAGCATAAAGCTTCAAAGCTAGTTTTTACAACTGAAGTACTTTGTAAGTCAAATGTAAGCATAAAATCAAAGATGCACCCTAAACATTTTCTGCACTAAACAGTTAATGCACCTACTTTACCCCACACTAACTGATCAGCACAGGATTAGCATGTGAGCTCGTACCACCTACAAAATAGGTGTAAGTAAGTGCTCACATGCTAATTTTTTAAATGGCTGTGTGCTAATGGCAAAATTAGCGCATGGCTATTAATTAAAAAAATAGGAAAATCAGCCATTTTCCGATTGTAGTAAAAATGGCCTTAGTGCATGGGAAAGATACACATATGGGTACATTAAGGCCACTTTTTACAGCAGCTTAGTAAAAAGACCCCTAAGTGACTCTGGAAGATTTTGCCTGGTACTAAGATGACACCAGAATCAAGGATTTATTATTTTTAACGTTAATGTCTATGGTGAAATGTCTCAGTTCTGAACCCAATCATAGGGCATGGGTTTTCTGTGGATACAGAATATACATTCCAGAAAGAAAAAGTGAGAACCACAGTGCAGTTTATAATACCAAAATAAAAGCACTTTTAATCATTTTATTTTGGTGCTATGAACTATGCTATGGTTTTTGCTTTGTTATTTTGTTTTTAAACTTTTTTGGTATGCGAGTAGCTTACATATCCTTCGTTTTTTATTTTTCTGCAATATATATATATATATATATATATATATATATATATAATACCATTCTGGTTAATGCATAAATCTATAAATGGCGCCTAAAGAATCAGCACCAAAAAAAAGCATAACAGTATTCTATGAATTGCACCTAAAGTTAGGCACGGTTTATAGAATAGCATTTATGCCCAGGGATTGTGCCTATATTTAGGTGTGCCCATTTGCACCAATGAAAATGTGCTGCAAATGCCCACACCTGGAGCCCCCTTATTCTATAATTATGTGCATAAAGAAGTCACACCCGCAATCTTCCCCAAACTACCCATTGCCCTCTTATTTCTGCGCCCCTTTTCCTGATTCACACATAAAATTTAGGCATAGATCCCGCACCTAAATTTACATGTATATATGTTAATTGAATCTTTTAGTGCCAATATGTGCTTGTTAAAAAGCCAACTATTTGCGTTAATTAGCTCATTATTATTCAATTAACATGCATGTGCAAATTGGACGCACACCCAAATTTGCATTTGCATTTTTTAGCATTTTTTTTATAGACACGGAGGAGAAGCCTAATGATTAGTGCAGCAGGCTTTGATCCTGGGTTCAATTCCCACTGCAGCTCCTTGTGACTTTGGGCAAGTCACTTAACCCTCCATTTCCCTAGGTACAAAAATTTAGACTGTGAGCCCTCTTTGGACAGGGAAAGTATTCCCAGGTTCTATATATATCGCACCTAGGGGTCCTTTCACAAAGGTGCACTAGCGTTTTTAGCACATGCTAAAGATTAGAGATGCCCTTATATTCCTATGGGCGTCTCTAGAATTTAGCACACACTTATTTTTAGCATTCACTAAAAATGCTAGTGCGCCTTTGTAAAAGGACCCCCTAGTGTTCCGCACCAAAATCCAAGCATATTCTATAACAATGCACATGCTGGTACTTACGCCACATTTTCCTTGGTGTGTATGGATGCACATAGTTCTAGGCACTGGGATATCAACTAAGCGTATTATAAATACTGCGCCTAAATCTAAGTGCCGCTTATAGAATACACTTAAGCAGAAATGTATTCCACGTGGATTTTTCAGGTACCATATATAGACTCTAGCCCATAATTTGTACAGCACTGCATACATCTAGTAGCGCTATAGTGATTAGTAGTAGTCATAGAACTGGGGGGTAAGTGAACAGTGTATGGAATATTTTATATTAGAGTCCCAGACTACATAATTAAACAACTATGATTTTTGCTGTATATAAACAGTATTACAGAGGGGTTAGCTGTAGCTTAGCTGTATTTTTAATGGACATGTACTTTGTGCTGCTGAAAATACTCATGTAAGCTACATGTGTACTTACATAGATACTCTCTCTCTATATATATATATAGGCACCATTATTCGGGTGACAATGTGGAGGAACTGAAAGAAAATTGGGGGAATCTGGAAGATGTACTGAGCCAAATTGACAAATTAAAGAGTGATAAATCACCTAGACCGGATGGCAGACACCCCAGGGTACTGAAAGAGCTCAAACACAAAATTGCTGATCTACTGTTAATGATCTGAAACCTGTCATTAAAATTGTCTGTAGTATCTGAAGATTGGAGGGTGGCCAATGTAATGCCGATATTTAAAAAAGGGGTCCAGGGGTGAACCGAGAGTTAACAGACTGGTAAGCCTGACCTTAGTGCCAGGCAAAATAGTGGAACCCATTATAAAGAATAAAATTACAGAACACATAGACAAACATAGTTTAATGGAACAGAGTCATCATGGGTTCAGCCAAAAGAAGTCTTCATTTCACCAATTTGCTTCATTTCTTTGAAGGCATGAATAAACATGTGGATAAACCTGAGCCGGTTGATGTAGTGTATCTAGACTTTCAGAAAGCTTTTGACAAAGTTTCCTCTTGAGAGACTCCTGAGAAAATTTTAAAAGTCAATGGATAGAAGGCAATATCCTTCTGTGGGTTAGGAACTGGTTGTTGGATAGAAAACAGACCGTAGGGTTAAATTGCTATTTTTTCTCAATGTAAAAGGGTGAACAGTGGAGTGTCACAGGGATCTGTACTGAGACTGGTACTTTTAAACATATTTATAAATGATTTGGAAATCGGAATGACGAGTGAGGCGATTAAATTTGTAGATGACACAAAACTATTCAAAGTTGTCAAAACACATGTGTAATGTGAAAAATTGCAGGAAGACCTAAGGAAACTGGAAGACTGAGCATCCAAATGGCAGATGAAATTTAATGTGGACACATGCAAAGTGATGCACATTGAAAAGAATAACCTGAATCATAGATACCTGAAGCTAGGATCCACCTTTGGAGTCAGCTCTCAAGAAAAAGATCTAGGTGTCAATGTAGAGAATACTTTGTAATAATCTACCCAGTGTGTGGCAGCAGCCAAAAAAGCAAACAGGATGGTAGGAATTATTAGGAAAGGGATGCAAAATAAGACCAAGAATAATGTCTCTGTTTTGTTCCATGGTGCGACCTCACTTTGAGTATTACATTCAATTCTGGACGCCGTATCTCAAAAAAGATATAGTGGAATTAGAAAAGGTTCAAAGAAGAGCGACCAAAATGATAAAGGGGATAAAACTCCTTCCATATGAGGAAAGGTTAAAGAGGTTAGGGCTCTTCAGCTTGGAAAAGAGACAGCTGAGAGGGGATATGATTGAAATCTATATTCTCCTGAGAGGTGTAGAATGGATAAAAATGAATCAATTTCTCACTCTTTCAAAAAGCACAAAGAGCAGGGGACACTCAATGAAATTACATGGAAATAATTTTAAAACAAAAGGAGGAAACATTTTATCACTCAAAGAATAGTTTTGCTCTGGAACTCGCTGCCAGAGAACAGTGGTTAGCATATCTGAGTTTAAAAAAGATTTGGACAAGTTCCTGGAAGAAAGTCCACAGTTTAACATGGAATAGTTCTATTTATTGGGTTTCTGCCAGGTACTTGTGACCTAGATTGACCACTGTTGGAAGCAGGATACTGGGCTAGATGAACCATTGATCTGACCCAGTATGGTTATTCTTATGTTCTTATGTACCTATATGTGTTGCTTATTCATTTGACCCAGAGGCCAAACATATCATGTTGGGCCAACCATACAGTATGAACTGCATGTTGTATACTTATTGAGTATATATGTACTTGATGCTACCCTGGAATGCCCCTTCCATGCCCCATTTTCCTGATACAGTATCCCTCAGAGTCTATCTATGGTGCTTGGATTTGCGCACCAAATTTGGGCATGCTCCTGAGATGCGTGTCCTGATTAATTGAGTAATGAACAAATTAATATCAGTAATTGAGTGCTAAAAAATGATTACTGAAGTTAATTGGCACTCATTAAAATTTGTGCGTGCATCTGGCTGCATGCTATTCTATAAGGCATCCAATGTATTTGCTAGGCATACATAACTATTTAATGGTGAAGGGAGTGCATCAATCAACTACTTCATTATACTCAGCTTCATATCAAATAAATACTTAATCAAAACATTATGGTCTAATTAGGCGATTTTCTTTCAATAGGATCGTCAGATCAGCGTGTGTGCTTCCATCGTGGCTAAACTGAGCCAAGCATGATTCAAGGGGCAACACCGCAATCCTCATTAATCCTAATATACGTTTTTTCAAAGTTTTTATCTTTCTTTTTTATCTATTTTCCTTTTTTTCTATTATATATAATCTCACTATTATAGATTATGTAGAGATTGCATCGTTATTATTAGTCTTCAATTGAATAATTAGCTTTCTCCGCTTTAGTAGAGTTCATACTGGAGTTTCCAGTCACCCGCAACTTAATGGCAAGGGGCTCCAACATGAGGACATGGTCATCCCTGTTGGGTGCCCCTATGTAGGGGAAATGGATCAGTAAGTGCCCCATTCGATAGAAGTTGGGCTTCGGGAGCCTTGTACAAAACCCACAGCCATTATAGAAAATCTTTCCCAATCCCATACTGATCAAATGATTGAAGCCAGCTACGGCGCCAGGGCTAGATGGTTTTGGTATCAAATTTTATAAACTCATGGCTGATTTAGAAGCAGATTCCCTCTGTGCCTTGCACACAGAATTCCTTGCTAGGGGAGAAATGGAGCGTTATCAGAATTGGGCCCATTTCTTATAACCAAGATCTGAACTCCTCACCTCAGTTTTGGCATCCAGGCTGAACTTGGTTCTCACTTGGTTGGTGCATGCAGACCAGACTGGTTTTGTTCTGGGGCAATACACATCTACCAATATAGTTCAGACCTTCCTGGCACTTCATTTTTGGACCAGTGTTGGGGAGTGGACAGCACTTGTCGGCCTGGATGCTGAAAAAGCGTTTGACTGGGTAAAATGGGGATTATATGCATTGGCTGTGTAACCTGAGGCAGTTCTAAATGCTTGAAAAAAATATCCCATTATGCCACATTCATATCCTCTGGGCTATATAATTGCTGATAAAAATCTAAAAAAGCCTGAGAGATGGATGGGGAATCACGTACCATGGTGTCCTGAACCCTTATCTTAGTAATACATATCTGAATTTTGGAGGGGCAGACCACATTAGCTAATAGTTTACCGGTTTTGTTCCCCCACTTATATAACTTATATTTATACAGGAAAATATTATATCTGGCCTTCTGATTGAAAGGGGCATCCAGTTCCAATCAAACTTTTAATATTTCCTCCTTGTCAGTGGCGCTCGGAGTAGCAATGTTTCTTTCAACATATTTAAGCTGTATTGTAAGGGCCACGATCCAAGCTTCTCTCTGCTTGCAAACATGGCTAACATGATTTTACCCCTCAACATGGTTTTGGCCATTTCCCAAAAGGTAATGGTGCCAGTGTGTCCATGTATTCCTGCCTAGACTTCCTCAAATACACCTGGAAATCATGATCCTGACACAGGATCGCATTCAGGCCTCATAGGGAACCCCTCACCCCCAAACAAAATTGAAGCTGCAACTGAAGAGCAGAATGATCAGACATAATAGGCAGTAGTATATCAACTGACAAAATAGAGGAAGACGTAGCTTCTGATACCAAAAAATAGGCCAATCTACTATAGGCATTATGAACCTTAGAATCAATTATATAATCAGAATCCAGGGGGTGCAATGTACGCAAGGCATCTAATAGGTGTAATTGGGACATAAAGTTGATGCCCTTGTTAGCAAAATGGAGGGGGGGGGGCAGCATTCTAGGTGGCAAACAATCAAATTGTGGCTGAGCGACTATGCTAAAATCTCCTCCAAGCACCACAAACTGGCCCAAAATGACTTTGTGTCCTTTTATTCCACCCACAAAGCTAACCCTCTCAATTTTCAGGCACTATATGGGAGCGCTGTACCCAAAGTTTAAGGAAGCCAGGTGTCTACCAATGTCCAAGGAGGCTTAGAGGATACTGTTTCAGGGAGGCTCACAATGTATAGGTTATTCCTATGACTCCTACTTTCTTGATCCTCTAGCCAGTCCACCAAGATCTTGCAGCGGTCCTCCAGTTCCCAGATTTTCACTTCTAGCACTGTAGTACTATCCTCCTAGTGTGACACCTGGTCCTTGACCTGAGTCAGTCTGGCCACATGTCCTTCGAGACCCTGATTTCATCTACAGTTTGGTAAGTTTTTCATTCAGCATAGCAGACAAATTTCAAGTAAGCTCCTGCTGTGTTTCTTCATGCAGGGTAACACTGGTGGCAGAGATACGGCCTCTGATGCCATCTTCAGATCCTCGTGCTTCTACTACTACTACTTGACATTTCTAAAGCGCTACTAGGGTTACGCAGCGCTGTACAATTTAACATAGAAGGACAGTCCATGCTCAAAGGAGCTTACAATCTAAAGGACAAATGTACAGTCAGTCAAATAGGGGCAGTCTAGATTTCCTGAAAGGTATAAAGGTTAGGTGCCGAAAGCAACATTGAAGAGGTGGGCTTTGAGCTTTACTGGCTGCAGTGTACAAATTGGCATACCACAAATACAGCTGCACAGGTCTAAGTCTCTCACCCCAAGCTGTGTCCTGATATGTCAGGCTATGTGGCTCATCGAAAAAAAAAAAAAAAAGCTTGCCCAACAAGCTGATCTTCAACATTTTAGCACAAGAAATGGCAAATTGGAAGTGGAGCCAGAAGTCAGAGCCACCACTCAGGGCACTGTCATCACCTGACTCCGACCAGATTTAGATTGTGTGGTGTGAGCCAAAATTCAGGGCACAGTTAAGTGCCACTGAATATTGGCAGCTGGATCACTCAGCATGGCTTAAGCAGGCGGGGGCCTCCCCTGCCCACTGAAAACACACTGAATATTGACCTCAATATATTTACTAAGTGATAACTACAATGCAGATAGACTGATGTAGTTAACTGCATTTATTGAGGTGGTGATAATTGCCTCACATTATCTGCTATGTTAACAATGAATGCACTGTTGTTGTTGTTGTTATTGTTTTTACCATGCATTAAGTTGCAGTTCTTGCCATTTGCTGCTCATTCTCATTCTCCACCCAATCACTATTCTATAAAAATGGTGCCTACATGCAATGGTGCGTAGTGTGAAGATGTGCGTACATGTGGGTGGAGTCTAGGTGAAGCATTGATGGAGTGTATAATTATGTATGTAAATTATAGACTACTATAATTTATGAGCATTTTTCAGCAATCTAAGTGCAAGCATTTACCACCTCTGTGATTGGTGTAAGTGCTTGTGCCTAAACTCTACATGCATATTTATCCTGCTGTACTAGGATTCTATAAAGGAGAGTAGGTGCTTTCTTTTTTTTATAGAATAGGCTCCTATAAATAGAAACCCCTTTGTAGTATTACCCTCCAATCAGCTAATCTTCAATAGGGCAATGAATGGGAGGAGAACGAGCAGCAACTTCTGAGTTCTAATCTAATCAACCTCCCTTTCCAATCCTCCCAATCCTTTGTTCAAACCCACACCCTCACTTGACTCCCAAACCTCCCATTTCTATCCTCTGCCTGGATCCACAATCTAATCCCCTCCTTTTCTATCTCCCCTCACCCCACTGTTCTCCAACCCCCACCCCGTTCTGATCCCCTTCCTGTTCCAATTTCCCATTTTTCCAATAATGTTTACAGATGATACAGAATACTGCAGTTCGTATCATCTGCAGGGCCTCAAAATATGATAGAACGATGCCACTTTTATATCAACTTCACTGGCTTCCAGTTGAAGCCAGAATAAAATTTAAAATCTGTACACTGACTCACAAAGTACTATATTCACTCATTCCATCGTACTTATCAAATCTTATTCTGTCATATTCGCACAGGCGAACTCTTCGTTCTTTTACAGATAACAGATTGATTATCCCCTCTCCACAAAAGGCTAGATGGCAGTCCACCAGAAATTCAGCATATTTTTTCTTGGCCCCCTCTCTCTGGAATTGTCTCCCAAAACATCTTAGATTGGAAGAGTCTTACATTAAATTTCTAAAATTTTTGAAAACATATTTATTCCAGGAGACAGTCGAAAATAATCTGTGATAAAATGGCAATACTAGTTAGAATTGAGTATGCAGTAACATTTATATGTTAGTCATGTTGTTGTTATGAATGGCTGTTTAGCAAAATTGGTGTTTTATCTTTTCATGAATGGCTGTTTTAGTTTGCTTTCCTATCAACTTGATGGAGTTCTTTTATGTTTTTAATACTATTTTTATATTAATATGTAAACCGTTTCTGTTTTGTAACTACAATTTGAGACGGTATAGTAAAATGAATAAACGATAAGCAATAAACGATAAACGATAACCTGGCGCTTTTGGTGTCTAGTAGATGAGGATGTAGCAGTCTCCCTTTCTGCTCCTGCCCTATCAGTTCTGGGTCTCAAAATGACCCTTAAATGGAAGTCTGACCCCTAGTGATAATACTGCAAGTCTACTGCTAGAGGTCAATGCCACTATTTTGAGAACCATTATCAGTTGGGATCTACATAAGTACTGGCAGCTGCCTCCTAGTAGGTCATGTCCAGAGATATTCAACGCTGGTGCCTGGACATGGCCTGGCATTGGATATCTAGGTGTAACTTAGCTGGTGGTGGTAAATAAATCCTAGTAAATAAATAAATAAATAAATAAATAAATAAATAAAATAAGTATTTTTTTAAATGGTCGCTGCTACCCATTGAATATTGATCAGCTTGTCTTTAGGTTAACTGCATGGGACAGTCATTACATAGGTTATGCAGTTGCACCTATAAATTTTAGCAATTAAAGTGTGGCCACTATAAATCTCATAGAACTTTGGTAACTATGGGCCATGGTGATTTATTTGACCTCTATATACACTAAGACTGCTAGCCAGGCTGGGAGGATTTTTGAGATATGAAATCTTCCTGTTCACCCTTGATCTTGTGAACTGGGTAAAACCTAAACCAGCTTTCATCAACAAACTCAAGACAGCCAACCTAACATATGTTAGTCAACATAAGCTGGAAAATTCTGGTTTTAGTCTAGAGTGGATTAAAAATGGTTCAAAATATAGAACACACAACCATAACATATCAGCCTAATGTTACCTAGCATCTGAGTCAATGTTTCAGCTGTAAGATCTCCTTCTAAATTTCTTTTCCCTGGATCATTGCCAAGAAACATAAAACCTCTCTCCTTTTCTTACACTAGTCTTCCCTCCTAAGAACTAGTTGACATGTGCAATAAAATAGCAAGATAAAACACCATTTCCAATATCTGCCAGTAACTTCCCCATGATGTCAGTTTAGCTTGCTTTACAGTGCATACACTATTTATGGAGTAAATACCTCTACTGCCATTCTCACTTCCCATGATTAATCACATTTATACAGTGGCCTGATATTTATGTAATTGAATAAAAGAAAGTATCTTTGTGATTTAAATTATGCTCTCTAATATGTTTCAAGAGATCAAAAAGGACTTAGTAATTGAGTTCCAGAGATGAAAAGAAAAAAACAAAACAAAAAGGATGGACGTGGGATTCCAATCTTGCTACAGTAAGGCATATCAAATAGAATAACCATGATAACCAGTCTGATGAAAGAAAATGTCGAAGCAGCTGCTCAGAGTAGGCAGGTAGAGCTTTATTCTCTACCTGGAATTCTCATCTCTTTTAACGTTTATTAATTTCTGCAGCCAGAACGCTTTGCTGTGAATCTTTAAAAGTTTTATACTTAGACAACTGTATTTAATGGGCATCCAAGTGGAGTAACTACTTTCAATGTTTAACTGGTTCACTTCTAGGGAAAGAAGACTCTAGAAGGATTATATTCCCACTTTTCCTACAATCAATTAGTATTGTAACTGGTCCCTTAGAAACACTGTGGAGCCGATGATCAGAAGCAAACACTGGCACTAGAGGCTACTAGCGCAATACTAGTGCCTGTGTTTGCTCCCGCCCCATGATCAGAGCCCGCGAGCGCATGAAACACACTTGCGGGCTCTGACTGCAAGTAGCATGAAAATACATGCTTAGCAGGGCATTTACTATTCCTCCCCAGTGCTCAATGGGCAGTGCGCTAAGAATTAGTGCTGCTCCCGCGGCAAACCCTATGCCAGCTCAGAGCTGGTGTTAGGGTTTGCAGAGCACTGGGGAAGAATGCTTACAGGCCCTCCACCCCTCCTGCACGCAAGGAGATGGAGGTCCGGTGGACCTCCAGCCCCCCTTATACCCCTCAGACAAGTTTCCCTGGTGGCCCAGTGGCCTTCTCCTTCCCCCCGCCTCCCTGGACACTGGGGGCTGAAGGTTCGTGGATCTCCAGTCCCCTCTCTCCCCAATATGGGGACATAGGGGAGCTGGAGGTCCGGTGGACCACTAGCCTCACTAACCCCCCCCCCCCCCGACACAAAAAACTCCCTCCCTGGTGACCCAGTGGTCAACTCTACCACCACCCCCACCCGCCCTGCTGGTCTAGTGCCCCATGAACCCTCCCTGTACCTTGTAATGACGGAGGAGGAAGTAGCAATCCCTTCTCCTTCTAGCGTCGCTTACAAAATGGCAGCGCCCTGCCCAGCACATTCTGGGATGCGCTGGGCAGGGATTCCCCAAAATCTTTATTTCAAAGTATTTCAAGACTCCCTTGACACAACAAATATTATTGGTCTCCCTCTTCCCAGAAACTCTACTGGTCATAGGTCTGTCAGCAACACTTCTAGATGTAAGTATGTTCTGTTGAGCTGTCCAGAGTCAGTCATAGGACTTCAGTTCTCTCCCCTTTCCCTCAACATTTCTTCAAATAAAAGGTAGCAGATAACTTTCATTCTCCTCTTCAGGGCCTAAGTCAGCAACTAGAACCCAGTTTAACCAGCACCTCCTTGTTCCAGATGGCAGTATGGCAGAAAGGAGGCAAAGGCACATAAATCCTCTCTTTTTCCTTGATTCCCAGACCAGCTTGGTACTTCGGGGTCCACCCTCCTCAGGGCCCGAGAAGCCTGGCTGCTGAGTTCTCAGCCTGCTTCTGTGAGGCAAAAAAGAAGTAAAAGACAATTTTCCCTCCAAAACACCACTATTTATTAACTAGATGACCTTAATGGCTCTTCCCTTGGCACATTTTAATGGGGAGCCATCTAGGAAAATCATTCCATTTATTTACAAGACTTTGGGCCCAGAAGCAATGGCTGTATAAATGCATCCTCCTCTTTCCCTGCATCACTCACTAAGGAGCTCATTTTCAAAAGAGAAAAACATCCAAAAAGTGTCATAAAGCACCATTTCAGGGGCAGACTGACCATTCTGGTAACCGGGCAGTGCCCGAGGCCCAGAGGCTCTAGGGGGCCAGAGGCTCTGCCCAGATGTCCACCGCATACTACAGCCCTGCCCAGTCCTACCTTTAAAGATGCGCCACTGGTGAACTAGTGGCCTCTTCGGGGGGGGGGGGGGGGGGAGGAGGAACATGTTCTTTCTTGCTTATCGCGCTGCTGCTATTCCCCCTGTCCAGCACCGCTGTAATTTGAAAATGGCGGCCAAGACTCCCTGAAGAAGTCTCGCGAGACTAAGACCCAAAGGAATACTGCGGGAAATCTCAGACGCCATTTCAAAAACACGGCGGCGCTGGCAGGCAAAGGAATAGGGGCAGTACAATGGGCAGGAAAGAACGTTCCACCCCCCAAAGACCACTAAACCACCAGGGCCTTTCAGGTAGGCTGGGGCAGCGGGAGTGTTGGCTGCAGTGGTACGGGCAGAAGCATGGTGGTAAGGGATGTGTCAGGCAGTGACTGAGTGGGGGGCCAAGATCACCCTCAATGCCCGGGGGCCTAGACCACTCTCAGTCCGCCCCTGCATCATTTGGATGTTTTTATTCTAAAAACATCCAAATTGGTATTTTCGAAACCTATTTTGCAAACGTTTATCTATGCAATTTGTCTGCAGTGCGTCCAAATCACAAGGTGGCATGTCGGGGCCGTTTCTAAAGTGAGATTAGGGTGTGCCTAGCACTTGGACATTTTACAGCCATAATGGAACAAAACAGAACTAAAACTAAGATGTTCTTGTCTAGCCCTGTTTTCAGAACTAATAAGGCACAAAAAGGTGCCCTAAATGACCAGCACGCTCATTTTCGAAACAGATGGACGTCCATCTTCCGACATAAATCGGTACTTGGACGTCCATCTCTCAGAGACGTCCAAATCGGTATAATGGAAATCCGATTTTGGACGTCATCGCAAGGACGTCCAAATTTCAAGGGGGTGTATCAGAGGCATGGTGAAGGCGGGACTTGGGCATTCCTAAGACGTCTTTGACCCATAATCGAAAAAAGCAGAGACGTCTATGTCTAACACTTGGACGTTTTCACCCGGACGTGTTTTTATTACGAATAAGGCACAAAAAGGTGCCCGAAATGACCATATGACCACTGGAAGGAATCGGGGATGACCTCCCCTTACTCCCCCAGTGGTCACTAACCCCCTCCCACCTCAAAATCATCATTAAAATTATTACGTGCCAGACTCTATGCCTGTCTCAGATGTCATACTCAGGTCCATGACAGCGCATGCAGGTCCCTGGAGCAGTTTTAATGGATGCAGTGCACTTCAGAGAGGCAGACCGAGGCCCATACCCCCCCCCCCCCACCTGTGGAAGTCCGGCCACCTTGTGGTCTGTGGCTTGCCCTGCAACCTGGGCACATGACCCAGAAGGGGACCTGGTGTGGTGGCTGCTGGACCAGTGGCTGGGGAGGCTGAGGATCTCAAGCTCCTCTTCTTAGCGGGTAGTTGCTGTGCAGTGGTGGATGTAGATGCCACTTGTTTCTGCATCAGAGCTGTACTAGGTGCTTTCAGGTCACGGCGTAGGCCCTCAATGCTGTACTCTAGCCGTTGGAGCTGCTGTACCACTTCACATTGGGCCTGTACCGCTTCCCGTTGCAGCTCCAATTTCTGGCGCCAGTAGTCTTCCAAGTGCACATTCTGGCCCAACAATTGTGGGGTGAGGCGCAGTATCTGCCTCCTCTGGCTGGATGGCCTCTGCTGAGGAGGTGCCCCCCCCCCCCCTTCTGCATCTTCTTCTTCAGTGCCACCATCAGCAAAGGCTGCGGGTGGTGGAGGGAGAGCCTCTGCTGTGGGTGGTGGAGGGAGAGCCTCTGCTGCAGGTGGTGGAGGGAGAGCCGGTGCTGCTGCTGCTGCTGGGTCCTGTGGTTCCACCCCATGGTCCTGTGTGGTTTCTTGTGCAGGCCCACTGGTTTGCTGCTCTGTGTGTTGGGGCTGGTGGCCACTAGGGCCAGCTTCTTCCTCTGACTGGCTGCCATCACCTGCATAGCAAAAGGGGAGGAAGTGTGTTGGTCAAAATAACCCACTTTTGTTTTTCAGCATTCATATACATAGCCCCACACGCAAAGACCCAGCAAAGAGAAGGTGAGGAATAGGATTGGCAGACAAGCCACAGATGTCATTGTACATGGTACAGAGCTGGAGATGAGGAGCACAGTGTACTACAGAGACTGATGTGCAAGAGAGCCACACAGGCAGGTGGGTGGACATAGAACTGTGCAGAGGACACAGTGGCTACAGCACAGAGGTGTGGGAAAGAGATATGCAGAGTTTGGAGATGGGGAAAAGAGGAGGGAGTGGGGAAGGCCCCCAAAGCTGTGAAACAGTGGTAACCTACACACATATTGCTGGAAACCCTTCCCCTCCCCCGGCTACTCCCTATGTCATGGTCTGTAATGAAGAGTGATTTGTATTGCATGTGGTGTTCTCACCCCTCCCCCTACTGAGGAGCACCACACTGTCTCCCACTTGTGTAAAACATAGTGTAGTGCAGCACAACAGATACCCCAGCTTCCTAATGGTGAACCTACCTGAGCCCTCAGGCTGTGCTGATGTGTCAAGGGACCCAATGCCGTGGATCCCCTCCTGGGGCAAGAGCCCACGAATGATGCGCTCGATGGGGGTCAAGTTAGCGGTGTCATCTGCTGGGGGATTGGCACCAGCCTTCCTCCTGACATCATGCCTCAGCCGGCGCCACTTTCGTTTGCATTCTTCCACATCCCTGCCACAGTGGAAGACCACGTTGAGCCGGTCCCTTACTGCCTTCCATTCTCTCTGCTTCGTTGTAGCAGCCAGCCTCTGGCCCGTGGGAGCAAAGAGATGCGTGTGCCTCCTCTGGATTTCCTGAATCAGCAGTTCAATTTCAGGGTCACTGAAATTACCCTTGTGGGTGGGTGGTTGCTTTGGTGCCATTGTACTAATGCGATGCAAAGAATCAAAAATACAGAGAAGGGCGTTTAAATACTCTCCCAGGGACGCCCATGTAAGAACGCGAGGGGTGTCCCTGAGATGGGCATCCTAATTTTGATTATTGACAAAATCCCTAAACGTCCCCAGCTGCTCTGGCGATTTGGGCGTTCTCATTTCGATTATGGATGAAAATGATAGACGTCCCCAGAAGCTATTCTCATTTAGAAGTTTGCATTCCCTTTATTGGCGCCTCCTTAAAATGGCTTTCTCTGTGCTTGCACTTTAGAGGTTTTTCTTTAGATTATGGGGTGGTATTGCAAAATGTTTTAGATTCAGTTATAGTAAACCTTGTTTTTGCCACTGTATGCTTTTGTACACCTGGTTTTTTTTTTTTTTGGGGGGGGGGGGGGTTGCCAATTCTTGAACGATAACTGGTGTGTGGGCTTTGTACCTTTCCCTTCCAAAAGTTTCAGACTGGGTGTTAGCTGGTAGCTTAGCATATACTCACCATTCTCTACCCTCCAGGAGCTCCTTGCTGTGTGTGATGTGCTCCCTCACTGGCCCCCATTCTCTCTCTCTCTCCTTTGTTGAAGCAGGCAGTCTCTGGTCCCTTGGAGCCAACAGATTCTTGCACAACAAGTTTAAGGTAAGCTCATACCTCTCAGCCACCTCTTCCCTTTCTGCTATGTAGGTGCTAAACAAACACTTCTTGCATCTTGCAGGACAGCTGGTCAAGAAGATTGCAAGAGACAGCAGTGGACTGTAATACACTGCACTCTGAGAGCCATGATTGTTTCTACCCAATTCATTGTACAGATGTCTTGTTCTCTATTGGACACAGTTGTGGCTGCCTGTGGGGTGGGAGAGGGGGCCCTGAGAATGGATGTGTGCATCCCTCATGGTCAAGGGCTCCCCATTCTCTGTATGTTCTCTGTATTCAAATCTTACCTCTATTTTCACCAGGTTCACGGGTATCCATACCTGGTAGTTTTTCTCCCGCTTTGCACCTCATGTGTCTCCCCGCTAGGTTCCTTCTTTATGTGGTGAACCCCAGTCCCCTTTTATGAAGTGCCCACCCATTCTCAAGGTTGCTGGGGGTGGGGAGGGGTGGGAAGCATATATGCACTGAATGCCTTTTCCACATTACTTAACACAGTCCTACAATCCTCCATAGTTATGGAACAACAACATTTCTAAATTCTATCCTGCAAACTATTTTCAAGGTGGCCACAGGTGCGTGCCTACCACGGCATTGAGCCCTTAAGTCATGGTGAGGGAGAGGGGCTCTGGTTACAGTTCCTATTTTAAATTACCTGCAGGTGGCTACAGCCTGGTGCCTATATAATTCCCCTAGCCTGTGCCCTTCTGTACCTGATGTATTATATTGCAATTGTGATGAAGTAAACATCCATCTAATGCTTTTACCCTTGGTTTCCCTTTTCTCCTCAGCACTATATACCATTGCTGATACATTCAATGTGAAAAGATGACCCAGCTGTTTCTAGCTCCTTCCTCGCCCTCACCAATGTGGTTTGGTTGTGGGTAAGGGTATCTGGTGATCAGAGAGCAAACATCATCTATGCGCTACCTATGGTTATCTGCAAGTTTCTAATTGGCAGATCACTAGTGCTAGACAACATACCTATTATTTACACAACTCTGTGCTGTGGGGCTCTATGGTAAGGGGGGGAGAGGCTGGATGGGCATTTCTGTTCCTCAACAGGAAAAATTTTTTTTTTAATGCTTCCAGGTTTCAACCTAATTCATGTTTAATGTGAGATATAAATGCCATAAATAAATAAGTAGATAGAAACTCTGAAATGTTGAGTACCTGATTCTCATAATTGATATCTGTTTTAGTGGCCCTTTACCAGGAGAAAAATAAAATCTCTGCATGAATATAACACATGCTAGGGTGTCCCTATAACCAGCCCCTCCACATGACACACTGATTATGACATACAACAAATTACTACTCTACCTATGAAATGTTATTCCATTTTTATACTTCCTCTGTGTACATCCTTATTCCACACAAGCTGGCATGTTTGAAAATATAAGTAAGATTAAATAAAAATGCTACCAACAATAAAGAATGACAACGTGGATGCAGCAGCTCATAGGTTTGTTTGCTTTGTTTTGAGTGTATGCAGAATGATAGCTGCGTCGGGAAGGGGAAACACAGACCTGTTCTCAAATCTCCTTGACGTCTACCTGCCCTATGTTCCCACTTCCTTTGTGAAGCCATCTTCCTGTTGAGATGCACAGTAGAGAAATGGAGAACCACACTCTGGCAAAGGATACATATGAGCTGTAACTCACTCACTCACTTACTCACTCACTCACTCACTCACTCTCTGACATTCTCTCTCTCTATATATATGTTTTAACCAGCCAGAAATGGCTCCTGGTTGGTTAAATCACTTGTGGGGGGGGGGGGGGGGGGTCTATCTGCTGATATTCAGCCGCACTTAATCGGTTTGTGCCACTGAATATCACCACACACCACTAAACTTAAAGCTGGATATTTTGTGGGCAGTTTGGGGGGCAGAGTTGGCACTTATGTGATTAGGTACTGATATTCAGAACTTAACTGTTTAAGTTTAGCATTTAAATCAGACCACATACAAACCAGTCCTATCTTTGTGCAGTGTCACGTGCAGGGGCATAATCGAACTTCGCCGGCCAAATAGATTACCGGCGATCTATGTTGGCGGCAGCGCTACAGCTGGTCGGAACCGTATTATCGAAAAAGTTGGCCGGCCATCTTTTTTTTTTCGATAATACGGTTTAGCCCGGCCAAATGCCATGGAGTTCGCCGGGTTTGAGATGGCTGGGTTTGTTTTTCAGCGATAATGGAAAGTTATGTCGGCCATCTCAAACCCTGGCCAAATTCAAGGCATTTGGCCGTGGGAGGAGCCAGCATTTTTAGTGCACTGGCCCCACTGACATGCCAGGACACCAACCAGCCACCCTAGGGGTCACTGCGGTGGACTTCAGAAAAGCTCCCACGTGCATAGCTCCCTTACTTTAGGAGCTGAGCCCCCCAAACCCACTACCCACAAATGTACTGCACCCACTAAAATTGCTCCAGGGGCCTACATAAAGCCTCTAGGACTTATTGCTGCTGTATAACTTTGGCACACCAGTTCACACCTGAAGACTAATCTCTCTGAAAAAGTCCTTTCTTGAAATAACCACATTTACTCACAGTTAACTGCAGATCAGAGGTTGTGCCCCACTGGCAAAGAGTCCCCTGGTACTAAGATTAGCAGTAGGTCAGAGCTGGCACAATGGTGTACAATGCCCTCTTTCAGCACCATTCAAGGTAAGAACTACGTTCTCTAAAGTGGGTAACACAGGAAAGGGAAAACTGGCTTACAAAAATGGCCACTACCGCATGGACTACAACAGAAAACAAAACAGGGCACACTCTGACCCCGTTAGCATGGGGGAAAAGCACCATGGGAGTAGAGCCCAGTACCCTACACCCACCACAATGCATTGCTAATGTGACTCTGCAGTGCACCTAACAGAAAAGGTGTCACACTCACCCGAGAGCCACATCGCAACCAGGGAAAGGCTGTCAGAGGATACAACACATTCTGCTGTCATGGAGGTGGGTACGGCATTTGAGGCTGGCATAGAGGCTGGCAAAAAAGGTTTTTAGTTTTATTGTTTTAGTTTGGAAGGGGATTGCTGACCACTGGGGGAGTATGGGGAGGTCATACCCCATTCCCTCCAGTGGTCATCTGGTCAGTTGGGGCACCTTTTTGAGGCTTGGTCGTGAAAATAAAAGGACCAAGTAAAGTCGGCGAAATACTGCTTAACGCCGCTTTGTTTTCCATTATCGGCGAAAGCCGGCCATCTGGTAGCCACGCCCATGCCCCCCATGTCCCGCCTTCGCTAATCTACCAACACGCCCCCTTGAACTTTCGCCGGCGAAGCGACGGGAAAGCGGCGATGCTGTCAAAAATGCCGCTTTCGATTATACCGATTTCGCCGCTTTTAGGAAATCGCTGGCCATCTCCCGATTTGTGTCGGAAGATGGCCGGCGATCACTTTCGATTATAAGCTGGTTAGGCAGTTAAGTGCTGACTATCACGCTTAAGCACATATGAGATAGCTGGCAACATAAACCCAGATTTTCAATACCGGTGCCCAAACAGGGCCCAACATTGAATATCCAGGAATAATACTGGTTGACTATCGACCCCTTTGTGTTTTGTTGTTCGCTATTAATAGTGCACACTATGTGGAAAGAAGATGCACTATTTCAGAAAGAATGTACTCTCTTTCCCACTAATGGTACCATCATGCATGTGTGAACCATTGTGCATGTTCAAACTAGTGCACATGTGCAAATTTGGGAAAATAGTGCACCCTTTTCCATATAGTTTACCTTCTTTCCACATAGTGCATGCTTTTTCCACATAATGCGTTCTCTTTCCACATAGTGCATGATCTTTCCAAACAGTAGGCACTTTTATCAGACACTGACAAAATGACAAAAATGACCTGAAAAGCCTGAATAAAATGAAAAGTCTCATAAACAACATGGGGAACAACACGAAGGTAAAATTATCTAGCTGCTCATCCCTACTGGATAGGGGTTCCTCCAGGACCGATTTGAGAAACTGTTGTAGTATACTGTATGGTGTATCATGAAAAGGAAAACTTTCATACTTTACATAATCCAAAAGAGGTATGAGGATATTAAGTAGAAGAAAGCAAGATTTGATGATAATAATGATGAAGAATTATCACTAGAAAGTTTGCACATATTTGGTGCCCATTGTGAGAAATGAGAATATGACCATATACTGCAAAGATAACGGCTCAATAATTTAACCAGTGACGCCAGAGGTTGTGAGTTGAGAGTTAAGAAACATTAGTTGGGTACTATGTCATAAATGTGCCAGATGGAGGTGGTTAATCCTCTGATTGATTGCCTCTTGGGAGGAGCAGTTAGAGAGGAGCTTCCCAGCAGTCTAATGCCTTTGAACTGGCACACAACCTACAGGATCAGCAGGATCTACTTTGGCCAACGCCATAGCAAAATCCGTTGTCAGTAATATGCAGGCAACTGCACCTAGAAGGTATCTGTGCTAAGGCAATAAGCCACTAAGCAGTGATGGACTCTGGAACATCCCTCTGTCCCCTCTCACCACTTGCAAGCACTAACTGAAAGTTGAGTGAATCCAGTGCAAACTATTTAATTTGTCACATCTTCAACAGATGAGCTTACATTTGAGTTTCCACCTCATGAGGGCCAGAATACAGTAAATGAAGTGACTTTCTACTCCCCAACTGCCCTTTTCGGCATTTTCCTTTTTTAAAATACGAGCTTTATAATGTAAACAGCCATCTACACGGCAATAACTGCTGCTCCTGCTGGGTGCCAGCTTTGGCTGTTTTACAGTTGCTGTGTCCTGATGCAGGGCAGTGAATGAAGCTTCATTACAGAACAATGGTGCTGTCTGCCAGAGCCCGCAGATTTGAATAAACAACAAATAAGCAACATCTGCTCTAGCATATGTGTTTGGTATAAAAAAAAGTCACAAAATAAAAGAATCTGTAAATGCCAAAAGCAACACTAAACTGCCAGTTGCAACTGTAGAGTGAATTTTTAATTGCACTTGCATGTAGGCAGGCTGTGGGTATTAGTCTCACATATGTCTTGTTGCTGCCAACCTGGGAGTATAGATGAATTTAATTAAATAAGGATTATACTTTCTCCCCAGTACTATTACTAATTTATACCAATGGTAAAAATCACCTAATAAAAACGAATTGCAGTATTTTATGCAATGCTAGAAACTGTCTTCCTTTTTTTCGTAGTTGCTTAAATTGGTCTAGGATATTCTAGCTTTGGGGTTTTTAATAAAGTAACTCGTTGCATTTTGCCAGATATTTAAAAAAAAAATTGTCTTATTGTAAAGCTTATTGCAATTGAAGAGCCAGAATCCACTCTGTAGTGAAATAAAAAAATGATTCAAAGAGCCGGAGAATCAGCTATCATTTGGAGCATAAAAAATTAACCAAATGGAAAAAAAAAATCGAGGCCCAGCTATTAGGTTGATGGACAAGATCAAAGAGACGAGGCCTTCACTGAGCTAAGATTCAGTTTGCTCTAGCTACACAAGTGTGCCATGGCAATTCACCCCGTGTGCTTCTTATACACAATCTGTACTTTGCGGCACAGCTTTAAACTTCGTAACTGCTGTAGCATATTATTATTATTATTAGCATTTGTATAACACTACCAGACACACGCAGCGCTGAACACCTGATACAAAGAGACAGTCTCTGCTCAAAAGAGCTTACGGATACAAAGAGACAGTCCCTGCTCAAAAGAGCTTACAATCTAAATAATACAGACAGACAAGACAGTTACAGGTGAGGGAGTAATGGGAGCTAAAAAGCAGCAGTGAAAAGGTGGGCTTTCAGCACAGATTTGAAAACAGGTAGAGATGGAGCTAGACGTATAGGTCCAGGAAGTCTATTCCAGGCATAAGGCACACCAGCTAAATGACATTTTAAGTCAGGCCTTTTTTTTTAGAGAGTTGCTTAATGGTTAGAATAGGAGGCTGAGAACCAGGGAAGGCAGATTCCAATCCCGCCAGGGCTCCTTGTGATCTTGGGCGAATCCCTTGTTTCATGTATAGCCTTAGAGGCCCTTTTACTAAGCTGCGTAGGTGCTATGCGCGCCCAATGTGTGTCAATTTGGAGTTACCGCCGGGCTACCACATGGCCCATGCGGTAATTTCATTTTTGACGTGCATCCGCAATGCGAGCCAAAAAATATATTCTATTTTCTGGCCTGAGTAGAAAATCGGGCAGTAACTCCAACTTGACACTCATAGGCGATTACCGTACAGTTAACGTGAGAGACCTTACCACTAAGTCAATGGCTGGCGGTAAGGTCTCAGACCCAAAATGGATGTGCACCAATTTTTATTTTGCCACACGTCCATTTTTGGCAAAAATTAAAAAAGGCCTTTTTTACAGGTGCGCTGAAAAATGGATCTGCGCGCGCCGAAAACACGTGCCTACACTAGCGCAGCCCGTTTTTCTGCACACCTTAGTAAAAGGACCCCTTAGATTGTAAACCCTACAGGGAAATATGTACAGCACCTGAAATAAACTTGTCTAAAGCTGCTGCTGAGAAAGGCAGGAGTTAAATTCAGAATTCCTTCTTGTCCCCATCATATACACAGATAAGTTATGTTGACTGAAGCTGCTGGACTGTTATAGAAGGAATTGTAGTTGGGTTACTTTTCCCCCCTCTTAGGGGTACTTATGCACTAGAAAGTGGCTGGCGCTACGATTAGCATATGGGTTTGCCATGTGCTGTGGCCACTTTCTAGTGTGGCAGAAATATAGCTGCAGTCGGCTTTTTTTAAATGGCCACGTGTTAATTTCCCTATTAGTGCATGGCCATTACTGCTGGGAGCCCTTTCCGCTACCTATTTAGGAGGCAGTAAGGGCTCCTGCACTACACCTGCGCTAATCGTGTAGTGTGCGGTAATGTGCCCACACTACCTGATTATCACAGGCATACTTACTCTCCGTCCCCAGACAAGCCTCCCATGGCAAAAAATGTAAAGCATTTTCTACTGCGGGAGTAGCAGAAGCTGCTGTCAAAACTACCATGGGACACCTCAGCGCATCCCACGGTAGTACTCTTTTATCATATAGTAGGCCTACTGCGGCTTAGTAAAAGGGCCCCTTTGTACACACTGTTTTAGCTTTTCCCCCTGCCTACTTATATGGGGTAATTTCCTAACAGGGCACCTAAAAGATTTTTTTTTTTAATGCTGATATGGTTGATCACTGTTTAGTTGCTCTGTTGATATTTTTGCAATAACACAACAACATCTACAGTACTTGTTTATTTCAAGTCATTTTCAAAATGGGTGCTTGAGCGTATAAGGAAAGAAAACCAAATGATATTCTGTTCCAATTTGATTTTTCATTGCATACACAAAAACAAATTAATGTGCATTAATAGCGTTGAAGACATGCTAAAATAATTTAGGAGCACACACTAAAGCGCTTACCATACCATGGTGTCTAAAATCTTGTCTGGTGATGCTCCTTCATATATGACTGACTTAGTGGTGCTACTACATAGAGGGCCCCTTTTACTAAGCCGCGTAGGCACCTACGCGCGCCCAATGTGCGCCAAATTGGAGTTACAGCCCGGGTACTGTGTGGCCCTTGCGGTAATTTCAATTTTGGCACATGTCCGCCATGTGCATCTGAAAAATATTTTTTAATTTCTGGCGCGTGTAGCAGTCTCGTTCCGAGTGGCATCTGACGCACGTAGGTCATTACCGCCCAAATTCTTTACCACTAGGTCTATGGCTGGCTGTAAAGTCTCAGACCCCAAAATGGACACGCGGCAATTTTGATTTTGACACACATCCATTTTCGGGGGGAAAAAGAGGCCTTTTTTACAGGTGCGCTGAAAAATGATTCTGCGCGCGCCCAAAAGCCATGACTACACTACCGCAAGCCATTTTTCAGAGCGCCTTTGTAAAAGGACCCCAGAGTTTCTGTTGCAATTTCCCACAGTTTCCAAATTAAAATCAGTTAAACATTTTTCTTCATCACTTCAATATGAAACAGCTAACATTTGGAATTCTTTATCTTTATTTCTGCGATGCTGCCCTCATTATTTACTGTTCAGGAAAACTTTGAAAACCTTCTTTTTATCACAAAGCAGGCCTTAGTTTCTTTTAATGTGACTTATGTGTATATATGGAATATATGTTTTGATGGAGGTTTTTTTGATCATTTTATTCATTAGTGTAATTCTTAGACAATTTGATTCTGGTTTCTTTTATTGTAATTCACCCTGAACTGCATAGGTGGAGGCGGGCTATAAGACATAATGTAACATAACATAAAATAACATTTATAACATGGGCCTTATGGTACATAATGCATGTTAATAGCGCTAGCTGTATTAATGTTAACAAATCATCTCCTTAGTGCACACGTGAAGGGCGATTCTATAACTGCACACCTGCATTACATGCACTGTGCAGGGCTGCCAAGAGGGAAGGCAAGGGGGCAAGATTCCCCGGGCCCAGTGCCAGCAATCAAAAGAGACTGCTCTGCCAGCCACAGGTCCTTCTTTCTACCGTGACCTGCCTATGCACAAACAGGAAGATACTTCACAGGAGGCGAGGCACGGCAAGAAGAAGGACCTGTAGCCAGCAGAGCAGTCTCTCTCGTTCGCTGCTGAGGGAGGGGGGCAGCGGTGGTGGAGGCGGGGCCCTGAAGATTGTTTGCACCAGGCCCAGCTTTGTCTCTCAGCGGCTCTGGCACTGTGTATGTGTGAATGCAGCAGAAGGTGCCATTTACATGCACACGTGTCCTAAACACTATTCTATAAAAGCATGTGTAAGTGGCTTAAGGGTCAGTTCTATAAATGTGCCACAATTTAGGCACCAAAATTCACCACACTGAGTGAGAATTCTATAACACTCCATTATAGAATGCCAGTGTAAATTGACATTTACACACTGATATGTAGGTGTCCTACTTACCTCATGTCATAAATGTTCACACCTAAATGTAGCAATAAAGCACCTAAATGCAAGTATTCTAAAACCTATTGGGTTGATATTCAAAGCAATTTAACTGGCCAGAAATGACTCCTGGCTGGTGAATTCGCCTGTTTAGGGCTAATTGCTCATTTTCAGTGGTATTTAATCGGTCAGTGCCACTGAAAATAACCAGTTAGTGCAAACTGGAAACCGGCTATTTTGGGGGTGTTCTGGGGCAGATTCAGCACTTGGCTGGTTAAGTGCTGATATTGAGAACTTAACCGGCCAAGATGGCCACATAAATAGGACCACATAAAAGTAATTCCTATCTTTGGGGCCCTTTTACTAAGCTGTGCTAAAAAGTGGCCGGTGCTGTTGTCAGCACATGAGTTTCCCAAGGCCACATGTTAATTTCCCAATTAGCAAATGGCCATTACTGCGGGATCCCTTACTGACACCTATTTTATAGATGCTAAGGGCTCCCATACTAACCCTGTGGTAATTGAGCAGTGCATGGCAATGTGCCCTCGCAACCTGATTAGCACAGGGCATGCCTACTCTCTGCCTATAGTCACACCTCCCATGCTGAGAAATAAAAAAATATTTTTCAGCGCAGGATTAGCGCGCACTGATGGGCACACTACAAGCGGGATGCCGAGTGGTAGGCACGCACTAATGGCTACCATGGCTTAATAAAAGGGCCCCTTTATGCAGTGTCCCTTAGCCGGTTAAGTGTTGAATATGGCACTTAACTGGCTATGTATTAGCCAGCTCTGGAAACCCGGAAATTCAATGCCATTGCCCGGATATGGCCCAGAACTGAATTTCCAGGTTTAACGCCGATGGTGGTCAGTAAAATGCTGATTGCTGATGGCTGAATATCAGGCTCTATTCCCCGGATTCTATATATCGTGCCTAGTGTTCTCCACCAAAATCCAGGTATAGTCTATAACAATGAGTGTCACTTAATTGGCTTAACAAGCTAATCAGCATTGATAATAGGTCTTAAAAAGCAGTAATGAGCACTAATTGGTAATAACTACTACTACTACTACTACTTAACATTTCTAAAGCGCTACTAGGGTTACGCAGCGCTGTACAATTTCACATGGAAGGCCAGTCCCTGCTCAAGGAGCTTACAATCTAAAAGACAGATGTACAATCTAAAGACAAGTGTACAATCTAAGAGACAAGTGTAGAGTCAATCTGATAGGGCAGACAGATTGGGGGGCATACTATATTTCTCGAAAGGTTAGGTGCCAAAAGCAGCATTGAAGAGGTGAGTTTTAAGCAGAGATTTGAAGATGGGTAAGGAGGTAACTTGCTAAGTGTATTCTGTAACGCACTGCACCTAAATTCTAATACACACAGCCAGCAAGGGGGCATGGTTATGGGTGGGGAAATGAGCATTTCGTAGGCGTTCTAAAATTTACATGCACTGTTATAGCATATGCCACTGTGTTATAGCACTTATCCAACCAAGTGTTGTCTCCACCCGTAGAACACCCCCCCCCCCCAAAAAAAAAAAATAGCTGGGTTTCATTTAGGCGCTAACCATCAATTTTCAGTGGCATTAAAAGGTTAAGGGGTCCTTTTACAGAGCGGCAGTAAGTCCAATGCGCACAATTTCTGGGGGAAAACAGCCCAGAAATGGTTAGTGGAGCATTAAAGTTAGCAAATAGCCCCACCAAGCAATTTAACAAGTTAGCAGCCTTTTCCAGCTGGTTAAGTCATTTTGAATATCAACCACTAAATATGGAAAACAAACTGAAGACCCACCAGTGAAATGCAATAAAATAATAAAGTAAAACATATTTCCCTGTAAACTCAAACACTAATTTTAAACTTCTCTCAGATGTGAAGGAAATGATTTTCATTCACGTTTTCAAATGTTTTTGAAGCTGAAATTGAATGCATTGTAAATGTGTTTAAAGAAAAGTTAACTGATGATTGTATAGTACTACCATGATTGCAGAATGGTCAGCAGTTTAATAATAGAGATAAAACTCAGGAAAATGCACACATATATACGCACATACATACCCTTCCCATCTATTCATTACTATAGTTTCTCTTGGCTTTCTTGAAACAAATATCAAAGTCTACTGATGAAAATCAAGAGATTGTACCATACACTAGTAGCTGTGCTCTCAAATTGTGCATACACTTGTGAAAATAGTGAATAAAACATCCTAAAAAGTGAATTACTTTCCACGACCCCACTTGGTCCTGAAAAGGTAACTAAAAAGATAAGAATAGGAAGCTTTTGATTGCATGTGTGTTAAATTGAATACTATCAATCTCAATTCCTAAATCCTTGAACCCATTGAGCTTTGGATTAATACAGTCCAACAATGAATCCACCTGGAATTTCTGGAAAAGCCTTCTTAAGAAAGAAATATCATAAGAAAATACTTCTCAGGTATTTTGTTCTAACCCCTTGCCCTTAGTATTCTATACTTGGTCTGCCAAATCTCCTTGACATTCAGTGGAAAGGCTGTGAGGGACTCTTCTTTATAATGGAAATATGTTTCTCCAGAGCAGGGGTTCTCAGGTTTTCAGGATACCCACAATGGATATGCATGAAATTAAATTTGTACGTAATACCTGCATTGTATGCAAATCTATCTCATGCATATTTATTAAGGGTATCCTGAAAACTTGACTGGCTAGGTATGTCCTGAGGACAGGATTGAAAAGAAACAGATGAAAGAGAAAAAAAAATCATAATGTGAAAGCAAATCAAAATGGTAGTAAATTAATACATCATTGAGATTTGCATGGGCCCAGGGCAGAAATTTGGGAAGGAGATCAAAAGTCTACCAATAAGTTGTGCCTTTTTCAGATTTGGGGGTCCAGGCCAATTGCCCTGTTTGCGATCCTTCTGTGCCCCCCCCCCCACCCCACCCCGGACTCCAAACACCAGTCCTGCTTCAAACAAACTATCCTTTGACCATTTTTACTTCAAATTTGATGCATTCAAAGTGTACATATTTTCAGTTCCTACACATGGACTTTTTGCAGGTTGTGGAATGTGGCTATCTTTTATTAAACAAACATACATACTATCTGCTAGAACATGAGTATTCAAGCTCACATGGGAACCTTTGCCATGCCCTCTAAAAGCCTCACTTTGATGTCTTCATTTGTTAAATGAACATTAATCTTAAACCCTAGGCAAAATTAATCCTACTGATTCCACAAACAAGCCAGATGCTAAAGACACGGCTCAATTTACACAGACACAATATTAAACACTCCAGTGCCAACCAGGATGCCACCTCTGTGGGACAGCACTTTACAAAACCAGAACATTGCATCAGTAATCTTATGGTAAGAACACTGAAAGGAAATTTTAAGACAATCCAGGAATGTAAGACCTTTGAAGTCAAAATGAATAAGTATTTTGACACCCACCAGACAGGACTTAACAAAGATCTGGGCTTTCTATCTCACTATAAACCATAAAATTCTACTGCTGTGTCACTCTGCCATACATCTCTCCCTGTTACATTCTGATATTTGTCAACATTTGCTTATTTCCGATCTGAAGAAGAAGGGTTACCTTTAAAAGCTAATCAAAAGATGTATTAAGTTAGTCCAATAAAAAGGTATAATCTTATTTTCTTTTCTCTGTTTTGATTTATTTCTATTTATTGCAAATAATCTAGGAATTATGGTTCACTACATCACAGGTTTATACAGATTGAATCAATAGATCGTGTAATTTGGTCTGGACCATCTCAACTGGAGAGAAAGTAGCACAAAAGGGAAAACCACTGATACAAATGCATGTTACCTTTCTGCAAGGGTGACTGATGGAGCTAATCTACCTGCCACATGCAAATTAAAAAGAAAGTAGAGGCAAATCTATATGATATGTTCTTCTCTAAAGGAAGCAAAGTCTGAATGGCCTCATGCATTTGCAAGTGAAATTAAGCCTGGTTGAAGCTCTCGCATCAGAGCAGACATCATGAAAGCTACATAGCAAAATGCATCACTCAAAAAACAAAATAGAAACACATAGCCATTACAAAATATGCATATAAAGAGATCATATTAACTTAGATATTTTAAAAAGAGTAATGATGGCCAACCTGAAACAGCTTCTGTGTTCCTTCCCCGTGGAATTTCTTCATCAAAGCTCTGGATCTAAGAAACACCAATACAAAACAACGCAGAGATGTCAGAAAGATGGAAAAATAATACCATCCTAAACTGTTCATATTTTTCATTCTTTGTTTCTTGTTTTGCAAGGCTGTGGAGAGAAATGATGATGAAATTCAAAAAGGTGTGATATATAACAGAGGATCCGTAAATGGCAAGATGGTGGAAACCAAGCATCGGGCATCTCAGCTTAAAGCAACAGTGACACAACTTTTCTTGTGCTTCTACGAAAACTTGGAATGTTGGGAGAACCTGCATGGAGCAGTAGTTACAACCCTAACCACTTTACTAAGAGGCTGTTCAGTCTTTGCCTGCCATCATCTACTATGTTACTACAGTGTGCTTCTCTTGTACTAGTTCTTATCGATTGACACATAATTTGTGGAATAATTTTCAAAGGAACTGATATTCAAAGCAATTTAACCAGACAGAAATGGCTCCTGGCTGGTTAAATCATTTCTTCAGGGCTAACCGGTCATATTCAGTGGCATTTAGCCAGATAGCACTGCTGAAAATGTCCAGTTAGCACCCAGTGTGAAACCAGCTATTTTGGGGGCATTCTGGGAGCAGAGTCAGCACTTGGCTGGTTAAGTGCCAATATTCAGCACTTAGACCCCCTTTTACAAAGGCGCGCTCATGTTTTTAGCGTACACTAAAATTGTGGGCGCGCTAAACATTATAGACGCCCAAAGGAATGCATTGGCATCGCTAACGTTTAGCTTGCCCACAATTTTAGTGCGCGCTAAAAACGTTAGTAAAAGGAGGTATTTAACCAGCTACGGTAACCACGTAAGTAGGACCACACAAAAGTCAGCCCTATCATTATGTGGTTCTCCATAATCAGTTAAATGCTGAATGTGCCACTTGGGCCCAATATTCAAAACTATTTAACCGGCCACAAATGGCTCCTGGCCGGTTAAGTAGCGTTTTAGCGCCTAACTGCAGATATTCAGGGGAGATGTCAAGCGACATAGCCAGTTAGACATGGATATTCAGCATCAAACTGGCTATGTTTAGCAGTTGAAGTAGGCCGCATAAATAGCAGACCTATCTTTAACCGCTAAGCACTTAGCAATGAATATCAGCTTAAACGGTTAAGTTGCCATGGTCAAAAATGACACTGGTAACCAGAAACAGCCTGGCATTGAATATCTAGGTTTAACGCGGTGGCGCACAGCAAAAGCACTGCCCACTGCCAGCTGAATATTGGGGGGGGGGAGGGGAGAAGTATTTTTCATTTGTTCTATAAATAAACAGCTTTTTACTTGTAGAAATAGATCTTCTGAGAATCTTCTCCCCCACCAATTTACATACCAATTCCTACTGTAAGTTATTAATACTGTGGATACTTTTGCCCATAGCATATAAGGTGCAGGTTATATTAGGGGAGTGAGGTTCTGCACCAGGGGCGTAGCCAGACAGCAGATTTTGGCTGGGCCTGGGCAAGAAGTGGGTGGGCACCAAGTGTTCTTCACCGCACCAAAAAAATATCTCAGCTGGTGGAAAAATGCTTCTCTCCACCTTGGCAGTCTGCAGCAGACATGCGCTGAAAACTGAGCATTCGTAGGTACCAGTATTGTGGAAAGCAGCATTTTCGTTACCATCAGGGGGAAGTCTTCAGCTGGCAGAGATTGGGATCCCACCAGCTACCGCTAAACGTATACTACTGTTGGGTGGGCCTGAGCCCTATGTGGGTGGGCCCCTGCCCACCCAGGCCCACCTGTGGCTACGCCACTGTTCTGCACAAGGCTTTAATTGTCAAAGTCCCATGTATCATTTCAGCAGATGTATTTATACCTGCTTCAAGAGATGTGCAAATGTACGTATCAAAGACCAGGCCCTGTTTCCACTGCTGTTGGCATTTTCAAAATGCAATACTAAATAGATTTGTCCTTTGTAGCTGAGCTTGCAGACCTGGAGGTACAATGCATCCACAAATCTGAAAGCCCCACATCAGGTTTTAAAATTGTGCCCTATCTTTGCCACAATTTGCACAAGCACCCCTAATCAGTGGCGTTCCTAGGGGGGCTGACACCCGGGGCGGATCACCAATGCACCCCGCCCCCCCGGGTGCAGCGCGACCCTCCCCCCCCCCCGGCGAAAGGACACCCCCTCCCGGCGAAGGAATCCCCCTCCCCGGGTGCACGTCGCTGGGGAGGGGTACCGCGCGCCTGTCGGCTTTGTTCGTTTCCATGCTCCCTCTGCCCCGGAACAGGAAGTAACCTGTTCCGGGGCAGAGGGATCACAGAACGAACGTAGTGGACAGGTGCGCGGCAACCCTCCCCAGCGGCGTGCACCCGGGGCGGACCGCACCCACCGCCCCCCCCCCCCCCAGGAACGCCACCGCCCCTAATTGACGAGCACTTTCCAATACTTACTCAGTCTATTTTTTGTCAGGAGGGAGTAGAAACAATGAGAATGGATCTCCGAAAGTTAGAAGAAAGGTCGAGGGTCTGGCAGTTAAAATTTAATGATTATATAGACGTCTGGGGTGAATGACTCTGTTCGGTTTCACTCGTGTATTTCTAAATGTCATACAAAGAAACCCCTCAGTATTAAAAAATGAAAGTAAAGTGCAACGTGTATAACCTAACTATTTTTTTCTTTTTAAATATGCTGATAGTGCTCAGTGGAGGGGGTTATGTCCACAGGACTCTCTTGCAGTATATTACTGCTGATATCCCTTATAACATCATAGCACTTCCAACCTTCCTATCCTATTCATAATATGTTCTAAACATCATGCTATTCCTTATGAAAAGATGATGACAAAATGGTGCTACTTAGCTTGTTCAGGATGTTAAGGTTCACTGGTAACTCAAACGTCCTTTAGGGATCCCCATCCGTGATGTGACTTTAAAACATGACCGTAGTTTGCACTACTCCCTAAATTCCGGATTGAAGTCCAGATCTCAAGGTATACTGCACTATTTCCCATCCCCCATCTCTCTTTTTCCTATCAGCCACATGAAGGAATTTCTGGCAGGTCACATGCTCTGATGGGGTCTCATGTTACTAAGGCAATTCAGATACCTGGTATATCCTGTTACAAAAGTGAGTTACAGGTATGGCAAGGACCAATTGAAAGCTTCAAGCACATATGAAAGTCCCAATTACAAGTCTCCAGCCCATGTGCAGCACCTATGATTGGTCCAGGGTAGAGGAGAGATGGATGCTCACCACAGCCTATAAAACCCTGCTGCAGACAAAGGAACTCTGAAAAACCAGGCATGCTTGGAGAGAGTGTTTCAGATTCGTCCAAATGGCCTGTTTTGCCCAAAGGGGTTTGCTCTCCCTCCCCCCTTCATACTTGATAGAAACTAATTCTCTAAAACTATTAATCTTTCTTTCATTTATTCTTTCTCTGCTTTCTCTCTGCTTTCTCTCTGCTTTCTCTCTGTTCTGTGATCTTTCTATTAGGAACAAACTTTCTTCCTCCTTTCTCTCTTCTTTATCTAATTAGTCTAATTACTTATAATTACCAGACTGACTGATGTTAGATTTTGTAAGTTTGTTATAGCTTGAAACTGATGTCTGATGCTATACTGGTGGGTGAGTAATTAAAAAGACTTTTAATTCTCTCTAATTCCTGTATAAGTTTTTCTATGATATTTGATAGAATTCATAATTGTTTTAGTGAATAGCAAACCAAACGCAGCCTAGAACATTACCCACAGACTGCATCAGTTTCCAAATGTCCCTTTGAAAATTGAGGGGTCCTTTTACTAAGCCGCGTAAGCGCCTACGAGCACCTAACATGCGTCAATTCCGAGTTACTGCCTGGCTACTGTGCATCCACTACACACGTCAGAAAATATATTTTATTTTCTGGCACATGGCGAAAACTGGGCAGTAATCGGCATTGTACGCGCGTTGACCATTACCGCCCGGTTAACACATGAACCCCTACCGCTAAGTGAATGGGTGGCAGTAAGGTCTCAGACCCAAAATGGATGCGTGCCAATTTTGATTTTGCCACACGTCCATTTTTGGCAAAATTAATAGAAGGCCTTTTTTACAGGTGCGCTAAAAAATGGATCTGCGTGCATCCAAAACACACGCCTACACTATCGCAAGCCATTTTTCAGCGCACCTTAGTAAAGGACCCCTGAATCAGGTACAAATTTGCACCCCTTATTTTGTGCAAGAATTTTTTACATAGTAATGTAGTGTAATATATGGTAACATATATTAAATGTTTTTTCCTGGGGCTCTGGGGGGGGGGGGGGGGGGGGGCTGTGCCAGGGTTTTGGTGGAGGCTGCTGGCTGGAAAAGGTTTAAAGTTTAGTTTGGGAATTGTTAATGGAGTTAGCTGAAGAAAGTGTGAGATGTTTCTTAAATGTGGTTTTATTTTTCAAGAAATAAACCATGATTAAGTGGGGATTGTACTTTAAAATGTTCCTTTCTGTTTTGGGTACAAGTCAGGTTAAAATTGACTTTGAAATTCTCTGTATAGGAAGTTTTGCATTTACTTCTATGGGGGAGGGAGATTCTAAACAGATCAGAAAAAAAAACTGTCTTTCTCTGACAAGCTGATTGGTTGAGTGATGTCAGATCCTCTAGGGGGGGGGTGAGTTGCCAGGGAGACAGTGTTGCCAGGTGGGTGGTTTTACCGCCCAATTGGGCGGTTTTCCGCGACCCGCCGCGGGAAATTTTTGCCCGCGGCGGGTTGCGGTTTTTTGGGCTTCAGGGCGGTTTTTTGTGTGGCTTTTTCGGCCGCGGGGGCGGGGTTAGTGACATTTTGGGCGGGGTTAGTGACGTAGGAGGCGGGGCCGATGACGTGAGAGGCAGGGCCAGTGACGTGGGAGGCGGGGCCGATGACGGGGGAGGCGGGGCCGGTGACGGCGGGGGCGGGGGTGATGACGCGGGGGTGGGGGTGTCAGGGGCGGGGTTTGAGTTTGGGCGGGTTTTGGGCGGTTTTTGTGCTGGATTGGGTGGGAAAAAATTTTTCCACCTGGCAACACTGCAGGGAGACTGGAGTGAGCAGAGAGACCAGGGCTGTGAACATGGATTGAGAAAGAAAAAAACGTATAGTGTGTGTCTGTGTAAAAGTAAGAACAAAAGTATGGATTTTGTGAGTTTAAAGGGAAATGTGATATTGAAAAAGGGTACTTAAATATTGAAAGTGAGTGAAGGTGAGCTTTGGTGCTGAGAATGAGATGATTTGAGCTTAAAAGTGAGTACTTCAATAAACAGACTGCCTTTTTCATGATTGTGTTGCTGAATACATGTGGGGAAAAACTGGTGTATTTTGGGTGGGAGAGAGCTGTACTAATAGAACGCTGTGAGAAGTTTTAAACCAAATTTAGTTTGGTTTGGAGTGAAACAGAGGTATGTATGTCCCAGCATGCAGTGAATGGAATGGTTAAGTTCTAAGGGAATTTAAGGTCAAGGAAGGTGGAATGAGAGTCTGTATGCTCAGGTATTAAGTGGACACATGGCTGCCTACTCTTTTTAGAATAGGGGAAAACAGTTGAGACTCAGGTTCTGAGAGACTGTGATTTCTGCTGGTAGTTATACTAAGTGAAAGAAACTATAAGGGTGTCAGGAAAAAGTGTGTAAGGATTTTAACTCTGACACGGGAAGGACTGAGAGGTGAATCTGTGATTTGAAGAAAGAAGCCATTAAGCTGTGTCGGGGGGGGGGGGGGGGGGGGGGGGGGAAGGTGTGTTGTTTGTGAGAGTTCTGAGTTCAGTGCAAGCAAGGTTTGGAATCTGACTTCAGAATAAAGAAAATCCAGCACTGCTGTTGTCTGAGTGTGCTGTATTCTCCAGATTGATCTGATAGCTGTGAAGGGAAAAGTTATGCTTTTATGTGAAGTCTGTGAGATGGAATGTTGAAGCCTGCTGGATCATTTTAGACTAGGGAAACAACAGTGAGAAATAGGTTTTGTAGTGAGAAAACCTTTAACTTATTTTATTTCAATTAGAGAGTTTGGCCACAGTATTGAGAATTGGTTAATAGTCACCAGAGCCTGAACAAGAACTGAGGGAGTTCAAGGGTCTTGCCTCCATTTATTTTCTTTATAAGTGAGGTTTAGGGAGAAGAAATCTGGGGGAGTCATCCTCTGAAGGGTTCCAGATGAGCTCCAATGCAAGAAAGACATCACCTAAATAAATTCAACTACAGCTAAGTGACATTGCCAAGGGTGTTGAAAGAAATATGTTATTTTTTCACAACATTTTAAGGGAAAACAAAGGAACAGACCATCAGATATTAAAAATCCATGAGATCCCTGCAAAAACACCAATAGTGCACACAAAGAGACCAATTTCTACATCAGGAAAGAGAATAACCACAAATTCTGATTTTGATAAAAGACAATTTAAATACTTATCTGAAAAGGTTCTTTTCCGCCTTTTTAGGTGAAACAGACAAAGTTAAGGGTATACATGTAGTTCTACATTTGAATGTTGAATATGTTATTGCAGTTCTATTAAGCTTCACACTAATTGTGAATTTGAGTTTATTTGAATGAAAATTTGCTTGCATTTGTATTCAATAAAGAAAGAGATAATTTGCAAATCTGAAAGTTTGGTCCTTCCATTTCAGGAACAAATCCTAAATTTAGCTTCTTTTCCTCCTTATTCTTTGAGAGTAAAGGACGAGGTTAGTTTATTTGTTCCACTCCCTCGGCTGTGAGTGTGTGTTCCCTGGATATTCGCCACGACTACAACCATCAGGTATCTGGGAGCACATCACTACAGTCCAGCCGAGAGGGGTGGTAACAGTAGTAGATGATGGCAGATAAAGACCTGAACGGTCCATCCAGTCTGCCCAACAAGATAAACTCATATGTGCTACTTTATATATATACCTGACCTTGATTTATCCTTGCCATTTTCGGGGCATAGACCGTAGAAGTCTGCCCAGTATTTGCCCTGCCTCCCAACCATTGGTGCTGCCACCCAATCTCTGCTAAGCTTCTGAGGATCCATTCCTTCTGAACAGGATTCCTTTATGTTTATCTCACACATTTTTGAATTCTGTTACCATTTTCATCACCACCACCTGCTGCTGGAGGGCATTTCAATTATCCACCACTCTCTCCATGAAAAAATACTTCCTGGCATTTTTCTTGAGTCTGCCCCCCTTCAACCTCATTTCATGTCCTCTACTTCTACCACCTTCCCATCTCCAGAAAACATTTGTTTGCAGATTAATACCTTTCAAATATCTGAACATCTATATCATATCATCCCTGTTTTTCCTTTCCTCCAGGGTATACATGTTCAGGTCAGCAAGTCTCTCCTCATATGTCTTGTATCGCAAATCCCATACCATTATTGTAGCTTTTCTTTGCACCGCCTCAATTCTTTTTACATCCTTAGCAAGATACAGCCTCCAAAACTCAACACAAATACTCCAAGTGGGGCCTCACCAACAATTTGTACAGGGGAACCAACACCTCCTGCTGGTTACACCTCTCTCCATACAACCTAGCATCCTTCTGGCCATGGTCACCGCCTTGTTACACTGTTTCGTCGCCTTCAGATCCTCAGATACTATCACCCCAAGATCCCTCTCCCTGCCTCTACATATCAGAATTTCACCGCCTAACACATATGTATCCTGTGGATTTCTACTCCCTAAGTGCATCACTTTGCATTTATTTGCATTTAATTTTAATTGCCAAACTTTAGACCATTCTTCTAGGTTCTGCAGATCCTGTTTCATGTTTTCCAATTCCTGCAGGGTGTCCACTCTGTTACAAATCTTGGTATCATCCGCAAAAAGGCAAACTTTACCTTCTAACCCTTCAGCAATGTCACTCACAAATATATTGAACAGAATCGGCCCCAGCACTGATCCCTGAGGCACTCCGCTACTCACCTTTCCCTCATCGAGTGAATTCCATTAACCACCACCCTCTGTCCGTCAACCAGTTCCTAATCCAGTTCACCACTTTGGGTCCTATCTTCAGCCTGTTAAGTTTATTCAAGAGCCTCCTGTAAGGAACTGTCAAAGGCTTTGCTGAAATCTAAGTAGATTACATCTATCGCACGTCCTTGATTCAATTCTCTGGTCACCCAGTCAGAGAATTCAATGAGATTCATTTGGCACGATTTACCTTTGGTAAAACCATGTTGTCTTAGATCTTGCAACTTATTGGATTCCAGGAAATTCACTATCCTTTCCTTCAGCATCGCTTCCATTACTTTTCCAATAACCGAAGTGAGGCTTACCGGCCTGTAGTTTCCAGCTTCTTCCCTATCACCACTTTCGTGAAGAGGGACCACATCCGCTGTTTTCCAATCCTACGTAACCTCCCCTGTCTCCTAGGATTTATTAAACAAATCTTTAAGAGGACCCGCCAGAACCTCTCTGAGCTTCCTCGATATTCTGGGATGGATCACGTCCGGTCCCGTGGCTTACGTGTCTATTTACATACATACTTTTGGAAATACAATGGTTTATGTGTGTAAGTGTATCCTCTACTCAATTCTGCTGCCCAGATTAATTGTTGATCCTCAGGTACGATTTTATACACATTGGGGCTGATATTCAGACTGCGGGAGGCAGCCCAGCTAACTCCTACGGTTGGCAGCGAATCCAGAAATTCAAATTCTGGACCGTATCCAGCAACCAGCGTTGAATTTCTGGAGTTTTTTTGGCTGATATGAATATAGTCGGTTCAGCTGATATTCATTGGCTGACCGACTAAGTTATAGCATCCAAAGATAGACCTGCTATTTATGTGGATCTATCTGGCCACTAAACTTAGCTGATCAGCTAATGAATTTTGGCAATTTCTCAGGGTTCTTGGATGACATTGTCTTTCTCAGAGTTGCATTTCTGCTGCTGCTACGACCTTCAACAAATGTATCATTATCATTAGTCTTTTTAAAGACTCGATCCAGGGTTACACCCATTTTTTTGTACATTTTCATTATTTATCATCATTCAGACTCCTGATGCAGGCACTTTGCCGAAACATGATGCTGGGTTGAGTCTTCTTTTAGTACTAATTAAAGACTTATACCACATCATTACATCTCCTGGGATCTTTGGAAGAGTCCTGTTGATCACGCTACTCCTCTTTTTTTGAATATTGGTACTAACCAGCTATGTTCTCTCGTCCTCTAGATTGTTCACTTGTCTTTAGATTGTTCTCTTGTCTTTTAGATTGTAAGCTCTTTGAGCAGGGACTGTCCTTCTATGTTTGAATTGTACAGCGCTGCGTAACCCTAGTAGCGCTTTAGAAATGGTTGTTGTTGTTGTATGTCGTATGATAGCTGGTGACTGGGCTGGCTGCTAAAAGGCAGTAATCAGCCAAGATAGCCGGCTATCTCATGCTGAATATCACTTAGCTAGCTTCAGGCTATTTAACTGGCCAGGATACATTCTTGGACAGATAAATAGCACTGAATATCGGGGGGATTGACTGTACTAACAGAATTGTATCTGCATATGTGGTGGGCCATTTTCATAAGTTCTGTTTTATGTGTGGAAATGTGTTTGAAAATTGCCCTTTTAGGGTCTAAAGAAGGGACAGGTCCCATAGGCTACATAAATTTCACCCATGATACAGCTCATATGAATCATTTTTTAACTCTGAAGATAGGACTTTAAAATCCATATCCACTTTAAATATCCTGTGATTTTTCAAACTGTTTAGCAGGGTCAAGCTTGTGTATCCTGCATTTGTATTCTCCACAGACAGGAAATCATAGCACATTTTTAATAAATTACATTTAGGGCATCTATTTGTAGGTGGTTTGTTTTCTTTTTTTTTTTGGGGGGGGGGGGGGGTTGGAAAGAATTTTATTAGGTACCCAAATATAGCATACAAAACTCAGAGATGCAGCATAGATGCACAGAACTATTTACAAGCAGTCTAAGTAGACACAAATTAGTCTGCCAACAGGCCCGTAAGTAATAGAGGACTAATTTCAACATAATCTCCCCCCCCCCCCCATACAGAGACTACTAGCAAATTTGTTTTTAAATGGGGGGAGGCATAAATCTCTGTAGAAGGCAGATCTAACAGCACAAGAACATTTACATTATTTATTGAAAATATTTCTAGACCACCTATAAACTAGATGGTTTCCAATTAAAAACATACACAATCAAAAATACAAAATTGGCATACAAAACTATAAAATAACAAATCTCTTCATAACATCATATGACTACTACAGCTGCTTCAAAAAATGCTGTCACAAATAGGCGAGTCTTTAAAGTTTTCTTAAACTGTGTCAGGCTGCCACAATGGCGGAGTTGGACATATTAAGCAGCCTGCTCTGAGCATTGTGTGTGAAGGAATTCCAAAATGGCTCCCAGGTCAAGCAGCACTTCTCCCCAGGCACAGAATCCAAATCTGGAAAGGAACGCCGTTCCATCGTTAGTTGTTCAATAATGTAAGATCTCCTGTGAGCAAGTAGAGGTGCTGTAGGCAATAACCAGTTAAAAAGAATACATTTTTCCCAAATAAGATAGATCTCCGCAAGAATCTTTTAAGACCTTTAGGCAACAGTGCTGGCACCACATAAGTGTCAAAGAGTATAGCAGGCCTGGGGAACCATCAAACATTCCACATAGCATAAATATGAACACAGAGAATAACCCAAAAATGATGCATCCTGGGACAATATCAGAACATGTGTCCTAAAATCACTTTGTAGTGATGGCATTTCACACAATTAGCATCAGGGTGGAGGGTCACCTTGTTTGCTTTATGCGGAGAGGTATTCATGTACATCAAAAATTTGTATTGTGTTTCCCAATGTAGTATACTATAAGGCACTTTTTTATAAAGTGTAAAACTCCATTTGAATTGTTCCTCCACAATAGAAATACGCAGTTCTAATTTCCAGCTGTCTAAAAGGTGCCAGTAGTGTAAGTGAGGAATCTAGTCTTGTAAGGATCTATGGTAAAACTGAAGAAGAACCTGCACCTGGGCCTCTAAACAAAGGTCTTCAATGAGGCGTTTCCAAAGAGCATTGTCCAAATTACCTGGTGGTAAAGAGGAAATACAATGACACAATTGTAAGTATGCAAAAACATCTTTAGGTGTTAGATGGAGAGCCATATATAGAATGTCCAGGGTTTTTAGCCTTCCATCCTCTGGAAGCTTCTGCCAGATGTACACCAGTCCCCTTGAGAACCAACATTTGAAAGTGAGGGAAGAGAGTCCAGGTAAAAGTCACCATTAGCTTGATCACCAATAAGGGAGTGGAACCAGGTCAATAACCAAGGCGCTTAACAGCCATCTCCAAGTTTGGCACATTTATAAATAGAACTGTGCACAATCTCTCCCTCTAGCTTGGTGTAACTAAAATGCCACCAAGAGGTAAAGTTCGTTTCTGCTATAGTAAAAGAAAAATAATTATTAGCACAAAACCAAACATTTATGTGTTGCATTTGACAAGCCATAGAAAAAGCTGAATATCCAACAAACCCAACCCCCCTGTCCTGAGGCATTGAGACAAGGGAGAGGGGAAGATGTGTTCTTTTGCCATTCCATAAGAAACCAGTAATTGCCCTATAAAGTAGGCGTTTATGCTGCACCTGGAGCAGAAGGGGCAGCATCTGGAAAACATATAACCAAGCTGGGATAATCATCATATTATACAGTGCAATTTTACCCAGAAGGGACAAAGGATAAACATGCCGCATCTGCAATTTTTTAATGGTTGAGTTGAGCAGGAGAGTAACATCACATGTATAAAGGGGAGCGAGGTTCCAAGGAAGAACAACTCCCAAGTATTTGATAGCCTCATGCCAAGTCAAAGGAAATGCACTCTTCCAATTATGTACCACTGAATCTTGTAGCAGCAAAGCCACAGACTTCTGCAGGTTTAGTGCAAATCCCGTGTAAAGCCCAAATTCATCAAAAATACTAAGCAATTTAATTAAGGATGCTTGAAGGCTAGTCAAGTCAGCATTTTAATTTCAGCATCACCCAAGTCATCCCCATATATGTCATCATCTTTAAGGATAGTACGTAAAAAGGTCTCAGTATAAAAGGGGGGAGAGGGGGACATCCTTGATCTATTCCCTTTTGGATATGGAATGTCTCTGTCCAAACCCCATTAACAAACAGGCTTGCAGTGGGATCAGCATAAAACACATGCACTTCTTGATAAAACCAGCCTTGTATCCCGACATGGGCCAAAACTTTAAAAAGAAACATCCAATCAACCTGATCAAATGTTTTAGCTGTGGTGAGACTCTTGAGCATGCCCAATATTTTGGCTCGTTGTCAGCAAGACATAACCATCAGAACCTTACGCATGTTTAGGACAGACTGCCTACCTTTTACAAATCCCACCTGATGATCATCAATCAGAATAGGCAAGAGGGCAGACAGTCTACTTGCCAGTATATGGGATTTTTTTTTATATCTAAGAAGAAATATGGTCCTGTATGATTCAGGGTAGAGATCCGATTTCCCCGGTTTAGGAATTAATGTAATTAACACCTCATTGGTCTGAGGAGGAAAACAGCCCCGTTCCAAAGAAGTAGTATAATAAGCCTCCAGGGAGCCACATAAGTGAGGAGCTATTATTTTATAAAATTATGGGGTGTAGTTTTCAGTGCCCGCCCAAATAGCTATTTGTATTTCCTTAGATTTTATAGGGGCATTAAGTTGGACCCGAGCGCCCAGCGGTAGGCGTTAGGCATGCCCAAATCCTCCAAATAATCTGCAATGTCTAGGCCAACTCTCACATCCTTTGCAGCATACATATTCTCAACATGTCACAAAAAGCACATTGGAATCTCCTGTTGTTGTGTTACCACATGCCCCTCTGGTGTCTGCAGCTGGGAAACAAGGTGGGAATCCCTGCCATATTTTTGTGGGCTGTGCAAGTAGCTTACCAGACTGCCAAAATGGTGGTAATTACATCTCCAATAGGAGAGCATTTTCTTAATATGTTTATGAATAAGTGAGTTTAACGATGTGTGGGTAGCCAACATAGTTTCTTTAAGGGTCTGGGTTGGGTCGGTTGACATAACTACACTTTGCCATTTGATAGTTACGTTCTAACAACTGTATGCCTTGGGTGATATGCTTATTTTGAGCTGCAGTGTAGGCCAAAATATCGCTGTGAAGTACTACTTTTGCTGTTTCCCAGAACAATGCACCCTCCTGCTTATGTCGTGCATTAAAGAGGACATAGTCATTCCATTTTTATGTCAAATACCGCTGAAATTCAGGTTCTAAGTGCAAATACAAGAGGAATCTCCAGCTCTGAGACCCGGCTGGCACTCCTAATAATTCTACATCTACCCATAGGATAGCATGGTCTGTAATTTCTATAGGCCCAATGGCCGCTCAACTGATGGATGGAAAACATGACCTGGAGACCAAAAGGTAGTCTATTCTATAAAAAGTAACATTTGCCCTGGAAAGATGAGTGTAGTCCTGCTCTGTGGGGTGCAGGGTACTCCACGGATCCAAAAGCCCCAAGGAGGAGCACAAGTAAGGGAACCCCTCGTAGCACGGGAATGGACTTTGCAGTGGATTTATCTAAGTTGGGCATCAAGAACCTGATTGAAATCCCTGGTCAGCAGGAAAGGAGTATCTAGTTTGTCCACACAAGGTGGGGGAAGAGAGGTTGGTGGTTGTGAGGCGAGGATAGTAGAGGGCAGACTTATACGGTCTGTGCCAGAGCCGGTGATGGGAGGTAGGACTGGTGGTTGGGAGGCGGGAAATACTGCTGGGCAGACTTGTACGGTCTGTGCCCTGAAAAAGGCAGGTACAAATCAAGGTAAGATATACACATATGAGTTTATCTTGTTGGGCAGACTGGATGGACCATGCAGGTCTTTTTCTGCCGTCATCTACTATGTTAACTATGTATGTTACACCTATATGCACAATCTTTTTTAAAAAGGCATGCTGATAAGTATTGGGGGGCATAAATATCAAATAGGTAAAATTCACTTCCCTGCAAAGTCACTTTAACAGCAAAAATCTGCTAAATTCATCTTTAGAAACTAATTGCACCTTATAAGGCAGACCTTTACTGATCAGTATTACAACGCCTACCTTCTTACGAGAGGAAAAGGAGTCAAATATATCACTCACGCAACCACTTTTTAGTTTTTTTGTGTTCCCGTCTGTTAATTTAGTCTCCTGGAGACAAGCTATGTCTATTTTTCTGTCTCTTCAGGGCTGACTAAATTGTACTGCACTTTATGGGGGATATTATACCAGAGACATTCCAGGAACAATGCGTACGTGGTTATCCCCTAGAGTCAAAGATAGGCGAAAGCCATATAGAAAAAAGAGAATAACATGCAAACTCCTGGGGCGTCCAACCTTCACCTTGGAGCAGAAAAAGGATCAGAAACCCAAAGCAAACAATAAAGAACTAATGCTTGTGACACACTGCCTTGTCTACACACCCAACTCAACTCAAACCACACAGTACCAGGCTCACTATCACACCAAGTACACAGATGGGAAGAAAAAAAAAGAGAAGAGAAAAAAAAACAGCCCCGAAACCCCCTCCCAATCCACTCCCTCAACACCCCCAAGAGCTATCATGTTCACCACTTCCAAAGGTAAGGAGAGGTGAAAGATCACATATGTGACCGGGGCTCCACTGCACAGTAAAGTTATATGTCAGCAAAACAATGCACTTCTGTTAGTGACCAAAATCAGAGTCAATAAAATGAGATCTCATATTCTGTAAATTGGCATGCTAGCAGAAGAAGCAGTTTTAAGGCACAATCTCACATTGCAAAACAGTCCAACATATGATGAAAATCCAAGAAGGTCCATGTCATGAAAAACTAGCCACCCTCCTGGGGTTACCCCGCGACCAGTTAGAGGGTCTATCCCCAGCACAGCTCAGGTCCGCCTGCATCTGCCACTTGTGCTCTACACTAGCACCCTCCTTCCACCGACTGGGTCACAACCATCTCTGGGTGAGTCTCCCACTCTCAAATTATCCCCAGTGGTTACTGGGGCCACACTCCCAGTGGTCCCACATTTTCCAGAAAAAACTCACAGACCCAACACACAAACCATCAGGGTTCTTTATCAGTCCAGACAGGCAGGGTGTTTATTCTCATAAAAATATTGAACAGTGGACAGAAACTTTGCAATCAGCAAGCAATAACAGGTAACTGAAAATATGAATCAATTATTATACTAACTAAACATTTGCATATTGTCTAAACAGTACCTGGGAAGATCAGAACATAAAGCTGCTCCCAGTCTGACTATGACTGGGGCAAAAGCCAGTACAGTCCAAATGAAAATGAGTTCCTGGGCCAATTAGAACTCAGACAACAAGTTTGAAAGTATACTGTAGACTGCCTTTCCAAAAGGCTTAAACAAAGAGAACAGCCTTGGTTCTGCAGCAGCTTCAAAATATAAACATGCACCACCTGCTCTGTCACACTCCCCTACTAAGGTTCACTTCGCAGGCACAGTATCGGTACTATACCTGCACCATTAAGCCACTCAGTAGCTTTTGCCAGCGAGTCAAATGTCAGCCAACAGCCCTCATGGTGGACCTTCAGCAATGTTGGATAACATGAATTGCAGCTGTTTACCATTTAGTGCAGTGTAAATTGGAGAAAACAGCTTCCGCTTTTCTATCAGAGCCAGAGAATAATCCTGAAATATACAGATCAAGGAATCCTCATAACGGATCTCTCCACACTTAAGCTTGTAGCAGTGGAGTATCTCCATTTTTTGTGCATAATCATGGAGCATTGCAATAACAACGCGGAGCTGAGTTTCTCCATCGCGGCAGCGACCCAATCTATGCACCCACTCTGTTCTGACTGGTCGCATTTCATGCACTGTAGGAAAAGTGTACGCTAGCCAGTCTTCCAGCACATAGCGCAAACGGGAATCTGAGATCGATTCCGGGAAATCAATAAAGCATAAATTGTCTCTACATGAGTAGTTCTTCAAGTCATTAAATCTTAGCAGCCTGGAGTTCAAGCTGATTGCAGAGTATCGCCACTTCCCTGGCCTGGTGCTGAGCGCCATCTTCCAGATCCAAGACTCTGCATTCAAGTTCTCCCCGTGCGCCTCGAGACATCAGATATAAGTTGACGCATACTGGTAAGTTCAGACAGTTTATCAAATTTTGAATTTAGAGCTTCTACCACCGCATTGGTAAGCTCTGTGACCATGGTATCCGCATGGCGGGAAGCGAGGTGAGGCCTAGTGGTCAGCCATCTTGCCTTCACTCATCTTGCCCCACTCATGCTCCTTTCAAGTCGCATTCAGGACCAAATTTCAGGCAGATTAGTGGGGAGCTGCATAAACCCGATATTCAATGCTGAAGCCCGAACATGACCCAGTATTGAATATCTGGGAATAACACCAGCGGCAGTCAGTAAAACGCTCACTGCTGCCGGCTGAATATTTTACCCCTATAAATTTGGGTGCTTATTTTCTAGCTAATTTTAGTTTGTGGGTGCAAAAAATTGATGTTTCCTAGTGTTTTTGAACCACAGGTATTATTTGTGTCACTTAGAAGCTGTCAGTGCTGAAAAGGCACAAAGTCTGCGTGGATGATACAAGATAAGCTAAGGGAAGAGTAGGAGTACTAGAGGAAGTACCTTCAGAAAAAATATTGCTCTCAAATACAAATCAAAGCAGTATTTTAATCTTAATTTTTTTTTTGCATTGAGAGAATTTAACCTGTATTTGTTGGTTGAACCCTGAAGTCAGAAGCCTTAGTTATACCGCACAAGCAAAAAGCAAAAGAGGCATGGAAGAGTGCAGGTCTTTTTTATTCTATAGAGATCAAAATCCAGATGACAGTGACAGGCAAGACACAGTGTTGGTATAGGGGAGGGGAGTGATGTGTGTGTAGGAGGGGGGAGGTGGCCACAGATCCAAGAAAACAAAAAGGGTCTGTGAGCTGTTTGTGTGGCTGATGACCCATGAAAGGGAAGAGGGACATTTTGATAATAGATTCCTTTACCATTAATAAGGGGACCAATGAAAAAAAAATTAGTACAAAATAGAGAAAAGGATGGTTGTCACCCTCATTTGTTTCTGAAACATGAGATGAAGCACAGCAGCTGCGTGCCACATGAAATAAAGAACATGCAGCGACATTATAAATCCATTTAAACTCACTTTGTGATGTTTCAGTAGTGAATTATGTTGGTTTTGCATTTATAATTAGGCAACCGAACAGATGCGAGGCCTTAAAAGTTATGTTTCCATTAAAATAACTTATGCTGCCCAGCAATTGTTCATTATAGCTGCTAGATGCTTTCACTTAGACAGTTTGCTCCAGCTCCAGTGAAATGCACTTGAGACAAATGAACCCAGAAAAATGTTCAGTGTGTTACAAAACTCACTACAGTGTAGCCTTGTCTGTTAGTACAGAGATCTGTCTACAACTGAATTTTAAAGGGTCTTTTACTAAAGATTAGTGTGCATGTTATCTGCAGCAGAGCCCATAGGAATAAGGGGTCCTGCGTCAGATAAGATGCACTAATTTCTAGTAAATGATCCCTAGTGCGTTTGCTGCCCATTCTATATAGATACACTTTTTTGCTTATTATTCAGCTATAATAATTAATTTTCCCAAAAAATTTGTGTCGTCGCCATATTTTTTATTACCTAGGATTGTTTTTCCAAAACCATCACAAAGCAAATTTTCAAAAGTGGCAAGGTTTCACCCCTTGTGCACAAACTGGGAATCCTTTGGTTTGCAAGGTTATGGAATTTTTTGTTTGTTTGTTTCATGTGTTGCCTTTTGTTATACACTGCAGAAAATACAGGCGCAGCCTATTGCATTAGTAGTTCTGGTCCAATGACTAAGACAAATACAGTAAGAATGATGGATGCTTCACAATCATACACTTTGAGGGGTTCAGGGGTGGTTATTAAGCTACGTTAGGGCATTGACCTGTGCTATTTGTCCCTTAACAAGTGTTAAAGGGCTCTAAAGGTGCTTGTGGTGCCCTAATTCAGCGATACTTAGGAAACTCCATGCTAACTAGTAATGAGATGCAAAACATGAAAATGCATGCAAAGAAGCTCATTACTACATGTATACTATAACACAGAATGCACACTGCAAGCTGCATTATAGGAATATCAGGCCTCTAAGCTGTGGCCTAATGCTGCTAGACCACATGTTAAAGGGGCCAGCATCCCTTAGTAAGAGCAGTGGACAGAGTGCTCCCTCATGCCTATAGCCTCTCTTATTTGTACTAAATATTCAGGCAATATATAATTGTTCAAACTGGAACCTCTAAATAGCATCAAAATACATTTTAGATATCCAGTAGATATTGTTTGGAGAATCGGGAGGAGGGTGGGTCTTTAAAGAAACTGTTGAATTTTAGGGAACAATTTAATATCTTTTTGTTGCAAACAATTATGCCAAAGGGTTTAAATGCCGAGATTGAGTGGGCATCTCTCATTTGATCCTCTGATAGGAGAAGAGAATTAATACTATTGGAGGGGGGCCATGAGGGGGCGGGGTGTTCTGTAAAACGTCATTGTAAATGTCACTGCAAACGTCATTAAGTGGGAGGTACTTAATAGAGGAAAAATAACGCTAGCGCCATCTTGGCTGATAAATTACTTTTGCTAAGCTGATGCTAAAAAGACTATGGGGTAAGTCACTTTAAAATTAAGTTCTCTAGATATAGATTTAATACTTATGTCTGGCTAACTTTGATTGCTTTTATATGTTTCAGGGGATGTCCTTGAGACAGCCCGGTTTTGGGCGAAACATGCATGTCGGGAAGTGAACCCCTGGTCCGGCAAGACTAGAGATTGTTTACAAGATAAGTCTGTAAAAATCTAAAATTGAATGAAAATCAGAGAAATTGATATTGATAGATGAACCAGTGAAGAGGTTGATATTTATAGATCGCTAAAACTTTGAAATGGTTGGCGATCAACATCACTGAGGTTCATGGGAAAAACGCAGGTGTGAGCTGATAAGTGAAAAAGTGTAAAAAATTGTGTCTTTTGTTAAGTATGCTCATTTAAGTACCAAGAAAATATCTACTGGATATCTAAAATTTATTTTTATAGCCTCTCTTAGGCATCCCCAAATCAAGTCCATCCGTCCCCCAGTGGTACCAAAACCAGGTCCCTCCAACTCAAAGGGTCCCTAGTGGCTAACCCTCTTGAAAGTTGTCCCTTCCCTAACCAAAGACCCTCACAGGCCCCACCATCTCCCCAAAGCCGCCCCCCCCCCCCTCGCCAGTCTACCTAAGTCAAAATCCCCAGTTTCCAGTGGTGCTGGCCGAAGCAATCCCTGTTTGCTCCTGTACTTGCCAGTGCCTTCATCCAAAATGGTGCTGGTGACTCCTAACAATAGTTTTCTGGTAATACTGCTAGGGTTCATGTTTCTGTATAAACGATGCTGACCCCTATAAATTGCAGGCTAGGAGCATCGGGATGTGGCTTGGTGGCCAGCTGCTCCCGGGCCCATGGAATAACGCTGCTTTCCCACTTTTAAACACAGTTTGAAAATTTCTCTCCTTAATGTCTAAACCACTTTTGACTTAGTACGCTTAACCCAATTTCCAGTGGACAGTTATAGTAGTATACACACATTGCAAAAACCATCTTCATTTCTCCTGAGTCCTCAATGGAATAGCTCTTAGTAATTTCTCCAATGAGTCAATTATAAATTTATAACATAGGATTAAACTGATAACTGTGTGACCTGCACTGTATTTCTGATGAATGCATTATCTTTTCAGTATGTACATTGCAATGGCAAACAGTTCCGTTCTTGGCTTCCTGTAATATTGAGAACGTCATTTAACCATCCAATGTCTTAGGTACAAACTTAGGGCCTGATATTAAAAAAAGGCTTCTAAATTTATGATCCTAAATAGACTCCAAAATTTATGCCCTATTTTCAGCCAAATTTAAGAGACTATGGTGCTAATTTTCAAAGCAGACAGGTGTCTTAAAATGCCTAAAAAAGGGTCCATCTGCTAAAAATGTCCAAATCCTGATTTTGGAAAGTCAGAAGTTTGATATTTCATACTGCAGTTTGTTCAAATAGCAAGCGGGCATGTTGTGACCATGTATTAGGCGGGACTAGAGAGTGCCCAAAAGAAGGACAGTTGTCACAAAATACTTAGCCACCCGCCTGGGGTTACCCCGCGACCAGTTAGAGGGTCTATCCCCAGCACAGCTCAGGTCCACCTGCACCTGCCATTTGTGCTCTACACTAGCACCCTCCTCCCACTGACTGGGTCATAACCACCTCTGGGTGATTCTCCTGCTCTCAAATTACCCCCAGTGATTTCTAGGTTACTGGAGCCATTCTCCCAGTGGTCCCACAGTTCCCAGAAAGCATTCACAGACCCAACACACAAACCACCAGGATTCTTTATCAATCCAGACAGGCAGAACGAACAAACAAATGTGTTTATTCTCAGAACTTGAAACAGTGGACAAAAAATGTGCAATTAGCAAACAGTAACAAGTAAATGAAAAATGGATCAATTAGAAAACTAATTAAACATTTGCATACTTCCTACAAAGTACCTAGGGAGATCAGGACATATATAGCTGTTCACCAGGGCTTCAGCAAAGATCTTTCTCTCTCTCCTGAAACAGAACTGAAAACCAGTAAAGTCCAAATCAGAGCCTACTCAACAAGATTTCAAATATATACTGCTTCTTGCTTCTTGTTTGTGTCAAACTAAAGAAAAAGAACACTCAGTTCTCTGTAACAGCTTTACAGCAAAGAAGCACCACCTGCTGGCCAAATAGGAGAAATACACTTCAGAACATAATCAATGCAGGAAAATATCCAATACATTTTTCAGGCTTAAACACACTGTTTCTTCACAATGTCCAACAGGGATTTTCAAATGGGAAGAAACAGTCATGTCTAAAAAGAAGGATGTTTAATCTAGACCTGTTTTAGTCATGTCCAAATTACAAAAAGTTGCTCTAATTGCGCAGCTGGCCACTGGAGAGAATAAGGCATGACCCCTCCTTAATCCTCCAGTGGTTGCTGCCCCATTCCCTCTCCCTTGAAACTGAAACTGAAAAGGAAAACCAGGCTGTATATCAGCTGCAGGTATTATGGCCATTCTGAACAAAGCAGCAAGCAGGTCAGAGAGTAGCCTAGTGGTTAGTGCAGTGGACTATTAGCCAAGGGACCTAGGTTCCAGAAACAGAAAAATATCTACTGTACATAAATATATAACCCACCTGCACAGGGGCAGCCCAACCATTATGCCATCTGAGGTGGGGGCCTCAGGTGGCACTGTTCTGGGAGCGGCATCTCCCCCTTTCCTTCCTCTACCCATTCCCCGATTTTACCTTCTTTTTACATTTTTTTAAAAGCTGGCAATGGCAGCAATTCCCATACGCTGCCCTGCAACCAGCACTCACCTCTTCCCTTTACTGCGGTCGCCTCTCTGATGAACTTCCTGTTTCCTCAGAGGCAGCCGCAGTAGAGAAGAGGCCAGTGCCAGTGGCAGGGCAGTGTATGGGAATCGCTGCTGCTACCGGCTTTTAAAAAACATAAAAAGAAAGTAAAATCAGGGAACGGGATGGAGGAAGCAAGGGGGGGAACCCTGGGGGGCAGAATCTCAGCCCTGCCTTAGGTGGCAATCTTGTCTTGGGCTGCTCCTGCATTTACAAGCCTGAAGGCTATTGAGGTGATGTACTGTACATGCAGGTACAGTAGGTATTTTTCAGGTCCTGGAGGGATCACATTTACAAAAAAAGAGTTATAGTGGGGTTTGAGCCATTGTTCCCTCAAAGCTGAGTGGGAGTCCTCCACCTACAATCCTGCCAGTAGGTGCTGCTGTTTCACTATCATACTTTCAATAATGAGGAACAGACAAGTTCAGCAGGACTCCAGAGAACCTGCCTGTCCCTAGTGATTGAAAACACCGTATTGAAGCACCCCCCCCCCCCCCACTGGCAGCAATTCAGTTGGAGGACTCCCCCTCAGCTTAGGGGGAAACAATGGTGAACCTATGTCCCTTGGTTTAAAGTCCACTGCACTAACTACCAGGCTACTCCTCTGTTCTGCAGGGACATCTGTGTGGCCATATCTTTGAAAATGATGCCAGGCACACGTTCATGTCACTGTTTTTTTGTCATTCAAATGTTGAACATTTAACTTTGGAAAATAGCAATTCATTTTGGACTTTTTCAGTGCAAAACCATTCATCTCAAGGCCATAACTGAACAGGAAATCTAAATGGGTTTTTTTCTGTTTGATTATGGCTGTGAGATGAATGGGTTTTTTTTGGATGTCAAAAGTAGGATAGTTTTGGGGGGGGGGGGGGGTTTGAACTTAGATATTTTTTTTGAAAATGCCCCTCTAAGTTTTCAGCGAAAAATTCATCTTAAATTAGGAGCTTAAACATAGTAACATAGTAAATGAAGGCAGAAAAAAAACTGCATGGTCCATCCAGTCTGCCCAACAAGATAAACTCATATGTGCTACTTTTTGTGTATACCCTACTTTGATTTGTACCTGTCCTCTTCAGGGCACAGACCATATAAGTCTGCCCAGCACTATCCCCGCCTCCCGCCACCGGCTCTGCCACCCAATCTCGGCTAAGCTCCTTAGGATCCATTCCTTCTGAACAGGATTCCTTTATGTTTATTCCATCCGTGTTTGAATTCTGTTACCGTTTTCATTTCCACCACCTCCCGCGGGAGGGCATTCCAAGCATCCGTGAAAAAATACTTCCTGACATTTTTCTTGAGTCTGCCCCCCTTCAATCTCATTTCATGTCCTCTCGTTCTACCGCCTTCGCACCTCCAGAAAAGGTTTGTTTGCGGATTAATACTTTTCAAATATTTGAACGTCTGTATCATATCACCCCTGTTTCTCCTTTCTTCCAGGGTATACATGTTCAGGTCATCAAGTCTCTCCTCATACATCTTGTAACGCATATCCCTTACCATTCTCGTAGCTTTTCTTTGCACCGCTTCAATTCTTTTAACATCCTTCGCAAGGTACGGCCTCCAAAACTGAACACAATACTCTAGGTGGGGCCTCACCAACGACTTATACAGGGGCATCAACACCTCCTTTCTTCTGCTGGTCACACCTCTCTCTATACAGCCTAACAACCTTCTAGCTACGGCCACCGCCTTGTCACACTGTTTCGTCGCCTTCAGATCCTCAGATACTATCACCCCAAGATCCCTCTCCCCGTCCGTACCTATCAGATTCTCCCCGCCTAACACATACTGTACATCTCCCAAGGATTTCTATTCCCTAAGAAAAAATTATGGTCCTCATTTTACAAGCCTTGTTAGGGTTTAATATGTTCAAAAACTGATACTTAAACATTTATCTTGTATAAGTTCCAATTTTACAATGCCAAGGATATCCATATATTAGACCCAACTGAGTGCAAATGGCAACGGAGCTTGTTTTGGGCAGCACAAGGGCATGGAAATTTCACAGATATTTAGGGTCCCTTTTACCAAGCTGCAGTAATAGGGGGGGCCTGTGGTGGTGTCAGCACGTGGATTTGCTGCACGCCGAGGTCCCCTTTTACCGCAGCGGGTAAAAGATTGTTTTTGGCCGAAAAAAAGAAATGGCCCTGTGCTAATTACAGGCATTGACATGCAGCCATTTCCATGGAGAGCCCTTATCATCACCTATTTAGGTGACGGTAAGGGCTCCTGCGCTAACCCAGCGGTAACCTCTCACTGCCCGATTACCACCAGGTAAGCCCAGCACTACTAAAATAAAAAAAATGTTGTCGTGCCGGAAATGTCATGCACTGGGAGTAGGAACAACTGCGTAGTAAAAGGGCCCCTTAGTCTCCATTTCAGAAGGGGACAAATATCTATTTTCTAAAGATCCACATTGGAAGTTACACCTGCTCCCAAGCACATTTAGAGGTCTTTTTATAAAGACAAGCGTGTGTTTATTATGCGCTAAAAATAAATGTGCGTCAAAGGCTAGAGATGCCCATATATTTCTATGGGTGTCTTTAGTATTTAGCACATGCTAATCATTAGCGTGAACTACAAACACCAGCATGCCTTTGTAAAAGACCCCCTTAGGATTTAGTGAATAGCTGCTATTGAGCAGCACTCCACTGGAGTGATGAGTGGGGGAGTTGCTCCTTAATCCCTCAGTGGTTTTTGACACCCCCCTCCCAAATCTCAGACTGCCATGGTTAACAGGTCACTGTGACAGCATCAGAACATAACTGGTTATCTTTGCAATCTTAGACACATAAGCAGTTATGTGCCTGCTTTCTAAACATCTATCTTCTATATATATATATTTTCATGGCTGCTTATGCTGCATGCACCCAGCTTATAAACATCCATTTCCCTGTATTTTAGAACAGGCTCTTCGTCCACAGATTATGTTCTAAAATACAGAGGAAAATTGAGATGCTATGACCTGTATGTCTCAATTCCTACTTATATGACCTATCTAAAATGGCGTAGCATATTTATAAATTTAGGACTGCCATTGTTTTGCCCAGATTTATGAGCTTAATTAATGAGCCTAGTGCTGAAAATCAATGCTAAACTAACCAGAAACGCCAAGGTTGGTCCATCCCAATGATTTACCACCGCAATGATGGAGATTGAAGGCCAATGAATGAAGTTTTTCTCACAGGCCCCTGACATATTCCAATCAATAAATAGAAAATATTTTTTTTCTATCTTTGCTCATTTCATTTTTCTTATTGTGTTGGTCCTGGTTTCCGTTTTCTGGGGGGGGGGGGGGGGGGGGGGGTTGTTTTCCTTGCCAGTGTAGCCTGTCCAGTTGACATTTATTATTTCTCTCTATATATCAACCATCTTCTCTATGTTCAACATCTCCCCTCCCTATCTTCCCCTGTCCAGCATCTCTCTTTTATGTCTATATCCCTCCTCCTATGTTCAGCATTGCCCCTCTGTATCCCTATCCCTCCATTTCTATCACCTCTGTATCCCTGTCCCCACCCTCATTCAGGATTGTCCCTGTTTCCTTATCCTCCTATATCTAGCATCACTCCTTTGTGTCCTTATCCCTCCCAGTGTCTAACACCCCTGCTGTGTACCTGTTCATACCCCCTCTCTGTATCCAGCATTATACTTTTGTATACCTACCCCATCCAAAATCACCCATCTGTGTCCATGTTCCAATGCTCCCCCATACCCAGATCTCCCTTGTGTCCCTGTCCCTTCTTCCCACTCTCTGTCCTTCCTGCCCAACATGATCTCTCTTATGCTTCAACTACTCCACCCTCATGTGGTTGAGCATCTCTCTGTCTCTGACCTCTCTGATTCAGCCCAGTATCTCTTCCCTTCTCTTCTATCCATTCCCCACAGGCTGGCATTTCTCCCTATCTCCTCCCCTCTCCCCAGTTCCCTACTCCCTAGTCCAGCACTTCCTCTCTCTCTCTCCTGTTCCCTCACCCATAGTCCAGCATCTCTCCTGTCCTCCACCCCCACAGGTCCAGAACCTCAACCTCTCCCTCTCTTTCTCCCTCTTGATGAGTTCAGCACACTTACCCCCACCGGTAAGTCCAGCATCTCTTCCCCACCCCCACATCCCTGGTGAGTCCAACACCAATCCTACCCCCCCCCCCCCCCGTGACTCCAGCATGTCTCCCTTCTGATCCCCACGGGTGCAGCCCTCCTTCCTTCCTCCCTCCCTCCCCTCCCTCTGTAACCCTCATCCTTCAAGCCTTTCTGAATCCAAAATCTCTTCTCTTCCCTTCTCTATATGTATTGTGTGTTTTATTATTTTATTGCGAATTTGAATTTGTATTCCTTATCATTTATTTATGTTTCAAACCTTTGCAGGGGTAATTCATGATTGGAAAGAATACATTTTTTTAAAAAAAAGTCTTTGCAAACAGTATCATAAATAATTCCTAATGTCTGCTGTGTTTTTCCTAGGGAAGGAGGGGAAAATCCATAAGATCAAAACTCCTAAGTACTAAAGGTCTATCCTGGGAAAAGAGACTCTAGATATTAGACTTGCTATAATACAGAAGGTCAATATTTCAGTTTCAAGAGGGCTGACTGGATCTCTCTCAGGTGTGATAAACTTTACAGTTACAATAGTTCTTCAAGGTTTATACTGATTACAGGTGTTCCTCAGGGATCTGCACTGTCATTTAATATCTACATCTAACCAGTTTGTCATTTGTTAACAGGGCTTGGAGTGTCATATAAAGGTTACACTGATGATTTACAATTTTATACAGTTAAAGAAACAATGGAATTTGTTCTGTTATGTTTGAAAATCACTGAAACATGAATGTTTGCTAGTACATTTAGCCAGAGGAATAGCTAGGTGGATCACCAGGAGAGTAGCCGCTCCCCAAACTGACTACTCCAGGGACCTGCTTGCTGCTCTAATAGGACTGGCCATGTCATTTTTTATTTTATTTAAAAATGTATAGCCTGCCTGTTAACTAGGCAGGTTACAAAGCAAACATATAGAATAATTCAAACAAATCACATATATGCACAAAATAGTCATCATATATAATTTAAAATACTGTTTCTTCATCCTCATAAGAATGCATGTTTATCTAAATCCTAAAATATGCCTGTGCAAATGCCTTTAACTGTTTCTTAAAAATATCAAGCCCCTACAGCAGATGAAGTCTCATTCCAACCAATAGGGCCGACATAAGATAATGCTGCCTTCGCAGTAGCAGAAAAAGGCAATTGCCTCAATGACAGAATAATTGGTTGTTGTGAATTCATAGAACACAATGCCCATGTAGGCATTGCAACACCTTTTAAAATAGGTGGGAAATGAATCATGTAGGGTCTTAAAAATAATAATAACAATTTAAAACAAACTCTAGAAGCAAATGGCAGTCAATGGAGTGCCTTCATCGTACCCGTAAGAGACTCAAAATGACTCAAACCAGAGATCATAAGTACTGCAGCATGCTGTACTACCTGCACTGCATGAATTCTAGCTTCTTATATCCCCCAAAACAGACTATTACAGTAGTCTATTTTTGTAAGCACTAGGCTTTGAACCACGATCTGAAAATCATACTTTGGCAATAACGGTTTCAACTTACTCTAAAATTTTGAACTGAAAAAAGCACAACTGTACCTGTCTAGAAACTTGTGCCTGCATTGTCAACTGCTAATCAATAGTAACACCCAAACTCATAATCTGATTTTTAATGGGGATTTACATCCTCTCAAAAACAATGGGGCTGTAATCCACATCAACAGACCTAGGTATAATCATCACTTCGTCTTTAACAAATTCAAAGCCAAGTCATTTGCTTGAATCTACTGCTTAGTATTTCCTAAATAAACATCCAACTTCACTCGGCCAGTAGAAAATTTCACATCTACAAGGAAAAAAAACCCCTGAATGTCATCAGCACACAATTTAAATTCCACCTCCAACTCGTGCAACACAGCACAAAGCAGCGTCAAACATAAGTTAATAATAACGCTGGGGCCAAGCCCTGTGGAACTCCTACATCTACCTCAAAAACCTCTGACACTATATCCTTCCAATTCACTTGCCTAGTCCACCCAGAAAAATGGGATACAAACCAGCCATGTACTTTCCCCCTCACTCCAAGGGCATCTAACCTCTCACACAAAACACTATGATTAACAGGGTCAAATGCGGATGAGATATGTAACAACACAAAACAATATATTATACTGGCATCCAAACCGTGTCTTAAAACATCAAAACAAGAAGGTTTCACAACTGTGTCCTTTATGAAAACCAAACTGCCCCACATCCAGCAATTGGTTTTCATCCACAAATTCAAGAAATTGTTTTAGCACAACTTTCTCCACAATTTTTGCCAGTACAGGTAACACTGAAAAGGGGCGATAGTTTGCAAACATATTTGGATCCTTCTTCAATAATGGCTTAGCCTTTTTCAGACAATAAGACAAACAGCCTTCATTCAAAAATCTATTCACAATTTCACCTAAAATATGAACAATTTTAACCTCCAAACCTTTTAACTCCACAGAAGAGCATGAACAATAGGTCTCAAAGATGTTAACATGCATAGCAAATCTGAGGTATCAGTCACTTTAAAAGCATTCACATCTTGCCCTGATTTCACCACTGAAAAAGATGACAGTTGATGCAACAAAGCTTCTACTTTTCAAGTAAAATAATCACCAAAATTCCCAGCTGTCAAATCACTCCTCAATGAACTGACTTTCTTATTCTGAATCAAAAAATTAACTGTTGTAAATAATTCCTGCAGCCGGTTCAAAGCATTAGAAATTTTCTCCTGGAAATATGAACTGTTTCACATCCAGCAATATTCCTGTAAACGAATTTTATAAGAATCATAATTATCTGTATGTTAACAAGCAATTAGCAGCACTAATCGGCATTAAGATTTACGCACACAACTCGCTAAGTGTATTCCGTAACATGGTTTGCTTAAATTCTAAGTTGCATAGTTGAAAAGGGGGCATGGCCATAGGCAGGGCGTGGATGTTTCAAAAATCGATGTGCTTTGTTATAGACTACACCCGCCAATCAGTATTACTGCCTGACTACCGTGTGCCCCAGGTGGTAATTCTGAATTTGGTGCACGTCGAAAACACACGGTAGAAAATATTTTACCATGTGGCTCTTACCTGGCGGTAAATAGCAGTGGGTGCACGTAGCATGCCTACTACCCGGGTAGCGCGTGAGACCTTACCGCTAAGTCAATGGGTGGTGGTAAGGTGTCAGGCTGAAAATGGATGCGTGCTGGTTTTTATTTTGCCGCACGTCCATTTTCCGACCCCTTAAAATATGGCCCTTTTCCAGGACACAGCAAAAACTAGCCAGGCGCTGCAAGCCACTTTTTGCCATGGCTTAGTGATAAGGCCCCTAAATTAGCTTGCACTGACATTATCTTGCCAATGAATTCCAATGGACTGAGAAAATCTGTGCTCGTGTTTACATTGGGAACACCTCCAAGCATTCTTTGCTTATGCTGAGGCTTCTTCATGCATGCCTATCAAAACTGAACTGAAGACCCATCTCTTCAACAAGGCATACCACAAAGATCAACAAATGTGAACTCCTACACATATATCCAGAATTGTCTTATAATATTTGCTTGCTACACTGCTATCATGTTTCATCATTATCATGTTACCCAATATCCTTATGTAATACCAAAGGTATATTCTCTTATATATTGCCACCATACATGATGTATTGTAAGCCACATTGAGCCTGCAAAGAGGTGGGAAAATGTGGGATACAAATGCAATAAATAAATAAATAAATAAATAAAACAGAAATGGCATGCTGCTAATAAAGGGGTCCTTTTACTAAAAGGCATTAAGCCCCCTAACACGCGATTAGCATGTGAAAACAGGTTATTTGTCCTGTTTCGCTATACTGCACATTAGACATTTTTCAAAAATATTTTTGGGAGGGGGCATGATATGGGCATGGATTGGTACTTATTCTTGATAGGTTAATATTGAATATATATGTTTCCAGGGAGGATTTGATATAAATTCCCAGTTTTTTTCTTTATTACATAGACATGGTAGCCAAATAGTGAATTGTACTTAATGCATGCTACCTGGCTAATGCAGGAGCACTTAGCACCCTCTAAGCAGAAGATGGTATGTGCTCCTACGTTAACTCTAGGCAGATACCATGCACTAATCAAATTAAAGCACAACATGCAAAATAAAATTGAAAAAAAATGTAAAAACGTGCTGCATTAGAGACCCCTGTTACGAAGTGGTGGTAAGTCCAACGTGGACTTGCTGTTCGCTAAAAGGGAAGTACCGCCAGGCTAGCGCAGCAGCCTGGCAGTAGTTCCCTCTCCCAGCACACACCATTTCCGGCGCTACAAAAATATTTCAATTTTCGTAGTGCCGGTGTGTACCCAGCAGAAATCACTGCCCGGTAACCGCCGGGTTAGCGCAGCAGCTCTTACCGCCACCTCAATGGGTGGCAGTAAATGCTTCCCCCGAAATGGTCGTGCGGCAAGTGCTTCACTTGCCGCACGGCCATTTCTTGAAAAAACAAAGACCTGCCTTTTACCTGTTGCGGTAAAGAGGGGCCTTGGCGCAGGACAAAAACGCGTGCCAACGCCAGTGCAGGCCCTCTTTTGCCACAGCTTTATAAAAGGACCCTAGATTTGCAGTTAATGCATGGGAAAATCTTGCGTTAAACTGTGTTGACTGCAAATCTTAACGTGCCTTAGTAAATGGGCCCCAAATATTTGCAGTAGTAAAGAACTGTGCCTCTTGGCATCAGGGTAAACCTTCAATATACCATACTGCCCAAAATTTGAATAAAATAAAAAAAAGACACCTGCAAGGTTATAGCTTTGTCTCATCAATGGTGCACTGCAAACAGTAAAACGACTCATACAAAAATATAGGGTTGGAACTGATCTGTGTACAGATACCATAACAACAAGGACAGCACGACAAATAGCGATGGGCAGCTAGAAAAGTTTCATTTTGTGTTGTTTCCAGCAATTTTTGTTGCGTTTGTTTTTTCCAGACTTTCTTCATTATGGAACCCTTTTACTAAGCATTGGTAGGGCTAATGCTCGGGTAGCGAGCACCAAATCGGCACTAGTACTGGGGTAACACGGGCAACCCGTGGCAATTCCAAAGTTGGTGCATGTTGTTTCCCGTGGTAGAAAATATTTTTCTATTTTCTACCACGGGTGGCGTTCTTAGTGGTAATCGGCAGCAAGGCAATATTGGTGCATGCTGCATGATTACTGCATCAGCCCTTACCGCTAGGTCAGTGAGTGGCGGTAAGGGCTAAAGCCGTAAATAGCTGCACGCTACTTTTAATTTTAGCACATGGCCATTTACTGCCCCATTTTTTTTAAAAAAAAAGCTTTTTTTTCTCAGCCACAGTAATAAAGAGGCCCAATGTGCGCCAATTTCACGCTTCCAAACTACCGCAGGCCACTTTTTTTTATCACAGCTTAGTAAAAGGGCCCTTATGGGAGCTATGTCATCGAGAATGTGCAATCTTTTTCCAACAGTGTGCGCATATATGATGGTTTGTGCATGTGTGCACTATCAGGAAAAGAGTGCAAATTATTAATGAAAAATAAAAGCCCAACATGTCACGGTTTTTCTGCTCATTTTCACTTGTTAATGACATGCAATGGCATGGGACATGTTGTTTTGACATTTCTCATATCATTGCAACCAATAGCCCATCCCTAATGAGAAAGGGGGGAACCTATGCATGACGCTGTTCAATCCTATTCTATAAAGCATGCACCAGGATGAGTGCTCTTTATAGAACAGCACTGATCACCAAATTCTGCACTCAACTTTGGGGGTGAGGACTTACACCAGCTGAAACCTGGTGTAAATCCTGGCACACGAGTTGGGTGTGGATCCCTGCTATTCTGGAACACTGTGCATATCTTTTGTGAGCACCCCTGACCTGCCCATGTACCCTCCTCCCATGGCCACATCCCCTTTTGAGTTGCATGTAATCCAGTGTAGGCTTCCATTGTTACAGAACAGCATGCAGCCAGATCAGTGCCAATTAAATGCTTGTTAACTCCAAAAATTAAATCATTGGAGCTCAGTAACTAATTATTTTTTTGCGTGCTAATCTGGGATCCACACCCTTTATAGAATGTGGGAAAAACTGTATATGCCCGATATTTAAAAGAAAATGGCTGCTAAAATGGCACTTAGGTGGTTATCTGGCAGTATTCAGTGCCGGATAGCCAGTTTTCTGGCACTGAATATCGCCGGTTAGGGGCTATATCGGGTGATATAACCATCTATCCGCCGATTTTCAAAATCAGACCGGCCAAGTTTGGTGGCCATATTTGGCTCCACAATAGGTAGAATGACTGTGGCCAGCCTGACTTTAACCAGCCAGTACTGAATATCAACTAGGCTGGTTAAAGTCAGACTGGACAAAGTTAAACCGGATATTCAATGCCGGTCACTGGAAACAGACTGGCATTGAATATCTGGGTTTACAGTGGACCATGGGACATAGCCCGGCTATCTAAATATTGGGATCTAAATGTTTTTCTGGTAGAAGACATGATCTAAAGACTATCATACACCATTGCATTAAAAGGCTCATAGGCGAACTACAAAATGCACAATTTTAATAAAGAAGGTAATTTGTATAACATTTGTTTTATGACTGCAAAACATTTATATTACATGAACTAGGGATCTTACCTCTTCCATTTCAAATGAATCTGGAGACTGGCCTTCTATGCCAGAGGTCTTTCTAAGCGTTTTTTCCAAAAGTAGTTCAGCTTTTTTCCACACTCTCTCTCTGATTGGTATCTCTGATTGAAAAGTAAGGTGAGCTTGTTTTACAGGTGTTTGCATAAAGTCTCGAAGAGGTTTTGCTGGCTGTGAGGATTTCAATGTATTGTCTTCAGATGGCAACTGGTCCTCACCTAAAAGTGACCTAGTTCTGTTTTCTGAGAAATGCTTCCTTGATTTCTCAAATAATTTGTAGCAGTCTGGGGATTGTTCCTCATATCGTTGGCAAAGTTCTGGAACTTGGGTGTCCTGGATGCTTGGTTGATACGTCATGGTCTGCCTAGAGGTTTTTCTGAGAAGCTGACATATTCTTCTCCATCTCTCTCGTGTCCTCTTTGCCTTATTCTGGTGATTCTCTGCTGTGTTCTCCTCTGTCTTTGCTCCTAGTTTCTTCTGGGCAGCATTAACATTATTCAATAATGACGAGAAGACACTTGTAACTTGATCCAGGATCTCTAGTTGTCGGAATCGCCCTTAATTTTAATTAGAGAGAAAAAAAGATGCTTTTAAAAAGTGTATGCCATTTTTAATCATAGTGAAACCTACCTAGCATATAACATAGAAGCAAAGTAACATAGTAAATGATGGCACAGTCCATCCAGTCTGCCCAAAACGTTGACCAGAGCCACGTTATTATTATGGTTGCAGCATAGTCACACTCATTATCAATATCGATTAAACCAATAAGCCAACAAAATTGCTAACTAACAACATTTTACTTGATAATTTCAACCTTAAGATGTCTTACTCCCCAATGAGATATACAGCATCAATATTCCCTCTAAGCCAGGGGTTCCTCTGAAGCAGCGGGACAAGGCACTGCAAAACGTTGGCCAGTGTTGGGGTGACCAGTTTGACATTGAACTGAAGTTAAGTAAAAAATTAAAAAAGAACATTGATACATAAGAAGTGCAAGAGTTTTGAAATAATAATAAACAAAGAAGGAGAGGTTTATCGAAAAGCTGATGATTGAGAGCTGGAGGTGTATGTATTAACACCCACTATAGGCCTGAGACTATTTTTCCTCCTTTTTGATTTAAGAATGTGAATCACATTTCACTGTTGTTAAGAATTTTTCAGCACTATTACAGTGGAGTTCATATGATAATAGTATAGTGTGGATCACTTCACTCCTTTTGATATGAGATTTGTGTTTATTTTGTACTCCACTCAAGATAAGTGGTAATAAATTTATTTATTTATTTGTTACATTTATATCCCACATTTTCCCACCTATTTGTAGGTTCAATGAAATGACATGGAGATAAATTTGCATACAATGGAGGTAGGGCATGCAAATCTATCTTATGCATATTCATTGTTGGTATCCTGAAAACCTGAGCTAAGCATAAATCCTCCAACCTCATTCCTGCCAGTAGGGAGTAGTGCTTCAGTATTGTGTTTTCAATCACTAGGAACAGGCAGGTCCTTTGGAGTCCTGCAAAGTTTGCCTGTCCCCCACTATTGAAAATGTGATATTGAAACAGCACCCCTCCCCCACTGGCAGAAATGTAGATGGAGGCCTCCTGCACAGCTTACAGGGAACATTGCACAGCACCCACACTCATAGTGTATGAAATGAATGTGATACTGTATAAAATATCCATACTTGATCCTGATCTGTCTTTGCCATTTTCAGTGCATAGACCATAGAAATCTACCTGACACAGGCCTTACTGTCCAACTACTTAAGTTGCTGTCAAAGCCCACTCTAGCCTATCCTGATCTGTTTTGCCACTTTTAGGATTCAGAAAGTATTTATTTATTTAGCACATTTTTATACCACTTAAATCAAAGCAGTTTACAAGAAAACACACAAAGCAATAAAACATACAACAGTAAATTCATTAAAAATACATAATTCAAATAGTACCATAAAGTATATCACAGCCATCGCCTGCCTAATATCCGAACTGCACCCAGAATATCAATCCACATAAAAGCTTCCACTAACAGAGAGGTCTTTAACAACCGCTTGAATTGAAGACTTCATTGACTTCATTGCACAACTGAAGTTCTCCTTTCAATGCATTCCACAACTGTACTCCAATGATGGAAAAAGTAGCAGAAGTCTTTTTGACACTGGTCTTACTTTCCAACTACCGGAGTTGCTATCTAAGCATCACTCCTGCCCCATCCTGCCTATCACAGCACATTAACAGCCATAAGGTCATTTAAGTTTTGTTTTGTTTCCATCCTCCTTCTCTATAGGAAAGACCAACAGTTTATGTATGTACACAAATGTATGAAGAGGTGAATATTTTCACTGAAAAGAGTCAGCACCAAGCGGAGATTTTCTCATGGTGCCAGGTCATTCATATTATATGTAGATTGGAAGTACACATTTTTTTCTGGTGAAAGTTGGGTGACATTGCAGTGTTTTTCACAAAATTCTTTGCCATCTCTCTCTCAGGTGTAAGATTTACACAAAAAAAATGTTTTTATTAAATTGTGCACATGAAATTTTGCTGTCACAGAATTGTTCCTGAGCTGATCTGAATGTATTCTTCAGCTCATTAGATGATTTTGCATATGATTTGGGTACAACTGTGCACCCACAAAACTTCACGTGAACCAACAAGTAGCAAGCACAAAAATTTACAAACATGATGTAATGTGATTTAATTTGATATGGGTCTTGTATCCTGCCAACTCCCACCTAGGTGGTTCAAAGAGGGTTACAATAAGAAATGAAAAACAGAAATAATTAACAATAATACTTTTGAAATAAGTAAGTCTTCGAATTCTTACAAACACTCAAGTACATTGATATTTTTCTCAATGAAATAGGGAGAGAAGACCAGATCTTAACAGCCTGATAAGAAAATGACAAGTCTATAGATTTCTTGTTTTTAACACCCTCTACAGAAGGAAAGTAAAGAAGGCAGGAGTCCTCCTGGTTTAATAGAAGAAGAAGGAGATAATAGGAATGCGAATAGTTTAACCAGATACCCTGGACAAGACCCTTCAAATATTTTATAGATCAGACAAGCCAGCTTAAAAGAAACTCAGGACACAACAGGAAGCCAATGTAAATTCACTAAACAGGGGGTGGCAAATAAATTTGGTTGTAGCATTTTGTAAAACTTGCAGTTGAGAAAGTGTAGTAGATGATTCTAAACAGTACAGAGTATTACAATAATCTAGATGAGACAAAATGGCTACCAGAATGATGAAATGTCTTTCAGAGAATAATGAATGAGTTTCTTAATTGATAAAGTAAAAAAAAAAACCACTGACAACCACAGAGTTGATCTGGGGAATCAAAGATAAGAGAAGTATCCAAATAAACTCCCAGTAGAAGCTGAATGGCAGTGGATGTACCAGCACAGTTTAACCATTATAATTTCATCTTGTCTTTAATTTAAAACTATGAGCAACACTACATTTTTCAATCCTTTCCATACATGATATAATACTGGGCATCAATATCCTTATCTATGGGTAATAACAAAAATATATATTGTCTGCATAAGAAAAAAACTTAGTCCCCAGAGAGAGAAACCGGCCATGACAGAATGAAGTCATAAAGACCCTTGTGGAACACGACAAGGTGATTCCCACTGAACTAAAAGTTTATTGTTCATTTTAACATGATAATATCTGCGACTCAAAAACTCCCTAATACAATTAAGTACACTGCCTGAGATACCCAAAAGACTCAACTTACAGATCAACCACATCAAAAGCGGAAGTAAGATCAAACTGCAGCAGTATTTATTTTTTTCTTTATTTTTGTACCTTGCACTTTCCCATTCAGGGCAGGCTCAATGCAGCTTACATGGGGCAATGGAGGGTTAAGTGACTTGCCCAGAGTCACAAAGAGCTGCCTCTGCCTGAAGTGGGAATTGAACTTGGTTCCTCAGTTCCCCAGAACCAAAGTCCACCACCCTAACCACTAGGCCACTCCTCCAGGGCAGCTTTACCCTGACAAAAAAATAACTTTACTTCTGAAGTGATAGCCAACAAAATAGTCTCTGTTGAATGAAATGGACGGAAACCACATTACAAGGAATGAAAACAGTTAAATTTGATAAGAAAAGCAGATAATAATTCTGCCACATACGCTTCCAGTAACTTTGCAAGAAGCGGAATACTGGCTACTGATCTATAGCTTGAAGACTGATCAGAGTCCAAGTTAACATTTTTCAGACTAGGGGTTAAAATGATACCACCCGGAGCAGTTGGAAATGAGCCCTGTTGTAAAAATCATTTAAGAAAAAAGTAAGCCAAGCAAATAGCTGACTTGGGATATCTCTCGTAAGATAAGATGGACAACTATCCAATAGATAATTGGGTTTGGATAGCTTCCAATCAAGACTTTGAGCTTACAAATTGAAAGTGGTGGAAAATCTGCCCAAACTCTATCGGCTGGGCAGCTAATACAGCCATCGTGAACTGAAGAACTAATTACTATATCAAAATCTGGAGGAAATACATTTCTAGTTTTTGTTATTTTATCAGAAAAGTGACATGCCAGACTATCAGCAGAGAGACAAAGTTGTAAGTCATTGACATTTGAATTTAACCCATTAGTGCCCAATGTTCCCATAATAAGCTCCCATATGGGAACGTTGGGCACTAATAAGTTAAAGATATCAAAGTACGAAACAGGCCAAAAAGTTTCTTTTGATCTAAAACATTATTTTCTATTTCAGTGGCATAATATGTGCACTTGGCAGTTTATAAAGCACATTTATAATGTTTAAAAGCCTGTTTCCATTCAAGTCTACTTGATGTATTTTTGGCCTTTTCCAACTGATGTTCTAGCTAGCCTACTACAAGTTTTCTTCAAAGAAGCCAGCTCCATAGTATACCATGGTGCCTGATGTCTAGCTGATGACAATTTACAAATAGTCAGTGACAGAGTATCAGTTATTGTGAAAAGAATATTATGCCCAGTATTCACTTGATCAGAAACTGTTGCAAGATCTAATTGAGAAAAAACATTCATCCAAAAAACAACCACACTACTGGTTTCCAAATAATATTACTTACTGATAAATGAGAAACAGACCCAGAAACAAATGAAACCCAGTCTAAAGCATGCCCTTTCTCATGAGTAGGTTGTAAATCAATAATCCTAAAACATCAACCCCCATGTTTACAAAGGGCCCTGTTTACTAAGGTGTGCCAAAGTTTTTAGCGCATGTACAAAATTAGCACACGCTGTGTAGGCGCCCATAGCAATATTGTGGGCACCTACACAGTTAGCACGCACTAAAAATGTACGTCTAGTGTGGCTTAGTAAATAGGGCCCAAAGTACACTAGCGTCTCCCACGCGGCAATGCTGACACAGCCCATTCAAAGTCGGCATTAGCATACAAGCAGCCACTAGTGCAGCTTTGTAAACAGGAGGGGCAAGTTTCTAAAATTGACAAAGAAATCAGCTACATCATGATCTAGAGCCTTTTCGAGATGAAAATTAATTTACCCAAATAAAAATATTGAGTCAAAACATAAAAACTGCTGAGATATAAAATTAATAAAAGACTGTCTCAAATTGTTCCAGAGACCTGGAGGATGGTAGGGTATAACAAAGTCTACCAAACCTAACACAGATGAATCAGAAAATTTACAAGAAAATATCTCAAGGCCAGGAATACAGAGATAGTCAGTCAAAACTAATTTATAAAAACCCTTGCAAATTATTGCTAAACCACTTCCCTTCTTATCTAATCTCGGGCAACTCAAAATTTTATAGCTGAGTGGACAAAGGCTGTTTAAAATAAAAACATCTGAGTCCGTAAGGCCAGGCAGGGGCCCCAGATGACCAGATGAGCACTGGAGGGAATCAGGGATGACCTCCACTTGCTCCCCCAGTGATCACTAACCCCCTCCCATCCCCAAAAATTATGATGAAGAACATTACTTGCCAGCCTCTATGCCAGCATCAGATGTCATACTCAGGTCCATTACAGCAGCATGCAGGTCCCAGGAGTAGTTTAACAGTAGGTGCAGTGCACTTCAGACAGGTGGACCCAGGCTCCTACCTCCCCCTACCTGTTACACTTCTTGAGGAAACTATGAGACCTTCAAAACTCACCAGAAACCCACTGTACCCACATATAAGTGCCCCCTTCAGCCGTAAGGGCTATGATAGTGGTGTACAGTTGGGGTAGTGGGTTTGGGGGGCTCAGCACACAAGGCAAGGAAGCAATGGTCAGATGTGTACCTGGGAGCAGTTTATGAAGTCCACTGCAGTGCCCCCTAAGGTACCCTATTGCTGTGTTGGGATGTCAGGGGGACCAGTCTACTAAAACTGCTGGCTCCTCCTACATCCCAATGGCTTGATTTTGGACGTTTTGCACTTGGACATTTTTTTTTTTTTTTTTAAATGGCCCGCAAAAAACCATCCAAATCACAAAACGTCCATAGTATTTTCAAACACAAAAGATAGACGTCGAAAATGACCTTCTTTCTTGTTCAGAATTTGGACGTTTTGTGTAAAACCTCCAAATTCTGATTTAGACGTTCTATCGAAAATGCCCCTCCACATGTCATGCAACAACATCTTATTGTCTGGATCATAACAAGATAATTAAATCAACCAAGCTAAACAATTCTCATTACTTTGCAAGAAGCTAGAGCAACAGATAACATAATGTAAAATAACAACTTCCTAAAAGAAATTAAACAAAGATTATAATACCAGTCATTCCACCAATCATTACACCAAACTAAGTGCCTCTTATCAAGCCGCATGGCAATGCCAACGGAGCCCATTCAAATTGAATGGGCTTTGTCAGCATTACTGCATCGAGAGCGGCTTGATAAAAGAACGAAGCCCTAAAAGAAAAACCTAAATGGTGAACTAATCCACAATAACACAATGCACCAGTCTTGTGCCAGTCACTGCACAAAGGCTCGAACTAAAGTGCGCGCCTTTGGCTTGTGCCTTAGGCACTGTTGAAAATTACCCATGGCATCTGACGTCAGTTCTTGGGTAGGCAGAGCTTGCTATTTTCCATTTTAAGGTGCATCATCATATTTGCAATGACACCTTTATACACTGAAACCATAGTTGCTCAGGAATACTTTCAGTAATAGCTAAGTAAACTATTCCCAATGTATTATCAAGTGAAATGAGATAGTTGATTATTTTTCTACATTACAAAATGGCATAAGATAGAGCTTATAAAACCTTTCGTGGGGACCCCACAGCCAGTTAGGCTTTCAGGATATCCACAATGAATATGCACAACAAATTTGCATATATTGGGGCAGATCGAACCCATATATATTCATTGAGGCCGATATTCAACCTGTGGGAGGCAGCCCGCCTAGGTGCCATGATCAGCACTGACCCTGGATATTCAATGCCAGGCCATTTCCAGTGACCAGCATTGAATATCTGGGGGGGGGGGGGGGGGGGTTGGTTGGCTCAAACTTAACCAGCTATGTCAACATTCAGCACTGGTCGATCAAGTTTATAGCAGCCAAAGAAAGAAAGATTGCTATTTAGGCAGTCCAATTTGGCTGCTAAACTTAGCCGGTCAGAGCTGAATGTTGCTGGTTATCATGTGATATAGTCAGTTATCTTTTGGTGTTAACTGGCAATATTCATGCCGAATATTAGCGGTTAGGCGCTGAAACACTAATGGTCAGCCACCATTTCTGCCCAGTTAAATAGCACTGAATATCTGCCAGATTGTGGCTATTAGGGGCATGCATGGGCAAAAGAAATGTGTGGTTTGTGCTTATTTAAAACCACCTGGTGCCACTTTGTGGAAAGGGTAGAATATCAAGCATTTTCAACAAATACTGTAAATAAAACAATTTTTTTAGCAACTTATGGGCATTTTTTTCAAGTAAGAATTCAAAAATGTGTGCAATTGACTGTGCACACATTAATTCATAAGTGTAAGCAAGTTGCATGCACATTAAAGAGTGGATATTCAAAAGGGTTTAACCGGACGGAGGAGACTCCTGCCTGGTTAATCCCCACTGGGCTAGCAAGCCGCCGATATTCAGTGTCACTTAACCTGGTAGTACCGTTGAATATTACTGCTGACCAGTCATCCCCTAACTGGTTAGGTTAGGGGCAGGCTGGGGGCGGGGTTAAGATGGAGCAGCAGCTTAGTTGGTTAGTGGCGATATTCAGTCCACTAATTGGATAAGCAAACGCATAAAGTTAGAGCAGCAAAACAGCTATGAGACGAATTAACAGGCACCAGTCTGAATATCAGTTTGATAGGGGGTATAGATAATGAATGAGAGATAGGACTAGAGATGCATAGATGATGGGAGAGGGATTGGAGGGTGAGGAAGGACTGATGAAACAGTGAAACATTGGGGGAGGGGGGCTGGGCATGGATTAAGGAGGAGTTGATAACCTAATCTTGGCACTGCCTCCTGCAGGTCTGATTGTTTCATATTGAATTCTACCACCTCCCAGTTTGCTCAGCCTATGCTGCATCCTATCTATTAAGGCTGCTCCCACCATCTCCCCAAAACTATCACACTCTCTCTTATTTATGATGCAGACCTCCTCCCTTCTCTCCCCCCCCCCCCTAGCTAATGCTACTCCCTTCTTCACTCCTACAGTGGTGCTGCCCTCTTTCCTTCCCCTCACCCTTCCAGAGCTTTCCCCATCTCTCCCCTGTTGTACACTTCCCTTCCCTCTCTTCTTCTGATGCTAGCTCCCCCACCCTTCACTCTTCTCTTTTCAGTTCTGTCCCTTTACTCTCTCTCTCTCTCTCTCTCTCTCTTTCTTGATGTTTTTCCTTTTCTTCTTTCTTTCCTATTGTTTTGATGGCTATATATTTCTCCCTGTTCACAGTTACCTTGCCTCTACCTTCCCACTCCCTCTTCCCCCTCCAGACATAAGGGGAAGAGTAACAGAAAGTAGCAGGAAAAGAAAGGGAGAGTGAAATGATGCATTAAGTGAGGACACAAAGAGGCACTAGCTGAAACAGAAAATAAAAAGGAAGGAGACCAGACACAAGAAAATAACAGGTAGGAAAACATGAAACAGAAGATGAATAAAAAGAGAAACAGAGCAGAAAATAAAACCAGAGACACCAAAGGTATGCACTATCGGGAAACAGTGCATGGCAGTTTTTAGCTGCAAACCCTAATATTGGGCTTGGAGACACATGCTGCCTCTGATGGGAGGATTGGCTAGGGAAGGTGAGGGAGGGAGGGTGTATCTCCAGTCATGGGGACACTATCTACGTATAGATATATAGATAGATACATGAGCAGCAGAATGGGATGGGCCATAGTGCTACCAAGATTTTATCCAACACAGCATCAGAAATTAGAGAATCTGGGGTGGAGTCAGAGATTGGTTTGTTGACCCCCTCCAACCAAAAAAAGGCGAGGGATAGAGAGATAGCCTTCCCATGGCTGGAGGTAGCAGATATTTGGAGAAGTGTTCTGGCAGTAGAAGCAAATGGGTATATCTCACATGCTGGATTACAACTTCCCTGTACTGTACTGTGTTTGATAGTCAAAACAAGGCAAATCCGTTTTCTGCAGATGCAGGCTATTCAAACACTTTCCCTTTGAGCAACATGCCACACCGCTTGTTATTAAAGGTTTACTACAGAACATGCACAAAAATGAGGTAATTCACTGTTAGTTTACCATGGTAACTGTAACTCAGCATGCTTTAGCATTGTCATTATATCACAAATGATCATGTAAGTTACTCTCATGATGTTTAGATTTAACTCACAGTTCTTCAATGGAAGCTCAAGGTGTGTAACATTCCATAACATTAGACACTTTTTCTGCCCCAGAGGGTCAAAATGTTTTAAAAATTACAGAAAGCTGGGGGGGTGGGGCAGGTGTTTCCACTGAGCTATATATCAGAACACATATTTTAGAAGCATCTCTATGTGTAAATGGTGAATTGAACATATGGAGATCTGTATCAAACAGATGTTTCAAGGGCAGGCCCTGAGTGAGACAAAAATCTACCCGTGTATTCCCCATTTTACAAAGGGAATACTTGTGTATGAGAAGAAATTTCCCCATCAGGTTTTATACCAGCTTGGAAGCATGCACAGCTTTTTAATAAGGCCTTTGCACAAGGGATTAAGGGAACTATTCTTCTTAATCACCTAAAGTTTATTTTTGCATCCAAAATGAAACTACTTAGGAGGAAGTTTTCAGGGTGCGGTAAAATGTGATCTTTTACTGCACTTCGATATAATATCAGGCTTATTTTCAAAAGAGAAGGACGCCCATCTTTCGACACAAATCGCAAGATGGGCGTCCTTCTCACAGGGTCGCCCAAATCGGTATAATGGAAAGCTGATTTTGGGCATTCCCAACTGCTTTCCATCACGGGGATGACCAAAGTTCCCGGGGGCGTGTTGGAGGTGTAGCAAAGACGGGACTTGGGCGTGCCTAACACATGGGCATCCTCGACCCATAATGGAACAAAGGGTGTCCCTGATGAACACTTGGACAACTTCACCTGGTCCTTTTTTTCTTACGACCATGCCACAAAAAGGTGCCCGAACTGAGCAGATGACCATCAGAGGGAATTGGGGATGACCTCCCCTTACTCCCCCATTGGACACTAACCCCCTCCCACCCTCAAAAAAAAATTTTTAATATTTTTTGCCAGCCTCAAATATCATACCCAGGTCCATGACAGCAGTATGCAGGTCCCTGGAACAATTTTAGTGGGTGCAGTGCACTTCAGGCAGGCGGACCCAGGCCCATCGCCCCCCCCCCCCCCCCACACCTTTTACACTTGTGGTGGTAAATGTGAGCTCTTGAAAACCCACCAGAAACCCACTGTACCCACATCTAGGTGCCCCCTTCACCCGTAAGGGCTATGGTAGTGGTGTACAGTTGTGAGTAGTGGGTTTTGGGGGGGGGGGGCTCAGCACACAAGGCAAGGGAGCTATGCACTTGGGAGCAATTTATGAAGTCCACTGCAGTGCCCTCTAAGGTGCTCAGTTGTCCTGGCATGTCAGGGGGACCAGTGCACTAGGAATGCTGGCTCCTCCCATGACCAAAGGGCTTGTATTTGGTCGTTTCTGAGATAAATTATAATAAGACAAAAATGTTATAGTTAGGCACGCCTACTCTGACTCTATCAAATGGAGAATTAGAGTTAGAAATGCTACTTTACCCAACGAATCAACACTAAAGGTAGTAGAAGTAGTCATAAGAACATAGGAATAGCCATACTGTGTCAGATCAAATCCATCTAGACCGGTATCGTGCTTCCAACAGTGGCCAATCCAGGTCACAAGTTGCAAGACTCCATGTTACCAATTCCAGGGCAAGCAGTGGCTTCCCCCATGTCTACCTCAATAGCAGACTATGGACTTTTCCTCCATGAACTTGTCCAAGGCTTTTTTAAACCCAGATTTGCTAACTGCTATTACCACACTCTCTGGCAACAAGTTCCGGAGCTTAACTTTTCTTTTCACCTAGACACCAGGGGAACCCTTTTTTAGGGGTGGTGAGGGAAGGGCAATTATTGATGTGACTCAAGGGTTGGAGATTGCTGATGAAACTCTGGAAGGTTGGAGAGTGGGTCATTGCTGTTAGGGGGATCAGGTGGATTTGCTGTTCTACCTACAGGGTCATGGTAACTACTGCCATACCACAGTTGCACTTTATTTCTCCTCTTGAGGGTTAGCACATAGTACAGGGATAAAGGGTAAAAGGATATGCATGATATGCAGGTAATTCACCATGTGCTAACTGTAAATACTGCCCATCCCCTAGCTCCACCCATAGCCTGCTCTGTTTCCACCCAAACCGTACTAAACAGTTACTGTGGGATTTTTACCATGCTGTCTGTTTTAGCATGTGCTAAATCCTGTGTTAACTGTTTAGCGCACCTTAGTAAACATGCTCATAAATTCATTAAAAGGCTAAATCGCACATTATTTACCATTAATGCACATTCTTATGCAATGTAAGGAAAATAATGATGAGATTCAAAGCATGCAAAGTATACAAAGGAGCTCAGCATTATGCAAAATGAATAAAACAGTTTGCCTTTGACCTTGCATACTGCATTATTCATTGAAAGATGAACTGGCAATATCTTGTCTCCCTGGGAGTATGGGACTATTAATGCATAGACCAATGCTCCCAAGGGACCTCATAAAGGGGCTAGTGGCAGTGCCAACAACCCACCCATGCCCTGTCCTCATCATAACCAAATGCCCCTAAGAAGATCCCCCAAAGACCTTCCTCAACCAGATGTTCTCCTAATCTCTCGGCACCTACTAGGCATCTCCCAGTCACTCTAGTCCAATCAGAGTATGGATTCACAATGGCACCACTCAATACCAAGTGATAAATCTGGTTAAAATGCATTCAAATCACTTAACAGGAATGCCTACTAGACTAATTCAGGTTGTACGTATAACAGATTTCAGAGAGAGCTTTGGTCTCTGACCCTGGTGGAAGACTGTCACTTAATAGATTCAGCTACATGAGTAGGGGCTGAAGTGTGTGTGGGAAGGGAGAAACCCAGGTAGTCACAAATAAAGGCTCATGACTCTATAACCTCAATAGAAACCAGTTATGACTGAGCCAAAAACTCAAAGGAGATGGAGAAAAACTACAGGAGCCAAAAAATAATAATAAAAAAAAGTTTTCCTGAAGTTCCTACAATTTACAGATATCTTTTAACTAAGAACTTGCTTCTGCAACTTTTTGCTTCAAATGTCTTGGTGGCCTTTTTGGCTGATTATTTACTTAACTCAATTAAAAGCGAAAGGTGCATTGGCCTCCATGGACACATTTAAACTGCAGTTTTAATGATAACACTAAAGATGCAGAAGCTCGGGAAAGGTTGCCTCAGCTTGTCCTTAAAGTAATTAAGTTGTATAAATCATTGACTTTACAGGGAGTCATTATTCCAAATCGTAACAACTGATGAGGGAATACATGTTAACCTATTCTGCTCAAGGAGCTATTAAAGAATATTAGAGAATTTCTCAATTACCAAGTTGTGTTTTTATACACTGTTATGATGGGCTGTGTTAGCCAATCACTAGCACAGCCCAGTTGAAAACTCAGAACTACAATCAGCTTGCAGATGGGCAGATGGTGGAGGGAGGGGGAGAGTTTAGGGGTGCAGGTGCTACACATATTAAATTAAGATTGGATTTAAGTTTCCTTGGAGAGTTGGCAAACAGACCGCATTAGGACTCCACAGGTTGCAAAGGACAGATATATGAGGGAAGCAGGACCAGTACAAAAGTATTAGGCACCCATGGAGAATTTAAGCCTTGCACAGCTTCCCCTTGCCCTCCCTAAATTTTTGGACATAAATCATGGGCCACCCCCTTTGAGATTTTTTGATAAATAAACTCAACAGTCGCAATGACTTCACTACTCCACCCTCCCAGAGCAATTCTTAAAAAAGACAAACTTGTACCAGTGTGAAAGGACATTTTGAAATTTGGCCACCCTAAAAGCACTTAAAAGTATGCATTGTTCAAAGGAAATGTATGCTTGTACCTACTCTCTTAGACATGGTATAAAATCAACAAATAAAGGTCTCCACAAACTTTACTCCAAAGTATAGTTTTAAAATTCACCCATATACTTTTAAATTTTAATGCTAGTTCTATATAGAGGGTCGCAGATACAGATTATGTCACAGCGTCTGATGAACATGCTATGTATGATTTTGCGGGATAGACTACCGCAAAAATGAGAATAAAATACATATATTAATAGTATAAATTGAAAGAAATCCTTACCACTTTGGTTAAAGGAAGTCTCTCAAAAATCACTGGTTTACCCCACAAACATAGTAACATAGTAAATGGTGGCAGATAAAGATCTGTACAACCCATCCAATCTGCCCAACAAGATAAACTCGTTTTACATGGTATGCGATACTTTATATGTATACCAGAGTTTGATTTGTCCTTGCCATTCTCAGGGCACAGACCATAGAAGTCTGCCCAGCACTGTTCTTGTACTAAAAGTTCTGAAGCTAATGTCGAAGCCCCTTAAAATGTACACACCAGCCCATCCGTATCTATTCAGTCATGATCAGGGCACAGACCGAAGAAGTCTGCCCAGCACTGGTTTTGCTTCCCAATTACCACCCATTCTCCACTAACATTCCATAGATCCATTCCTTTTAAACAGGATTCCTTTGTGTCTACCCCACACATGTTTGAATTCCATTACCGTTTTCATCTCCACCACCTGCCGCGGGAGGGCATTCCATGTATCCACCACCCTTTCCATGATAAAATACTTCCTGATGTTACACCTGAGTCTGCCCCCCTTCAACCTTATGTCCTCTAGTTCTACAGCCTTCATATTGTTTTGTCATCTCAGTAACAGTGGCATAAGCTCTCTCCATTACCAGGCACATTGTGAAGTAACATCAAAAGTCTGTGAAAAAGTAATTGAGAATCTATATACTAGAACTTTTTTTTCCAGCACAGAAAGGAGTAGACTAGTGATTAGAACAACAGACTGTGAGCCAGGGAAAGCAGGGTTCAAATTCCCACTCCCACTCTTTTTCACCTTGGACAATTGCTTTATTGCATGTTGGTGATTGTTCACTTTCTGGTGAATTCAAAAAATGCCCTTAGCTCCACTCTGGTTAGGCTAATTGTATATACAATTATTTCCATCGGGAGTGGCATATGGAGCCGTCACTTCCAGTGGTCACCCCCAGCTAAAGACAAAACATGCATTCCAGCTAAAACTCAATGCAGAAAAAACACAATGTCTTATACTAACCTCACATGGATATAACAAAAGAGAGGGAACGAAGTACAAACTAAACTCCAAACAAAAAAAACAGCACCACGGGCCTTTAAAAATGGAACACAGTTCTTTAATGAATGAGCCTTGACAAAAAGACCCGACACGGGCCGTGTTTCGGTGACTAGCACCTGCGTCAGGGGTCACAGTGATGACGTGGAAAACTTGGGGAATAACTTGAATATATTCCTCTACAATATATTATTCCTTACCCCATGTCTCATATAGTAAAAGCTACAAAGCACCAAGGCACTTTCACTTTCTGTATCCAAACGGATACAGAAAATGAAAGTGCCTTGGTGCTTTGTAGCTTTTATCTATACTAACCTCACAACATAACACAAATAAATTTACCACCATAATCACCCGTAACTTTTCCCTCCCCATCTCAAACAGCCTGAAAATTCTGGGAGTCACCATTGACTGAAACCTCACACTTGAAAACCACGTGAAGAATACAATGAAGAAAATGTTCCACTCCATGTGGAAACTCAAAAGAGTAAAACCTTTCTTCCCAAGGGCCATCTTTCGAAACCTGGTACAATCCCTGATACTAAGTCACCTGGACTATTGTAACTCACTCTATGCTGGCTGTAAAGAACAGACCATCAAGAAACTCCAGATGGCCCAGAATACCTCAGCCAGACTCATATTTGGAAAAACAAAATATGAAAGTGCAAAACCCCTAAGAAAGAACCCCACTGAAAGAACGAACCACGTTCAAGATATGCACGACTGTTCATAAAATCATTCATGGAGATGCCCCGACCTACATACTAGACCTAGTGGACCTTCCACCAAGAAATGCTAAACGATTTTCCCGCACCTTTCTCAACCTACAGTTCCCCAGCTGTAAAGGGGTCAAATACAAACTAACACATGTGTCCAGCTTTTCCTACATGAGTACAAAGATGTGGAATGCACTACCAACTCACTTGAAAACGATCAACGAATTAAATAGCTTCGCAAAGCTTTGAAAACCTATCTCTTTAACAAAGCCTACCAAGAGAACCCATAATTACTTGAACACAAGCCTTACACTCCTTTATTCAGAATGTCTCACTGTACAGCTGCATAACCAGAACCTCTTGTTTCTTTTATCTCTTTGCAACACCAATTGTATTTATTCCCTGCTATGGCGATGCCATAACAGATCTTTGTAAGCCACATTGAGCCTGCAAATAGGTGGGAAAATGTGGGATACAAGTGCAATAAATAAATAAATAGTAAAGAAAATAATGAAAACGACAATTTTAGCAAATCACTTCCTATCAACACAGCAGGAAGTGAGACTAAGTAAAAAACTAAACAGAAGATGAGACTGCCACTGAAATGTTGCTGGAAAGCGATGACTACAATGCTCGCAGTCTAAGTAATGTTCATGATCCGCAAGCTCTGATGTTAGAGGCAGACATAGACGTTGTTGCTATCATGGAGACATGGTTCAATGATTCCCATGAATGGGATGCAAACACACCAGGCTACAATCTATTTAGGAAGGATAGAGCTGGTCGTAAAGGTGGAGGAGTAGCTCTGTATATGAGAAATGATATCGCAGCGACTGAAATGCCAGGGGCCTGGGGAAAGGAAGAAGTGATATGGATCACCTTGAAAAGAGATGATGGAACCTCTGTCCACATGGGTGTTGTCTACAGACCTCCAACGCAATCGGAGGAACTAGATAAAGATCTGGTTACAGATATCCAAAAGTTGGGAAAGAAAAGAGAGGTGCGGTTGCTGAGAGATTTCAACCTGCTGGATGCAGATTGGAAAGTTCCATCTGCGGAATTGGAAAGAAGTAGAGAGATCGGGATGCCTTTCAAAGTGCTCTGCTCAGACAAATGTGACGGAACCCACAAGGGAGGGAGCAATGCTGGATCTTGTGCTTATAAATAAGGAAAGTGTGTCTAATGTCTGACTGGGTGCCCACCTTAGCAGCAGTGATCATCAAACAATTTGGTTTGATATAACAGCTACAGGGGAGGGCAGCCACTCAAAGTCCTGGATTTCAAACATGCTGACTTTAGTAAAATGGAGAAATTCCTGAATAAAGAGCTGATGGGCTGGGAAAATCAATGAGAAGTGAAAATCCACAGTGGTACAGGTTGAAAGAAGCTATAAATATGGCTACTAACCTTTATGTAAGGAAAGTAAATAAAAGCCAGAGGAAAAGGAAACTGATATGGTTCTCCAAGCAAGTGGCTGAGAAAATAAAGGCTAAAGAGCTGGCGTTCATGGAATACAGAAAAACTCAAGAAGAGGAGCACAGAAAGGAATACCGGATGAAACTGAAAGAAGCCAAGAGAGGAAAGTGGGAGCAGAAGAAATGGTTAGAAATGCAAGGAAGGGGGCTACCCCTATGTGGTTAACTATTTGGATTATGTTAGCTAGCACTTTAGTTGTCCTAACTTTAACTAGATAGTTATCCAATAGCAGTCTGAATATCTCCAGAGAGCGATAATACTACCTCCCTACAAGTATATCCAGACAGCAATGCAGAATATCTGTGAGTTATTTAAATGATGCAGCCAGCATTTAAAACAGACATCAACCATGGACTTTAAATGTCAGGCCATGTGTTTATTTAAAAGTAGTTTAAAAGCCAGAGGCTTCTTTAAAAGCTTTTGGCTAATGTATTTTTAAAAAGTACATTATGCTTTGCAATACTCTATTAAAAATGAAGGGTCCCTTTTACTAAGAAACCTAATTAGGTGCATCCAACCGGTGTCAATTTGAACTATCATCCGGCTACTGTTTGTCCCGGGTGGTAATTCTATTTTTTACACGCATCTGATATGTGCAGCAGAAAATATTTTATTTTCTACCGTGTGGTGCTAACTGGGCGGTAATCGGCAGTGCACGTGCGCTGACGATTACCACCCGGTTAACACGTGAGACCTTACCACTAAGTCAAGGTCTCAGTCCCAAAATGGACGTGCGCTGATTTTTATTTTGTCGCACGTCCATTTTTGGCAAAAAAGGCCTTTTTTGCAGGCACTCTTGAAAAATGAACCTGCTCGCGTCCACTATATGAGTCTACACCAGTGCAGGCCATTTTTCAGCGCACCTTAGTAAAAGGACCCCTAAGTAAAGCTATACAGTAGGCTTGTTTAAAAACTTTCTGTAAATGTTTGTAACTCCTTTGGCTGTGAATTTTGATCCAAGATTGGTATGCCACTTCTGCATTATCTGTACTCAGTTTTTGCTTTGGTTTTCCCCTCACAGGCCACAGAGCACTCCTGAGGAAGGCTGGAAAGCTGAAACATGGCCTGTGTTCAGTCTAGATTTATCTGGGATTGTGGATTAATATTCTGTTCTGCTCAGGACTATGTACCTATACAGCTACGAATAAAGATTTGTTTTATCACCACCTTGGAACACCATGGTACTACCCACCCCAGGTTTAAGCTAATAAAGAAGATAAGATTGACATATGGAGTAGAGGAGTGACCTAGAGGGGCATTTTCGAAAGAAACGTCCAAGTTGCGATTTGGACGTCTTTGAAAAATGTCGAAATCCGGGGGCGGGGAAAACCGTATTTTCGAAGCAAGATGGACGTCCATCTTTTGTTTTGAAAATACTGTCAGAGACATCCAAATCCAAGGACGTCCTTAAATTTCGACGTCCCTAGATTTGGATGTCCCTAGACATGGACGTCTTTGACTTTTGACGATTTTCGAAACCAAAAACGTCCATGTCAAAAACGTCCAAATGCAAGCCATTTGGATGTGGGAGGAGCCAGCATTAGTAGTGCACTGGTCCCCCTGACATGTAGAACACCAACTGGGCACCCTAGAGGGCACTGCAGTGGACTTCATAAAATGCTCCCTGGAGCATAGCTCCCTTACCTTGTGTGCCGAGCCCCCCAACCCCCCCCCCAAACCCACTACCCACAACTGTACACCACTATCATAGACCTTACAGGTGAAGGGGGCACCTAGATGTGGGTACAGTGGATTTGTGGTGGGTTTTAGAGGGCTCGCTGTTTCCTCCACAAATGTAATAGGTAGGGGGGTATAGGCCTGGGTACGCCTGTCTGAAGTGCACTGCAGTACCCACTAAAACTGCTCCTGGGACCTGCATGCGCTGTCATGGACCTGAGTATGACATCTAAGGCTGGCACAGAGGCTGGCATGAAATATTTTTAAAGATGTTTTTTGAGGGTAGGAGGGGGTTAGTGACCACTGGGGGAGTAACGGGCGGTCATCCCCGATTCTGTCCGGTGGTCATCTGGGTTTTGTGTGGCCATGTAATATGACGATAAGATCAGATGTTTTACAACCTTACAGTTTAATTGGCCTTGAATACCTTTAATTGGTGGAGTGATGTTGGTTCATTAATGTTGCATAGCGGATATGGAGTGGAGGAGTGGCCTAGTGGTTAGGATGGTGGACTTTGGTCCTGGGGAACTGAAGAACTGAGTTCAATTCCCACTTCAGGCACAGGCAGCTCCTTGTGACTCTGGGCAAGTCACATAATCCTCCATTGCCCCATGTAAGCCGCATTGAGCCTGCCATGAGTGGGAAAGCGAGGGGTACAAAAATAAAAAATATATGCACTGAATATTAGATACAGTATCCTAGTACAGATGACACTTGTCTTTCTTATTGTAGAGACCATTAGACAACGTTCCATTTGTACCAAAACTATTGAATTACCATTCCAACATTACATCAGTACATTAATGGCTATACACGCATTGAAACTCAACATTTGAGTTCACTTCTTTCCGCTATCTGCTCCTCCCTCTATCCCTACCCTTCTCCAAATACGTAACCCCTTTGTCTCACACACAGCCAAAGAATTGACCGGCCCACTTAGTAATCTAGGGGTTAAGAGATCACACACCTTCAAAAATGTATGTATTCAAGACTGGCATTCTTTCCATCCTCAGCAGTTCATGCAGATGGTTTCTCCATAAGGTTAAGCCAACTAGTTGTTACTCCCCATGATATTCAAAGCCATTTAACCGACTAAGAATGGCACCTGGCTGGTTAAATGGTACTTAACCGGTTATCTGGCAATATTCAGCAGAGGGATAGCCAGCTATCTCCCACTGAATATTCCTGGTTAGCGGCTAAGAGAGGCTGTATCACGTGATATAGCCGGCTATCCCCGAAAATTCATTGCATACTACTACTACTATTTAGCATTTCTATAGTGCTACAAGGCATACGCAGCGCTGCACAAACATAGAAGAAAGACAGTCCCTGCTCAAAGAGTGGCCTAGTGGTTAGGGTGGTGGACTTTGGTCCTGAGGAACTGAGTTTGATTCCCACTTCAGGCACAGGCAGCTCCTTGTGACTCTGGGCAAGTCACTTAACCCTCCATTGCCCCATGTAAGCCGCATTGAGCCTGCCATGAGTGGGAAAGCGCAGGGTACAAATGTAACAAAAAAAAATTTCAGGCACCTTTTTGGGCCTTATTCGTAAAAAGAAACACGTCCGGGTGAAAACGTCCAAATGTTCGTCAGGGACGTCCTTGCTTTTTTTGATAATGGGTCAAAAACGTCCAAGTGTTAGGCACGCCGAAGTCCCGCTTTCGCTCCACCTCCAACATGCCCCCTTGAAATTTGGACGTCCTTGCGACAGACTGCAGTTGGAGACATCCAAAATCTGGTTTCAATTATACCGATTTGGACGTTTCTGGGAGATGGACGTCCATCTTCCGATTTATATCGAAAGATGGACGTCCTTCTCTTTTGAAAATGAACCTGCTAGTGGTTAGAGAACCAGCCTTGATATTCAGAGGTGGCCAGTTCAAATCCCACTCCCCTTGTGATCTTGGGCAAATTACTTAACTCTCTATTGCCTCAGATACAAACTTAGATTGTGAGCTCTCATGGAACAGTGTACCTGAATATAACTCACCTTGAGCTACAACTGAACATATGTGAGCAAATCCAAACAAATAAAAATTTCACCACAGAACATAATTGGAGATTTTCATCAGCAAATGATTAACCCTTAGCAACAGATTAATTTTAGGTCCTTTGCAGCTCATTGAGAAGCTAATATAAAATAGTAGCATAAAATATATTACTCCTGGGGGAATTCCAAACAATTGTGCAAAGCAGAATTTGTGCACAATTCTCCACCTGTACAGAATGTGCAGTTTTTTTCATCTCCCGTGCAGAATTCTATGCTGCAGCTATAATGGTTTGGTGGAGTGGAACAAGGCTTCCCTCACTGCCTCAGTCACCTCCCTTCCACACTCAAAGGGAGAGGGACATGGCTGCACATTAGGCCACTCTCTCCTCTGCCACCTTGCTCCTGACTGTTCCTTTAAGCCATATGGCTATACAGAGGCCTGTGCGGCTCAGAGGAACAGTCAGGTCCAGGACAGCAAAGGAGAAGGATGCAGCCTGATGTGCAGCTCCTCTTCTTGCTGCACCATTGGGAAGGGGAGAATGACTGAAGAAAGGCAGATGGGGCACTGTGTGTTATGGAAGGCTGTTGAAAGGTGAATGAGATAGTGTACCCCATGGGGGAGATGGAAAATGTGGATAGGGTGGAATGTGCCATAAGGGGACTGGAGAAAGTTGGATGAGGTGCGTGCCATGGGAGGGGGAGGAGGACTACTGAAAATAGATGCCATGAGGGATGGTATGGAGTGGTGTGTGCCAAGGGGGGCTGAAGAAAGATGGATGAGGTATGTTTGTGCACCATGGGAAGGAGTGGATGACAGCAGAAAGATGGATGAGGTTGTGTATTCCATGGGAGAGAGGAGGACTGGAGAAAGGTAGATGGGGTGATCTGCGCCATGGGGTGGGGGCTGGAGAAAGGTGAATAAGCTATGTGCGCCATGGGGTGGGGGGAGTAGAGGACAGTGGATCATGTGTGTGCCATGGTGGGTGGGAGGGCTAGGGAAAGGTGGATGGAGAATGTGTGTGTAGTGGAGATTGGGACAGAAAAAAGCAAGATGGAGTTTCTGTAGGGGAGGAGGGTAGAGACCTTGGGAGTGGACAGAACAGGGGTTATGCTGGGACTTTGGGAGAGAGAACAGGGGTCATGCTGAGATTTTGGGAGAGAGAGAACAAGGAGAGAAGTGAATGCTGAAGATTTGGGAGAGAACAGGGAGGGCTGTGAATGCTGTGAATGTGAAGAGAGAACTGCAGAAGGCAGAGAGCTGTTAGAGGGTAGAGAACACAAGAACAGAAAAGGGCTATAGGAAGGGGAGAAAATGGAGGAGCTCATCCTGGAGAAGGGACAAAGAAATCTGGGGGCTGAATTTACCAGGGAGAGGAAGGGATAGAAGCTAAGAGAGAAATGGAGAAGGTGGAACCTGAGGAGGGAAACTGCTGTGTGATTGGGGGGGGGGGGGGGGGGATGTATCTCATGCTGATGGGACAAGCCAGCCCATATAATGGGAGAATTCTGCACAAGAAAATTACAAATAAAGGAGCACATTTACCAAGATGTGGCAAAAAGCGGCCTCAGCGGGCCCTTATGTGGATCTTTCCCATGCACTAAGACCATTTTTATCGCAGCATGGCGACTAACAAAAATTAGTCTGTGAGCCCTTATCGCCACCCATTTTGTAGGTAGTAAGGGCTCATACACTAATCCTGCAGTAGTCAGTTAGTGTGCGGTAATGTGGCTGTAAGGGTTTTTTTGTGCAGAATTCCCCCCAGGAGTAAGATATCTAATTAACTTAAGGGACTTTATATTAGTTTAGGTAGCCCTATCCCATAGCAACTTTACATAACTAAAAACTCACCGATATAAAGCTACATCTAGCAATGAAATGGGGAGGCTATCCACATGTACAATTATCTCCTAGCCGGTGAGAAGTTATATATGTGCACTTGTTGCAAAGAGCTTCTAGCTCTCAGACAATGAGTTTGATCACTAGAGGCTAAACTAGCAGAGATGGAGGAGCCGAGGCAGAGAGACAGGTATATAGAGGAGACCTTCCAGTGGCAGAGAAGTCCCACATGCTACCATGGACAAGAAAGGTCACCTGGAAGAAGAGCATCACCTTGGTGTGACAAGAAATGATCCTGTAAATATGACCTTCCCTCCAGTTGATTTATGTGCCCAGGAGAGAAGAGTTAGGATGTTTGTTGTAGTTACTAGACATTTAGATAGGTGGCTGGTCGGTATAAAGATTGCTTAGTAACCTGCCTGCTTGATCTTTTTACATGAGAGTAGCAACAACACAGGAATGAGTGGGAGGGAGGTTCTAGAAGCAAACTTGAGAAACTCCATGGTAGCATTCTCAGAAACGCCTTCCGTCCAATGTGCAGGACCCAGAGAGTCTCAATGCATCCTCCAGTCCACAGACCTGGATATTCAATGTTGGTAATCCAGCATTAAATATTCAAGTCAAATTCGCCCATGGCTGTCAACAGCTTCAAGACAGTTGACTGCTGCGAGCTGAATACCACCCGGAAAATTACTGACCAACATACACAGCTTAATGGGAATGAGTCAGCATGGGTTAAGTGTAGGGCTATTTCTTGCAAAGCATAGGCAGCACAGTGAAAGTCTGCTGAAGCAGAGGAACACTGAAATCCCACGGTAACAAACAATAATGGAAAGTGGGAGGTAGACCAGGCTGCCTAGGAATAAACGCGGAGACTTCTAAGGATAATAAAAGATTTATTAGTGAACACTCGACACAGACTTGTGTTTCGGCGATTAGCCTGCTTTAGGAGTCTTCCTATAATGTGTATAAAACACCAACAGGTGAATGGTAGTGGTAAAAGTAGATGAGAAAATCTGGTCTTGAAAAAGACCTCTGTAGAGAAACGGGATTGGTAGCATCAGCAAGCTGTCTTTTTTACCACTACCATTCACCTGTTGGTGTTTTATATGAAGACTACTGAAGCAGGCTAACCGCCGATACACAGGTCTGTGTCGAGACTTCACCAACAAATGTTTTAATATCCTTAGAAGTCTCCGCATTTGTTTCTGGGCAGCCTGGTCTACTTCCCACTTTCCATTATTGTTCAGTATAGGCAAGACATGAGATAGAAGGCATTACGTTTTGTAGACAGCAAACTGGCTAAAAGACAGGAAACAGAGAATACAGCTGCATGGTCAGCTATTCACATAGAAAAGTGTGAGTAGTGGAGTGCCCCAAAATTCTATACTGTTGAACAAATTCACAAGTCATCTGCAGATAGAAGTAATGAGTGAGGTGAGCAAATTTGTGGATGACTCAAAATTATTCTAAGTTGTGAAAATGGCAGAGGATAGGAAATGGGGCACCAAAATAGCAGATGAAATTAATGTGGACAAGTGCAAAGTGATGCACATAGGGAAAAATAATTCCATCTACAGATACAAAATGCTGGGTTCTGAGTTAAAGCAGTCAACACCCAAGAAAAACATCTTGCACTCAGTGTGGACAGTACTTTGAAATTTTCAACCCAGTGTTTCCGTAGCTGCTAAAGCAAACAGAATGTTAGGGATTATGTGCACAGGGGGTGGAGAAGTACAAAACTAAGAATATCACTAGTTTTTACATAGGTCACTGGTGCAAATACATCTTGATTTATTGTGTGTTCAGGTCGCCAAGTTTCTAAAAGTGTATGCGGAACTAGAAAAGGTTCAGAGAAGGGCAACAAACATGATAAAGAGATAAAACACCTCCCTTATGGAAAAAAAAATTAAACAAATTAGGGTTTTTCACCTTGAAGAAAAGATAATGAGAGGATATACGGTAGAAATTTACAAAAACATGAGTGTGGGTACATCAGCTAAATAGGGAGCGCTACTTTAACTTTTCAAACAACACAAAAACAAGAGGGCAGTCCCTGAAACTAACAACTGAAAGCAAATCCTAGAGCATAATTAAACTGTGAAATCTGCTGCTGGAGGGTATGGTCAAAGTAACCAGCTTAGCAGGATCAAAAGAGGTTTAGTCAAGTTCCTGGAGGAAAAAGCCACAAAAAATTATTAGGTTTCCTGAATAAATATTCAAATATAGGGGTCCTTTTACTACGGTACGCCAACAGATTTAGCACACGCTAAATGATAAGATGCCCGTAGGAATATAATGGGTGTTTTATCATTTAGTGTGTGCTGATTAACACGAGCTAAAGGGTCCTTTTACTAAGGTGCGTCGAAAAATGGCCTGTGATGTTGTAGACTCATGTATTGGACACGCGCAGGCTCATTTTTCAGCATGCCTGCAAAAAAAGGCCTTTTTTGGCTGAAAATGGACATGTGGCAAAATGAAAATTGGCGTGCATCCATTTTGGGCCTGAGACCTTACAGCCACCCATTCACTTGGTGATAATCATCAGTGAGTGCACAATGCGGAGTGGAGGATTGGCCTAATGGTTAGAGCACTGGTCTTGAAATCCAGAGGTGGTTGGTTCAAATCCCACTGCCACTCCTTGTGATCTTGGGCAAGTCACTTAACCCTCCATTGCCTCAGGTACAAACCTAGATTATGAGCCCTCCTGGGACAGAGAAATATCCAGAATACCTGAATGTAGCTCACCTAGAGCTACTACTGAAAAAGGTGTGCGCAAAATCTAAAAAAAACATAATGCTGATTACCACACCTACTGGACATGCTTACACAATGAAATTACCACCTAGGCCACGAGGTAGCTGGGCAGTAGTTACGAATTGGAACACATTGGGTGCACACAGGCACCTACATGGTTTAGTTAAAGGGCCCCTCAATCTGTTAGTACACCATTATAAAAAGACCCAATAGTGTCAAGTCCCTACATTCTATGAGGCCGATTTTCAGACTGTGGGAGTTAGCAAGGCTGACTCCCACGGTCAGCCTCAGCGCCTGGCTATTCAATGCCAGGCCGTTTCCGTTGATCAGCATTGAATATCCAGTTTACTTTTGGCTGGTTTAAACATAACTGGCCAAGTCGATATTCAGTGCTGGCTGGTTAAGTTTAAACCGGCCAAAGATAGACCTGCTATTTCAGTGTCCCTATTTGGCCGCCAAACTTAGCCAGCGATGCACTGAATATTCGCGGTAGCAGGTTAAGTGCTATTTAAACTGCCAGGAGCTGTTCCTGGCCAGTTAAATAGCGTTGAGTATCTGGGGGCTTTAATTCAAGTGATTTGATGCATGTTATTGCTTACCATATAAATTAGGGCTCTCAATATCTAGACGTTGTTTTTGAGCTTGTAGGAAGACCCGAATGTTGATTCCTTTGGATTTGGAAGGATAACTAATAAATCGAGCTGGTATTTTAGTACATAGGTCAGGTTCTTCTTTTCCAAATCCAAGGTCTAGGAGAAGCTCGACTGGATCAGCTTCCAACAGTTCCAGAAATTCAATAATACTGTGTGAAAGAGGGAAAGATTTGTCATTTATAATTAGTTATTCAATTAACTTGTGAAATTTGGTGCCAGATAATGGTGGCAACATACTTGTGGAATTGATGAAATTAAAAATAATAATTCGAAAGGTTTTTTTTTAACAAACGAAAAACAGTTTTTAAAATTTAGTTACAGTTCCTATGCCTTCCCATTCTTGGAGTGATTTGGAAGTACAATGTCTTGTAAAAGTCTTCACACAATTGTATGTTTTTTGACATTTTGCTACCTGAAAAAGAAAACAATTCAAAATGCATTAAAGCAGCAGTTTGTCTCACTAATCTACACAACAAAATCTATGGGACCAATATTCAGTGGGTGGTGATCAACGTTTTGATGACTGTCACCTGCGTTATTCCCAGAAATTCAATGCTGGGCCATGTCTGCACTTTGGCATTAAATTTCCGAGTATACTGAACTGGCAAAAAAAACATAGCCAGTAAGAGCGATATTCAGTAGTTAACCACCTATGGCAAACCGCATAAAGACTTTTATGTGGTAGGCACTAACCACTCATTTTCAGCGGCACTAACCAGTTAAGTTCCACTGAATATAACTGGTTAGCCCAGAACAAGGAGTGTTTCTAGTCAGTTAAATCGCTTTGAATACCGACACTTACATTTTCAACATGAAGACCTATTACATAAATATTCAAAATCTTGAACATGGTGGAAACCCATTTTGCAGCAATAACAGCCTTGAGTCATCTAGGGTACCTGTCCACCAACATTGCACAGTGGGTTAATGCAGTTTTTTCCAATTCTTATTTGAGCTCAAGCTCTTTAAAGAGTTCATCTACAGAGTACAGAAGTTAATCAAAACTGAGCATGCGAAGGAGTGCCAGCATTGGCATTTGACGCATACCACCGACTTCTTTGTTGCTCAGGCATCATGGGAGGAAGCTCAGACAGTGGACCGCTTGGGTGTCCCCAGCAGCTATTACATGGGTGCCACAATTTTGGAAGGGGTCCGAGCCCAAAGTCAGGGGGCTCAGGCCCTCAAGGCTCCCCTCTTGCAGTATGCCCCACATAAGAGAAAATAAATTATGCACTAGGAAAAGTTAAGTCAGTCATCAATATCTCATTATTCCCAACATAACATTTCTGTGAGATTTTGAACTATCTCGTAGAATATTTTTCACTGATGAGTTAATAATGGCTTTTTTTATTCTCTAATTCTATGTCTTGTGTCTAATCTTTTTTTTTTTTTTTGTCTATTTCTCTCTGGTTCCCTTTTTCTTTTCTGTTTCAGCTCTCTCTCCCTTCTGTTTCTCTTTCCTTCAAAGTGGATATTTTAATATTTTCTCCTTCATTTCCTTTATAATCTCTTCTTCTGTCCTTTCTTCCTTATTTTCTTCTTTTCCTGTCTCCTTTTCTTCCTGTCTGCTCACATTTCCCCATTCCTCCTGCTCTTACTCCTACATTATCTTCTTAGGTTCTCCCTCCTCACCAAACCCTCTTCTGTTCCCATCCTAGTCCTCTTCATCTTAGAGTTGCCAACTTTTTAGCAAAGAAAACCCAACACCTGCTCTGCCCCATGCCCCTCCCCTGTCCCACCCCATGCCCCTCCTCTAGTCCCATACCATGCCCACTGATGTAACCTTCTCCACCCCACTCCTCTACAACCAACTATCCGTACTAGGGTTGCCATCTCAGAAGAAAAAACTGCCACATGCACGTATGCTCTATAATTATTTCACAAACTTTACATTAGAGAGTCAGAGCTCCAGTAACCAAACCCTGCAAAAAACAAACGCATTCCATACATATACTGTATAGAAAACCTGGTAAAATAAAGCAGCACTAAAGTCACCAAAAACTGCGCACACAAATTTGGGTGCGTGTCCAATTTGTGCATGCAATTTAGTTGGATAATGAGCTAATTAGTGCCAATAATTGGCTTTTTAACAAGCAATTATTGGCACAAATTAGATTTAGTTGGCATTTTTGCATGTAAATTTAGGTGCTGAATCCATGCCGAAAATATATGCATGATCTGAAAAAGGGGGGCGTGGAAATGGGAGGGCCATGGGCATAAAATGAATGCATGTTACAGAATAACGGGGATACACACCTAATATAGGTGTGTACATCTGCACCACATTTCAGTTGATACAAATGGCTGTGCCTACAGTTAGGTGTGATTTCCAGCATAAGTGCTATTCTATAAACAATGCTTAACTTTAAGCATGACTTATTGACTAGCTCATTTTCAGTGCTGATTTTTTGGTGCCATATATAGAATTTAGCCCTAAACGCCAATCTTCATACTTTGTATTTTGTACGCTCTTAAAAACAGTTTCATTCCATAAGTATTAGACTCAGGTTGCTTGTTCATTGAGTTCTTTCTTTTTTGTAGCTTTATTTCTCAGTATTTTGGTTGGTCAATCTTATTGTAAATCGCTCAAGATCTAGTTTGGATATTTACAGGTAAAAAATACCTGAGATTGAGGTTGAGATTGAATATAAATTAGCAGTGCTCATCACAGCAACCACACTGATGGCTGTGATGTTCGGCCTCTGTCCATATAGTACAGTGGTTTATATTAGGGCAGCAATTTTTCTGGCTTAACTTAAACCACTTAGTTGTACGGAAAAGGTACTAAAATTTAGATGTCAAAAATTTGGGCTAGATTCTATATATGGCGCCTGAAAAATCCACACGGAAAAAAATATGCCTAAATTTTATAGAATAGGCTTAAATTTTCACAGGATATACAGAATATGCGGTGCGGCTGTCCACACGACCCAAATTTGGTCACATCCATTTAGCCCACATTTTACTCGGTGTAAATCCCAATGCCTAAATTAGGCGCAAATTGGATGTATTTTATAATAATGTGCATTGATTTTAGAAATGCCCACGCCCTGCCTATGGCCATGCCTCCTTTTCAAATATGCAACTTAGAATTTAGGCGCACTACGTTATAGAATACACTTAGCGAGTTGTGCACATAAATGTCAATGTCAATTAGTGCTGATAATTAACAGCGCTGATTAGCTAGTTAACTAGTTAAACAATTAAGTTCTGCATATTGTAATAGAATACGTTTCGAATTCCGCATGGAAATTTAGGCACCATCTATAGAATCCCAGGGTAAGCGCCAACTTTATAATGCCAATATCTCACATAGTTGTATAATAGAATACTAGCATAAATCTGGATTTTGATGCCCAACTCTAGGTGTAAACACTTATGCCATGTCAAGGGCTGGTGTAAATATTTGCGCCCAAATACTGGCAGTTACATGCATGACCAGTGGCGTACCAAGGGGGGGGGGGGCGGTGGGGGCGGTCCGCCCTGGGTGCACGCCGCTGGGGGGTGCCACGGCGCGCGCCTGTCGGCTCCAAGTTCGCTAACTTCACTTGTTCGCTGCAGCTCCCTCTGCCCTGGAACAGTACTACTACTACTACTAACTAACATTTCTAAAGTGCTACTAGGGTTACGCAGCACTGTACAATTTAAACATAGAAGGACAGTCCCTGCTCAAAGAGCTTACAATCTAAAAGACAAGAGAACAATCTAAAGACAAGTGTACAATCTAGAGGACGAGTGAACAGTTAATCTGATAGGGTGGATAGATTGGGGCATTCTATATTTCTCAAGTGGTTAGGCGCCAAAGGCAGCATTGAAGAGGTGAGTTTTAAGCAGAGATTTGAAGATGGGTAGGGAGGGGGCATGGCGTATGGGTAAAGGAAGATTGTTCCAGGCATAGGGTGAGGCAAGGCAGAATGAGCGGAGCCTGGAGTTGGCAGTGGTGGAGAAGGGTACTGAGAGAAGGGCTTTGTCCTGTGAGCGGAGGTTACGGGCGGGAACATAGGGGGAGATGAGGGTGGAGAGGTTGTGAGGAGCCGCAGACTGAGTGCATTTGTAGGTAAGGAGGAGGAGCTTGAATTGTATGCGATATCTGATCGGAAGCCAATGAAGTGATTTGAGGAGAGGGGTGATATGAGTATATCGGTTCTGGCGGAATATAAGACGTGCGGCAGCGTTCTGAACGGATTGAAGGGGGGATAGATGGCTGAGTGGGAGGCCTGTGAGGAGTAAGTTGCAGTAATCAAGGCGAGAGGTAATGAGAGTGTGCACGAGAGTTCTGGTGGTGTGCTCAGAGAGGAAAGGGCGAATTTTGCTGATGTTGAAGAGGAAGAAGTGACAGGTCTTGGCAGTCTGTTGGATATGCGCAGAGAAGGAGAGGGAGGAGTCGAAGATGACTCCGAGGTTGCGGGCAGATGGGACGGGGAGGATGAGGGTGTTATCAACTGAGATAGAGAGTGGAGGAAGAGGAGAAGTGGGTTTAGGAGGAAAGATGAGGAGCTCGGTCTTGGACATGTTCAGCTTCAGGTGGTGGTTGGACATCCATGCCGCAATGTCGGATAAACAGGCCGATACCTTGGCCTGGGTCTCCGTGGTGATGTCAGGTGTGGAGAGGTATAGCTGGGTGTCATCAGCATAAAGATGATACTGAAAACCATGAGACGAGATCAGCGAGCCCAGGGAAGAGGTGTAGATTGAGAAAAGAAGGGGTCCAAGGACAGATCCCTGGGGAACTCCAACAGATAGTGGGATGGGATTGGAGGAAGATCCATGGGAGTGTACCTTGAAGGTGCGGTGGGAGAGATAAGAGGAGAACCAGGAGAGGACAGGGCCTTGGAACCCAAAAGAGGACAGCGTGGCAAGAAGTAAATCATGATTGACAGTGTCAAACGCGGCGGAAAGATCGAGGAGGATGAGGATGGAGTAGTGACCTCTGGATTTGGCCAGGAGCAGGTCATTGCAAACTTTAGAGAGTGCCGTTTCTGTCGAGTGCAGAGGGCGAAAACCGGATTGAAGTGGATCGAGGATGGCATGAGAGGAGAGAAAATCAAGGCAGCGGCTGTGAACAGCGCGCTCAAGTATTTTGGAGAGGAAGGGTAAAAGAGAGATGGGGCGGTAGTTGGAGGGGCAGGTAGGGTCAAGTGAAGGTTTTTTGAGGAGAGGTGTGACAACGGCGTGCTTGAAGGTGTCAGGGACAGTTGCAGTGGAGAGAGAGAGGTTGAGGATGCGACAGATGGAGGGGGTGACAGTATGGGAGATGGTGTTGAGTAGGTTGGTGGGTATGGGATCAGAGGAACAGGTGGTGCATTTCTAGGAGGAAAGAAGGCGGGAAGTTTCATCCTCAGTGATCTCAGGAAAAGAAGAGAAAGAGGCCTGGGTAGGTTGGTTGAGGGAGAGGGTTAAAGGGTGAAGAGGAGGTGGTGGCTTGGTCGTGAACTCAAGGTTGATCTTTTGCACTTTGTCGCGGAAATAGTCTGCCAGTGATTGAGGAGAGAGAGAAGGGGGAGTAGGAGCGGGGAGCACTTTTAGGAGGGAGTTAAGGGTGGTGAAGAGACGACGAGGGTTGGAGCTGAGAGAATTGGTCAATTGGGTGTAATAGTCCTGTTTTGCACGGAATAGGGAGGAGTGGAGGGAGGATAGCATGAATTTGTAGTGGAGGAAGTCTGAAAGGGTACGAGATTTCCTCTAGAGGCACTCAGCGGATCGGGTGCAGGAGCGAAGGTAACGGATGCAAGGAGTCAGCCAGGGCTGGGGATTGGTGCAGGAGATGGATGGTGCGAGGGTGTCCAAAGGTTACTTCCTGTTCCGGGGCAGAGGGAGCTACAGCGAAAGAGCGAAGTTAGCGAACTCGGAGCCGACAGGCGCGCGCCGCGGCACCCCCCCCCCCCCAGCGGCGTGCACCCAGGGGGGTGTCATTTCGCCGGGAGGGGAGGTGTCATTTCACGGGGGGGGGGGGGGGGGGGGCTGCACTCGGGGGGGGGGGGGGGGCGCGCATTGGCTATCCGCTCCGGGTGTCATCCAGGCTAGGAATGCCACTGTGCATGACTGACAGTATTCTATAACTTAGGGTGTCGTTTTACTAAGCTTTGGAAAAAGGGAGCCTGTGCTAGCACCTGCACATGTTTTTGGTGCTTGCTGAGGCCCCCTTTTACCACAGCAGGTAAAACACTGTCTTTTGGGGGGGAGGAAGAAATGGCTGTGTGGTAAGTGAACCAACGGCCATTTCAAGGGGGAGCACTTACCGCCACCCATTGAGATGGTGGTAAGGGCTCCTGCGCTAACCTGGCGATAACCGGGCAGCAAGCAGCAGTGCTTGATTACTGCTGGGTAAGCACTGATGCTACAAAATATAGACATTTTTTTGGAGCACCGGAAATGGGGCGCTGAGGATAGGAACTACCACTTGGCTCCTGTGGTAGCTCGCCGGCAGTTCTGGATTGGCGCATGGCAAGCTTGTTGCTGCGCACCAACCCTTTAATAAAAGGGCCTCTAAGTGTCTAATTGCTTCACACGCCCCCCTGACCCACCCATGCCTCTCCCACATCCACACCCTATAGAAATTAGGCACCAAGTTCATAGATTATGGGTGTAAATTGTGGGATAAACATAAAGGAATCCTGTTCAGAAGGAATGGATCCTCAGAAGCTTAGTGGAGATTAGGTGGCAGCACTGGTAGTGGGAGGTGGGGCTAGTGGTTGGGAGGCGGGGCTAGTACTGGGCAGACATCTACGGTCTGTGCCCTGAAAATGGTAGATACAAGTCAAGGTCAGGTATACATACAGTATAAAGTAGCGCATATGAGTTTATCTTGTTGGGCAGATTGGATGGACCATACAGGTCTTTTTCTACCATCACCTACTATGTTACTATAAATTACAGTCAATTAGTACTTGTTAGGTTATCTTTATTGAAAATAGCACTCTTTATTAACTCACAAACAGTAATTGTTAAGAGCAGGGAAAGGAACTACAGTATTTAATAGGATAGAAAATATTCACTCAAAGAATAGAAATTAATAGAAGAAAAACAACTTTCATTTAGGGAGAGTAATATACACCAATTTATTTATTTATTTATTGCATTCGTACCCCACATTTTCCCACCTATTTGCAGGCTCAATGTGGCTTACATAGTACCGTCAAAGGCGTTTGCCTAGTCGGTGGATAACAAATACAAAGTTGTATAGTGATCGTATGATGTATAAGTGGAGTGTCGAAATGGATGAAGATTGCGTGTTGTCCTGTGTAATCATAGTACATAAGTACATAAGTAGTGCCATACTGGGAAAGACCAAAGGTCCATCTAGCCCAGCATCCTGTCACCGACAGTGGCCAATCCAGGTCAAGGGCACCTGGCACGCTCCCCAAACGTAAAAACATTCCAGACAAGTTATACCTAAAAATGAGGAATTTTTCCAGTCCATTTAATAGCGGTCTATGGACTTGTCCTTTAGGAATCTATCTAACCCCTTTTTAAACTCCGTCAAGCTAACCGCCCGTACCACGTTCTCCGGCAATGAATTCCAGAGTCTAATTACACGTTGGGTGAAGAAAAATTTTCTCCGATTCGTTTTAAATTTACCACACTGTAGCTTCAACTCATGCCCTCTAGTCCTAGTATTTTTGGATAGCGTGAACAGTCGCTTCACATCCACCCGATCCATTCCACTCATTATTTTATACACTTCTATCATATCTCCCCTCAGCCGTCTCTTCTCCAAGCTGAAAAGCCCTAGCCTTCTCAGCCTCTCTTCATAGGAAAGTCGTCCCATCCCCACTATCATTTTCGTCGCCCTTCGCTGTACCTTTTCCAATTCTACTATATCTTTTTTGAGATACGGAGACCAGTACTGAACACAATACTCCAGGTGCGGTCGCACCATGGAGCGATACAACGGCATTATAACATCCGCACACCTGGACTCCATACCCTTCTTAATAACACCCAACATTCTATTCGCTTTCCTAGCCGCAGCAGCACACTGAGCAGAAGGTTTCAGCGTATCATCGACGACGACACCCAGATCCCTTTCTTGATCCGTAACTCCTAACGCGGAACCTTGCAAGACGTAGCTATAATTCGGGTTCCTCTTACCCACATGCATCACTTTGCACTTGTCAACATTGAACTTCATCTGCCACTTGCACGCCCATTCTCCCAGTCTCGCAAGGTCCTCCTGTAATCGTTCACATTCCTCCTGCGACTTGACGACCCTGAATAATTTTGTGTCATCGGCGAATTTAATTACCTCACTAGTTATTCCCATCTCTAGGTCATTTATAAATACATTAAAAAGCAACGGACCCAGCACAGACCCCTGCGGGACCCCACTAACTACCCTCCTCCACTGAGAATACTGGCCACGCAATCCTACTCTCTGCTTCCTATCTTTCAACCAGTTCTTAATCCATAATAATACCCTACCTCCGATTCCATGACTCTGCAATTTCTTCAGGAGTCTTTCGTGCGGCACTTTGTCAAACGCCTTCTGAAAATCCAGATATACAATATCAACCGGCTCCCCATTGTCCACATGTTTGCTTACCCCCTCAAAAAATGCATTAGATTGGTGAGGCAAGACTTCCCTTCACTAAATCCGTGCTGACTTTGTCTCATCAGTCCATGTTTTTGTATATGCTCTGCAATTTTATTCTTAATAATAGCCTCCACCATCTTGCCCGGCACCGACGTCAGACTCACCGGTCTATAATTTCCCGGATCTCCTCTGGAACCTTTCTTAAAAATCGGAGTAACATTGGCTACCCTCCAGTCTTCCGGTATTACACTCGATTTTAGGGACAGATTGCATATTTCTAACAGTAGCTCCGCAAGTTCATTTTTTAGTTCTATTAATACTCTGGGATGAATACCATCAGGTCCCGGTGATTTACTACTCTTCAGCTTGCTGAACTGACCCATTACATCCTCCAAGGTTACAGAGAATTTGTTTAGTTTCTCCGACTCCCCCGCTTCAAATATTCTTTCCGGCACCGGTGTCCCCCCCAAATCCTCCTCGGTGAAGACCGAAGCAAGAATTCATTTAATTTCTCCGCTACGGCTTTGTCCTCCTTGATCGCCCCTTTAACACCATTTTCGTCCAGCGGCCCAACCGACTCTTTGGCCGGTTTCCTGCTTTTAATGTATCTAAAAAAGTTTTTACTATAGTCATGCTGTGTTGGTAGGTGAAGAGGGTTACGTGGGGTTGTTGGGGTAGGCCTTTTTGAAGAGGTTGGTTTTTAGTGATTTCCTGAAGTTCAAGTGGTTGTGGATTGTTTTCACAGCTTTTGGGAGTCCATTCCATAGTTATGCGCTTATGTAAGAGAAGCTGCTGCACAAATTAGCTAACTAAATTTAGCACGAATTAGCTAACTTTGAGCCTCTTTTAACAAACTGTGCTAGTGATTCCCACATGGCAATGCTGATGAAGCCCATTCAAAGAGTCCCACAATCAAACAATAGCAAGTAACTATTATAAACAGACAAAATTTTGTATAACCGACCACACAAACTATATTCAGAAAGTGAACAATCATAACATTCAGAAAAAAACTGAATTGCATATGAGCAGTGAAATTAGACTAACATAATGAGTTAGGAGTGTTGGAAGCTTTAGAAAGAAAGTTGTCAAACTTGGACCATTTTCTATTATATTTGCAGTTAGCTAGTAAAGGATTCAGATAAATATCTTCATATTTTCTAAACTGTAGGACAGTGTTCTACCATATGAAAACAGAAAGATGTTGAAAGATCATTTAAAATGCTATAGAAATTTTTAAAAATTTAACAAAGCAGCATCCTTATCTGAAAGGACATTAGAGAAAGACAACGCTTTCCAAATGATGAATTTGTACGATAGTGATTCATTAATTTGTTGAATACTCACAATCTTGGACCAACCATCTGTCCAAAATGAATAAATGTTATTGCAATCAAAAATCATGTATCTGAGAGTTCCTTTCACATTGTTGCAAAGACCAACAAAGATAATTTTGAGAGAGACCACATTTGAAGGATTAAAATATTTTAAAAAGAAAAAGTCACTTTTTGCAGCTCTCCAATCATCCCCTCTTCATGATGCCTACTCTTACTGCTTCCAATATTACTAGCAGAACCAACAAGCCAATCAGCTTCTTCATGGTGTTCCCAGCTTCACCCATCAATCGCATGCAGGAAGGGACCAGGACAGGAGTCACAGAGACTGGGGGTAGGAACCAGCCAATGGGAAGGCACTGGTGGCAGAGCCACTGGAAGCAGCTGTAGCCATAGGACGAGAAGGGGTAAGCCAGGGGAATGTTACAGTGCTGTGTAACTGAGATTTGTGTTTGAAGTTGGGGCATGATCTTCAAGGACACTGAGCTGACCTAGCGAAAAGCTGGGGAACTAGTAAGGGTCCTGAAGGAAAGGTGCTGAGAATGGGTAGGAATGAGAAAGTGTTCTTAAGGCTGATCAAAAAGCTGGCAGCAACTGTAAGAATTTTAGGGGCCCTTTTACTAAGCCACGTAGACACCTGCGCACACCCAACGTGCATCAATTTTGAGTTACCGCTCGGCTACCGCTTGGCCCTTGTGGTAATTTCATTTTTGACGTGCATCCGATACGTGTACCGGAAAATATTTTTATTTTCTGGTGCATGGGCAGTAATCGGGCGGTAATCGGCATTTTACACGCATAGACCATTACCGCCCAGTTACTGCGTGAGAACTTACTGCAAGGTCTCAGACCCAAATGAACGCGCATCAATTTTCAATTTGTTGCACGTCCATTTTGGCAAAAAGTTTTAAAAAGGCATTTTTTACAGGTGCGCTGAAAAATGATTCTGCGCGTGCCCAAAACATGCGTCTACAGTATCGCAGGCCATTTTTCAGCATGCCTTGGTAAAAGGGCCCCTTACATGGCACTGAGCAGTGCCATTTAAAGGGGACACTCACTGAGTGAGCACAAGTGAAAGCAGAACACTATTATGCGCAAAACTAACCAATTTGGTGAAATTTCTCCTCCACCCTACGGAATGTGTATGAGTAAATGTATGTGTCTGAGGTATGTGTGTTTCTGAAGAGTAACAGTCACATGTGTCTGCGTGTGTGTGTGCTTGTGCTCCTTTGTCTTTCTCTATCATTTAAAGAAAGTTTCTCTTTGAACATTGGAGTTGGAGAAATCCACAAATACAAATGTGCCTCATACACATTTTAAATGAAGAGAAGATTCCAGCCCAGAGAATGTACCTAGTTAACTATTTAATTACCTTGCCAACTTCCTCTGAAAACTGCCCTAAGTCTGCCTCTATTCTGGTCTTTATCCCTCCTGTTGTTTCTTCCCATTGTGAAGCCTTTTGACACTTGCATTTTTCTAGACTTAAAACCTCAGATGCTTTGTCTGTAAATCCTTCTCTGTGGCCTTTAGTCTTACTTTCTGGAGAGGTCTACCTTCCACTTCTCTGATTTGTGACAGAGGCAGTAGAGTGAAGGAGTGGCCTAGTGGTATGAGCACCAGTCTTGCAATCCAGAGGTAGCCAGTTCAAAGCCCACTGCTTCGCCTTGTGATTTTGGGCAAGTCACTTAACCCTCCATTGCCTCAGGTACAAACTTAAGATTGTGAGCCCTCCAGGGACAGGGAAATATCCAGTGTACCTGAATGTAACTCACCTTGAGCTACTACTGAAAAAGATGTGAGCAAAATCTAAATAAATGGAAGCTGAAAATGACTTGCCTAGATTCCCCAGTTCTCAGCCCCCTGCTTTAAATATTAGCCTGCTCCACTCAAAATATGTGCTTACAACACAGCCACACACAAAAACAGTGAAGGTGACTCAAAAGAATGTACAGACGATGCTTCCATCCAACTAGAAGTCTATGCTCAGAAGCGAGGGCTTCGGTTCTTCAGTGCTGAACAACATAGTCCCCATCTTTACTCACAGCCTGCTGCTCCTATCACACCCAGACATAGGCCCTGCAGTTTTTTCTTCAGGCCACTTCTGGAGAAGTGAAACGTGAGGGGAAAGGCCATGAACACAGATCTGGTGGTGGAAAGGGGGTAGGGTAGAGTGAAAATGATTCTGTAGAGTGGGAGGGTTGAGGAAAGAATTAAATGTGAGTTTGTGGCAGGAGAACCACAAACATATGTTTGCCTAGGGTCCAATATAGTGTTAATCTGACCCTGAATTCATAGTAGGCAATGAAAAATAAATATAAATAATGCCAAGTTAAAAATATTACGCTTTCAGGTTTGTATATACTAACACAATGCTGTTTTTGCTGACCTATCCCCATTCCTATGAATCCACGCTCTAACCTAGCCTCATCTTCAGCATTTAACTTGTTTTCTAGTCACCATGTTGTGACCATAGGCGTAGTTTGACTGTTTCATTTGGGGGGGCAAAAATGGGCGGAGCATATTAGCATATCATTTGCATATATACATATGCAAATGAATATGCTAATATGGAGGAAGGAAATGAAATTTACAGGCAAAATATCACAGATGCACATTTCAAAAAGCTGACACATTTCAATTAATAAATTATGAATAAAATAAACTTTTATTTACCTTTGTTGTCTGATCATGTAGTTTTTCTATTCGCTTTGATCCCAGTGTCTTCTGTTTTATGCAGTGTCTTCTTTCCAGTAGGCTTCCCTCTGCTCCCCACCCTCCCAGTCCCATCCATCTCTTGCTCCTTCCCTCTGCTCCCCCCCCCTCCCAGTCCCATCCATCTTCTGTTCCTTCCCTCTGCTCACCATCCCTCCGTCCCATCCATCTCTTGCTCCTTCCCTCTGCTGTGCCTGACCTCTCCAAATCCCATCCATCTCCTGGTCCATCCCTCTGCTCCCCACCCCTCGCAGTCCCATCCATCTCTTGCTCCTTCCCTCTGCTCCCCACCCCTCCCAGTCCCAACCATCTCTTGCTCCTTCCCGCTGCTCCCCACCCCTCCCAGTCCCATCCATCTCCTGCTCCTTCCCTCTGCTCACCTCCTTTCCCAGTCCAATCCAATTCCTGGTCCTTCCCTCTGCTCCCCACCCACCCCTCCCAGTCCCATCCATCTCTTGCTCCTTCCCTCTGCTCCCCACCCCTCCCAGTCCCATCCATCTTCTGTTCCTTCCCTCTGCTCACCATCCCTCCGTCCCATCCATCTCTTGCTCCTTCCCTCTGCTGTGCCTGACCTCTCCAAATCCCATCCATCTCCTGGTCCATCCCTCTGCTCCCCACCCCTCGCAGTCCCATCCATCTTCTGTTCCTTCCCTCTGCTCACCTCCTTTCCCAGTCCAATCCAATTCCTGGTCCTTCCCTCTGCTCCCCACCCACCCCTCCCAGTCCCATCCATCTCTTGCTCCTTCCCTCTGCTTCCCACCCCTCCCAGTCCCATCCATCTCCTGCTCCTTCCCTCTGCTCACCTCCTTTCCCAGTCCACTCCAATTCCTGGTCCTTCCCTCTGCTCCCCACCCACCCCTCCCAGTCCCATCCATCTCTTGCTCCTTCCCACCCCTCCCAGTCCCATCCATCTCCTGCTCCTTCCCACTGCTTCCCACCCTCCCAGTCCCATCCATCTCCTGCTCCTTCCCACCCTCCCAGTCCCATCCATCTCCTGCTCCTTCCCACTGCTTCCCACCCTCCCAGTCCCATCCATCTCTTGCTCCTTCCCTCTGCTCCCCACCCCTCCCCCCCGCGCGAGGTCCAAGATGGTGACTCCGTTTACCCCCTCTCTTCCTCCCTCCCTCCCTCCGGCGCAGGCAGCAGTCTTTTCCAGCGTTCCTGGCAGCTGTAGCGATATACACGCTGCCTTCGGTCTGCCCCGGAAGCCTTCTCTTCAAGTTCCTGTTCCCACCTATGCGGGAACAGGAACTTGAAGAGAAGGCTTCGGGGCAGAGCCAAAGGCAGCGTGTACAACGCTACCGCTGCCAGGAACGCTGGAAGACTGCTGCCTGCGCCGGAGGGAGGGAGGAAGAGAGAGGAGTAGACGGAGAGACGCTCCTCTCCGTCCGCTTGGCTTCCCTGCCCTCTCTGTCTGCGTCCCGCCCGAAAGGAAATGACGTCAGAGGAAGGCGGGACGCAGATAGAGAGGGCAGGGAAGCCAATCGGACGGAGAGGAGCGCGTGCCTGCATGTGTTTTTTTTTTTTTTTTTTTACTTTTTTTTTTTTTTTTAAACTAATGGCGCGGCAGCGCCTCGCGTCGTTTGGGGGGGCACTGCCCCCCCTCGCCCCCCCCCAGTCTACGCCTATGGTTGTGACTATACCACTCCCCTTCTTCTCAGCCTGCAACTTCAGGCTTTACCATATGCTTCTGTCCTCCGCTTCCACATTTCTTTCTGGCTTCTCGCCAGTTTATCTACACTGGCTCTTGCCTTATGCACCACTCCGTCCAATTTATCTCAGTCTCCCAGGGATTCCTTGTATCTCTGACTTTCTCAAATGTCAGTCTCTGTTCCTTTGCCTTCCATTACCTGTCATGTCACTTGAAGATTCAGCTGTCATCCTACTTCTGCTGTACTTCTCTCTTTTTTCTCTCCCACCACACTTAAGATTCCCTTTCATCTAAATCCTAGAGTGATGGCAAGTGTAAATAGTTGACGTATGTAACCAAACTCTATATGACATCAAATATTAAATGGTAAATATCACTGTGCAAACAAAACTAAACTTTAGTCTCTCACCTGTTTTTTTCTCAGTATGAACAAGAAAAAAACCCCATAAATATATACTGATAACTTATTTTGAAATCACCAACCTTTTAGGCCTGAAAGAAGGTGCAGAGGAGAAGTTTACACTGGTCCGTCTTGGCTTAGCAGGAATTTCAGACAATGAGTTCATGGATCTGGTTGAAGAAAAGAAAAAGATCCATGTGGCATGTTGATTTTTACAAATCTCTACATAGAAATCTCTACCAGAACATCAACAAGAGAAAAATCTTGCAAATTAGTTTGTAAGCAGTGAGCAAGATTATGGTGAAAACCTCCAAATCTCCATTTAATGCATTTTGTTTGTTCATGCAGTTCTCGTTTTTGCTGTGTATTTCTTTTTCTTAAGGAATTATATTTCTTAAACATACAGCATTTCAGAGAGCAGTATGGCAAATCTTAGGTGTGAGAATAGAGGTGTTAGGTAGTGTAGTGGTAAATGCTAATTATACAATAAAAGGGACAGAAGGTACTGTTTTCTGACAGATGGAAAATCAGCTGTTAAACCTTCAGGGAACACATCTCCCCTAGCCCCCTACTTACAACTGATATTATTTCTACTATGGAAGGTTATTTTGAAAAGAAATTGTACAAAAGAGAGCAAGGTTTCTCTGAAATGAGTGCTTACAGTACCTTACCATTTGTGGAAAACAAAAATGTTCCACAATTGATTTTTAACCCATTGCCTGTTGGACTGCAGTGAAGGTTATGCTGAACAAATATTTTTTGTGTGGATTAAGGTTGAGGTTCTCTGCTTGTCACAGAACATTTGTACATTGCTTAACATGTTTCATACTTGCTTAGCAAACAGTATTCTGCCACACGTAAAGAAAAAGAGAGAAACATCTTGTATGATATACAGTATATACATAGCACACACTAAGGGGATCTTTTACTATGTTCAAGTGTACAGCGCTGCATACGTCTAGTAGCACTATAGAAATGATAAATAGTAGTAGTAGTAAGGTGCACTAGCGTTTGTAGCTCATGCTAAAAATCAGCTGGTGCTAAATGCTGAGATGCACATTATATTCCGATGGGCATCTCAGCATTTAGCACCAGCTGATTTTTAGCATGCACTAAAAAAGCTAGTACACCTTAGTAAAAAGACCCCTGTAGTATGAATAGGGAACACTATTAATGACTGCCATAACACAGACATGTAAAGTATGGATAGCTTCCTAAAAGAAAAGTCCATAAGCCATTATTAAAATGGACTTGGGGGAAAATCCACTGCTTATTTCTAGGATAGTGAAACTGTCAAAACTCTTGTGCCAAACTCTACTGAATCGTCTACACAACAAATACCAAACAATAGTAGAGATCTCTACTATTGTTTGGTATTTCTAGGATAAGCAGCATAAAATGTATTGACTTTTTTGGGATCTTGCCAGGTACTTGTAACCTGGATTGGCCACTGTGGGAAACAGGATGCTGGGCTTGATGGACATTCGGTCTGTCCCAGTATGGAAATACTTGTGTTCTTGTGTTCTTAAATGGCCTGGAGAGGCGCCTTGCCATTTTGGGGGGGGGGGGGGGGGGTAAGGATATAGAACTAGAGGGGAAGTTGGGGATAAAAAAAATAAAAAGTATGATGACACAATGTAATATCTCGCTATTACTGTATTTGCGTTTTTTGTATTATCTGTTAAATTGGAATTGTATGTATTCAGACTGTCTAATATGGTTATCTGAATTGGACATCAATAAAAAACGTTGAAAGATAAATCACTTGTCCGTGGATAACCACAAATAGTTAGTGGCACTTAACTGGTCAGTGCTGCTGAATATCCATGGTTAGCACGTGAGCTGAAACCAGCTAACCTGTGGGTGTTCCAGGGGTGGAGTTGGCACTTTTGTGGTTAAGTGCCGATACTCAGCCCTTAAGGGGGGATTCTATATATGGCACCTAAAAACTCCATGTGGAAAACATTTATGTCTAAGCAGTACATTTTTTCTAGTGGAAAAGGTGCCGGTACTCAAATGCCAGGTCACCCTTCAGGGGTGGTATGATCACTGAGGGACCCACCCCACAATAGCCAGGCTCCCTGCAACCAGTCACAGAATCTATGATAAGGCAGAATTAGTGTGTAGAGCCTGAGCTCTTTCATTAAAACTTGGGGACCATAGGTCAATTTTAGCAGACAATGAAAAAGGTGCCGGTACTCAGTACCCCAAAAGCCCTACGTCTAAGCGTATTCTATAAGCAGCACCTAGATTTAGACACAGGACATAGAATATGCTTAGTTGACACCGTAGTGCCTAAATCTATGTACCTCCATTTACACAAAAGAAAACATGGCGTAAATCCTGTTGCGTTGATTTAGGCACAGAGAGCCATACTCTATAACAGTGTGCATACATTTTGGAACACCCATGGATCGCCCATTTCCCTACCCATAAACACGCCCCCTTTTGCCTGCGTGCATTAAAATTTAGACACTGTGCATTACAGAATACAGTTAGCGATTTGTGAACGTACTGTAAATATTAATTACTGTCAAATGGTTCTCATTATTGCTTGTTAATTGCTCTTAATGCTGATTGGCTTGTTAAATCAATTAAGGTATGCATGTTGTTATAGAATACGCTTGGATTTCAGCACGGAATAGTAGGCGTACTATATAGAATCCAGGAGTAACCGCATAAATTGGGCCACATAAAAAGCAGTCCTATCTTATGAGGTTAAGGGCTGAATATTGTACTTAACCTTATATGTTTTGGTGGCCAACAGATAACCAGATATTCAATCCCAGTGCTCAGACATGGCCCAGCATTGCATATCCGGGAATACAGCCACGGCGTTGAATATCTGGGAATACAGCCAGTAGCAGACATAAAAAAGCTGACCGCTGCCTGCTGAATATTGGCCAGAATATTAACTGACAGGATATATTGTTGAAATATTCTCCGTCATTTCAAATGACTGTGCAGTCATTTCTTATACTACTACTACTACTAACTAGCATTTCTAAAGCGCTAGAGGTCAATATTCAGATTAATTCTAACTTCAAATTATACATATATATCAGCAATATCCAAATCAGACATTTCAAATTATACCTGCTATTTTTGCTGCATAGGTTTAATAATGCTATGCCCAAATCCCACCCCCTTTTTTCCTAAGAAATTATGGTATTGATATTGAACTGGAGTTAACTGAGCCAGGAGGGTTAACTCCCACACTGATCAGGTTTCGACAATGATATTCAGCAGCACCTAACCAAATAGTGCTGCTGAATATCATGTGTGATCACGATGACCCTATGCAGTTACCCCCGGATTCTATATATGGCGCTGGAAAATCCAGGCGAAAAACGAAGCGTGTGCTATAACAATGCACATAACTTAATCAGTTAACTAGCTAATCAGTGCAATTAATTGGATGTTAACAAGCAATTATCATTTTACGTGGAGGGGCATAATCGAAAGGTCGTCCAAGTACGCATTAGGACGTCCTTACGAAAACGGCCAAAATCAGGCATGTATAATCGAAAAATAGTATGGGCGTTTTTCGATAATCGATTATCCCTGTAGCAAAACAACCAAATGAGGAGCGTATAAGCGTGACTAAATTGGCGCTCTAACACGTTCGATTATCGCAGGTGCAAACGACCAAATCAGAAAGTGTGTAAAAGAATGTACATAGGTGTACCGCAAATACAGTACATGCTGTTCTGGACATCCAGGTACGGGAAAATATGAGGAACGATTATACGCGTCAACTACAGAAAGATCATGCTGCTCCACCGATATATTCCTCATATGTGCCCTATCTGGATGTCCGGAACTGCATGCAGCTATATGCATATTGTGTATATGTGAAAAGGGTCGGGTGCTTCATACTCATCTATATAAGGCAAGATCCGCACACATAACACCCAGGCATGCACGTCAAAGACGTCTATGCTTACGACGGCGTCCACGTGCTGATAGGGCCATATATGGGATGGTCATCCATATATGGAGCTGTGCACGAAACGACGTTTGATATCTTAAAGATTCCTGAACAAGCCTGCCCACCAATCTCGAATATTTACTATTTACAACCATATAAAAAATCAAGTTCTGGTGGACAACTTGACTCAGAAGGGACTGAACCGATATTTGAGACTTTGAATCTCTCACAAATAATAGAAGGAGATAACGTGGGTTTGGAATCAGCAACTCTTATTGTTACATTTGTGCTACAGCCACATAGGGATTGGATATTGAAACAATTTTTCCGACATAGAAAAGAAACTTTTCTTAATTTCAATGTAAGAATATATCCAGATGTATCCAAAGTAACACAAAAGCGGCGTCAAAGTTTTCTTAAGTTGCGCCCGATTGTCTTTCAATTGGGGGGATTGTTTTGATTGAATTTTCCTTGCAAGTGTGTTATGAAACTGAAATCAGTGAAATATATTTTCTATGATCCATTACATTTAAACTCTTTCTTGGAATCTAAGAAGGTAGCCACCCCAATCCCAAATTCAGATATGGTTTTGACAATTACTCCTTAATTATATAAATATATCCTGTGAATCTCCTTTCAGGGCTCCGAATGAAAATGTAAACGCTTGTTTTTTCCTTAAATTGTGCCTTTTTTTTTCTCCCCCATAATTATGGACTAACATAAGATGATTATAAATTGTTTTCAGTCATATTAACATTTTTCTTGTTTTAATATTGGGAATTATATCTAAAAAATAACTATTGTATAATAAAAATAAAATACAAGTTTAATGCAGTCACTTGATTTAGTGCATTGAATTCAATGGGGATATCCTGAAAACCCCAACAGGCTGAGTGTGCCCCGAGGACTGGGTTGAAAACCTCTGACTTTCTGCCTAAAACATAGACACCAGTAAGGGCTCATGCACTAAGTTTTAATAATTTAGGGGTCTTTTTAAGTAGAGAGGTGTGGTAGCCGTGTGAGTCCACTCTTAAAGGTTATCAATAGAAATCAAACAAAATAAAACATGGAAAAGAAAATAAGATGATACCTTTTTTATTGGACATAACTTAATACATTTCTTGATTAGCTTTCGAACCTTTTTATGACTGAGCTGGAAGAGACATTTCTGAATACATACAGTACCAGACCAAACCTCTAAAATACTACCGGTACATCGATGACATTTTTATGATTTGGACGGAGGGGGAAGAAACTCTGAAACAATTTTACTATTCCTTTAATACATACCATCCTACAATCAGATTCAAAATTGACTACTCCCCAGAAAAAGTCAATTTTTTGGACACCACTGTCTCAATCAGTGATGGCTGTATACAAACATCTATATACAAGAAACCCACAGACAGATGCAGCTACCTCCACAACTCCAGCTTCCATCCTTCACATACAAAAAGATCCATTATTTACAGCCAAGCCACAACATACCACCGTATCTGCTCTGACCCAGGGGATAGAGACAGACACCTTGAAATCCTGACCACATCCTTCAAACAGAAAGGCTACAACCCCAAAGTAATCTCCATTGCCTCCTCCCTCCAAACACCCAGGGAGAATCTGCTACAGTACAAAGAAAAGAAAGCCACAGACAGAATCCCCCTTGTAGTTACATATAACCCAGAGCTGGAGAAACTGAGGAAAATCATAAGAGACCTACAGCCCCTACTCCAGGAGGATGAATTACTGAAAGAGATATTCCCATCCCCACCAGTGCTGGCCTTCCGACAGCCACCCAACTTAAAACACAAGCTAATCAGAAGTAAACTCCCAACACAGACTGAAAAAGAAAAGGGCACGTTTCCCTGTAACAGATCCAGCTGCAAGCTATGCCAAAACATTTCACAGGACCCCACAGTCATTCACAAAGGAAAAACATTCAACATAAAGGAATCTTTCACATGCTCATCTTCCAATGTAGTATATATCATTCAGTGTAAAAAATGTAACGAAGGATGGAGAAACAGGCCAGATGCTTAAGACAAGATTCAATTTACATAGACACAACATGAAGAAAGCTGGTGCCAGTCAGATTCCCACCCCTGTGGGCGAACACTTTACAGGACCAGGACACTGCACCAGTGATTTCACAGTAAGAATCCTGAAAGGTAACTTTAAAACAATACAGGAACGTAAGACCTTTGAAGTCAGAATGATTGAATATTTTGACACCCAACAGACAGGACTTAACAAGGATATGGGTTTTCTAGCCCATTATAAACCATAAAGTTGAATTTCTCTGTTTATCACTCTCCTCTCAACTACCCGCACCCATCCCGTTAGACTATCAATGAAATGAAATGCTTTAATGTACCCATACATACCTCCTACCCACCCCCACCTTGCTAGACTGCCATTGAAATGCTTTGAAGCTTCACTTATATATACTATCAACTAACACATTTGCTTATTTCCGATCTGACGAAGAAGGGCAACCTTAGAAAGCTAATCAAGAAATATATTAAGTTATGTCCAATAAAAAAGGGGTCTTTTTACAAAGCCACGGTAAAAAGTGGCCTGCAGTAGTGTAGGCATGTATTTTTGACATGCGCTGGGCCACGTTTTACTGTGGCTGGGAAAAAAGCCATTTTTTAATGGGCGTGCACAAAAATTAAAACTAGTGTGTGCCTATTTATGACCTGAGCCCATACCGCCAACCATTGACCTAGCGGTAAGGGATTCGGTGCACGCCAATCTCGGAATTACCACCTGGCGCACGCACTTCCCGGCGGTAGTGCTGATTAGGCCTCCCACGGCTTTGTAAAATGGCACCTGATTTATTTGGATTTTTTGCTCACACCTTTTTTCAGTAGTAGCTCAAGGTGAGTTACATTCAGGTACACTGGGTATTTCACTGTCTGTTACGCTCTGCTACACTTCTCCAGGATGGGTTGGTTTCTGTTTCCTAACCTAGCAGCCGTCATCCGGGTTGGATCATGGACAGCAGCCATCTTGGCTAGCTCAGGAGGGGGCAGCCATCTTGGAGTAACGAGGTCAGGAAGGAAGCCCACATTTGGATATAGGCACCTCTGCTGATGGGGGCAGCTATCTTGGAACAGCTGCTCATGGTTGAGCCTAATTCCTGCTCTATTTAAAGCCCTGTTTCCAGTCCTTCCATGCTTCGGCTTCTATTCACTTAGAGGTTGTGGTCTTCATCTGTTCCAGTGTTTTCCTGTGTTCCTGACCTTGGATTGTTTACTGACCACGCGTTGTGTTGCTGCCTGCCCAGACTTTTGGATTGCTCTCTGTTTTGCTGCTTCACTGACTCTTTGCTCCTGGACTGTGTCTGCCTGCCTGCCAGCCTGGTCAGCGGTTGTGCAACTCCGCCGGTTCCAAAAGTCCTGGTGGCCGCCTGCACTTGGGGGCTCAACTCCCAGGGAACGGTGGTCGCTCCCCAGGTGAAGCTAGGGGTTGTCTGGCTGCCTGATCGAGTGCGGTGCCACTTCATCTTCGCCGTGCTCAGTCGGAGCACAAGGGCTCACATTCACCAGGTCATAACAGTAAGCCGAAGCCATGAGCTCGCCAGACAGGTCTGAGCTGTCTCACCTGGCTCAGGTTCTCCACAAGCAGCAGGAGCAGCTAACCCACCTGTCCAGTACCTTGCAGGAGGTCTGCAGTCAGCTACCAGGGCTCCAGCGGCAAGCGGCCGTGGTTCCTCCAGTCCCGAGAGCAGAGACTTCTGCCGCACGTCTGCGACTTCCAGAGCCACCTCGCTTTGACGGTACTCCCGCAGCTTGCCGGGGGTTCCTGAACCAGTGTCAGATCCTGTTTGAGCTGCAACAGGAGGCTTTCCCATCTGACAAAATAAAGGTGACCTACATCATCTCCCTGCTTTCCGGTGCCACGCTGGCTTGGGCGTCCCCGCTATGGGAACAGCGGAGTCTGGTTCTGGCAAACCTGGAGGAGTTCTTGTGGCAGTTCCGGATGGTATTCGACGTTCCTGGCCGACCTTCTTCTGCCTCTGGGGAGCTGCTGCGGATCCAGCAGGGCTCCGGGTTGGTCGGGGCGTATGCTGTCCGGTTCCGTACCTTGGCTGCGGAACTCAGGTGGAACCAGGAGGCCTTAACGGCCATTTTTTGGCAGTGGCTGGACGGCCAGATAAAAGATGAATTGGCCAGCCGAGAGATTCCCGCTACTTTGGATGCCCTTATTGCACTCTGCACTAGAATCGATATCCGGTTCCATGAGCGAGCCCAGGAGAGGGTCAAGCAGCCGGCAGCACAGGGATCCAGAGGCCTTCCCCGTCGCCCCAATACGCCCCGGTCCTTCGAAGAGGATTCGGAAGGAACCAAGGAGGAACCCATGGTATTGGGGCGGCATCGCCTGTCCAAGAAGGAGAGGGCCCATTGTCTCCAGAACCGGTTATGCCTATACTGTGGGCAGGCAGGACACTTCACGGGCTCCTGTCCAAACAAGCCTGGGAGATCGGGAAACGCTCCGGCCCGAGCCCTATGAAGGGGGTGGCTCTGGGCCGGTTGTCTGCCCTTCTGGACAACTTGCTCTCTGTTCCCATACTGCTCCAAGGAGAGGGTTTCCAGGCTCATACTAGGGCCTTGCTAGACTCCGGGGCCGGAGGGAACTTCATTGATGCCGAATTCCTGTCGCAGCTAGGTGGCTCCACGGTGCCCTGTCAACCGGAGCTTAGGGTCACCTCCATCCAGGGGGATAGTCTTCCTCGAAACATCACCCGGATCACCTCGTCCCTGGGTCTACAGGTGGGGGCGTTACATCAGGAGAAGATCCAGTTCCTGGTTCTTGCCCGAGCCATTCACCCGGTGATCCTTGGACTGCCTTGGCTCCGACTACACACTCCTGTTATCGACTGGGCCACCGGGGAGATCGGGAAATGGGGTTCCCGATGTGTCGAGCACTGTCTCCAGCAGTTCAAGCCACCTTTGCCACTCTGCTCAGCTAAGCTGCAGACCCCACAGGAAGGTTCGCCCATGCTGCCGGAGAACTACCAGGAATTCTGTGACATGTTCAGTGCTCGGGCAACTGACACGCTGCCTCCCCATCGGTCTTTTGACTGCGCCATAGACCTACTGCCCGGATCCAACCCACCTAGGGGGCGCCTTTACACCTTGTCCCGGGAGGAGTCCCGAGCCATGAGGGAGTATATCCAGGACAATCTTCGCAAGGGGTTCATCCGAGCCTCCACTTCCCCTGCAGGGGCCGGATTTTTCTTCGTCTCGAAGAAGGATGGGTCACTTCGTCCCTGCATTGATTACCGAGGATTGAATAAAATTACCATTAAAAACCGGTACCCGCTTCCACTCATCCTGGAGCTGTTTGACCGTCTTCAAGGGGCCAAGATCTTCACCAAGCTGGACCTGCATGGGGCCTACAATCTTGTATGGATCCGGGAGGGAGATGAGTGGAAGACGGCTTTCAACACCCATGAAGGACACTTTGAATATCGGGTGATGCCGTTTGGTCTCTGCAATGCCCCTGCAGTATTTCAGAACTTTGTGAATTACATTTTCCAGGACTTGCTCTACTCCTCAGTGATCGTCTATCTGGACGACATCCTGATTTTTTCCGCTTCATTGTCACAACATGTTACTCACGTCCGCACCGTGCTCCAGTGCCTCCGGGAACATCGGCTGTATGCCAAGTTGGAGAAATGTTCATTCCACCAACAGAGTTTGCCTTTCCTGGGATTTATCATTTCCTCCACCGGGTTACAGATGGATCCCGGTAAATTGACAGCGATCCGAGACTGGCCGGTGCCTCAAGGTCTGCGGGCTTTGCAGAGGTTCCTGGGGTTTGCGAACTACTACCGGCAGTTCATCCAGGATTACTCTCTCATCATGGCTCGTCTGACGGCCCTCACGAGGAAGGGGGCCGATGCAAAGAATTGGACGCCGGAGGCTTTCTCTGCATTCTCCACATTGAAGAAGGCCTTCCTCTCTGCCCCGGTACTCCGCAGTCCGGATCCTACTCAGCCTTTCCTGGTGGAAGTGGACGCCTCGTCCCTGGGAGTAGGGGCTGTTCTCTCTCAGACATCGGCATCCAGGAAAAAACATCCCTGCTTCTTCTTCTCCCAGAAGTTCACCCCCGTGGAGCGAAACTACACGGTGGGGGATCGGGAGCTTCTGGCGCTCAAACTAGCTTTTGAGGAATGGCGATACTTACTAGAGGGAGCAGCACATCCAGTAACTGTAATAACCGACCACAAGAACCTGCTCTATTTGCAAAATGCTATCAGACTGAATCCTTGCCAAGCCCGGTGGTCTCTGTTCTTTGCCCGGTTTGACTTCCGTCTGATCTTCAGACCGGGGGAAAAGAATGTCCAGGCGGATGCCCTGTTCCGCAGCTTCGAGGCTCCCGAGGACCAGGAGGAGCCCTACCCAATGTTGAATCCGGCATGCATTCCCTCCATGCCCGAGGCCAGTGCCACCTGCCAGAAGGCCGTTCCTGTGAGGCTTCGTAGGAAGGTGCTGCACTGGGGGTACGCTTCCGAATTTGCTGGATACTTCGGGTTCCACAAGACCCTACATCTGATCTCTCAATCGTATTGGTGGCCCCGGATGGCGCAGGATGTTCTACAATACGTATCTACCTATCCAGTGTGCACCCAAACTAAATCTTCACATAAAAAGCAGTGGGGGCTGATGCAGTCCATGCCGGTACCACAGCAGCCATGGGAGGACCTGTCCATGGATTTTATCACTGACCTGCCACCCTAGCAGGGCAACATGGTCATTTGGGTGGTGATCGACCGGTTCTCCAAGATAGTGGGGATGGGACGACTTTCCTATGAAGAGAGGCTGAGAAGGCTAGGGCTTTTCAGCTTGGAGAAGAGACGGCTGAGGGGATTTATGATAGAAGTGTATAAAATAATGAGTGGAATGGATCGGGTGGATATGAAGCGACTGTTCATGCTATCCAAAAATACTAGGACTAGAGGGCATGAGTTGAAGCTACAGTGTGGTAAATTTAAAACGAATCGGAGAAAATTTTTCTTCACCCAACGTGTAATTAGACTCTGGAATTCATTGCCGGAGAACGTGGTACGGGCAGTTAGCTTGACGGAGTTTAAAAAGGGGTTAGATAGATTCCTAAAGGACAAGTCCATAGACCGCTATTAAATGGACTTGGAAAAATTCCGCATTTTTAGGTATAACTTGTCTGGAATGTTTTTACGCTTGGGGAGCGTGCCAGGTGCCCTTGACCTGGATTGGCCACTGTCGGTGACAGGATGCTGGGCTAGATGGACCTTTGGTCTTTCCCAGTATGGCACTACTTATGTACTTATGTACTTATAAGATGGCCCACTTCATTCCCATGAAGGCTTTACCCACTGCCGCTACCCTGGCCGCAAACTTCATCACACACATCTTCCGGCTCCATGGACTGCCTCAGAGGATCATTAGTGACCAAGGCTCGCAGTTTACCTCGCGCTTCTGGAAAGCTTTGTGTTCAGCTTTTGGGGTTACCACTTTATTCTCGTCTGCATATCACCCCCAGACCAATGGTATGGTGGAGCGGGTCAACCAGACGGTGAAGGCGTTCCTTCGGGCATACTCTAACCAGCGCCAGGATGACTGATCTACGCTGCTACCCTGGGCTGAGTTTGCCTATAATAACAGTCTGCATTCGGCCTCCCGGACGACACCTTTCAGCACCATCTATGGATGCCACCCGCGTCTACCTCCTCCAATTGCCCCCGCAGAAGTTCCACCTCAGGTGCAGTCCACCGTCTGTTCCTTTCAGGAAGCTTGGAGGAAGGTCCAGGAACAGTTACGACGAGCCGCGGTCAAGGCCAAGGAGACCTATGACCGTAGAAGACAAGCGGCTCCCATATTCCTGCCGGGAGAAAAGGTTTGGTTGAGCACCCGATACCTGAAACTGCGGCTCCCATCTCTGAAGTTTGCTCCCCGGTTCATTGGACCTTTGCCGTTTCTGTTTCCTAACCTAGCAGCCGTCATCCGGGTTGGATCATGGACAGCAGCCATCTTGGCTAGCTCAGGAGGGGGCAGCCATCTTGGAGTAACGAGGTCAGGAAGGAAGCCCATATTTGGATGTAGCCACCTCTGCTGATGGGGGCAGCCATCTTGGAACAGCTGCTCATGGTTGAGCCTAATTCCTGCTCTATTTAAAGCCCTGTTTCCAGTCCTTCCATGCTTCGGCTTCTATTCGCTTAGAGGTTGTGGTCTTCATCTGTTCCAGTGTTTTCCTGTGTTCCTGACCTTGGATTGTTTACTGACCACGTGTTGTGTTGCTGCCTGCCCAGACTTTTGGATTGCTCTCTGTTTTGCTGCTTCACTGACTCTTTGCTCCTGGACTGTGTCTGCCTGCCTGCCAGCCTGGTCAGCGGTTGTGCAACCCCGCCGGTTCCAGAAGTCCTGGTGGCCGCCTGCACCTGGGGGCTCAACTCCCAGGGAACGGTGGTCGCTCCCCAGGTGAAGCTAGGGGTTGTCTGGCTGCCTGATTGAGTGCGGTGCCACTTCATCTTCGCTGTGCTCAGTCGGGGCACAAGGGCTCATATTCACCAGGTCATAACACTGTCCCTGGAGGGCTCACAATCTAACCCCCTCCCCCCATTTACTAAACCGTTTGCTAATGCCACACAGCAGCTGCAAGCGTAGCTTAGTAAACAAGGGGTTTGTTTGTACCTGAGACAACGGAGGGTTAAGTGACTTGCCTGAGATCACAAGGAGCAGCAGTGGGATTTGAACCAGGCACTGCTGGATGTCAAAATCTGTGCTCTAACCACTAGACCACTTCTCCACAACACTAGTGCATGGCCATTGATTCAGATGATGGAAAATCGGCCATTTTTCAGCTGCCTTAGCACACGGGAAAGGCCCACATAAGAGCACACTAAGACCACTTTCTACCACAGCGTAGTAAAAGGAGCTCTAAGCCTTCTAAAATCACTTCCTTTAGTTTTGAGAGAAGTACGAGAGCTGCTTAGTTGTTGATGTAGATGGTCAGATTGGAAGGTCATGTAGTTTTTAATCTACCATCATTTTCTGTGTTTCTGTTTACTGTTCCCTATCCCCCTTTGAAAGAGGAATGTGGATAAGATAATTGAATGTCATTTACTTATGATATATTTTTACTCATTTGTGTATACTGGCATTTAAATTGTTTGCTTATTGTTTTGTTCTATTGTATGATCTTGGCAGCTTTGAATTCTTTTTTGAAAAGGACTGGGAAATAAAAATGAAATTAAAAAAAATTATCTCCATGGTAGACAAGAAAGCACAATAAAATATTGGATATGTTCTTGCTACCTGAAGGCAGGCAAAAACAGATTGCATCAGCTGTAAAAAGGATTACCTGAGAGGCATATTCTTTTGGTGAACATGGAGCATTTTAAACCTCTGATTGCAGTAGGTGAAAGAAAGAGAGAGAGAGAGAGATCAAGAACAGCAAGGCAAAACAAGACAGAAAAGCCACTTTTTAATGGCAGAAGCAGAGGGCTGATTTTATAAGGTCATTTATGTGTATATGCTTGACCTCCAGTAAGCCTCCACTCACCGGCACTATACTTCCCCCATTGTTCAAGACTTTACATACAAATAGTGAACTCTTGAATTCTACTTGGTAAGCAACAGGAAGCCAATGGAGTTTGTACACAATTTATGTAGGTTCTGGAACACCCTGGGACCAGCCTTGCCACTGCATTCTGTGCTACTTGTAATGCACATAAAATACATATTGTCAGTCTAACAAATAAAGAGTTACAATAGTCAAAAGAAAGTGTAATTAAGCACTGAAGCACCATTCTGAGATTTCATCTATAAAATAGTCATGTAATCTTCTAATTAATCTTAGTTTAAAGAAATCAGTTTTAACTAATGCTTTAAGATGTGTTTGTAATGATAGTGATGAATCTAAGAGGACTCCCAAGTAGCACATTTCTTTCAAAATTAGGATACTACAGTTGTCTATTAATAGATTGTTGGAACAAACTACATTTTTTATGTAGTCAGAAATGAAACCAGGGTTTTATTTACATTGTTCCAGGTTAGGCATGTAACTGCAGGCTTATGCTAATATTCTATAACCAAAATTACACGCAAAACTGCCATCATAGAATTCCCACTTAGAGGTGAATTTTATATATGGTGCAGAAAAAAAGCACAATTCTATAAGCTGTGTGTACAGTTATGCGTTATGCCCAGCACTTATGCCCAGGAATCGCATCTAACTTTAGGCATGGCCATTTGCACCAACTGAAACGTGGTTCAAATGTGTGCGCCTAAATTAGTTAAGATTCCAACCTTATTCTATAACAATGTGGATAAATTCAAGGAACACTCCCGTTCTGCCCATGACCCTCCCATTTCTGCGTCCTTGTTTTACTCATGTGTAAAATTTAAGAGTGGATCCCGTGCCTAAATTTACAAGGGTAAATTCCAATTAAATCTAATTAGTGCCAATAATTGTTGTTTATTGGCACTAATTAACTTGTTATTCAATTAAATTGTGCACACAAATTAGACACATGCCCAAATTTGTACCCACAATTTCTGGCAACTGTTTATAAAATTATGAGGTTAGTGCACATACTTTGGGTGCCTAACCTTAGGCAATCTTTTGAAAATAAACCCCAAAGTGACTTTTTAGTGTCTGCAACACATTTATTGCTCTCTTCTTGCCTTTGCCTTTTCCTGTTTCTGTGGTGAGAACTGAGTTTTTCCAAACTATAAGTTGATTTAAAACATAGATTCATTCCTCAAGGATGCAAAACACACTTGTAGGGCTGGTTGCTTTGTCAATAGAACATGAAATTGCACAAAACATTAACCTGAAAAAATTTATTTACACATTGGGTGCTATATAAGAGAAAAAGCCAAATGCTAAAGACAAGATATAATCTACATAGACATCGTATGAAACATGACAATGCCAACCAAGATGTCACCTCTGTGCGATGGCACTTTACAAAACCAGAACACTGCATCAATGATTTTATGGTGAGAATACTAAAAGGAAAATTTAAGACAATCCAGGAACATAAGACCTTTGAAGTCAAAATGATGAAATATTTTGAAACCCACCAGGTTTATAGTGGGTTTTCAATCCCACTATAAACCATAAAATTCTACTGCTTTGTCACCCTCTTATCACCCATTCATCTCTCCCTGTCTTTCACCCATACAGCTCTCCCTGTTTCTCACCTAACCCACCCCACCATCTTCCTGTGATACTGCCATTGGAATGCTTTTATGTTTCAATTATATATTTTGATATTTGTCAACATTTGCTTTTTTTCTGATCTGAGGAAGATGGGCTACCTTTGAAAGCTAATCAAAAAATGTATTAAGCTAGTCCAATAAAAAAGGTATTATCTTATTTTATTTTCTATGTTTTGTTTAGTTCCATAATGTGTGCAATTCACAGACTCCCTCATTCCCCCCCCCCCAAAAAAAAAACCCCCCACAACATAACCCCAAATTGTTTGGAACAATAAGGGCTGCAGCTTTATTAATAATTTCACATAAACCATATTCAAGAACTTTAACAATCGACACCCTGTCCAGTCATTTATATATGCAATTGTCAATTCTTCAACCACTTGACTAGGCGGTAATGCCCTAGTCCAAAACATTCAAAAGACAATGGCCAACTGGGACCCCTATGGTGACACCAAAGGCCTTTTCCTGACCAAATGCCTTTATAAATTATTCATATGGCAGAAACATTCTCAACCAGTGACGCAACAGAAGATGTATTATCCATCCAAAAATTATCACATAACTCTTTAGGCTGGATTTTTCAGAGCATCCCCAATTTCCACTACCCAGCTGCAACAAATACAAAACCCTCAACAAGAAAACCTCCCTCACACCACAAACGATGTCACAGCAATGCTGCCAAAACCCGCTGTCATGGGATTGGCTTCACAACAGCCAATTATTGGCCACCATCGTTAGAAATTTTAAAAAATGGGGGAGGGGAAGAGGGGGCTGTTCCTGCCCATGTTATTTCACCCCAGCTAAGTCTGGGGCTTTATTCTTATTACCTCATGTGTAACACAAACTTTTGCTGAGGTGCGTTTTAAATTTCTTTCATATTATACTTATTTACTTTCACTTATGTTGAATACTCTATATTATGTATTTAATAGGTATTATCTGTGGTTTATTATTTTATTGGTTTAAGTTTAAGGATCACATTGTCTTAGCATTCAAAGTGATGTAAACAAAGGGGAATTCTATAACTAGGCACATGCAGTTACACGCCATGCACGTGTAAGTACATAAGTAATGCCACACTGGGAAAAGACCAAGGGTCCATCGAGCCCAGCATCCTGTCCACGACAGTGGCCAATCCAGGCCAAGGGCACCTGGTGAGCTTCCCAAACGTACAAACATTCTATACATGTTATTCCTGGAATTGTGGATTTTTCCCAAGTCCATTTAGTAGTGGTTTATGGACTTGTCCTTTAGGAAACCGTCTAACCCCTTTTAAAACTCTGCCAAGCTAACCGCCTTCACCAAGTTCTCTGGCAACAAATTCCAGAGTTTAATTACACGTTGGGTGAAGAAAACCTTTCTCCAATTTGTTTTAAATTTACTACACTGTAGTTTCATCGCATGTCCCCTAGTCCTAGTATTTTTGGAAAGCGTGAACAGACGCTTCACATCCACCTGTTCCACTCCACTCATTATTTTATATACCTGTATCATGTCTCCCCTCAGCCGTCTCTTCTCCAAGCTGAAAAGCCCTAGCCTCCTTAGTCTTTCTTCATAGGGAAGTCGTCCCATCCCCGCTATCATTTTAGTCGCCCTTCGCTGCACCTTTTCCAATTCTACTATACCTTTCTTGAGATGCGGTGACCAGAATTGAACACAATACTCAAGGTGTGGTCGCACCATGGAGCGATACAACAGCATTATAAGTACACAGAAAAGTGGCACTTTGGTGTGTAAAGTACAGTACACACCATTTTATTAGGGTGTTTATAAGTGCTATATGACTGGATTCAGTAAATGATGCCCAGCAATATTCTATAAAGGGCGCTCCCTCCCTCCCTTCCAGTTTCAGGCTTCCTCACTCCAAATTGTAAAAATCATCTTCACACGAAAGCAGCATTAAAAGGCGTGCAGCCTCGGCCCTTCTCTCTGTGTTAGCTCTGGTCCCGTCCTCATTGCAGAAACAGGAAATGAGGGCGGGACCAGAGCTAACAGAGAGAGAAGGGCCAAGCGTGCACGCCTGGGGGCGGCGACCTGGGGAGGCGTGGCATTGCGGCGAGGGTGGCAGGGGCGGGGCCTCATGCTGGTGTCGTGTTGTTGGTCAGTGCTGCGGTTGACGTACCCGGAAGTACGTGATGTCGGTTCAGTAGGTGGAGCCTTACAGAGCGCAGGAATGCTTCAGCCATGGAGTCAGCATCAGAACGTTGGAGGTGTGTTTTATTAGATAGGATGTTTATCATTGGGAACCTTTTTCACTGGTTTGGATATCTGTGCTTTATCCTATGCAGATGATATTTTTCTGTTGATTCCAATATTAGAAAGCTTCGATGATAGGTACTTTCTATTTTAAAAATTATATTTCTAGGATAGATACTTGGGGTAGGAGAAATTTCTTAAAATTGAACAAACAGAAGACTAGATTGGAAAAAAGACGGCTGAGGGGAGATATGATAGAAGTCTATAAAATAGTGAGTGGAGTGGAACGGGTAGATGTGAACCCCTTGTTTACTCTTTCCAAAAATACTAGGACAAGGGGGCACACAATGAAGCTACAAAGTAGTAAATTTAAAACAAATTGGAAAAAATGTATTACACTGTTTTGGGATCTTACCAGGTACTTGTAACCTGGATTGGCCACTGTTGGAAACAGGATGCTGGGCTTGATAGGCCTTCGTTGTGTCCCAGTATGGCAATACTTATGTACTTATTACTTAGATTACTTTCGTTTCGGAATTAAGAAAATATTCCTACACATAAATTTACTCTTATTTCAGGCAAAACTTTGAATATTGAAAACAGATCATTTTGGACTCTAAAATGTACTTTTGAGTACCAAATAAATGAATTAATGAGGAAATTTTTGTTAAACTTCGACAACGAGCAGTTTGCTCTTTTATAATGGATCAAAACTTCAGAATCATAACTCAAGCTATCTTACTACCTCAATTAGACTATTGAAATTCACTTTATCAATATTTCTCATCTATCCTGCTTATTTTTGAAGGAGGGTGGCCATCTTCCGACACAAATCGTGAGATTGATGGCCATCTCCTAAAGCTGGCCAAAACGGTATAATCGAAAGCCGATTTTGGCCGGCTTCAACTGCTTTCCGTCGCAGGGCCGGCCAAAGTTCAAGGGGGCGTGTCAGCAGTGTACCGAAGGCGGGACGGGAGTATGGTTAAGAGATGGCTGGCCTCAGCCAATAATGGAAAAAAGAAGGCCGGCCCTGACGAGCATTTGGCCGGCTTTACTTTGGCCGGTTAAAAGCATTTGGCCGGCTTTATTTTGGCCATGATCCGCTGAAAATTCCCAGTTAGTGGCTAGCAGATAGCTGGTTATATCGTGCGATATAACCAGCTATCTGCCAATTTTCAGTGCATCGCTGGCTCAGTTTGGCAGCCATATTTGGCCACGTGAACACCAGGCATATCTTTGGCAGGTCCAAACTTAATCAGCCAGTGCTGAATATCAGCTTGGCCAGTTAAGTTTGAACCAGCCAAAAATAAACTGAATTCCAGTCACGAGCATTGAATATCCAGGCTCAGCGCCGACTACGGGAGATAGCTAGGCTAACTCCCGCTGTCTGAATATCGAACCCTATGTTGTTGAAGCTTCTTTAATTTGTAATTCGCCTTTAATTCTTAGGGAAGTTGGCAGAATGTAAGAAACAGAATAGAATAGAAAAGAACGCCCCATTTTCAGTTGTTTGTGGATACAATGAGAAGCTATCCTATAACTGGACCCATAAGTATATTTCCACACTGATCTGCCATTTTAGCCCCATTTCGGTACCTTTCATCCACTGGAACACATTTGCATACTGAAATTTGGGCATGGAATTAGCGGCTAACTTTGGGTGCCATTTATACAAGTCCCCAGATAACCCGTAACAGCAAGGGGGTGTACTCATAAGTGGAGCATGGGAGGGGCATGGCCATGTCTCTTACTTCTACACACAAATTATAGAATACTATAAGTTATACACCCATTTATACGTACCTTTGACCAAGTGTAAATGGTCTTACCTACATTTTGGTGTGCTAATGTGGGTTTCTACTAGTATTCTATAACAGAATCTTGGAGCCCAGTTGACATTTAAAAAATAAGTGCTCCCCATGCAGCATTGGGAGCACCTAAATGATGCCCCCTGTTATACAATTTTCCATTTAGGAGGTAATTCTATAAACTTGTGCCTAGATGTATACACCATGCATCATAGGCACCTGGCCATTACACATAATTGGGTACTAGGTATTATTCTATAAGGTAGCACCTAAGTGCTATAGAATGTAACTACAGGGGGTATATACATACACAGAGCATGGATGTGTCTTCAACTGATGCAAATAACTTATAGAATACTATCAGTTACACGTGTCACGTGGAGCATGTATGCATGCCAGTTTACACCTGTCATTTGACATGGCTCAAATAGTTGTACCTAAACTTAGGCACTCCCATGTTGACTTACACTAGTATTCTATAACAGCATCCTGGCACACAAATGCCATTATAGAACTGGCATCCAGCGCTCGGCATCTGCACACCTAAATGAATATGCCAATTTATAGAATTGCCTCCTTAATGTTTATAATTTTTGCTTAAACTTGTCCCACTGCATTTTGTTGAATATCTTGATAGGAGGCAAACGATGGGGCCCTTTTACCAAACAGCGGTAAAAGGGGCCCTGTGGTGCACAGGTTTACTGCTTGCTGAGGCCCCCTTTTACTGCCACTGGTGAAAAGCATTTTTTTTAAAAAGGAAATGTCTGTGAGGTAAGTTAAACACTTGCTGCCTTGCTGCCTGGCCATATCCTGGGGAAGCCCTTACCACCTTCTATTTAGGAGGCAGTAAGGACTCCCACGGTAGTAACTGCTAGGCACACCCCTGGTGCTAGAAAATACACAAATATTTTCTAGTGCCGGGAATGGCATGCAGTGGGAGTTAGAAGTACCGCCGCGCTCCCCTGGGAGTCTAGCGGTAGAGCCAAATTGCCGCATGGCAAGTCCGCAGTAGGCTTGCTGCGCTTTGGTAAAAGGGCCCCTAAATGAGAATGTCAATCAGTATCATATTATTCTTTTTATTATAAACATGGAGCTTTTTTTTTTAATTTATACTCATGCTCAGTGTTAATTTTTAAAAGTTAATTGTGTGGAAGAGGGGGATATGACTGAAGGTTCACCTAGGGCACCCAATTCCTTTAGACCAGCCCTGACTCCCCATTAAAGAAGGAATCAAAAGAAAGGGAGACAGCTAGAGGTTGGGTTTTATTTTCACACCTATAGAATCAATATCAAGGTCATAGCTTTTGAGATGAGGTAAGCCAACCCTGAGTATCTGAGTGGCAGCAGGCTCTTATCATCAGGAAAACAGCTGGAAGATTATATTTTTTCTGAAGACATTACATAATCTTGTATGCTTAGTTTATAAAAATGTTCGTCCATATTATCTCAGAACCCCATTACTTTAGCATGCCTCTATCTTTTAGTTGACCCAATATGATTTGCTTTGTTCTTACAGCAAAATCACATTTTGAATCAGATCAACATCTGTATGTACTCATTCATAAAATTTAATTACCTCCAGGTGGCCAACTGCACTAACTCTCCTATGTTATGAAGCTTCAGTTCCAGGATAGAGATTTAAGCCTAGGCCTGGATTTCTGACTACCCTACCCAACGCATTTTTATGGGACCTGCAGCACAAATTTTAATGGGCAAATTCTATGCTATTATTCATTGGTAAATACCGTGCCTCAAACTTACTTTATGTAGTCCTTTACAGTCATTATACTGGACAAGGAACCTGTAAACAAAAGAGAATACACTATATCATTCTGTAAGATGGACTCTTCCCCCTGAATTCTATAAAGGTTGCTAAAAATTGTGTGTATAAATTTGGGCATGTACCCAATTTGAACACACAATTTAATTGAATAAGAAGCTAATTAGCACTGATAATTTTATTTATTTATTGGGATTTATTAACCACCTTTATGAAGTGATTCACCCAAGGCCATGTGCAGCAGGTAGAGTTTAACATAAAACGTACAATTTTGTTAACAGCATAACAATAGTAAAATAACCAAGAATAAACGTAAATCCAATAAGTGAGGTAAACTGAAACCTAATAATAGAATTACTGTGAAACAGTATCAAAAATATACACATTAACAGCACTGGAATTCAAGTACCAGAGATATAATACTAATGATACACCTATTAAGCATGCATTAGAACATTCAGCTAACATAGAAATGATGCTAAAGAATACAATACAGTTTACCACCTAGATAGGATTCTAGATAGTGCTGGGGAGGAGTCCACTGTCTTGGTACATGTGGGTACCAATGACATAGGAAAATGTGGGAGAGAGGTTCTGGAAGCCAAATTTAGGCTCTTAGGTAGAAAGATCAAATCCAGATCCTCTAGGGTAGCATTTTCTGAAATGCTACCTGTTCCACGCGCAGGGCCCAAGAGAGAGGCAGAGCTCCGGAGTCTCAATGCGTGGATGAGACGATGGTGCAGGGAGGAGGGTTTTAGATTTGTTAGGAACTGGGCAACATTCTGGGGAAAAGGGAGCCTATTCCGAAAGGATGGGCTCCACCTTAACCAGGGTGGGACCAGGCTGCTGGCGTCGGCATTTAAAAAGGAGAAAGAGCAGCTTTTAAACTAGAAATGGGGGCAAGGCCGACAGTCGCTCAAAAGCGCATGGTTCGGGAAAAGGTATCTTGCAAAGATACCTCACAAACAGGGAAGATAGGGTTCTGGATAGTGAGGTTGCACAACAGACCGTGGTAGGCCAGGTGCCCTTAAATACAACTAAAGATCAGACAAAAGATGGCAAATCAATAGTGTCAGGTACTAAGCATCATGCAAATAGGAACAACAAACATACTCTGAAATGTCTATATGCAAATGCTAGGAGTCTAAGAAATAAGATGGGAGAGTTGGAATATATTGCACTAAATGAAAAATTGGATATAATAGGCATTACTGAGACCTGGTGGAAGGAGGATAACCCGTGGGACACTGTCATACCGGGGTACAAATTATATCGTAGTGATAGGGTGGACCGGACTGGTGGAGGGGTAGCATTGTATATTAACGAGAGCCTTGACTCAGATAGATTACAAATTCAGCACGACACAAATCAGACCTTTGAATCATTGTGGGTTGAAATTCCATGTATAAAAGGGAAAAAAAAACGGTGATAGGAGTGTACTACCGTCCGCCTCGCCAGGATGAGCAGGTAGACACAGAAATGATAAAAGAAATCAGAGACGCGAACAAAATCGGCAATGTGATAATAATGGGTGACTTCAATTATCCAAATATAGACTGGGTAAATGTAACATCGGGACACGCTATAGAGGTACAATTCCTTGATGAAATCAAGGACAGCTTTATGGAGCAGATGGTGCAGGAGCCGATGAGAGAAGGAAAAATTCTAGACTTGGTCCTTAGTGGAGCGCATGATCTGGTGAGGGACGTTATGGTACACCGGCCGCTTGATAACAGTGATCATAATATGATCAGTTTTGATATTGACCTTGAAGTAACTGTACACAGAAAGTCAAATGCGTTAGCGTTTAACTTTAAAAAGGAGACTATGATAAAATGAGAAGAACGGTAAAAAAAAAACTTAGGGGGGCAACTGAGAGAGTAAAAACTGTACAACAGGCGTGGACGCTGTTCAAAAATACCATCCTGGAGGCCCAGACCATACATATTCCACGAATTAGAAAAGAAAGACGGAAGTCCAAAAGACAGCCGGCCTGGTTGAAAAGTGAGGTGAAGGAAGCTATTAGGGCTAAAAGAAACGCCTTCAGAAAATGGAAGAAGGAACCGTCTGAAAATAACAAGAAGCAGCATAAGGAGTGTCAAAGCAAATGCAAGGTGCAGATAAAGAAGGCCAAGAGGGATTACGAAAAAAGATAGCATTAGAGGCAAAAAAACATAGTAAAATTTTTTTTCGGTATATTAAAAGCAGGAAGCTGGCAAAAGAATCGGTTGGGCCGCTGGATGACCGAGGGGTAAAAGGGACGATCAAGGAAGACAAAGACGTAGCAGAGAGACTGAATGAATTCTTTGCTTCGGTCTTCACCGAGGAAGATTTGGGTGGGATACCGGTGTCAGAAATGGTATTTCAAGCGGACGAGTCGGAGAAACTTACTGACTTCACGGTAAACCTGGAGGATGTAATGGGGCAGTTCAGCAAACTGAAGAGTAGCAAATCTCCTGGACCAGATGGTATTCATCCTAGAGTACTGATAGAACTGAAAAATGAGCTTGCGGAGCTACTGCTAGTGATATGCAACTTATCCTTAAAATCGAGCGTGGTACCGGAAGATTGGAGGGTGGCCAACGTAACTCCGATTTTTAAAAAAGGCTCCAGGGGAGATCCGGGAAATTATAGACCGGTGAGTCTGACGTCAGTGCCGTGGAAAATGGTAGAGGCTATTATTAAAAACAAAATTACAGAGCACATCCGAGGACATGGATTACTGAGACCAAGTCAGCACGGCTTTTGTGTGGGGAAATCTTGCCTGACCAATTTACTTCAATTCTTTGAAGGAGTAAACAAACATGTGGACAAAGGGGAACCGGTTGATATTGTGTATCTGGATTTTCAAAAGGCGTTTGACAAGGTACCTCATGAAAGGCTACAGAGGAAATTGGAGGGTCATGGGATAGGAGGAAATGTCCTATTGTGGATTAAAAACTGGTTGAAGGATAGGAAACAGAGAGTGGGGTTAAGTGGGTAGTATTCACAATGGAGAAGGGTAGTTAGTGGGGTTCCTCAGGGGTCTGTGCTAGGACCGCTGCTTTTTAATATATTTATAAATGATTTAGAGATGGGAGTAACTAGCGAGGTAATTAAATTTGCTGATGACACAAAGTTATTCAAAGTTGTTAAATCACGACAGGATTGTGAAAAATTACAAGAGGACCTTACGAGACTGGGAGACTGGGCGGCTAAATTGCAGATCACGTTTAATGTGAGCAAGTGCAAGGTGATGCATGTGGGAAAAAAGAACCCGAATTATAGCTACGCCATGCAAAGTTCCACGTTAGGAGTTACGGACCAAGAAAGGGATCTGGGTGTCGTCGTAGATAATACACTGAAACCTTCTGCTCAGTGTGCTGCTGCGGCTAGAAAAGCAAATAGAATGTTGGGTATTATTAGGAAAGGTATGGAAAACAGGTGTGAGGATGTTATAATGCCGTTGTATCGCACCATGGTGCGACCGCACCTTGAGTATTGTATTCAATTCTGGTCGCCGCATCTCAAGAAAGATATAGTAGAATTGGAAAAGGTGCAGCGAAGGGCGACTAAAATGATAGCGGGGATGGGACGACTTCCCTATGAAGAAAGATTAAGGAGACTAGGGCTATTCAGCTTGGAGAAGAGACGGCTGAGGGGAGACATTATAGAGGTATATAAAATAATGAGTGGAGTGGAACAGGTGGATGTGAAGCATCTGTTCTCGCTTTCCAAAAATACTAGGACTAGGGGGCATGCGATGAAACTACAGTGTAGTAAATTTAAAACAAATCAGAGAAAGTTTTTCTTCACCCAACGTATAATTAAACTCTGGAATTCGTTGCCAGAGAAAGTGGTGAAGGTGGTTAGCTTAGCAGAGTTTAAAAAGGGGTTGGACGGTTTCCTTAAGGACAAGTCCATAAACCACTACTAAATGGACTTGGGAAAAATCCACAATTCCAGGAATAACATGTATAGAATGTTTGTACGTTTGGGAAGCTTGCCAGGTGCCCTTGGCCTGGATTGGCCGCTGTCGTGGACAGGATGCTGGGCTCGATGGACCCTTGGTCTTTTCCCAGTATGGCATTACTTATGTACTTATGTACCATATAGCTGAGGGACCAAGAGCAGATACAAGGTGCGTGGTACAGAGTTAGTTAGGATAATTTGATGGTTTGCTAAAATCAAAGCAAGTTCTTTGTATAGTTAAGCAAGAAAAAAGGAACTGATCTAAGTTACAGTATTGGGCTCATTTTCGAAAGAGAAGGACGTCCATCTTTCGACATAAATCGGAAGATGGACGTCCTTCTCCCAGGGATATCCAAATCGGTATAATCGAAACCCGATTTAGGATGTCCCCAACTGCACTCCATTGCGAGGATGGCCAAAGTTCAAGGGTGTGTGTCGGAAGGCGGGGCTTGGGCGTGCCTAACACTTGGACGTCCTTGAACCATAATCAAAAAAAAAAACAAGGATGTCCCTGATGAACACTTGGACGTTTTCACCCGGACCTGTTTTTCTTACAACCAAGGCACAAAAACGTGCCCAAAATGACCACCAGAGAGAATCAGGGATGACCTCCCCTTACTCCCCCCAGCACCCACTAAAACTGCTTCAGGGACCTGCATACAGCTGTCATGGACCTGAGTATGACATCTGAGGCTAGCATAGAGGCTGGCATGACATATTTTTTTAAAGATGTTTTTTGAGGGTGGGAGGGGGTTATTGACCACTGGGGAGTAAGGGGAGGTCATCCCCGATTCCCTCCGGTGATCATCTGGTCATTTCGGGCACCTTTTTGTGCCTTATTTGTAATAAAAACATGTCTGGGTGAAAAAGTCCAAGTTGTAGTCATGGACATCTCTGCTTTTTTCAATTATGGGTCAAAGACATCCAAGTCTTAGGAAAGCCCAAGTCCGCCTCCACCACGTCTCCGATACGCCCTCTTGAAATTTGGATGTCCTTGCGACGGACTTCAGTTAGAGACGTCCAAAATCGGGTTTCGATTATATCGATTTGGACGTCTCTGAGAGATGGACGTCCAGGTACCGATTTATGTCGGAAGATGGGCATCCATCTCTTTCGAAAATGAGCCTGATAGTCATATAGTACCTTTTCAAATTTTACAATATTTCTCCATACCACATAACCAAATGTTTAAATCATTCCAATTACAGCACATTGTTTCCAAAAATCAATGTGAATGCTCAGCAACCCTCTCTTTCCTCCTTTATTGAAACTCTTTTTCACTTAGGTCACATTGAGGGGCATAATTGAACGGCGCTGGCCAAATCGATGGCCAGCCATCTTCGGGGCTGGCTCCGCAAAGGGGTGGAGCAAACCGTATTTTAAAAATACGGTTGGGGACGGCTAAATCGATCGCTGGGTTTAGAGCAGGATCGCCGGGTTTACATGAGATGGCTGGCTTCATTTTCCAGCCATAATGGAAACCGGGCCTGGCCATCTCAAACCCGGCGAAATGCAAGCCATTTGGTCGTGGGAGGAGCCAGCATTTCTAGTGCACTGGTCCCCCTGACATGCCAGGACACCAACCGGGCACCCTAGGGGGCACTTCTAAATATAAAAAAACAAAAACAAAAATAGGTGCCAGGAGTATAGCTCCCTTACCTTGTGTGCTGAGCCCCCCAATTCCCCCCCCCAAAACCCACTCGCCACAACTCTACAACATTCCCATAGCCCTAAGGGGTGAAGGGGGGGGGCACCTAGATGTGGGTACAGTGGGTTTTGGGGGGGGGGTTGGAGGGCTCAATATTTATCACCACAACTGTAACAGGTAGGGGGGATGGGCCTGGGTCCACCTGCCTGAAGTGCACTGCACCCACTAAATACTGCTCCAGGGACCTGCATACTGCTGTCAAGGAGCTGGGTATGACATTTCAGGCTGGCATACAGGCTGGCAAAAAATGTTTTATTTTATTTTATTTTTTTGGGTGGAAAGGGGTTGGTGATCACTGGGGGAGTAAGGGGAGGTGATCCCCGCTTCCCTCTGGTGGTCATCTGGTCAATTGGGGCGCTTTTTTGAGACTTGGTCCTAAAAATAAATGGACCAAGACCAGCCGGCGAAATGCTCGTTCGAACCGGCCACTTTTTTTCCTAATAAGGCGAAGCCGGCCATCTCGTACCCACGCCCCCGCCCCGCCTTCACTACCCTACCAAAATGCCCCCTTGAAGGTTGGCTGGCGCCGCAACGAAAAAGCAGTTGGGGCCGGCCAAAATCGGCTTTCAATAATACCGATTTGGCCAGGATCAGAGATCGCCGGCGATCTCCCGATTTGTGTCGGAAGATTGCTGGCGATCACTTTCGAAAATGAGCTGGATTGCATCTCGCTTATATAAACAGTTTAATTTTCAAACTCTCAATGACAAGACTGGGACCGATAAAATCTTGGGAACTAGGTAAAGATGTGGAATTATCTTCAGATCAATGTTTTTTTGGTCCAAAATAAGCAGACCGTTATCATCGGCCAACCTAGTACAGTCATTATTTATTCTTCATCATTGTGCCGTTTGGACAACACAGAAGATGGCAGTGGCTGGCCTCCTTCCTAATAACTCTTGTTGGTCTTGTAGAAATTATCCTGGAATACTTAAACACCTATTTGAATGTGCTGACACACAATGCCCCTTATTATCTTTGGTTCGCTGGTATTAACACAAAAAATAGACAAATATGATGCAAAGTTACTGAACATCTTGTTAGCTTTGGCTCTGAAAGTGGTGCTGAGCAATTGGAAAGATAATTATTTTCTGAATATTCATTTCTGGTTGCAATCAGTATTACAAACCCATATTTGAAACTTCTTTAGCAGATAAATGTAATTCCTTTATATCTGTTTCTAAAACATGGGCGGTGTGGTAGCCGTGTTAGTCCACTCTTAAAGGTTATAAATAGAAATCAAACAAAATAAAACATGGAAAAGAAAATAAGATGTTACCTTTTTTATTGGACATAACTTAATACATTTCTTGATTAGCTTTCGAAGGTTGCCCTTCTTCGTCGGAGATAAGCAAATGTGTTAGCAAATAGTATATATAAGAGAAACATCAAAGCATTACTTTGACAGTCTGACAGATAGTATATATGTCCCCATGCATACCCCCACCCTCCCACTCTGTCAGACTGTCAAAGTAATGCTTTGATGTTTCTCTCATATATACTATCTGCTACCACATTTGCTTATTTCCGATCTGATGAAGAAGGGTATTAAGTTATGTCCAATAAAAAAGGTATCATCTTATTTTCTTTTCCATGTTTATTTTGTTTGATTTCTATTTAAAACATGGGCCAAACTAGACGAGTATTTGGCACTGGGATAGAAGGGGTGACAGAGAATTCTCTTACAGATACCTGCTTATAATCGAACGAGAAAAACGTCCAAGTTCCGACCTAAATCAGGAGATGGACGTTTATCTCACAAAAACGAATAACACGGTATAATCAAAAGCCGAACTTGGCCATTTTCAACTGCACTCCATCGCAGAAGCGTACAAAGTTGATGGGGGCCTGTCAGAGGTGTGGTGAAGGCGGGACTGGGGCATGGTTATCACCCGGACAGAGATGGGCGCCTTTCGCCGATAATGGAAAAAAAGTATGCGTTTGTAGCTAGAATTTAGGGCACTTTTCCTGGACCCTGTTTTTTCACAAATAAGGCCCCAAAAAGTGCCCTAAATGACCAGATTACCACCAGAGGGAATCGGGGATGACCTCCCCTGACTCCCCCAGTGGTCACTAACCCCCTCCCACCACAAAAAATGGTCATACCCACCTCCCTGGCAGCAGTATGCAGGTCCCTGGAGCAGTTGTTAGGGGGTGCAGTGGACTTCAGGCAGGTGGACCCAGGCCCATTCCCCCTACCTGTTACAATTGTGCTGCTTAATGCTTAGTCGTCCAACCCCCCCAAACCCACTGTACCCACATGTAGGTGCCCCCCTTCACCCCTTAGGGCTATAGTAATGGTGTAGACTTGTGGGCAGTGGGTTTTGAGGGGGATTTGGGGGGCTCAACACAAGGGAAGGGTGCTATGCACCTGGGAGCTCTTTTACCTTTTTTTTGTTTTTGTAAAAGTGCCCCCTAGGGTGCCCGGTTGGTGTCCTGGCATGTGAGGAGGACCAGTGCACTACGAATCCTGGCCCCTCCCACGAACAAATGCCTTGGATTTATTCATTTTTGAGCTGGGCGCTTTCATTTTCCATTATCGCTGAAAAGCAAAAACGCCCAGCTCACAAATTGTCGAATAAAACATGGACGTCTATTTTTTTCGAAAATACGTTTTGGTACGCCCCTTCACGGACCCGTTCTCGGAGATAAATGCCCATGGAGATAGACGTTTTCGTTCGATTATGCCCCTCATAGTATAGTATCTTTCACTACATGTCTTTCTTGGGATTCTTTTTTTTTTGGGGGGGGGGCAGGTGGAAGGATTGAATTTGAATGCATAACAGGATTCTACCTATCCATCTCTTACCTTTTGTGTTTAACATCATGCCATCCTTGCCAGGCTGTGGTCTTCAATGTGAAATATTAGCCACTTCATGATCTGTGGAGAAAATATTGCTTCTCTGTAAATCTGAAGCAAATGTGATGTATTGGGATTACTTTTCTCTATATGCTACTATATATTTGTCCCAGAGTTGTATTCTCTTTTCCGGAACCTTACCAACTTCCTTGCACCTACTGTTACTCTATTTTCCACTCTGTATATATTCCCGGAGATGGTACTCTACTCTCTGTAGCCTGTAAGCCACATCGAGCCTACTGCTATGTGGGAAAATGTGGGATGCAAATGTAATAAATAAATAAATAAATTAATTAATTAAAAGCTACCTTGGGGTAAATGACAATTTTAATCTTAGGCTTTTCAACTATTTAACATCCTCCTTCCTTCACCCCAAAAAACATTTGGGGTTCCAAATGATCTGCTACTATCTACAATTTGAATTTCTGGCACAGCCTGTGATAGCACAACACATCTTTATTTCATTTCTGCAGTGCCTTTACATATTAGTTATTTTATAAGCAATAGTAAACAGATTAATGCTAGTACACAGAATATCAGTATTCAGAGTGATTTGTTCAGGCAAGAGAGATCTTGCCAATTAAAATGCTCTGCCTGGCCCAAGCGCTGTTTAGTGACAATTAATTATTAACTCTGACCACCGTGGCAGTCTCAGTTAATACTGGGGTGGTCTGTGGGTGGAGTCAAGGCAGACCAAGAAGTTATCCAGGCACTGCCAATATTCAGTGCTGCTGCCCAGGCAAGTAGGACTACATAAAATGCAGTCCTAACCGTGCTGGTTAGTAATCTGGATACTGGCACTGGCATTGAATATTGGCAGAACCCATATAACGTCTGGTGGGCCGCAAAGACCCGGATATTCTGTGCCAGTACTTAGATTAGACCCAACACTAAATACCAGGTCTAATTTAGCCCATGGCAGTCACTACTTTAAAAATTTGCCTGCTCAGAAGTGGGGGTAAATGTTAATACCTAAAAAGACCCATTATAGATAGAATTAGAGGCCAACCAAATTTTGGCTTTGGTTTTGGTTTCAACATGGGCAAAAACATGAAATTCACTCTCCTACCCCATGATTACCCCCCCCCCCCTGCAATTACTCTCATCTACCATCTCACCATACCACCCATAGGCCCACCCCAGGCCTATCTTAGGAATTCCTAGTGGTCTAGTTAGGGTTACCATAAGGCTCCAGAAAAAGGAGGACAGATTGAGCCAGTCTGGGTTTTATTTTCCCTTGCTTTCAGTGGAAGCAAAACCCGGACTGGATCAATGTGTTCTCCTTTTTCTGGAGCCATATGGTAACCCTAGGTCTAGTGGTCTCTTCACTGGCAGGAACGAACCCCACTCATTCCTGTTCCATGCTGCTGCTCCCAACACAATGGCTGCCAAGACTGTCCCCCACCTCCCCCACTCCTGTCCATGCTGGTTCCAGTTGCAAAATGGCTGCTGGAACATAAATCATTACCGCCTGCACTCTGCTCAAGCTTTGCCTCTGAACATGCATACATATGGATCACATACAAACACATGCCTTCTTACCACCATATGTAGATTCATGTGCATAACCTCTGGGGTAATTTTATAAAAGTCATTTTAATCATGAAAAATTATTCATAAAATTAACCCCATAGTGCTTGAACAAATTAAGGGTGAATCTAATATCTCAAACACTAAGGATTAGCATTTTGTTTTTCAAATGATATAGGACCTTGGAAGCAATATTCTTTTAAATACAATTTACAATTATATTAATACCTATTCACAAAACCTATCAAATAACTATTGCCTATATTTATGAATGTTTTTAAATCCTAAACTGAAAACAGACTAAAGTGGTTGCTATAGGCTGAAACCAGATGGATCATTGTGTTTAATAGCACAGGCTCCCTGTAGGCAACAAAGCCTTTTCCCTAACAATGCTCTTGTGTCCCTTTGGCATGATGGATTATTAATTAGTTAAGGGGAACTGCAGGTTTCTGGTTATGTTATAAATTGACAGCCCAGAAGCTGAAGAGCTTTTGCTCTAAATAGACAAGATTTTAACTTAGTTACTTGTAAAATAATAATAAGTCCCACTAACAGGGGAGTTCCAGTACTCATATTTAAAACAAACTGTTGCATGAGGAGACTATTAGAATTAGTTGGGTTTTGTAAATACTGCAAACTGGAGAATACCACAGAAGTGACTGACAATTTTTTATTACATTTGTACCTCATGCTTTCCCACTCATGGCAGGTTCAATGCAGCAAGGAGGGTTAAGTGACTTACCCAGAGTCACAAGGAGCTGTCTGTGCTTGGAGTGGGAATCGAACTCAGCTCCTCAGGACCAAAGTCCACCACCCTAACCACTAGGCCACTCCTATCCCTTGATTTTCAAATACCATATAGAAATTACTACTACTAGATGTACACAGCAATAAGAGACAGTCCCTACTCAACAGAGTTTACAATCTATTCAATACAAATAGGATGAATAAGGGATTAGGGACTATTTAATAAGAGAATGATTAAAACAGACATGGGTACTGAACGAGTGAATAACGGTTAAGAGTTTAAAACAGCCTCTAAAAGGTGAGTACAACCACAGACAGAGCTTGATGTACCGATTCAGGAAGTCTGACAAACTGTTCATGCTCTACTGGAAGTCTTGAGGCTAAAAATATAGAAAAGTTTCTTACAAATGCAACTATACCTTCTACACCAGTGGTTCTCAAACCTATCCTAGAGGATCACCACCTAGTCGGGTTTTCAAGATATCCTTAATGAATATACATTAAACAAATTTGCATATAATGGAGGTGGCAGGCATGTAAATCTGTCTCATGCATATTGATTTCACATATAACTTGAGAATCAGTATTCTATCTAGTTACAAACATCAATACTCATATACTCCAAGTAACTAGCAATCTTTGTTTAGTAATTATTCCACAACTTTTTATTTATTACAAATCAATACAAATGTCAAATATCCAAAAGTGTTTGTTTAAAACCAGTATCTTTCATAGTAACATAGTAGATGACGGCAGAAAACAACCTGCACGGTCCATCCAGTCTGCCCAACAAGATAACTCATATGTGCTACTTTTTGTGCATACCTTACCTTGATTTGTATCTGTCTTTATCAGGGCACAGACCCTATAAGTCTGCCCAGCACTAGCCCCGCCTCCCAACCACTAGCTCCGCCTCTGCCATCAAATCTCCGCTAAGCTCCTGAGGATCCCTTCCTTCCGAACAGGATTCCTTTATGTTTATCCCATGCATGTTTGAATTCCGTTACCGTTTTCATCTCCACCACCTCCCGCGGGAGTGCATTCCAAGCATCCGCTACTCACTCCGTGAAAAAATACTTCCTAACATTTTTCTTGAGTCTGCACCCCTTCAATCTCATTTCATGTCCTCTAGTTCTACCGCCTTCCCATCTCCAGAAAAGGTTCATCCCTCACTCTCTCAATCCTCATTTATACCATACATACCCAATCAAACCTTATTACATATAATATAAAATGTTAATCCCTCATCCAAATTTCTCTCTGATGTTAGAAACTTCTTCAGAAAATGGAAGAAGGATCTGACTGAAAATAATGGGAAATAGCATAAGGAATGGCAAATCAAATGCAAACTGCTGCTAAAGAAGGCAAAGAGAGACTTTGACATCGATAGTAATATGTCATTTATTTTTAAAACCGAGCATGGTACCAGAAGATTGGAGGGTGGCCAATGTAATGTCAATTTTTAAAAAGACTTCCAGAGGTGATCCTAGAAATTATAGATCAGTGAGCCAGATATTGGTGCCAGGCAAAATGTACAGACTATTATAAAGAACAAAATTACAGAGCATATACATAAGGATTAATGAGACAAAGCCAACATGGATTTCATCAATGGAAATCTTGTCTCAACAATCTACTGCTTGTCTTTAAAGGGTTGAATAAACATGTGGATAAAGGTGAACTGGTCGATATTGTGTATCTGGATTTTCAAAAACTCATTTGACAAAGTACCTCATGAAAGACTCCTGTGGAGTTTAGAAAGTCATGGAATAGGAGGCAATGTCCTATTGTGGATTAAAAACTGGTTAAAAGATAGAAAACAGAGAGAAGGGTTAAATGGTCAGTATTCTCAATGGAGAAGAGCAGATAGTGGGGTTCCCCAGGGGTCTGTGCTAGGAACACTGCTTTTTAACATATTTATAAATGATCTACAGATGGGGAATAACTAGTGAGGTCATTAACCCCCCCCTGTTTACTAAGCTGCCCTAGCAGCTGGTGTTTCACTAACGTTGACAAAGCCCATTCACTGTGAATGCGCTGTGTCGGCGCAGCCACTAGTGCAGCTTAGTAAATGGGGGGGGGGGGGTAAATTTGCTGATGACACAAAGCTATTCAAAATAGTTAAATCACAAGAAGACTGTGAAAAATTGCAAGAGGACCTAACAAGACTTGGAGACTGGGCATCCAAATGCCAGATAATGTTTAATGTGAGCATGTGGAAAGTGATATGGAAAAGAGGAACTCAAACTATAGCTATTTGATGAAAGGTTCCACATTAGGAGTCACTGCCCTAGAAAAGGATCTAGGTGTCATCGCTGATGATACATTGAAACTCTCTGCTCAGTGTGGAGTAGCATCTAAGAAAGAAAAGAGAATGTTAGGAATTATTAAGAAAGGAATGGAATACAAAAATAAAAATGTTATAAAGCTTTTCTATTGCTCCATAATGCAAATGCACCTCGAATACTGTGTGCAATTCTGGCCACCGCATCTCAAAACAGATGTGGAGGGGCATAATCGAACGGAAACGCCTATCTCCATGGGCGTTTATCTCTGAGAACGGGTCCGTGAAGGGGCAGGCCGAACCATATTTTCAAAAAAATGGACGTTTTTGAGCTGGGCGTTTGTTTTTTTAGCGATAATGGAAACTAAAAACGCCCAGCTCAAAAACGTCCTAATCTGAGCCATTTGGTTGTGGGAGGGGCCAGGATTGGTAGTACACTGGCCCCCCTGATATGCCAGGACACCAAATGGGCACCCTAGGTCAGTGCGGTGGACTTCAGAAAAAGCTCCCACATGCATAGCTCCCTTACCACGGGTGATGAGCTCCCAACCCCCTCCCCCAATACCCACTACCCACAAATGTACAATACTATCATAGCTCTTAGGGGTGAAAGGGGCACCTACATGTGGGTACAGTGGGTTTTGGAGGCCTCCCATTTACCAGCACAAGTGTTACAGGTGGGGGGGGGGATGGGCCTGGGGCGACCTGGCTGAAGTGCACTGCGGTACCCACTAAAAGTGCTCCAGGGACCTGCATACACGCAGGCCTCTAGGACTGGTCGCTGCTATATAACATTGGCACACCAGTTTACACCTTAAGACTAATCTCTCCGAAAACGTCCTTTATTGGAATAACCGCCTTTACTCACAGTTAACTGCAGATCAGAGGTTGTGCCCCACTGGCAACGAGTCTCCCTGGTACTGAGATGAGCAGTAGGTCAGAGCTGGCAGAATGCTGTACAATGCCCTCTTTCAGCCACATTCAAGGGAAGAACTAAGTTGTCTAACGTGGCTAACACAGGAATGGGAACTAAAACTGGCTTACAAAAAGGCCACTACTGCATAGACTACAACAGGAAACACAACAGGGCACACTCTGACCCAGTAGGCAGGGGGGAAAAGCACCATGGGAGAAGAGCCTACCAACTACCAACATTGTGAGACTGTAACACAAGCTAATGAAATCATGGAGCCCAGTACCCTACACCCACCACAATGCAATGCTGATGTGACCCTGTCCTGCACCCGAGAGCCACATCTGACCCAGGGAAAGGCTGTGAGAGGATCAAACACATTCTGCTGTCATGGAGGTGGGTACGGCATTTGAGACTGGCATAGAGGCTGGAAAAAAAGTTTTTAAAGTGGAGTATTTTTGGTGGGAGGGGGTTAGTGACCACTGGGGGAGTCCGGGGAGGTCATCCCCGATTCCCTCCAGTGGTCATCTGGGCAGTTGGAGCACTTTTTTGGGACTTGTTCGTGAAAAAAAAGGGTCCAAAAAAAGTGACCCAAAATCGCGGTCAAAATGCCTTTTTTTTATTCGATTATCAGCTAAAGACACCCATCTCTCCTCGGCTGATAACCACGCCCCAGTTCCGCCTCCACCACGCCTCCGACATGCCCCCGTCAACTTTATTCGTTTCCGCGACGGAGTGCAGTTGGAAACGCCCAAAATTGGCTTTCGATTATACCGATTTGGGCGCCTTTGCGAGGCAAACGTCTATCTCCCGATTTAGGTCGCACTATAGGCGTTTTTCTCTTTCGAAAATAAGCTGGATAATGGAATTAGAAAAGGTACAGAGTGAAGGATGATGAAAATGATAAAGGGGATGGCATGACTTCCCTATGAGGAAAGGCTAAAGTAGCTAGGGTTCCAGCTTGGAGAAGAGACAGCTGTGGGGAGCTATGATAGAGGTCTATAAAATACTGAGTAGTGTGGAATGGGTAGAGGTAAATCACTTGTTTACTCTTTCCAAAAATACTAGAACTAAGGGACATGCAATGAAGCTACTATTTAGTAAACTTAAAACAAACCGGTGAAAGTATTTCTTCACTCAACGTGTAATTAAGCTCTGGAATTCATTGCCAGGGAATGTGATAAAAGCAGCTAGCTTAGCAGGGTTTAAAAAAGGTTTGGCTAATTTCCTAAAAGAAGTCATTATTAAGATGGACTTGGGAAAACCCACTGTTTATTGAATATTATTTTCCTTCCCTATATTTTCTGTTGGATTATTTGTAGTAAATAATTAGCAGATTTTAGTACACACAGCTTCAGCTTTAGAAATGTTAATTTCTTTCTTCATCTCTCTCTCATTCACCCCTGAATAATTCACTGCTGAGTCACTTTAAAGTTGAAGTAACAAAACATCTGTTTACTCACAGTTTGTAGTTAGATTATAATCAGACAGGCTTATATATACATATTACTATACATTTGTATTATCAGCTCCTTCCATGTGCTTAGATGGTAATGGATGCTCACACCACCATAGATCCTCTCAGGTTAGGAGAGATCATGAGCTCCATGTGCTCCATGTGCTGCATCTGCTGTGTCTAACCCCCACAGGAAGTTGCATAGCTGTGTGACCTCTCTAAGTAATTCACATCAGAGGTCACAGAGTAATCACAGAGAAATAATAGGTGACAGGCAATGCATGCAAAATACAATACATTCCAACAAACCCCTTCTCATGCATAACTGTCATGCAATTATTTATTCATACAAAGTCCAAGCTTTATACGCAGATTCACAAAATGTTCTCTGGGTAACGGTTTGGTCATGATGTCAGCTGTCATCTCACTGGTGTGACAATAGTGTAGACTGATGACCCCTTCTTTCGCCAACTCTCGCACGTTGTGGTATTTCGTTGCGATGTGCTTGGTGCGTGACTGAACCTTGTCATTCTGTGACAGTCGGATGCAGCTCTGATTATCTTCCATTAACTGGATTGGTCTCTTTTCAGCTATTCCGAAATCCAGCAAAAGTTTTTCAATCCACATCAGTTCTCTGCACGCTTCCGATACGGCCACATATTCAGCTTCTGTAGAAGACAGACTCACAATACTTTGTTTATGACTGGCCCATGAAATGTGTACATTTCCATACATAAACACATATCCACTTGTGGATTTATAATCAGAATGATCCCCTGCCCAATCTGAATCACAGTAACATATTAGTTTTGGATTACTATTGGCTGAAATCTTTAATTTACAATCAATGGTACCCTTTAAATACCTTACCATCCTTTTAACTGCAGTCCAATCTGATTTGGTAGGTGAGCTGACCCTTCTGCTCAAAATTCCTACTGCATTTGCTATATCAGCCCTGTATGTGGTAGCTAGATATAAAAGCTTACCTATGGCTGATCTATATTGGATGTTATCTGGTAAAGGTTCTCTTACTGTTTCATCCTTCAGAAAATCAGTGATCATGGGAGTGCTTACAACTTGGGCATCTTGCATACCTAAACTTTCAATAAGCTCATTTATTTTCTGCTTCTGGCTTAGAAGATAAGAACCATCATTTTGTTTCTCAATTTCTATACCAAGATAGTATGACACATTACCAAGTTCTTTTATCTCAACATTGAGGTTTAAACACTTTACAATGTCCTTGTACTCTTGCTCACTTTTGCTTGCAATGAGCAGATCATCAACAAAAGCTAAAATGTATGCATATTGTCCATTTCTGCACCTAGTGTACAAGCATTTATCTGCTTCACCTTGCTTAAATCCTAAATTTGTCAATATTTCATGCAATTTTTCATTCCAACATTTTGCACTTTGCTTTAATCCATAAAGACCTTTGTTTAATTTACACACTAGCTGTCTTTGTTTTGTATTTATGAAACCTGTTGGCTGTTCCATGTACAAGTCTTCAGTTATATCTCCGTGAAGAAACGCTGTTTTCACATCAATGTGTTTGACTTGCATGCCTTTTGAGACTGCAATGCTCAGAAGTGTTCTTATTGTCGTGTGTTTCACTACAGGTGCAAACACTTCATCAAAATCTTCTCCATATTTTTGAAGATATCCCTTTGCCACTAATCTGGCTTTATACCTTTCCACTTTTCCTTGTGCATTCCTTTTTAACTTGAATACCCATTTGCATCCTATAGCTTTCTTGCCAGGAGGTAATTTTGTAAGAATCCAAGTATTATTTTTATCCAATGCATCAATTTCTTCTTGTGCAGCTTTATGCCATTCAGCAGCTTCTTCTGCTGGCATTTTCTCAATCTCATCCCATGTTAAGGGCTCTTGAGCTTCTGCTGACTTTGTTAGGTAAGACAGTCTTGGGGGTGGAACACCTTTGTTTTCCCTGGATGAGCGTCTGACTACAGGTTGGTCTGACCTTTCCGCATCCTCTAAATCTGAGAGTTCTTCTCCAATTGATTCCCCTTCTCCAACTGTACTGTCTTCTTCAATGATCCTTTCTGTGTCTGCTTCCTCTGCCTGTTCCTCGTTAGATACAGATGAGTTGCTTTCAGACATCTGCCTTGGTATGGCATTTATATACACTGGCATGTCTATTATGGTTCTAGTTTCATATTCTGGATGATAAGGCTCATCTGGGATAATCCAGCCTTTATCAACCCTTTTGTTTTCATCAAAATATGTAACATGTCTTATGCCAACAATGCCAGTTTTCAGATTCAAAATTCTATATCCTTTGTGTCCTGGAGCATAGCCAACTAAAATGCCCCTTTCTGTTGTGGAATCCAGCTTATGCCTTCTTTGCTTTGGTATATGAGCATATGCTGTACTTCCAAATGTTCTTATGTGTGACAGGTTTGGCTTCCTACCATGCCATGTCTCATGTGGTGTGCGCTCAGCGCCTTTAGTTGGCATTCTGTTTTGTAGGTACACTGCTGTGAGAATGGCTTCCCCCCATAGTCTTTTAGGGAGATTGCTATCTGACAGCATACATCTGGTCATTTCCACAAGTGACCTAAATTTTCTCTCTGCAACAGAATTTTGCTCTGGTGTATAAGCTACTGTTGTGATATGCTGAATGCCTTCTTGTTCTAGAAATGTGCGCATGCTTTGTGAAGTGAACTCACCACCATTGTCGGTCTGAAGAACCTTTGGTTTTCTTTCAAATTTATTGCTCACCATGGCTACGTATTTCTTCAGCATGTCTGTGACTTGACTTTTTTCTTTCAGCAAATAGGCCACACAATATCTAGAGAAATCATCCAAGAATATTAGCACAAATCTGTTATTTCCCAATGATGGGATATTAAACGGTCCACATAAGTCACTGTGTATTAAGTCCAGCACTTTATTACTCCTATTTCCTGTGTATGCAGGAAATGAGGGTCTTACACCTTTTTGAGTAACACAGTCTATGCATTTCTCCATTTTACCAGCATCTGCACTTATCTGAATGCCGGTGGCCAGTTGCTTACTGTAAAGATCCTGGATCACCTTACAATCACGATGTCCCAGGCGGCGGTGCCAGATTTCCAGACTACATTTACCATCATTCTTCCTTACTTGCGCCATATGTGAGGCTTCACCTGAAATGTTCAGCTTATAAACATCATTATGCATAAAGCTTCAGCATACACTTCATCATTTTTAGAGATTGTGCACTTACTGTTTTCAAAATGAATCGCAAATCCCTTCTTATCTAATGTAGATACACTAAGCATATTGCAAACTGCTTGGGGAATATACAAGACATCACTTACAGGAATTTCTTTAACTTCATTAGACACTTTGCATTTTAAGAATCCAATACCTTTTGCTTGGATCTTAGCAGTCCCTGCGTTTGCAGTTTTAAGAATACCTTCCTCTGGACACATTTCCTGAAAGAAATTCTTACAATTGGTTAAATGGCATGTGCTCCCTGAATCCAAAATCCAAGTACTTTCATTTGAATTATTATTTACCATAGTCAAAGATTTTTCTGCCATTAGAAAGCCCTTGTGTTTATCTTTGTCCTTCATACATTTCCTGGTTTGAAAATTCTTTAGTTCCATTGGCTTAGGTGAGCTAGAGGGAGTGTTTTGTGTTTCCTTACACCATTTAGATACATGTCCCTCCTTTCCACATGAGTAGCAAATCAGCTTGCCCTTGGGTGGAGTTTTCCCATAGCTCCGCCTTCCTCTGTTCTTTGCCAAGAAATTTGTTTCATTTCTCTCTGACTGACTTTGAGAACACATCTCCTCAGAATCATTTATTATGCATTCCTGCCTTAGTTTTGATGTTGCCTGTTCAAAAGATTGCCCTTCAATGGCCTCATTTACAGACCTAAAAACATCAAACTTCTTTGATAGTGAGGTAAAAAGAAATGCTCTTTCAATGCATCACACATGGGAATTCCAGAAAGTTCTAGCTTTTGAAATGAAGACATAAGATGCATAATGTGATCATTACATTTACTTTTATCCCTTAATTTGGTTTCATTCAACTCTGCCAACCAAATTGGTTGCTGCTTTGCATATGTAGTTGCATACATAGTTCTCAGTTTATATAAAATGTCCTTTGGTGTATCTTTTCCCTCCACTAATATGGCTTGTTTCTCTGAGAGAGCTTCCAAAAGCATGCACTTCACATAATAGTTTGCATTGTCCCATTCAGCCATATTTTCAGCTGTTCTGTCTTGGTCTAAGCATATATTTAATCCTTTTGCTCGAAGGAGACATATGAATCTTAGTTCCCACTGCTGATAATTAAACTCAGTTAATCTAGGCACCTTGAGAGAATAGAAAAATGATGAATTTCTTCCCTCAGCCATTTTCTTAGCCTTCTGTCTGCTGTGTGGGGGGAGAGAGAGACAGACTGAATCTTTCCTTTAAAACTTAAGAGAAAAATGTGGCCTTTTTTTTCTGCCTGGTAATATTTCTCTTCTTTTTCAATTCCTGGACCCTGGGCCCATAACCCTTTTGTTGGATTATTTGTAGTAAATAATTAGCAGATTTTAGTACACACAGCTTCAGCTTTAGAAATGTTAATTTCTTTCTTCATCTCTCTCTCATTCACCCCTGAATAATTCACTGCTGAGTCACTTTAAAGTTGAAGTAACAAAACATCTGTTTACTCACAGTTTGTAGTTAGATTATAATCAGACAGGCTTATATATACATATTACTATACATTTGTATTATCAGCTCCTTCCATGTGCTTAGATGGTAATGGATGCTCACACCACCATAGATCCTCTCAGGTTAGGAGAGATCATGAGCTCCATGTGCTCCATGTGCTGCATCTGCTGTGTCTAACCCCCACAGGAAGTTGCATAGCTGTGTGACCTCTCTAAGTAATTCACATCAGAGGTCACAGAGTAATCACAGAGAAATAATAGGTGACAGGCAATGCATGCAAAATACAATACATTCCAACATTTTCTAGGTTGCTCTTAACAAGTTTTACTTGTGATGATTATGTTAAATTTCATAAATAAATACAAAAAATTTTAAATCCACTGTATATTTCTAGATAAGCAGTATAAAATCTGTTTTACTGTTCTGGGATCTTGCCAGGTACTTGTGACCTGGATTAGCCACTGTTGGAAACAGGATACTGGCCTTGTTGGACTTTTGGCAAAGCTTCCTATCTTTTCTCTGCTGTATACTCCAGCCTTACTTCCTACTTCCTCCTACAGAAAACTATGGGCACAATAGGAAGGGAGGGTCTGGATTATGAAGCAGAATGAATCTTCCTTGCTCTGTTCTGTCTGCTCCAGTTTCACTCCTTGCCTCATGTTCTCTGCACACTGCCTGCGAGATCAGGGACCTGAGCAAGAAGCACAGGATTGCCCTTTGCTGCATGAGATGAAGATCACAAGTAAAAGGAGTGTCACCTGCATGTTCATAGCATGAAACCCATGATTATAAGGAGGGCAACTTGTAACAGTGAATGTAGATGTAAAGATGAAGGGAAAAAAACAGAAAGGATTCAGGGTAATGTTCCCTTTAAACTGTATGGAGTTCTCCATCTACATTCCTAACAGGGCGGTGCTGTTTCAATATCATGTTTTCAATTTTTAAAAAAGTACAGAGAAGGACGATGAAAATGATAAAGGGGATGGGACGACTTCCCTATGAGGAAAGGCTAAAGCGGCTAAGGCTCTTCAGCTTGGAGAAAAGACGGCTGAGGGGAGATATGATAGAGGTCTATAAAATAATGAGTGGAGTAGAACAGGTAGATGTGAAGCGTCTGTTTATGCTTTCCAAAAATACTAGGACTAGGGGGCATGTGATGAAGCTACAAAGTAGTAAATTTAATACGAATTAGAGGAAATGTTTCTTCACTCAACGTGTAATTAAACTCTGGAATTCATTGCAAGAATATGTGGTAAAGGTGGTTAGCTTAGCGGGCTTTAAAAAAAAAAGGTCTGGACGGCTTCCTAAAGGAAAAGTCCATAGACCATTATTAAATTGACTTGGGGAAAATCCACTGCTGTTTCTGGGATAAGCAGCATAAAATGTATTGAACGTTTTGGGGATCTTGTTGTGACCTGGATTGGCCACAGTTGGAAACAGGATGCTGGGCTTGATGGACCTTTGATCTGTCCAAGTGTGGTAATACTTATGTACTTATGCAGTGAGAGATGGACAACTTCTGCAGGACTCCAGAGAACCTGCCTGTCTCTAGTGTTTGAAAACACAATATTGAGGCACTACTTCCTACTGGCAGGAATGCATTTGGAGGATTCCTGCAAAGCTTAAAGGGATTATGGATGGGAGCTCCACTCTGGTTATGCTAACCCTCACCCTAAGTTGTTAATTCTCTTTCTGTTTTGGATGTTAGTTAACATAGGGTAGATCTAGTGAAGAGATGATCTTGTTAGATATTTGGAATGTAGCAACTAGAACTGAAGCTCTTCTTTTCACACAAGACACTGTGGATAAATTAGAGGAACTGGAATATAGAACATTGAAGATGGAAAAATGCATGATGAATGCTGAACCTCAGTTACCTACACTGCAGGCATCTGGTGTTCTAGTATTAAACATAAGTTGCTTATCCATTCAAAGATGGAGCTCTCAGAAAATATGGCTAGGCTTAGGAATTTGAGGTTCTTACATTCTCCTGTAATGAAATTACTGTCACATGAGTTTTTACTAAACAAAATTTTACATGAGGTAGTTAGGGCTTAATTCTGTACATGAAGCCGAAATCTGAGAACCAAAAAACAGACATTAAGGAGCCATTTTTACTAAGCCATGTAGGTGCCTACGTATACCCAATGAACAATTTGGAGTTACCACCTGGCCACTGCGAGGCCCGGGTGGTAATTTCATTTTTTATATGTGTCCGCTATGCGTGCCAGAAAAAGTTTTATTTTCCTGCGTGCGGCGGAAACCAGGCAGTAATCATCATTCTACGCACGTAGATGATTACTGCATGGTTACCTCATGAGACCTTACTGCTAAGTCAATGGGTGGCGGTAAGGTCTCAGACCCAAAATGGACGCGCACCAATTTTTATTTCGCCACATGTCCATTTTCGGCAACAATTATAAAAAAACTTTTTTACAGGTGCACTGAAAAATGGATCTGCGCTGCCCAAAACACATGTCTACACTAGCACAATCCATTTTCTGGCGCACCTTAGTAAAACTTAGAGCACTGATTATAGAAAAGCGCTTAGGGCCTTATTCTATAAAGGTTATGCTCCTAAATGTATGCTCCTGAATTACAAGCATAATCTATTTTGGAGCACAGAGTATGCTCGTAATTTAAGAGCATACATTTAGGAGCATAAATTTAGAAGCGTGTTTCTATAAACGGTGCTCTAAGTTGCTTGCAGTTTATGGAACAGCGCTGAGCGCCAGGATTCACCGGAGGATTTACACCAACTGAACCCTGGTATAAATCCCCACACCTCAAATAGGTGTGGATTCCCCCAAATTCTATAACATTGCATGCAAATTCTAGAAATGCCCCTGACCTGCCCATGCCCCTCCCACAGCCACGCTCTTTTTTGGATCCACATGGAAAAATTTACCTGCATTGATTAGCGACTATACAGATGCATTATTGCCAATAATTGATTGTTAGCGCTCAATTATTGGCACTAATTGGCTCATTAAGTTATTAAATTATGTGCACAATTTGGGAGTGCAATTTTGAGCACTATATATAGAATTTGAGGGCTAGTGTCCCTATGCAGATGACGTGGTATCTGAAGTATTTTGAAGAGAAAAAACTGAGGCGGGTATAGATTTAGTGGTGAAACCTGAGAGATTTGATTTAACTGCCTTTTTAGAGACTTTGCAAGATGAGGATTCTCAGAGGGTTATCTTCTTTGTGACTTATTTCTGAATGTGATAAGTTAAATGCCCTTAAAGTTTACTTTCAAAATAAAGAAAAATGTTCTGTAGTCGGAGGATTCGGATATTCCCTGATGTGGCTTGTCCTTCTTGAGAAAAAAAGCCTTTCTTCAATTAATGTGACAGGTTCCTGCCATGAGGCCCACTTTTGTTTGAGATTCCCTTGCAAGTGCCTTTATTTTCAAGGTAACAGTTGTTTTCTGACCAGAGTTGGTCCAACAGCATTTGACATTCTAGGTAAACCCTCAGTCATACACTCCCCACATATAAAGGGGTGGGTCAAGGCTCCCCTCTCCCCTCCCATGTTCAATATCTTTCATTCTATTCTCTTCCTTTCCCTTCCCTTCTCTACTATTCCGTAGTCCAGCGTTTCACTCACCTCCAAACTCATGTGTCCAATGTCTGTCTTCTTCCCTACCCTCTACCCCATGGTGCCCAGTATCTCTCTCCTTTCCTATCTTCCCTCCTCAAGGTGTTTGCCTTTTGCCTGTGAGGTATTCAGCAGCTTCTCTCCCTTCTTGTCCACCTCCAGAGTGGCACTAATGCTATTGCAGCAGTCATGGTGTCTATAGAAGATTCATCACGGCCAGCACAAAGCCTTGAGCATCTGTGCATGCTTAGGGCCTTCTAGGTCCCACCCCCTCCAAACTTGCTGTTAGGGTGCATGGTTATCAAGATCCAGAAGGAGCTGTGTCTGTGGCCTTTGGCCAAGGACTGTCACTAAAATGTCTTGGGTAGTTGTGAATAAATGTTCACAGCACTGTAGTCCAGAAAGGGCCTGGCTCTGACGGAGCTGGCAATTCAGCAAAGTAAACTGTAACCATAGAGCTAATAACAAGAATAGAAACAAACATCTCTGATCTCATATAGAAAACAGGAAGCACGAAGCTTGATTTTTCATAGAGAGTCAAGGTAGGAAATGAGACATCTAGCTCTGGTCATGCACAGTTTCCCAAGTATTTTACAAAAGGTTTCCTGAACACAGAGCTTTCTATAAAATACAGCTAAGAGCTTGCAGCACATTCAGCAGGGACAACCATTTTACAACAGAACATGTGGAAAAAAGGTTTTCAACATGGATTCTATAAAACTAGATGTCCAGGGCCAATTAAGGAGCTGACTAAAAAAATAAAATCTCTTTTTTGTTTACTTTTTAGAGATTGATAAACATCAGAGAGATAAGACAAATATCTCCTCAATCAAATGTTCAAATGACCAATTAGCAGATACATCTGCCTCAGAACAGATGTAAATACCAATGTGTAGTGTTCTTTTTTTTTTTTCTTAGATATGCGTGTATTACCATTACAAAATTGAAAAGTCACATATGCTGTACCTTTAGACCCATACAAACCACACTCAAAACATACCCCCTTCTAAAATGTGCAAACTGTGGATCTGCATATAGGACTACATTCCATACATGGTGCCTACAAAATTGGCACCAAAAAAATAGCACTTAGCACTACTGTATAAATGGTGCTTAAAGTTACACACAAAACAGCGAAGAGGACCAACAAAAGAAAAAAGATAACATAAGAAAAAAAAGTTAAAAATATTTAAAAAAACACAAAAAAAATAAAATGTAGGGCGTCAACACTGGTTGTTGAAATTCAAAAATAAACTTTATTTGTCAATGGATAGCAAGGAGAAAGGGACTCGACACAGCTGTGTTTCGGCCATATAGGCCTGCGTCAGGAGTCTATACAAATAAAAACACATATATGATTTAAAATGAATAAATCTTATAAATGTTAAAACATGTAATGATAACATCAAGAGACATTACAAATGGCTAAACTTTCTATGACAATAAATATTATCAAACAAAAAACAAATTTTCGTATCAAAAGCAGCCAATCTCTAAAACGAATACATAAAGATAAAATATGAAAATCTAAAATACAAAAAAGCAAAATTTAAAACTGATCACATATTTATATAACATATTAAAACACCAAAAGCATCCTGTTAAACAAACACAAGGTTATATATATATATATATATATATATATATATGTAAAGCTAATGGTAATCAAACCCACTGTGGGTTATCTTTTTTCTTTTGTTGGTCCTCTTCGCTGTTTTGTTTGTTGCTAGTTTTTGCGAAGACTGGTTTCTTCTGTTTTTTGCACGCTTAAATCGCTGTTTTGTTTGTTGCTAGTTTTTATGAAGACTGGTTTCTTCTGTTTTTTGCACGCTTAAAGTTACACACCATGTATAGAATAGTGCTTAGCGTCGGGAACTGTGACTACATTTAGGTGCTGGTAAACAGTCCACCGAAGGTGGATGAATGCCAAAATCCCATGAAGAGATAGACAGTACAAAGGAAGTGGGAAGTGGACCAATGGACCAAGCCTTTGTACTGTCTACATTTAGGCACAACCATGTACACCAACAAAACCTTGGTGTAAATTCCCGCACCTAAATTAGGGGCCCTTTTACTAAGCCACAGTAGGCTCTACGCGTGTGCAGCGTGCACCAAAATGACCCTCCTTGCGGTAATTTCAAATTTGGCACATGTCCATAATGCCTGGATGAATTATTTATTTCCTCCTGAATCGGCACTTGGGACGCGCTGACCAGTCACCATGCATGCAGTATGTGAGCTTTACCACTAGATCAATTGGTAACGCTAAGGGCTCAGGCTGGTTTTGGGTGTGTGCTGGTTTCATTTTTACCGCAGGCTCTTTTTCCGTCCCATTAAAAAAACAACACATTTTTTTGTAGATGTGGTAAAAACTGACCCGGTACATGCCCAATACATGCACCTACACTACCACAGGCCACTTTTTACCTCAGCTTAGTAAAAAGACCCTTTAGGCACAGATCCCCATTATTCTATAACAACGTGCATAAATTAAAGGAATGCCCCTGATCTGCCCATGATCCCCCCATGGTTGTACCCCCTTTTTGGACCCACATATAAAGTCGATGCATGTAAATTTTAATTAAATCTAATTGGCACCAATAATTGCTCATTAAAATCTCAATTATCAGTGCTAATTGTCTCGTTATTCAACTAAATTTCATTACAATTTTTAGCAAGTTTTATAGAATTCAGAGGATACTGTATATGTAGTGTTTTTCTAAAATAACTATCATTATGCATAGAACATTTATGTAACACATCACTACATGTGGCAAGGTTACTTCCTATTATTGTCAAGTGTCACGGTTATCAGAAGTAACTTGTCACATATAATTACTGTACAGTGTTTAAACCCTTTACTTATTACCTTAATGCAACTTATAATGTGCAACCCCCTTATAAGAGAGCAGGCCTTAGTCAAAAGAACACTGTTTTTGTTTTTTAAAGGGAAAGGGGATGGAACTTGATATACTGCCTTTCTGTGGTTACAATTAAAGCAATTTACATAGTATATACAGGTGTTTATTTTGTACCTGAGGCAATGGCAGGTTAAGTAACTTGCTCAGAGTCACAAGGAGCTGCAGTGGGAATTGAACCCAGTTCCCCAGGATCAAAGTCCACTGTACTAACCACTAGGATACTCCTCTTCATAATTAGACTGAGTTTTTTTAAAATAAGCTGGATTGAGTTCTGAGATTGCTGACGATTTACTCATCCACACCATAACAATGCTTCATAAGGCACAGCGCCCAAAAGCACGGAACCTCAATACCTCGGGCAACATTCCGAACAATTGATTGCGATCTAATTACCCAACTCCACTCACAAAAAGAAGTTTCTTAGGGTCCCCTAGACTTTACCCCAACCAACAGCCCGGCGCCCAGGACTATAGAGTCTCTGTACCTTGGACGTCACCCCTTGATCATCTAACTGTGAGTATTTACTACCTCCAAACTGACACCAAAATGAATACAGTCAAACTTTTCCTAGCAATCCATTCTCTATTATTGATTCACCTAACACTATCATCCCACTCACACCAAACAATATCATACCCATCCTATCCATCCCACTCGCACCAAACAATATCATACCCATCCTACAAATTCACCAAAAGCTGATCATAAACTCCACACCTCACCAAACTGACAACCACCAAAATGAAGGAAGAATACCCACATACGGACAACACCAACAAAACGGTAAGAAAAGTCATAATAAGCAAACACTAAGGAAAGACAACTAAAAAAAATCCACATATAACCAATTATAGAAGCCCCATACCAAAAGATTCAAGTGGGCTATATTAATGGCAGATCCGTAGCACTTACTGCCACCCATTGGCATACATTTTAGGAGCGCAAAATTTAAGAACATAAATTTTAGGAGCGTAAATTTAAAATCATAAACTTTATAGAATAAGACCCTTACTGCTGGCCTTAGCACATGTCAATTATGTACTTCAGGGTTCCCGGCAGGGCTTAAACTGCAGTCTTGAGCTCCATGGGAAAGCATCCACAAGCTTTCCCCACTATGCTCTGCCAGCCACCACGGCCCCCTGCTTGCAGGCAAAATAACTGCCCCCCCCCCTTCTTATTGTCACATTTATATGTGGAGACACCATTATTTAGGAAAGAACAGTTACTGTGTCAAGTCTCCAACCAATAAAGCCTATTTGAGAAACTTTAGATTGCTGATCAAGACTCTTGAATCCACCGTTGATTTCCCACTGTCTGTTCTTTCCTGTGCACCTTCCATGGGAATCCAACATTCTTCCACTTCGATACCATTATTTAAACATTTCAAAGCTGTGCAAGATTTCTAAAATGGCTTGCATTGTGCAAGAATTTCAGCTTCTGCATTTTATACTAAGGTAAATAACACTGGGGTCCTTTTACTGAGCTGTGGTAAAAAGTGGCCTTAGTATGCCCTTATGCGGGCTTTCCTGCACGTTAAGGCCATTTTTAGTGCAGCTGTAACAATGACCTTTTTATATTTTTTGTCTTAATGATTATACATTAATGTTGCCATTAGCGCACAGCGATTAAAAAAATGTACCACATGAGCACTTACCGCCACCCATTTTGTAGACGATAAGGGTTCATGAGGAGTGCAGCTACATTAGTGAGTGGTAACTGGTTAGCACTGGAATGCCCACTCTCTGCTCCCAGATACACCCCCTCCAAAAAATACAAATAATTTTTTAGTGTGCAGTTAGGGAGCAGTTACCACAGACTGTCTGAGCACAGCCTGTGGTGCGCCATTTTGAGCTGTGTTATGCGCACACTAGCGCCTAATGCAGCTTAGTAAAAGGGCCCCATTGTAATTAGCTATAAACTAGCAAAAATGTCCATATAAAGAGCAGCCTTAAGTAAGAAAACATTTAAAAAATGCTTTTGTCAAAAATTGACTTTTGTCAAAAATGCCATTTTGGGGCCAATAAATGTGGCTTGAAATCTATGGACTGTGATGTACCAAGCATGCTCTAGACTTGTGGGACTTCAGCCTTAGTCACATATTGGTCATTTTCTGTTTGTATTTCATAGGTGTGCCTAGACTAATCTTCAAGTTACCTGTGTTATCATATAAATCAGTACCACATGGTGTTCCCCTAATGTCTTCTGTGAATTTAATTGCTTATACTCTATTCTAATCTAGTCGCTGCTCAGACACCAGACAGCTCAGTGATGCTGCGCCATCTGTTAACTGGTAGCTATCTAGTGCTGGAAGTTGGCATGATCTGCCATAAAGCTAACACTGCAACAGGATGTGACTAATGATATCACATTGTAAGACATTGCACACAGTGACCTGGAAGATATTTTAGTATAATCACTTTCTACTGGCTCTGCAGGGAGGTAGAAATGGTTGTCTTAAGCTGAAATGATTTAAGCAATAAAGTGAATTTTTGGATCAGAATGACTTGCTTGGAAGAGACCATTGCAATAAACACAATCCAAAGCCTAATACTTTGAAAAGACATTTGTAAATCGCTCACACATTTATAACAAATAGAGGGGCCCTTTTACTAAGCAACTTAGGCGCCTACGTGTGCCTAATGCACGTCAATTTTGAGTTACCACCCAGCTACCGTGTGGCCCTTGCGGTAATTTCATTTTTGACGTGCTTCCGCTACGCACGCCGGAAAATACTTTTATTTTCTGGTGGTTGGGCGGTAATCGGCATTTTACGTGCATAAACTGTTACCGCCCGGTTACCGTGCCAGATCTTACCACTAGGTTAATGGCTGGCAGTAAGGTCTCAGACCCAAAATGGACGCGCAGCAATTTTCATTTTGCCGCACGTCCATTTTCAGGAAAAATTTTAAAAAGGCCTTTTTTATGTGCAACAAAAACATGTGTCTACACTATCGCAGGCCATTTTTCAGCACACCTTTGTAAAAGGGCCTCAGAAATTGCTTGCTATTATTAATATACCAAATATACAATTGTTACATATAGTTGTATGCTTCGATGAATTCATAAGTAACCAGAAACTGATTGTGATAGTGTGGACAAGTACTTCAGCAATAATGCAAAAACAAAAAAAGTAGCTCATCCTCCCTTATGTGCTGTGGGATACTTGCAAGCCCATCTTTTGACACAAATCGGAAGATGGGTGTCCTTCTCACGGGATCTCCCAAATCGGCATAATCGAAAGCTGATTTTGGGCATCCCCAACTGCTTTCTGTCGTGGGGACAACCAAAGTTCCCAGGGGCGTGTCGGAGGTGTAGCGAAGGCGGGACATGGGCGTCCTCGACCCATAATCGAAAAAAGAAGGGCGTCCCTCATGAGCACGTGGACAACTTTACTTGGTCCTTTTTTTGTTACGACCAAGCCACGAAAAGGTGCCCGAACTGACCAGATGACCACCGGAGGGAATCGAGGATGACCTCCTCTTACTCCCCCAGCTTCTATGCCAGCCTCAAATGTCATACTCAGGTCCATCGCAGCAGTATGCAGGTCCCTGGAGCAGTGTTAGTGGGTGCAGTGCACTTCAGGCAGGCGGACCCAGGCCCATCCCCCCCTACCTGTTACACTTGTGGTGATAAATGTGAGCCCTTCAAAACCCACCAGAAACCCACTGTACCCACATCTAGGTGCCTCCCTTCACCCATGAGAGCTATGGTAGTGGTGTACAGTTGTGGGTAGTGGGTTTTGAGGGACTCAGCACACACAGTAAGGGAGCTATGCACCTGGGAGCAATTTGTGAAGTCCACTGCAGTGCCCCCTAGGGTGTCCGGTTGGTCTTGGTATGTGAGGGGACCAGTGCACTACGAATGCTGGCTCCTCCCATCAGTGGCGTTCCTAGGGGGGGGTGGTAGGTGTGGTCCGCCCAGGGTGCACGCTGCTGGGAGGGGGGGTGCCGCGCGCACCTGTCCTCCGTTGTTCCATGCTTCTTCTCTGCCCTGGAACAGGTTACTTCCTGTTCCGGGGCAGAGAAGAAGCATGGAACAATGGAGGACAGGCGCCGTGCACCCAGGGGGAGGGGGTTCCTTCGCAGGGGGTGTCCTTTCACTGGGGGGGGGGTCCGTGCTGCATCCGGGGGCGCTGCACCCGGGGGGCGGGGCACATCGGCGATCCGTCCCGGGTGTCAGCCCCCCTAGGAACGCCACTGCCTCCCATGAGCAAAGGGCTTGGATTTGGTCTTTTCTGAGATGGGCGTCCTCAGTTTCCATTATCGCCAAAAATCAGAAACGACCAAGTTGACCTAAATTTCTCTAAGGTTGACCTAAATTTCCAGAGTTGGGCATCCCTGACCGTATTATCGAAATGAAAGATGAACGTCCATCTTGTTTCAATAATATGGGTTTCCCCGCCCCTTCACGGGGACGTCTTGTGAGGACGTCCTCAGAAAAACTTGGGCGTCCCTTTCGATTATGCCCCTCCACATGTTCCTCACACGAATCCCAATTTCAGTAGGGATGTGAATTTATTAATTAGGTTCACTAGCTCCTTAAACAATGTAGTGTGTTCTAAATCAATTTAATGCAAATTTACATATGTTAAAAACGTCTAATGTGCATTTAAACATTTTTTTTTTTACTAAAACAATGGTAAAACATTGCTGATCAAATATCTAGAAAACATTAGAAAAAGTCCAAGCAAGCTAAAAATATACAGAAAATAAGTGTCCTGTGCACATCACTAGTGTTTAGGGCTTCCACAAGTCTGTGGGTAACTAATCTGCATACCATGGGTTACTGAAATAATAATGTGTCTACGTTTCAAATGTGTTAGCTTTTCTGAAAGTGAGACTTGTTTTGCTAGCTTCAGAGACAGCAATTGTATAGCTTGCCAAGAGTAAACAACCTGCAGTGACATCGATGCAGTTGTTGACAAGAAGTTAAGTTCAATGACGCACTGCACAGCTGTAGCCAGAAAAAGCAAACATGATGCTAGGTTATATTGTTGACTTTTCACTGAGTCACAGGAAAGAAAGCCAAAAAAGTGATATTTTAAGGTAAGGTAGGCAATGGAAGGGTTACCACAGAACGAAGTGTTGAAAAAGCATGTGTGATTTTTCTTTAGCAAAGGTGATGCAAGTATCGCAAAACATATAAGTATATAACCTTGACAAAGCCAACGGCACATTAGCATTGCACAGGAAAATATTTGAAGCAAACCAACGAGTTGCTTGTGCATGCATGACACTGTCCTAACCTAAAGGAGAATGACCAAATGTTATTCTATTCTATTCTAAAGTGTGCCCAGAAAAGACCCTCAACAGGCTCATCATCTTTTGGATGGGCTGGTACAGCAGCTGCTGTGGAACATCTTACATTGTTCCTTGATGTCGCATAAGCTTCCTTGGGGTCACTCTGATAGACAAGCACAGCAAAGGAATGCCTTTTCTAATTTAACTTTTGGCCCCTTATCCAACTACTGTTTCTGGCCTTCATGAATTTGAACATGTGGCACATCGTTCATCAAATTAACCAGAAATATATCCATACATTGAAAGAGAAGGAGAGAAAAAGAGAAACATGATGCTTTATGTTTCTCTTGAAACATGAAGTAAGGCGGATGCTGTGTTATGCCAGTTGGGTACATAGAAAAAGTCAGAAGCAGACTGCAGGCCATTCCTTTTCATTGCAAAGAATACATTTGTCACCAGGAGGCCCTTTTACTAATCCACGTAAGTGCCTACGCGCACCCAATGCGTGCCAAAATGGACTTACCGCCCAGCTACTGCATGGCCCTTGCAGTAATTTCATTTTTGGTGTGTGTCTGCTGAGCGCGGCTGAAAAATATTTTTTATTTTCTGTCACGCATAGTGGACACGCGTCAAGTGGCTTTCTATGCACGTAGGTAATTACCTCATGGTTAACGTGTGAGACCTTACCACTATGTCAATGGCTGGTGGTAAGGTCTCAGACTCAAAATGAACGTGCACCAGTTTTGATTTTGACGCACGTCCATTTTCAGCAAAAATGTTTAAAAAGGCATTTTTTACAGGCACTATACTAGCACAGGCCATTTTTCAGCGCACCTTAGTAAAAGGACCCCTAGCTTTTCAGAGTTGTGAACTCTGAAAAGCTAGGGGTCCTTTTACTAAGGTGATCTCTTAATCAGATCATTACAAAATGTTTTAGGTGTATTGTGCAGAGTGTCAAAAGATGACTAATACATTTTCAAAGAAATATCAGCTGTGAAATGTTTTAGTTGAAAGGGACTTAAGACATTTCTTTTCTAATCTTTAAGTCTCTTCAGTAGAACAGGGACTCTTTTATTAACTGCAGAGTATTAACCTACCCAAAATAAGAAATATACAGGAATATACTAGATTCTGCAAAATCCTCAAATCGTTCCTACTCAAACAAATCCTCACAAAGAACAACCATATCTCAAACAACTAATTATTACCTGAATTGGTTATTACTCTATTTACCATTAACTTTCTCTTTGCTTCATGTATAATTTCTCATTCATAATAGATTTTCTAAATGTTAAACATCCATAGCTATCCCAGTATGTTTATGATACTGTACTGTAAAATTGGATTCTTACAACAAATGACTTTCTTATGCATTATTCTTTGTTATGTATCCTATACTGTTTACTGTAAGCCACATTGAACTCAAACTTGTTTGGGATAATGTGGGATAAAAATGTCACAAATAAATAAAATAAACCTTGTAAAAAGGTGACACAGGTCATGCATGACCATCCCTGAACATGAGATTTATTACATGGGGAGCCCCATTTACTTTAGACTTAGATTCTTCTCGTAATGAAAATCATATTACCTCCCCTGATTCACTCAAGAACATCCCTTTTGTTTGTTCCTTCCCTATCTTTTCCTGAATGGAGTTCCTCCCTCCTTCCCTCACTTTTATTGTTGTCTATATACAACTTTCTATCTTTTTCTCATGAAATTGTAAGCTGCATAGATAGCACTCCCGACTGTTGGATCCGTAAATCCTAATAAACTTGAAACGAAGTCAAAATTGAGATGTCCAAGTCAGGACACCTAGAGAAATGTTTACTAAGGCGCATTAATATTTTTAATGTGCCTTTAAATTTAAGGTGCGTTAAATTTAAATGTAAGGCTGCAATACATTCCTATAGGTGCGTTAGTGTTTGAAACACGTTAACATTTAATGCACGTTAAAACTGCTAACGTGCCTTTAGCGTGCCTTTGTAAACAGAGGCACTAAAGTTTCACTTATATAGAACAGAATCTGCTGACATAGAATCTGTTCTAAAATGCAGGAGAAATGGACATTTATGAGCCCAAGTGTGTGTGGCATAAATATCCATTTTAGGAAAAAAAATTATGAAAATTTCAATGGGTTGAAAGCCAGCACACAAACATACAATTTCCTTCCCCTGATCCAACTGTTAACTTTTTGTGTCAGATGTGTTAACATACATACGTTTTACCCATGTGAGAGGGCAGCAATCAGCCTGCAATTTATTAGGCTAAACTGCAATATACATAAATGGCACATACACATTTATTGTAGCCAGTTTAGAATTATAAACATGTATTTTCCTGAAAATGTCACAGATACCAGCATCCCTTGTCTGTTTGACTTCTGGGGGGATTAACCCCCCTGATTTTATATAGCGCACCTAGAGATCCATGCTGAAATCCAACCGTATTCTGTAACAAAGCATGTAAATTGGCTTAACAAGCTAATCAACATTAACAGCACTTAAGCAATGAGAACTAATTGGCAATAATTAGAATTTATGCACACAACTCCCTATGCAAATTCTGTAACACACTGTGCCTAAATTCTAACGTGCGCAGGCAAAAGGGGGGCGTGGTTATAGGCGGGAAAATGGGTGTTTCGTTGGTATTTCAAACTTTACGTTGTAACCAGGATCCTCTAGGTGCAGCCAAGGATAGAGCAATCTCCTCCTGCCACAGACTCCTGGTACAGTCAAGAAATAAATGTCCACCAGCAACTTCAATCTTAAGGACTTTATTCCATGCAGGTTTCTAGTAGACCTGATACACAGTTCCAACAGCAGCATTCACCTTCCATCTTAAGCACATATAAGCCACCTGAAAGTGTGTGGCAAATAGTCCCCTTTAAGCAGTAGGCTATCAGCACATACCAGGATTCAATACAGGCTCACAGTCAGCTCCAGTCTGGGCTCTTTATCCAGTGCACAATAAACAGTAGTTCAATTCCAAATAGGCAGTTCATTCAGTTCATCATCACAGTTAAATCACCAAGCAGAGGTTTCTACCTTCTACTCTCTTTACCTTCATAATAGGTTCCATACTTTAGGGACTTCTCATACCCAAGGGATTCCACCCTGCATCTGCTTCACTGGTAGACTCAATACTTTAGGGACCTCTCTTACCCAAGGGTTTTCAGCCTGCACAAATTTAGGGACTTCTCTTACCCAAGGATTTTCACCCTGCATCTGCTTCACTCTACCCTCTTCTCTCCTTCTGCTTCTCTCTCCCCCGGGACTCCTTCCCACCTGCCTAATCAATCCCTTGCTTCTGCTCTCACAACCAATCATTCTCCTTCCTTTAGTTTACCCCACACCCATACCAGCTGAGTAGAGCATTAGACTAATGATGAGCTCCTATACACAGGGTTTCCTATCCCTCATTCCCCCTAGTGGCAGCCAATCTACACGTCCTGCCAGCTTACACCCATGTCTTCCCCTATTGCAGCTAGGAGTCCAGTCCGGGTTCTTCATCTCACTTCCTGGCTCCTTGCCTGCAATGCCTTCTGGGACTTGTATTTCAGACTGAAACTGCCTTAACCCAACTATCCTGGATGTGACTCTATCACAGCATGCGTTGTTATAGAATATGGCCCTCTGCGCCTAAATGTACATACTGGGATTTACGCTATGTTTTTCTTGGTGTAAATGGGGGCATGTAGTTTTAGGTGCTGGGATATCAATTAAGTGTATTGTATATACTACGCCTAAATCTAGGCACTGCTTATAGAATACACTTAGGTGGAAATATTTTCCCTGTGGATTTTCTAGGCACCATATATAGAATCTAGCCCTAAAGGGGCAACCTCCCCTAATCCCTCCAGTGAAGTGCAATTTGCTATTTCATGGTAGCAGAAATAAATCCTGACATCAATCTATTAGATCATCAATGCTTATTTCCCTTCTGAAACAGCCAATACACACCCAGACCATGCCGCCTTGGTATTCAGGGAAAGAATGAGACTCCCTTCAGGTGATGAAATTAAGGTGGGCATCATCATGTGGTCAATGTTTCCACAGGTTCCCAGACTGAATGAAATATTTCTGTTCTTTCAGTTTTCCAACTGAAAAGTGTCTCAAGTTTAAATGCAACACAAACTAAAATCTACCAATAGTGAATATCAAAGTAAGTCTTTATTCAATAAAATATAGTTAGAGGGCAATGAACACAAACACTCACAGTTTAAACTACAACGTTCAGGATCTGCAAGCTCTAATGTTAAAGGCAGATGTAGATATTGTTACTATCACAGAGACATGGTTCAAATAACTCCCATGAATGGGCCACAACCATAGCAGGCTTTAATAGTTTTAGAAAGGACAGAGATAGTCAAAAAGGGAGAGGAGCAGTGCTGTGTGTGAAAAAGAATATTCAAGTGACTGAAATGCAGAGGACTTAGATAAAGGAGGAAGCAACACAGATTCTTGGAAAGAAAAGATGAAACCTTTATCTAAGACAGCAAAAAAGGAAAGGGTCCAAAAGTACACAAAATGCAACAACGAACAGCACAAAAGGGCCTCCAGAACCTCATCAGGAAGCCATTGGTACAATCATATTGAAACTATTGTTTTTAAGAAACATCCATATCGACCCCTGAGGCAGGCGCGGTGGAGCCCATGTAGGGTCATTTGCAATAAAGACTGTACCACTGTTCCAGTTCTGGAGGCCCTTTCGTGCTGTTTTTCGTTGTTGAAACCTTTATCTACACAAACGTCATTGACAGACTTTCAACACAAACAGAAAAGCTGGATAAAGATTTTAACCTGGAAGTCTAAATAGTTTCTTACAGACCCGATGTGGCCACGTTTCGCCAATTAAGGCTGCATCGGGGTAGTAACATAAAACAGCTAACCAGGGACAAAGAAAGGCTTAGCCTGGATAGCACAACTGATCATCCAAGATGACTTCTGCAGAATCAAAACGGAATAGAGAGATTGTTGATGCCTTTCACACTGCTCTGCTCAGATAAATCATGATAGAGCCCATGAGGGAAGGAGGTGATGCTGGATCTAAAGAGTAACATTTGGGTGAGTGCCTATCTGGCCAGAGGTGATCATCACATGTTATGTTTCTCATCCTTCTTGATCTATCCACCGCTTTTGACACTGTTGTTCACGCTATCTTCATTTGGATTCCATGGCTCTGTTCTTTCCTGGTTCTCCTCCTACCTCTCGCTTCGCACCTTTAGTGTACAATCTGGTGGATCCTTTTCCACTTCTATCCCTCCACCAATTGGTGTACCTCAAAGTTCTGTTCTCGGTCCTCTCCTGTTCTCCATCTATACTTCTTCCCTTGGCTCTCTAATATCTTCCCATGGATTTCAATACCATCTCTATGCTGATGACTCCCAAATCTACCTCTCTACCCCCGAAATCTCAACCAGCATCCAGACCAATGTCTCAGCCTGCCTATCTGACATCGCTGCCTGGATATCTGAATGACACCTAAAACTTAACATGGCCAAAATCGAGCTCCTCATCTTTCTCCCTAAACCTACCTCTCCTCTCCCCCCTTTTTCTATTTCGGTGGATGGCACTCTCATTCTCCCAGTTTCATCAGCCCGTAACCTTGGGGTCATCTTCGACTCCTCTCTCTCTCCTTCTCTGCTCACATTCAGCAGACTGCCAAAACCTGTCGTTTCTTTCTCTATAACATCAGCAAAATCCGTCCCTTCATCTCTGAGCACTCTACCAAAACCCTTATCCACACTCTTATCACCTCCTGTCTTGATTATTGTATCCTACTACTCACCGGCCTCCCTCTTAGCCATCTCTCTCCTCTTCAATCAATCCAAAACTCTGCAGCGCGACTCATTTTCCGCCAAAGTCGCTATGCCCACATTAGCCCTCTCCTTAAGTCACTTCAATGGCTCCCTATCCATTTCCGTATTCTATTCAAACTTCTCCTATTGACCTATAAGTGCATTCACTCTGCCGCTCCCCAGTACCTCTCCACTCGTCTCCTCCTACGTTCCCCCTCGAGTACTCCGTTCTGTTGATAAATCTCTCTTATCCGTCCATTCCTCTGCTACTGCTAATTCGAGACTCCTTTCCTTTTATCTCGCTGCACCTCACGCCTGGAATAGACTTCCCGAGCCTGTACGTCTAGCCCCATCTTTAGCCGTTTTCAAGTCCAAACTCAAAACCCACCTCTTTACCATTGCTTTTGACTGCTAACTCACTTACCCTGGCCTTTATCCTCATCTCTCTTTATTCCCTTTACCCTTCATTGTTCTGTCTGCTTACCTGTCTTATCTAGATTGTAAGCTCTTTGAGCAGGGACTGTCTTATGTGTATGGTGTACAGCGCTGCGTATGCCCTGTAGCGCTATAGAAATGTTAAGTAGATAGGTAGAATATAAGAGCTAATGCAGAGTACAATCACACAAAACTCAAAGCCCTGGTTTTCAAACATGCTGACTTTAGTAAAATGTGGCGGTAAAATTATTATGAGTCGCCGGGATGGGAGGACATAAGAGAAGTGGAAAGAAAGTTGTCCAAGCTGTAAATAACTATAAAAATTCCAACAGATCTTTTATACAAGGAAAGTAAATAAAAGCAAAAGAAAAAAAGAAACTGATATAGTTCTCCAAACAAGTGACTGAAAAGCTAAAGACAAAAGAGATAGCATTCAAGAAACACAGAAGAATGCAAGTAGAGGAACACAGAAAAGAATACAAGACAAAACTTAAGGGCCCTTTTACTAAGCTGTGTAAGCGTCTACGCGTGCCCAATGCACACCAAAATGGACCGCGTGGCCCTTGTGATAATTTTATTTTTGGCATGCATCCACTACACACACCTGAAAAATATTTATTATTTTTGGCATTTGGCGCGCATAGGTCATTACCGCCCGGTTACCGCATGAGTCTTTACCGCTAGGTCAATGGCTGGCAGTAAGCTCTCAGACTCAAAATGGACACGTGGCAATTTTCATTTTGCTGCAGATCCATTTTTGGCAAAAAATTTTAAAATGGGCTTTTTTACAGGCAATCTGAAAAATGGATTGGCGCGCACCCAAAACCCGCGCCTACACTACCACAAGCCATTTTTCAGCACACCTTAGTAAAAGGGCCCCTCAATGAAACAAAGAGAGAAATATGGCTAACAAACGCACAGGCAAAAGAAAAGATGGCTAGAGATGTAAAGATTGATGACTAGACATTTTTCAAGTATGTTGAGGAAATGAAGATTTCTAGAAATGGAATGGTAAGACTGAAAGATGCTGAGAACTGCTATGTGGAGAGTGATGAGGAAAAAGTGGACATGCTAAACAAACACTTCTGCTTTTTACGATAGATCAAACTGTACAATAATCGAGCAGTGACCCTGACTCAACAAAGATTTCTCATGAGTAACCAGAGAACTCACAATTGATTCCGTACTGCACCCTTTATGGAAACCTGATTGCAATGAAGGCAAACTCCCAAATCTATCCAAGTAACTTTCTAGTTGTTGTGTAATCCAACCTGCCATGATTTTAGTTAAGTGCGGGATAGAGGCCACTGGTCTAAATTAGTCACTTCCTGAATGTTGTTACCCTTATTGTTCTTGAGAATAGAAGTTAAAACTGTCACCTCCTGATGATGGAAAATTTCCAGACTTCAACTGACTATTTAACCAATCAGTAATTGCACATAGAAAAGAAGAGGAGACTGTTGTCATCAACTGTAACCAAATCAAATTGTTTCCAAATTCTATCGACTGGGATCTCTCCCCTATCTTTGTTAAAAACGGTACCCAGACTATTGTTTAATATTAACTGATTCCTATTATTTTTAAAATAAGAAGCTAAGTGTGCAGCAGAAAGTGCCTGTTTTGCTATGCTATATGTTCAGACACAATACAGCTAAATGGTGTGAGTTTCCCCCAGAAGAAGCATAGCGAAACAGGCACTGTTGGGGCTTCTACACATACCAGTCTGAATTGTGGAGCACACAGGCTCTTTAAGCTAAGTGTCTTTTGAATATTCATATAATTGCAATTACAACATTAGGGTGGAGGTGGTTTATAGTCAATGATTAAACCAATGCACGTTTATAGAGTCACCAGGGGAGTGATATGAATATCCGTGCTAAGTGATATGAGACTCCACCTGGTTGTCAATTGCAAGTATTCTTAGGGACTTTCTACCCAGTTTATATTTTTTAGTAGTTTATACTTACAATTGGAGAAAGTCAAGCCATACAGTTTTTTATTTCTAGGATAAGTAGCAAAAAAATGTATTGTAATTTTTGGGGTCTTGCCAGGTACTTGTGACCTGGATTGGCCACTGTTGGAAACAAAGATGCTAGGCTTGTTGGACCTTCAGTCTGTCCCAGTATGGCAATACCTGTTAGAGGTCTTTTTACAAAGGTGCGCTAGCGTTTTTAGCGCAAGCATTAAATATGTGTGCGCTAAATGCTACAGACGCCTATATATATTCCCATGGTCATCTCTAGAATGTAGCATGTGCTAAAAACACTAGTGCATCTTGGTAAAAGACCACCTTAGTGTCTTATTGCCATATATTTTACATATGATTTTGTTGTTGTTGTTGTTGGACTCCTGACATTTTCATATACACATTGTTTTCCTATTTAGAATCTGCTTAATATTAACAGTGGTTCCAGGTAATTTGGAATTTTGGAATTATTGGTATTTGTTTGCTGTTCATTTACATTCATTTAAGCTACTTTGACTTTTACCACATCCTCTCTTACAGAATACTCATTTCTCTGTTTGAACACTAGCCTTTCAAAATACTGTACTCTGAATTATGTAGTCCTGTGAGATAGGGGCATAGCCAGACCTCAGTGGAAGGGGGGGGGGGGGTCAAGAGCCCAAGGTGGGGCAGCACAGTTTAACCTGCCTCCCCCAGCAGCTGACCCCTCCCTGCTGCCGCCGACCCTCCCCCACCACTTTCGATCCCGCCGCCACCTGGTATCTTTGCTGGCAGGGGTCCCCAACCAACGCCAGCTGAAGTCTTCTCAGCACCAGTCTCCGGCGCCTTCGCTGATCTGTTTCTGTGAGTCCTGAATCCTGAAGTCTTGCAGGATGTCAGGAGTCTGGACTCACAGAAACAGATCAACGGCGCTGAAGAAGACTTCGGCTGGCGTTGGTTGGGGACCCTCGCCAGCAACGGTACCAGGCAGCAGCAGTGGGGAAGGGTTGGCGGGGGGGGGGGGTCAAAATAGAGGGGGCCAGGGCTAAATCTGTGGGGTCCCATGCCCCCATGGCCCCACCTAGCTACGCCCCTGCTGTGAGACTGTCAGCTTTCCACCATAAGCACGTTTGAAAACTATTCTCTCTCCTTTTTAGTTGTTAGGGCTAGCAGTTGGTTTCTGGTCCATTGTAAATTCAAAATCCTGTCCCAGACATGTGAAGGGTAATTTTATAACAGAGCATCCAGGTAGGAAAGGTACAGAGGTATATACATTATGCAGAGTGTATTAAAACAATTTATCATGCACATATTAGGGATGTGAATGACAAAAAAATATTTAGTTCAGTTCATTTTCAGATAAATCACTTGCTCTGTTTGGTTTTAGATTCTGAATTATTCAGATCATTCATTTTCATTCAGATCACTGGGCCAAGTGAATTTGCATTCCAACAGTGGAGTTTTCCACCCATTTTTATTCAAATTTGCTAGTAAGCATCTGTCACAGAGACAAAAGCACTGTAATGCAACAACAACAACACCATAAAGACCCCATAGCACCAAAATAGTAATAATAATTAGGTTAGTCTAATCTAATCTTGACATTTTTATATTGCCTTTTCCCAAGGACTTTGGACCCAAAACAGCCTACAATAAGGATTATAAAAATAACATATGAATGTTAAAGTTTTCAAGAACATGCAGGAAGTAGTTTAAGCATTAACTAGAAACATTTTGATTACAGAGCTGTTTCTAAGTTTTTACGAAAATGATGGTTAGGAACCACTAGTCTTTAACAAAAAAAACGACAAGTATTTCATACTTGAAGTGCTCCATAAGAAAATGAATTTTCTAAGAACCTTTTAAAACAAACCACCTTAAAGGATGGGAAAACCTAGTCGCTGTTAGACTTTAACATGACATTTTGGAACTTAGGGGTCTTTTTACTAAACTGTGTGGAAAAAAGCACTTAGCTTGATAAAATGTATAAAAAAGCACTTAGCTTCAGGCGTGTCTTCCTCAGCTCCCCTCCTCCTAACAGATCGCGACCAACGGTGGCCAGACATTTCGTTGCCTGCTTCAGGGTCCAACGGTCAGGGGATATCGAGAGATCACACCAGTCTCTTCAAGCTAAGTGCTTTTTTTCCACACAACTTGAAAGTACAGCGTTGCATTTTCCACAGTTGTGATACAGGCTGTTTGGAGATTGTTGAATTTAGATAAGGAGGTTTTTTCATGCCGATGATGAAGCAGCCCTGCTCTATGTGCTTATAACACTTGAGAGCTTCTTGAGGATTTTTCCTCCTGTATAAATCAGCAGTTTTGGAAGTCGGGCCTTAAGAGAACTCCTACTATTGCACTAATATTGCCATTAAAAATATTACCGTACAAGCACTTACCAACACCTATTTTGTACACAATACGTAATCCTGCGATAACCAGGTAGCACGCATTAATATAGTTGCACTAACTGATTATTACATGGATGCCCACTCTCTGCCCCCTGACACGTCCCTCCATCAGGATTAGCACAGTCCCATTTGGAATTTATTGCAAGACCCCTGAGCACATCCCATGGTAAGCCAGGCAAACTTTTGTGAAATAAAAGAAACATTATAGAATCAGCCTAATAAGATAAAACTTCAGCAGGAGAACAACAGTAAGTTGCAAGTGATGAATTACTCTACTAATGGGGCAGTCTGCTTGTGTCTTAGGTCCCTCCAAGCCCAAGTGATCAATGCATAGAATGGTACATCTGGGAACTAGTAAACCATATATCTATCCTGGAGTATGTTCAATGGACAGGAGAGAAATATGTGAAGTCCTTAACTTCCCCAGAGAACTGGGCCAGTTAGTCCTTCAGTTGAGCATGCTCTTCTCTCCATTATTGCCTACAGCTTCCAGAACTATCCAGCAGAAGGTTCAGAGTAACAATAAAGTCACCACTCATTATCAGTTGGCCCTTTCCATGACCTCTCAATGTGTTCATTAAGTCCAAAAAAAAGCCTTTTGACCTTGATTCAGGACATAGACATTTGCCAACATATAAACCTGTTCTAAAATAGTCACAACTAAAATACGATATCTCCCCTCCCCCCCCCCCTTTATTTTTGCAAATTTGTTTGACTTGGCATGGTAGGTCCCTAGAGATAACAATACCTACCCCACAAGTTTTCTTTTTTTAAATAATTGGGAGCCTCTTTTACAAAGCTGCATTACCAATTCCCAATTTTCCTAACAGCTTCTTTTCATTTGCTATGAGGGAATAGCTGGTGTGGTTTTCTAAAAGAAGCCCTGGATGCCCAGAATATTTGAGGAAATTTAGGATGCACAAGGAGCTTCTCATGTTTGGGTAGTAAGGGCGTCTCTTGCATAAACCCTATGTGTGCCTGTAGCCAAGTTAGTTCTTTGAACCACAATTATCTCTTCATAGGGGTATTCAAGCCCTGAATATTCAAGGCTACTAATTTAATATTACTCAGTTGAGTTTATTCCCACTGACCATGCTCAAATAGCTAGTCCACTCATTAGGGTAAAATACAGTATTTGCCCCCACTTTCCATATTCAATCCCATTCCCCTCACCCCCACCCCTACAACCCCATAATACACTATCCATCTTCCTCACCTTGGTGTTAGAAGCAAGTGACGTACCTCACCCCCGCAAACCCATCCCCACCCACAAACTGTAGTAGTGCTGTTAAAGGAAAATGTTAAAAACATACCCAATAGGGAGAGTCAAACATGATAAAACAACGCAACATTGCACAGTGAGATCATTTTAGAAACCTGGCAAACACATGCAGATGCCATTCTGGAGCTCTCCCCTCATGCTGGTAATCTGTTTTTCTTTCGCCCAACCAGAGCTGCAGTTCTGCCCATGCGGATCCTTGGTTCTTACTGCACTCAGAGAAGGAGTCTCCATAGCATGTGGATGCTGAATCCTCCAGCTGCTTACTTGGCCCTTCCGGCATCTTAGGGTCAGGCTTCTTGCTAGTAAACCCAAACTTTTTTGAGGTCTGAAGTGTGCTTTTTCGATGTCATCGTATGGATCGGTAAACTGCAAGCTGGATAATTATAAAATGAAGGTGCTAATAGTGCCTTATAAGTGTGGGTAGGGAAGTGGAGCACCTCGATCACACCACTATCTCTGTCAGTGATGTCACTTCCTCCCCGATTTATCAAATTTTAAACTATATTTTTGCTACTTATTATCCAGAATTTCAGAACAATCCAGTATTTTCATTGAAATTATAGTACAGATAGAAAACAAAGAGCCTTCAAGTTTTTCTCACTCTACCTCACCACAACCTCTTCCAGGTTCTTCCTTCTTTTGTACTTCCCCCTTCCCCCATGCAGACAAAACATTTATTCAGACTGGCTGGCAGGAGGCAAGCATGTCAGACACTGAGGGCCAGATGCACTAAACCTAACGAGCCCACAACTTGCATTTTAAACTGGTTCCAGCCAGTTTAAAACGCAAGTAGTTTACCGGGGGCATGCACTAAGGGCATTTTCCCTGCCACGGTAGCAGGCAACGAAAACGGAATGCAAACTATTCAAAAGCTATTATAATGAGCTGCACTACCGTTGCAGCCCATTATAATGAGATGCACTACCGTTTTTCTGATTCCCTTACCGTAGGAACCCTAACGGGAGGTCTGCACCTCTCGTTAGGGCTCCTGTGAGGGAATCAGAAAGGAAAGGGCCCCCCAAAAAAGGTAAAAAAAGAAAAAAAAAAGCAGGGAGCGCATGTGAGGGGCATCCTTTATGGAAGTACTCTCCCTGCGCTTGTGAGAGACGTCTTTTTTTTCACCGTTTTTCGCTCTGCCGTTTTTCCCCCCTTCTATTTTGTCTTTGCCGCGCCACTTACCCCTCCACAGCAAAATTTTTCTATTTTCCCGGTTGCCGGAGAATCAGGACGTCCCTTTCGATTATGCACCTCTTCCTGGTCTCTTCAGCCAATCAGAGCGCGTTTTGCTGACAACAGCCAGCTACATCCGCTTTGATTGGCTGAAGAGACCAGGAAGAGGTGCATAATCGAAAGGGACGTCCTGATTCTCCGACTGGCAACCGAGGAAAATAGTGAATGCAACTGAGCTACAACGAGTAGCTCATTTGCATTCCCTATCGTTGATGCATTCCCGTTCCCTACCGATTCGCTATGGAATCGGTAGGGAACGGGAATTACCAATGACTTTAGTGCATCTGGCTCTGAATCTAACTCCATCAGTGGGTTGCAGTGCCAATTCCTGATCTTACCCTTCAGTTCCCTTATCCAGCCTGTCTGCAGAAGTGCTTAAGCACATATTCTCCTTGCTGCAAAACCACAATAAAACACTGCTCTTATCATGAGATTTAATCCTGCAGCAGGAGATTATGCATTTTAAGCACAGGCCTGATGGCACAATTGAAGAATAAAATCAGGAAGCAGCATAGCAACACTTTCAAAGCCAGGACTGGCCCTACCTGTAAGCAACTGTATTTTCTTTCAGCCCCTACTTACTTAATGTAAAGGAGTCCAACAATGATTGGCTGCACAAGTAGCCTAACATCCCTCGTGAGTCCCGCTCAGGTTAAAGAGAAGTAAGTGTGCCATACTCATCTCTTCCCAGTATGCTCACCACTGCTGCTGCCCCCTTCCTCAACAACTGCTACCCAAGATTACTGTCTTGGGTAGCCTATAACCTATCTACCCTGCAGATCACAGGTCACTGGACCCTTTTTTGACAAGGCCCCCCTATCCATTTTGCAGTTGGCAGGTGCTGCTTGCTTTTGGAGCACCCTCCAGCTGAAGGCAGGCAGCAGCTGCAGACTGAGGGACCAAAGCACCAGCCTCCTGGCACGTGCTGTCTCTTCTGCTGTCAGTCAGGAGCACTGGCAGCTCTTCACCTGCCTGGCATTGCATATCAGAGAGGAGGGGCTAGTACTGCTGTCATTCAGCAGCACTGACACTTCTTCTCCTCCTTGACTTCAGGTACATTGTCAGGAAGGGGAGGAGGAGCTAGCACTGCTGATTGGCTCTTCTGTTATGAATGGCAGCTTCTTCTACTTGTTCCCTCCTATCTCTGCTACTCCTCCCACAAGTTCCCATGGAGCCAGCTCATCAGCAGCAGAGTGGGCTGTTCCATGGCTCCTTGTCCTGCGGGCTTCCCAAGCTGTTCCTAATGAGGGTTGGGCTGGGCAAGGAGATGCAACCAGACCTGAAGAGGGGGAAGAGAAGATCTGATTGGGAAGCCCGCAGGACAAGGAGCCAAGGAGTAGCCCACTCTGCTGCTGATGAGCTGGCTTTTTGATGGCATGACATCAAAAAGTAGAAACCGTCTCTCCCGCACAGCTGCCATACTATCCAGCTTATAATCGAACGAGAAAAACGCCCAAGTTCCGACCTAAATCGGGAGATGGGCGTTTATCTCACAAAAACGAAGCGGTATAATCGAAAGCCGATTTTGGACGTTTTCAACTGCACTCCGTCGCGGATGCGGACAAAGTTGATGGGGGCGTGTCAGAGGTGTGGCGAAGGCGGAACTGGGGCGTGGTTATCTGCCGAACAGAGATGGGCGCATTTCACAGATAATGGGACAAAAGTATGCGTTTTTAGCTAGAATTTAGGGCACTTTTCCTGGACCCTGTTTTTTCACGAATAAGGCCCCAAAAAGTGCCCTAAATGACCAGATGACCACTGGAGGGAATCGGGGATGACCTCTCCTGACTCCCCCAGTGGTCATAAACCCCCTCCCACCACAAAAAATGATGTTTCACAACTTTTTATTTTGACCCTCAAATGTCATACCCACCTCCCTGGCAGCAGTATGCAGGTCCCTGGAGCAGTTGTTAGGGGGTGCAGTGGACTTCAGGCAGGTGGACCCAGGCCCATCCCCCCCCTACCTGTTACAATTGTGCTGCTTAATGCTTAGTCGTCCAACCCCCCCCGAACCCACTGTACCCACATGTAGGTGCCCCCCTTCACTCCTTAGGGCTATAGTAATGGTGTAGACTTGTGGGCAGTGGGTTTTGAGGGGGATTTGGGGGGCTCTACATACAAGGGAAGGGTGCTATGCACCTGGGAGCTCTTTTACCTTTTGTTCTGTTTTTGTAAAAGTGCCCCCTAGGGTGCCTGGTTGGTGTCCTGGCATGTTAGGGGGACCAGTGCACTACGACTCCTGGCCCCTCCCACGAACAAATGCCTTGGATTTATTCGTTTTTGAGCTGGGCGATTTCATTGTCCATTATCGCTGAAAAGCAAAAAACGCCCAGCTCACAACTTGGCGAATAAAACATGGACGTCTAATTTTTTCGAAAATACGCTTGGGTCCGCCCCTTCACGGACCCGTTCTCAGAGATAAACGCCCATGGAGATAGGCGTTTCTGTTAGATTATGCCCCTCCATGTGACCTCAAACCATTCGCAGACATTATTGAAAACAATAGCAAACTTGTGAGGTTTATGACTGCCTAGGTGTGTTTTTTTAATTTGACAGGGTTTTTTTATTTATTTGAAAGCTTCCCATATATCACCAGAGGTTTTTATTTTTTTTCCCTATGGAGGGGTCCTCACAACTAGGCCCTGAGGTTCAGGCAAAGTCGCAGCCTTTCTTAAAGCTGCCCCCTACAAAATGCAAGCCTTGCACAGTTCTAAAAACAAGTCTGCTGCTTGGAGCACCTGCGGACCGCGGCTCACGCCCCAGGACCCCCCAGAGGTTTAAAAAACTCCTCCAGTTTTGTGTGGGAAGCTATCACATTTTTAAAAACACACATAGGTAGTCATAAACATCACAAGTCTACTATTGTTTTCAATAGCATCTGCAAATGTTTGAGGGTCACACAACATGGTGGCTAGCTCCGCCTACTGCCTTCAGCCCACAGAATGGGCAAGATAGGCTCATGCCGACTCCTATCATAAAACCTCCTTGGAGCTGGGCACATGCCAAGGAGGTTTAATGTCAGGAACTAGCATAATGATCCTATCTGGCCCATTATCTGGGCTGAAAGTAGTGGGTGGGACTTACCACCATATTGGCCAGAACAAAACAATAACTATTGCTATTGAAAATAATAGGAAACCTGTGAAGTTTATATTGTTTATTAAACCTCCTAAGTTTTGCATTCTCTCTGTTAGGAGGGGATCAGGGGTAGGGAATATAAGGGGAGTTTTGGGGGGAGGGACTAGGGAGCTTTCAAGGGGTCTGTGAAGGGCAGTGCCATAGCGAGGGCAGCTGACACCCGGGGTGGGTTGCCGCTGCGCACCCCCCCCCTCGGGTGCAGCACGGTGCACCCTCCCCCCTCCGGAGCCCAACCCCTGGAGTGCGTACTTACGAGGGAAAGCGACGAGGGAAAGCGGCAAGGGATGGGCGGGAGGGCCGAACCGCCCCGACTGCATGTCACTGGGAGCTGCGTCAGCTCCATTGGTTCCCTCTTCCGGAGCAGAGGGAGCAGGGAACCAGCGGAGCCGACACCCCCCCAGCGGCGTGCACCTGGGGTGGACCGCCCCACTGCCCCCCCTTCCTACACCACTGATGAAGGGGGAGGGTTATATTCAAAATGTATTTGTCAGTGCTCCAGCACTTGCTTTGTTATTTGCAATGCTGTATTGTGGATTTCAGTGCTGTGCTATATGCCTTTATTTTTTCTTTTTATATAGAAATATCTTTATTGTCATCATAAGAAAACATTTCCAGAGGTAATGATGACAGCTAGAAACTACTACTTTGGTTCTTGGCACACACTTCACAGCTAGGAGTACTCATAGAATTTGGATAGTTTGAGCAGGTTTAATTAGTGCCCCCTTAATGTTTTTCTTCTGATGGCTTTGTTGTGTGATACTTTAAAGTTGATTTACACATTTTTAAAGTTGCTGTACAGTAGGGTAATTAAGTAAACAGGTTTCCTTCCAAACAATACCTAACAGCCTTAACACCGGTAAGATGATAACTGGATTAAACAATAACCCAAGCATATAATTACATGTTATTATAAGAAAATGTCATCTGCTAATTGCAAAAGTTCAACAACTTAAACTTGCAAAGGCACATCTTCACCCTATTTAAGCAGAATAAGATGTTTAACAACTTGTCAGGTCTGTAAAGAGGAGCGACGACATATTATTGGTAGAGCAGGGCTGGGAATAGATGGGAAAAGCTTTTTAATAATCTCCCAGACTTCCATCCAGTCGTAAAGCATGTGCCTCAGAATTCCCGCAATGTGGCCACAATGATGAGGGCAACAGACAGGCCTTATACATTTTGCATGGTGTTTAGGATGCTCTGTGTTGGAGGAAAATAGAGTTTGCATAAGGCTAGCTGATGAAGTTGGTCTAATTATAGTTTGCCAAAGATGCTTCCAATCAATAAGCTCTGGTGATATTTGAGCATTTTCAGGGCATTGAATTGGATAATGAAAGGCTTTGCATACAGAAGATCCAGCAATGTCTTGTAACACAACAATCCAGTATGGCTAAATAACGAGCTCTTAACTTGTAGTTCCATTATAGATGGCTCCCCATGCTGCATAGCCTTACGTAAAGAAGAATGTAAGAGGCAATGGTTTATTTGGAGCCAATGGTATTGAAGCAAGCTAGGGATGCCAAATGATGTCTGCATAGCAGTAAGGTTTTTTACAGCCTGACCATCACATATTTGATCAATGGACCATATGCCCCTGCTAGCCCAAGCTTTCCAATAAAATGATCTATTCTATTTTCAGTAGTGGATTATTCCAGATGGGGGCTGCCAAACTGGTAAGAAATGCAATAGGCTGCAAACCATCTGCAAATCACATTGCCAGGCAGGTATTCAAAGTTACATAATAGTCCTAGAGTGATGAGGGAATAGCCATAGCCTAAAACAGTGATAGAGGTAGTGGCTGAACAGCCCACTCATTCCAGTTGTAACCATTATGGTGCATTCTCTACTACTTGTGTAGATGCCAGCCAGCATAAACCATATCATTGTATGAATGAAACATTATAGAAGTCGGGGAAATTTAATCATCCTCTCCTATAAGGTTTTTTTCAGTTTTCAACTGGTAATCTTAAAAGGTTTCTTCATCCATTTAAACTTGAGCAGAGTTGCCTCACATCACTTACAGAAGCTCCTGGGAAATAAGTAAGGGGCCATACTCAGAATATAGTTGACTTAAGGAACCACCACCATGTCAACAAAGTCCAAACGGCCCCACCAAGTCAGGGACTTGACACACAAAGTAGAGACAGATTTGGCTAGGATGGATTCAATTTTTTTCTTAGCGCTGATCAAGTTTCATCAGGATCATGGGTTAACTTAGTGACAAGGTATTTGATGCCTGTACCAGCCCAGTGAAGTGAATAAGACTTGACCTGACTTAAGACGCAGTCTGAGTGGGACAGGAATAACAAAATATCATCTGTGTATGCAGTAAGTTTACACTCCACTTTAGCCACACCAATACCGACAATGGGTGGATCTTGATGAACTGCCAATAACAAAGGCTCCAAATTAACAATGAAAAGCAGGTGCAACAGCAGGCAGCCCTGCCTGGTGCCTCGATGTAGAGTGAAAGTCTCAGAAAGAACACCATTAACAAAATTATCTATGGCAAAGTCCCAGGCTACATGACTGACCTCATAGATCTACCAACCAGAAACACAACCAGATCATCACGAACATACCTAAACCTCCACTACCCAAACTGCAAAGGACTCAAATACAAAGCAACCTACACTTCCAGCTTTTCCTATATAAGCACACAACTATAGAACTCACTGCCAAAAGCTGTGAAAACAACCTACGACCATCTAAACTTCAGGAAATCACTAAAAACCAACCTGTTCAAAAAGGCATACCCTACTGACCCAAAATAAATGCCTACACTCTGCAACACAACAAAACGAAAGCTTGTAATGAACACTATATAACCTCTCCTCTCTTTGATCCCCATTGTGCCTGAACCTTAATAGACCACATCACCACCATATATTTGTTTCTCTACCGGACTTGGCAAACGCCTTTATGGTACTATGTAAGCCACATTGAGCCTGCAAATAGGTCGGAAACTGTGGGATACAAATGTAACAAATAAATAAAAAAATAAATAAACAAGGATGTGAGAGCTAGGCTTCCAATATAGGATGGAGATGCAATTTGAAAATGTTGTTCCAATTCCAAACCACTATAGGACAGCTGCAAGGAAAGGCCACTCAATGCAGTCAAATGCCTTTTCAGCATCTATAGAAAGGGCCACTGCTGGGACTGTAAAAAAGTCTGCCATTGTCAGTAATGCAACGATCTTTCATGAAGCCAACTTGGTCAGGATAAATAAGGGTGCCCAGAACTGAGCCTCTCCACAGTTCCAGAATTTTTCAATAAAGACTGAATAGTTTAAAAAAAAAAAAGCTTTCTTCTCTATATAATAATTGGTCAATCTGCCTCCCTGGCTGGCTGGCTGGGTTCGTAACTGTATGCAAATGACGTATACGTAATCAGCTCGCCTCCAGCCTTCCCTTTCCTCTGAGTGTCCCGCCCTCGCGGAAAGAGGAAATTACATCAGAGGAGGGCGGGACACTGAGATAGAAGGGAAGGGAAGGCTGGAGGCGAGCCAAGCTGAGCCTGCCACTTTCACTGACACCGCTGCGACTTCAGGTAAAATAAATGTTTTAAAGGAAGGGTGGCAGGTGGGGGCTGGGGCGAGTCACCGGACATGGAGGGGAGGGGAGAATAGAATCGCTGGACATGGATGGGATCGCTGGACATGGATGGGATGGGAGGGGGAAAATCACTGGACATGGAGGGGAGGGCAGGGGAGAGATGAGAAATCACTTAGACAAGAGCCTTCCTAGGGCCAGTTTCATTTTTGCAGAAACGGGCGTTTTTTGCTTGTAGCAGAATAATATAGGGCCCTGTTTACAAAGGCACACTAACATTTATAGCGTGCGCTAAAAATTAGCACGTGCTAACCGTATAGATGTCCGTAATATTCCTATGGGCATCTACACGGTTAGCATGCACTAATTTTTAGCGGACGCTAAAACCGCTAGTGTACCTTTGTAAACAGGGCCCATAATGTTTGGCAGCTAAGAATTACTGTAATGCAATGAAGTTCAGACTGATGCACTTGGGGTGTAGAAGGATTAAGGAGCTTTATGCAGTAAGAGATGAGAGACTGATGTGCATGGATCAGGAAAGAAACCTTGGTATGCTAGTTCCAGGATTTCAAAATCGTGCAAAAATATTTTTAAAGCAGTAGCCAAAGCCAGATGGATAATAGGCTGTACAGAGAGGGACATAACCTGCAGAAAGGAGGAGGTGATAATTGTCTTGTACAGGTCATTGTTGAGGCTTCACTTGGAGTACTGTATTCAATTTTGGAGGCCATATCTCACTAAGGATATGATAAGACTTGAAGCAGATCAGATAAACACAATTAAAATGTTATGGGGTCAGCACCAGAAGACAGAGAGACTTGAAGACCTGACTATGTATATCCTAGACAAGAGGAAGGGCGGGGAGATATGATAGAGACATTCAAATACTTCAAAGGTATTATTGAACACACAAACCTTTTCCAAAGATGGGGAAAAGTGTAGAACCAGAGGACCTGAAATACGCTGAAAGGAAGAAAATGTAAAAGCAATAACAGGAAATATTTTTTCATTGAAAAGATGGTGGATGCTTTCAATGCCCTCCCAGCGGAGGTGGTGGGGAGAAAACAGCAAGAGGTTGGAATCAAAGTATAGAGTATTTTGACTCAAAGCAAAACATAAATGACTTTATTTATATTGCAACCTGCTTAGATGACATATTGATAAGCTATAGATCAAGAAATAACGAAACTTTTCTGCTATCATTGCCTATATTACTATACAATATGTTGCACTTCAAAATTATTATCTTGGGCAGTTATGAACCTGAAGGTAAGTGAAAAATATAATGCATCATATACAGGTCAACTAAAAAAAAGTGTAACTGAGAAATGTTCCTGGTAAGTGGTATGCAATGATGGTTAATACTAGAAAGGTATAATGTAAGCACACAATCAATAAGGAAACATGTTAGTCTAATTACTACAACTCTAGTTCCTTGACAAAATATTTACACACTTGACAAATCCCGTAAAAATGCATTTCATCTCACTATATTCTGTTCAACACACAAATCATTTTCTTAAAATTATACAACTTACAGGATGTGAAAGCACTTCAGAAATCGTTTAAGCCCTGCATTTTAGTTTAAGTTCAGCCATTCTGTGAGTCCTTTTCTTCTCTCACATTTGGAAGGAGGCAGATGCAGGAATTTGTTAACCACAGAGCAAAGAGTACCCAGTGGTCAAGGTCCAGTCTGCCATGTCTGTGCTGGCATTTAAACAGAACATCTTTTTGGTGACCTGACCTAGTGCTGCACCATCTCTGCTCTATCGCAGACCTCAAAACTGAAAGCTCAGGATCCGTAATGCATGTTCAGAGGGCTACTTGAAAGTCAGCTGCTTACCCACACTTGCAGCTTTGAAATCTATGCAAAAGATCTGTAGGGAACGGCTTCTGACCAAAATCCAATTCCCAGACAGGCAGATCTGATAGATAGTTCATGGTTAGTAAATAGGAGGAGCAATGGAAAACTGAATGGGGTGAAGGAGGAGGGAGAGAAGAGCTGGAGTGGTGAAAGAGGTGAAGTAAATAGTGCTGGAAATAAAAGGAAAATGGCTTCATTTGCTTCTTTGTATTTTAACAGCATGCCTGTCACTGTCGCTTTCATGTACAGCCTGATGCTCTGGCATGTGCACAAGGGAAAGGGCTTCACTTCACCAAGGCGAAAACACAAATGTGTCTTTATGTGGTTTCCATGGCTGTGACACAGTTCGCTTCAACCCCTTCCATTTGCATCAGAGATAGTGAGAAAGAAGTATTAATGGCATAGAGCTTGATAGGATGCAGAGGCAAATAAAATAAAATAAAAAAATGAAATAAAAACCAGCAAGTGTTCAGCCAGCACTTATATTTAAAGGGAAATTCATACTGCCTTGTGGTGCAATTGTTTGGTCACTTGCTTACTGTGTGGTATCAATGTGACATGTCCACTGCACTTTTGGAATACTGAAACTGATATACTGTAGTTTGTGATAATGTGAGGTAAAGTTAAAGGTCCTGTACCAAGTCACAAACAACTCTTGGGAGCCACCACTTGCCTGAAATTTTCTTGGCAGACCATCAGATGGGCAACTTGCCATTGCCTTCCCCAGTCATCTTTACCCCCAGCTAAGGCTTGGTCTCATTTACCAACTGAAAGAGAGTGGATGGCCAGAAGCTCACTACCTGACAGAAATCCCAATGCAGGATTTGAACTCAGGATGAGGGTACACTGTAACATAGTAAATGTTGCCAGGTCCATCCAGCCTGCCCAACAAGGTGGCCAGAGTAGTATCTGGCACTCTGCACAGGCTCCGCTTCTTCATTATTAAACACTGGCATACTTAATCTCTGTATCTCTCTGTCAATGTTGGGGCACAGACTGCAGAAGTCTGCCCGGCACTGCCCAAGAAAATGTCAGGCAAGTGGTGGCTCCCGAGGACTTTTATCTTCACCTCGCATTACCACAAACTATAGTATATCAGTTTCAGTATTCGAAAAGTGCAGTGGACATGTGACACTGATACCACACATGAGAGCTCTTAATTCAAGTTAAAGTATATAGTTTCTGGCACATATAAATGGCAATAAATTTCAACAAGAATATAGGGAAATTATTTTTAAAACCTTCCCACCAATTTAGGGGCCCTTTTTACTAAAGCTTAGCAGGCTAAATGCTAAGTCCATAGGTATAAAATGGGCTTCTTATCATTTAGCACTTGCTAAGCTTTAATAAAAGGGCCCCTTGGTAAGGCAAAAACAAAACTGTAACTAGGAAGGATCAGTTTGTGATAATAATCAAGCTTTTTAACTCAATACATTTTAACCACCAACTTTTGACTACATTTTTGCTACATAAATATTAGAATGAGTAAGAGGGACATCCGAACAAATGTACAGGGGCCATAGGATCTCTTATAGCTATAGCTATTAGAACATACTGGGTCAGACCAATGAACAGTGGCCAATTCAGGTCACAAGTACCTGACAGAAACCCAAATAGTACCAACATTCCATGCTACCAATCCCAGGGGCAAGTAAGTAGTGGCTTCCCCACGTCTATCTCAATAGCAGACGATGGACTTTTCCTCCAGGACCCTGTCCAAACCTTTTTCAAACCCAGATACGCTAACCACTATTACCATATCCTTGTTTTAAAAGTATTTCCATGTAACTTCATTGAGTGTCCTCTGGTCTTTCTACATTTTGAAAGAGTAAAAAAAATCAATTCACTTTTACCTGTTCAACACCACTTAGGATTTTATAGACTTCAAGCATATCGCCCCTCAGCTGTCTCTTTTCCAAGCTGAAGAGCCCTAACCTGAAGTTGGTGTGCGCTGTTTCCCGTGGTAGACATTTTCTACCGCAGGGGACATTCCTGGTGGTAATTGGCAGCACGGCCACATTGCAGCATTTGCCTGATTACTGCCTGAGTAGCGGGTTAGCCCTTACCACCAAGTAAATAGGTGGCGGTAAGGACTCAGGCAGTAAATAGCCGCATGCTCCTTATATTAGCGCACAGCCATTTACTGCCCCATTTTAAAAAGGCTTTGTATCTGCCGTGGTAAAAAATGGCCCAGCACGCATCAATTTTACATGCCCACACTAGCGCAGTCCAATTTTTACTGCAGCTTAGTAAAATGGCAGATTTGAACACATTTAAGAGAGAACTGAAAACACTTTTTTTTTTTGTGAAGCATTCCTACCAGGAATGTACTGATGGAATCTGTGTGGAATATAGGAAGTGAGTAGAATTTTTATAAATGTTGATTACTGATGCTGATGTTTAGTAATAAGCAGGCTAGAAATTTTCAAAAGAAAATAAATAAATAAATTTAGGCCTATCATTCGTCTAGATTTATGAACCTACTTTGTTAACCTAGTGCTGAAAATTAGAGATAAACTAATTTTTTGTCCTGCCTAAGTCTACACCAGTGCTACTTGCTTTTTGTGCTCATTTAGGAGTTTACTGAAATTTATGAGTATAAATTTAGGCATTCAGCCCTGGTAAATTTTCAGTTTAGGAACATTTGAATATCAGGTACAGACGCCCAAGTCTTGTTTTTCAGTATATCATCCACTTCTGAACCACTTCTTTCTGGAGCTTCCAATATCTCCTCATTCTTCCAGCAGCAGCAGGAATTTTTCCCAGGGCTTATTTCTCTCATTTCCAAGTTGTTAAGTACAGATATCACATCTGCATATTCATTACAAGTCCAAAACCATATCAATTGGGAAAGGAAGGGCCAAGCACTATATTTAGAATTACTGTATTAGCAACACTCCATATATGTGAGACAAACTAAAACAGAAACACAGATCTGAATTCCCGACATTTATCCTCATCTGCTCTTTGGTCCAAATAGGACAGAAATTAACCCCAGTCATTCTTGGTCCATCAGGCACAAGCTGACGTGGAGGGGCATTTTGAAAAGGGATGTCCAAGTTGCGATTTGGATGTCCTTGCAAAACTAGGGGCAGGGAAACCGTGCCCTGGGGCCTTTAAATCTTTTACCTCCGGTCACAGCAGCATCAGTGAAAGCGCTGCCGACGTCTCCCTTCCCTTCACGCTCATTGGTTCCCTTAGTGTCCCGCCTTCTTATGACGTCAGAAGAAGGCGGGACACTGAGGGAACCAACGAGCGTGAAGGGAAGGGAGACGTTGGCAGCGCTTTCACTGCCGCTGCTGCTACCGTCGAGCCTTGGAGGTAAAAGGTTTAAAGGCCTCGGCGGCGCGGAGTGAGGGTAAGCGGCGAGGGTAAGCACCGCGGCGGCGCCCTCCAGATGTCGGCGCCCCCCTGCGGTGCTTACCCCACTTACCGTATCGGCACGGCCCTGCTCACAAATATATTGAACAGAATCGGCCTCAGCACCGAGGCATTCCACTACTCTGCTTTCCCTCCTCTGAGTGATTCCAACTACCACTCTCTAGCGTCTGTCCGTCAACCAGCTCCTAATCCAGTTCACCACTTTGGGTCCTACCTTCAGCCTGTCAAGTTTATTTAAAAGCCTCCTATGAGCAACCGTTTCAAAGGCTTTGCTGAAATCTAAGCCGATTACATCTATCGCACATCCTCGATTCAATTCTCTGGTCACCCAGTCGAAGAATTAAATGAGATTCACTTGGCATGATTTACCTTTGGTAAAACTACATTGTGTTGGATCTTGCAACTTATTGGATTCCAAGAAATTCACTATCCACTCCTTCAGCATCACTTCCATTACTTTTCCAATAACCGAAGTGAGGCTTACCAGCCTGTAGTTTCCAGCTTCTTCTCTGTCACCACTTTTGTGAAGAGGGACCACATCTACTCTTCTCCAATCCCACAAACCTCCCCTGTCTCCAAGGATTTATTAAATCTTTAAGAGGATCCGCCAGAACCTCTCTGAGTTCCCTCAATATCCTGGGATGGATCCTTTCTGGTCCCATGGCTTTGTCCCCTTTAGATTTTCAAGTTGTTCATAAACACTCTCTTCCGTGAACGGTTCTATATCCACTCCATTCTCATATGTACTTTTGCCAGTCAATCATGGTCCTTCTCCAGGATATTCTTCCGTGAAAACAGAAGTATTTGTTTAGCACATTTGCTTTTTCATCATCATTTTCCATATAGCGGTTCGCAGCATCTTTCAGTCTCACAATTCCATTTTTAGTCTTCCTCCTTTCACTAATATACCTGAAAAAATGTTGTCACCCCTGCTTATATTTCTCGCCATTTGTTCTTCTGCTTGCAATTTCACCAGATGTATATCTCTCTTGGCTTCTTTCAGTTTCATCCAGTATTAGATTGTAAGCTCTGTCAAGCAGGGACTCTCTCTTCATGTTCACGTGTACAGCGCTGCGTACGTCTAGTAGCACTATAGAAATGATAAGTAGTAGTAGTAGTAGTAGTAGTATAATTTTAACAAATTATACTCCTAGCAACTGGCGATCCTCTACCTTATTCTATAGTTACTTGAATTGTATTACGTTTTCTCTCTACCACCTCCACATCCACCACACATCCTCTAAAGAAACATTTTCTGTTTTTGGTCCTGATTTTACTTCCTTGGAACATCATGCCATTATCTCTTGTTCTAGAGTCTAGAGCTTGCCCTAGAGACAAAGTTCTCAAATTTTGGGAGAGGCATGCCTGGTTCCCAGTACCACTTTAGCTCTCCTTTGGCTCTGGTCACCACCTTTTCACAATGTTTTGCTACCACTAGATCATTAGACAAGATTACCCTGAGGCCTCTCTCCCAGGTGGTGTAAATTAGGGATGGGCAGCAGAAAATTTCTGTTTCATGTTGTTTCCCCATGTGGTTTACAGAAGCATTTATTTTACTTGGGGTTTTCTGGCCATTTTGTCAGTTTTCATTAATAGTGTGCAGTCTTTGGAAATTGCGTGTACTATGAAAAGAAGGCACATTATTTCAGAAATAGGACACACTCTTTTCCTGAAAGCGCATGTACGTATTTACAAGTTTGCAAATGTGCACTGTTTCTGAGATAGTGTACCCTCTTTCCACATAGTATGCATGATTTCCAAATAGTGTGCACTTAACATTTCTCTTACAATTCCTTATATACCATCTCACTGTCTCCATTCTCTTGACACTCATCGATTAGTTCTTCCCCCACCAAAATGTGCTCATTGCAAGACTACCAGGTATTCAGCTTTCTTTTTTTTTGGGGGGGGGGCACCCAAATTATGTAATACCCAAATTATGTAATACTTCATTCATTCGATCTGAGCTCTGTTTTACAATTTTTTGACAATTCTATATAACATGCGTTGCTCTAGCTGGGCCTGTGCATTGACACAATGTTCAGCTTTTCTGTGTAGTACTATTGTTAGGTTTTGTGTCTTGGTTTGAGTGTACGCTTTACTATTACCATTGGAATTCCTATTTCTATCTTATTCTGTTTTTACTTTTTTAAACTTTTTTTATTTATTTTGTAAACTACTGTGACCTAGCCTTAGACATGGCGGTAACATGAAATTTTTAATAAACAAACATTATCAGCAAACCACAAAACATTTAATTTTGTGTTTTTTCTGCTCACTTTAGTGCACTAACCATATGCAGTAACATAGGATATGTCATCATTTCCTGTGTCATTGCATCTTCCCCATCATATATTGCCCCCTTAGATTTCTATACCACAAATGACATCTGACTTCAATAACAGATCTTGAACATCAGTGAACCTATACCTAAGAACATACAAAATAACCCTACTCAAGACTAGCACAACTTAAAAAAATCATCCAGCAATCTAAAACAAGCATTTATCATCAAGAAGACCAGTTCCTGTAAAAATATTTGGAATAGCCATATATTAAAAGAATGTCTAAAATCTGCATAACTGATACTGCAAGTCATTTGGTAATGAGTGACATGTTTCTCGCCATCTAATTTGTTTTATATTCAGTATCTGCAAACTAATTTCTTCTAGGATAACTGTCATTGAGGAACATATAAAGTATTGCCTCATCTATTATGGTGCCAGACCAAACAAAATCTTAAAAACAAATAATGAAAGCTTAAACAAAGCTTGAGCTCTGATCAGGAGCCAGTATATTCTGACCAAATATGGCATAACCCGACCTGTTTTCTTTCCCCCTAGAATCAATTTAGCTGCCATATTTCTGTTCTGAAAGAAGCAATAACATAATGTTGCCATAGTCTAAACGGGTTAGTATAGTTGATTGTACAACCAACAGCAAATGTCCAGATTCTAAATTTGGTCTAATGTAATAGACTAATTTTACATTTAAAAAGACCTCTTTAACCAAAACCAGTGCATCTTTTCTAACAAAAATGGTGCCGGTACTCAAATGCTAGGCCACCCTACAAGGGTGGGGTGATCACTGAGGGATCCACCCCACAATAGTCAGTCCCCCTGCAACCAGTCACAGAACCTATGACAAGGCAGAATTGGTGTGTAGAGCCTGAGCTCTTTCATTAAATCTTGGGGTCCTTGGGTCAATTTTAGCAGACAATGGAAAAGGTGCCGGTACTCAGTACCCCCAAGTACCCCCACAAAAAAAGCCCTGACCAAAACCAAACAGCTTCTGAACTTATATATTATTTCAGTTTAGGGTTGTAACTGCAACTTCAATTTTTTTTTAGATCACTTCACATCCTGTGTGTCTGAAGATGGCATTCAGTATGACAAACTCAATGCTTATTCCTGAGTTCCTGATTATGTAAGATAAGGCAACTATTGCTCATAGTTCCTCCATACAAGGCTTTATATAATCAAAGAATCCTACACACAAGTTAGAATTTGCTTTTTAGTAATAAAGCAAAACTAGTGGAGGATTACTCAGTAATGCATCTCACTGGCATTTGTCAAACAAATTGACTTTGACAGGTGGCACACCCACTTCCGGGTTTTCAGCCAATCAGAAGCAAGGTCACACTCAAGCCGTGCCCATGCTCCACCCAAGCCATGCTCATGCCCCACCCCCTTTGATGATATCACTGGATATGATATCATAGCCTCACCCAAGCCCTGTTCCTTTTGCATAAACATATCCCTTGCCCCACCTTATTTGCATAGCCCCACCACAACCCCATTCCTTTTGGTGATGTTGCAGGAAGTGATGTCATAGCCATGCCCCTTTTCCACTACTAGCTGCCATCTGGGATGGCTTGCATGATGGAAAGTGATGCCAAATGCCCCCCTGACACCGCCCCTACAGCCATAGAGGAATGTGTGCAGCTTAACCTTTATTCTCACAGGAAAGAAAATAGGTATTTGTTTTCTTTTTTTCTTTTTCTTTCAAAATGACACCTTGTGCTTATTTTAAGCTGGATCGTTTTAGGTTCATCTGTTTTTAAGAACAGGCTGATTGCTGAATGACAGCTGTTTTAGATTTTAAAACAAAAGGCTCAGCCCAGACCCTCCTCCTCCTCTTCCTCTTTGCTTTAAAGGGCACATAGACAAAAGAACTAGGGCCAGATGCACTAAACTTAACGAGCCATTAACGAACAAGTAGTAAACCGTGGCATGCACAAAAGGCTTCTCCGAGCCATTTTCCAATCATGGTAGCAGCTAACGAAAATGGAATGCAGATGAGCAAATTAGTATTATAATGTGTAGAAATCGTATTGTAATGAGATGCACTACCATTTTACGATTGCCAAACCGTGGAAAATCTAACGGGAAGTCTGTACCTCTCGTTGGGGCTGCGTGGGATTTATTCGCCTCTAAAAACTTCTATAAATTTAACAAAAAAAACATCGGGAAAAAAAACATCCAAGTGCTCGTCAGGGACGTCCTTTATGGACGTCCTTCACTCAAAACCAAACAAACAACAAAAAAAAAGCAACCAGCTGGAAACCTTTGCCTAGCCACGCCAAGTGTTCATCAGGGCCGTCCTTCTAAAGTGCCTATCATGAATGTCCTTCACTAAAAAAAAAAAAAAAGGACATCCTTGACGAGCACTTGGACATTTTTCCTCCAGATTTTTTGTGATGGTGGCCTTCTACTGCCTATACTGACCACCGCCGGAGAGAATCGGGATGTGCAAGGACGTCCAAATCAAAAAACTATTTGGATGTGTCTTTCGATTATGCCCCCCTCCAGGTCTCTCTCAGCCAATCACAGCACGTTTAGCTGATACCAGTGACAGCTAAACGCGCTGTGATTGGCTGAGAGAGACCTGGAGGAGGGGCATAATCGTAAGAAAAACACGTCCAAGAAGGACGCCTATCAAAAAATCTGCAGGGAAAAAAAAAGTCCCATCAAGGACATCCATTTTTTGTTGCTTTTTGAGTGAGGCAGCCTGTGTCTGGTCCTGCACTGCTGTTCCAGTGCGGGCGACTCGCGAGAGGGTCGGGTTCATCTCCTTATTAGCCACGGCTCCTTCCCCACCTCTTGGTGCACAGCTGGTCCCTCTTCCCCAGGCATAAGGGTGGAAGCTGGGTCACTCCTTGTCTTGCCGGCTCAGGGAAAGAGGAGAGAGATCAGCTGTGAGGCACGGGGTTTGATTGTTTTTTTAGTGAAGGATGTCCTTGGCATGCGCAGAGCAGCCAGCATAATGCTTGGCTGCTCTGTGCATGCTCGACCGGCCGACTGGCCGACTGGCTTCCTAGGGAATAGAGAATGCAAGTAAGCTACAATGAGCAGTTCATTTGCATTCCCTTTCCTTGATGCATGGCCGTTCCCTACCGATTTGCTATGGAATTGGTAAGGGAAGGGCTCTTCCGAGGACCTTAGTGCATCTGCCCCCTAGTCTGAATGCGATGTGCTGTGCCCCTCCTCTCACAACCCTCCTGCTTTTTGTGCCTGAAGAGCTGTTTGCTTTTAAGACATTCTGTATGAAACACAACACAGATCAACTTCACTGAAATCAATTGCAGATACTTATCAAAACTCCAACAGTGAAGAATGACTTTTCAAGAAGGAAAAAAGATCTCATACAACTGTGACAATTAATTAGCGATTCTTCTGCACACAGTGCAAAAAGTAATCATAGATAAAAAAAACCCTAAAATATTTGTTGTTTTATTTATTGTAAGCCCCGCCCCTTTTGCCCTCAGCATAAGGGTGTATGTCCCCGATGTTATTGTTTGTAGTCTAATAACCGAGTGTTTGGGGTCACCCTACCAAGAGTAAGGGGAGGAAGTACAATAAATGTAACTTCTTCTTCTAAAGAAAACAGTGCCTAAGAGAATAATAAAATCAAACTTTTAAACATTTTACTTAAAAATGATCAGACCCAAACGTTAAGATAATTATTTTATTTTTCTCTAACTCAATCAGGTAAGTATTCAAAAAAAATTTTATGTTTCAAACTTTTTTTAGCAACTCAATAATATATTTTTCTTCTTCAATATTTGAACACAAAATTTCTCTATATATACTTATAAAAATTTACTTAAAGATTTCTTTTCATTCTCTTAACAGGGCTATCACCAATACCCTAGAATCTGTGCAACCATCAGATAAGTTCATGCTTTGAAATATTTTAATTTCCTTTACAAACTTTCATATTTCATTTATTATTTTTCCCTCTTTTGTAAGGATCTGATTCTCTGTGTGTACTTTTATGTCTCTGCAGAATTCACCATTTGACCACCCAAAATCTAGGTGAGTATTTCAGTTTATTTTCATTTCATAGTTACTTAGCTGTGGTCGAGCAAATTATTCTCCAGAGAAAAGCTGAGCTGTAGAACTCTTTCTTGCGTGGGGGCCCAATGAAGATCCAAATAGCGTTCTTTCACTTCTTTTCCTTGTAGGTCTTCTTCCTAAACCTAACTTAATCAAATTAAAACTGGAAAGATAACCCTCTCTTCCTGTCACTCATCAAAGGAACTCCTCTAGGTGACTTTTTAAAGAATTTTAAAACACTGTGGCCAATTGAACTTAAACATAAATTTACTTAATTAAAATGTCCCTGTCTTCCAGGCCTAAGCTTTATTACTGTTTCCCTAAGCTAAAGAAGGGCACATCCAATCATCCTCAAACCTAACCAGCAACCCTTTCAATGTTCCCAACAGACACTCCTCAACCCCTTCAGACTCCCACCTAAACCTATATTGTCACACAGCACTGCAGCTCAACTCGCTTCTCAATACAGGGAATTCCTTTTCATAAATTATGTTATCCCAAAATTCACTCCTACTCATTCACATTTACCAACTCTTTATAAACTCCCTTTAGAAATACCATCATTCACCAGTGTAATTAATTACACTTAGCACGAGTCACAACTACTCTGCTTAACTTACAAATTTTCTTTTAAGTACTTTCAAACTGCTCTTTCATACTCTCCACCTCAGACACTCTCTCAGCACATCCTTCTTCCTCAACTGCTTTTTCCCTTCTCCTCTGCTGACCAGCCAGCCGTTTCCTAGACAACAGAGTCTCAGCTCTCAGCAAATTCTAGGGACCTGCACTGCTGGCCACAATGGAACTCTGAGACAACTCAGGTAATTTTATTTATTTAAAAAAAAACCAATTCTATTATAACCCCTTAGGGTTACATTATCTTGGGACCGCACAATGTGCTGGAGTGTAACCACGCTTCACATGAACTGCACAGCGCCACAAAGATAAGTCTTTTACTTTCAATGTCACTAACCCCCTCCCACCCTCAAAAAAAACCTTTTAAAATATTTTTTGCCAGCCTCTATGCCAGCCTCAAGTGTCATACCCAGCTCCCTGACAGCAGTATGCAGGTTCCTGGAGCAGTTTTAGTGGGTGCAGTGCACTTCAGGCAGGTGGACCCAGGCCCATCCCCCCTACCTGTTACACTTGTGGTGGTAAATGTGAGCCCTTCAAAACCCACCACAAACCCACTGTACCCACATGTAGGTGCCCCCCCCTTCACTCCTTAGGGCTATGGTAGTGTTGTACAGTTGTGGGTAGTGGGTTTTTGGGGGGTTGGGGGGCTCAGCACCCAAGGTAAGGGAGCTATGCACCTGGGAGCAATTTCTGAAGTCCACTGCAGTGCCCCCTAGGGTGCCTGGTTGGTGTCTTGGCATGTCAGGGGGACCAGGGCACTACGAATGCTGGCTCCTCCTACTACCAAATGGCTTGCATTTGGTTGTTTCTGAGATGGGCGTCCTCGGATTCCATCATCGCTGAAAAACTGGAACGACCATCTCTAAGGATGACCATCTCTAAGGTCCACCTAAATTTCGCGATTTGGGCATCCCCGACCGTAATATCAAAACGAAAGATGAACGCCCATCTTGTTTCGATAATACGGGTTTCCCCGCACCTTCGCTGGGACGTCCTGCGAGGATGTCCTCAGGAAAACTTGGGCACCCCTTTCGATTATGCCCCTCCACGTCTTTTAACTTGATAGCCGTCGCAAGTGCACAAGAACTAGTTTTTACCTACGTTGTTTAGATCTACTAAATGTCTTCTTTTTTCACGATTATGTGGCTAATGAGAACATTTTGTCAAGACTTGATGCAACCCCCACCACCACTGTTGTTTCTGATAACCGTCACAATGAGATGCATTTTCTCACTGATGTGTATTTCTCTGAAACTCTATAGTAAATAACTGATCTGTTCTAAGAAATGCCCCGTCTCGGTCCCTCCTGGTCTGTGACTTCTAGAAAGCAAGGAATTATATAAACCACCAGGCATAAATCCTATTTGAAAATAATTCTCGGGCAATGCTCTACTATTTTTTATGATATCTAAAGCTTGTTGAATACCCTGTCATATGGCGTTTTGAACATCGCTGAATGATCTTGTCATATCTATATTAACAAAACAAAATTGGTCTGAGTAACTTGTGCCATTAAACCTGGGTGAGGTTCTAGTCTATATATCTCACTGGTTTAGGGTGCCCTATAACATTTTCAGACACATTGTTTATAACCATATCACTCACAGTTTCAGAATTGTTACCAGCCTCATACTCACTAACAGTGGTGTTTACGTTTGAAGACCCGCTCTCTGCATTGATATCTCAGCACACCCTCTTTCTCCCTCTTTTATTGAGAGGGCTACTCATGCATTTTTCTCTTTTCTCAGTTGTGCTCTTCGTTCGTTTTTCCAAATGGCTACCAATCAAAGAACGTATCGCCTTCAAACGTATCGCCTGGTTCACAAATTACTTCACAGACTAGCTCCTGGCTACATGACCGACCTGATCGAACTACCAATGAGAAACACATTCGAATCAGCAAGAACATACCTAAACCTTCACTTCCCAAGATGTAAAGGACTGAAGTACAAATCAACATACGCGTCCAGTTTTTCCTACATAAGCACACAACTATGGAACGCACTACCAAAAGATCTGAAAACCACGAGCAACCACCTAAACTTCAAAAAAAAACCTTACCCGACGGAACCAATATAAACGCCTGGCCACTGAAACACATCATCACTAAAACACAACATGGATGTAACGCAAATCTTCAGTTGTTCATTCCCCCAGTGTGGTTGAACCACAATAGTCCCATTTTAATCATACTATCACCTTGTAGTTGTTAACACCGCAGTTCTTAATCATCTTTCTGTAACCATGTAAGCCACATTGAGCCTACAAATAGGTGGTAAAAAGTGGGATACAAATGTAACAAATAAATAGGTTTAATTAGTTTGACAAATCCCGGTGAGATACAGTACTGTACTCTAATTGTTAGTGCAGTTGGCTGAGAACCAAGCTCCATCTCTGGCCATCTTCAAATCTAAGCTAAAAGCCCACCTTTTTGATGCTGCTTTTAACTCCTAACCCTTATTCACTTGTTCAGAACCGTTATTTCATCATCCTCACTTTAATATTCCCTTATCTCTTGTTTGTCCTGTTTGTCTGTCCTAATTAGATTGTAATCTCTGTCGAGCAGCATATAGCGGTTCGCAGCATCTTTCAGTCTCACAATTCCATTTTTAGTCTTCCTCCTTTCACTAATATACCTGAAAAAATGTTGTCACCCCTCCTTATATTTCTTGCCATTTGTTCTTCTGCTTGCAATTTCACCAGATGTATATCTCTCTTGGCTTCTTTCAGTTTCATCCGGTATTAGATTGTAAGCTCTGTCAAGCAGGGACTCTCTCTTCATGTTCAAGTGTTCAGCGCTGCGTACGTCTAGTAGCGCTATAGAAATGATAAGTAGTAGTACCTAGGTTCAATTCCCCCATGGCTCCTTGTGACCATGGATAAGTCAATTAATTCTCCATTGCCACAGGTACAAAACTTGGATTGTGAGCCCATAAGGGATAGAGAGAGAACCTATAAATAATACGTAAACTACTTTGGTTATGCCATAGAAAGACAGTATATCAAAGTGCATGATCCTTAAAGGTAAAATTTACTATACAGCAGCTGATATTACACAGCTGCACCATGAAGGGAAAAACTGCTTCTCAACTTGTAAATAATGTATCCAGTGATAAGAGGCATTAATGTCCACACTAACAATGTTTTCAATAATATAATTTCATAATAAGTACAAGGTCCTTTCACCTGTCTTATTGGGTCATATCTCATATACCTCATTATATTGATCTGTCCCTATATCTCATTTGTATTAAAAGCTATTTCATTGGTTGTATTTTTAGATTTACAGCCATGAATAGTACCATGCTGACTCAAAATAATCAGCACAAAAGAAAGTGGAAAAGAAACCAACTTCAAGAGATCAGTCCACACAAAGGGTAAGATGCTCCAATAAACAATTTTATTTGGACCCCTCCAATAAACAATTTTATTTGGACCCAATTGTTTATTGGAGCATCTTACCCTTGGTGTGGACTGATCTCTTGAAGTTGGTTTCTTTTCCACTTTCTTTTGTGCTGTTGAACTTTTGTGGATATTGTGAACCCCTCTTATTTTTGCGACTCAAAATAATCATCTGCATAGTCCAGCATCTTCTTTCTGACAGCGGCAACCTGGAATCAGTTTGGCGTACTCAGCATATCTTAATGGGAAGATCCCAGATATAGGAAGTAGCAACCCCTATGCTGCCTGGTTAATAAGCATCCATTGATCTATCTTTCAGAAAATTATCCAAACCTGACTATTCACCAACCACATCCTCGATCAATAAATTCCTCAGCGTAAGGGTATGTTGACTGAACTAAATAGGGGGTAATTGTATAAATAGGGGGTAATTGTATAAAGTGACACCTAAATGTAGGTGCAACAAAGAAACATGCTTAGTGCTAATTCTATAATGGAATTACGGCAAGCCTAACTCATTATAGAATAGTAACACAAAGACACCTTGGCATGCTGAAACAGGTGCAACAGCTTACTCCAGGTTAATCTAATCTAATTAATGTTTTATATACTGCTCTATCCCAACAGGAGGCTCCAAGTGGTTTAGATAAAAAGAAATTCAGTCAAAAGTGAAAAATGTAGTGAGCCACATAAGTGTCTATGAGGCATATTTTCAAAGCACTTTGGGAGGCTAAGTTCCATAGGTTTCTATGGAACTTTGGGAGGCTAAGTGCTTTGAAAATGAGCCTCAAAGTGCTCCAAAATGGAGTTACCATCCGGCTACCGTGTGGCTTTTGCGATAATTTCATTTATTGCGCACGTCCAATACGCGCATCAGAAAAATAGTTTCTATTTTTGGACACGCATATTGGACGCATGCCAAGTGGCATTTGACACATGTAGGTCATTACCACCCGGTTACCATGTGAGACTTTATCGCTAGGTCAATGGCTGGTGGTAATCAAAGATTTTTTAAAATGGAATATTTCAATAACAAACTTTCACAAATTCGGGTTAACATATAAAAACATTAAGAAAAAACTGAATTATTAACACTGAATTATTACCATATAAAATCTGGAAAATTATACATGCAGCGTTAAAGTAATCCAAGCATGAACATGAAGCCAATGAAGTTGTTTAAAGTAATCAGACACACTATCCCACTTCCTCAACAGGAAAATCATCCAAATGCCGTATTCTGTAATAATTGCGGTTTATAATGCAACTTATTATTCACTCCAACATATAAAGAGTTACAGTAATCTAAATTAGATAAAACCAGCATCTCAACCAGAAGAGCAAAGTGATAACTATGAAAAAAAAAGATCTAATCAGCCTCAATTGAGGTAAACAACAAAAAAGATTTCTTCCAAACTTGATTAACCTGGACTTCAAAAGAAAACGAATAGACCAGAATAACACCCAGAACCTTAGATTCCTTTTCAACATTTAGAATAATGCCATTTGGCAGTGCAAGATTCAAAGGACTATCCATTAGAGAATTAGAAAACCACAAGACTTTTGTTTTTACCTGGTTTAGCTGAAGCCTATGTTCCATAGCCCATTTCTGAATTTTTTTCATGGCAACAGAGATTTTAACAGCTGTTTTATCTAATGTAGAACAGACTAGGACCAACATTAGAATATCATCAGCATTAGAAAAAAAATTTCATCCTTACCTAAAGTACTTCCACTACCCAAGCAGCAAAAGTCTTAAATACAAATCTACCTATGCAACCAGCTTTTCCTACCTAAGCACACAACTATGGAACACACTGCCAAAAGCAGTAAAAACTATGCTCGACCACCTAAATTTCCGCAAAGCACTAAAGACAGACCTGTTCAGAAGAGCATACCCCACCGACCCAACATAAATATACCTGGTCACCCGAGACACAACATAACCAAAGACCGTAATGGACATTAACTGGCTCTTCTTCCCCATTTCCCTTTCTAAGTTCCCCCCAACTGCTCCTACCATACATGTACCCCATTATAGCACAATATCACTTTGTATTCATTCATACCATGTATTTGTTCAGACCGCAATCGGCTAACGCCGTTAACGGTTATATGTAAGCCACATTGAGCCTGCAAAGGGTGGGAAAATGTGGGATACAAATGTAGCAAATAATAATAATAATAGTAATACATGAAAGAGAATTCATAAACAAACTAAAAAAGATTGGGGACAAAGGCAAGCTAGTTTGCATTAAATTTTTTAAATATACAATTCTAAAAAAAAATTAAAAGATTTTTTTAAAAATTAAATGTAACAATTACCAGTGTGAGAAGGAAGAGGCTATCCTACCCTGGTTAGGCCCCTAAAGGGGCGCTGTTCCCCTAAAATGTCCAGGGAGAAGGGCTGGATGAGTCATTAAAGGAGCCAGTAAGGGGATGTATAGCTGGAGGTCGCTAGGACCGAGGAGAGTCCTGGGGATAGAAACAGGTGCAGCAGGTTATGGGCTGGGTCCTGTTTGGTCATTAACCACTTAAGACCCCACCAGAGTGTGAGGGAGAGGGGAGAGCTAGCAGCTGAAGAAGAGAGCTGGTAACTGAAGCAGGAGGATCCCCATGAGAAGTACTGGCTGAGCCCTTTGGACTGGTGGTGAACTGTGTGCAAAGCAAGGAAGCTGGCTGGGGTAAGAAGGCCCTAGATTGTCAGGTATAAGAACTGTGTATTACAAGGAAGGACTGTGTGTCCAGGTTACAAGGAAGGACTGGGTGTCCATGTTACAAGGAAGGACGGAGTGTCCAGGGGCTTAAGCTGGAAGATTGAACTGAGTAGGAAGAAATGTTTAAGCTGGAAGGACTGTTTAAGCTTGTAAAAGTGTTTTAAGCTGGAGGAAGTGTGCCCCAGGAAGGGGGAATAAAAGATTTGTATGAGAAATATTCTGTTGGTGAGACCTGACTGTGTTTGCCTTTTGAGAAGCAGGTCACCCTGAGCAGAAAGGGGTAGTAGAATAATTTGCATAAAATCTGCATACTGAGAACCAGCTCACCCTGAGTGAAAGAGGGACGTGGGATCCTGAGGTGGGAGCCTCATCTTCACAATAGCCTCATCTTCACACCAACTAAGAATGCTCAAATGTTAGCTCAGACATCTGAGAATGCTGTAATCCCAATAGATAGGTTATGGCTTTATTGCAACAACATTAATGTCCATAATACAAAGAGGTTATTGTTAAAGTACAACAACAAGAAAGAAGGATCTATTACACCAATAGCAACAACAGAGAACTCAAATAAATATACTGGTGCATAAAGGGAAATACAGGAATGTGCAAAATGCTCTACAAAAAATTGCTATAAAAATTGTCAAAATCAGGGAGAAAAAAAACCTCATAAAGACCATTACCAACAATATTAAGGCTCCCGAGTAAATAAAGCCACTGGGCAATGCACACGGTCAAAAAGTAATCATAGGTCTAAAAACTTCCCCCAATGGTCTGATAGCTCCAACAAAAACATTTTTTTTTTCATCTATGGAACTACCAATGGTAAATATATCAAAAAAGCACTTAGCTTTAGACGCTGACTTCACTGTAAGTGAAGGAAATAACATCTTCCAATCTCAAATGATTATATATTGTGTGCTCTCATTGTAGAATACTAAATAAATATTCTTCAGTAAATTGGCTAAGGTCCCAACAGGGACCCGTTTCACAGGTATAGCTTCTTCTAGAGACCTTGCCAAAATGTCACCTGATAGTACACAATGACTGATGATACTATAGTTCTGAAGGGATGTTTGTTGGCGAAGGGACTGTTCCAGTGTTTGGGACCCTGAACTGAAAAAATTGCCTTTCTGGTATGTTGATGGATTAGCTCTCAGAAAGATGGAATTATCCGCGAGTTTTGAAAAGTTGAACATAGCTTCTGCTTCTCAACCTGTGGGGACAGCACGAAAAACAAAATCGAGCTTCACCTCCACACTGCCTGCCTGCCCAAGCTACCACTTTCCCAATTCAGTGGCTCAATAGACAGAAACCTTGCGCAGGGTCATAGGGGATACAGGTACCTATACAGGCTCTGTATGCTGTTGATGGCTTTGCTAGTCCATCTGAACAGGAAGTTACATCATAAGGGATGGACCGGCAGAGCTGTCAGCAGCGTGCAGAGCTCTATAAACCTGTTCATGGATTCTGTTTTTTGAGCCGTTGAATCTGGAAAGGCTGCAGGTCAGGCAGGCAAGTAGTGCGGAGGTGAAGCTCAATTTTGTTTTTCATTTTATTAAAGATATTTTGTTTTTCTTACTGCAGCTGGGCAGAGGTGCCCAAGAGCAAGTAGATGGGGAGGAAAAAGAGAGATAGGGTTCTATGTTGGAGGTGAGAAATGGAAGGAAAGAAAGACGACAATGGGGGGGGGGGGGGGGAGGGAAGAGACAGAGGGGTAAAGCTGGATAGTAGGTAAGGAGAAAGAGATAGGCAGTGCTGAATGTTGGGGGAAGAGAGGCAGAGGGGTGATATAGAGGGACAAGAGGAAATAAGCCATTACTGGATTGGAGGGGGGTACATAAGAACAAAAGAATAGACATACTGGGTCAGAGAAATGGTCCATCTAGACCAGCATCCTGCTCCAACAGTACAAAAGTGGCCAATTCAGGTCACAAGTACCTGGCAGAAACCCAATTAGAAGCAACATTCCATGCTACCAATCCCAGGGCAAAGAGTAGCTTTCCCATGTCTGTCTCAATAGCAGACGTCGACCTTTTCCTTCAGGAACTTGTCCAAACCTTTTTAAACCCAGATACAATAACCACTGTTACTACATCCTCCAGCAATGTGTTCTAGAATTTAACTATTCTTTCAGTGAAACATTATTTCCTCTTGTAATACCATGTACTAATATGTACGCAAGATCACAATGCATCCTTCCACCATGTTTGTACGCACTTGATTGCAAAACCATGTGCATATTTGTAGTCCGGAATGGCAATCGCCATTACGGCAAATGTAAGCCACATTGAGCCTGCAAATAGGTGGGAAAATGTGGGATACAAATGCTACAAATAAATAAATAAAAAATAAATAAAAGTATTTCCATGTAATTTCATTGAGCGCCCCCTGGTCTTTACAATTTTTGAAAGAGGAAAAAAATCGATTCAGTTTTATTCATTCTACACCACTCAGGATTTTATAGACCTCAATCATATCCCCCCTTAGCAGTCTCTGAGACAGAGGGGCATCATTGTAAGGGGGGGGTGGAGAGACAGAGAAGAGATCCTGGATGGCTAGGAGAGGGGAGAGAGACAGAGAAGAGATGCTACATTGCAGAAGGGAGAGAGAGACGGGGTAGGATGTTGCATGGGGAAGAGAAACAGAAAGGAGATATTGCATGACAGGTGGGGGGGGGGGGAGATAGAGAGAGAGAGGGAGGGAGAGAGACATACAAAGACAGACAGAAGATCCTGGATGGTGGGGTGGGTGGGAGAGAAAGAGAAGATCCTAGATGTCTGTGGGGGGTCCTTCTCTGCTGTGTCCAAACAGGTGCTGCCACACCCAAAGTTTTAAATTTGTCCTTCCACACCCCATCCCACCCTGCCTTAGCCCCCCCCCCCCCCCCCAACACACACACACTTTAGCCTCCCAAAACATCTGAGTCACCAACCACCTATGGTTCTATGGTACATGGAACACAGTACACAGTTTATAGACATTTTGTTGAAGAATCTTCTTTGTCCCTTTTGGACACAGTCTTAGCTTTGAGAAAGCTTAAGCAGTACAGCGTTAGGTGAGTGGGTCAAAGTTACTGGTGAGAATCAAGCCCAGCCCCCCCCCCCCCACCATCTGTTCCTAGGCTGCTACCCTAACCATTAGGCTACTAGTCCAGGCAGAGTTGTAAAGTTTGACTATGAGGGACCCATAGCACTGTATAGGCTAGATATCCAACATCTCTGGCCACCTACAGACCACCTTGGCATGGGATGTGAAGTGCTATACAGGCCCCCATCACCATGCTTAAGATCACTTCTGATCCATAATGCATAGAACCCACATTGCCCTCAGACCACCTTCAGTCAGTGAGGCTGCATATAGGAACAGGAAGTCTGATGCACGTCACTTAGATAAGCTTGGGATGCTCCACTCTTGACCTGCCAGCTCATTTGAAAATGTTATCACATATAACAGCTGCAGTTAAAGGTCCTCTACAAAAGAGTGAACTATCCTATACAAGTAGAGATCAGGGTGAGAAATACCTGTGCCTTTACGATTTAATTAAAAAGATTATTAAAGATTGTGAGAAAATGAGAGAAAAAAACACATCAAATTATATTCCACACCCATATCATAGTCAAGCATGCAAATATAAACCCTATTCTGATGATTTTGGCGCCAAAATGTTGGGCATGTGATTCAGTGATATTTTCTGGTCTGCCAACCCTATAAATAAAGTGCCATTTTATAAAATCCTCATTCAACATGAAAATGTTATGCTCAGGGAGGGGGCCAGTGGTTGGGTAAAGGGACAGCAGGGCAAAGGGTGGATGTAAGGGACAGCAGGAAGGGATAGAGGTGGGGGCAGGAAGTGGCAATAAGAGAGTAGACAGAAGTAGCTAGGACACAACTCAGGTGAATTTGGTATAAGGTAAGTTCTAAACACTCACCACAATTGCAAAATTTCGCCAGTAACACTGTACAGCATGCCAACACAATTTCCAAGCCCAACAGACAAATGCCACCGGACTTGGGCGCTTGTTATAGAAGGTGCAAAATTCCATGCAGATCTTTGGTGGCATCAAGATCCACGCCATTTACAGAATATGTTTTCTGCGCTGATTTTTATGACACTCCCCCCACTCCACCCACTCTCCACCCCATCCCTACCTCTTTTTTTGGCATGGAAAAATAGGCATGATGGGCAAGTTGCACGCTCAACTTTAGATCTTTATAGAATTGTGCTTCCCTCTTTTTGGTGCCGAAATTGCTGATCGGTGCCCAACTTAGAAGCTGATTTTTTTTTTATAGAATTAGGTGGTAAATGTCCAGTCACGGTCCCCAAGGCTCAGTACTAAGGCTGGTACTTTTCAATATCTATGAAGACAATTTCCAAGCTTTTCTAAGTCTACGCCAAAATGACTACCGAGTATTGCTCCCTCCCCCAAGGCCTTGGTGGGTTATACATTTTTTCAGAACAGAACATACTGTACATATACTCTAGCAAATTGATTAATACCCCCAACAGCACCCAGCAATTTAAAAAGTAGCAATGTTCTACGATTGTAACAATTTTCAGTGCATTCTTTCACAGCTAAAAATATACTTAACTGCTTATAACTAATGGGACTCCTAATTTTGCATAGAGTGTCTAGGTGGAAAAAGGGATGTCTAAATAGGGGTGTTTGAAATGTGCAAGATATATAACAAAAGGCTTGTTGAATGCAGATCCTTTTATAAAATATATATAAAGCCATGGAAAACATGTGTATTCATTGGCACACACAGTGGAAAAGTGATTCCACAAAAATACACATTAAAAAAAAAAGTGCCATCATTTGGAGATCTGAAAATATAAGTAGCAGCTCTTAGAAATGTAAGTGGCACATTTTGCAAGCTATGTGTATAAGTGTTAGATCTCACAAAACTGAATATCCAAGGGGAGCCAATTAAGAATCAAAGCCACAAATCTGAAATGTCTGGATTTTTTGAGATAATTATAAGCACAGAGCTAAGCACAAGAACTTCCTTAATCATCCACCCCCCCCCCCCCCCCCCCAAAAAAAAAAAAAAAAAATCCAAACAAGAAGTTAGCTGACATATGAGTCAGAGCAGGTATAAATTTAGACAGGTACATGTTTAAAAATAGATGTGTGTTTCCATTGTCAAATGGAACATTCATATGTACTATTCAGGTCCTCCCAAATCATAATCAGAATCCACCCCCTTCATAACTGTGCTTATCCTAAAATTGCTTCTGCAGGGTCTATATTCAAAGTGATTTAAATGGGCAGGAGAGTCTTCTGTGCAGGGCTATCCAGGGATATTCAACAACATCTAACCAGATAGTGCTGCTGAAAATCCCTTTTAATCGCCTGTGCTGAAACCGGCTATGTTATGGGTGGTCCGGGGGCAGAGTCTGCACTTCTGTGGTCAAGTGCCAATATTCACCACTTAATTGGATAAGGTAACCAGACAAATTGCACTGCATAAAACACAGTCCTGTCTTTGTCTGGTTAAGGACTGAATATTGCTCTTATCGGATAAGTGCCAGCAGTCCACACATACTTGGATATTCAAAGCATGGCCCAACATTGAATATCCTGTCACAAAATTGCTAACCATCACCGGGTGAATATTGACCCTACATGTCTAGGACCATTTACATTTATAAATCAACTTTCTACACATAAATTACACCTAACCATTTAAAAAAGGTCCTCCTTAAGCTGATTATTTCATTCTATAGAGGGATAAAGGTACCTAAGGGCCCCTTTTACCAAGCTGTAGCAAAAGGAGACCGGCGCTGGCATCGGTGCATGTTTTACATGTGTGCCGAGGCCCAATTTTAACCGCAGCTGGTAAAAGGGAAGTTTCGCTTTCAAAACAAGAAATGGCCAGGCAGCAAGTAAAGCACTTGCTGCGCGGCCATTTCAGGGGGGAGCCCTTACTGCCACTCATTGAGGTTGTAGTAAGGGCTCCCACATTAATCTGGCAGTAAACGGGAAGCGCAAGGCACTGCCCAATTACCGCCGAGTACACTCCAGCACTACAAAAATAAAAAACGTTTTGGAGCTCTGGAAATGACGGTGCACTAGGGATGGGAAGTACCGCCAGGCTGCGGTAGCCTAAGCTCGTGTTGGGCTTACCAGCACTTAGTAAAAGGAGTCCTAAGTCTTTGAAAATTTACCCTGAGTGTCATGAGATTTAAATGTTCTAATTTTATTTTTCCCCTATGCAATAAGGGTAATTTATAACAGGGCATGTACTGTGTGCATCAGGAATGCTAATAACTTCTACCTATGTCATAGAGGAAATATAAGTGCATATCTGCCTTTTATGAAATAGCCTCTGGAAGGTCGATGCTGATACACCTGTTCTCATGATTGAGCAAATGTCCCAGTTTATTTTACATATATCTATGTGTATTTTATAACATACTCTTATAAACCAAAACTCTGCCCCAGTTCTGCCTCAATGGAAGTTTGTACATCTGCTGCCTGTGCATGCTTTTACATATGCATGCCTGGCCAATAGCATAAATGCCTAATTTTGCATGTAAAGCATTGTTTTAACTAAAGAAGAGGCTAACACATTAGTACTTCTAGCCACCTAAGACTAAAGATCTTACAGTTTCCTTAAAACAAAATTCATTCTTTTCACCAAGATTTCATTCATTCAGACATGGCAACAAACTCATTCTCAAACTCCAGCCCCTGCCTCTAATTAAATCCAGTTTTGCATATTGCCCATAAACAAGATTCCAGAGATAAACACACACAAATACACACCATGTTTCTATATCTCATCTTTGTGAATGCAAAAGAAGAAAAGCGGTCACCTGATCTCAGTTTCCAAAGGATTTGCAAGTAAATGTGCATTCCTTACCGACAGAAGAATAACCATGTGAGAGTGCCTGGAAAACCAAATAGGACAGAAAATAAGAGCGTAGAAAAAAAAAACAGTCCCCAGCAGTTACTTTGGTTGGACAACATCTTCCATTACTCCCATAGCCAGCTTTGTTGGAGAGTGTCTGATAAAAGTACAGGGAAAAAAAAGTAAGGAAACGTTTGCATAACATACACTAGGTGAGATATTTGCATTAAGTTCCACCTAAAAGTTCTGAGATGAAAACCTGTTTGTCTAGATCTTCCTGGCAGAATACCACTATTCAAAAACCTGTTGACCTTACAGTAGGAAATGGGAAATTACAGGGAGTTGGATAGAAAAGAATGCAAAAATCCTAAATTATATCCTCTTGATAGGCTAAGGGAGAACGGTGGGTGGGGTGAGAACGAGGTAATTCTTAAATGCTCACCTCTTTGAGCAGTTTACTTAACAAAACAACAACAAAAAAGCAGACTGTTTTGATCAATATTGGTGTTATCACTTGGTATGTGTTACAAAAATTGGCATCCTGAAACCCTAAGCAAAGCTTTTATATGTTATTCATAATTCTTGGTTAGCTTGTGGGAAAGGAGGACTGTGGTCTCATGAATGACAAACACCGTACATAAACTTGGCAAGCTATTACCAGTAAAGCTGAACTCTATCCAAAAGGGTTTATTGCACACAGAACAAGGCAGAGCACTTCTTCAGACAATGCGCTGTTTTTCTCATAAAAAGAGTTCTAATTTGTTATAGTATATCCTAGCCCTGTGAAAGTTCCTGCACTAAACATGCTTAATTTATGCTACTTCAGTATGCTGTGTTAAATATTACCTAAAAATGCAATAGGCATTTTCTTCAGTAGCAATTGCAAATGCCGTTGATTGTGCTTTTAGGTTTGTATGGAATTTGCTTTTCATTGTGCATATCCTGAAAACTTGACTGGCTGAGGTGCCACCAGGACCAGGTTTGGGAACCACTGCTTTAAGATGAGCAGGAGTCCTGTTACTGCATTGCTGCCAGTAGGGTTAGTGCTTCAATACTGTGTTCTCAATCACTAGGGACAAGTAGGTTCCCTGGAGTCTGACAGTTTGCTTGTCCCTCACTATTGAAATTGTGATAGTGAAACAGCACCTCCCACTGGCAGAACTGAAGGTGGAGGAATCCTGTTCAGCTTCCTGAGAACAGTGTTTACCTCCATCTACACTCCAATTCTCCATCTTCCTCTTCCATATCCATCCACTCTCATTGCCTTCAATGAAACCTGTTTCCATTCTGTAACTCATTACTTGGCACCAGCAGAGCTTTTTTAAAAAAATGTATGTGACTAATGCTTTACAGTTTTCTTATGAAACTTTGATGGTCAGTAATTTTTATTATTTACCTAGAGATGTTAGAGTGACTGATCTCGAAAAAATCCTGAATACAATTAATTCTCCTGATAGTTTGGACATTTCCAACTTTATTGAAAACCCAACAGGATAATATCTCAAAAAGGGCAATTTTGCTTGTTATTTTTCATAGTGAGGATTCTAAAATGTTGGTTTGAAAGCATATTTCTCAAAGAACCTTTCTGTGGTCAATGAAAAATGATGTTCCCCGATGTTTCCAGACCTGCACAATTAAGGCATAAAGCTTTCCTTCAGCTAAAGCCAAGGATCTTAGTGATAGGAGATTCCTTTTTTCCTGAACTTCCTTCAAGTGTCTGGTAACAACATATGAAAACAAATCCTATGTTTTCTTGGACCCTATACATGTGGAGAAATTTCTTTTAAAACAAACTTTCTCAGCAAGATGATGTTAAATAATTTGTTAACTCTTTTCCTCTGGTTTAAAAAAAGGTTCTAGATAGATATATATTGTCAGCTTGGGAAAGGGGGGATGGTTCTTGATATACTGCCTTTCTATGATTATTTTCAAATCAGTTTACATATTATACACAGACATCTATTTTGCACCTGGGGCAATGGAGGGTTAAATGACTCAGCCAGGCTCACAAGGAGCAGTGATGGGACTCAAGCCCAGTTCATGAGGCTCAAAGTCTGCTGTACTAACCAGTAGGCTACATGTTCTTTTCTTTGTAGGCTTTGGATTTTATTTTTAACTATATGATGCTTCGTTTATGCTCCTATACTCTCTCCTTGAAGTGGACTGGGACATGATTTTGTTTGTATTAGACAAAATTTCTTTTTGTGATTTCTGTTTTTACCTGAGAATGTTGTGATAAAAAAAAGTTGCTACCTTTGCTAAAGAACTATTTAATTGTAGCAAATGTGTAAATGACTTTTAGTTAATGAACACATATCAAACAGTGACTTGACTTACAGTACAGCAGGAGACAATACTTTTCATAAACTTCTGGATTCGAGTTTGACTGGGTCTGAGCCCAAGCATACTTATCAGAAGAGTGGATATCCCTCAACAACTTTGACTTCTGAGATACGTCTGAAAGTCTTTGCATGACATATGCTTAAAGTTTTCTGGAGAATTGCTGGTCATGGATGGATAGAGAGGGCAGAGAGAGGAAATTTTCTGGATATGGATGGATGGTGGAGAGGGCAGGAGGGAATGGAGAGTTGCTGGACATGGATGGATGGAGGGGAGGGCAGGGGAGAATGGAGAGTTGCTGGACATGGATGGATGGAGGGGAGGACAGGGGAGAATGGAGAGTTGCTGGACATGGATGGATGGCGGGGAGGGCAGGGGAGAGAGAAGAGTTGCTGGACATGGATGGAGGGCAGGGGAGAGAGGAGAATTGCTGGACATGGATGGATGGATGGAGGGAGGGAGCAGGGGGGAGAGGAAATTTGCTGGATATGGGTGGGTGCAGGAGAGGGCAAGGGAGAATGGAGAGTTGCTGGACATGGAGGAGAGGGAATTCAGGAAGGAGATGCACATGGATGGAAGGGAGGGGAAGAGAGGAGAAATGCTGGACATGGATGGAGTGGAGGGCAGGGAAGAGAGGAGAAATGATGGACAAGGATCGAGGGAAGGAAAGACAAAGGAAGGAGATGCACACGGATGGAGGAGAAGGGAGAGAGGAGAAATGCTGGACATGGATGGAGGGGAGGGAAGACAGAGGAAGTAGATACACATGGATGGAGGGGAGGGGAGTAAGGAGAAATGCTGGATATGGATGGAGGAAAAATTGCTGAATTTAAGGGCTGGATCGGAACACTTTGAGGGCAGATGCTGAAACTGGAGAAAGGATATGGACAGGGCTACAGATGGTAGACAGGACGCATAAGGATACAGGAGGATGGTGGACATGGTGAGTGAAAAAATATCAAATGGAAAGAAGACACTGCATAAAACAGAAGACACTGGGACCAAAGCAAATAGAAAAACTAAATGCTCAGACAACAAAGGTGGAAAAAAGTATTTTATTCAGAATTTATTAATTGGAATATGTCAGCTTTTGAAAATGTGCATCTGTGATATTTTGCATGTAAGTTTCTATTTTTCTAGTATTGCTACATGCTGAGTCTGACTTCTTGAGGTAACTTTCCAGTTCAGTATTTTGCCTTCATATTTTTTTTTATTTCTAGTTCCTTGTGTCATATCTGTAGTGTCATGTGTTGTTCATGTGTAATCAAGGCACAGTATTCTGCTAGTGTGTAGTATTTGCAGCCCTTTTTGTTTTGTTTTTTTCACAAGGTAGTGTACTGGTGTTTTAGAGCCCAGTATAATTACAGTGCTGCCTTTCCACGCATAAGGTTGTAGCTCGTCCTGTCCTTGGAATTAGTGCTGTTATGGTTTGGTGAGGTTATGAGTATGTTTTTGTACAAGTTTGTGTATAGTGTTTTGCAGTGGACAGATTGTGTGTTGGCCTTACTGAGGTGGCACCAAAACATCAGAAAGGGTGTAGAGCCTAAATCATGACACACTACCTCTTGAAGGATCTACATATACAGTGGTGGAAATAAGTATTTGATCCCTTGCTGATTTTGTAAGTTTGCCCACTGACAAAGACATGAGCAGCCCATAATTGAAGGGTAGGTTATTGGTAACAGTGAGAGATAGCACATCACAAATTAAATCCGGAAAATCACATTGTGGAAAGTATATGAATTTATTTGCATTCTGCAGAGGGAAATAAGTATTTGATCCCCCACCAACCAGTAAGAGATCTGGCCCCTACAGACCAGGTAGATGCTCCAAATCAACTCGTTACCTGCATGACAGACAGCTGTCGGCAATGGTCACCTGTATGAAAGACACCTGTCCACAGACTCAGTGAATCAGTCAGACTCTAACCTCTACAAAATGGCCAAGAGCAAGGAGCTGTCTAAGGATGTCAGGGACAAGATCATACACCTGCACAAGGCTGGAATGGGCTACAAAACCATCAGTAAGACGCTGGGCGAGAAGGAGACAACTGTTGGTGCCATAGTAAGAAAATGGAAGAAGTACAAAATGACTGTCAATCGACAAAGATCTGGGGCTCCACGCAAAATCTCACCTCGTGGGGTATCCTTGATCATGAGGAAGGTTAGAAATCAGCCTACAACTACAAGGGGGGAACTTGTCAATGATCTCAAGGCAGCTGGGACCACTGTCACCACGAAAACCATTGGTAACACATTACGACATAACGGATTGCAATCCTGCAGTGCCCGCAAGGTCCCCCTGCTCCGGAAGGCACATGTGACGGCCCGTCTGAAGTTTGCCAGTGAACACCTGGATGATGCCGAGAGTGATTGGGAGAAGGTGCTGTGGTCAGATGAGACAAAAATTGAGCTCTTTGGCATGAACTCAACTCGCCGTGTTTGGAGGAAGAGAAATGCTGCCTATGACCCAAAGAACACCGTCCCCACTGTCAAGCATGGAGGTGGAAATGTTATGTTTTGGGGGTGTTTCTCTGCTAAGGGCACAGGACTACTTCACCGCAACAATGGGAGAATGGATGGGGCCATGTACCGTACAATTCTGAGTGACAACCTCCTTCCCTCCGCCAGGGCCTTAAAAATGGGTCGTGGCTGGGTCTTCCAGCACGACAATGACCCAAAACATACAGCCAAGGCAACAAAGGAGTGGCTCAGGAAGAAGCACATTAGGGTCATGGAGTGGCCTAGCCAGTCACCAGACCTTAATCCCATTGAAAACTTATGGAGGGAGCTGAAGCTGCGAGTTGCCAAGTGACAGCCCAGAACTCTTAATGATTTAGAGATGATCTGCAAAGAGGAGTGGACCAAAATTCCTCCTGACATGTGTGCAAACCTCATCATCAACTACAGAAGACGTCTGACCGCTGTGCTTGCCAACAAGGGTTTGTCACCAAGTATTAGGTCTTGTTTGCCAGAGGGATTAAATACTTATTTCCCTCTGCAGAATGCAAATAAATTCATATACTTTCCACAATGTGATTTTCCGGATTTAATTTGTGATGTGCTATCTCTCACTGTTACCAATAACCTACCCTTCAATTATGGGCTGCTCATGTCTTTGTCAGTGGGCAAACTTACAAAATCAGCAAGGGATCAAATACTTATTTCCACCACTGTATAGCTTATGCATTTCTTTTTTTTTTAATATTTTTATTGAAGAATGGTTCACACAACACGCATGATAAACCAGCTAACAGCAACATCTAACCAAATAAAGTTTGTCATTCACATCCAGCTTAAAACTTGCGTCCAGGAGAACATTTAGTTACAAGTCTTCGTGTACCATTCTCATTTCCATTTTCTCCCAACAGAGCCCCCCACCATCCCCCCTCTCACCCCTTTTCCGTGCCCCATCTCAGGTAGCCCGTGTCTATGTCTGTCCACCCAGGGAGGCCCGAGCTGACTTCCAAAGGTCTTTGTATTGTCCCAGGTCGGTGGGCTTCCCCTCTGAAGCTGATATACGCATAAATTCCAAGGTTGCCATTTGTATCATGCTAGCCTTCCACTCAGCCAAGACTGGCGGGTCCTTCCTCACCCAGTGGCGGAGCACTGCTTTACATGCCAACAGCAATGACAAAAGGATAAAATGCCTTTGAGGCTCTACGAGGCCTTGGTTCTGAAGGTCAGAGTCCAACCCTAACAAAAGAGACCCATAGGTCCATTCACATGACACTCCCAAAACTCCATCAATGCTAGACAGGACTCCCGACCAAAATGGTTAGAGCTTGGTGCACTCCAAAAAATTATGCACCGTGGTGCCCTTTCCCACTTATCACTTATGTCAGTGTCCCATAACCCCATTGATTTCCCCTTGCTTTTTGTAATGTAGACATCATGAAGAAGTTTGAACTGAGTTTCATGTAGCTGTGCATTTAGTGTAATCCTAAAGGCCAGCTCAAAACAGTTAGCCAATTCGCATTGGGTAAAGGCTTCCCCTAAACTCTCACTCCAATGTAGCATTAGTTTGTCTAGAGTCTGGGAGGCCCACTGCTCTTTTCCTAACTTATACCACCCAGAGAGCGTGTTGGAAGTAGCCGGTGCCCGCATGAATAACATATCCAACTTAGTGAAGGCAGGGAGACACGTCCCAGCACTCAAAGTGGATTTGATATAACATCTAAGTTGATAATATGAAAACAAAAAATTATTAGGAACACGCCATTCCGCCTTACATTTCTGAAAAAGAGGTATATCTCCCCCTCCGAGCTCAACAATCTGTCCCACATATCTGCATCCCCCTTTTCGCCATAGATCCCACACAGAGAAACCCTGGCCAGCAGGAAAATCTGGATTGCACACAAACTCCAAGAACGGCGAGGCCCCCTTTGCCCCCCCCCCCCCAATTTTGAACGCCACCATTCCCATGCCCTACATAACGGTCTTAACAGCGGTGATAGGGTAGTTCACATTCCTCTAGCTTGAATAGCATTATAAACTGTATAGGGGGAAGCCTCATGAGACCATATTTACCCGGGGGCATACCGAGAGGACCCCGTGTGTATCTCATGTATCCAACGGAGTATGGCCGCTACATTGTATAACCTCAAGTCCGATAAGTTAACACCCCATTTTGCCTTAGTCTGTTCCAGTTTAGCAACTCCTATGCGAGCTCTCCACGCTGACCAAATAAAAGAAGATATTGCCCCCTTGTAAAGCCCCTCGTCTTTCCTGTTGACCCATAGAGGCATCATTTGGAAGGGGTATAGTATCTTGAGCAGAAGGACCATCTTTACCAGTGCTACCCTCCCTAAAAAAGAAATACCCTCCATTTATGACATAAAAATCTGATATTCTCCACTCACTCATGCACATTTTTCTTATATATAACCTCAGAATCTAAGTGTAGATACACCCCCAGGTACTTCAAGGACCCCGTGTTCTATGCTAAAGGGAAGTTTATCAGGGACCTGCAAGGGCAGGCAGATGACAACACCATGGCCTCTGATTTTTCAAAATTTATCCAGAATCCAGAAAAGGATCTGAACTACCGAATAATGTCCACCAACAAGAGTATACCTTGGGAGGCCTCATTCAAAAATATCAGCATGTCATCAGCAAATAAGTTGATTTTGTACTCCATGGAGCCCACTCTTATGCCTTGCATGTTTCGGGATTGACGTATTTTACATGCCAGCGGTTCTAGTGAAAGGACAAACAATATTGGCGACTATGGGCACCCCTGCCTCGTCCCCCTTTGTAATGTGAAAGAGGGGGGTCAGTTGTCCATTTACCAGAATTTGTGCCATAGAGCAGGCATAGAAGGCTTGGATACCTATAAGAAATTCTCCCATGATACCAAACTGTGGGAGGACCCAAAACAAATAATCCCATAAAATGTTGTCAAATGCTTTTTCAGCACCTAGACTAGCAATTAATGCGTCTTCCGGTCTCCCCCCCCCCCCCCCCCCCATTCCTGGATTGCGCTCATTGCTTGTAAGATGTTAGTAAATGTGTTTCTCCCAGGCACAAAACCAGTCTGGTCAGGGTGTACCAACATGGGCAATACGGCCCCCAACCTGGAGGCCATTATGCTAGCAAATAACTTAAGGTCTTGGTTCAATAAAGATATGGGGCGAAATGATCCCAGTTGTTCCCTATCCCTGTTCGGCTTGGGGAGCACTACTATGGTTGTGTGTGCCATCCTGCCAACATCCTGACCCCTGGTGCAAAGCACCTGACACAACATTTAGAAGGGACAAGCAATACGATGCCCTAGTATTTTATAGTACTCCGGGCCTAGCCCATCCGGTCCCGGTGCTTTTGCTAGCTTTAGACGTTTCAGTGCTTGCTGTATCTCCTGCCCGGTGACTGGGTCATTAAGCTTTTGTAGCTGAGCCTGGGATAGACTAGGAAGCTCCAGATCACTAAAAAATTGCTCCCTGCGCTCCGCATCACACTGCCCTGTGTCGTATAGAGTTCTGTAGAAATCAACAAAAGCTTCTTGTATTTCTTTCTCCTTATTAGTCAATGCACCATTTTTATCCCTGATTTTAGTGATCACTTGTTTAGGTGTTCTATTGCAGATCATGGCAGCCAGAAGCCGCCCCATCTTATTTCCCCATTTGTGCAGCTGATATTTGTATAGCTGTATGTCCCTTAGGGCTTTCTGGCTTAAAATTGAATTAATCCAATGTTTAATATCAAGGTACTCCCATCAGGCCTGTTCTGTGCCACCCCTTACTAGCTGTGTTCTGATAGAATGCAGTTGTTTTGCTAGAGTAAGTAGGTCCCTCTCCTGCTCTTTTCGCCATCGGGAAGTGTAAGCATTTATCTTCCCCCTAAGAACCGCTTTCCCAGCCTCCCAGTAAACAACTGGATCCACCTCGGAGGGATCATTCTCATCCAAGTAATGTTGCCACTCTTCTCCCAGAAAACGTTTAAATTCTTTATCTAAATATAGGGAGGGGTTCATTTGCCATCCTCCTGGCTGTTTACTAGCTGAAAAACCCATCACCACCCATACCATACTATGATCAGATACCACCCAATCTTCTATATCTGCTTCTCATAGAGACAAGAAAGTATGGGAGAGTAATATGCAATCCAGCCTTGCCTGAGCCTTATGCGCCTGGGAGAAGAAAGTATAATTACGTTCATCGGGGTGAAGCACCCTCCAAATACCTAGTTTAGTTCCTGCATTACGAAGTTTACTCCCCTTACCTCCAGTCCCTTAAGTCTTGCTTTTGGGGGGTTGCAGTCGGTCAGGGGGTCAGCCATGATATTGAAATCTCCTCCCACCAGAAGTGGAGAGCCCTGGCGCACAGCCAGTACTGCTATCAATTTGGAGAAAATGCTATGCGAGTAAACATTTGGGACATAAACAGAACAGATAGCCATACTCCTCCCTTTGATGCTCACCCATCCAGACCACATAGTGGCCCTCCGGGTCTGAAATAGTCTTATGACACATAAAATCCAGCCTTTTGTGGATGAGGATGACCACCCTCCGCTGCCTACCATTAAAGGATGCAGACACCAGCTCTCCAACCCAGTCACTTTTTAATTTTGCATGTTCCATATGAGTTAAGTGGGTTTCTTGCATAAGAAGGACATCCACCCGGTTGCACTTAGCATAATTCAATATCTTTGTGCACTTCACGGGTGAGTGAATCCCATCCACATTTAGCGTAGCTATTCGTAGGTCACCCATTCTCCCCATCTAATGAGGATCATATGAAAGCAATTAACCTATCCATTTCATTGACTAAAGACGACATCTCAGCTGAATGTAACTCACCTTGAGCTACTACTGAAAAAGGTGTGAGCAAAATCCAAATAAATAAATAAAAAATAAATAAAAATAAAGATGCTAATATGCCCCACCCCATCCTCCCCCACCCCCAAATTAAACAGTCAAACTACACCCATGATTTTTGGCCAAAACCCAAAGCAAGGACATCAGTGGGGATTCCACACATGGAACTTACAGGACCTAAATTACACGTATCCCTATCACAGTTACACCAGGTCTATGGCTGCTGCAACAGTGGGCACATAAATGTTGAGCATACTAATTCCAGGTTACACTAGTATTCTATAGCAGGATCTGGGTGTCCAAAAGCCGTTAAAGTGTAAGTTTTCACTCATGCATCCTCAGAGCATTTGAGTTGCCCCCTACAATTTCAGATTTGATTTGATTACTTTTTTTTTTTGTCTATTAGATTGTAAGCTCTTTGAGCAGGGACTGTCTTTCTTCTATGTTTGTGCAGCACTGCGTACGCCTTGTAGTGCTATAGAAATGCTAAATAGTATTAGTAGTAGTAGTAGATCAAATCCATTTCATTTAGGGGCCTTATGATTTTATGCCTACCATTCGTTTGTCTAGATTTAGGAGCCTAATGTGTATGCTTCATGCATAAAATCAGTGCTAAGCTCATAAATCTTTTCCCTTTCCTAAATCCAACCCTGTTGGCATCCACTTTTTATGATCTTAAATTTAGGGATTTAGTGACATTTTAAGGGCCCTGTTTACTAAGCTGCACTAGAGGCACATTAGCATTTTTAGCACACGCAAACCATGTAGATGCCCATAATATTCCCATGGACATCTACGCAGTTAGTGCATGCTAATTTTTAGCATGTGCTAAAAACACTAGCGCACCTTAGTAAAAGACCCCCCTTATTGTGGGCACACTTTCAGCCTCCTAAATATGAGGTGGTAAGTGCTCCTGCATTAATATTTTTGCAGGACTCAGCCAAGTAAATTTTCTAATAGGATGACTTAGGAGCATAACTCTCAAAAGGGCCCTTTTACTAAACCATGAACACTAATGTGCTCTTAGGGGTCCTTTTACTAAGCTGCACTAACAGATTTAATGTGCGCTAATAATTAATCCTCATATTGTATACCTATGGGCTGCATGACACTTAACACAGACTAAATCATTAGCACGTGCTAAATCTGTTAGCGCACCTTAGTAAAAGGACTCCACAATGTGGGAAAAAAAACTTACTGTAGAAAGCATTAAAGTGTTTTGTGGTAATTTGCCTGTCAACATGAGCTAATCACGTGCTTTTTTTTTTTTGGTTTTCAGAAGGGGACGTGTCACAGGTGGGGAATGAGCGTTATCCAGCTAGCACATTTGCATTAGCAAGTGCTACCTAGATATCACAGACTCTGGGGGGTCTTTTACTAAGGCACGCTAGTGTTTTAAGCCCATGCTAAAAATAGGCACATGCTAAACGCTAGAGACGCCGATGCATTCCTATGGGCATCTCTAGCGCTTAGCGCATGCCTATTTTTAGAGCGTGCTAAAAACACTAGCGATCCTTAGTAAAAGACCCCCCCCTTATTGTGGGCACACTTTCAGCCTCCTAAATATGAGGTGGTAAGTGCTCCTGCATTAATATTTTTGCAGGTCTCATGCACTAATGGAAAAATTTGTGGGGGACCTGCAAATAGGAAAAAGCCCTATTTTTGTGCCATGTTAAAAATGGTTCTAGCCTGTGGGGAACCCATTTCTTAACACATTGTAGTAAAAGGCCCAAAGTTAGGAGTATGACTCATTTAAATATCAAGCCCATAACTTTTAAGCACCTGAATTAAAATAATTTAGGAGCCTAAGTTTTCAGCTGAAAATTATGCAAAAATTAAGATCAGCTTTTTTTGAATATCAGGGCCATGCTTTTCAACTATGTGAAATATTCACATTGGCCTTACATATTTTGATTCTTCAGAACACTGAACTGCCTGGTGACATGCAAGAACCATAATTCACCATCCCAGCTCTAGGATACTGCATTTCCTTCTGCCACTAAGTTAACGCCTATCAAACCCGAGCCCAGTTACACAACAGGTGTATTTGTTTTGTGTTTATGTTCCCATTTTAACAATCCCCAAGATCCCATATCACAGTCTTGTAAGTGCACAGAGAGTAAACAAATAGAAAATAGAAACTGAGAATTGTAACTATGCAAGAGCTACTCTTTGTTGACTTGCAGACACAGCCTAAACTGACACAGAATCTCTGCCACATCCTGTTCCAGGCAGCACCACCCTTACAAATGTAAAGACAATGTAGGAAAAGATTTTCCTATCCTATCAAACAAAAATAAAATTGGTATGTAGGGGTCATTTCAACCATGGTGGTCCACAGAACACTAGATCCATTATTGACCATGGTATCCTGATAGGACCAACATTCTGCAAATCCAGTTCACCTGGGAGTAAGGATGAGCATTTGTTAATGGGCATTCAATTTATTAGTGCACCTTAAAATATTTACAGGGCAATTCTATAACTGGGCTTACCTGTTTACTCAAGACTTTCAACAAAAAAGATTCCTTTTGGCCCTTTCCTGTAACCTAGTTTGCTATTGAGATGGACATGGGGGAAGCCAATGCTTGCCCAGGGATTGGTAGCATGGAATGTTGCTACTTTTTGGGTTTCTGCCAGGTACGTGTTTGGCCACTGTTGGAAGCAGGATACTGGGCTAGATGGATCATTGGTCTAACCCAGTGTGGCTATTCTTATGTTTTTACTTATACAGTGCTTTCCCTCCCTCTTTTGTACTTTCCTTCCCTTTCATTCCTAATCCCTTATGATATTGTACATTTTACCTTTTGTTTTTTTCCTAGTGTTTTCCCCTCTATTTCCTCTTGCCTGTTCTTTTTTTGTCTTGTCGTTTTATTAATCCTGTTACCCAATTTTAGCTGATATTGTGACCCGCTTAGATATTTTATAATGACTTTGTGATATATCAAAATAAACTTTAACTTGCACATTTATGTACACCTTGCACATGTAAATGCACAGAATAGAAGCACTTGTATGTGTAAGCGTGCACTTACCATGACATGGTAGCAGTGCACTTAAGCACTATTCTGTTGTGGCATGTGTAAATGCAAGGGGGTATATGCAGGGGAGAGACAGGGATGGACAGAAAACTGTCAGTTACGCACGTCCCTGCCACATGTGTTTGAATGCGGTTCTGCCAGGTCTCTGTTTTATGTATTATTATGTTCTGATTTATGTATTTGTTTTATTTAGAGGACCTTATGACTTCTGACGCTGGCATAGTTGCCAAAACATAGTTACCGTGTCGAGTCCATTTTATGATTGTGCAATGGACTTTGGGGGAAGAGGCTACAGGATGATAATTCAACATCTCACTCCATTTTAAGTTTGAATTCTTAGGTATGGGTGTCAACTGTATAGACCCTTTCTCACCTGGGCATAAACTTTGGTTTAACATAAAATTTAAATACTGTGTAAAACAATATACAAATTTTGCTGGTGCTGCTTTCATAAGGTACCTAGTACAAATATCCAACAAGCAGGAAGAGCATGCATATTTCAGTACATATAATTGAACTAACAGGAAACTGGTGTAAATGTTGACCAAACCTTATCCATTGGTAATCCTGCCATATTGACAGGGATTTGTAGTTTTAAGACATGACCCAAGTCCATGCTTCCATGCAAATGGGGACAGACCACTCCCCAATTGGTATCAGTAAACACCACTATTTAATTTACCAAACTATCAACATTATAAGTATGCAAAGTCCATTAATAAAGCTGGACCTTGTGGGTTAACAACTTCTTGCTTTCTCAAGTTCTCTGGCATTCAGGTGACTACTCTGTTGCAATCTCTCAGGAGCTGAAACAAGAGACAGACAACACAAGTAAACAACATCAAAGAGAGAAAACGTCTCTGAGTCTCTGGAATAGACAACAGTCCACGGAGTTCATGTCTCTGCACGAGGTAAGAGAAGTACCTCTTTGGTGACTGGTCAGATGAAGGTCTTCACTGTCCCTTGATTCACGGTCTTAATTTCCAGCTTGCAGACTTTCCAATCTTAACTCGGAAAGGTTTTAGTGATGAACCTCAAAGGCCAACAGTTGCCTATAAGGTCGCCTTATTATGGGTTAGGTTGGTTATATTTCCACTTATTTCAGTACTGTAGGGTAGGAAGGTATTCTCTCTTCCAATGTTTCCAAAGATGTCTGTGAAGTTTTGAACCTGCTTCTATTGATGTTTGTAGATGTTGCTACTTTTGAAACTCTAATGGTGGAGTAGAAATGGCATTAGTCTTTTGCATCAGAAGCATGGTTGATGTTAAAATCAATGGCAAATCTGGATCAGAAGACACTGGTACTAGGAGTTTGGCATTTATGATAGCCAAGACCTCTGCAAGAAAATTTGTTAGAGCTCCATGTGTCAGTCGAAGGTGATCAGTTTCTAAGAGCATAGCATTAAGGATATGATGAGCTATTTCAATAATTTGTTCCCATTCTCCTCCCATGTGTGAAGAGTGAGGAGGACTGAAGATCCAGATACACTTTGGTTACGTGGGTACCTTTCAATGGCAGAAAGATCCAATTTAGTAGACATAATCGTCAACTCTCTGCAAGCGCCCACAAAGTGGGTTCCATAGTCAGAAGGGAATTGCTTAGCTGGACCTTTGATAGAAAAGAATCTTCATAAGGCATTAATTTTTATTTTATTTATTTATTTGTTGCATTTGTATCCCACGTTTTCCCACCTCTTTGCAGGCTCAATGTGGATTACAATACATCATGAGTAACAGAAATACATGAAAAAGTATACATGTATTGATAACTGTAGGATTTTGGGTGGTATGATAATGATAGAACATAACGGTGTTTCAACAAGTTAAACATATTAAGAAATATATAAGAAATATATAAGAATTGTATAGGAAAGTATACATTAGTAGTAGTTACAAGATCTTGGGTATCATAATGGTATAAAAACATGGTGATGTTTTGGCAGTATGATATAGTAGAGGTAATTTTGGATATGCGTATAGGAGTTTATATTTGTTGGTCATTGTTGTATGCCTTATTAAAGAGATGATTCTTAGTAGAATTCGGAAGTTAGTTTGAAGCATCCATTGACTCAATAACTTCAATGTGACCTGCTCAGATGCTCATGCATGTAAAAATCACAGCCCAACATTTACTGTTGGCCCCTTCATATCTTGTGCATCATGTCACAACTGACCAGGGTCCAAAGACATCTAGCCCCATGTAGGTGAATAGCAGTTCAGTATTGAGCCAGTCTGCTGGCAAATCTGCCATTCTTTGTTCTTGATGCTTGCCCCATATTCTAAGACGTTTGACACACTGGTGAATTACAGAGGTAATGTTATATTTTTCTCCCACAATCCATAATCCTGTGGCTCTGATAGCTCCCTCTGTGAAATGTCATATTTGATGTTTAACTTGCTCATGGTAATGACGCACAAGCAAGGTTGGTATGTGGCAATGACCTTGGACAATAAGAGGGTTCTTCTCACCCCTCTCTAATTCTGTTTGAGTGAAGGCAGCCCCCTACTCTCAGAAGGCCTTCCTTGTCAATGAGGGGTTCAACTTCAGAAGTGGGCTACTCTTTGGAAGGTTCACGCCTTTAGTAATGAATTTGAATTCTTCTGCATACATTTTTTGTTGTACGCAACGTAGAATGGTACTCTTTGCAGAATAATCTCACTTACTGAGAGAGGCTTTGTACAGATGTGCCAGTGGTGACAAGTGCTGGATCTTTTATCAGTTAACTGATGAGATGAAGATGCAATATGAATTAGGTGTACTATGGCTCTTCTGAGCATGACTTAACCTGAGAACCAAGAGAAACGATGAGTTCCTAAGTTGCTTTCAGGCACAATGTTAGTATCAAGAATGGTCATCTCTGGATTAACCTCTGCATCAGAGGGTCTATAAGCTCAAAGGAATTCATTATAGCTGGGGATGTGTGGCCAGATTTTAGTAGGAAATCTGGTCCTGATAACCAAGTGGTTTCCATTAGATGGAATGCTGGCACAGCTCTGATGGCACAGTCTGTTCGATTTTGGTTAGTTGGTATGTAATGCCACCATTCTGGTTGTGTTGACTTCCATATATGCTCAACTGTATTGCTGACGTACATATAACATTTCCTGGTTTGGTTGTAGATGTAGCCCAAGGCGACTTTACTGTCGGTGTAAAAATTGACTGTGTCAATTTGAATGTCTATTTCACTTAGTATCATCTCTGCTATTTCTACTGCCATCACTGCTCCACACAAGTAAGTGCAGAATGGTATGATTAGGTTATGGTGCTAACGTGGCTTTAAGATAGACTATCTGCATCTCAAGCTTTCAAGTAGGCCACTACAGCTATGTCTTTTTCAGAAGCATCTGAGAAGATGCAGATCTTTTTGTGTCAGGCAGTATTGAGTGCTGCAGGGATGTAAGTGGGTAAGATGTGCAGTTCTTCAGGCTCTTTAGAGAATCTTTCCATTTCTCCCATGCTTGTAATATTCCTGGTGGCAGTGGGACTTACCACTCATCAGTACTTTGGGAAAGCTCCCTCAGTTGGGATCTTTCTTGAATGGTGACTGAAGCCTCAAACCCCAGTGGATCATACAGACTATTAACTGTGGACAAGACACCTCTGTATGTGTATATATGGATTCTCTTGGGTGTAGACTTGAAAGGTGAAAACATCTATTTTTAGGTCCCAATGTAATCCAAGGCTTCTCTGAAGCAGAGAGGTGTCTATTCTTAGATCTACATCCTTTAAGTCTTTGGCATGATGCTCTGTAGGAAATACTTTAATTACTTCTCAACTGTTGGAAGCAATTTTGTGACGTCTCAGATTGGCCTCTTCCAGCACTGCTTGTATTTCTTTAACAAGACAATGGCACAGCAGGGTCTAGTTCAGCCTTCATAGGAAAATGTGGGAGGGAGATTCAGGAAGCCAAATTTAGGCTTTCAGGTAGAAAGCTCAAATTTTCAGAAGTGCTGCCTGTTCCACATGCAGGGCCCAAAAGACAGGCAGGGCTCCGGAGTTTCAATGTGTGGATGAGGCGATGGTGCAGGGACGAAGGTTTTAGATTTGTAAGGAACTGCGCAACATTCTGGGGAAGGGGGAGCCTATTCCAGAATAATGGGTTCTACCTTAACCAGGTTAGGACTAGGTTGCTGACATCAGCATTTAAAAATGAGATAGAGCAACTTTTAAACTAGAAACTGGGGGAAGGCCAACAATTGTTCAAAAGTGCATGGTTCTAAACAAGGTATCTTTCAAAGATATCACCAAAACAGGATATCCTGATAGTCAGGTTGCAATAGAGACCATAGTAGACCAGGAGGGGCATTTTCGAAGGGGGAACGACCATCTCTAAGGGCGCCCAACTCTAAGGATGGTGCCGCGAAAGGGCGGGGCAACACGTATTATCGAAACAAGATGGACGTCCATCTTTCGTTTCAATAATACGGCCAGGGATGCCCAAATCTTGACATTTAGGTCGACCTTAGAGATTGTCGTCCTTAGGTCGTTTTTCAGATGGTCGTCCTCGGTTTTCGGCAATAATGGAAACCAAAGACGTCTATCTCAAAAACGTCCAAATCCAAGCCCTTTGGTCATGGGAGGAGCTAGCATTTGTAGTGCACTGGTCTGCCTCACATACCAGGACACCAACCGGGCACCCTAGGGGGCACTGCAGTGGACTTCAGAAATTGCTTCCAGGTGCATAGCTCCCTTACCTTGGGTGCTGAGCCCCCCCCCCCCCCCCAGGTCTGCCTGCCTGAAGTACACTGCACCCACTACAACTGCTCCAGGTACCTGTATACTGCTGCGATGGACCTGAGTATGGCATTTGAGGCTGACATAGAGGCTGGCAAAAAAGTATTTTTTAACTTGTTTTTTTTATGGTGGGAGAGGGTTAGTGTAACAAAAGAGAGGGAACAAAGTACAAGCTAAAGTCCAAACAAAAAAAACAGCACCACGGGCCTTTAAAAATGGAACACAGTTCTTTAATGAATGAGCCTTGACAAAAAGACCCGACACGGGCCGTATTTCGGTGACTAGCACCTGCATCAGGGGTCACAGTGATGACGTGGAAAACTTGGGGAATAACTCAAATATATTCCTCTACAATATATTATTCCTTACCCCACGTCTCATGTAGTAAAAGCTACAAAGCACCAAGGCACTTTCACTTTCTGTATCAAAATGGATGATACAGAAAGTGAAAGTGCCTTGGTGCTTTGTAGCTTTTACTACATGAGACGTGGGGTAAGGAATAATATATTGTAGAGGAATATATTCGAGTTATTCCCCAAGTTTTCCACGTCATCACTGTGACCCCTGACGCAGGTGCTAGTCACCGAAACACGGCCCGTGTCGGGTCTTTTTGTCAAGGCTCATTCATTAAAGAACTGTGTTCCATTTTTAAAGGCCCGTGGTGCTGTTTTTTTTGTTGGGAGAGGGTTAGTGACCACTGGGGGAGTAAGGGGAGGTCATCCCCGAGTCCCTCCGGTGGTCATCTGGTCAGTTCAGGCACCTTTTTGAGGCTTGGTCGTGAAAAAAATGGACCAAGTAAAGTCGGCCAAGTGCTCGTGAGGGACACTCTTCTTTTTTTCTATTATCAGCTGAGGACGACCATCTCTTAATCACGCCCCAGTCCCGCCTTCGCTACCCTGCCGAAACGCCCCCATGAACTTTGGTCGTCCCCACGATGGAAAGCAGTCGAGGGTGTCAAAAATCGGCTTTCGATTATGCCGATTTGTACGACCTTACGAGAAGGACGCCCATCTCCCGATTTGTGTCAAAATGTGGGCGTCCTTCTCTTTCGAAAATAAGCATGCAGGTGTCTTTAAATAAAAAGCAGACAGATTTTCAAGATTGCAAATTATCACTGTAAACTGCTGAGCAAGATATAAATTAGAATAACAACTATAATTTGTAATGTTTATATGCAAATGCCAAAAGCCTAAGAAATAAGATAGGAAGGTTAGAATATATTGCATAAATTGAAAAATTGTATATAATATGCACTTCTGAGACCTTGTAGAAAGAGGATAACCAGTGGGAAACAGTCACTCCAGGGTACAAATTATATCATAGCGATAGGGTGGGTTGCATTGGTGGGGGGATAGTATTGTATGTTAAGGAGGGCCTTGAATCAAGTAGTCTAAAAATTCTGCAGGACACAAAACACATCTTGGAATCCCTATCTATTGAAATTCCTTATGTAAAGGTGAAAAGTATAGTGATAGGAGTATACTACCTTCCACCTAGCAAGGATAAGCAGACACATGTAGAAGGGTTATCAGAAATTAGGGAGGCTAACAAACTGGGGAACACAATAATAATGGGTGATTTTAATTACTTCAGTATTGACTGGGTAAATGTGTCATCAGGGCATGCTAAGGAGATAAACTTGCTTGATGAAATCAAGGTCTGCTTTATGGAGCAGCTGGTACAGGAGCCAACAAGACAAGGAAAAATTCTAGACAGTCCTTAGTGGAGCACATGATCTGGTGCAGGAGGTAATGGTGCTGGGGCCACTTGATAACAGTGATCATAATATGATCAGATTTGATATCAGCTCTGGAGTAAGTACACATAGGAAATCCAATACATTAGCATTTAACTTTCAAAAAGGAGACTATTAAAATGAGAAGAATGGTGGGAAAAAAAACTTAGAGGAGCAGCTTCAAAGGTCAAAAATTTACATCGGGTATGGATGCTGTTCAAAAGTACCATCCTGGAAGCCCAGGCCAGTTATATTCCATGTATAGGTATATTCCAAGTAAGGTGAAGGAAGCTATTAGAGCTAAAAGAAAATCCTTCAGAAAACGGAAGAAGAATCTGACTAAAAATAATAAGAAACATTATAAGGAATGGCATATCAAATGCAAAGCGCTGATAAGGAAGGCAAGAGAGACTGAAAAAAATTATTTTGGAGGCAAAAACTCATAGTAAAAAATTTTTTTAGGTATATTAGAAGCAAGAAGCTGGCAAAAGAATCAGTTCGACCACCAGATGACCGAGGGGTAAAAGGGACACTCAGGGAAGACAAAGCCATAGCGAATAGATTAAAAGAATTCTTTGCTTCATGTTCTGTCTTTTGACAGCCTTGCCTAAGTTACAATGGAACCCTGGAATGGGTTAATGTTTGTTACTATTTCACTGCTAGGTCATATGAGTTAGGCATTGTGTGTAGTCTAGTTTGTTAATGCAACCAATCTTGCCACCTCATTGACAGGCTCTGTTTCCTCCAAATATTTTATTAACTTCCAAGAATACAAATAACAGGAAAACAATGATAGAAAAACATAGGAAGCAAGAAACACAACAGGTGGGAAAGGAAAAAAGAGAAAGGAAAGAAGAGAAAAAAGGAGGGGAAAGCATCCAGGTGTTTAACAAATAAGTCCTTTGTACTGGTTTAAGGTGTGGCCTGAATAGTTTGAAGGTAGTTGTCCAAAATAGACCAAATTTTTTTCTTAGATACTATCATCCAACTTTTTGCAGCCATGGCGAGCTCAAACTTCTGATGCTGCAGGACTGTATTCCACCAGAAATGAATATTCAGCAACTGTGCGTTTTTCCAGTTTTGCAAAATATGCTGTTGAGCAATAGTGAGGAGAATGTCCAATATTTTTGATTGCGGGGAGGTCAAATCAAAAGTTGCATGAACGGACTTAAAAATTACAATTGAATAAGTCAGGTCATCAGTTATGGGCAAAAGTTTTTGTATAATATTCCAAACAGCCTTCCAGAATTGAAAGATCGGAGGACACTCATATAACATATGAGAGAAAGTACCCACTTGCAGCAAACAGTGCCAATATTTGTCTGATGAGCTCAGGCCAGCAGTAGCAAGTTTTCGAGGAGTCCAATTGGTTTTATGATATAAAAAAAACATAGACTGCAAAACCGCTGCAGAGGAAAGAGGTTTCATAACTTTAGACCAGAAACAGAACCACATATTTTCATCTACCACAGACTCTGTATCAAGCTGCCAATTATGTTGAAGGGCAGTATTGAAGTTGTGTGTTGCGTTAATAAAAATTTTATAAATAGATGAAGCTGTGTGCCCAGCTAATACTAGTGTCTGGGCATTGGCAAATAAAGAAGGCAGCCGAGATGACAATGATGCCAGCTCAACAGATGCCTTCACACTATGAGTAAGTTGCATCCATTGAAAGAACATAGTAGGAGGTAGAGAAAATTTGGATACCACCTCAGAAAAGGACCAAAAACTATTATCAGCATTAACAATATCAGACAGATAGAAGACTCCCTTATCTATCCACTCTTTCCAAAAGAATGGAGCCTTATTTATTAAGATATGCGGATTATACCAAAGTGACTGATGTGATGACTTACTGAAAGGTATTGCTTGAAATTTGTCGATGTCCAATAGACATTTGACCTTGGAGACTATAATCTGATTAACTCTATGTGATGGAAATGAAGAAGCAGTAAGAAGAAGCGGTAAAATGAGAGGAGCTACCATGGCCTCTTCCAATTGCAGCCACATGGGCTTGTATTCAGAAGTGCGGAAGAACCATCTGCACCCCTGCTGTGAAATGTAAGATTTATGATAAGTGAGGAAGTCGGGAAATAAAACTCCACCTTTTTCCCTGGTGCATTTAAGTTTCCTCAGGCTCTGTTTCTATTGGTCTTTACCTTCTCCTCTGGGTTTGTGTGTGCCCTACTTTCTGGCCCTCTCTCTTTCTCTCTCTATGATTCTGTATCCATTTTACTTCAGTCAGCTTATATCTTGTTAAACGCTCTGAAGATAACTTGGTTTTTTACCTTGGACACATCCTTATGTTAAGATATAACATTTCCAGAAGGCCAGCTCTGATCCTCTCCTGTAAACCCAGCTATGTTTTTTCACCTGCTCAGCAAAGCATCCACTGAAGCAACTGTCAGAATCATGAAGTCTCTGTGCCAAGAGGCAATCTTCTGAGCTGCTGACTGTGAGTACATTGTTGTGTTATTCAATAAAGAAAATATCAGAAAAGAAAGAGACTTCAGGTGTGCTGGTATGACAAGGTTAACTGCAAGATACTGAGACTTTCAAGTAACAGGTTTTAGGAGATTTGTACACTTCGGTCTTCATCGAGGAAGATTTGGGAGAGATACGGGTGCCAGAAATGGTATTCAAAGATGACAAGTCAGAGAAACTGAATCAATTCTCTGTAATCCTGGAAAATGTAATGGGGCAATTTGGCAAACTGAAGAGTAGCTAATCACCTGGACTGGATAGAATTCATCCCAGAATACTGATAGAATTGAAAAACGAACTTGCAGGACTATTGTTAGCAGTGCTTTTTTTGTAGAAAAAAAGGTGCCGGTACTTATTATGGGCGGGGTCACCACATATGGCTCCACAGCTTTTATAGCCACACCCACATTAGCCACACCCCTTATACCAGCCATGGCGCATATAAACAGACATCCTTGAAAATATTATACTAGTATAGGAGAAAAAAATAACATGATTTTTTTTCATTATAAACTAGTAAAAGAGGCCCGTTTCAGAGCAAATGAAACAAGCGCTAGAAAGGTTTTCGTCGCCAACACCCCCCCTCCCTCCCTGCCCAACCCCTTCGTGTTCTGCCATTGCTCGACCCCAACGTCATGACGTTTGACGCGAGGGCGGGGCCTGGAGCAATTTCCCCCCCCCCCCCCACCGCCGCCTCCTCACTGCCAACCCCTTCATTGTTCTGCCATTGCTCCACCCTCGAGGGCGGGGCCCAGAGCGATTTTGGTGGCTTCACCACCACGAACCTTCCAACCTTTTTGAAGGAAGTCAAGGCTTGGCTTCACTGACATCAGTGTCCTCAGAACATTGAGGGTGAGTTTTATTATAGTAGATACTTTCTGTAAGCTGTTACAGCTCCAGTATACCCAGTGCAAACTAAGACAGCAGATGTGAATTCTCAAATTGGACATATTCCAAACACTAAAATGAAAATAAAATGATTTTTTCTACCTTTCTTGTCTGGTGACTTTGTTTTTCTATTCATATTGATCCCAGACTCTGATTCTGCTGCTCTCTATCTGTTCTCTTAACTCTGTTTCCAGGGCTTCCTTTCCATTTATTTCTTTACTTTCCTCCTTTCTTCTTCATTTCTTCCCTACATCCATAAGAAAATGCTGGGTCCTCCTCCGTAGAATTGACTGGAGGAGGTATATTGTGGATCCAGCTTTTGCCTATTTTCTGCATCCATGTGCAGTTTTTCTCCTCTCTTCCCTTTCCCTCATCTCCATCCATGTGCATCTTCTTTTTTCTTTCCTCCCCTCCATCCATGTTCTGCACTTCTCCTCTCTCTTCTCTCCCCTTTAAAGCAATAATTCTCTCTCCCCTCTCCTCCATCCAAGACCATCATTTCTCCTCTCTCCCCGCCAGCTCCTCCATCCATCCATTTCCAGCATTTCTCCTCTCTCCCCTGCCCTCCCCTCCCATATCCAACAATTCTCCTCTCTCCCCTTACCTCCCCTCTCATCCATGTCCAACGATTCGCCTCTCTCCCCTGCCCTCTCCTTCCATCCATGTCCAGCGAATCTCTCTTTGCTGACCTACCCTCACATCCATGTCCAGCATGTCTCCTCTCTCCTCTGCCCTCCCCTCTCATCCATGTGCAGCGATTCTCCTCTGCCCCATCCTCCCCTGCCATCCATGTCCAGCGATTCTCCTCTCCCCTGCCTTCTCCTCCCATCAATGTCCAGTGATTCTCCTCTCCCCTGCCCTCCCATCCTATCCATGTCCAGCAATTCTTCTCTCTCCCCTGCCCTCCCCTCCCATCCATGTCCAGCAATTCTCTCTTCCCTGCCCTCCCCTCCATGTCCAGCATGTCTCCTCTCTCCCCTGCCGTCCCCTCTCATCCATGCCCAGTGATTATCCTCTCTCCCCTGCCCTCCCCTGTCCATGTCCAGCAATTCTCTCTTCCCTGCCCTCCTCTCCCCTCCATGTCTAATGATTCTCCTCTCTCCCCTGCTCTCCAAATCCAACGAATCTCTCTTCACTGACCTCCCCTCCCCTCCATGTCCAGTATGTCTCCTCTGCCCCCTGCCCTCCCCTCTCATCCATGTCCAGCAATTCTCTCTTCCCTGCCCTCCTCTCCCCTCCCCTCCATGTCCAGTATGTCTCCTCTCCCCCTGCCCTCCCCTCCATGTCCAGCAATTCTCTCTCCCCTGCCCTCCCCCCTCCATGTCCAGCGTATCTCCTCTCTCCCCTGCCCTCCCCTCATCCATGCCCAGCAATTCTCCTCTCTCCCCTGCCCATGTCCAGTATGTCTCCTCTCCCCCTGCCCTCCCCTCCATGTCCAGCAATTCTCTCTCCCCTGCCCTCCCCCCTCCATGTCCAGCGTATCTCCTCTCTCCCCTGCCCTCCCCTCATCCATGCCCAGCAATTATCCTCTCTCCCCTGCCCATGTCCAGCATGTCTCCTCTCCCCCCCTGCCCTCCCCTCCATGTCCAGTGATTCTCCTCTCTCCCCTGCCCTCCCCTCCATGTCCAGCAATTCTCTCTCCCTTCCCCTGCCCTCCATGTCCAGCATGTCGCCTGTCTCCCCTGCCCTCCCCTCCAAGTCGCAGTGAACTGGAAGTGAAGGCAGCAGTGCTCACTGAGGCAGGCACGCAGGCAGGTTTGTCTCCTCTCTAGTCACTTTCCTCTCAGTGCGTCCTGCTATCGAAGGCGGGAAGCGCTGAGAGGGAAGCATGAGACTGGGCATCCAAATGACAGTTGACATTTAATGTGAGCAAGTGCAAAGTGATGCATGTGGGAAAGAAGAACCCAAACTATAGCCACATTAGGAGTCACCAACCAGGAAAGGGATCTAGGTGTCATCCTTGATGATATGTTGAATCCCTTGCTCAATATGCAGCGTCAGCTAAGAAAGCAAAAAGGTATTAATAGGAAAGGTTTGGGAAACAAAAATGAGGACATTATAATGCATTTGTATCGCTCCATGGTGCTACCACACCTCAAATTCTGTGTGCAATTCTAGTCACCGCCTCTCAAAAAAGATATAATGAAATTAGAAAAGGTACAGAGAAGGGAGACGAAAATGATAATAGGGATTGGGCGATTTCCCTATGACGAAAGGCTAAAGCAGCTAGGGCTCTTCAGCTTAGAGAAGAGATGGTTGAGGGGTGATATGATAGAGGTCTATAAAATAATGAGTGGAGTGGAACAAGTAGATGTGAATCATTTGTTTACTGTTTCCAAAAATACTAGGACTAGGGGGCATGCAATGAAGCTACAAAGTAGTAAATTTAAAACAAATCAGAAAAAATATTTCTTCATACAATGTGTAATTAAACTCTAGAATTCATTGCCAGAGAATGTGGTAAGAGCAGTTAGCTTAGCAGGGTTTTAAAAAGGTTTGGATATTTTCCTAAAAGAAAAGTCCATAACACATTATTAAGATGGACTTGGGGAAAATCCACTATTTATTTCTAGGATAAGCAGCATGAAATGTGCTGTACTGTTTTGGGATCTTGCCAGGTACTTGTGACCTGGATTGGCCACTGTTGAAACAAGATGCTGGACTTCATGGACTTTTGTTCTGTCCCAGTATGCAACACGTATGTTCTTATGTTCTCCTACGGTAGGTAAGGCCTTCAAACCATCGTTGACATCAAAAACTCTTTCGATAAAGCAGTCTGGCATCTGTGCCATATTCTCTTCTCCGTCTTGGACTGTTCTTCTAAGCCCATAGATTGCCACTGCCAGTGGTAGACTGTTACCAAAGATGTGAACTCTCATTCTGTGTTCCACAGTATCCTGGTTGATGCTGTTGTCACGGTACCACAGGAATCTCAAGTAGTTTCTGTAGTCGGGGTGTATGACAAAGCAGTAGAACATTTTTTTAGATATCCACTATTATGGCGATGGGTTCTTAAGTGAATCAAGACTCCTAACAAGCTGTTGATAATGTCAGGCCTAGAAAGCAGACCATTTTGAGTGAAATTCCTTGAAATTGAGCACTGGAATTAAACACAATCCTGATATGGCCTGGTTTTTGTGGGTGATACACACTAAAGATGTGTTTTATTATGTATGTGTTGAGTTGTTCACTGCTCTGGATAAGGGCAGTATATATATGGAATTTAAAAAAATGAAATGAAATAAAGGTATATAAGTACCAACATTCTTCTTTGTCTTTTAATGATGAAGCTAGTTGTGCATAACCATTATCCAGCATGTTTTGCATGAATGTTATAAAGTGCCATTTTGTCTCTGGTTTCCTTCTTAGAGTCTTTTGCAATGAAGTAAGTCAAGAGAGAGCTTGATGTCTGTTATTGGGGAGTCGTGATCTGGTCATAACGAAATGGTAGAGCTGCCCAACTGTTTGACTCATCTTTGTAAAATTCTTATTCGTGATTCTCTAAAATTCTCTGTCTTCTACTGTAAGAATCAGTTTGCCATCATCCTTGATAACTTGGAACACTGAATTCCCCAGATGTTCTTCTAAATCTGGTGGAGAGGCATTCTGGACTGATGGTTGAGCCAGGGTCTGGTTCTTCACAACTGGAAACCCTCCTTTTCATGAAGATAGTTATTGCAAGGCTTGACCAAGGTGGTATGTCAATTCTCCAAGATGCACGTTTTGTATACATCTACACTTGATCTCCTCAATTTTTTTAAGGCAGACATCACCTACTTTCACCGATCCCAAGGTGAGTCGGTAGGCATATGGAGCTTTGGGTGGACCTGCACGTGAATCATGATTTCTGATAAATGTTGGTACATCTGTTCCCAATAAAACTAAGATCTTGGCATTTGGGTCCAATGGCTGCAGATACTTAGCTATAGGTTACAAATAAGGGTGGTGATGTACAACCTCTGGTATGAGAATTTTCTCCCTATTATCAGATATTTGATTACATTCAATGAGTCGATAGATGGGTCTTGTTGTTGCCATCCATCACTTCTATTACCTATCCACTTGTTCTTCTCCCTGTCCTCCTTGTCATCCTTGTACATGTCTTAAGGTTGTAAAGACAGTGATATCCATGGATGTCAAAAAAGTCAAAGATTTCTGTCCTTGCCAGGGACTGATTACTCTGCTTACCTATGATGACATACATCTTTACTGCCTTTTCTGTTTTTTCTTTTGGATATACTTTAGCTATACATATCTTGGTGCATGACCTTCCACTGTGACCTCCTCCACACACTTGTGTACAGTTTGGAGTAACGTTCGGTGGTGATGCTTGTTCTGCCTCCTCCCTGCTGTGGCTTAATTCTGAGACTGGGGTTCCTGGAGAAGCAGGCATACTCTAGTCATAGTGTAAGATGCTGACATGCTGGGCACTATTGCACTACTTTACAGTCTTTAGCCATATGCTTGGATGTAGGGCAACATTTGTAACAAATTTTGTACTTTTTCAACAGTAATTTACACTCTCTCAAAGGTTTCTCCCTAAACCCTCACATTCTTGAAAGGACGAGGTTTCTTATGTATAGGATACTATCGGTCTGGATCCTCTACTTTCTCTGTAGTAGAAGACTATCAGTGGGGTTGCTGTGGGCGACACATCTGTCATGTGTACAACTATAGGCTTCCTGGTGTTGCTGTACTTCCTGACTGTCCTTTCATTCAGGATGCAGCCTGTCTTGCCTGCTTCATGTACATCAAACCTGAAGCTGGGATCATTTCTCCACTTTGCCAAATCTCGGAAAAACTTCACGAAGACCGTAAAGGGAGGAAATGTCTCTTGGTTGTTCTCTTTATACTTTGTGCCTAATGGAAGTTTTGGATCAGCTTTGATTGCTTCCAGTTCCTGAAGGAGATCTAGTTCTTGTAACTTGTCATTATCTTTCCTTGTAACCTTTGGGAAATTCCTTATTCTCTTTATCAGTGCCTTTTGGATAGCTTCTGGGCTGCCATAGTGCTAGTCACGGCTTTCCCATATTTCTTTCAAACCTTTGGCAGGGCCATGCAAATATGCATCCTTTAGTCTGTTTACATGATCAGATAACTCGGTTCCCAGACATTTTATTATCAGGTTCATTTTTTACTTTGGGGTGGGCTTCATAATTGCTATTGCATGCTTAAAGTCAGATTTCCATCTGTATACTTTTCAGGGCAGTTATTGAACTGGGTAAGCCCCATGTTCATCATCTTTTTATGAGCCATATATATTGCTAGATCTTTTCTCTTTGACGTTTCTAGAATGATGGCAGTAGGTATCTATGGCTGGCTCTTTGCTGTAATTTGTTTAGAGTCAGGTATAGAGTGTGACTGGTTGGGTGCCTCTTGCTTAATCATTGTGTATTTAGCAGGGTGCAACAGCTCAACTTTTATTTGGGCCCAATTCCTGTGTGGCACCAGAGTCTGTGGTTGAAATGAAGTGTTTCTCTCGGTGTGCTTTCCTAGAGCAAGACTCAATAGTAGTGCATGTGTATGCATGCCAGCGGGTGGATCACCTTGGTGACAGTTCGCCTACGTGGCATGCTTTGCCTTAGGCTTGCTTCTTTCAGATATGTAAGATTCTGGTGTGCAGAATCTAATGACTTTTCTGAGTCAGACGGTGACTGTGCACTCCTGTGTGCTAGAGTATGAGCCTTCACATAGGCTACAGTTCACTTTTCACGATCTTCAAAAGCAATGTGGCTAAGCTGGCTCTCCCCACCATCCTGCTTTGTGGCTACTTCAGATGCCTTTTTTTTTATACAGCACTTGTCTGATTCACTGGGACTTATAGTCCCACCACCCTCCCCACACCCACCCTCCCCAGGTTGTCTAGTCATATATAGACAAATCAAAAATCATCAGCTTTTCTCCTCAGTCATACACAGGCAATCTTGCAGACTATTAACCCTATCATAGTATATCTGTTCATACCCATTCCAACCACTCAAGATGACTTTTATCCTCTGTAATAATTGTGGTGCTTTCGTTCCAAGGCAAACCATCTGGAGACTTAAGGCTTGTCCTATCTGTCTTCAGCTTGCTATTTTAAAACAGGAGCTCAGCAAACTAAAGCAGGAATTGGATGCACTTAAAGCATCTTCTATCACTGCACAGAATCATACCAACTTCTCACCAGTGCCTCAAAGGATAAAACCACCTAAGAACAGAAGGTTCACAGTAGGCTCAGGCAGACTACAACATGTGGCACAGAAGCATCCGCCCTCACAAGTGTTGCCCCTACAGAATTGTTTTGCTCCATTACAGCACTGTGATGCCCCTGAAAATAGAACTGAGGTGGAACAAAAAGCAATAAAGGTGCCCAAAGAGGAAAGACACTCCCAAAGCACTAATATTGAAACTCATACCAGGAAACTGTTGCTACTAGGGGATTCTGTTATCAGAGGCATTAACTTTGAAACACAGTTCAAGGGGCCATACAAAGTGAAATGACTTCCTGGCTCCTGAGCTACCAGGAGTACCAAGCAAATAATGACTGTAATCAGAGAAGAAACTAAGGAGTCAAACAATGATGCTCTTATCCACCTGGGAACAAATAACCTGTCCAATAATACCCCACTTGCAACTCAGAGAGCTTTTCAGGCAATGGGGGAGGGGTTAAAACCTTTGGTACAAACATAGCTTTTTCTGAAGTACTACCTACCTTTGGAAAGGGAGAGAAAAGATTGTGAAGTACTGAAAATTTCAATAGCTGGTTCAAGCCTGGTATCACCAAGAAGGTTTTAGGTACATAGGAGGATGGGGCAATACTTGGAAAAACAAAAGACTATATTGTAACAATGGGCTGCATCTCACTGTGGCAGAAAAAAAAATCCTTGGGGAGAAATTTGGACAATATGTTTCTAGGCATTTAAACTAGAAGGCGGGGGTGGCATATGAAGGCAGGTCTCTTCCAGTGGTCACCCCTTGCTAAAGACAAGATGTGACAGTAGGAAAGAAAGCAAAGAAAATAATCTTAGCAAATCCACTTCTTACCAACACAGCAGGAAGTGAGACTAAACAAAAAACTAAACAGAAGACGAAAATGCCAATGAAATGTAGATGGAAAGCGATAACCACAAAAGCTCGCAATCTAAGCAACAGAGTTCATGATCTGCAAGCCCTGATGTTAGAGGCAGACTTAGACATTGTTGCAATCACGGAGACATGGCTGAATGATTCCCATGAATGGGATGCAAACATACCAGGCTATAATCTATTTAGGAAGGATAGAGATGGCTGTAAAGGTGGAGGAATAGCTCTGTATATGAGAAATGATGTTATAGCAACTGAAATGGCAGGGGCCTGGGGAAAGAAAGAAGTGATATGGATCACTTTAAAGAGAGATGATGGAACCTCTGTTCACATGGCTGTTGTCTACAGACCACTGATACAACATGTATGTTTACATTTTGAATAAATTTATATGTTTGATATGAGGTGTAGGTTATTTGACAAATTACACGTGTGCATTTTGAATACATTTATACGTTGTTTGCTATGAAGTGTTTGATATGAGGTATAGACTGACAAATCTATCTCTATTCGTTCAAAATGCAAAGTGTCATTTTAAGTTTTATTATGTCTAATTTAAGAGATTAAGAGTTATTTTACCTCAGAAAGGTCACCCTCAGTTCACAATATTGATGACTGTTTCTGAGCACAGTCTCTTAGTTCCATATGTATATATCTCTTAGCTTGATTTTAATTTTATTGATATTTACTAGTAACATTTTCTTGATTGTGTCATTCTTGCAGTTCTTCTTTTAACTGTATGTACTGTTTTTAATCTTACTTTGATGTTTTTATTGTTTACCTTATACGTTTTCTATGTGTTTTAATTTAGACTGCAAAGACTTCTGAGGCAAAACAAGGCCATGTCGAGTCTTTAAAGTTATACAATAAACTTGAACAAACCAAGCATTGTCAACAGACTTATTTTTGTGTCATCTTCGCTGTTTCCTGTGTAAAATCTTGATAGTGTCACAGTAACTTGAAGGGGGTCATAAAGCATAGACAGTTTCAGTTCACAGAGGAGATATGCTGCAGACCATAGGAGCCAACTTTTCAAAATTATTGGGGGTGCTAAGCCCAATGAAAATAACCCCTCCCTGGTCACATACAAGGAATTTTCTCAATATTGGGGGTGCTCAAGCACCCACAGCACCCACAGAGTCGGCTCCAATGCTGCAGACTAACTCTTACAGACCCGATGGGGAGAAAAAGGGGTGGGAGGCAACTAGCCCAGAATGCACAGAGAACAAGGCAAGCCAATAGAAAGAGTCACATAAGACACAGGAGCTGGACATGTGCTCTGAAAGTCTGGAGCAAGAGTCACTGGTGCCATCCAAGGAATCTGCTTGAGGGGGGGGGGGGGGGGGGGGATGTGGAGTACAGAGCCCAATGAGCTTTAAAAGGCTTATAAACAGCAAGGATGAGAATAATTAAAAAAAAAAGTTTTTATTCAATGTCAGCCATATTTATTTTCCACTGACTTATTCAGGATATGAGTAGTTACTGTGCTATTTTCTCCATATGTCCTCATTAGTAAATTCACAGTCTTGTCACGGAATGCACTTTTTTTTTTTTAAAGCTGTGGTTTGACTAGAGTTCCAAAAATAGTTCTCATGACCCTTAAGCTGCAAGCCACCAACAAATCCTTTATGTATTATTTGCATAAGAGGTGTGTGCCTTTAACCTATTCACTGTGTATGCAAAACTTAATCAGTCCTGCTTTTCAATTTCTTTTCTTTCTAGATGAAACCTAACATTTCAACTTAGCAAGGCCTTTATGTAATACACAAGACTTTAAGTCAACAATCTCAGTTTAATTTACTTAAACCCCTTTACGTATCCCTTGCTACTAGCTGAGTACTTTCTCCCTTTACCTGCTAATATCAAGAGCTAGAAATGCTCATGTTGCTGAAATAAGCTGCAAGGAACAAGGAAGTGTTTCTAATTTATTTTGACATTTCTGGAGACGTATTAGACAGGGGCGTAGCCAGACACCCAATTTTGGGTGGGCCTGGGCCCAAGATGGGTGGGCAGAAGAACCATGCCCCATCCCACAGGTTGATTTGGTCCTCTCCTCTCTCACCTGCATGCCATATGGTCTCTCAAACACCCCCCCTCTCCTGCATACCTTTTAAATAGCAGATTTTCACCGGCAGCATGCAGCAACTAATACACACTGCTCATGTTGGCCCCACAGCCTTCCCTCTGTTGCAACTTCCTGTTTTGGCATAGGCAGGAATACATCAGAGGAAAGGCTGTGGTGCTGGTGTGAGCAGTATGCATCAGTCGCTGCTCACTGCAGGTGAAGATCTGCTATTTACAAGGTATACAGGAGGGACAGTTGTTGGGAGTTTTCGGATGGTGGGACTTTGGGATCCCTGCCAGCCACATCATAGATGTGCTGTTACTGGGTGGGCCTGAGCCTAAAGTGGGCGGGCCTAGGCCCACCCGGGCCCACCCTTGGCTACGCCACTGGTATTAGACTTCACGATTAGTTGGGTTTTAGTAATCTCTCTTTTTTGTGTTTCTTTTCTTAAGAAAACCAGACATGAAGGTGTAAACATTTTGAAGTAAGGCAGCTTGGGGTTACCTTCAGATCTTTCTTCAGAAGACCTCCTGTTTAGCCCCAAAATTGAATGGTTTGCTTGTTATGTATTGATTGACTTGTTGCATTTAGGATAACTTGATAGAAACCCCTGTACAAGTGTAGCAGGATCTTTCTAGTCTCAGATGAGGAAGGTACTGAAGTCTCTGTTCCTGATGTATGATTATTATTTATTTAGATTTTGCTCACACCTTTTTAGTAGTAGTCAAGGTGAGTTACATTCAGGTACACTGGGTATTTCCCTGTTCCTGAAAGACTCACATATAAGTCTGTACCTGAGGCAATGGAGGGTTAAAGTGACTTGCCCAGGGAGTAGCAGAGGGATTTGAATTGGTGACCTCTAGATGTCAAGACCAGTGCTCTAACCACTAGGCCATTCCTACACTCCATAATGGAGGGTGGGCCTGTTTGGCCAGGGGGTCCCTCCTCCTTCTGCGTTGAGAAATATAGAAGACCTCTGGATAACAAGAGCTGAAACAGTTGGTATAGGTGAGTCTATAGCCAGTGCAAGGCATGGACTCAGGCAACAAGAAGCAATGAGGGGAACTGCATGTAGCCCAAACTGGAAAGTGGAAGAGGTTGGCTACACATAGGAATGAGATGAGGAAAGGTCTTGAATGAAGAGGCAGCCAAGGAGAGCTCCTGAGAACAGCAGAGGCAACAGCAGAGATGCCAAGGTACCCAGCTCTAGGCTGGAGATTTTGGGACAATCAGATTTCTGATCAACCTGTTCTGTGCAGGTATGGACTTGCAGCACTGATGTCACGTGGACGGATTAGGTACTATAATCCCACACTGCTTTGGGATGTATATTCAAAACCAGGACTGGCCAATAAGCCTTCAGAATAGAACTGGGTACCTTGGCATCCACTGCAACAGGGACTCAGTCCTCAGCTGCCACAGAAGGATTTTATTTCCCTTGGGAGATAAGTGGGACTGATGAAATGCATCCAAGATCTCACCTCTGAGAAATTACATTCTATGGTGCATCCTGAATGTGCAAGCGAAGTGTTAAAAGAAACGTTTGCAGGAGTTTTTGAGGCGGCAATACCAACTGCAAAGCAATTGCAAGTACATAAAAAGAAAGTAGGACAGCTTTAAAAAGGCACAAACAAAATTTATTAAAGGGCTTTCTTTTTAAAGAAAACTACTGCATTTTAAATGTGATTTAGTGGGGTTTTGGCATGTTTGAAGCTGTGATGTAATCAATAACATTTTCACAGGAACGTGACTTTTTAATGGCAGGCATCACTAGATAGTCTTAGTTTTGCACACGGCTACATGCTGAAAAAGCTGTTTTTCCGGTAAAATGCTGGTTTTTAATAGTTTTCTGGCAATTTTATGTTTTAAATTCACTTTGTTTTAATATTATTTTAAGACAAAAACTCTGAGATTTTTCCAAACTTATATTAGTTTTGTGGTGCCGCAAAGCATGTAGAATCATGCTAATGTGGTTGTTTGAGACTGAAATGTGTTTTCTTTTATTTTGCACCATTCTACTGCTTAATATATGCATGGAGCAGTGCCACAGAGCCAAGAGCTTGTGTGTGTGTACTCTTACAACCTGCTAATTTAAAGTTACAATACCTCATAAAATGTGGCTGTGTGGGGGGGTTTTTGGAATATGATTATATCTTTTGTAGCTTAATGAGCAGTGCTACAGAGCTAAAGGCTTACGGGTTAGATTCTATATATGGCACTGTAAAAATCTGCGTTGAAAAAAGTATGTCTATGCATATTCTATAAACATTTAGGCATGGTTTATAAAATATGCCTAGGGCCTTTCCACATGACTAAATCTAGTTACAGCAATTTACACCAAGCAAAACTTAGTGTAAATGAAGAAACTAAGTTGGGTGCAGAGCGGGTGTATTCTATAACACGTGCATAATTTTGAGAAATGCCCATGGCCCACCCATTCCACGTCCGTGGCCACGCCCCACGTCCGTGGCCATGCCCCCTGTTGGCAGCGCGCATTAGAATTTACGTGCATCACTTTATAGAATACACTTAGCATTCTTATTAAAGCCAATTAAAGTCAGTAATTGCTTGTTAATTGGCAATTATCAGTGCCAATTGGCTTGTTAAGACAATTAAGTTGTGCACACAATACAGAATTTTACCTGAATCGCATGCGCAACTCAAGTTGCACTATAGAATCTGGCAGTAAGTGTGACTGCCTCATCATAAAAATGTGGTTGGTGATTGTTTTTTTTTGGGGGGGGGGGGAATGTGATTTTTCTTTTGCTGCTTAATGTAGACATAGAGCTGTGATACAGAACTAAAAACTTACATGTGTACCACCGACTATCTGCTAATAGAAAGACTGTTTGCCACAGAAATATTTCCCTGTCCTTCCATATTTTTAATGAATTCATCATGGAATCCTTTTTAATCAGTTTGATACTGTTGTTGAAAAATTAACCTGTCACCATTAAGATTTGCAAAATATTTTTATGGGCCCTTTTATCAAGCTGCAGTAAGCACCGAGTACTTACCGCAGCTTAACATGATGTACTGCAGGGCACACTGAGGCATCACGTAGCACGATGAACATGTGCACATGCACCCAGTGTGCTAAAAAATAAAAGTTATATTTTCGCCGTGAGGGCTTAGAGTGGACGTTTCTGCGCTAATTAGTTAGTGCAGGTACATTACTGTGAACCAACTGATAAGGGCAGGGATTAGCACATACGACCTTTCCTCCTACAAAATAGGTGGCAGTAAGGGCTCATTCATTAAGTTTTGTTAATAGCTGCTTGTTAATGGCAATCTAAGGGGCCCATTTACTAAGGTGCGCAGAAAAATGGCCTGTGGTATTGTAGATACGTGTTTTGGGCAAGCACAGAATTATTTTTCAGTGCACCTGTAAAAAATGCCTTTTTAATGCCGAAAATGGATGTGCGACAAAATGAAAATTGCCACGCATCCATTTTGGGTCTGAGACCTTACCGCCAGCCATTGACCTAGTGGTAAGGTCTCACCTGGTAACCGGGCGGTAATGGTCTATGCACATAAAATGCTGATTACCGCCCATGTGTCAGAAAATTTAAAAAAATCCTATACGGTACTTTATATATATATATATATATATACTGTATATATATATATATATATATATATATATATATAATAGGAAACAAAGGCCATCGCTTAGTAAACATTAATAATAATAGACTGCAAACTAGAAACACATATCTAGAAATAAAATGAAATATAAAGCAAACAAAAAAAAAGTGGATGCAGAAGAACCCCAAAGAAGGAGAAACAGATGTATTTACTGCTGGGTCAGGGCCCATGTACCCCCCCCCCCCCCCCCCCCCCCCCCCCACTGTAAATGAATTCAAAACCTGAAGAAAATTCAAACTCAATATACATTTAGCAAACAAGTCATACAACAGTAGTACCAATACTATGGTACAAACAGCAAGAATTGTACTTATTACTCCTAGGGGAATTCAGTGCAAGCTGAAAATTTCTGCATAAAACATTTTGAGGAAATTCTGTGAACAATATTTTAATAGTCTGCATTATTTGTAATTTTTTGTGCAGAATTTCCCCAGTCATAAGGCCTGAACACTCCCCCAGTAATAATCACTCACCAGGCTCTACCCTCTCCATTTCTTTCTCACCCTGACTTAGCTTGAACCCCTTCCCCCAGCTCCCTAGTTCTTTCTTTCCTCTTAACCCCCAACTCTCATCTTTCTCTATTCCTTCTCTCCTTGCCCCCCACCTTACCGTGTCTTTCTCCCAGATCATGTGGCATAAGAAGAAGCAAGCAGCTGCACATCAGATCATTTCCTCTCCCTCTACCAGACTAGGCCCACTGCTTATTTGAACCAAGCAGACTCCATACAGCCACACAATTCAAATAAGCAGTTGAGCTCAGGCCAGCAGAGAAGGAGGAACTGGTCTGATGCAGCTGCTTGTTTCTTCCTTATGCCACGTGATCCAGGAGGGCAGCACTACAAATATTAAACTGGACCCTAAAACACCAAAACATCTATTCAAGTAAAACAGAGCAACACTAAAGAAACATATACATTTACTTTTGTACTGAACACAATACGTAAACATCTGAAATGCACATTTCCCAAAGCTAACATATTCCAGTTAATAAATTCAAAAACAAAACTGATTTTTCTACCTTTGTGTGTCTGGGCCTTATTTTTCCCTCACATTGGTCCCAGTTTCTTTTTTCTGCTTTCCTGTCTTCTGCTAAATCTGTTTCCAGTGGATGCTGTCCATTTGTTATTTCCTTCTCTCTCCTCCTTCCCTTACTACACCTGTCTCTGACAAATCAATCTTTCTCTTTAAGCTCTCTCCTCTGTTTTTCTTTTCTGCCTCTGTCCACTCAAATTTCACCCTCTTGCTCTGTTCCTTTTCACTTCCCATCTACTTATGAACTTTCTATCTTTTTTTCTCTTCCCCAGCTCTCACATTTCCCATCCTCCTATTCCCTTTTATCTTTCATCTGCTCTCCATTACCATATTCTACTCTCTGTACTCACTATCCTCACTCATCTCCTTGTCATCCCTCCTATGGCCTCTTCCCAGGGCCGGTCTTAGGCAGGGGCAACAGGAGCGGTCGCACAGGGCCCCGTGCCTCCAGGGGTCCCACGGTGCATCCTCCCACTCCCTGCCATTCGATCCTCACCTGCCCACTCTCAGCTTTCTGACAGCCCTCATTTCCTTCCAGCCGCCCTGCATTTATAAAGTCGCAGCAGCTTCAGCGAAAGCAGCAGCTCACCTCTACCTCCCCTTCTCTCTCAGTGTTCCGCCTTTCTCTGATGCAATTTCCTGTTTCCTTAAAGGCGGGGCATTGAGAGAGAAGGAAAGGTAGAGGTGAGCCTGCTGCTTTCGCTGCAGCCGCTGTGACTTTTTAAACACAGGGCGGCTGGAAGGAAAGGAGGGCTGTGAGAAAGCTGAGGGCAGGCAGGTGGGGCTAGGGTTAGGACTGAAAAGGGGGTAAGTTGAGGGCTGGGGCAAGTCACTGGACATGGAGGGGAGGACAGAGGAGAATCGCTGGACATGGATGGGAGGGCAGAGGACAGAGGAGAATCACTGGATGTGGATGGGAGAGGAGGACAGGGGGCAAAGGAGAATCACTGGACATGGATGGGAGGGGAGGGCAGGAGAGAGAGGAGAGTTGCTGGACATGGATAGATGGAGGGGGCAGGAGAAATGCCGGACATGGATGGAGGTGAGGGAAGACAGAAAGGAGATGCACATGGATGGAGGTGAGGGGAGAGAGGAGAAATGAAGGACATGGATGGAGTGGAGGGCAGAGAAGAGAGGAGAAATGTTGGAGGGAAGGAAAGACAGAGGAAGGAGATGCACACGAATGGAGGGGAAAGGAGAGAGGAGAAATGCTGGACATGGATGGAGGGGAGGGGAGGAAAGAGAGGAAGTAGATGCATATGGATGGAGGGGAGGGGGAGAGGAGAAATGCTGGACATGAATGGAGGGGAAGGAAGACAGAGGAGGTGATGCACATAAATTTAGGGGAGAGGAGAAATTCTGGACATGGAGGGGAGGGAAGAGAGAGGATGTGAGATGAAGTGAGATGAACATGGATGGAGGGGAAGATAGAGAGGAGAAATGCTGGACATGGATGGAGGAGAGGGAAGAAAGAGGAAGGAGATGCATATGGATAGAGGAGCGGAAAGAAAGAGGAAGGCTGTGCATTCTGATGGAGATGAGGGAAAGGAAAAAGAGGAGAAAAACTGCACATGACTGGAGAAAATAGGCAAAAGCTGGATCCATTCTATACCTTCTCCAGTCAAGTCCACGAAGGACCCAGCTTTTACCTTTGGATGTAGGGCAAGAAGTGAAGAAGAAAGGAGGCAAGTAAAGAAATAAATGGAAAGGAAGCCCTGGAAGTGGAGTTAAGGGAGCAGATAGAGAGCAGCAGAATCAGAGACTGGGACCAACATGATAAGAAAAACAAAGACATCAAAGGTAGAAAAAAATCATTTTATTTTCATTTTAGTGTTTGGAATATGTCCAATTTGAGAATTTATATCTGCTATCTTTTTTTACACTGTATAGCAATGTGTTTCTTTCTGTTTTTCTGGTATTGTGCTGCCTGCAAAGTCTATATGCTAATTTTGGTTTGTGTCATTTTGGGTATACTGGAGCTGTAACAGCTTACAGAAATTATTTATAATGAAAAAAAAAAACAAGTTATTTTTCTTCTCCTGTACTGGTGTAATATTTTCAATGATTACTGTATATATGCGCCATGGCTGGTAAAAAGGTGTGGCTAAATGTGACAACATTGTCCAGTTCAGCACACTATTAGCAGCCAAGTTCATACAAAGTTAATTATGTTCAGTGGAAATAAATCTGTTGGCTCAGGCTGCTTGCCATCTGAATATTCAATCACTGTTTCATTATTGCTACCAAGTATTACATATTAAGGGGATTCATTTTAATTCATTTATCCAGTCCTTACATGCACATGGTTTTGCTTTTTAAACCTAAAGTTTTCCTATTATAGCATTTTACATGTTTGAATTAGTTTTTCTATATAAGTTTTGCTTGATTTGTCTTTATTTGAAATAAAAGAACATGTTTAAAACATATCTTGTCAACAAGTGGTGGGGCTATGTGGGGGTGTGGCTAGGTGGGGTGGGGCTAGGTGGGACTGGGGGGTGCCCCACCGAACTGGTCTGCACAGGGCCCCGCAATTGCTAAGCTTGGCCCTGCCTCCTCCACATGGATCCACCATTCCTAGCATCCCCCCTCCTTATCCCTCACCCCACCCTTGTAACCCTTCCACCCCCAGGCATCTCTCCTTTCCTCCTTTCTACCCCATCTGACATCTCTCTCTCTCTTCCCCTTCTGCCCCCAAGTCCATCTGTCCTCTGCCTTCCCCATCCATCTCCCCTAAGTCCATCTCCCTCTCTCCTCTCCACACTCCTCCAAGTCCATCTCCCACCTCTACCCTCCCCTGATTCCATCTCCCCTTCTCCCCAGTTCCCCTCCCCCTCCCCTGTCCATCTTCCACCTCTACCCTCCTCCAAATCCATCACCCCTCCCAATTCATCCCTCTTTGCCATCTCCCAAGTCCATTTCTTTCTCTCTCGCCACCTCCTCATCTATCCCTACTACTCCATCTTCTGTTTTCTCCGTCTACCCCCTCTGCATTCCCTCGCTCATCTCTCCTTCTCCTGCCCCAAACCTCCCTATCCATCTCTTCCTCTCCCACCCCCTCCTATGAATCTGATATCTCTTCCTCCCATCCCATTACCCCATCCTCAAGTCTTTCATCTCTCTCCTCCCTCATTCCCTCCTTGTGTCCAACATCTCTCGCTCTCGCCTTTCTACCTCTTCTCCAAGTCTGCAATTTCTCCCTCCCTCCATTTTTCTAGTCCTCCGAGCCAAGGAGGTTAGATAAAACAGGAGACAGGGTGACTTCAAAAAGTTTAAAAATTAAATTTTAGGTGTACTCCGTAGAAGTTGTTGTTTACTTTTGAAATGTGTGTATGGATGCCTGTTCTGGTATGTGCATGTGATAATGTTTGAATAACTGTCTATATTTATGGCTATGATTTCTGAACATGTGGCATCATTAAAGCTCAGACTTTTAAATGCCCAGTTTGGTATTTATGCTAATCTCAACTTTGTTAAATGTTTCATACATACCCATTTACTTGCTCCCATAATATAATTGAATTCTATTATTTTATCTCACTGTATTTTCAAATATAAGCCACATTGAACCCAAGTTTGCTTGGGATAATGTGTGATATAAATGTAAAAAAAAAATCCTTTTAAGACACTGCCTATCCAGCTGGATGGTGATGGCACAAGGAAAGCAAGGGCCCTTTTTACTAAGCTGTGCTGTAGGCGCATTAACATTTTAGGATACGCTAAAAATTAGCGCACGCTAACGATAGAGACAGTGGAAACAGGATGTTACCTCAGAGAGAGCAGGCCCCCCGCAGTAGAGAGAGAATGCTGGGCCAGCTGTGAACTGCTGCTGCTGTCCAGCAAGTTTTGAAACAAATTAAAGGTAGACTCAGGGGAAGAGGGTTGAGGGAGGGAGAAAGAAAAGAGGAGATGCCAGCTCGGTTCAGCGGTGAATAGAAGGGAAGGGAAGGAAAAATGCTGGAGAAGGAGTGCAGCAGTGTGCTGACTGGCAGCAAGATGCCACTCCCTTTTAGTGCCATTTGAGGCCGCCGCCTCACTTGGCCTCATTATAGGGCTGCCCCTACCTCGAGGTTTTGCAGCCCAAATGCATGACCCTGCATTTTTTTAGCATTAAATCTTAGCTGCCAAATTCCAGACTACTCCTCTAGATTCACTAATTCCTTCCTCACGTTCCACACCATCAGGAGTGTCTACCCTGATGCAGATTTTGGTATCATCCACAAGAAGCAAATGCTACCAGATAGCCCTTCAGTAATATCACTTACTAAAATGTTAAAAAAAGAACTGGCAGCACACCACTAGTAGCATCCTTTTCCTCAGAATGAGCTCCATTTACCAATCCCCTCTGTCGCCTTCCACTCAAACAGTTCCTAACCCAGTCAGTCACTTTAGGGCCCATACCGAGGGCAAGCAGTTTATTTTAGCCATCTATGTTTTACTGTGTCAAAGGCTTTGCTAAAATCTAAATACACCACATCTAGCATTCTACATCGAATCAACTCTCTGTTGACACAGTGAAAGAAATTAATCAGATTTGTCTGACAAGACCTGCCTATAGTAAAACCATGTTGCCTTTGGTCCTGTAACCCACTGGATTCCAAAATCTTTACTATTCTTAGTTTTAAAAGTGTTTCCATTAATTTACATATCACAGAAGTCAGACTTACCTGCTTGTAGTTCCCAACCTCTTTCTTACTTCTGCTTTTCTGGAGAGAGACCATATCTGCTGTTCTCCAGTCCTCTGGGACCAATCCCAACTCTAGACAAGCCTGAAAAGTTCATATAGCAGAGCTGCCAGAACTTCCCTAAGTCCCTTCAGTATCCTCAAATTTATGCCATCTGGCCTCATCACTTTGTCCACCTTTAGTTTAGCCAGCTTCTCATGAAAACATTCCTCTGAAAATCATTCAGAGACTACCACCACTCCATTCCTATTTGTGTTTGTCTTCTGTGGTCCTGCTCCTGGCCCTTCAGCTGTGAACAGAGAACAGAAATATTTGTTAAGCAATTCTTCCTTATCTTTATCAGCTTCTACATATTCCTCTCCTTCACCTTTGAGTCTCACAATGCCACTTTTACACTTCCTGCTATCACTAACATCTAAAAAATGCCCCCCCCCCCTCCATTTTACCATATTGGCTATTTTTTTTTTTTCTTCCATTTGCATCTTTGCTTTCCTGACTGCCAGCTTCTCTTAGCTTTTCCAGATATTGTCATCTGTCTTCCTCTTTCTGCAATCTGTTGTAGTTTATAAAGGCTAACCTCTTTTTCCTTACTTTTTCAGCTTTTGAGAACCAAAGCAGCCTTCTTTTCGTCTTACTTCATTGCCCCAGGTACAAAATAAGTACCTGTATATAATATGTAAACCGCTTTGATTGTAACCACAGAAAGGCGGTATATTAAATTCCATCTCTTTTCCCCTTTCCCATTTACTTTCCTTACAAAAAAGGTTTGTTGCCCTTACAATAACTCCTTTCATTTTTGCACACTGCTTTCCAACTTCTTCTAGATGTTTCCATCCAGACAACAAATTCCTTGAGGTAATCCCTCAGATGAACAACATTAGTTTTGAGTCTAGAACTTTCACTTTTGAAGGGTCCCTCTCCACACCTATCTTAATATTAAACCACACCATCTGATGATCACCAGATGCCAGATGATCAACTACTATAACATCAGAAACACTCTTCCCATTTGTAAGTAGTAAGTCTGGTATGGCCCCGTCCTGCATGAGTTCCATTACCAACTGCTGGAATAGTTCCCCCTGTAGAGAATCTAGGATCTCCCTGCTTCTAAAAGACCCTACAATAGTGATATCCCAATCAACATCTGGCATATTAAAATCACCTATTAGTAGTGCTTCCCCTTTCTCAGCTATATTTTGAATGTCTTAAATTAAATCTCTGTCCATTTTGTTTCTGTCTGTGAAGGCCTGTATATCACACCAATGTAAATACATTTGCCATTCTCTCTTTCCAGATGACCCACAGTGCCTCTTTCTTACCCTGCGGGTCTTGCAATTGTGTGACTTTAATATTATCATTAACATATAATGCCACTCCCCATCCCTTTCTACCTACCCAGTAGTAAACAATCAAATATGAGAGATAATCTAAGCCAGCAGTTCCCAAACTGTGAGCCGCAGCATTCTGGTGTGCTGCAGTGAACTCTCAGGGGTGCAGTGGCGCATCGCTCCCTACTTTCCCCTCCCGCAGGTCCGGCATCTGCCGCTTTCTTCTTCTTCCCCCACCGCCGCTGCAGTGCTTGCAGCTTACATTTTCAGGGTGTCCAAGATTCACCCTGGCACTGCGGGGACTTCCCTCTGCCACGTCTGGTCCTTGCAGCAGGAAGTTGCATCAGAGAGGGCCAGACGCAGCAGACTGGGAAGGTCTCGGAGGTCTTGTATGAATCATGGTCAACCCGAAAATGTAAGCTGCAAGCACTGCAGCAAAGGAGGAGGAAGAAGAAGAAAGTGGCAGCAATCCTGGACCTGCAGGAAGGAAGGTAGTGAATGATGCTGGATTTGGGGAAGGCTGGTGTGAGAGAAGGAGGCTGCAGAGAAAGGGAGATCCATGTGGGGGGAGTGCGGAGACCCATGTGACTGGAGGGGGGGAGTGCAGAGACCAATGTGTCTAACTAGCTTATTTTCGAAATGGAAGGACACCCATCTTCCGACACAAATCGGGAGATGGGCGTCCTTCTCCCGAGGTCGCCCAAATCGGCATAATTGAAAGCCATTTTTTTGCGTCCTCAACTGCTTTCTGTCCCGGGGATGACCAAAATTCATGGGGGTGTGTCGGCAGTGCACCGAAGGCAGGATGGGGGCATGGTTAAGAGATGGTTGTCCTCGGCTGATAATGGAAAAAAGAAGGGCGTCCCTCGCGAGCATTTGGTCGACTTTACATGGTCCCTTTTTTTCATGACCAAGCCTCGAAAAGGTGCCCGAACTGACCAGATGACCACTGGAGGAAATCGGGGATGACCTCCCCTTACTCCCCCAGTGGTCACCAACCCCCTCCCACCCTAAAAAAAAACAAAATTAAAAAGCATTTTTTCCAGCCTTTATGCCAGCTTCAAATGTCATACCCAGCTCCATCACAGCAGTATACAGGTCCCGGGAGCAGATTTTAGTGGGTGCAGTGAACTTCAGGCAGGCAAACCCAGACCCATCCCCCCTACCTGTTACACTTGTGGTGGTAAATGTGAGCCCTCCAAAACTCACCCGAAACCCACTGTACCCACATGTAGATGCCCCCCTTCATCCCTAAGGGCTATGGTAGTGATGTACAGTTGTAGGGAGTAGGTTTGGGGGGGCTCAGCACCTAAGGTAAGGGAGCTATGCACCTGGGAGCAATTTTTGAAATCCACTGCAGTGCCCCCTAGGGTGCCCGGTTGGTGTCCTGGCATGTGAGGAGGACCAGTGCACTATGAATGCTGGCTCCTCCCACAACCAAATAGCTTGGATTTGGTCGTTTCTGAGATGGGCATCCTCGGTTTCCATTATCGCTGAAAACCGGGGACGAACATCTCTAAGGACGACCATCTCTAGGGTCAACCTAAATGTTGAGATTTGGGCGTCCCCAACCATATTATCGAAATGAAAGATGGACATCCATCTTGTTTCGATAATACGGGTTTCCCCGCCCCTTCGCTTGAATGTCCTTAGAGATGGACACACTTAGAGATGGTCGTCCACGTTCGATTATGCCCCTCCACATGTAATAGCACATAGTAACAGTTGGAAGGTGGGCATAGACATGGGCACCATTGGACAGAGTATGTGTGTGTAGAAATTATAGAACGCCATCTTTTATGCATGCATTTCATCAAGTTAGGTGTAACCACTTACATCAACTCTAGGCATCAGCATTTATGCCAACTATAAATTATAGGTGCATATTTCATCTCTTAAGCAGGTGCCAACTTTTCTTTATAGAATAGGTGTCCTCCTATACCAGTCCTCCCCATGTGTCTATTCTGTATGGTAACTGTATGAAAGCTGCTTGGCAAGCTTCTAACAGTTACCACACAGGCTTTGCACTTACCATGCATTAACTTTTTGCAGCTAAGAGGCACTTCAGTAAACATGCCCTAAAGTATGTAACTGGGATTGGCTCACTCAAAGATACTCAGAGGCTGCCAGAGGTAAACCACCTCTCCTTTAAGCCCCCACCTTGTATATGTTTTTCTCTCTCACCTCTTTAAAATTATTCTTAAAACATTTCTTTAGCAGGGTGTTTCATTAGTTTTGCCCTTTGAGAAATTTTTTTTTTTTTTTACTTTCTTTCTGTCTCTAGCTCTGAGGATTTCTAAGCTGAGGGGAAACGGTGAAGGGAATTAGGCTGAGCTTGCTGGTGAGCCTAGAATCATGCTGCTGATCAGTCCCTTCAGAATTGTTTTCAGTTCATTAAAATGTAAAAAGGTGTTGCATTTTCTTTTTGATCTTCTAGTCAATGAAAATATTTAAAATTCTTAATAAAAACAAAAGTTTTCAGATTTTCCATAATGCATGTCACACATTCCTTTTTTTATTTCTAATAACTGAAGAATGGTATAGAGGTAAACTGACCTAAAAAAGGTAAAATGAACATTATGGCTTTAGTTTTAGATAGCTTGCAAACATGATCTAGTTTATTTGTTTCCATAATGTGTTTCAGAAGTTTTTCTGTGAAGACTAGAGATAGGTAGATATAGTTTTATGCAATTAGAGTTCATAGCTTATTGCACATTTTTACCGTGGACAAAAGTCAAACCCAGTTGTTATCCTCTGTACAAAGATTGTGGTGCATTTCCATTCCGAGACAGGAATGAAAATCATATCATTTACATTCTAAGAACCAAAGAGAGAAAACAAGTAATAACAGCTGGAGTTTATGCATATTAATAGGGTTCCCTTTGGTATCCTTCTCTGCGAAGATGAAACAATCTCTTCTTTGTCCACTGGGAGAAGCACCCTTCTTGAACAATTAGATGTACTCTGTTTAGATAATATTAATTATGAAGGCCCTGTTGCATCACCAGAATTACAGGCCTCATGCTATTTCCATTTCACTTTTCATATTTCAAAATTTACCACAAATAAAAGATGTCTAAGCAGTTTCCAGAAAATCATAATATTAATAAGGATGGGGAATGAAAACAACATAGGCCTAGGTTTCAACAGAATATAACTTGGTCATATATGTAGAAAAGGGATAAGGGGACTGGATTACTCTAAAACACACATGGGGGAGCTTGTGCAAGAAACTATGCATAGGCATAAGTGAATTTTACAGCTCAGGGCCATGTTTGCAGAGTTGATTATGAATCATGTCTTTCAGGGAACGCGTTGGTAAAGAAATAAGTTTTATGAACAGCTTTGAACTTCTTAAATGACAACTCTAATCAGAGTCTTGAGGAGTTGTATTCCAAAGGTTAGAACTATAACAGAGAAGCAAGATGTTCTAGTCAAATGTAAGCAGACCTCTAGATGGGTAGGCATGATCAGTAAATGTTGCTGGGATGAATGGAGAGGTTGAATTGAAGAATAGGGGATAAGGGTTCTTAAAGGAATTGCAGTAGTCCAGAATGAAAAATCTGGTAAGTCAAAGCTAGCATTACAAAAGCAATTTGGTAATGAATAGGAAGCCAATGTTCAGTTAGAAGAGGAATAACACTATCACATCATTTGGCCTCATAAATTAGTTTAACTGTAGGATTTTGAATAAATTGTAGCCGTTGAAGTTGATATGGTGGAAAACCATGAAGGATAGAGTTACAGTAACCTAATCATGAGAGTAAACTAATAAGTGGAGAGATTTGATATAAAAAAAATGATCAAGCTGTTTAAATCTGTCTTAGTGAAAATATGGATCCCTTGACTAGTAATGAAATATGATTTGAAAATATGTTTGGGTATAACAAAAGAGAGGGAACAAAGTACAAACTAAAGTCCAAACAAAAAAACAGCACCACGGGCCTTTAAAATGGAACAAAGTTCTTTAATGAATGAGCCTTGACCCGACACGGGCCGTGTTTCGGTGACTAGCACCTGCGTCAGGGGTCTACATAAAATACAAAACATAGAAATAATATATTTTTAAAAATTGTTAACATATAATGAATAAAACCAAGAATTAAAAATAATATTTAGACTCATCAAGCATACATATATAAGCCTATATAAACACCTAAAGCATTTAATATTTTAACATTGCATTTAATAATTTAACATTCTCATATATTATTATATAGTAATTTGAAAATAAATGGATAAATAATCAAAACAAAAATGGTAATGGTAACTCACCACAGTGATGACGTGGAAAACTTGGGGAATAACTCGAATATTTTCATCTACAATATTCCTTACTTTTGGACAAAAAATTTTTTCATATATTAATATATGTTTAAAATGCTTATTTTAATTATTAATAATATATTTTATAGAAAGGCCATATTATATAATACTGGCTATAACTGAATTTAAAAATAATTTTTTAAAACATTTTAAAATATACAACAAATTTCAAACATTACACTGATAATATCATGAGCCTTCAAAAACATTCAAATCAGCACAGAATAAATAGATATATACATCTTCAAATATAAAAGCCAAAAATATAATATCTAGTGGCATTACTTGATCTTAATTTAAAATGTTTTAAAAAATTATTTTTAAATTCAGTTATAGCCAGTATTATATAATATGGCCTTTCTATAAAATATATTATTAATAATTAAAATAAGCATTTTAAACATATATTAATATATGAAAAAAATTTTTGTCCAAAAGTAAGGAATATTGTAGATGAAAATATTCGAGTTATTCCCCAAGTTTTCCACGTCATCACTGTGGTGAGTTACCATTACCATTTTTGTTTTGATTATTTATCCATTTATTTTCAAATTACTATATAATAATATATGAGAATGTTAAATTATTAAATGCAATGTTAAAATATTAAATGCTTTAGGTGTTTATATAGGCTTATATATGTATGCTTGATGAGTCTAAATATTATTTTAATTCTTGGTTTTATTCATTATATGTTAACAATTTTTAAAAATATATTATTTCTATGTTTTGTATTTTATGTAGACCCCTGACGCAGGTGCTAGTCACCGAAACACGGCCCGTGTCGGGTCAAGGCTCATTCATTAAAGAACTTTGTTCCATTTTAAAGGCCCGTGGTGCTGTTTTTTTGTTTGAAAATATGTTTGTCAATTAGAACTCCAAGAATTTTAGTCTTGTTCTTAAATGGAATTTGCATGCCATGGTATCAAGGGCTAGAATGTAAGCTTGGAAACGCATTCAAAATAATGTTTGCTTATGTACTACCAAGTGATAAATGATTTTTTTAAGGCCTCAGCAGAGAGGTAAGATGAATATTAATTCTTATTCCATCTAAAACAACTCTCCAGAGTCATAACTGGTCTTATTATTTTCCTTTTTTCTTTTTTTATCTTATGTTTATAGTTGTTAAACCCTAGAAATGACTTAAACTCTTTTAAAAATGTTTTGTTATTATGGTAATATAGATTGTAATCCACAACTTACCTTACTGGTAAGAGATTCAGCAATGTCGGCAAGGATGGCGTGAGAGATTTATAGGGGGTGAATCCTTGATACAGCCAAATGACGAAGCATGATTCATGTCAGATCAAAAATACCCCCGGAGCTGACATCACTAAGACAAGTTATGGATTACAATCTATATTGCTGTAATAGCAAAATGATTTTGATAGAGTCTAAGATATTTTTAGGGTTTGACAACTATAAGCACAAGAAAAAGAAAAAAAAGTAAAATAATAAGACCAGTAATGACTCTGAGGAGTTGTTTTAGATGGAATAAGAATTAACGTCCATCTTACCTCTCTGCTGAGGTCTTCCAAAAAAATAATTTATCACTTAGTAGTACAAAAGCAAGCATAATATTGGCACTTGCATCGCATCCGTTCCTGATACACACATGAACAAAGAATACTATGACAACCTTGTAAATTGGAAAAATAATTTTGGCTGCAGCTTTATTAACCAATCAAAAATTCATAACCAACACAAATAAAAATGTTATCAATATTTCAATGCAACTTTCACTTTTCTAATTACCTTTTATAAAGCTAGCCAGTGTCGACCTAGCTGCACATATTTATTCCATCAAATCTATTAATACTCCATGAACCACCTTGTAAAGTGAGGCCTGTGGTGACATCAAGGCCTCACTTCTGCTTCTGGCGGTTTCGCACACACACAGATTACACCGTAAAATCCATATAGCCAATAAATTCATTGTCCTTAAATGAAGGCTGCTTGAAAAATTCTCATTTAAATTACTGCAGCTGTGACTTAAACTACCCCTTTTAACATCCCTAAACATCGCTATCCCCACTACAAAATTACCCAAAATCCCAGACCCAACCCTCACTCTTCTAAATTTTGGAGGGATTGGGTGGGATGAAATTTCTTGCTTCAGTTCCCTCAACTAGCTTTCCTCTTTGCTGCCCATCAATTTTCCTCAGCCCAGAGCCCGCCAATTTTCCCGACGTTCTCGTGCTCTTTTGCTCATCCCCCAACCTTAAAAAAAAACAACAACATTTACATACCCTTTGAAGTCACCATTCTTTCTGCTCTAGTTTGGATTCCTTACTAAACCTCAACATCTTTTCCCAGTAATTCCTTCTTATTTTGTTTACTCCTTATTGCTAATTAATGTGTTAATTAATTTAATTACATCAAAATTTCATTGATTTTAATTCCTAAGTCTTTATAAGACTCCCATTGCAAAATAATTATCTTCTTATCAAGTATATACTGTATGTATCATATGTCAAAGAATAAAGTGGTTGCTCAAAGCATATTCTAAGCACAATCGCTCAACTGCAAAACACTATGCACAACTTTGTGCAAAAACACTCTCAGAACCTTACTGTACCATAAATATTACACTGGGCAGAACCTAATACATCAATATACCACCCATACGGAAAATGCAGACCGTCAACAATATGAAACAAGGGATCATATCATCACAATTCTCATGTAGAGCCACAAAACACCCTAATTCATGTTTAATGTGGGATAAAATGCCATAAATAAGTAAATAAATATAAACTTTTAATGTTGAGCACCTGATTCTCAAAGTGGACATATTCCAAACACTATAATGAAAATGAAATGATCTTTTCTACCTTTGTAGTCTGGTGACTTTTTCTGATCATGCTGGTCCAGTATCCGATTCTGTTGCTATCTGTGCTCAGTGCAGGTCAGGAAGTCATCCTCCTTAAATATCTCCCTGGCAACCCAGGACACCTCCAGCCAACCCCCCCCCCCCCCCCCCCCCAGTTCTCCCAGCAGTAAGCTAAACAAACCATAAACCAATTTCTACAATTGGTTACACAAGGCTAGAGGGCTTTCACTGCAGCTCCTGCTGTGAGGAACAATTTAAACCTCTCAGAGCACAGCTGGGGAGGCTTAGCCTGTCCAAGCCTCTTATACTGGGCGCCTATGCCTATTCTGCCTAGAGGGTGGAAAATCTGATATATGACTTCTTCCTTCTGCATATTATAAGGCAGTGAGCTGTGCTGCTTCTATGCCAGCAGGCTGTCCTCAGATTATCCATTCATTTTTATATTCTACTATCAATAGGCCTATGGTATTCACTGATGTACCTTGAGGTCTACAACTGGCCAGGTTTTCAGGACCCACCAACTGAATATGTACGAGATAGATTTGCATGCATATTACCTCAGTTGTATGCTAGTCTATCTCATACATATTTATTAAGAATAGCCTGAAAACTCAACCCATTTGTGGTCTTCAGTGACAGGAATTGAATACCACTACGATAGACTGAAAAGATGGGGAAGTCATAGATCACAGCAGACTGAAGCAATAATGGCTAACTTTGATCCTCAAAGTGCTACTGCCAAGCTTTGGTTTTCATGGAATCCATGTTGCAAATGTACCTTGATTTTGGTCAATGTATATAGAGATCTCTCCAATATTCATTGTTGAAATGAAGAAAACTAGCACCTATTTGAATTACTCTAGGGCCAGAGTTCACTACAGAAAGTGAAGTATTTGCTGGAGATAGGAATAAAGGCCAAGGTTAGATTTCACAGCATATGTTTATGCAGATGGTATTCAAGTTAATTGTACTATTGACCCTTCTGATCCTCTGCATATCGCAGCTATCAACCAGAAACTATCTCATATTACCTCTTGGCATAGTGACAATAGACTAGTCCTAAACCTGGATAAGACCAAGGATCAAAGAAAATACATTCTAAGGAAAAGAGCATTTGAAAAAAAAAAAAAATGATTGTCTTTGTACATTTTGCTGAAGCAGATAGAAGTGGTCAGGGGACAGGAAGAGGAAGAGTTAAATCAGGCAAAGGTACAGGGAACTGAAAATTAGTCAATATAAACCGAAACAGTAACCTGGTGCCTCTGGTGGGCAAAGAAAGAAGATGCAGCCACACAGGACCGGCGCGCCAGTGAGAGCCCGAGCGGGCAACTCAACTGCCTGGGGCTGGGCGAGTGGGCGGGCTGAATTTGGGATGGGGATGGCGACAGCGTCGTGGTCGCGCGCGTCAGCATCAGCGTCGGCCGGGGGAAAAAGTGTTGCAAGTTGCAGTGCTGATGATCGGTGGTGAGCCCCGCGGGCGGAACTAGTAGGGCTGATGCGGCGTGTCGGCGTCGGACGGACCTGTCAATCAAAATCTGACAGTCCTCGGCTGGGGAGGCTTAGCCTCCCCAAGCCTCTTATACCGGGCGCCTATGACGCAAACCCCTTAATACAAATATAGCAAAACCTCAAAGTTTGTAGAAATAAAGATACTTATAGTTGTAGTTCAGGTTGCAGTTCAAGCTGAAACTAGCCAACCCACTAGTGCTTGTCTTAGGTTAATTGCCACTCAGTTTAGCAATTGTTCCATAACGTCTCCACTATCCAGTCCAGTCCAGGGTATTAAACTCTCCAATATAGAGAGTTTTTTTCGGATGATTTTATTTCCTTTTTCCCAGGTACAGACCAGTAATAGTACTTCACTCCCTGATTGGATAGGGGATTTTGAATACTGTTAGTATTTTCCCTATTGGGAAGCATTTGAGGTCCCATTGTTTAAAATTCATTTTTGAGATTTCCTGGTTTAAATCTGAAGGTTCCAGGAGGTGAGACACAAAAATAGCTTCATAGCTTTATAGCTTCAAACGTTTTTGAATTTTTGGATCTTCACCATAACAAAATATATATAGACTCTACTACAGCAATCCCAATATTATCCACCCATAATTGATCTTATGGGGGGTTTTTTAATTATGGATAGTAAGGGAGCATGACAAACTAGATGAACCAATTAGAGGAAAAAAATAAAGCAACACTCTTAGTGGTATTTAATTAATTTCAATCCATTAGCTGTTATTATATGTAAGGTGTTAGATTCAAGAAAATAATAATTGCACATCATCAGCATAAAGTTAGAAAGTTATCTCAAGTGTTTGCAGAAGAAGGGCTAGCGATTGATAAAGAAATATTAAAACAAAAGGATCAAAGTCAGAGGAGGGTTTAAACCAGTATTCCTGAAAGGATCTACCTTGTAAATAGGAACTAAAACAGGTTAATGGAGTACCAGTGACTACCAGTTTTTCCAAACGTTTAAGGAGGATATAATCAGGGGCATTTTCGAAAGAGAAGGGCGCACATCTTCTGACACAAATCGGGAAATGGGCATCCTTCTCTCAGAGTCGCCCAAATCGGCATAATCGAAAGCCAATTTTGGGCACCCTCAACTGCAGTCCGTTGCGGGGATGACCAAAGTTCATGGGGGCGTGTCGGAGGCGTAGCGAAGGTGGTACTGGGGCTTGCTTAAGAGATGGGCGTCCTCGGCCACTAATGGAAAAAAGAAGGGTGTCCCTGACAAGCATTTGGTTGACTTTACTTGGTCCATTTTTTTCACGACCAAGCCTCAAAAAGGTGCCTGAACTGACCAGATGACCACTGGAGGGAATCGGGGATGACCGCCTCTTATTCCCCCAGTGCTCACCAACCCTCTCCCACCCTAAAAATTTTTTTTTTTTTTTTGCCAGCTTCTATGCCAGCCTCAGATGTCATACCCAGCTCCATGACAGCAGTCTGCAAGTCCCTGGAGCAGTTTTAGTGGGTGCAGTGCACTTCAGGCAGGCGGACCCAGGCCCACCCCCCCCCACCTGTTACACTTGTGCTGGTAAATGTGAGCCCTTCAAAACCCACCCAAAACCCATTGTACCCACATCTAGGTGCCCCCCCCCTTCACCACTTAGAGCTATGGTAGTGTTGTACAGTTGTGGGGAATGGGTTTTGGGGGGGTTGGGGGGCTCAGCACACTAGGTAAGGGAGCTATGCACCTGGGAACAATTTGTGTAGTCCTCTGCAGTGCCCCCTAGGGTGCCCAGTTGGTGTCCTGGCATGTTTGGGGGACCAATGCACTACGAATGCTGGCTCCTCCCATGACCAAATGGCTTGGATTTGGCCAGTTATGAGATGGACGCCCTTAGTTTCCATTATATGCGAAAACCGAGGGCAGAAAGTGAAAGTGCCTTGGTGCTTTGTAGCTTTTACTACATGAGACGTGGGGTAAGGAATAATATATTGTAGAGGAATATATTCGAGTTATTCCCCAAGTTTTCCACGTCATCACTGTGACCCCTGACGCAGGTGCTAGTCACCGAAACACGGCCCGTGTCGGGTCTTTTTGTCAAGGCTCATTCATTAAAGAACTGTGTTCCATTTTTAAAGGCCCATGGTGCTGTGTTTTTTTTGTTTGGACTTTAGTTTGTACTTTGTTCCCTCTCTTTTGTTACATTGATATAAACGTAAACCAGAAGCAATTAAAGTAGATACATGATTAGTTAAAACTAATAACAAAATGTTGTATTGGATACGAAATTCAATCGATGACCAGTGAAGGTGCATAAATGTTGGCAAAATATGATTGAATCTTGATAACCCTTATAGTACATGTGCTGTGACATTTTGTGCAATTTGTATACATTTCAGAAACTTTACCCAATTAACAAATTATTACAGAGATCAAAGTGCAAAACAGTAATGTTCTCCATAACCAATCAAAAATTTCCTGGATTAAGATAATCTCTCAAACATTGTAATGTTCTCATCTTTGCAAAAAAAAAAAAAAAAAAACAGTTTTGCTTACTTGCGGGCTCATTTTCGAAAAAGGACGTCCATCTTTCGACATAAAACGGAAGATGAACGTCCATCTCACAGAGACATCCAAATCGGTATAATTGAAACCCGATTTTGGATGTCTCCAACTGCAGTCTGTCGCAAGGACCTTCAAATTTCAAGGGGGCATGTCGGAGGCATAGCGAAGGTGGGACTTGGGCGTGCCTAAAACTTGGACTTCTTTGACCCATAATCAAAAAAAGCAAGGACGTCCCTGACGAACACTTGGATGTTAGTCAGCACTGATATTTGGATGTTAAGAAGCAGTTAGCGAGTCATGGATTGGGCGACTCATGGGTGTTTCTAAAATCTATATGCATTGTTTTAGAATACACCGGATCTGTGTCTAATTTAGGCATTGGGATTTCCACCAGATTTTAGCTGGCTAATTGACCGTGACTACATTTAATCGCATGGACCACCACTCGGCATATTCTTTATAGCTCATGGAAATTTAAGCCTATTCTAAAATAATTAAGGTATACTTTACAGAATACACCTAGCTGTATTTTTTTCCATGCAGAATTTTCAGGCACCATATCTAGTCCATTGCACACGGCAATTTGAATTTTACCATAGGATGTCTGAGTGCATCCCATGGTAGGCCATTTAAACTGTCAGTAAGCATTGAGTAGTGCTTACCGCAGCTTAGTAAAAGAGCCTCTTATTTATTTTTGAGATGTAGGGTCTCTGAATGAGGCATTGTAACTGATCTGAATATTGTAATTTAGCATATAATATCTGCCTAAACCAAACGATTCTTTCTTTTTTTATACAAGCATATTATGAGAGGAGAAATTAATCCATGCATTTTGTAATCTGCAGATTTCAGCTTTTGCTTAACTTGATAAGTGCTAAATTCTACCAGCAGAGGTCATTTTCACACAAGAATAAATCATGAAAGAAAAAGAATTGTAATTGACCATCTCCACAGAATAGATATGCCAGTGTAATTTGCAGCAGAAAAATGTATTCACTGCCAAAATAGGGCATGTTGAGTTTCTTTGTTTTAAGGTAAACAGGCAAAACAAACCTAGGTCATTTGATTCATTTTTGCTAATAATTGTAATAATTAACTGTTTCATTTATTACTGTTGATACTGTTACCTGTAATGCAGGATCAAGATTTGCTACCGTACATCAGGTTATCAGTTCTTGTTGGACGTTGCCACTTGTCAACAGGGTTTATGGCTCATTTAATATGGAAAGGGCAGCTTACCAAGCTTGCCCATGTGTAACAAAAGCATTATTGCGCAGGTGCTTGAAATTTCTGTGTGCACACATTCTAGCATATTGCATAAACGTTTTTTGAAAAAAAATCCTTGTATTTTCTTTGAGCTAATATTCAAAAGATATGTTTGGTTAGCTTCATGCATCAACCATACAGATTTTCACTGCCCTGATCATTGGTTAAATTTTTAGCTGGTCAGTTTGTTCTCTGGTTAAATTTGGCATGTTTTCTTGGGGAAGTTTGAGAGGGATGCGTGGTGTGTGGATCAGATAACATCAATATGATGTATAATCTGATTAAAAATAACCAGTTAAGTCTGATTGGAAACATTCCTATCACAAATTTGACAGGTTGGTTTTAAAACAGTAGTGGTCAAACCAGTCTTTAGGACACACCCAATAAGTCAGGTTTCTGGATAACCACAATAAATATGCTTGAAACTGATATGCCTTAATTGGAGGCAGTGCATGCAAATCAGTCTTATGTATGTTCAATCTTATGCATGTTCTGAAAACCTGACTGATTGTCCCGAGGACTAGGCTGAGAAACTGCTTTAAACAGTTAACTTTAGCCTGTGATTTTCAACACTGCAGACTTAACTGGTCTAGGAGGTCATTTTGGAAGTATCTACCTGTGGAAATAGCAGAATTTACACGTGTAAATTGCATATACTTGTGTTCTGGGGATTTTTTGTTTGGGGGGGGGAGGGGGGAGGGCACATTCTCTTTACATGCACCGGGCCCTTTAAGATGTTCCTGGGCAGTATGAATAACTCAGCTTGTGAGGAAGATCACAAGCTGCATTATTCATGTACCCTGGGAATCACTAACCTGTAGTATTGAAATATTACAGGTGACTCTCACAGTAAACTATGGTGCAGTAAAAGGGCAACTTTTATCATAGCTTAACTACCCCCCTGAGGAGCCAATGCAGAAAACTATCTCAAGCTCAGTGATGCGGTTACAGCACTTTATTGGGCGCTAAATGCAGAACGGGGTTGAGCGCATGAGTTAACTTGTACAGAAGACACATCTGCACACACTCCATTAAAATGTATGGTAATGAGCGAATTTAAATATTCGATGCAATGCAGATGAGGCAACAGTGGCTTCTGACTCATGCATGATGCAAGCCATTTTTGTCATGTCCAGGGAAGCGTAGAAGGGTTAACAGAGAAGATATCGTGCCAGTTTTTGAGATGTAATTGTGAATTTTATCTTTCATTACAGCCAGAAGAAAGCTGCTGCAAGTTTCAAAAGCAGACAGGTAGTAGACATGTACACATGTTCAAACAAAACCGAAAGTGAAAGCACATATCGGAGCCTGTTCTTCTGCACCTAATTATGAGCCTTGCAAAACTTTCCTGCCCATAAATTTTTGCGAGGCTCATATTTAGGGTTAGTATATTTGCCGTGACAAAAAAAAGAGGACACAAAATATAATTCAGCCCCGCCACACCCCTGCACCACAGTGTCACCTTGACCCCCTCCCAAGAAAGCCAGATTTCTTCCCTATTCCCCCATGTATGTCCCCTCTCCAATCTTTTTTCCAGCCTCCCTCCACCCACCAATTTTTATAGCTAGCTCCCTCCCTCTACCCACATGACTCCCCTTCCCTTCCCTCCCCTCCCCTCCCTTATCGTCATGCTTTGGTGATCTAATGGCCTCTTTGGGGTAGGAAGTGCCTCCTCTTTCTTGCCCAGCGCTGCCGCAGACCTCTTGCTCCTGGCGCCACTTCAAAATTGCTGCCGAGAGCTCAAGCAGTGACCTCGCAAGATTTCTGCCAGGAGCAAGAGATGATGATCTGCGGCAGTACCAGGCAAGAAAGAGGGGGCTCTTTCCTGTCCTGAACAGTCCTTTAGACCACCAGTTCACAACAATAAGGTACAGGAGAGAAGGGGAGGACAGAACACCCTGCGTACCACCCGCACGCAAGTCAGTCTGCTCGCCCGCAAACCCGGATAAACAAGCAGGCTGGCAAATCCCACCCGGACGCCTCGCAGTGTCCTCAAAAAGAGGACATGTCTGAGTAAAACCAGACATATAGTAACCCTACTCACATTTATAAGCAGAAACTGATGCTGAAACTGCTGCTCACACTTTCAGTTTTCTTCATACATATGTACAAAAGCTGGACTTACTGCAAAACCTTTGTATGTTTATGTCTGGCACACTTCTCCACTCCCAATTAGCTGCAAGTTTTCTGTGCACAGAATCTGCATATATTTAGCTTTACACATTAGAAGCCAACTAAAACCAGTGGTCTTGGTTCTGGCTGAAACCGAAACCATGGCCAATATCCAGCCGGACTAGAAAGCAAAAATGAAACTGTGGTCCAACTCCCTGCCACTGCCATGTTGCGGGCATGTCCCTGCCCCCCCCCCCCCCCCCAGCTGGTCTCTCCTCCGCTCAACCTCTTGAGCTGCTCCTGCCTCTACTTGCTGTGTTCTAAAAATGGCAGCCGCAGTTTACCACTAAACCACCGGGGCTTTTAAAAGGTAGGGCTGTGTGTGGGGAGGGGAAAGCAGCCTGGGGAGGGAACAGGATTTCTGTAGGGGGAGAAAACAGGCTTGCAGCTGTGGGGGAGGTAGTAGAGGCATAGTTGGGTGCAAGGGGAGCAGCCACTTCCCAAAACAGATTTTGAATAAAATGGTGTCTATGTAGATCAGCCCTTCAGCCTTGCACCGGCACCTATTTTTACAAAAGGTCTGCTCCCCCTGACATCAAAACCTGGCAATACTTCTGGGGAGCGGGACTATGGTTTTGGATTCTGCCAAAAATGCACAGGCATTTTCGGCCAAAACCCGAACCCAGATTTTGGGTTGATTTCATAGTAACATAGTAGATGACGGCAGAAAAAGACCTGCACGGTCCATCCAGTCTGCCCAACAAGACAAACATATGTGTAAACCTTACCTTGATTTGTACCTGCCTTATTCAGGGCACAGACCGTTCAAGTCTGCGCAGCAGTACTTCCCGCCTCCCAACCACCAGTCCCGCCTCCTATCACCGGCTCTGGCACAGACTGTATAAGTCTGCCCTCCACTATCCACGCCTCCCAACCACCAACCCCTCTTCCCCCCACCTGCTCCGCCACCCAATTTCGGCTAAGCTTCTGAGGATCCATTCCTTCTGCACAGGATTTCAATGCCGAATCCAAAACCGAAACCAAAATTTGGTCAGCCTCTATTCTGCAAGGTATGATATTACACTTGTGGAAGGAGCCATATGCTCAGAAATTTGTGTGTGGTTCTACCATGAGCCTTTCTGCATCGGCTTCTGACTGTCCTGTACCCAAATATACTCATTAACTGTGTTGATGAGTAATTAACGGTAAAGTGAAGCCATGCAGAATTTTTTTCTGAAGGCTGTATATTTTAGAAAGTAAATTATTTCACTTTAGATATTTCTTCATGCTTTAAATAACATCATTGCCATTGGTGTATATTACACAGAAGTGCAGTTTATTTGCTATACTTTCACTGTCTTACAGAAGAACATAATAGCCATATTTCCAGTATCCTGCTTCTAGCAGTGACCAATTCAGGTCACAAGTACCTGGCAGAATCCCAAATAGTAGCAATATCCATGCTGCTTATCCCATGGACAACCAGTGGCTTTTGTGATGTCTATTTCAAGAGCAGACTTTGGACTGTTCCTCCAGGAACTTGTACAAACCTTTTTTTTTAAACCTACATACACTAACTATTGATACCTCATACTCTAGCAATGAGTTCTACAATTTGGAGTGGAGGAGCAGCAACCTAATGGTTAGTACAGTAGGCTTTGATCATGGCAATCTGGGTTCAGTTCCCACTACAGCTCCTTGTGACCTTGAGCAAGTCACCTTCATTGCCCCAGGTACAAAAAAAAAGACTAGACTGTAAGCCCTCTAGGGACAGACAAAATGTCTGAATACATCTAGTAGCACTATGAAAATGGTTAGTAGTCGTACTTAGCCATTTGTTGAGTGAAAAAATATTTCCTCCTTTTCATTTAAAAAGTAGTTCCATCTAACTTCCCCTAGTCTTTGTACTTTTTGAAAGAGTAAAAAATCAATTTATGTTTACCCATGCTACACCACTCAGTATTTTGTAGACCTCTATCTTATCCCACCTCAGCCTTGTCTTTTCCAAGATGAAGAGCCATAACATCTTAAGCCTTTCCTCATATGAGAGGAGTTCTATCCCCTTTATCATTTTGGTCACCCTTCGTTGAAACGTTTCTAATTCTGCTATATCTTTTTTAAGATATGGCGACCAGGATTTCACCCAGTACTATATGTTCAGTGATTTTATTCTTTATAATGTTTTCTCCTATTTTGCCCGGCACTGACGTCAGGCTTACCAGTCTATAATTTCCCGGATCATCCTTGGATCCCTTTTTAAAAATAAGCATTACATTGGCCACTCTCCAATCTTCAGGTACTACAGACAATTTAATGACAGGATCCAGATCACATATTTGAGTTCTTTCAGAACCCTGTGGTATATCCAGTCCAGGTGATTTACTGCTCTTTAGATTGACGATTTGGCTCAGTATATCTTCCATGTTCATCAAGATTTTTTTCAGTTCCTCTGCATCATCACCCTTGCAGGTACAGGTAGATCTCTTACATCTTCTTCAGCATAGACCAAGGTAAAGAATTAATTCAGCCTTTCTGCTATGGCCTTTGTCCTCCCTGAATGCCCCTTTTACTCCTTGATGATAAGTACATAAGTGCATAAGTAATGCCACACTGGGAAAAGGCCAAGGGTCCATCGAGCCCAGCATCCTGTCCACGACAGCGGCCAATCCAGGCCAAGGGCACCTGGCAAGCTTCCCAAACGTACAAACATTCTATACATGTTATTCCCGGAATTGTGGATTTTTCCCAAGTCCATTTAGTAGCGGTTTATGGATTTGTCCTTTAGGAAACCGTCTAACCCCCTTTTAAACTATGCCAAGCTAACCGCCTTCACCACGTTCTCCGGATACGAATTCCGGAGTTTAATTACGCGTTGGGTGAAGAAAGATTTTCTCTGATTTGTTTTAAATTTACTACACTGTAGTTTCATCGCATGCCCCCTAGTCCTAGTATTTTTGGAAAGCGTGAACAGATGCTTCACATCCACCTGTTCCACTCCACTCATTATTTTATATACCTCTATCATGTCTCCCCTCAGCTGTCTCTTCTCCAAGCTGAAAAGCCCTAGCCTCCTTAGTCTTTCTTCAGAGGGAAGTCGTCCCATCCCCGCTATCATTTTAGTCGCCCTTCGCTGCACCTTTTCCAATTCCACTATATCTTTCTTGAGATGTGGCGACCAGAATTGAACACAATACTCAAGGTGCGGTCGCACCATGGAGCGATATAATGGCATTATAACACAGGCTTTCTACTTCTGATATATCTAAAAACATTATTACTATGAGCTTTTGCCTCAGAGACAAGTTTCTCTTCCTATTCTTTTGGCTTTTGTTATTAATGCTTTGCATCTAACTTGCAAATGCTTATGTTGCTTCTTCTTTGCTTCATTTGGATCTTTTTCCATATTCTGAAATATGTTCTTTTGATTCTAATAGCCTTTTTTACTTTTCCCTTTAATCATGCTGGCTATCATTTGCTCTTCTTTCCACCTCTATTAAAATGTAGAATACATCTGGTCTGGGCTTCCAAAATGGTATTTTAAACAACATCCATGCCTGATTTAACGTCCTAACCTTTGCAGCTGAGTCTTTCAGCTTTTTTAAAACCATCCTCCTCATTTTAACATAGTTACCCGTTCAAAAATGAAATGCTGCTACAGTAGATTTCCTGACTGCACTCCAGTTGTTAATTTGATCATGTTATGATCACTGTTTCCCAGCGGACCCAACACTGTTATCTCTTGTACTAAGTCTTGGATTCCACTAAGGATTACAATAGCTCCCCCTCTTGTCTGTTCCTGAACAAGTTGCTCCAAGAAGCAGTCATTTATTACATCTAGGAATTTTACCTCCCTAGCACGCCTTATTGAGCAGTAAATTGTGTTATTTACATTCCATTAACAAAAGTTTGGGAATACATTCTGTGTGATAAAAATAGACTGAAGGTTTTCTAATGTGTATATGACTGAAAGTCTTGCATTCTGTAGTTATAGCTTATATAGGTCAATGAAAAAATGTAGTCAGCACTGAATTTATTTTGACTCTAGGTATAATGGGTATAGATCCTCAGAATTCTAGTTTAACATTTTCTGTTATGTATTACTGCAGTTCATCTCATGGGAGTTAATGAATGTCTGACTGTAATCCTATTAAATACGCTTTTCTCTATAGCCCCACACCCAGGCTTCCATAGATTGTATTGAGAACATCGTGTTCCTCTATCATAAACAGAATCTTGTTTATAAAAATATACTTACTCAGCTCCATGGTAAGTTAGTAGTGGGAGCCTTAAGTTTGTCATTTTTATGGATCTGCATGTCATTTGAAATGACATAGGAAATGCAATTTCTGTGTCATTCTCTGTCCAAAACGGGATAACCCAACATTTAGGGTTTTCATGTGTTGGGAAGAGGGAGCTATCTTTCCCAATAGAGGGTAAAGGGTCATGGATTTGAAATACTCCTTTCTGTGGTTAAACCAAAGAGGTTTACATTTATTACATGCAGCAAGTGCATGTGTTATTAGTGCATACATACTTCCAAAAGAGGGTATACTACAAACAATTGATGAGAAAACTCAGATAAGCTGAGGAGTTTTGTACTCATAATAATTTTTTGTCGGAATAGCAATAGCAGTAAATATAAAAATGAAGTAGATATGTCTTTGTAGCAGCAAATTCATAACATGCTCTTATCTTGTGCAAATTAATCAATGTAACAAAACGTAAACACCAATATGCCTTGCACTTCCAGTGCCAAAGGAAAAATTTTCTATCTGTTCACAAGCCAAAAAGAAAATAAAATCACAGCCTCATAACCTTGTAGAAGCAGGGAATGATGCCAAATTCCAGATCCGGCTCCAGGAAGAGGCAGCTGCTCCACGGATGATGCAGGATTTATTTATTATACTGGCTCCAACCAACCCAGAACTGTCATAGAGAGACAAAAAAAAGAAAAGACCAACAGTCCACAATCAAGAGAGTAAGAAAAAAATTAAGAAAACAAAGCAGTATGGTAGAAAGTCTTTAATGTTCAGTTCATTTTCTGACACAAAAGTCACCTACCCAATGCAGTCATGTTTCGGCTTGCACCGTTTCAGTGGCATATGATAATACCTTAATAGAAAATCTCACATGTAATTGTCAAGGTTTCAAACATCCAGCAATGAGATCTAGTCAATTCCTTTCTTCAATTCAATGAATCTATTAAGCATATGGGTATTCCAACATGGTTCACACAGCATTTGTTTTAGGACGTTTTAGGCTAGTGGGAAGGCCAATTTGCTCAATAGATTCTTTGAACTGAAGAAAGGAATTAAATACAAAAGAACATAATAATAGCCATACTGGATCAGACCAATGGTCTATCTAGCCCAGTATCCTGCTTCCAACAGTGGCCAATCCAGGTCACACGTACCTGGCAGAATCCCAAATAGTAGCAAAATTCTATGCTACTGATCCCAGGGATAGCGGTAGCTTTCCCCATGTCTATCTTAATAAAAGACTATGGAAGTTTTCCTCCAGGAACTTGTCCAAAACTTTGATCCAGAAAGTAATATTGAATACAAAATCATCTCAAAAAAGAAAAAGAAAGTATGTCAAAAGAAGTTAATACAATTACAATACTGACCTATGATAGGAAAAAGAGGGATAAGAGGAAAAAGAAAACCACCCCCTGTTTGGAGAGCATAAGGGGGGGGGGGGGGCATAAACCAAATCAATAAAACAACTGAAAATGTATTAAGGGAGATCATACAAAACAGAAGGTGGAATTACCATTATAGCACTTCACAGAGAAGAGGCACAAGGGGGTCACAAAGTCTGTAAGAGCCTTCTTGCATTCTATAAATCTCTTCAATTGCTTAGGGTTGAAGAAAACATAACTATTACCCTCACACTTAACACAACATTTACAGGAAAATTGTAGGGAAAAAGTAGTCCTCAAAGCTAATACTTGGTCCCTCAAGGCTGAAAGAGCCTTGCACCTAACTTGTGTTGGCCTAGAGAAATCAGAAAATTTAAAAATTTAACAACCCCAAAACACAGTATTTTTGTATCAGAAATACAGCCTCAAAACCCAGTTATGGTCAGGTTCAAGGGCAAACATTGCTATTAAAGATGCTTGGGAGAGAACATCCTGTTGGGACCTTTCCAGAAAATTTGTCAACTCCAAACTGTCCACAGAAACTTCTATGGACTGGTTCCCAAATCTAACATGATAAGCCCTTGAGATAGGAGAAATAGTTTTTGGGGTAAGCTGTAAAACCTCCCAAAAGTATTTCTTGACCATCTCTAAAGGTGACAACATTAAAGATTTGAGAAAATCTACAAATCTTAGATTCAAGTGCCTCAACTGAGTCTCAGGTTGCTTCCAGTTTATCACGTATCACAACTATATCTCTATTAAGTACTTGCAGGACAGATTGTAGGTCACCAACTTGCCGTTCCAAGTTCCCCATAGACTGAACAGAATGCTGCAATCCTTCCTCGGACTTTGTCAACTGGAACTGTAATAAATCCACTTTCTCACCAAACGTCCAAATGATCCAACAAGGATTTCTCAAACCTTCCAACAGTCACCAGTACCTCTTTCTAGCCTTCACCCAATACTCCAGACTGGATTCCAAAAGGCAATGAACCATAGGCACCAATGCTCACTCCACTCCCAGAGGGAATGTCACCACTCAGGGACATCAAAGCTCCAAGCAACTCTAGTTCAACAGGAAGGGCCGCACAACTCTCTGGGTCTGTCCCGCTTGACAACTTCAGTGTAAAGACGCCTCCCGACAAAACACCAAAATCACCAGACCCGACAGCAAGGCCACTTCCGGGTATCAGAGGAGTTCTGCGAACCTCAGGGCTGAAGGAATATTCACTCCCTTCAGCTGGCACTGACTCTCCAATACAGCATGTACCTTCTGAGTTTGCCTCCAGCACGGGAACCACAACTTGATCCAAAGTCCGTTGTCCAGAGAGGACACCAGCACCCTCCTTCGTGGGAAAGATATGTGCTTTGCACTTCTGTTTCCCCATCAGGTCTGGTACCACAAACAGCAGACTGAGAACCAATGGAGCTCACTCCTCCATGTCTGCTCTCATTGCCATCCTGACTCCTTCCCCAACTATTTGTTGAGTGAAATAATATTTCTTCCTATTTGTTTTAACAGTATTACCATGTAACTTCATTGCATGTCTCCTTGTCGTTGCACTTTTTGAAAGAGTAAAAAAAATCAATTCACTTTTACCCATTCTACATCACTTAGGGTTTTGTAGACCTCTATTATATCCCCCCTCAGCCGTCTCTTTTGCAAGCTGAAGAGCCCTAACCTCTTCAGCCTCTCTCATATGAGAGGAGTTCCATCCCGTTTATCATTTTGGTAGCTCTTATTTGAACCTTTTCTAATTCTGCTTTATCTTTTATTTAAGATACACCGACCAGAATTGAATGCAATACTCAAGGTGAGGTCACACCATGGAGCAATATAGAAGCATTATAGTGTTCTTGGTCTTGTTTACCATCTCTTTCTTAATAATTTCTAGCATCCTGTTTGCTTTTTTGGTCGCTGCTGCACACTGGGCAGAAGATTTCAGTATATGTCTACAATGACACCTAAATCTCATTGTTGGATGTTTGACATTTTGGCAATTAAATTTGAGATTCCCTGTTAGGGTAACATCATATGCCCCTGAAGCAGGTGCAAGCTGAAACATGACTGTGTCGGGCAGGTGATTTTTGTACAGCAAGTAAACTAAATATTATTAAAGACTTTTTATCATACTGCTTTGTTTTCTTGAGTTTTTCAATCTTCTGACTCCAGACAGCTTAGTCATCAGGACAGCAAACCACGTGTGTAAGCACAAAGATAAGACATCCGGCATACTGAAGGCTAGGTGGCAAAATATAATGCTCTTAAACCTGTAAGACTTAGGGCACTGCCTTGGATAGTAACACAAAATCCAGAGGCCCAAGGCAGAAGTAATAGCAAAAAGCATATGGTACAGGCATTTTTAATAGGTTTTCTTTTCTGGAGATGGCCCCTCTGGTTGGATCAGAGTTTACCAGTGTTAACTGGGCAAATTATACATCTTCTGAAACATGGAAGTCAGAAGCACAGCATCTTCAGTGATGAGAGACGGAATGCAGATGACTAGTGTACCAATGCTGGCTCAGGATAATGGTAACATTGTTGCCTATCAAGGTCTTCAGTGCTGGTCTCAAGACTGTGAGGGCTTGGGGAACCACATCTCTGCATGTACACAGCAGGAAAACAAAGAACAACGGAGCCAATATTCAAAGGCATTTTCTCTGTTTTCAAAGTTCTGATCAATAAAGTTCCATTCATTATTTCTTCGAGCTTACATTTACATCAGCCATAAAGATCATTGCAGTCTGCTTCAGTAGATCTGTTAGATGTTCCTTTCATTCAATTTGCCTTGACGAATACAGAAATTCTCATTGTTATGTTGCAGATCCAAAAATTTGGGATACGTGTGCCTACTTCTTTAAGATCTATGAGGAATTTAGAATTATTTAAAAAGGCTTTGAAATCCGTGTTATTTCAGTGGGCATTTGAAATTGTGTGTGTTATTCAGAAAGGAATACACTAAATAGATGTTGGTTAAATCACAAATTTTGTTTTATGTCTTTTTTTAATATGATAATGTGATATTGATATTACATATGTTTTAACTGTTCTCCGAGGACAAGCAGGTCATATTCACATGTGGGTGATATCATCCACATCGCCCAACAAAGAGCATCAAAAGGTTAATATGTCTTTAAGAGCATGCACAGTGTCCCCACTATGCATGTGTGAGTGCCATCCCATCCACAAGTGCATAGGACCAGCAGTCTCTTCTGATCTGCTTTGAGGAGATGATGCGAAATTCACAACTCCTGACATCATCTGGTGCGGGAGTTGCTTTTTGAGTGTGCTACATTATATTCGTAATCTTATATTCCACTAGTTCCATAAACTAAGAATTCTAAGTGGTTTAAAAAGAAGGAACCCCAACAATAGGGGAAAATTACAGAATAGATCAAAATTATCTAAAAACTATTAAGTATTCAAAGACATATTTAATTAGAAAACAAATAAGTTTTAACCGTTCTTTGAAAAAGTAAATAACATGGTAGTTCTCTTATCTGTCAAGGAAGTGAGTTCCATATCCTAGCCCCCTAAAAAGAGAAAGAAAACTAACTGTCCCTTTTAGCGAGGGAAAACCATGTTTCAATTTATGTATTTCACGTACAAAATAAGATTTAGAAGGAAAATTCAACAGCTTAACAATACCTTTAGCATGTACCCCCGGGAAAATATTTCTGAGATAAGCAGCATAAAATGTTTTGTACTTTTTGAGGGATTTGCCAGGTATTTGTGACCTGGATTGGCCACTGTGGAAACAGGGTGCTGGGCTTGATGGACCTTTGTTCTGTCCCAGTATGGCAATATTTATGTACTACTAGATTGAGATCTTTGGTAGGTAGAGGTCCTGATATATGGAATAAATTACCGAGTGAAATTCGAGAAATTGCCTCATATAATTTATTTAGGAGAGCTGTTAAAAGCGATTTACTTGGGTAATATCTGACAGATATTTAAATATCAGCATATCTTAGTTGTATTTTAATGTTCTATAATCAAATGGTATTTGTCCATTTGCATTCATATTTATAATTTGCCTTCAGCCTCTTGGTTGGTTAAACAGAATAGAAATGCCCATATTAGATTATGTTAGAATAATAAGCTCCGAACCATCAATAATTGGATGCTAACAACCAATTATTGGGGTTAATTGGCACCCATTAGAATTTGCACATGGATCTGGGGGTGCACTATTTTATAAAGCAGAGTGTCTAACTCCCAAAGTGCCTATCTTAAAAGGGGGCCTAGCCAAGGGAGGAGCATGTGTATGTCAGGAGCATTCCAAAAAATTGCAAGTATACTTATAGAATACATAGGAGCTCATTTTCAAAAGAGCAAAATGTCCAAAAAGTGGCATAAATCTGCATTTGGACGTTTTTTTAGATGTTTTTCTATGAAGTCTGTCAGAAGTGCATTCAAATGAAAAAGGAACATGCCAGGAGCATGTTAAGGGTGGGATCTGGGTGTTCCTAACACTTGGACGTTTTTCAGCTATAATAAAACAAAACCACCCAGGGCTAAAACTAAAACTAAGACGTTTTGAGCTAGACCTGTTTTGATAACAAATAAGGTACAAAAAGGTACCCTAAATGACCAGATGACCACAAGAGGGAATCAGGGATGACCTCCCCTTACTCCCCCAGTGGTCACTAAAAATGTGATTAAAAACATCACTTGCCAGCCTCAGATGTTATAGTCCGGTCCATTAAAACAGCATGCAGGTCCCTGGAGTAGTCTAGTGGTGGGTGCAGTGCACTGCACTGCAGACAGGTGGACTTAGACTCGTACCTCCCCCTACCTGTTACACTTGTGGAAGAAACTGTGAGCCCTCCAAAAATCACCAGAAACCCACTTACCCACATATAGGTGCCACCTTCACCCATAAGGACTATGGTAGTAGGTTACAGTTGGGGATAGTGGGTTTTTTGGGGGGTTTGAGGGGCTCAGCAGACAAGGTAAGAGAGCAATGGTGAGATGTATAGTAGGAGCAGTTTATGAAGTCCACTGCAGTACCCCCTTGGGTGCCCTATTGCTTTCCTGGGATGTCAGGAGGACCAGTCTACTAAAAATGCTGGCTCCTCCTACATCCTAATGGCTTGATTTTGTGTGTTTTGTACTTGGACATTTTTTTCCCCCGAAAATGGACCAAAGTTCAAATCACGAAACCTTGTTCAGTATTTAAACAAACAAAAAAAAAAGATAGACATTTTTCTTTTGTGAAAATGAACTTCTTTTATATTCAGATTTCGGACGTTTTTTTGCAAAACGTCCAAATGCCCCTCATGGTGCGCCTATCATGGGTCCCGGTATTTACACTATATTTCAGCAGGCATAAGTCTGGCGCCCAAAGTTTGGGTGTGGGAATTGGCCCCAAGCATGATTCTATATAGGGAGTGTTTTTTTTTTAGAGAATCACGCTTAACACCAATCTTTTATTTGGTACCAATTTTTTGAGCTCGATTTAAAGGATTTCCCAATAAGTGTTAACATTAGAGCACAGTCATATATTCAACACATAGAAAAAAAGCCCTTTTTGATGGCTGTGCTAGAAATGGGCTTAGCACACAGGAAAGTCCCACATAAGGATATTCTGAGCCTAACTCATAGCACAGCTTAGTAGGCCAATTAGTAAATGATGGCAGATAAAGTCCATCTAGTCTAGTGTGAAAGCCCAGAAAGGTAGCCAGGTTGTACCTATGCTCTGTACAGGTCCCGTCCCCATCCCCCATGTTACTACTACTACTTGACATTTCTAAAGCGCTACTAGGGTTACGCAGCGCTGTACAATTTAACATAGAAGGACAGTCCCTGCTCAAAGGAGCTTACAATCTAAAGGACAAATGTACAGTCAGTCAAATAGGGGCAGTCTAGATTTCCTGAAAGGTATAAAGGTTAGGTGCCGAAAGCAACATTGAAGAGGTGGGCTTTGAGCAAGGATTTGAAGATGGGTAGGGAGGGGGCTTGGCGTAAGGGCTCAGGAAGTTTATTCCAATTTACTCTTTGTGTAGATTACCCCATCTCCACCTTTTTCTTTTAAAATATTTTTATTACATTTGTACCCTGCGCTTTCCCACTCATGGCAGGCTTAATGCGGCTTACATACTGTATACAGGTACTTATTTGTACCTGGGGCAATGGAGGGTTAAGTGACTTGCCCAGAGTCACAAGGAGCTACCTGTGCCTGAAGTGGGAATCAAACTCAGTTCCTCAGGACCAAAGTCCACCACCCTAACCACTAGGCCGCTCCTCCACTCAATAAAATTATAAAAGTCATAATTGAGTATGTTATCTCATAAGTGTGCTCCAGACAATTTTTTTTTCTCCCTAAATCTCCAACTAGAAAAAAATGTTGGCTCCAGAGCTTCCAGGAGTGAGATCTTAGGTCCTGGAGCTGTGTCAAGCCCATTCTGCAGCACCGGTTTCAATGAGTAGAATCAGGATCTAAAAGTACTACACTGCTTTGGATGTAAGTTCAAAACTAGGACTGGCCAAAACGTTTATTTCCTGGAACTGGCTGACTTGACAGCTATGCTGTTCCCTTCTCACATTAACAGAAAATCTGATACAACCCTGCCTCATTTGATCTCTGCTTTCAAACCACAATGATAATGCAAATAGGAACTTTGAAATAAAGACATAACAATAACTACCAGCTTACAAAACAGACATACACCTATATTCCAGCAGCTTTGTGTCACATGAAAGTTTTCATATTCAATAGATCTCAATGTCAGCCTCTTTAATAACTTTTGGAAGTATAAACGTATAGGCTGTATCAGTTTTATTTTTATATTTGAGGGGGAGAATGCAAAATGCCATGTCGAAGCAGATGGATGAGTTGATGCTATGCTTAAAATGACAGCAATCGCCTCCCACAGAATTTATTTCTCACAACTTCAAAGTGAAACAGTATAATGAGCTGAAAACAACTTATAAATGTATTTTCCATCAGGCAATATATTGCTTTGTTCATTCTCCTCTTGTTTTATTTTATTTTTACCTCTTAAACCAGCCAGTACAACGAGGTGACACACTAAACTACAGTTTCAAGGAGGCCAAATTTAATAAGAATGTGGAGTTTTGTCATTCATTATTAATTATTCTGGTTAAATGCGATTAGCCCATGTTATAATATCTATGCCGCTCCAGTATCATCTGCCTGTGATTGCACCTCATGTATTTCCTGAAATATTTTTCCCCATTTCATTTCTGATATGGAGGCTCTGAAGAAACCTATAGTATTTGGAAGGGGTGCTGGATTACTGCTATTTGTTCAATCATCAGGTATCTTAATGGTTTGATAGGAATTCACACAGCTAGGCAATATGTACCTTTCTCTAAGCCTCACACAGCTGTCAAGTTGCTCAGTTCCAGGAGGGAGATGTTAGGCCTGTCCTAGTTTTCTGATAGACCCACCCAGATGCATTATAGGATCTGCAGCACTGATCTCAATGGGTACAATCAGGGACTACATATCATCACACTAGGACTGGCCAAAAAGCTTTCTCCTGGTACTGGACAATTTGGCAGCTGTGCCCCATGGAAGTCTCAGTTATGGATAGATATTATTTTTGTTTTTAGAATTCATTTACTCAGTGTTCTGCTCTCAGTAATTCAGATGTTTTGGTGAAATTTTTCCCTGAACATTGCTTTACCTTTATTGATTAATATTACCACTTTAATGGGACAATTTTTGACAGTCCATGGTTCTTGCGTGCCCTTTTATATGTAGTAATCATAGACCTGCAATCAAATATTGAAAGGAGATACAGGCACATACTTTCACATCTCCTTCAAATCAAAGCAGGTGCAAATGTACCCATGGAAAGTATGTGTGGGGCAATAACTGGATGCCCTGTGTGGATTTCCTCCCCTCAGTATCTCTCCACCCAGCTTCTACCCTCTTTCTGAATATGTATAAATGCGTCCACACTCTGAACAGAGCAGATCATTTTACCCATGGGACTTTTCCCATGGTTAAAGTACTGTTGACCCATGGGAAAGGTTTGAAAATCGCGCCTCCTTGAAGGGAGGGGAGGAGTTCACATGTAGAAGTCAGACCATACAAGTCTGCCCTGCACCTGGTTTTAGCTTTTCACGTGTAAATTCCCAACAAAGCACTACTCGACACATTATCTATGTTTTGGTTTTTATACCATCCATTTTCTAATTAAAGTGGATAGTTACTTTCATTGCTATAGCTCTACTTTTTTTTTTGTTACGTTTGTACCCCGTGCTTTCCCACTCATGGCAGGCTCAATGCGGCTTACATGGGGCAATGAAGAGTTAAGTTACTTGCCCAGAGTCACAAGGAGTTGCCTGTGCCTGAAGTGGGAATTGAACTCAGTTCCTTAGTTCCGCAGGACCAAAGTCCACCACCCTAACCACTAGGCCACTCCTCCTCTTTCAAAATACTAATCAATAAAGAGAACTAAAAAATTGTTTTAATGACTGCGTGTGTTGATTTGTTAAGTGGTGCTTAGATGGCAACTCTGGCTGTGCCGGGCAGACTAGTACAGTCTATGTCCCTTATATGGCAAGACAGTTTGGGATGAGCTGGAGAAGGTTTTGATGGCAGCTCTAGTGGTTGGAATGTAAGGACAGTGCCAGGCAGACTTTTACAGTCTGTGTCCCATATGTGACAAGATGGATTCAGATAGGCTGGAGTGGGCTTTGACAGCAACTCCAGTGGTTGGAATATAAGGACAGTGCCGGGCAGACTTCTATGGTCTATGTCCCAGAAACACCAAAGAAAAACCATGATCAAATATTTTATATCACATTCATTGTTGGTTTCATCATGAATTGATAATGAGTGTGACTGTTGGATAGACTTTTCAGGTCTTTGCCGTCATCTGCTCTGTTGCTAAGTAATCTTCACAATTTATTTTTTTTAAAACACGCTACCATGAATCAATAAATTTCATCTATACAAGACATCAGTAATATAGAACCAGATTGTACTGTGGATACCAGATGAATTTCTTGTCCCTGTTACTTCAACTAAAAGTTGCCATCAAGGTTGAAAATCTTGCTCTGATCTTGAATGAGTGTTGCCATTTCTCTGCTCCTTCTTGGCTACTTTTAAGTCCCAACATATACAGAAGCCCTTTAAAATTACATAGCTGTTTTATTAGAGATGTCCAAGGCATTATGTGTTTACTTGCCCAGTGCTAAGAATTAGTGCTGATCATGCTATATTTAAGAGTGGCCACACCTTTTTCATAGTCTTGGCACAGAATAATTATATGTTAAAGAAATTGTATTGTTTTTTTCATTCTTGGTACCCCTGATACAGGTGATCAGCTAAAATATAGCAATGCTGAGACTTTTCTGATTATTTTTCTGATTTGTTTTTAACATTTTGCATTTCTTGGGGATTTTTTGTTTGTTTGGAATTACATGTTATTTTCTCTTAATTATCTTTCAAAGTGTATTTTTTTTTTAAAAAACACCTTGTGTTCTATCAGGATCACTATAGCAATCTAACATCAAAGGTTCACATTTTTGGCTCCCCCTCCTCTTTCAACTTATTTACAAGTACTGTCTCAGTTTTATGTTATATTAGCTGTTTTGTAAACTGCTCAGATGGTGCCTGATAGGGGGTATAACAAGTAACAAATAAACTTGGAAACTTAGCATGTTCTCTATATTATGTGAAGGGTGTCTTTTTTTTTTTTCTGTTCACAAGCTTTTTTCAGAGTCATGTCTACTAATGTACACTAGGAAATGGGCTTAGGGGGGAATTGATCAAGCAGTGGTATGGCCTTAACGTGCTTGAAAGGAATTAGCGCGTGCTAAATGCTAAAAGTCCTTTCTGTACCTATGGGCTTTTAGCATTTAGTGTGCATTAATTCCTTTAATGCACGTTAAGGTACATTAATGCCATAACGCTGCTTGATGAATCCCCCCCTTAACTTACTAATGTGGGACTTTCTCATGCACTAAGCTCATTTCTAGCATGCCCAAAATAGGGCAATTTCCAGTATTTCTCTTCCAGGTCATGCACTAATGTTCACATTAGCGAGCGTAACCTGAAAAAATATGACAAGGGAGCAGTACTATTTACGAAGCGCTAAGAGCACCCACATTATGAACATGCTAACCAGTTAATGAACAGTAATCAGAACACATTAACTGGAAGGGGTGGACTGACAATGATCTGGGCCCCCAGGCAGTAAAGGTCATTGGGCTCCCTGCTGCCCCGCCTTTGTTTTGACCCCCCCCCCCCTGCACACTACAGCCCTCCTTCTGCACATAACACCCCCACCTTTTGTTTCCAGCCCCCACACACTACAGCCTCACCATTGCTTCCAGCACCTCCCCTTCACACTTTAGCCCCCCCCCCCCCCGAGCCTCAGTGTGCCCTTCCCGGGCCAACCTAGAAGGGCACTGGTGATCTGCTGCTGCACTAGCTGGCACTGCCACTTCTTTTTAATGGTTGCTGAGACTTCCAATGGTAGTCTTGTGGGTCTTGGCAGTCTCGGCAGGCATTTTGAAGATGTGGCAATGCTGGGAAGAGCACGACAGCAGGCAGGAAAGAGTGCGGTTCTTTTCTGCCCCCAAAGAGGCCATTAGACCAACAGGGCCCTTCAAGGTAGGTCCAGGAAGAGCCCACTGAGGTTTGGAGGGGGGGGGGCGGCTGTAGTGTGCAGACAGAGAGCTAAGGAGGGTTGATTGAGAACAGGAGATGGCATGATATCAAAAAGTTGAAGCCACTTAGGTTAGTCTATGTTTCTCCTTCCCCACATAGCCGTCATTCTACAGACACTCGAAAAGTAAGCAAACATATCAGCTACTGCATCTATGTTGTTGTTCTTTATTGTTGGTAGCATTTTTATTTAATCTCACATATTTTCAAACATGCCAGCTTGTGCAGCATACAGATGTGCACAGAGGAAGTATAATAACGGAATAATTTTTCATAGGTAGAGTAGAAATTTGGAGGGGCTGGTTATAGGGACATCCTAGCATGTGTTATATTCATGCAGAGATTTTTTTTTCTCCTGGTAAAAAGCCACTAAAATAGACATCATGTTATGAGAATCAGGCGCTCAACATTCAGAGTTTCTATTTACTTATTTACTTACTTATGGCAGTTATAACCCACATTAAACATGAATTAGGCGGTAACCTGGGAGCATTTAAAATCTTTTTTTTCCTGTGCCTAGATCAAAAGAGAAAGATGGTTTGTGGGAACTTGCTCCTTTTATTTTGTTGAACACAGTGGTATATTATAAAAATGCACTAAATATTGTTTTACTACTATTTAAAAGAAAGATATTAAATAATAAGGGCAGAGCTACCTTCATGCAGAAGTCCAGAATTAGTCTAAATGTGCCAACATTTTCCAGTTCTAAGATATATATTTATTTCCTCTTCAAGCCAGTTTTCAACAGCATTTTCTTAGTTATTACCCAAGGGCCCTGTTTACTAAGCCGTGTTGTAGTTGCGCAAGCTTTTTAGTGCATGGTAAAAATTAAGATAAGTGTAGGCCTTATTGAAGGGGCCACAGAAATTGTTCTCTCTTGTGGAAGGGCAGCTGCCAACAACACTAAAAAGAGCTGTGGTGGGTCCCCTTCTGAAAAAGAGCTCCATTGAACAAGACAAGCTCAAAAACTACTAACCAGTCTCTAACATTCCTTCCTGGCAAAACTTATAGAACAGACAGGCTGCATTCAACTCAGTGACTGGCTAAATGAAAGTAATTGGCTAAACCCATGTCAATCCTGCTTCAGAGCTGGGTACGGAACAGAGACAGTTCTTGTTTCCCTTCTTGATGATCTTTACAGAAACCATGACAGAGGATCTGCCTCGATGCTAGTGCTGCTGGATTCTCAGCAGCCGTCAACACTGTGGATCATGATATCATGCTTGCAAGGCTGGCAGAAACGGGTATCGGTGACACAGTATTTACATGGTTCAAATCCTATTTGTCACACAGACAACAATCAGTTCTGCTCAGCAATAGCACATCATTATCTTGGGCACTGAACTGTGGGATGCCATAGGGATCCATACTGCCATCCATTTTATATACTATCTACCTGACGCCTCTGGCTGAGCTGCTTTGGTCAATGGACACAAAATTCTATATCTATGCTGATGATGTACAACTACTTACATCCGTTGAACCAGATCTCCCCACAGCTTTGAGTAAACTGACGGCCTGTCTAACCTCAACTCAGGAATAGGAAAAAAGCAACAACAAACTCTGCCTGAACCCAAGCAAAACAGAGATTCTTTGGGTACTTAACACAAATGGACAAATACCAATATCTTTTGGGACATATGAACTACCCCTAAAATCACAAGTCAGGAATCTTGGGATACTGCTAGACTCATCACTGACTCTGATTCCGCACATTCAAACAACCTTTAAAAATTGCCTCTATCATCTGCAGCAGCTACGAAATCTCTCTCTATATATATTGAAATGATGAATTGACCACAGTGATCCATGCCATGATAACATCACGACTAAACTACTCTAATGCCCTGTATACTAGTCAAGCCAAAAAGAGTTTAGAACATAAGAGTAGCCATACTGGGTCAGACCAATGGTCCATCTAGCCCAGTATACTGTTTTCCAAACAGTTACCAAGCGAGGTGTATCTGGACTTCAGTGGTAGGGGGGGCCAGAGCCGAGGTGAGGAGGCACATTTTACCCCCCCCCCCCCGGCGCCGCCGACCCCCCCCCCCCCACCGCCATTGCCGACACCCCCTGCCACCGCCAGCACCACCTCCAACAAGTATGACCCCCCCTCTCGACCCGCCCGCCATCCATCGCCGTCTGTACCTTTGCTGGCGGGGGACCCAACCCCCGCCAGCCAAAGTCTTCTTCCTGCGTTTGGTTTCTTCTGACATCCTGCTGCATGTACAACATGCAGGACGTCAGACTCACAGAAACAGAACGAAGCCTTGCGATCTGCAGGGCTTCGTTCTGTTTCTGTGAGTCTGACATCCTGCACGTTGTACGTGCAGCAGGACGTCAGACTCAGAAGAAACCAAATGCAGGAAAAAGACTTTGGCTGGCGGGGTTGGGGTCCAGGCCCCCGTGGCTCCATAGCAGTTACGCCCCTGCCATATATAGAATCCAGGGAATATTGTTCGGCCCCCAAGTAAACCAATACAGTTGCTTTCCATCTATTTGGAGGTGAGGGGTCCACCTCAAAGGAGCTGCCTTAGAATTCATAACTCTAGGTGGCAACACAGTGACTAGAACGCCAGCAACGTTGATGCAAGAATTCAGTTCTCCTTCATTCGCAATGGGAGCCTAGCACCTAACAAAAACTAAAGCTTTAAAGACTGAACTAACAACATTTGTAGGTCCATCCATGAAGGCATCAACTGCAAGTTTTTGTCCACATGCCATAGTAAACCTTGCATTTTACGTAACTGCAGTCACATAAAATGCAGCGGGGACATGGAAAACTGATACTATTCTCTACGTACCTAAGTGGCATCCCTACTTGTGTCCCAACCACGTTCTGCTTCCCTAGAGATGGGGCTTAAGTCTAGTCACTGGCCCTTTAGAGCTAAGAAGAGGACCTAGACTGTAACAGAATTAAGGACAATATATACATACATTTTCTTCAGTATCAGTAGTCCATATTCCCAGTAGCTTACACACTCAGAGTGCATTCCCACAAATGGTCAGACCACTGCTCCCACAAGTTTAGCCGACTCCTTCTGTGAGACAAGATAATAACTTTATTATTTAGTACCTTCTGAACCGCTTTCTGGCAGAGGAGAGACAGGAAAACACCATGCTAGAGAGCTTTGCTTATGCAAATTAGCTTGTAATGTCTCTAGCAGACCTGTTATACAAATTAGCTTTCTTCTAGCACAGTCTGAAGGTTTTCTCTTTCCACTTTTCCTTAAATAATATTGAAAAAGAACAAGACTGGCTCCTTCCAAGTAAGCACTAGGAGCTCCAGTCTAACAACCTCCTCTTCTGGATAGGACCACACTCAATATGATTTTTAAAGTCATATTCCCCACCCTCAGCTGCTTAAACTGATCAAAGATAATCATAACAACAATGTTCAGGTTTCCAGTTCCCAAGTATTGGCAAGTACCCCCCCCCCCCCCCCCCCCCCCAGAATCCTCCATTATCCAGCTTCAGGTCCTTTTCAATGCTGTCCTTAGAGTGAGCTGTGAGGTGAAAGGGTTCAAAGGAGTCTGCCCCTCGAGGAGGCTCCCAGATCTATGGCTGGTATAACTGAAGACATGTAAACAGTGGTGTGCTGGAGCAGGCTCTCACAGGCTCGCAAGAGTCGGTTGTTAAGTTTTTAAGAATTTTGGGAGCCGGTTGTTAAATTAGGGCCCTCCATGGCTACTTTAACAACTGGCTCCCAAAATGTGGGCTTGGGCCCCCTGCTGAATTATCTTTTACTTTGCTGGTGGGGATGATGAGCCCTGCCAGCCAAGTAAATAGACTACTGCTGCTCCCCGCTCTTTGTTTCCAGCTCTGGGCAGCAGGCTGGGACTTCTCGAGCATGTGAGAGAAGTTCCAGCATGCTGCTCAGAGCAAGACGTTGGGAGTGGTGGCAGTCCATTTATTGGCTGCCAGCAAAGGTATGCCTTATGTGCCCGCACAAAGGGAGGGAGGAGAGAGAGGCAAGTGTTGTGTGTCCCCCCCCCCCCCCCCCCCCGGCCACCCCTGGCCCTTCCAACTGCAGAGCTGGCTACGTCCGGAGAAAGAGCCTGTTAAAAATTTACCAGCACACCCCTGCATGTAAATGTAAGGTGCATCAATACTGGGTTAAGCTGGTATTCTGTAAGAGAATCTGGGTGGCCAAATGCAATTATAGAATAAGATCTCACTGTGCAGCATCAGAGCACCTAAATGGAGGTGCCCACTTACCAAATTGCCTTCTCCAAGTCCAGCAAAACCTCAAACTTATGAGCAAAGTTTGGACTGGGACTCCATGCCTTCCACTGCCCTAAAAAAGAGCCCAGTCTAAATGCCCAATGCAGATAATGTGTCCCTTTACATTGATTTCCAGATAACTAGATTTCCTCCATTGAAATAAGGGTTAGCATCTTGAGCCCTTTGAAAACTGGTTTTTAGGTTAAAGGAAAGTTAGGATAGCAGCAGCCTACATTTGCACCATCCCCAACTGCTTTCCATCGTAGGGACGACCAAAGTTCACGGGGGCATGTTGGAGGCGTAGCAAAGGCGGGACTTGGGCGTACCTAACACATGGATATCCTCAACCCATAACGTAAAAAAAAGAGTGTCCCTGACGAGCATTTGGACGACTTTACCTGGTCCTGTTTTTTTTTTACAACCAAGGCACAAAAAGGTGCCCGAACTGACCAGATGACCACCGGAGAGAATCGGGGAGGACCTCCCCTTACTCCCCCAGTGGTCACTAACCCCCTCCCACCCTAAAAAATATCTTTCAAAATATTTTGTGCCAGCCTCTATGCCAGCCTCAAATGTCATACTCAGGTCCATCACAGCATTATGCTGGTCCCTGGAGCAGTTTTAGTGAGTGCTGTGCACTTCAGGCAGGCAGACCTAGGCCCATGCCCCCCTACCTTGGTACACTTATGGTGGTAAATGTGAGCCCTCCAAAACCCACCACAAACCCACAGTACCCACATCTAGGTGCCCCTATTTCACCCCTTAGGGCTATGGTAGTGGTGAACAGTTGTGGGTAGGGGGATTTGGGGGGCTCAGCACACATGGTAAGGGAGCTATGTTCTTGGGAGTATATTATGAAGTCCACTGCAGTGCCCCCTAAGGTACCCGATTGGTGTCCTGGCATGTCAGGGGGACCAGTGCACTACGAATGGTGGCTCCTCCGACGATCGAGATGGGTGTCCTTGGTTTCCATTATCGCCGAAAATCAGAAACGAACAAGTCTAGGGACGACCATCTCTAAGAACGACCTAAATGTCAGGATTTGGGCGACCCCAACCGTATTATCGAAACGAAAGATGGATGCCCATCTTGTTTCAATAATACGGCTTTCCCCGCCCCTCCACTGGGACGTTTTGCAAGGACATCGTCAGCAAAACTTGGGCGTCCCTTTCGATTATGCCCTTCTGGATCCTCAGAAGCTTAACCGAGATTGGGTGGCAGAGCTGGTGGTGGGAGGCGGGGCTGGTGGTTGGGAGGCGGGGCTAGTGCTGGGCAGACTTCTACAGTCTCTGCCCTGAAAATGGCAGATACAAATCAAGGTAAGGTATACACAAAAAGTAGCACATGTGAGTTTATCTTGTTGGGCAGACTGGATGGACCATGCAGGTCTTTTTCTGCCGTCATCTACTATGTTACTACGTATGTTATAATTGGAGTTAATTGGCATCAATTTGGATTTTCAAGCGTATCTGGCCTAGTTGCTATTCTATGACATCAATGTCTAAATTTCATAGCGTGTAACTCAAAAGGGAGTATGTTCATGGGAGGGACATGGGCGGGTCAGGAGTATTCCCAGAAATTAGGTGTGATGTTATAAAATACTGTGATTTGTGCACTCAACTGCTATCAGTAGGGTGTGAGGATTTACATCAGGTTTTAGTTGGGCATGGGAATCAGCTCTAAGTGCTATTCTATAAAGGTAACAATGCTAAGCAACCTTAATAAAATTGGTGCTTAACATGGATATTAACTGCGCCTAACTTTGGGTACAATTTACTGAATCCGGCCATGTATGTACAGAGTACATGTTTATACCCCTGAGCCTGCAAGGCAAGTCATGCACATTTATTGGTTAATATAAGTAATATGGTTCCAATCATAGGAGCCAACTTTTCAAAATTAATGGGGGTGCTAAGCCCAATGGAAATAACCCTTCCCCGGCCAGATACAAGGAATTTTCTCAATATTGGGGGTGCTCAAGCACCCACAGCACCCACAGAGTCGGCTCCAATGGTTCCAATCTTAGACTTGGACTTGGTTGCCTTTATTTCTGTTCACAGCCCTCACCACAGGCCCAAAACTCCAGTCACTCACTACAGACTAACATATGTGGTGGCTGAGTGGGATCCTACTGTCTACTTGCCGAAAGATCTTTTACAGTATAGGTTGTGGGGCTTAAAGAATTAGACCTACTCTAGTAGACAGGGATCAGAAGAATTTGGATCAGGCAGGCAGGTGTTGTATTAGTCAGGGGAAGGCATTTGTTGGAAGAAATCCTTAGTTTGGATTTATTCTCGGCGATTCCGTTCTTATCATTGGCCTGTAAACTCCACTTGTGTGCAAGTAAAAGGCTCTACCTGGGATTATATGCACCCCATAAAGAACAACTTAGGCAACTGCTTCAATACACATGTTACTCCGTTGGGCGAAGGTGTTCAAGCTAAGTAACATGTGTATTGAAGCAGTTGCCTAAGTTGTTCTTTATGGGGTGCATATAATCCCAGGTAGAGCCTTTTACTTGCACACAAGTGGAGTTTACAGACCAATGATAAGAACGGAATCATGTGATTGCTGGCATTAAATACAAACATTATATGATTGCCATGCTTTGATTATTGAGGTTGTTTCTCCACTTTTAACAAATATAGAAGGTGCAATTATTTGGATATCGCGTTTGAATGAAGACTGAGATAGTTAAGCATTTTTCAGCTCATTATTAGTACTTTGTTTATTATATTTGATGAAGATTGGATCTAATTTTTTCTGGACACTCCGTGGGACACATAATAGAGACATATATGCTTTTGTGGCTAAACAGTCCTGATTTGTGCAGTGTACATTTTTCCAGCAGCACGTGATTGTGAAACATACTCCGTTAACCCCTATAAGAAGGAGCATCAGGTACTGTCCACACTTTCAAGATTGATTTCTACTTTCCAATTATGCCACACACTAATTTTCTTTAATGGCTGCATGCTAATGGCAAAATTATCACATGGCCATTAATTCAAAAAAATAGGAAAATCCACTATTTTCTGGATGTGGTAAAATAAACTTAGCACGTGGGAAAGACTCACACGAGGTTGTGTTAAGGCCACTTTTTACTGCAGCTTAGTAAAAGGGCACCTAAATAATTTTTCTATTTTTTTAGGGGGTATTCAGGGTTGAGAGTGGGTGTTGGGGAGAATGGTTAAGACCGGTAATGTTACTCCGCTATATATATGTATAGATTTATTTTAATTGGCAACATTGCACATGGCCGTTACTGGAAAAAAAAAATCAGGGATTTTATGGTGACAGTAAAAATGGCCTTAGTGTGCAGGAAAGACCTTTGTAAAGGCAAGCTAATGCCTATTTTTATTGCAGCTTAATCAAAGGACCCCCAAATTTGTAATAACAAAGGTACATCCGTAATATTCAGCACTTCTGTGTGGATAGCAGTGCTGATTACACACATTAATTTAAACATTGTGGCCAGCATTTAACAAGCTGTGCATTGAACCAGCTCAAAATTGATCCCAATATTGTCTTTAGAAAAAAAACTTTGCATTATAAGACACAACAGCTTTTCTTTTCATTGGCTACAGATGCCGTCTTGGACTTGCCTTAGCTAAAGGCAATGTTAGAGAAAGGTGAACAAGATGCTTTTGTAAGTAGGAAACCAAGACAAAGATTTATCAAAGCCAAGTTTAGAAAGAAATGTCATTAGTAAAAAATGCAAATCAGTACATAAATTAAGCTGACAACTTCTTTATTCAATGACTCTTACGCCCTTTGCTATTTCAGAGTTCTCGGGATTCAGTTGTGTGCTAAGTAGAATCTATGATGTTTTCTGTACAAGTCCACAGTTCTATACAAGAGAAATCTTGCTCAAAACACTGTGGAGTATTCAAATGGATTGTAGTAAATAGTTCTGAAATGCCACAATTCAACTGCCTGCATAAAACATATTTACAGTAAGTCCAACCTATAGTTCAGGTTTCTATTTAAAACTACTTTGAGTTTGATAAAATGTGTTCTTCCTTCAATAATGGTAAGTGTCGGAAATCTTTCTGACGTAGGCAGAGTGAAATATTAATCAGTCAGAGGGCAATTTTTAAACTTGCAGGTAATTTGCAGGTTTGTGAGAACCCTGTTTTAAGAACTTAAGAACTTCCACTTTCAGACCAAAGATCCTTCAATCCCAGTTATAACAGTAGCCAACCCCATCACAAGAAAATGGAAACATCCCAAAATGTAGCTAGATTCTATGCGGCATACCCCGAGGGATAAGCAGTGGCTTACTAACTAAAAAATTGGTTTATGGGCATTTCTAGAAAGCAAAAACAGGACAAACACCTACGTAGAAAGCTCAACACAAACAAAATAGAGGTTGGCCACAAAACCTTCAGCAGACAAATTAGGTCCACAAAATGTTATTGTCACAGAAACTTATTGTCAAAGCAATTCACATGAGAAGACCTGACACAGAACCGTCATACACTCTGTCAGCAACGATAAAAAATAATTGTTGAATTAAAAGTGCTAAACGAACACTACTGTAAACATCAATGAGGGTCCTTAATAGGGTGCAGAAGAAACCCCTTGTTGCGATTCACTCTGCACTCCTCTAGGACAGAAAATAAAGAACTCCCCCTCTCCCTGCTCCCCTCCACTCTCCCCACCTGCCATTTGTGATAAATAAGAGGCTGTCCTAGCCGGGGCAGGCCACTAGATGGCGCTGTTCCCCTAAAAATATCCAGGATGTCGTCGCTAGGACCGGGGAGAGCCCTTGGAGGTCCACAGGTGTAGGAGGTTATGGACTGAGTCCTGTGGAGCTAATTAACCACTTTATACCCCACCTGAGAAAGAAAGAAAAGAAGAGAGCTGGTAGCTGAAGAAGGAGAATCCCCCTGGAAAGAACTGGCTATGGACTTGTGGTGGACTGTGTGCTCAAGGAAGGAAAACAGGCTGGGGTAAGAAGTCCCTAAAGCATTAGTGTTAGAATGTGTAGCCTCAGTACTTAGAGGAACTGTGTGTTCAAAGAAAGGACTGTGAGTCTAAAGAAAGAAAGGACTGAGTGTCCAAAGAAGGAAGGACTGGGTGTCCAAAGAAGAAGTAGGGCTGTGTGTCCCAGTACTGAAAAGCAGGCTGCAAAGCCTGGGGTTAGAAGTCCCCAAAGTATTAAGGTTAATGCTGAGCCCAGGAATCTGTGTGGGGAGGCTCAGTGTGAAGATATGTAAATGTATAAAGTATTTAAGCTAGAAGAACTGTGCCCAGGGGCTGGAATAAAGAATTGCCTGAATATGCTGTTGGTAAGACCTGTTTAATTTTCCCTTTGGAGAACCAGGTCACCCTGAGCGTGAAAGGATAACATGCTAATCTGCATACAATTTGCATACTGAGAACCAGTTCACCCTGAGTGAAAAAGGGGACCAGGAGCTTGAGGTTGGATTGCTCAGGCTGCTAGGAAGAGACTGTTTGGAGTTCTGTTCAGAGGCCACAGGCCAGTGAGGCCTGCAGGAGAGTGGGAGCAGAAGCCTCATCTTCACACATTACAATCACACTACCAGACCCTCACCAAATACAGAACAAGGAATCACAAAATAAAAATATGTAGACAAAAATTGAACTGGGAACCTCAATATGTACCTCAATAGTGGAAAAATAGAAACAGAAATGTGTTTCATTTTCTACTGAACACAATAAAAAGACATCCACTATTCATACTTCCCAAGCTAACAAATTTGAGTTAATTCAAAATAAAATGCTTTTTCTACCTTTACTGTCTGGACATTTTATTTTTTCATCCTGTTGTTTCCCGTTTCTCTTTTCCACTTCCCTTCAAGCAACTACTGTCCATTTGTCTTTTCTCCTCTCTTATTCCATTCCCTTACTACACTTGCCTCTAACAAATTGATCTTTCTATTTTAGCTCATCTCTCTTTTTTTCTGCCTCTCTTTCAAATCAGATTTCACTCTCTTTCTAACCCCTTTCATTCGTTTTACTTTTCAGATACCTATCAATTTTCTATCTCCTTCTTTCACCCACTAGCTCTCCCATTCCCCATCTCACTCCTTCCCCAGCCTTCCATGCCCTTACATCTTCAATATGCTCCTCATTACCATATTTCTACCCCCTGTAAACACTATCCTCTCATTCTTTTCCTTGCCACCCATCTTGACCTCTTCCACATGGTTCCACCATTCTCAGTGTCTCCCTCCCTCCACCCTTCTAGCCCAGCATCTGCTCCCTCTTTCTCCCCTCTCTACCCTCGTAGCCTAATATATCCTTCTCCCTTCCTGTCCAGCCCCTCCTCCCAGAATCTTCCTGTTCCTTCTCTCTTGCCCCTTCCCCCATGGTGCAGCATTTCTCCCTCTCTCTTCCCTCCCACCTATAGTCAAACATCTTTTCCTCACTCCCTTCTGCCCCTGGATCCAACATCTCCCTCCTTCTCCCCTCTCTATCTCTACCTCCCTCACGTCCAACATCACTTCCTCTCTTTTTCCTCTTCCATCTCTTCCATGGTCCATCATCTCTCTCTCTCTCTTTCTCCCTTGCATCCTAGGTCTAACATTCCTCCCCCTACTGCAGCATCACTCCATTTCTCCCTCCCCTCCACTACCATGTCCAACATTTTTCCCTCTCATCCATCTCTCCCCTGGGCAGCATCTCTACCTCCCTCCCTCTCTCCCTCCCAGGTCCAACATTTCTTCCTCTCTTGTCCTTCATCACTCCTGTGTAGCATCTCTCCCTCCTTCTCCCTCTCTCTCCCCTCCTTTCATATCCAACAATTATCCTTCTTTTCTACCCCCTCCCCCATGTAACATCCTTCTCTCCCTCCCCCATGCCCAACAATTTCCCTCTCTCCGACCTCCCTCCGTGCAGCATTTTTCAAAGGAAAGGAAGCTGCATCAGAGTTGGGGGGTGCAGCAGAGGGAAGGCTTTTGGGGTCAGCCGCAAGCAGCAGGAGCAGCAGCGATTCTTACACACTGCCAGTGATTCTGTGAAGACAGACGCAGAGGAAGATGCCAGGCAGTGGTAGTAGCCAAACTTGCTCCCCCAATACCAGCATTATCAAGGGCTGCTAGGTGCATCCTGTTTTCTTTTTCTTTTCTTTTTTATTTTAAAAGATATTATTTTAGCTATAACAGCCTACTTCACCTCACCTTTTTAAAAATGTTATAAGTCATTTGGTCTTCCTACATCTTTTTCATGCATGGAATACATCTGACCCAGGATTCCACAGTGGTATTTTAAACAATGTCCATGCCTAATTTAAACTCATAAGCTTTGCACCTGTGCCTTTCTTTTTTTCCTTTAATCATTTTCCTAAGTTTATCATAGTTTCCCTTTTGAACATTAATGCTAGTGCACTAGATTCCTTTAGTGGACTCCCCCCCCCCCCCCCCCCACACACAATTAAGTCAAAAGCCTGTAGAAACTGATCAATGCAGTGTGAGATAGTTGGCTGGCTAATGACTTCTGTGGTCCTAGGAATGTTTAGAACTATCTAGTAGCAAAAAAACGCTAGGGCTGTGACAACCTTCATGTGCACCGGCACGGCTTCTCTCCTCCACACATGGGCTTTAGGTCCACCTCCAGCTGGATGCACGGGCATACTGTTTCCTCCTTATCAAATCTGAAACTGCATAGGCACATCTCCTTTGTCATGTCTATGAAGTATGTTCTGGACTTTTATGTCCTCTACACAGGGGCTCTCCTCCTCCTCCTCCTCCTTCTCTATTGCCTCTCTCTCCTGCAAGCTAGTGTCTACAAGAGCCAACATCTCTTTCACTCATGTTTGTAACCACTATCAGCACCAACAACACTTAGCACCCAGCACCATCAATGGCACAGGGACAAACACACACACACTCAACCAATTATCCATCCCATCAGTCTCTTGTAGACTTTAATCAAAACATCATTCTGCTTTCTTTTTTTTTGTCACTTCTCTCTGGAATTCTCTCCCATCTCTAATTAGAATCTTAAACATCATATCCTAGATTTAGATCATCGTTAAAAACTCACCTTTTTTCTCTAGCTTTTGACAGTGACACCTGAGCTTTTTGCCAGGCACTCACCGGCTCAACTCATTTCTTCTCTTGCCTCTCTCTCTCTCCTTTCCTATCAGCTTGTAGTTTGTTTCCAACTTTTATATTGTTTTTACATTTTTGTAAACCACCTTGATTCACTGCTTTGTAAGGTGGTATATTAAGAAATAATAATATATAAACATAAATGCACACAGACAAGCTATGGCACAGGGAGAAACCCAAATGCATGTGTGCACACCCAGATAGACTCACACATAGAGTGACATTAGCACTGAGAGAACGAGATTTCAAGTGAAAGAATGAGTGCATAGACAGGCGCTGTGGAGAAGGGGCTAGGAAGGCAAATGGTTTTAGTGGTGGAGAAAGTGTTAGGGATAGAGCAAAAAGGAAACAGAGTGGGTGGGAATGGGGCAGTAGAGGGTTTAATGAGGACTGAGGAGTTGATAGTTTGAGGATGAGAGAGGATTGACCATGCACTGAGACCCAATCTACTCATTTTCAGTACATATTTGGCAGCTAGCTTTTATAGAATTACTTCTAAATGACCATTCTGTATTACATGTAAAAAATTCTCTAGTACTAACATGTAATCGAAGACCAGAAAGTCATTTGTATTGGGTGATACAGGACTGATTAAAAACAATTATTGCCTGTGCATACTAACTTTCCAATAACTTATCACTCCACACATCCTTACTCATATTATCACTAAATCAGAAAAAACATTCAAGAAAATATTTTTGAATTTTCCTTACCAGCCACAATGGGCTGCCTAGGATTCATGCCACACCCATGGAACACAGCGGGTTTCCCAATGAAAGAACACCTGCGCATGGAGTGCCTCGGGAAATTGCTCTTTAAATAAGCGTATCCCTATACGCTGAGCCAATCAATTTCTCTGTTAAGCCCCATCAGGGCCACAGTGTTCCAACTGAAAATCATGTGTTGTTCCCTTCGTAATAATGTTAAAGAGATATTGCCACCCCTAGGCGCCACCACCTATTGCAAGACAACGAACCTCAAATCTTGCACCTCATGTCCTGCCTCCAACCAATGAGACACCAAGGGAGCCTCCACCCACTGCAGTCGTAGATTGCTCAAATGTTGAGCAATCCTCAATTTAATTTTCCGTATGGTTTGGCCCAAGTACCACAACCCACATGGGCATCACACACCATATACACACTGGGACGAATTACAATCAGTATTCCCATGTAATTTGAACATCCGATTTTGTGTATGAGGAATTAACACTTCAGTTGTCTGTATAGCATATTGACAATAGGTACATTGGTTATATTTAAAATGCCCAATGTTTTCCTCATTATCTGGAAAATCCCTATGCTCTCTCTCTCCCCCAAATTATTGCTTCTGGTAAAAGCAAACATGGGCTTTTGCTGAAACTGTGTATGCATTGTCAAAATCGTCCAGTGTCTTTTAATGATGTTTACTACTTTTTTAGACATGTGTGTGTATGGCAACACACGTGAGACGTGAGGCAGCCCCAGATGGACCTGGTGTGTTAATCCCAGATAGAACTGGTATGTTAAACCTTTCAAGCTGAATATTATAAGTTCACTTCATTGCCCTATGCACTACCTTCGAAGGGTAACCTCATTGTTTAAACCTCGCTGAAATTTCACGTGCTTGTACACAAATTTGTTGTCTGGAACTACAAAGCCTGTGAATATGCAGGAACTGGCTTCCCGGGATACTATTCTTCAGACCTTGAGAATGGTGACTTCGATACTGCAACACCGCATTTTGATCTGTATATTTGCGGTACGCATTTGTAACAAATCGACACTGAATCCAACTGATGTCAATATCCAAAATATTTACACTTGATCCACCAACATGGTGTTCAAATCTAATGTTGGCATCTTGAATTCAGGAATTCTAAGAATTGATGCAAAGTATGCATGTCTCCCTCCCAAATGAGAAAGACATCATCATCAATAAATCGTAGCCACCCCACAATGTCTGAAAAGAACACAGATGGGTACACATGATTATCCTCAAATTGCGACATGTACAAGCACACCACCGTGGGGGCAACCGTGGCCCACAAGGCGACTCCCTTAATTTGATGAAAGAACTGCTGCTCGAACATGAAAAGATTGTGACATATAACCAACTCTGCCATTTCTTTCAATAGAGGTGCCAACCCCTCTACTAATGGTAGGGTATCAACCAACCGATCCACCAGGTCCGTAGCTATCCTTTGAGGAATGATTGTATATAATGCAACAACATCCAGGGTCACTAACATAACTTCTTGCAAACTATCAATTTCAACCTGCTCCAAAAGTTGTAAAAGATGTCCAGAATCTCGTACATATGAGACAATCTGAGCCAGACAAGGACATAAATGAAAGTCTAAAAATTGTGACAGTAGCTTAAAATGGTATGAGTGATAAGTTATTGGGTTTTATGATATTATGGTGATTTACAATTTATAATAAAGATATTTGATTAAAATAGTTGTCATAAGTTTTATACACGAATGACAACTATACACTTACTACTACTACTACTTAGCATTTCTATAGCACTGCCAGGGTTACGCAGCACTGTACAACTTTAAACATGGGGAAGGACAGTCCCTGCTCAAGAGAGCTTACAATCTAAAGGTTACAAACTATGTAGTCAGTGTAGGTATCATGAATGGGGAAGGTGGTTAGGCGCCAAAAGCAAGGGAGAAGAGATGGGCTTTGAGTAAGGACTTGAAAATGGGCAGGGAGGGCGCATGGCATATGGGCTCGAGAAGTCTGTTCCAGGCATAAGGTGATGCGAGGCAGAAGGGGCGGAGTCTGGAGTTAGCGGTGGTGGAGAAGGGTACAGATAGGAGTGATTTGTCCTGGGAGCGGAGGTTATGGGTGGGAACATATGGGGAGAGGAGGGTAGAGAGGTAATGGGGGGCTGCAGATTGAGTGCACTTGAAGGTCAATAGGAGAAGCTTGAACTGTATACGGTAGCGGATCGGGAGCCAGTGAAGCGACTTGAGGAGAGGGGTGATATGAGAGTATCGGTTTACGCGGTAGATAAGACGTGCGGCGGAATTTTGGACAGATTGAAGGGGGGATAGATGGCTAAGCGGGAGGCCAGTGAGAAGAAGGTTGCAATAGTCAAGACGAGAGGTAACGAGTGAGTGGACGAGGGTTCGGGTGGTCTGTTCAGAGAGGAATAGGCGAATTTTGCTAATATCATAGAGGAAGAAGCGACAGGTCTTAGCTGTCTGCTGGATATGGGCAGAGAAGGAGAGGGAGGAGTCGAAAATGACTCCGAGGTTGCGGGCTGAAGAGACGGGGAGGATGAGGGCGTTGTCAACAGAGACGGAAAGTGGGGGAAGAGGAGAAGAGGGTTTGGGTGGAAAGACAAGGAGCTCAGTCTTTGCCATGTTCAGTTTCAGATGCCGGTTGGACATCCAGGCAGCGATGTCCTATGAGATGCAGTCTCCTTTTGCTGACATTTCCCTCCTATCCCCATCTCTTTCATCCCTTCTCCTTCCCACCTTTTCCATCTCCCTACTACTACTACTAATACTAATAATTTCTATAGCACTACTAGACATACACAGTGCTGTACCCATTATATGTGGAATTTTCTCTGCCCCTAAAGGGCTCACAATCTGTTTTGGAACCTGGAGCAATGGAGGGTTAAGTGACTTGCCCAAGGTCACAAGGAGCTGCAGTGAGAATTGAACCCATGTTGCCAGGATCAAAGCCCGATGCACTAACCATTAAGCCTTCCCTCCATCCTTCCCAGCATCAATTGCAAAGACCTCTTTTGTCCCCAAAAATGGTCAAATAAAGTAACTGGTTATACAAGAAATGCCATTAAGGGGGTAATTCTAGAATAGTGCATCTCTATTTAGGTTACCTATCCTATAAAGAAAACGTATGTCTCTGCCTTCCTCTATAGAATACTACCATAACTGGATATATATGTATGTATGTAGTGAGGTAAGAGCACTTACACTAACCATAAAGATGGTGTGAGTGTTCATATCTAAATGCTGGAGCAAAAACAGAAGCACAAGGAGCCTTCAAAGATGGGGGCAAGAACTCAAAATTGTATTAAACAGATCTGACACAGTCCATAATTCAGCAAAATCACCTGTGTCAAAGGTCTATCAGTTTTGGATGATGACCAATAATGTCAAATTAACTCCAATGTCTGGGGTGAAAGTCTAAATACAATAAAAGGATGCCAAAAACAGTGTGCCTTCAATTTGAGAAGCGTTACTCTGCCAGTTTTCCAGTAGATTTTCTTTATGCAGTTTTGTTCAAGAAGCAACTTGTTGTACCTGCGCTGTATTTGGCGTCCAATAAAGACACAGTAGGCCTCATAGATGTAAGGATTGTGGACAATTTTGAAAAGTCCATAATGTGTGGTTTTTCAATGTAAGCAGCTAGAAAGCAGGGTATTCAAAGTCACTTATGTTTCAAAAATTTTTATTGATGACAAAGCAAGATAAACATATGCCACAATTTGAGGGTACATAAACTCGGATATGAAAACATATTCTAGAAAGACTGTTACAGTCCGTCATCAACATTTTAACCTTTTACCCCCCCCCCCCCCACCACCCCTCTTTGGTGTTTTATGGACTTTCACTGGTTCAAACACATTTAGTATCCAATATTACCGATATTCAAGCCAATAGCCTCACTACGTGGTTTTGCTCCAACAAACCCACCCCACCCCCCCACCTACTTCCTTCCCTCCCATCCTCAATCTCTCCCCCCTCCCTTCCTCCCCACTACCCCTACCCCAGTGCAACGCTCAAAGTGCTAGTGAATTGGAATTTACTTCTGCCAAGGGAGTTTATTCAATATTTGACTGCGTGCTCTTGGCGAGATTACATTTAAGTACGCCCCCCCCCCATACTGCCAAAACCCTCCGCTGCCTTCCTGGCGACAGGCCCGCACCCCGTTATTCGAAGTCACTTAAAAATTTGTTGATCAGCTAAGTAGACAATCCTGGTGGCAGACAAAGCTATAGGTACCGTATTTTTCGGACTATAAGACACACCGGACCATAAGACGCACCTAGGTTTTAGAGGAGGGAAATAGGAAAAAAAAAATTTTCCTTTTTCCCTCCTCTAAAACCTAGGTGCTCTGGTGCATCTTGTCCGAATCCCTCCCTCCGAGTTCGGGATCGCCCTCCCCCCGGCCCTGTCACCACTTCTCCCTACTCACTCGATCTTCCCTGGTGGTCTAGTGACGTCGGGGAAGGAAAGAGCCCCCTCTTTCCTGCCCAGCGCGCTGATCTCCATCCTCCTGTATGCAGCCTGACGGTCTCGGCGAGATTCAAAATGGCCGCCGAGAATTGAAGTCTCGGCGGCCATTTTGAATCTCGCCGAGATCGTCAGGCTGCATATAGGAGGATGGAGAGCAGCGCGCTGGGCAGGAAAGAGGGGGCTCTTTCCTGCCCCGACGTCACTAGACCACCAGGGAAGATCGTGTGAGTAGGGAGAAGTGGTGACAGGGCCGGGGGGGGGGGAGGAGGTAACCCTGACGGCGATCCGGAATTCGGAGGGCGGGCGGCCTGCCAGCCAGCCAAATCTACCTTCGGACTATAAGACGCACCCCCCATTTTCCTCCCAAATTTGGGGGGAAAAAGTGCGTCTTATAGTCCGAAAAATACGGTAAGTGTAGGATCAACTGTTTGGGAACTTTAATAAAAAGGGAATAAGCCTGGGCTGTAGGGAAGAAGAGTCCGAATCTGGAGTCTCATCTTTAACGAAAAGTGTTTTTTTTTTTTCTTTCTTGGGTGAAATCATGCCCCGCTCCTTGCGGCTCGTCAACTGTTTATGCTGCTTAATTTTCTCCATCAGGTGCTGGGGAATGTAAGCCTGGAGCTCAAGGGAGAGCATCTCATGGTTTCCAGCAAGTTAAACAGTCCAGATAATGATAGTTCAATTCATTAGTAACTTGATGCATCTGAAAGGTGTCAACTGTAGAGAAAATAAGGGTGCTTTGAATGAAAACAAGCAAACAATTAAACAGAGCAGAACAATGAAAACTGCATAGTTGTTTATAAGTGTAAAGTCAGAAAGTTCATAATTTCCCAAAAAAATGAAGAAATCTACTTAATGTCTGCCTAGCTCCATAACAAAACGACATAAGATCATTGTTGTTCTCTGTCATACCGGGGTACAAATTATATCATAGTGATAGGGTGGATCAAATTGGTGGAGGGGTAGCATTGTATATTAACAAGAGCCTTGAATCAAATAGATTGAAAATTCTACAGGAAACAAAACATGTCTTGGAATCACTGTGGATTGAAATTCCATGTGTTAAGAGGAAAAGGATAGTGATAGGACTGTACTACCGTCCGCCTGGCCAGAAGAACAGACGGATGCAGAAATATTAAAGGAAATTAGGGACACAAACAAACTGGGCAACACAATAATAATGGGTGATTTCAATTACCCCGATATTGACTGGGTAAATGTAACATCGGGACATGCTAGGGAGGTAAAAATCCTTGATGAAATCAAGAACAGCTTTATGGAGCAGCTGGTACAGGAGCTGACGAGAGAAGGAAAAATTCTAGACCTAGTCTTTAGTGGAGCGCATGATCTGGTGCGGGAGGTAATGGTGCTGGGGCCACTTGATAACAGTGATCATAATATGATCGGATTTGATATTAGCTTTGAAGTAAGTATACATAGGAAATCAAATTCGTTAGCGTTTAACTTTAAAATGAGAAGAACGGTGAAAAGAAGACTTAGAGGAGCGACTGCAAGGGCCCAGGCCAAATATATTCCGCATATTAAAAAAGGAGGATGGAAGACCAAACGACAGCCGGCGTGGTTAAAAAGTGAGGTGAATGAAGCTATTAGAGCTAAAAGAAAATCCTTCAGAAAATTGGAAGAAGGAACCGACTGAAAATAATAAGAAACGGCATAAGGAATGTCAAGTCAAATGCAAAGCGCTGATAAGGAAGGCTAAGAGGGAGTTCGAAAAAAAGATTGCGTTGGAGGCACACACACATAAATTTTTTTTTAGGTATATTAAAAGCAGATCTTACGAGCTTCTTGTCCTACTATCCCTCTTTTGGAGTCTGATAAGAAATTGTATAACATACTGCTAGCTGTTGCCTTACATTTAATTGTCTCCAATTGGAAAAATAATGTGTACCTGAATTATAATGAATGGTGGAGTTATGTATGCGTGATCAGAAAATATGAAATAATTTTGGCTCATAGACGCCGAAATATTAGGTCTGTTTTGAAGACCTGGGCTCGTTTAGACCTTTTTTGTCAGGAGCCACATAGCACGCCTTGAACTTGAACTTGTGTAACTCTGCAATTTGTCTCCAGGTATTGCCTTTTAATAACGAATTTTTTTTTTTTTTTTTTTTTTTTAAGGGGGGTTTTGTTTGATTATGTGTTTACTTTTGCATTCTATGTAAGGCAAAATCTTTAATAAAAATATAATTTAAAAAAAAAAAAAGCAGGAAGCCAGCAAAAGAATCAGTTGGACTGCTAGATGAACAAGGAGTAAAAGGGGCAATCAGGGAAGACAAAGCCGTAACAGAGAGATTAAGTGAATTCTTTGCTTCGGTCTTCACCGAGGAAGATTTGGGAGTGATACCGGTGCCGGAAATGGTATTCGAAGCTGACGAGTCAGAGAAACTTAATGAATTCTCTGTAAACCTGGAGGATGTAATGGGGCAGTTCTACAAACTGAAGAGTAGCAAATCTCCTGGACCGGATGGTATTCATCCCAGAGTACTGATAGAACTGAAAAATGAGCTTCCAGAGCTATTGTTAGAAATATGTAATTTATCCTTAAAATCGAGTGTGGTACAGGAAGACTGGAGGGTGTCCAATGTAACGCCAATTTTTAAAAAAGGTTCCAGAGGAGATCTGGGAAATTACAGACCTGTGAGTCTGACGTCGGTGCCAGGCAAAATGGTAGAGACTATTATTAAGAACAAAATTACAGAGCATATTCAAAAGAATGCATTAATGAGGCAACGTCAACATGGATTTAGTGAAGGGAAACCTTGCCTCACCAATCTACTATATTTCTTTGAAGAGGTGAACAAATATGTGGATAAATGTGAGCCGGTTACTATTGTGAGCTCAACGGGAAGGATCAATGAGAACACCACCTGTGCACCTACAGTAACATCTTCATCCTCTGTTCCAGAGCCATAAAGTCTCATTTGATATGTTCAGTAGGATACCTAGCAGTATTATTTGTGCCAATATGGATGAGTAGCATAGGACAGTGGTTAATAGCCTTGATACATCTTGGTAAACTTTCTGCTACATCTTGAATCTTGGCACCGGGCAGACAGAACACCTCCCTGGACATCATGTCTAGTCAGCAAATGGGTGCTTCTGTACCCCTCAAAAGAGAATCACCAACCACCCTTACCTTTCACTTCTTATTGGCCACTGATCCAGCAGCTTTGGGGTTTTAAAACTTTGTTTCCTCCTGTTCTTGAGATATTTTCAGCTCTCCCATCTCCAGAGCTGCAAACTAGTTCTTCAATTGAACAGAAGTTGGAGTTAGGGGAGGGAGGGTTGAATTTGTAGAATCTGGTGATCTGTGTCCTCCTGTCCTCTTTCTGCACATTTCCCACTTCTTTGCTGGAGATCCCTGATGCCTCATGATGCATTTCTGGGATGGATTTCTGGTTGTCACAGATGCTTCTTAGTCATGCCACAGAAGCTGTGATAAGAGCAGCAGCTTTGAGGACACAATGTTTCTTAGCCATACTTCAATTATAGGATCTTTTTATACCTGTAGATAGAAAGGAAAAAACCTATCAAAGTCCCAATCCTATTTTTTTCCTTCACCTGTTCCGTAAGTTGCAAGAAGTAGGTAGTTACTTTAATGTGAGATATAAGAACCTGCTTAGATTCCCTCTGTGGGTGTAGTTCTGTGTACTTCCTTGCCTATTATTGGGATATACAGTGATTTAGCTTATCCTTTTAGGCTTTAGAATTGTGTTCTATGTATCTAATGAATAGTGTAGTGTGTTTGTGCTGTAGACTTAATTCATAGTAACATAGTAGATGACGGCAGAAAAAGACCTGCACGGTCCATCTAGTCTGCCCAACAAGATAAACTCATATGTGCTACTTCTTGTGTATTCCTTACCTTGATTTGTATCTGCCATTTTCAGGACACAGATCGTAGAAGTCTTGCCCAGAACTAGCCCCACCACCCAAACACCAGCCCCGCCTCCCAATCTCGGCTAAGCTTCTGAGGATTATTAATGAATTGCCCTCCACAGCGGGGAAGCATTTCCAAGAGGTGTTTAGGTTGCAGGTGACAACTAGTGGAGGTAGATTGTGTTTGCAAATATTTATTTTGGATTTTGCTCACACTTTTTTCAGTAGTAGCTCAAGGTGAATTACAGTCAGGTACACTGGGTTATTTCCCTGTCCCTAGAGGGCTCACAATCAGCAGCAGATTTGAACTGGCCACCTCTGGATGTCAAACCCAGTGCTCTAACCACTAGGCTGCTCCTCCACATCCATATACCTGTGGTATTTTCCATTAATTTCTCACCAGCACAGACTGTAGGTACAAAATCCATGAGTACCTTATATCATTGAACAGCATTTAAAGTGAAAGCTCAGAAACCCAGACACCCTCTGTACATACCAGACACACACACACAAAGAGGTCCCCCTACTCCAACCCCTTTGGTGCAACATGGAAAAAAAACACACACACACATTGACTTATAGCATGTACTCATTATGCAGTGAGAGAACCCCATCATCTCCTTCTGAAGCATTCCTGAAACCATGTCTCTGCATGCTTTCTCCACTTCAGTGCTTTTAATGGACTACGTTTCATTTCAAGGAACTCTCTTTCTCACTCTTTCTCATTCTCCAGGAGGATAACATGTGGGAAGTGAAAAGTTGACACATGCTGTGTTATGCTGCTTTCATTAATTACTGCCCAGCTCCAGCTCTTTGTGTAGCTCTGCCCTGCAGTGAGAGGTTAATACTTATGTGACAAGCTGGTGGGCCATTGGCAGCTGCAGGAGAGACTGTGAACTGTTCCCACCCCTGGAGAATGTCTGCCACTAACACTGATCTGGTAAATGCAAGACTCAAAAATCTTTAGTACTGAGGTAATTCACAAATGACTCACATCCTGTAACCTTTATTTGCACACTCGTGTGCAAGACACTATCATGTTTTTTTTTTCTTTGTTGTTAAGTTCAGAACCATTTTGTTTTCCTTGGAAAACTACAGTATTCTAGAAAACTCAGTCCTTGGATGAACCACTGCACACAATGGTAACTAGGATTTCACTAAAATGAGTAGGTAAAGGAAAGGGAAAAAACTACACACATGGAACTGAGTAATTAAAGAGAGACTCCTTTCCATTTGTCAGTTTTTTCCTTTACTTATATGTTGGAAGGGCTATCTGGTAAAATTTGCCTCTTTGCAGATGATACTAAAATCTGAAGTAAGCTAGACACCCTTAAAGTGGATAGAAAGAGGAAGGACCAGGGGCATATCTGCGTGGGGCCACAGGGGCCTGGGCCCCCGCAGATTTCGCCCTGGACCCCCCTACTGCCGCCGTGGGTACCTTTGCTGGCGGGGGACCCCAACCCCCACCAGCCGAGGTCTGCTTCCTCCTGCCGCTGTGAGGTTTTTTAAGTTCATCGGGATTCATCCTCCGTCACTCTGTGCTGCTGTTCAAAGAAGCTGCTAGCTGAATGCAGTTTCGGACTGAGTCTGCCGTCGCTGCTGCACGTTGTACATGAGTCTGACGTCCTGCACGTACAACGTGCAGCAGCGACATCAGACTCAGTCCGGAACTGCATTCAGCTAGCAGCTTCTTTGAAAAGCAGCAGAGTGATGGAGGACGAATCCCGATGAAGAACTTAAAAAACCTCGCAGCGGCAGGAGGAAGCGGACCTCGGCTGGTGGGGGTTGGGGTCCCCCACCAGCAAAGGTACCCACGGCGGCAGGGGGGGGGTTGGAAATGGCGGCGGCTGGGGGGGCTATAATGTGCCCCCTCACTCTGGCTTCAGCCCCCGCTACCGCCGACTTTCAGATATGCCCCTGGGAAGGACCTAACAAAGCTTAAAAGAATGGTCTAGAAATTGGAAAACTCAGATTCAGTGCTAAAAAAAAATGCCAGGTCATGTATTTCAACTGCAAAAAAAAAAAAAAAAAAAAACTGAAGAAGTGATAACAGTACAGGGGTAAAGTAATTCTGTGCACAAAAGAGGAGCAGGACTTGGGTGTGATTATATGTGAAGATTTTAAGGTGGAAAAGGTGATGACAAAAGCCAGAAGGATGCTTGGGTGCATTGGGAGAGGAACAGCCAGCAAGAAAAAGGAGGTGATAGTGCCTTTTTACAAGTCTCTGGTGAGACCCCAAGTTAGAGTACTGTATACAGTGCTGGAAGCTGCACCTTCAACAAGAAACAAGATAGAACCAGTCCAGAATTTGGCTACTAAATGCTCAGTGTCATAAAGAATATGAGTCAGACTTAAAGATCTCAATATGTATACATGGAAGAAAAGTGGTGGAGGGGAACATATGATACAGACATTTAAATGCCTCATAGCATAGATGCACAGAAGGCAAATCTTCAGCTGAAGGGTAGCTGTGGAATGAGGGAGCATAGGATGAAGGTGAAAGGGAATAGACTCAGGAGTAAAGCAAGGAAATACTTTTTTACAGAAAGAGTGGTGGATGCATGGAATGGCCTCCTGATGGAGATGAAAATTTAAAAAAAGAAAGAAAGACTGTATCTCAATTCAAGAAAGCATAGGATAAGCACATAAGATCTCTAAGGGAGAAGAAGAGATAGTAGTTGCTAGGGATGGGCTGACTGCATGGGCCATATGATCTTTATCTGCCATCATTTTCTCATTTTTTATTTATTTTATTTGTCTAAGACTTTTTATTGTCATTTTGAAAAAGTTATACGAAATAGTGAAAAGAGAGAACAATATGAAGCTTAACCAGGAACAAAGAGCTTACAATAGGATATATAAAGCTTACATCTTACAATATTAACAACAATATAATTTATGAAATGGAACAATCTTGCCTAAACATAAAATTTGGTCCAGTCTAGAAAATTCTCACAGATGTTGCTGTTACCCCAGTTTTTAAGGGCAGCAGCAACATCTGTGCAATAATTTTCTAGACTGGACTGAATTTTATGTTTAGACAAGGTTGTTCCAAGTTTATTTGCAATTGACATTTCAAATTTGTAATGTTTTAAAACTGACTGCCAGCAAAAGTGAACATGAAGGGGTCCTTTCGCTAAGGTGCACTAATGGATTTAGGGGGAGATTCTATATATTGCACCTAAAAAATGCACGCGGAAAACATATCCGCTTAAGCATATACTATAAGCGGCACCTAGATTTAGGTGCATATATAGAATATGCTTAGTTGATATCCCAGTGTCTAAAACTACGTGCATCCATTTGTTCTAATGAAAACATGGCGTAAATCCCAGCGTGTAGATTTAGGCACTCTGAGACATTTTCTATAACTATGTGCATAAATTTTAGAATGCCCATGAAATGCTCTTTTCCCCACCCACAATCACACCCCTTTTTACCTGTGCACATTAAAATGTAGGCGCTCTGCAGAATACGCTTAGCAATTTGTGCATGTAAATTCTAATTATTGTCAATTAGTGCTCATTATTGCTTATTAAGTGTTGTTAATGCTGATTGGCTTGTTAAGCACCTTAAGTTATGCGCACTGTTATAGAATCCACTTGGATTTTGGCAGGGAACGCTAGGTGCGCTATATAGAATCCAGGAGTTAGCATGCACTAATAATTAGCATGCGCTAAATGATAAGAATCCCCTTAAGTATATAAGTATTGCCATATTGGGAAAGACCAAAGGTACATCGAACCCAGCATCCTGTTTCCAACAGTGGCCAATCCAGGTCACAAATACCCGGCAAGATCCCAAAAATGTACAAAACATTTTATACTGCTTATCCCAGAAATAGTGGATTTTCCCCAAGTCCAGTTAATAATGGTCTATGGACTTTTCCTTTAGGAAGCCGTCCAAACCTTTTTAAAATTCCGCTAAGCTAACCGCCTTTACCACATTTTCTGGCAACGAATTCCAGAGTTTAATTACACGTTGAGTGAAGAAACATTTTCTCCGATTCGTTTTAAATTTACTACATTGTAGCTTCATCGCATGCCCCCTAGCCCTAGTATTTTTGGAAAGTGTGAACAGACGCTTCACATCTACTCGTTCAACTCTACTCATTATTTTATAGACCTCTATCATATCTCCCCTCAGCTGCTGTTTCTCCAAGCTGAAGAGCCCTAGCCACTTTAGCCTTTCCTCATAGGGAAGTCGTCCCATCCCCTTTATCATTTTCGTCGCCCTTCTCTGCACCTTTACTAATTCCACTATATCTTTTTTGAGATGCGGCAACCAGAATTGAACACAATATTCGAGGTGCAGTCGCACCATGGAGTGACACAAATGCATTATAACATCCTCATTTTTGTTTTCCATTCCTTTCCTAATAATACCTAACATTCTATTTGCTTTCTTAGCCGCCGCAGCATACTGAGCAGAAGGTTTCAACGTATCATCGACGACAACACCTAGATCCCTTTCTTGGTCCGTGACTCCTAACGTGGAACCTTGCATGATGTAGCTATAATTCGGGTTCCTCTTTCCCACATGCATCACTTTGCACTTGCTCACATTAAACGTCATCTGCCATTTAGACGCCCAGTCTCCCAGTCTCCTTATATTTCTATGGATGTTTTATCATTTAGTGCATGCTATTCATTAGTATACGTGAAATCTGTTAATATGCCTTAGTAAAAGAAACCCTTAGTAAATAATCATTTTTCCATTTTTTCAAAATCATCTTAAGTACTATTATCAAGAGTACATCTAGTAAATGCAACTGAGGGTCTGGTGGATCTTCTGAAATAACTGGTGATTTAAAAATTATAACAGCAGGCGATGTCAGTGTCTAAATGCAAAATATTTTTATTAATAGTCCAAATTTCTTTCCAGAAGGATAAGGTGTGTGGACATTCAAAGCACTACCTAGAGCAGAAGGCAAAACAAGGTGCCCTTGTTGGGGTTCGATGGAGAGTTTGAGCCGGCTCTTTGTTCTATAGTAAAACATCAAGTTCCTGGTATAAGCGCTGGTTCCTCCTTTGAATATTAAAAGACATGAAGCAAGGGGGAGGAGCAGCAGTTCACAAGAGGAAGACAGATGAAAGAATTGCTATGGAGAAGGAGCAGGAGAACTATTTCAGATAAGTCTTTCTTTTTTATTTTATTTTTTTTGTCATCAGTTTGGCCAAACTGTTTAAAATGATAAAAGATTCAAACTAAATTTACTAATGGACATGTGCTCAATGGGTCCCAAATTTGGATTATAAAGAGGATTTGGGGGAGACAGTAATTTTTTTCCTCATAAAGAGGAGTTTTATTCAGTGTTCCTTTTTTTTCCTCAATTTAAAAGTGAAGCAAATGATAGGACCCCAAAAGTTATCTTGTACAGATATTACTCTATGTGATCGGGAACTTTTGAGGTTTCAGTTATTTATATCTTTAGTTATATCCAGGGAATTCATTGTGAATATATGTTCTTAGATTTATAGTACACTTATAGATTGTGATTTCGACTGAACCTGTTTGCTTCTCCATTTATAGTTTACATTAACAATAACAACTTAACATGACCTTTTGCAAGAAGTAACTGAGTGAGTGTGAGCAAAGCAGGAGGATTGAGATTGAAATTAGAAATAGCATATTCACTTTCCAGACAGTGCTTTAGTTGCAACCGTTTAAAAAGCTGGCTAGGAGATAGTGAGAACTTTTGTATAAGAGAAGGGAAAGTTGTCATCACTGAATGATCTAAAATGACTTTTAAGGTCCAGATTTCCTCTGATGCCCATTCAGTCCAATACATTGTAGTTTTAATTTAGGACTAGATCATAGTGAAATGAAGGAGAATTTGTGCCATGATTTCCTGTTTCTTCATCATTTCTATTTATTTTACCATACCATGCATTACAATAAAGTCTTTTGATCAACCAGTAGGTGAAAGGTAATTTAAGCACACATGATTGGCAGGTGGAGAGAACAAAGTGTGGCCAGATAAACTAAATATGTACTAAATGCAAATTAGTCCTTAAAAATGCATTCAAAGAGTAATAATTAGTATGAACTGAAAAGGTGGTTTTCCTCACTACTCTCACTACATGAAGGATTACAACATGGGATTATTAACAAATAAATCTGAAAAACAAGGGGGAATAGAGAACAAGGAATTATTTCTCTACAGAATGGGGGCTGGATGCATGGAACAGCCTCCTTGTGGAGATGGTGGAGACAAAAATTTAAGAAGACATGGGACAAGCACAGAGGATCCCTGAGGAAGAAGAGAAATTGTAGAGCATGGAAGATTGTATGGATGGACAGATTGGGTAGAATATATGATCTTTATCTGCTGTAACTGAGACTGCAAACAGTATCATAATAGAGAGAGTTAAGCAGCAAAAGATTGGAGACTGCCAGTAGAGGTCATGGTAGCCTTTTAGAGGCTGAAGCTGTGATAAGTAGGAATGAGTGGACACTGCTCCTGCTCATAGGATCCATAGACTACGAGGGTTCACAAAAGTAGGCCTGAGGAACCTACTGGGGATGAGGGCGGGGCTTCTTGTCTTTGAGGGGAAGTGAGGGAGAACAGGATCAGGGGAAGAAGGGAGTACTTGGAGCAGAAGAGGACACCTGCTTTCCCTAATGCAGATCACGGCTGATATTCAGCCAGGACCCACATGAGAGTCTTATGCAGGTCCTGGATGAATATCCTCCAGGACCTGTAAAATATCTGGCGGTCAGCATATGTTGACATGGCCCCAAATATTCAATTCTAGTGCCTAGACATGGTCTGGCATTGAATTTTTGAACCTAATTCTACCCATGGTAGTCAGCATTTAAAAAAGAAAATGCTGACCACTGCCAGCTGAATATTGACCAGCATATGGCCTATCCAGTCTGCTCATTCATACTTTCCTGTTCCTTAGATATGAATTCATAGGATAAAATATCAGATCATGTCATACTCTTGCTTCAACATTTTCATTGACTTCTAGTAGAAGCTAGACAGAAGTTTAAGATGTTATACCTAGTTTATGAACACAATTGTAGGGGAACTCCACACTATTTCATCATCCTAAATCTCCACTACCCAAGCTGCAAAAGGCTCAAATACAAATCAACCTATGCATCCAGCTTTTCCTACATAAGCACATAACTATGGAACGCATTACCAAAAGCCGTGAAAACAACTTATGATCACCTAAACTTCCAGAAATCATTAAAAAATAACCTGTTCAAAAAGGCATACCCGACCGACCCAACTTAAATGCCTGTACCCTGCAACACAATGAAACCAAAGCTCGTAATGGACATATAATAACTCTTCCTCTCTACGATTCCCTAATATGTCTGTATACACGAACCTTATCCTATCACAATATTACTGTATTTGTTCATACCGGAATTGGCGAACGCCTTTACGGTACTATGTAAGCCACATTGAGCCTGCAAATAGGTGGGGAAAATGTGGGATACAAATGTAACAAACAAATAAATAAATAAAATAAAATCTCCAAATACTAAAGGATTGTGGAAACCCCCTTAATGAGACAAGAATTGAAAAATTGATGGTTTGCATCTTGAATTCTTGGGAACCGTGTTTCATATTATGTTTAAAGATTCTTTCATGAGAAGATTTCACTATGCAATGGAGGAAAAAGGGAAAGAACTCTAAGTGATTTAAATGGACAGAACTGTCTCCTGGCTGTTTAAAGAACTTGCCCAGGGCTATCCAGATAGTGCTGCTGAAAATGTCCGATTAACATCTAAGCTGAAACTAGCTCCTTTGTGGGTGTTCCAGAGGTGGATTCAGCACTTAGCTGGTTATGTGCAAATAACCAGCACTTAACCAGCTAAGATAACCACATAAATAGGACCCTATAAAACACAGTCCTATCTTTATGTTGTTCATCTTGGTTGGTTAAGCATTGAATAGCACACTTTACTGGATAGGTTTTATGCTGCTGCTTGTGCCTGGCTATTCAACGCTGGTGCCCAAACACAGCCTGTGTCACACTCTGCATCTGCTCAACCGTGCTCTCCTCTGTCCAATCCAGGCGCGAGCTGCCACTTGGAGTTTTCTATAGAACTTTTCACCAACTCAAAAATTATAACAACTAATAAATGGGGAGTTTTTCTTTCCCTTTTATTCTGGAATAGTCTTATTACTTTCCACATCTTAATTCATAGAGAATGCCAGCTTACAATCTAGACTTAGCAAGTGGGACTGAAAAAAACCCTTTCTTCTGGCAGCAGCAAAGTCCTCAGCTCCCCTCAAATTAAATCCAGTCTTTTAAAGATAGTTCATTCAATATAATTGTCCTCCTTCAAACTCAAGCTTTCTGCACCCACCCCTCAGTGAATGGCTGAGGAAAGAAGAACCCCCCCCCCCCCCCCCCACCACCACCACCACCACCACCACCACACACACACACCCTTTAGCATACCAGCAATTGAATCTCTGATATCCACCCCAGGGTAAAACTTTAACCTGAACATGTTTGGAATGTAATAGGAGCGTGTCCAGGGACATGCTCCTATTACATTCCAAACAAGTTCAGGTGCTCCCCTTAAGCTTCTTCTCCATGTATTGAATCATATTAACCATTAATGTTGCTAAAATTCCCTTAGAATTCCCACTCTTCACCTTGGCTAGGGCAGAGGTGTCCATAGGCTCCAGTTCAGTCTTTCCTTCCACCGTTTGAACCTCTGAAATCTCTTCTGAGGGCAGCCACTCCATCGGAACTACCTCCTCTCTACTCTCCTGTAGCTGATGATCATTACCCTCAGCTGGCCTTGGAAGATGATGCCTCCCACCCTTGGGAACCTGGGATTTGTAGTCAGGCTTATTACCATTAAAAGAGTCTTGTGACCACCTCCCAGGATCTTGGGAAACATAATGTGGACTACCCTCTCTGAAGGTATCAGGTGATCTACCCTGGGGAAGCTGGGAGTTGTAGTCCCCTTACTTGTTCTGATGAATACCTGTCTTCCAGGAGCCTTACCCCCATTTCTTCCCCTCTAGATCTACCTTGCCCATCACACCTGGCATTGAATATCTGGGAATAAAGATGGCTGTATATTGGGCCCTTAATGTTTTTGTTTGTTTTTTCAAGCAGAAGCTGACTAAGAGGCATATTTTCAAAGCACTTAGCCTTCCAAAGTTCCATAGGTTTCTATGGAACTTTGGAAGGCTAAGTGCTTTGAAAATATGCATCTAAAGCTCCCAGGACCAGGAGCAGTAGGAGACAGCACCATCAAAGCCAGTCAGATGGATATACCAGCACAATATCGATCCAACAGAGTTTACACACACTAAAATTTTTAATGCATCTAAACAAACAAAATACACTAATAAATGCACATCCCTAGAAATCTGCAGGGAACTAATTAAGTTATAATTATGGAAGCTCTAAAGAGTTGGCTTTTGTGATATGTGCATTTTTTTTGTTACATTTGTACCCCGCGCTTGGTGAAGTAAGTATGAATGATGTTGTATAATTTGAGTTTTAAAATTTATATCTGTGCTACTAAGAGAGCAAAATTAAAAAAAAAAAAAATATATATATATATATATATATATTGTAAAGAGTATGTAGGACAGGCCCCAAAGGAACCCTGGGATAGGCCAGAATACCCCCGTTATAGGCAGGCATTCCCCAGAAAAAAACTAGAAATAAAGAACTACAACTCCCAGCATGCCCCAAGGGAGACCGGGGATAAGAGAAACTATGTGCATTCCCAGGAGTCTCCAGAGGAGGGCCGTAGGGGAAGGAATAAGGCTGATTCTCCAACCTGGGGGAAGAGGTGGTGGAACAGGTGGGTGGAGAAAGAAGAGCCACCAAAGAGCTTTAATGAAAGAAAGGGTGAGCAGCTGGGAGAAGGGCGGGGCGAGGAGAATATGGATTGGGCTCCTGAGGAGAGAGAGGCAGAGAGTGAGCCTTGCCCTATGGAGTTGACTGAACCGGAGAACACCCTGGAAGAGCCGATGGACTTTTCAGCTCTGGCTCAGCGAAAGCCAAGGAATTAGCGGGGCCAAGCCAGGTCAAGCGGGAGGAGGTCAGGTAGGAGTATGACTGACCAAGAGGGTGGGACCCTAGGCTTTGAGCCCGCGCAAAGCCATTACTGAACTGTGTTTTGAAAGCCTGGCTAAACTGAGCTGTGTTTTGAAAGCTTGGCTAGAACTGAACTGTGTTTTTGAAAGCCTGGCTAAATTGAGTTGTGTTTTGGAAAGCTTGGCTAGAACTGAACTGTGTTTTTGAAAGCCTGGCTAAATTGAGCTGTGTTTTGGAAAGCTTGGCTAGAACTGAACTGTATTTTTGAAAGCTTGGTTAGACCTGAACTGTGTTTTGAAAGCCTAGCTGGACTGAGCTATGTTTTTGAAGCTTGGCTAGAACTGAACTGTGTTTTGAAAGCCTGGCTAAACTGAGCTGTGTTTTGCAAGCTTGGCTAGACCTGAACTGTGTTTTGAAAGCCTGGCTAAACTGAGCAGTGGGGTAAACCTTGGCTAAAAGTGAACTGTGTTTTGGGAAACCCCGCTACTCTGAACAGGGTATTTTTTTTCTTTTTCTTTATTATTTGCTGCTACTCTTCCCCAGGAGGGAGGGAGAGGAAGCAGCTGTGGAAGCCTGGACTGGGCAATTAACCGGCTTGAAAAAGGGTGAATGATAACTGTGCTTTGTTTTTGTGTTTTTTGGGGCCACAACCGAGGGAAGGAGGGAAGCCCCTCCTAGGCCATAAAAAAAGTCATTGTTTCTGAGGGGAAAAGGAGTAGTACTGGAAGGTGTTCTTCAGGCTGTGGAGAGCTGCAACCCCTGAGAAAATAAGGATCCATATTACAATTGGTGTCAGAAGTGGGATCGCGTCGCGGACCTGTCGCTCGAGGAGGCCAAGACCAGCAGGACAGAAAAGCCCGACGGAGGGGCCAATGCTGAGAAAGGCGCAGACCCGTCTGGGGTTCCGGTAAGCGGGGCCTAGATTGGGGGAAATAAAGGGATCCTAGTAAAAGGGGAAACATAAGTAGTGAAACCGCACTTGGAGGTGTCCTCTGTGTTTTTTTCCCACCAGGAGTCGCTGTTCCGGAGCAAAGATGGACCCCAAGGAGATCTTCGCTTGGATGACGATGCAGTTCCAGAAACAGCAAGAACTGACGGGGAAGATGGTGGAAGACTCCTTGACGGCGGCACGAGAGCAACAACAACCGGTGCTGAATATGCTCCAGGACTTTTTTCAGCGAGGGATCGAGGCTCCCAGGGGCGGTGGAGCCGGAGCGACTGGACAGGGGCCAGGAGGAAGCGGTGCGGTAGGACCTTTTTCCCTGAACTCACTTACATGGGGAAAGTTGTCGTGGCAGGATAATGTAGATGATTTCCTGACCGCCTTCGAGAAGGTGGCAGTGGCCGCAGGGTGGCCACAAGAGCAGTGGGCCATGCGGTTAGTGCCTTCATTATCTGGGGAGGCTCTAGGAGCCTTTAGAGACTTGGCTCCTGGGGACGCTGCCAACTATGGGAGGTTGAGAGAGGCCATTAAAGACCGGTATGGACTGAGTACCCAGGCTTATAGGCGTAAGTTTCGGTCCACTAAATGGGAAAAGGGGGAAACCCCTAAAGCGCTGACCACTAGACTGATGGACTTGGTAAAAAAATGGTTGGAACCTGATCGCCACACCACGGGAGAGATTCTTCAAGAATTAGTAGTGGAGCAGTTCCTGCAGGGCCTTCCCAGGGAGATTAGGGCAGGATTGGTCCAAAGGGGCTGTAAGACGGTGGAGGCCGTGACAGCTGGGTTGGAGTGTTATTTGGAAGCCCAACATTGGGGAGAACCCGACCTGGAGGGGGGTAAGCCCCGAACTGTGGGAGGCTGGGGTTCCAAAAGTTCCTTCTTTAAGCCAGATCCCCAGGGAGGGAAACCCGATTACGGCTGGGGTGGTAAAAAGCCCGTAGTGCCCTCAGGCCCTGAAAGAAAGGCCCCCTCGTATGAAGGAAAACTCTGTTATAAGTGTGGGAAGACTGGGCACTTCCGGAGGGATTGCCCAGGTCGAGAGGGATGGACCTCGCAGGTTGCCCAAGGGTTTAGACCTCGGTATACTGCTAAGGTGGAGGTTGAGGGTTTACCGATTGTAGCCATGTTAGACTCCGGGGCAGACCAGTCCATGATCTCCAGGAGGTTATGGGAACAAATAAGAAAGAGGAGGACAGGAGGTAAGGATACCTATGAGGGAGCAGTGGCTATTCAATGTATACATGGGGCCAGTACTCGTTATACCCTCCATAGGGTTCACGTGAAGGGGCCTACAGGGGAGATAGAGATAGCTGTTGCCGTTCTCCCCAGACTGCCACAGGAGATGATTTTGGGAAGGGACTGGCCCCCCTTTACCGAGTGTATTAGTGAAAAAAGAGTGTTGGTCACTACCCGCTCTCAGGCTCGGCGAGACCCTGAGGCTGAGGAAGAGGGAATAGGAGGTATTTTTCCTTTTCAAGGGGAGGTCTTAGGGGAGCCGGGAAAAGAGAGAAAGGGGAAAGCTTTGAAAAAAAAGGAGCAGAGGGGCAGACGGGAGGCCTTGGAGCAGGCAAGAAAAGAAAGTTATCTGCCAGTGGCCCCGAAAGAATTGAGCGAGCAGTTTCCCCAGTTTCATAGGGAGCAGGCCACGGACCCTACTTTAGAGTATGCCTGGGAACGGGCCCGACAGGGGGAGGGCCAGGAAGCCCCGGGGTTCATGATAGAGGGGGACATTCTATATCGCAGGGTACCCAATTGGGAGAACTCTGAAGCGGGGAGACAGCTAGTAGTCCCCCAAGCTTTCCGACCCCTAGTAGTAAGGCTCGCGCATGATCACCCTTTGGGGGGGCATAAGGGCTCCCAAGCTACCCTGACTCAGATATTGGGCCGGTTTTATTGGCCAGGAGTTTATGGGGAGGTGGAGAGGTATTGCAAGTCCTGCCCCAACTGTCAGAAGGTGACAGACCGGCTACCGCCTAAGGCTCCGTTAAAACCCCTTGCTAGAGTGGAACAACCGGGGAGGAGAATAGCCATGGATATTATTGGCCCAGTAACAAAATCTCAGAGAGGCTTCCTCTACGTTTTAGTGGTTATGGATATGGCCACTAGGTACCCCTGGGCCATTCCTTTGAGAAGCATATTAGCGAAGGTCATTGCCAGGGAACTGATAAAAATCTTTTGTGAGGTGGGATTCCCCCAAGAAGTTTTGACCGACAGGGGGTCCAACTTTATGTCAAGTACCTTAAGGCAAGTGTGGGAGGCTTTTGGGATACAACATATCCGTACAGCGGCCTACCATCCTCAAACTAATGGGATGGTGGAACGTTTTAATAGAACGTTAAAGGGTATGTTAAAGAAAGCGTTAGGCGAGGATAGGACAGGTTGGGACCAGCTGTTGCCCTTCGTGCTATATGCCTACAGGGAGAAGGTGCAAGACTCCTTAGGTGTTTCGCCTTATGAACTAATGTTTGGCCGGAGGCCCAGGGGAATTTTAGATATATTGCAGGAGCACTGGGTACCCCCGGACACCTCCGATCAGTCAGTGGTCGAATACCTACAGGATCTGAGGACCAGATTAGATAAGTTACAGGAATATTCCCAGGAAAGGCTTGAACAGAGCCAAAACCGGCAAAAGGAATATTATGATAAGGGTACTCGGGAGAGGGAGTTTGTAATAGGAGATAGGGTCCTTATCCTAATCTCGGAGGATCCTCATAAGTTTGCCTCTAGGTGGAAGGGTCCCTGGGTGGTGAGGAGGAGACTTGGGCCTCTTACATATGAGGTGGCGAACGAAAAGGGGCGGGTCCAAACCTTCCACGTTAACCTGATGAAACCCTGGGTAGCAAGGGTAGGCTTTCAGACCCGGGGAGATGAAAAGGAGGGAGAGGAGTTGGGACCGCAAATAAGAGATATTTTCAAGCCCGGTGAACCAGGGGTTAATCCCCGGTTAACACAAGTACAAAAGAAAGAGATAGGAAGGCTCTTGAAAGGGTTTGATGATGTGTTGACGGCCTGCCCTGGAAATACTCACCTAGTGGAGCATGACATCATAACGGAAAAGGGTAAAGTAGTTCGGCAAAAGCCATATAGGCTGTCCCCCATGAAAAGGAGGGAGGTGATAAAACAGGTCCAGGAAATGTTAGACTTCGGGGTGATCGAAGAGTCAAATAGTCCCTGGTCAAGCCCAGTGGTGTTAGTACCAAAACCCGAAGGGGAGTGGAGATTCTGCATAGATTTCCGCCAGCTTAATAATATTTCTCAAGCAGATGCATATCCTATGCCCTATATTGAGGAGCTGGTGGACAGGCTAGGATCTGCACAATATCTCACCACCCTGGACTTGACAAAAGGGTACTGGCAGATTCCCCTTACGTCAGGGGCACAAGCTAAGACTGCCTTTAGTACGCCCATAGGCCTGTACCAGTTCAAAAGATTGCCCTTTGGCCTTAATTCAGCTGCTGCAAGTTGCCAGAGGTCGCTGGACAGGGTTCTCCGACCACATCAGGCATATGCCGCCGCATATATGGATGATGTGGTAATACATAGTGGAGACTGGAACACCCATTTAAACCAGGTAGAGGCAGTGCTGCAGGCTTTTAGGGATGCAGGTCTCACCCTGAACCCAAAAAAATGTTATTTTGCGCAGTACCGGGTGAAGTATTTAGGGTATAATGTGGGAAGGGGAGAGGTCCGGCCCTTATTGAATAAGGTTAAAAGCATCCAAGAGTTTCCCAGACCAAACACCAAGAAACAATTGCGTAGATTCCTGGGGATGGTAGGGTATTACCGCAGGTTCATCCCTCATTTTTCCGTAATGGCCACTCCCTTGACTGACATGCTGAGAGGGAAGAATCCGGACCACTTGAGGTGGGGAGGGGAGGAGTTGAGGGCATTTGAACAGATGCAGAGGGCCCTGTGCCAGGAACCTGTGCTGAAAGCAGTTGTTTTTGAAAAGCCCTTTGTCCTTCAAACAGATGCTTCGGGGAGGGGGTTAGGCGCAGTGCTGTCCCAAGAGCATGAAGGGGAGGAACACCCGGTGCTTTATTTAAGCCGGAAGCTCCTGCCTCATGAGGAACATTACTCCACCATAGAAAAGGAGTGTTTAGCCATACGATGGGCAGTGCAGGAGTGTAGTGTCTATTTAGAAGGGAGAAGATTTAAGTTGGTAACGGACCATGCTCCCTTGAAATGGTTGAATGTGATGAAGAATAATAATGGGAGACTAATGCGATGGTACTTAGCATTGCAGCCTTTCCAATATGCGGTGGAGCATCGTCCCGGGCGATGTTTAGGAAATGTTGATGCCCTGTCCCAGGTGGAGGAGGAGGAGGAGAAAGAATGCGGGGGTGGAAATTTAAGGGGGGGGGGTATGTAAAGAGTATGTAGGACAGGCCCCAAAGGAACCCTGGGATAGGCCAGAATACCCCCGTTATAGGCAGGCATTCCCCAGAAAAAAACTAGAAATAAAGAACTACAACTCCCAGCATGCCCCAAGGGAGACCGGGGATAAGAGAAACTATGTGCATTCCCAGGAGTCTCCAGAGGAGGGCCGTAGGGGAAGGAATAAGGCTGATTCTCCAACCTGGGGGAAGAGGTGGTGGAACAGGTGGGTGGAGAAAGAAGAGCCACCAAAGAGCTTTAATGAAAGAAAGGGTGAGCAGCTGGGAGAAGGGCGGGGCGAGGAGAATATGGATTGGGCTCCTGAGGAGAGAGAGGCAGAGAGTGAGCCTTGCCCTATGGAGTTGACTGAACCGGAGAACACCCTGGAAGAGCCGATGGACTTTTCAGCTCTGGCTCAGCGAAAGCCAAGGAAGTAGCGGGGCCAAGCCGGGTCAAGCGGGAGGAGGTCAGGTAGGAGTATGACTGACCAAGAGGGTGGGACCCTAGGCTTTGAGCCCGCGCAAAGCCATTACTGAACTGTGTTTTGAAAGCCTGGCTAAACTGAGCTGTGTTTTGAAAGCTTGGCTAGAACTGAACTGTGTTTTTGAAAGCCTGGCTAAATTGAGTTGTGTTTTGGAAAGCTTGGCTAGAACTGAACTGTGTTTTTGAAAGCCTGGCTAAATTGAGCTGTGTTTTGGAAAGCTTGGCTAGAACTGAACTGTATTTTTGAAAGCTTGGTTAGACCTGAACTGTGTTTTGAAAGCCTAGCTGGACTGAGCTATGTTTTTGAAGCTTGGCTAGAACTGAACTGTGTTTTGAAAGCCTGGCTAAACTGAGCTGTGTTTTGCAAGCTTGGCTAGACCTGAACTGTGTTTTGAAAGCCTGGCTAAACTGAGCAGTGGGGTAAACCTTGGCTAAAAGTGAACTGTGTTTTGGGAAACCCCGCTACTCTGAACAGGGTATTTTTTTTCTTTTTTCTTTTATTATTTGCTGCTACTCTTCCCCAGGAGGGAGGGAGAGGAAGCAGCTGTGGAAGCCTGGACTGGGCAATTAACCGGCTTGAAAAAGGGTGAATGATAACTGTGCTTTGTTTTTGTGTTTTTTGGGGCCACAACCGAGGGAAGGAGGGAAGCCCCTCCTAGGCCATAAAAAAAGTCATTGTTTCTGAGGGGAAAAGGAGTAGTACTGGAAGGTGTTCTTCAGGCTGTGGAGAGCTGCAACCCCTGAGAAAATAAGGATCCACTTTACAATATATATATATATATATATATATATATATATATATATATATATATATATATATATATATATATATACCTTATCTTTTTCATATCAAACTTTGGAATATTTAATATTTCAGTTTTCCATGAATGAACATATGGAAGGCTGAACCCTTGTAGTAGCACTGCGAGACTACTGCCAAAGTTAAGTGGATGACCCCTGAGTAAGTCCTGGTTATTTTTTGAGGGGGGTGGGGTCAGGTAGATAGGAGGTGAGGGAATTGGAATGTGGGGGTAAGGGTATTAGAACTGAGGGAGAGATCACAATCAGGGGGATTGGATTGGGGGCTGCTCAAATATGGAGGGATAAGAAAGGTGGGGGATTGGGGAGATCGGGGGGATCAGCTGATCTTTTTTTGTTGTTGTTGTAATCAGCATGGAACCAAATTATTCAAAATTTTAGAATATAATACTGGTATAGCATATTACCTTTTTAAAACTGTTATGTTTTTATGTTTATTGGATTAGATTTTGTTTCTTGAAGATAATTTTACACAGATTATCAAGTTTGATAAATAATTATCATAAGAAGAAGAATGAGGCAAAATCATAGAAGATGGATTACAGTTAATGGATAGAAGTCCAATTAAATAATTGGCATTAGAAGGATATTAGTGTCAAGAATTAGAAGCCTCAGATTTGATCCATGAAGAGATTGAAATGAACACTAGCTCAAACTATGTCAAACATGTTCAGAAAATTCTAATGTCAAATTTAAGTGGTGATAATATCATTAAAGCTATTAATACTATAGCAATTCCAGTTATCAGATATACTGATGGAATTGTATATCGAACATTAGTTTATTTAGATAAACTGTCAAAGAACCTGGAAATTGATGACAACACATTATGCCCCACACCCACAAAGTGATATTGATAGATTTTGGCCCAATTGTACATAAAACCACCTAAAGCATGCCATCGCAGGGGTCGTGAAGACCTAGGGCACCTCCCCCCACGAAGGGGTGGACTGCTGGAGGCCATCGGGTGCATCTAAGGAGCACTGACAAGTTTCCTGTCCAAGACCTCCTGCTCCTGCAAAGAAACAGACCGCTCACAGGACCCAGTCAGAAAGAGGAGGAAAAAGAGGGTAGCAACTCCTCCACGGAGCCCGAATGAACTCCTCTCCTCTGCAAGGCAAGGCCTGAGCGAAGAAACCAAAACACAGGGAGTGACACAGAAGCCTGTGGAGAACAGGCACTGCCAGAAATCTGCTCCGAAGAGCTTCCCTTCTCTCTGCTTCCTTGTTGTCTTTTGCGTTTTTTTTTTTTTTTAACAATGCAGAACCTCACCAGAGCAGAAAAGAGAAATGCAGGAAACTTAAAGTAAGGAAAAAACAACACCCCAGGACAGTTTGCGGGAGTGCTGGCTGACGCTTCAAGGCGGTCTGGGGAAACCACTATCCTCTCCTTCACCAGCCCTGATACTGTGAGACTGTGAGTACCAGTATCCCTCCTGGAACCAATATAGTGCAGAGTCTGAATGCCCACAGCTGGGCTGAAAGGGCTCCTTTTCCTTTTTTTTTTTTTTAGGTAAAATGGTATGACACCCCATCAAGGAAGGAGAATGGAGGAAGTGCAGGAGAGGGCAGAAGGTTCAGGGAGGGACCTGGAGTGACCAGGTGTACCCCTTAAAGGTGGAACCGCTCAGCCATATACCCCAAAGCTCTACTAAACTGGGAGACCCATAACAGGAGCTGCCAACAGATGAGACCAGGAGCTCATGAGATACCATCCATCTGCTTGCTGGAGATAGAGAATACTAACTGACCAAGGAGCATTCAGTCCTATAAGACACGCAATTCAGCACTCTCTATCTCCACCTGCTGGTGGAAAATCACAACCCACAAGTTCCTGGATTCATCTGCCGCTAACACTAAGGAATGCCCGATTACCGCCAGGTAACTGCCGCACAAAAAAAATCAAGCCCTATTTTCCCCAGTGCAATAAATGGTGTGTGCTGGGGCTGGAACTACCACCGGTACCCACTTTGGGTCAGCGGTAGCTCCAAATTGGCATGCGGTAAGCTCATTTTAAGCTTACCGCCGCTTTGTAAAAGGGCCCTTAGGAGCACGTTAATTTAAGTTGCAAAGCAAAATTGCTGAAAACATCAGAATTGAAAATAGAATATAAAAGCAAGAAATAGAATGCAGACTCAATAACTGGAAAGATAAGCACTGCAAGGCCAATAAATAAAAAGATATTGATTGAAAATGTGACAAAAACCTTCATGGCAATAGCTGAAAACTGGAGCACTTATAAATGAAACTGATTATAGCAGCCCAAAAACAAGTACTACAAACAAATGTTATGAAAGCTAAGATTGGAAAACATTTCAAATGACAAAGATGAAACTGTAGACCATCTAATCAGTGCTTGTAGCAAAATAACCCAAACTATAAACAATGGGCCCGATATTCAGCTGACGACAATCAGCGTTTTGCTATCGGTGCTGGGCCCTGTCCAGCATTGAATTTCTGAGTATACAGATCTGGCGAAATCATAGCCGGCTCAATGTGATACTCAGCACTTAACCAGCTATGGCGAACTGCATAAAGATGAGACTGACTTTTGTGCGGTCCTATGTATGTCGTTACATTGGCCGGTTATCGGCACTTAACTGGCTAAATGCTGACTCTGCCCCCAGTGGGCGCTAACCGGACATTTTCAGTAGCACTATCTGCTTAAAGGCCACTGAATATGACGGGTTAGCAATGAACAAGCGATTTAACTGGCCAGGAGCTGTTTCTGGCTAGTTAAATTGTTTTGATTATTGACCCTAATGCCAAGATTGAGTGGCTAAAGTAATCCATTATAAAAGACTTTATTGGATAACATCAAAGATGACTCGACACAGCTGCTGTGTTTCGGCGCCAAAGCACCAGCCTTAGGAGTCTTATGATGTGATGTTAGATCATAACGTTGAGCACAAAAAAAAGAAGTATTTGACACGGTGGGATTTTTTAACCCACAATTTAGAATGAAGCAAACAAACTTTCACGGGCTGTTGAAATGATCTCTGTGAAGCAAATCTCTGCTCTACTGAAGTCTTCCTTTAGGTCTTGTTCGCCCGTTTTTAGACAAATCAACTATTGTAAAATTAGCTTATATGCTCATGATTAAAAGACTGAGCTATTGTATTTCACTCTAATAATCTCCCTCTCATATCCATCCATTGTCTACAAATGGTTCTGAACACTGCAGCTAAACTGATTTCCTATACATGCATATTTGATTCTGTCACACCTCTTCTCAAAAAATGCACATTGGTTCTCAATAAGCTATTGGATAAAGTTTAAATTCTTAATCCCAGCCCACAGAGCCTTTTACAATGGGTTTCCATGTTATTTTTATGATTTTTTTGATTCCATATGTCCCTAATACTGTGGTTCCCAAACCTGGTCCTGGAGGTGCCCCAGCCATTCAGGTTTTCAGGATACCCACAATGAATATTCATGAGAGATTTGCATGCACCGCCTCCACTGAGATAACCTACCCCACTTGAGTCTCACGTCACTTCCTCTCTCTTCCAGGCCTGCCCACCCCCCCGAACAGTCTGACTTCTCTCCCCTTTAACCTTCCTCCTCCAATCAAGTCTCTCTTCCCCACTCCCAGTGAGCCCTGAATCTCTCCCTCTCACCAACTCTCCTCCGTAGCCCCAGTCCCTTGTACCTCTCCAGCAGTGGTGACGACTAAGAAAGTTTTCCATCAGCATCAGGGCCTCTTCTCAGGTACATCCCACCTACGCGGATAACAGGAAGTTGCATCGCATCAAAGTAGGCAGGACGCTCCAGAGAAGAGGGCAGCTCCGACATTGATGGGGAAACTGTCTCTCACCACCGCCAGAGAGGTACAGGGACCTAGGGCTACAGAGGAGAGCCAGTGGAAGGGAGAAGGAGAGATGCAGGATTCAAGGAGCACGGGGAAGGGAAGAGAAAAAGAGATATAATGAGGGAGTAGCAGTGGTTCAGGTCGTGGTGGGAGGGAGTTCACAATTTGCTGCTGCACCCCTGAGAGTTTGCTGTGGCGTACCAGGGTGCCGTGGTGCACAGTTTGGGAACCGCTGGGAGATGATATGAATGTACTATAAATACGTTTTCTTCTTCTTGATTTATTTTTCCCATTTTTCAGAACACAGAGTGAAGAAATCTGCCACACACGGGCCGTATTTACCAATTGCTGGAGTTGCTGGTAAGAGTCACAGGCATCATACGATTGATTTGCTCCTTCCCTAAGCTCCATCACTTTATTTACCATTTACATTGGTTTAAATTTTAGCAGTGTATTTTCTTCCTGCTTATTTAGAAGGAATTTTCTGCTCTGGACCTGCCTCTGTGTTTAGTATGTGTCATATGTCTGCAGTATCCAACACAGCCCAGCTGTATCACTGGTATCAAATTTCTAATTGCCTCTCAGGGATTTCAAACCAGGCATTGAGCTTTCATGTTTTCCTTTATTTTGCATGAATCACTTTTTCAGTCCTAGGAAGTACAGCTGGCACAATAAAAGTAATTCATAACCACTGTGTTATATTTTCCTTCCAGAAATATCAAACTCATGTGAGAGGACTCCACTCCATGGATATGTTCTATTCCATTGACAGTCTTGGAATTTAAATGTTCCCCCGCCCCATGTTTTTATTTGTTTGTAATAAATTTTATTGAATTTCGTAGCAAAGTATAACAAAACATTGATGGAATTACAATATCCAAAGACAAGTTTGTACAATTGTATGTATACCTTTATGTAAAAACATATAAGTAACAGGTAACCAGCTATCAAAACTGCTGATGAAAATCTGCCCAAGATACATCCCCCCCCCCCCCTCCATGTTTAAATGTAACTTTTTTTATGTTACACATTCAAGCCAATATTCAAAGGCAGATGAGAGGCTGCAACTCACAAGCAGCTTCAACACTTGGCTCCAAACTTGGTGTAAACAGGAAGGTCTTAGATATATAGGTGGCCTGAGCAATAGATGGAGGAACAAGAGGCTATACTGTAACAAAGCACTATATCTTCCTGTGGCAGGCAAAAGGATGCTAACTGAAAAATGCAATCAATATATGGGCAGTTGTTTAAACAGGAGGAAAGGGATGGCAGATGGAAACAAATATTTCAGGAAGCCACCCCCTACCAACACACCACAATGCTAAAAATAATAAGAGCTATAATCTCAACCAAAGGGAGAAGGTGAGCAAAAAAACCACAACTTTACAAAATTCAAGCAAAACATCTACATTTTGTTGGACGGCAATCTGATAGTCTAGCCATATAATAGCTGATCTGGAAACCCTAATGGTGGACATAGACTTGGACATTGTGGTGATTAAGATGATATGGTTCAATGAATCTCATGAATGGGAATATTAACATACCAAAAAGAGGAAGGATTAGTTCTCTATGTAAATGATAATATTGAAGCTGTTAAAATGCAGGGGGGTGTGAGGAAAAGAGGAAGCCCTGTGGATGGTGTCGGAAAAGGAGATGGCACTCTCATCCACACTGATGTAGTGTACAACAGGGGTGTAGCTACCATTGAGTGAGCCTGGCAAAATGCCCAGGGCTGCCCAATGGTAGGGGCCACCTGAGGATCCTCCTGCATGCAGGTCTGGCATCCCTACCTTCCTTTCCTCCTTCTCTCTCCCACGACCGGCCCAGTATCATTCCATTCTGCCCCTGTATCTCTGGCTTTTCCCCGGTGCTGAAGCAGGTGGTCAGCAATGATAGAGGCAGCCCTGAAAACTGGTTGTCTCCTGCCTCTCTAATGCAACAGAGGAAAGGGCCCACCGGCCAGAGACAGCCAGTTTCAGGGCTACCTATTCCACAGCTGACCACCCGCTGAAGCACCTGGGAGAAGCTAGAGAGACAGGGGGTGGTGGGAATGGAAGACAGGACAGATGCTGGGGGAGCGGGTGGGGGAGAGTGCATGCATATGGGAATGGGAAGAGAGGAATTGTAATGTTGGACCTGGGGGGGGGGGGGGGGGGAGAGACAGATGGAAGAGTAAGAGAGACACCTGGACCAAAGGGGACAGAGAAGAGAGGGAGCAGATGCTGGACTGAGGGGAGAGGGTAAAGAAGAAAGAGAGAGAGCGAGAGAGAAAGTTCATAGGGGAATGGGAAGAGAGGGCAAGTATTGCTGGACCTTGGGGGAGGCAAACGAAAGAAAGAGTAAAAGAGATATCTGGACCAAATGGGACAGATGCTGGATTGGGGTGGGGGAGAACAGATGGAAAAGAGAGAAAAAGAGAGAGAGAATGAGAGACCAAGACCTGGACCAAAGGGGATGAAGAAGAGAGGAGGAAGATGCTGGATGGAGGGGGGAGAACAGATGGGAAACAAAGAGAGAGATCTGGACCAAAGGAGAGGGAGAAGAGAGAGGGAAGATGCTGGACTGGGGGGGGGAGGAAGAAAGAGAGAGAGAAAGAAAGACTGGGCCAGGGGAGAGAGGGGTAGAGACACTGGACCAACGGAGGGAGGTAGAGAGAGAGATGCTACACCACAGAGGGTGGGGGGTACAGGAGGAAGGGAAAGAGAGGAGTGAAGCAGGGATACAGAAGGGATGCTGGCTGTGGAGGAAGCATAGGGACAGGGACACAGAGGAGCAATACTGGACACAAGGGGAGGGGATAGAGACACAGAGGAGAGATGGTGAACATGGTGGGAGGATAGGGACAGGGACAAAGAGGGGAGACACTGGACAACATGGATAAAGGACACACAAGAAAGATGGATGTGGATATAAAAAGAGATCCTGGAGAAAGTTAAGAAACAACAGAAAAAAACAGATACTAGAAGCAAAGCATTGCTTAGTCAGCAAATATAGAAATAAAGTATTTTCTTCTTAATGTATTAACTATAATATTCCAGCTTTGAGAAATGTGCATCCTCCTTACCCCCACCCCCAGCCCTACCATTTAGGGAGCAATAGTGTTATAGGGGGCCCACCTCAAATGTTCTGCCTGGGGCCCATTCAGTCCTAGCCATGCCACTTTTATTGAACAAAGAAGTCAAAATGACTTAACAGACTAGGCTAAGAAGTAGAAAGGAACTCCATAGCATAAAGTACAGAAATCAATCACTCTACACATAAAAGGCAGAGGAAATAGACTGATACCCAGATAAGGGTGTCTCGCTCTAGCTGGGAGTGCTCTCCTGAAGGCTTGTCTACATCTTAAAATCCGGTAGAAAAGCTCAGAATACAGGGGAAAAGGAAGATTCCAGAGAACCCATTGTTCAGTGAACTCACAGTATGTCAATCAGGGACCCGGGAGGACTAGAAAGTGATCATCAGGGAACGGACAAGACAAAGAGGTGTACACAGAGCAGTATGGGCCAAGAGTTAAATGGGTAGGCCTTCCTGAAAAGCCCTATATTTTAACACAAGAATTTTACATCAAATTCTATACTTCACCAGAAGACAGTTGAAGCAAACCAAAAACAAGGCAATGCAATCATGCTTTCCAGCATGACAGAGAATCTGAGCATCTGTGTTCTGGAAAGTTTGAAGCCTCTTCATAGTACAGTTTGGCAATCCAGTATATTCTATATTACAGTAATCCAGGTGGGAAAAAATAGAATATGAAATAGATTAAGCAAAATGTTGACAAAGAAGTACTGGCCAGACTTCAGGTTTTTTGTTTTTTTTTGGGGGGGGGGGGGGGGGGGGGTTGACAGCCTGGACCTGTGAAACAGCTTCTGCGGGAGGATTGTGCCTTGGGTGCATGCCCAGGCACATCCTCCTGCAGAAGTAGCCCAATGATCAAAACGAATAGCACGTATACATTTGCATGCTATTAGTTTTGATCATCGGGCAGTTATTTCCCCATGCTGTTCCAGCGCTAATTTTACAGCGCTGTTCGGAACAGTGCGGAGAAACTGATCATCAGGTCCTGACAGAACTGCTTCTCTATCCCCATCCCTCTCTCACTCCCTATCTTACCTTTTATTGACAGAGTTCCTTTACTTTCTTGATTGACTGCAAACCACCTTGTGCCTTCCCTCGTAAGGCGGTACATAAAGAGGGCCATAATCGAAAAGGGCACCCAAGTTTTCCTGAGGACGTCCTCGCAGGACATCCCAGCGAAGGGGCGGGAAAACCCATATTATCGAAACAAGATGGGCGTCTATCTTTCGTTTCGATAATACGGTCGGGGACACCCAAATCTTGACATTTAGGTCGCCCTAGAGATGGTCATCCTTAGACTTGGTTGTTTCTGATTTTCAGCGATAATAGAAAATAAGGATACCCATCTCAGAAACGACCAAATGCAAGCCCTTTGGTCATAGGAGGAGCCAGCATTCGTAGTGCACTGGTCCCCCTGACATGCCAGGACACCAACCGGGCACCCTAGGGGGCACTGCAGTGGACTTTATAAAAAGCTCCCAGATACATAGCTCCCTTACCTTGTGTTCTGAGCCCCCAAAATCCACTACCCACAACTGTACACCACTACCATAGCCCTTATGGGTGAAGGGGGACACCTAGAAGTGGGTATAGTGGGTTTCTGGTGGGTTTTGGAGGGCTCACATTTACCATGACTGGAGTTCTGAAGATGAGCCTCCCTGACCCCAACTATTTTGCAAAACAAGATGTTTTGAGACCCATCTTAATTCTTCCACCTAAGGCTCATTCAAAAGGTAGAAAACAGAGTAGGGTTAAATGGTCAGTATTCTCAGTGGATAAGGGTAGTTAGTGGGATTCCCCAGGGGTCTATGCTGGGACTGCTGCTTTTTAACATATTATAAATGACCTATAGATGGGGGTAACTAGTGAGATAATTAAATTTGCTGACAACACAAAGTTATTCAAAGTAGTTAAATCATGGGAGGATTGTGAAAAATTACAAGAGGACCTTACAAGACTGGGAGTCTGGGCGTCTAAATGGCAGATGATGTTTAATGTGAGCAAGTGCAAAGTGATGCATGTGGGAAAGAGGAACCCAAATTATAGCTATGTCATGCAAGGTTCCATGTTAGGTGTCACTGACCAAGAAAGGGATCTAGGTGTCATCGTTGATGATACATTGAAACCTTCTGCTCAGTGTGCTGCTGCAGCTAAGAAAGCAAATAGAATGTTAGGTATTATTAGGAAAGGAATGGAAAATAAAAATGAGGACGTTATAATGCCTTTGTATCGCTCCATGGTGCGACCGCACCTCAAATATTGTGTTCAATTCTGGTCACCGCATCTTTAAAAAGATATAGTGGAATTAGAAAAGTTACAGAGAAGGGCGACGAAAATGATAAAGGGGATGGGACAACTTCCCTATGAGGAAAGGCTAAAGCGGTTGGGGCTCTTCAGCTTGAAGAAAAGACGGCTGAGAGGAAATATGATAGAGGTCTATAAAATAATGAGTGGAGTGGAATGGATAGACGTGAAGCGTCTGTTTAAGCTTTCCAAAAATACTAGGGCTAGGGGGCATGCGATGAAGCTACAATGTAGTAAATTTAAAACGAATCAGAGAAAATGTTTCTTCACTCAACGTGTAATTAAACTCTGGAATTCGTTGCCAGAGAATGTGGTAAAGGCGGTTAGCTTAGCGGAGTTTAAAAAAGGTTTGGCCGGCTTCCTAAAAATACTAGGACTAGGGGGCATGCGATGAAGCTACAAAGTAGTAAATTTAAAATGAATCGGAGAAAATATTTCTTCATTCAACGTGTAATTCAACTCTGGAATTCGTTGCCAGAAAATGTGGTAAAGGCAGTTAGCTTAGCAAAGTTTAAAAAAAGGTTTGGACGGCTTCCTAAAGGAAAAAGTCCATAGACCGTTATTAAATTGGACTTGGGGAAAATATTTCTGGGATAAGCAGCATAACATGTTTTGTACTTTTTGGGGGATTTTGCCAGGTATTTGTGACCTGGATTGGCCACTGTTGGAAACGGGATGCTGGGTTTGATGAACCTTTGGTCTGCCTCAGTATGGCAATACTTATGTACTTATGTAAATCTAGCTCTGCCCCTAGGTTCAAACAATTCAGTCAGACCCAGGCCAGATGGCAGAGAAGGAGAAGGTAGCTTGAGCCACTGCCAATCCTCTCCTCATCATGTAGCCCAATCAGTGTGAGAAGGGGAAAGAAAAATTGGGGAATTTAAATGCTGAGAAAAGAGATGCTGGGCATGATGAAGTTCTGTTTGGGGGGGGGGGGTGCAGTGAAATAGCTGTTGAGGGATCATAAGGTTAAAAAAGAACTCTACCTTTTTCCTGCTCATTTTTCCTCCATAGCTCAGCTCCTCATATCTTATCTCACACCCCCCAACCCCACCCTGCTTATGTTGTTGAAACGGCAGAAGAAGGAGAGTGATGGTAGTGCCTCAAGATGCTTCTTTCCTTCCTGTTACCTGGGCTCTATTGATCCATTTGTACTCTGGAGGGTTCAGTTGAGCCCTGGCAGCAGCTAACAATGACGTGGCTTGAGGGAGGCACTGCCAGTGCTATCTTCCACTTGCTACACGATTGACATAGTGGGGAAAGGAGGGGGTGAAAAGAGATGGAGAAGTAGGATGCTGGTTGAAAGAGGAGAAGGTGGGTTATGGTGTATATGACAGTAGATAAAGACATGCATTGTCCATCTAGTCTGCCCATCTAATCTGCCAGAGCCCGCATCTACAACTCCATGCAGGTTACATTCCGTCTCCATCATGATCAAGTACTGTAAAAGTGGATCTGTAGGATAGCAGTTTGGAATCAAAATTCTGAAAGAAGGGTTGCAGTTTTGGACTGGGAGTTCCTGAATGTAGGGCTTGTGAAAGATGGGTGAAGGAATGGGGGTAGAAGTTAGAGAGTGGATGGGTGTTCTGTGAAATGGGCTGGGTGAATCAGGTGTACATGTGTGTGTGTGTGGATCTGTCATCTGTATTTGGAAGGGAAGAGAGAGGACTAGCTAGAGTTGAGAAGACGAAGGGAGAAAAAGAGATCCAGAGAACTGATATGAGGGGAAAGGAGCACCTACTTTTCCAGACTGCAGAAATCTGGTTCCCCCATCAGGATCTCAGAACCTCCCTGTTACCTCTTTCTCTCCTTCTCCTCCCCCATCCTCTAACCTCGATCTGTTGATAACTGAGCACTCATTTTTATAACATGCATGTGCCCAGAGATACCATCCACTTCTAAGTGTGAGAGGATATGCATTCAATCACATGCATTTGGTTGGTTAGTGCACCTTAAAAAATTTAGGGAATGAAAAATTCATTCAACATATATTAGCCTATATGTTTGGGGTAGTTTTACTAAGTTGCATTAAGAAGCTAATGGAGGTTTTACCACACAGTACACATTAGCACGGGGCCATGCTAAGGTGTATTGTGTTTGAAAAAAATTCAGCCAGCATGGTAAAGTGGGAATTGGCAAGAATTGGTCATGATTTCTATGTTTTGGAGGCATGTCAGCTATGACAGTTAGCAAGCAGGTCTGTATCACGTGCTAGTTGTCATGACTGCCAATAGAGTAGCTGCACTTTGTGCCACCTCAAGAGGTGCTAAGTGCATCCACACTACTGGCAGTATGGTAGCATGACTGCAGTCAAAAGCAGTTGGGGCACACCCTCCCTGCACTTCCAATCCCCATCCTGCTGACATTATCCAATACCCACAGTCGCTTCTGATCCCCCTCCAAAGTTCCTGACACCACCAGGCACTTCTAACCCTACTCCAAAACACTCGTTATCACTTCCAATCACCCTCCTAAGTATCCTACACCCCAGTCACTTCTGATCCCACACCAAAGTACCCAACAACCCTACATCCCTCCGATCTCCCTCCTCCACAGTGCCTGATACCCACAGCCCACAGTCATTTAGACACCTGAGGATGTGCGGTAGGAGTCTATTTTTTAATGGAACCTGGGCACACGGGTCCAGAATATTAGCATAAGCCAGTATTGATGCACCTAACATTTAGACACTCTAAGGATGAGCAGTAGGAGTCTATTCTATAATGGAACCTGGACACATGAGTTCTGTTCTAGAATATAAATGTAACCCAGTATTGATGCACTTAACATTTTGACACTTGAGGATGTGCAGTAGGAGTCCTTTCTATAATGGAACCTGGACACACAGGATCTGTTCTAGAATATTAGCATAGCCTGGTATCGATGCACCTAACATTTAGACACCATGAGAATGTGGAGTAGGTGTCTATTCTATAATGGAGCCTGGGCACACAGGTCCTGTTCTAGAATATTAGTGTAACCCTGTATCAATGCACCTAACATTTAGGAGCCCACAACTAGCATAATTGCAGGCATCAAAATGTGGCAGGGTCATGTGTAACTTACAGCATTCAGTAAGTTTCTCTTGTAAGTGAGAGCCACCACTCATGCTCCACCTTTGTGTAAGCTCCCCTTACAAATACGAGTCATGTAACTCAGGTGGGTATGTGCAGAATAGCACCAGGGCACTCTAGTAGCACTTTCACGGGTAAGTGTACACTACACACTTAAGTGTTAGTATTCTAGGCATTTATATGTGCAAGTGGTGCCTAAATGTAGGCACCTAGATTAATTACAGAGTTTATTTATTTATTTATTTATTTGTTTGTTTGTTTGTTTGTTTATTAGGATTTCTTTACCACCTTTTTGAAGGAATTCACTCAAGGTGGTGTACAGTAAGAATAGATCAAACATGAGCAATGGGCAATTACAGCAGTAAAAATATTAAAATAACGGTACAAAGTATGGCATAGTATACTACTTAAAATGTCAACATAATATGTAATAGAACATTTTAATTGATAGTGAAGGGTAAAGCAAAGAGAGTAGGAAGAGTTAGAAAGTAAGGTGACTGATTTAAAGAAAGTTGCACATGAGGTCAGAGATTCAATATTATCTCAGCTAGGGTAGGAGTGTGTGTGCGAGTGTGTGTGCGCGAGTGAGACTAACAAGTTAGTTACTTCTTCCATTAAAGGCCTGGTTGAAGAGCCAAGCTTCCACCTGCTTCCTGAAGTAGAGATAGTTAAGACATGAACCATGCCAGCCATTAATGTGATACCTGAGCAGTTATTGCTCACTAATTTCCCTGTTAACTTACTAATGTAGAAGGGGGTGTGAAATGAGAAGACCATAAGCCTGGGCTTCATCATAGAATGAGTGCAGATGCAGTTACCACACATTAAATGTTAGCATGTCAGATACTGCTGGGCAGTTAATGCCCCTGAATAAGTGTAGTGAACAGCGTCACACTAACTGCCATTAAGTTAAAAAAAACTCTACCCTGTTAACTGAATGGCAAATGTTGAACACCTGAACAGTGAACACAGAGGTACTGCAGTTACACAAATCAATTTGGGCTTTTAACCTGTGGTAGTTGCAAAATCTTACCTCACTTTAGTAAATAGGGCTGGGGTAAATATTCAGCTGGTGGCAGTCAGCGGTTTTTTGGCCATCACTGGCTTTATTTTGGGATATTCAATGCTGGCATTGAATATCTAGGCATACGTAGCTGGCTAACACATATGCCCCTTAATTCTATTTATAGCGCTCAAAACTGCGCACACAAATTTGGGCATGTGCCCAAATTGTGCATGCAATTTAATTGCTTAACAAGACATTCAGGGCCAATAATTGGGCTCTAACAATCAATTATTGGTGTTAATTACCAATAATTGGAATTTACATGTGCATCTTTATAGTCTCTATGCTATAAAGATGCATGTGTAAATGTTTCCACGCAGATCCAAAAGGGGGGCACGGCCATAGGCGGGGCATGGACGGGTCAAGGGCATTTCTAGGATTTGCACACAGTGTTATAGAATTTGGGGGATCCAAGCCTACCTTAGGCATGGGGATTTACATCAGGGTTTCAGTTGGTTTAAATCCTCGCACCCAAAACTGGGCACGAATCCCAGCTCTAAGTGCTATTCTATAAGTGGTGCTGAACTTGAAGCACCATTTATATCATGTTGCCCAAGATCCTTCTGTAAAACTAAATGTCTATTTTCTAGCATATTTCCACTATTCATGATGTATTGTAAGCCACATTGAGCCTGCAAAGAGGTGGGAAAATGTGGGATACAAATGCAATACATAAATAAATAAATAAATAAATAAAAGAACATCACCACTTAGCCACATAAGTGTCAACTCTATCCCCGGACCACGCACAAAATAGCAGGTTTCAGCTTAGATGCTTAAGTGCCGCTGAATATTACCCCCCACACAGGTGATTTAACCAGCCAGGAGCCTCTCCTGGTCTTTTAAATCTCTTTAAATATTGGCCCCTTTGTCTTTCACAGTTCCTTTATCCATCTTCCCTTCCTCACTCTAGTTGCTATTTCCTTCTTCCTCAGATTTTCACCCTCTTTCTTTGTCTTTTTCATCTCTCATAGTATCTACTTCCTTTATTCTATAGTTTCTGCAATTTTCTTTTCTCTCCCCTCCCCTTTCTTCCTTATGTCTGTTTTCTCCTCTTCCCTCTCTTTTTTTCTTTCTTTTTCCTTTCCAATCCTCATCCCCCCCCCCCCCCCTTTCTGTCCCTCATGCTGCCCTTTGGAGAGGAAAGGGATAAAGGGCAGATGAGCAGTTCCATACTCAAATTCAGGAAACTCAATTGACATGACAGTTTGGTAAATGCATATAAGATTTAGGAGTTGAACTGGAGCGACACTGCCAAAGTGCACCCATGAGATCCAGGAGACAGATCGGCAGTTTAAAGTTAACATCAACAACAAGAAAATATTTCGAAGTGACAGTGAAGGCAATATCACTCAGTCTGCATGTAGTGACTTTGAAAACAGAGAATCAAATAGAAACAAAGAACCCACTAGGATGCCATGAACACCCCACGCAAAATAGCCCAGTCCAATTCAGGGCTGTGGTGGAGCAGTTTATATATAAAGTATCCAAAGCAACCTGAGATTTCCATTTTAATGGAGTCTTTAAAAACTGAGACCCCATGGAAGGTCTCTGGCTCAGATAAAACTGACCACTTCTTGTGCAGTCTTATACAGCCTACAAGGTCCCTTTTCCACCAAGCAGGCACATCTGCTAAGGTGACGTGAGCTGAATGCTTTCTTCTGTTTATTCAGCTTTCATTTGTAAGAGGCATTTGCAGCAAAATGTGTGAACTTCTGAGTGCCGAGTCACAGCCTGCAGCATGGCACATTTGCTTTATCTGAGGCTCATAACATGATAATTAAATTGCTAACAGGCACCCTACTAATGGCATTTGCCAAAGATGCAAAAGCCTATTCATAAGTATACCTTGCTATAAAGGACTCACAAGTACCCATCAGGATAACTTGTCTTTCCCTGCATTTGAGTCTCTATATGAATACAAAGTCATGTATCTATGTACTAAATAATTATATATACATACAATACATGCACAAAGAGAGAGAGAGATTGCTATATATAGATAGATACAAATTGGGTATGTAAGACTCTTTTCTTCAATGTGTATGTAAATTTTTTAGGGGGGAGTGAAATGGGACAAGAGACTTATTTCCTTTCCACTGTACAGTGATTTATTACCCCCAAAGTAAGGCTGCAGAACTAATTAGCAGAGTAATTAATTAATATAAATTTGCATATTTGCATTTGCAATTAGTGCAGCCGACTGATTAGTCTGAAAATGGGAAGTTTGACTCATTAGATGTTAGTGTCTGCTGGACCGGAAAGCGGTTGCCAGATGAGGCGAAAAGGGGTAGAGAGAGAGTAAGAGAGAAAGAGAGAGAGAGTAAGAGAGAAAGAGAGAGAGAGAGAAAGAGAGAGAGAGAAAGAGAGAGAGAGTGTGTGTATGTGTTTTCTTACTGTTCTTTGTGGGCCTCATTTTCAGCACTATTTAACCAAATAGCATTTAGCCGGCTAAGCGCTAATATTTAGCGCGAAATAGCTGGTTATCTATGCTGAATATTAGTGCTTAGGGCACAATATAACCAGATAGCCACGAATATTCGTGCCATGGCCAGCTAAGTTTAACTTGCAAATCAGACTGCCTAAATAGCAGTTCTATCTTTGCCTGCTATAAACTTAACCGGCCAGCACTGAATATTCACATAGCCGAATACGTTAGAGCTGGCAAAAAAAAAAAAAACCTGGATATTCAATGCCAGTCACTGGAAATGACCCAGCATTGAATATCCGGGGTGAGCAGCGGCGGTGGCAGCTAACCGGGTTGAATAATGAGGGAATTTGACATAAAAGTCTATAATACAATTGCTCTATTTCTTCTTTTTTCCCTTTTTTGTGGTTTAATATATATGGAATCTGATATTGAGAAGGATGTCAGAAAAATATGAAACATCTAATCTAGATGTTTCAGTTTATTCCGATATTCAGCGGTGCTATTCCCCAAATTCCATAAATGTTGCTAAAAATTACGTGTGCAAATTTGTGCACGCAATTTAATTGAAAAATCAGATAATTAGCACCAATAATTAGCTTGTTAACAAGCAAGTATTGGCACTAATTACATTTAATTAGATTAGGTGTGAGTTCAAATAGGGGGAACAAAAATTTGGGGATCATGGGCAGAATGGGGGCATTCCTAAAATTAATGCATATTGTTATAGAATAAGGGGGAAATGAGCCTAATTTAGGCAGAAAGATTTGCACCACGTTTCAGTTGGTGCAAATGACCACACCTAAAGTTATAATGCCTTTGTATCACTCCATGGTGTGTCCGCACCTTGAGTACTGCGTTCAGTTCTGCTCGTCATATCTCAAAAAATATATAGCGGAATTAGAAAAGGTTCAAAGAAGAGCAACCAAAATGATAAAGGGGATGGAACTCCTTTCGTATGAGGAAAGGCTAAAGAGGTTAGGGCTCTTCAGTTTGGAAAAGAGATGGATGAGGTGAGATATGATTGAGGTCCACAAAATCCTGAGTGGTGTAGAACGAATAGAATTAAATTGATTTTTATAGTCTGCTATTGAGACAGATATGGAAAGCAACTGCGTGCCCCGGGATTTGTAGTATGGAGTGTTGCCATGATTTGGGTTTCTGCCAGGTACTTGTGACCTGGCTTGGCCACTGTTTGGAAAACAACATACTGGGTTAGATGGGAACCAGTGCTCTACGAATGCCAGCTCCTCCCACAACCAAATGGCTTGGATTTGGTTGTTTCGGGGGATGGGCATCCTCGGTTTCTATTATCGCTGAAAATCGGGGACGACCATTTCTAAGGACCTAAATTTCACAATTTGGGCATCCCCGACCGTATTATTGAAACAAAAGATGGGCGCCCATCTTGTTTCGATAATACGGCTTCCCCGCCCCTTCGCCGGGACGTCCTCAGGAAAACTTGGGTGCCCTTTCAATTATGCCCCTCCAGGTGTCTTTAAATAAAATGCAGACAGATTTTCAAGACTGCAAATTATCACTGTCAACTGCTGAGCAAGTTGTAAATATGAGCAACAAAGTTTGAAATATCTATAAGCAAATGCCAGGAGCCTAAGAAATAAGATGGAAGAGTTAAAATATATTGCACTAAATGAAAACATAGATATAATAGACATCTCTGAGATCTGGTAGAAGGAGGATAACCAGTGGGACACAGACATATCAGGGTACAAATTATATCGTAGTGATAGGGTGGATCGAACTGGTGGAGGTTTAAAATTATATGTTAGAGAGGGCCTTGAATCGAATAGACTAAAAAATTCTACAGGGCACAAAACACATCTTGTAATCTCTATGGATAGACATTCCATGTTTAAAGGGGAAAAGGATAGTGATAGGAGTGTACTACCATCCACCTGGCCAGGATGAACAAACAGATGTAGAAATGTTATCAGAAATTAGGGAGTCTAACAAACTGGGGAACACAATAACAATGGGTGACTTCAATTACCCCAATATTGACTGGGTAAATGTAACCAACTTCTGTGACAGGGAAAACAGTGGAAACTATTATAAAGAATAAAATTACGGAACACGTAGATAAACATGGTTTAAATGGACAGAGTCAGCATGGATTCAGCCAAGAGAAGTCTTGCATTACCAATTTGCTTCATTTTTTTGAAAGGCATAAATAGACATATGGATAAAGGTGATTTAGTGTATCTGGATTTTCAGAAAGCTTTTGACAAAGTTCCTCATGAGAGACTCCTGAGAAAATTTAGAAGTCATGGGATAGGAGGCAACGTCCTTCTGTGGATTAGGAATTGGTTATTAGACAGAAAACAGAGGGTTGGGTTAAATGGCCATTTTTCTCAATGGAGGAGGGTGAATGGAGTGCCGCAGGGATCTGTACTGGGACCGGTGCTATTTGACTTATTTATAAATGATCTGGAAAACAGAACGACAAGTGAGGTGAATAAATTTGCAGATGACACTAAACTATTCAAAGTTGTCAAAACACATGTGGACTGTGAAAAATTGCAGGAAGACCTTAGGAAATTGGAAAACTGGGCATCCAAATGGCAGATGAAATTTAATGTGGACAGATACAAAGTGATGCACATTGGGAAGAATAATCTGAATCATAGTTACCTGATTCTAGGGTCCACCTTAGGAGTCAGCAGTCAAGAAAAAGATCTAGGTGTCATTGTAGACAATACACTAAAATCTTCTGCCCTGTATGTGGTGGCGGCCAAAACAGAATGCTAGGAATTATTAGGAAAGGGATGCACAATAAGGCCAAGAATATTACAATGCTTCTGTATTGCTTTATGGTGCTACCTCACCTTGAGTATTGCGTTCAATTCTGGTTGCTGTATCTCAATAGCAGAATTAGAAAAGGTTCAAAGAAGAGTGACCAAAATGATAAAGGAGATGGAACTCCTCCCATATGAGGAAAGTCTAAAGAAGTTAGGGCTCTTCAGCCTGGAAAAAAGACAGCTGAGGGGAAATACGATTGAGGACTGTAAAATCCTAAGTAGTGTAGAACGAGTAGAAGTGAATTGATTTTTCACTCTTTCAAAAAGTACAAAGACCAGAGGACACTCAATGAAACTACATGGAAACACTTTTCAAACAAATAGGAGGAAATAATTTTTCACTCAAAGAATAGTTGAGCTCTGGAACTCATTGCCAGAGGATGTGGTAATAGCGGTTAGTGTATCTAGGTTTAAAAAAGATTTGGACAAGTTCCTGGAGGAAAAGTCCATAATCTGTTATTGAGATGGACATGGGGGGAAGCCACTGCTTACCCTGGGATTGGTAGCATGGAATGTTGCTATTAATTGGGTTTCTGCCAGATACTTGTAACCTGGATTGGCCACCATTGGAAGCAGGATACTGGGCTAGATGGACCATTGGTCTGATCCAGTATGGCTATTTTTATGTTCTTATATAACATCAGGGCATGCTAGGGAGGTAAAATTCCTTGATGAAATCAAGGACTGACTACTTTATGGAGCAGCAGGTTCAGGAACCAACAAGAGGGGGAACAGTTCTAGACCTAGTCCTTAGTGGAGTGCATGATCTGGTGCTGGAGCTGCTTGACAACAGTTATCATAACACATACCAATGCCAGCAATGGTATTCAATGCTGACGAGTCAGAGAAACTGAATCTAATCTCTGTAATGGGGCAATTTGACAAATTGAAGAGTAGCAAATCGCCTGGACTGGATGGTATAAATCCCAGAGGACTGATAGAACTGAAAAATGAACTTGTAGAACTATTGTAATGCCAATTTTTAAAAAGAGTTCCAGAGGTGATCCAGCAAAATATAGACTGGTGCGCCTGATATTGGTGTCGGGTAAAATGGTAGAGACTATTATGAAAAACAAAATTACACAGCATATTCAAGAGCATGGATTAATGAGACAAAGCCAACCTGGATTTAGTGAAGGGAAATCATGCCTCACCAATCTACTACATTTCTTTGAAGGGGTGAACAAACATGTGGATAAAGGTGAGCTGGTTGATCATGTGTATCTGGATTTTCAAAAGGCATTTGACAAAGTACCTCATGAAAGACTCCAGAGGAAATTGGAGAGTCATGGGATAGGAGGTATTGTTCTATTGTGCATTAAAAACTGGTTAAAAGATGGAAAACAGAGAATAGTGTTAAATGATCAGTATTCTCAATGGAGAAGGGTAGATAGTGGGGTTCTGCAGGGGTCTGTGCTGGGACCATTGCTTTTTAATATATCTATAAATCATCTAAAGATGGGAATAACTAGTAAGGTAATTAAGTTTGCTGATGGCACAAAGTTATTCAAAGTTGTTAAATCGCAAGAGGATTATGAAAAATTATAAGAAAACTTTCTAAGACTGGGAATCCAAATGGCAGACAACATTTAATATGAACAAGTGTAAATTGATGCATGTGGGAAAGAGGAACCCAAACTATAGCTACATGATGCAAGGTTCCACATTAGGAGTCATCGACGAGAAAAAGGATCTAGGTGTCATCGTTGATGATACTGTGAACCCCTCTGCTCAGTGTGGCAGCTAAAAAAGCAAATAGAATGTTAGGAATTATTAGGAAAGGAATGGAAAGCAAAAATGAGAATGTTATAATGCCTTTGTATCACTCCATGGTGCAACTGTACCTCAAATATTGTGTTCAATTCTGGTCACCACATCTCAAAAAATATATAGTGGAATTAGAAAAGGTACAGAGAAGGGCAACAAATATGATAAAAAGGATGGGAAGACTTTTCTGTGAGGAAAGGCTAAAGTGGCTAGTGCTCTTCAGCTTGCAGAAGAGATGGCTGAGGGGAGATATGATAGAGGTCTATAAAATAATGAGTGGAATGGAATAGGTGGATGTCAATCACTTGTTTACTTTGTCCAAAAATACTAGGACTAGGGAGCACACAATGAAGCTATTAAGTAGTAAATTTAAAACAAATCAGAGAAAATATTTCTTCACTCAGCATGTAATTAAATTCTTGAATTCATTGCCAGAGATTGTGGTAAAAGCAGTTAGCTTAGCGAGGTTTAAAAGAGGTTTGGATAATTTCCTAAAAGAAAAAATCCATAAACCATTATTAAGATGGATGTGGGGAAAATCCACTGCTTATTTCTATGATAAGCAGTATAAAATCTATTTTACTGTTTTAAGATCTTGCCAGGTACTAGTAAACTGTTTTGGCCACTGTTGGAAACAGGATACTGGGATTGATAGACCTTCAGTCTGTCCCTTAAGGGCAACGATTATGTACTTATGTTGAGAATAAAGTATAGAGACAATGATGGTGTCTTTAGTTGATAATTTCAGGTTAGCTATGGGCAGAAAGAATTCCCCACTACTATTTTTATTGGATTTAATGACCACCTTTGACACTATTAATCATCAAATTATGTTATCTAGATTGGGTGTCATGGTATCAGGAATGAAGATGCCCAGTGATTTAGATGTTTTTTCACTGACGAAATACTGTGTAATCTCATTCTTGAAAAAGAAGGATGTCTTTTCCTATTAATCTGATCGGTGATGTCCCACAGGGAACAATTTTGTCTCCATCCATGATTAATATTTGCTTATGTCTTTTGAGAATTAGAAGGTCATAAGTTTCAGTACACAGTATTACACCAATGAATTGCAAATTTGTATCTCTCAATATGATAATTTCTCTGATTTTGCAGAGAATGTCAATGGATGCCTGTCAAATTGGATGAAGACTAATAAACTCTCTGTTCCAGCAAAAACAAAGATCATGTGAGTAAGCACATTGGCTTCTATGACCCAAGATTCAAAATTTGTTTTAGATGGATTACAATGCCATGATAAATTTTCTTGTGTCACAATAGTATGCAAACCTGCTATTTTACCACCAATTAGTAAGTAGACCCCTGGGTCTTTTAGATGAAATGTTGCTAATATTTGCTGTTCTTTATAGTTATTTGCATATATATGCATATATTGTACAAATTAATATAATTTTTTGAGTACTTTGGAAGCATACGTTTTGACTTTAGCTCTTTGTAAAGTCACGAATGTTTTTATATGCAGACTTTGGTCTTGGAAACCACATTCAGGTTATTCAGGCTACTCTATAAATGCTTAGTATTCTCTTTGTTTGAAAGCTAAGTAATAAGCTTTTAGTAACATGAATAAAGATCTGCCCTCCCTCTTACTTTCATTTTTAAAAATCTGGTCAATATTCAGTTGGTGGCAGTCAGTATTTTTTTAAATGCTGTCACCAGCTAAATTAGCCCCAGATATTCAGTGCTGGGCCATGTTCTGACATTGAATATCTGAGCCTGACTAGACTGAAGCTAGCGACTTTAACTCGTGCAGATCCTGGCAAATATTCAGCCAAGGCCTGCATAAGCAGCATCCACATATTCCCCCTCCCCCAGGCACCATCCGATTCCCCATCTTGCCCCATCGAATGCCCCCTCCTACTCCTTCAAGTACCCATCTGATCCCCTCCTTCCCACCTGCCCAAGCCCCAGCAGGCTCTCTAGGCCTACCTACCAGTCCTGTTGGTCTAGTGGTCCTTGGAGCAGGAGTGAACCACCCTCTCTCCTGTTGCCGGCAGTTTCTAAGCAAAATGGCTGCTGTGACCTCTAGTGGTAGCATAAGTACTGTTAGAAACTTTAATCACAATGGGGCCAGTATTTGGCATGAGTTAATTGGTAAGGAGCAGCTTCTACATGGATAAAACACGCTGACAGGGTCATGCCCAGATATTTAGTGGCACTTAACTAGCTAGTACTGTTGAGTATCTGATCAGACTTCCTTGGCACTATCCAATTAGTGTTGGGGCAGTCTGATGCCAGAGTCTGGGCAGGGCCAAGAGCTACCCAGTTATTTGCTATTTTCAGTCACTAACCAGGTAACTACCTGGATAAAATTAGGAGAACAGCCAGGTAGTTATCCAACTACCAGCCTCAACTTTTGTTGCATGCTATCCCTGGCATTTATCCAGATCAGGATCACTGGGCATTGACTTCTTGCCTAGCAATAAGTTAAGACCTTTTCCTGTTCTCTTCCAGGCATGAGAGGTCATTCCGCCCAGTATTGCTGACATCAGACACCACCTCTACTTGAAATAGAAACACTGGGAGCTTCCTGAGTTTCATCTCTGCTTTTGTTATCTGCTATCTCTGGCATTTCTCCAGATTGGGTCCACTGGACAATGAGCTATTGCCTGGCAGTGAGTTCCCTTTCTCTTCCGGGTGTGGAAGATCACTCCACCCAGTATTGCTGACCAGGGGTCGACTGAGAGTACTCTGGGCTCCCAGGCCCTAAGACTACTCTGGGCCACCCGCCATGCAACTGCTGCCCCGTCATGCTGCTGCCACAAGCATGGTGCCACCAGTGCCCCCACCTCCACTGTGCTGCCTCCCTCCCACCGTGTTGCCCCTGCCCCCCCCCCACCTTGAAGGGCCCTGGTGGCAGGGGCGTATCTGCGTGGGGCCTCAGGGGCCTGGGCCCCCACAGATTTTGCCCTGGACCCCCCTACCGCCATCAACCCTCCCCCGCTGCCGTTGCTTACTTTTGCTGGCGGGGGACCCCAACCCCCGCCAGCCGAGGTCCGCTTCCACCTGCCGCTGCCTTAAAAACTACTTCTTCAGCCGGCGGAGGACCCCAAACCCCCGCCAGCCGCCCCGAGGTGTTTAAAGTTCATCTTCAGCCTCCGTGGCCGTGCTGCTGTTGATAGGACCTGTTGAATCCACTTCGGAGTCTGACGTCGTTGTACGTTGTACGTGCTGCAACGTCAGACTCCGAAGTGGATTCAACAGGTCCTATCAACAGCAGCACGGCCACGGAGGCCGAAGATGAACTTTAAACACCTCGGGGCAGCTGGCGGGGGTTTGGGGTCCCCCGCCGGCTGAAGAAGTAGTTTTTAAGGCAGCGGCAGGTGGAAGCGGACCTCGGCTGGCGGGGGTTGGGGCCCCCCGCCAGCAAAGGTAAGCAACGGCAGCGGGGGAGGGTTGGCGGCGGGAGGGGGGCGGAGAGAGTCATTGGTGGCGGTGGGGGCTCTGACAATGGCGGGGGCGGGGGTCGGTGGTGGCGGGGGGGGGGCTAAAATGTGCCCCCTCCCTCTGGCTCTGGCCCCCCTACTGCCGGAGTCCAGATACGCCCCTGCCTGGTGGTCTAGTGGCTGTGAATTCTTCAGAGGCAGGAAATAAATCCCCTCTTTCCTGCCCACCCACTGCCTCTACTCTGTCCAGTGCAGCTCCCTGTTTACAAAATGGCTGCCAAGACTTCCTACGGACGATCACGGTAGTCTCTGCAGCCCTTTTGTAAACATAGCGATGCAACCAGGGTGAATAGCGGCAGCAGCCACTACACCACCAGGGTCCCGTGGGGGCTGTAGTGTGTGACAGCGGGCAACTGGGCAGAGTTTCTGGGCCCCCTAGAGCCTCTGGGTCCTCGGGCACTGCCCGGTTGCCCAAATGGTTAGTCTGCCCCTGTTGCTGATGTTAGATGCTGCCTCTATGTGAGAGTGGCGCTGCTGAGCATGGTGCCTAAGATGCAAGCCAAAGACAAGTTCCTTTGTAAAGTGATGTGCATTTATTAGAGAATTGTACACTATTCTGGTAACTATTGAACATTGCAAATTTTATAGAAACATTTGATTACAGGGACTAGTATTTGAATGTTAAAATGTGCTGGTTCTGTTTTTTTCTTTCTTTTCTTTTGACAGTGGAGGGTTGACTAATGGCTATATTGTAACTGATATTCCTGGTATCATTTCTTATACTCGCAGAGTAAAATCAAGGTTAAGTGCAAGCCTAGAGAAAAGATTATGGTGGATTGCCCACAACAAATGCCACACAATATTGAAGTTATCTATGGGAACAGAATCCACTATAAGAACTATGCTGTGCCTACTGGATTATCTATACAATTCTTGAGAAAATTTCTCTTGGAATTTTTTAGTCAAATTCCTCCTTCCCCTATTTCCATTTCCTTTTGTTGTTGTTGTTTAAATGCCAGATCGGTATGTAATAAGGATTTAATTGGTGACTCTGACTTTGGCATTGCTTTTACTGTAAAAACATGGTTACAAGTATATTCTGATCCATTGCTATTGGACTTATGTTCACCCAGTTACAATATCTTACAAACTCCTAGGACATCAAAGAAGGGAGGGCGTTTAGTGGTGATTTTTAAAGAGTTTCTGTCTATCTCTATGAGCCCTGTCCTGGCGTTATTACTTTGACAGTTAACAGGCGATCATGTGTCTGAATCTCTGGGCATTTTACTGCTTTATAGAACTCGTGGTACTTGGTCCCGTGTATCCTCATTGCTTTATGAGCAAATATTAGTATCTTGTACAAGATTTTCTCACTCATTGACTTTAGGTGATTTTAGGGAGAATGGAGAGTTGCTGGACATGAATGGATGGAGGGGAGGGAAGTCAGGAAGGAGATGCACATGGATGGAGGGGAGGGAAGAGAGGAGAAATGCTGGACATGGATGGAGTGGAGGGCAGGGAAGAGAGGAGAAATGTTGGGACAAGGATGGAGGGAAAGAAGGAAAGACAAAGGAAGGAGATGCACATGGATGGAGGGGAAAGGAGAGAGGAGAAATGCTGGACATGGATGGAGGGGAGGGAAGACAGAGGAAGTAGATGCAAATGGATGGATGGAGGGGAAGGGAGTGAGGAGAAATTCTGGATATGGATGGAGGGAAAACTACTGAATTTAAGGGCTGGTTTGGAACACTTTGAGGGCAGATACTGAAACTCGAGGAAGGATAGGGACAGGGCTACAGATGGTAGACAGGACACATAAGGACACAGGAGGATGGTGGACATGGTGAGAGAAAAAAATATCAAATGGAAAGAAGACACTGCATAAAACAAGAAGATACTGGGACCAAAGCGAATAGAAAAACTAAATGATCAGACAACAAATGTAGAAAAAAGTATTTTATTCAGAATTTATTCATTGGAATATGTCAGCTTTTGGAAATGTGCATCTGTGATATTTTGCATGTAAATTTCAATTTTTCTTGTATTGCTGAATGCTGAGTCTGACTTCTTGAGGTAACTTTCCAGTTTAGTATTTTGCCTTCATAATAGCTCTCTCTTGATCACTGATATCTCTGACCCAGAAACATTGCTATCAGATCGGAAAGACAGTATTGTTAATATATTGGACACTATCACAGCTCTGCAAACTAGGCTTTGCTCCAGATCAATTCCTTTTCCATGGTTTTCTGAGAATTTAATGGATGTTGTAAACTTGAGCATGCTTGGTGAAAATTACTAAGCCGCGGCAAAAAGTGGCCTGCAGCAGTGCGAGCATGTCTTGTGGGCACAAGCCGGACCAGTTTTTGCCACTTCCTGGAAAAAGGGCCTTTTTTTAAGGGGTCGGAAAATGGACGTGCGGCAAAATAAAAACCAGCGTGCATCCATTTTCGGCCTGAGACCTTACTGCCACCCATTGACTTAGCAGTAAGGTCTCATGTGCTACCCGGGCTATAAGCATGCAGCTTGCGTCCACTGCCGTTTACCACTGGGTAAGCACCATGCAGTAGAAAATAGAAAATATTTCTACTGCATGTTTTTGGTGAGCACCAAATTCAGAATTACCACCTGGGGCATGCGGTAGCCGGGCAGTAATGCTGATTGGAGTGCGCTGGACGCACATAGGCCCTTATGCGCCTTTGTAAAAGGGCCCCTGGGTGATGTTGTTATAAAGGATCAATGGAAATACCTTTTGACCACTTATAAACAACAAATTAAAGAGGCCAAAAAGACATATTTCTCTGAAGTGGTGGGAATTGGTCATCCTGGTCTAAAGAAATTATTTCAACTTATAAATCATCTTACTATTTCCTCCCCCTCTACATTGTCTGTCATCATTCACTGTTGGCTGAGTAACAATCTCGCTATTTATTTCTCAAATAAATTAGAGATCATTTATAATTCCTTTCATGCTACACCAAATTCTTTTTACTGTTGGGAAGGAGTAACATTGATCTCCTTGATATTCCTACTGATAGAAAATGGTCTACTTTTAGTCTGGTCTTTGATGATGATGATGATACAAAATCACTCTCAAAGAGAATTTCTTCTGCCAGCTGCTATTTCGATAAATGCCCATTGATTCTCATGCTGGATCCCCCCCCCCCCCCCCCCCCCCGTGATAATTAATTGGTTTGTGCATTATTTTTGCTTTATTATTTAACATACGTTACAGTAAAAATCCTCTATTAAGCATGTAAGGACATACGAATAGCTATATTGAGTCAGATTAAGATCCATCAAGCCCACCATTCTGTATCCAACAGTGACCAATCTAGGTCAAAAGTATCTGGAAGATCCCAGAAAGTAGATATATTTCCCATAGTTCATTTCCAGGGTTGTAGGCCTTGTTGAAGAGATGTGTCTTCAGAGATTTACGAAAGTTGGTTATTTCGTCAATAGTTTTCAAGGTAGTAGGTAATGCATTCCATAACTGCGTGCTCATGTAAGAGAAGGTAGTTGCATGCATCAGCTTGTATTTTAGTCCTTTACAGCTGGGGAAGTGTAGATTCAGAAATTTGCGGGATGATCTTTTGGCATTTCTGGGAGGCAGGTCCAAGAGGTTTAGCATATAGGTTGGGGCGTCAGCATGGATGATTTTGTGAACAATCGTGCAGATCTTGAACGCGATGCATTCTTTGAATGGGAGCCAGTGAAGTTTCTCTCTTAGGGGTTTTGCACTTTCATATTTAGTTTTTCCAAATATGAGTCTGGCGGCAGTATTTTGGGCTGTTTGGAGTTTTTTTGATAGTCTGTTCTTTGCATCCAGCGTACAGTGCATTGTAATAGTCCAGGTGACTCAGTACCATTGACTGTAAGGGTACGGAAGATGTATCTCGGGAAAAAAGGTTTTACTCTTCTGAGTTTCCACATGGAGTGGAACATCTTTTTCGTTGTATTCTTCACGTGGGCATCGAGTGTGAGGTTTCAATCAATGGTAACTCCGAGAATTTTCAGATTTTGTGAGACGGGAAGAGAACAGTATGGTGTGGTTATGGCGGTGAAGTTGTTTGTGTTATGTTGTGAGGTGAGTACAAGACATTGTGTTTTTTCTGCGTTGTTTTAGCTGGAATGCATCCGCCCAGGAGTGCATGATTTGGAGGCTTTGGTTGATCTTGTTGGTGATTTCATTTAGATCATGTTTAAAAGGAATATAAATCGTGACATCGTCTGCATATATGTAAGGGTTGAGGTTTTGGTTGGCTAGTAATTTGGCTAGAGGTATCATCATTAGGTTAAAGAGGGTTGGTGAGAGGGGGATCCTTGGGGGACTCCACATTCAGGTATCCATGGGGTTGATATGTCCACATTTGTTGTTACTTGGTATGATCTTGTGGTCAGGAATCCTCTGAACCATTTGAGAACTGTACCTCCTATTCCAAAATATTCTAGTATATGTAATAGTATTCCATGATTGACCATGTCGAAGGCACTGGACTTGTCGAATTGTAGGAGGAGTATGTTGTTGCCAGTTGCAATTGCTTGTTTGAATGAGTTCATTGCAGACACTAGAACAGTTTTGGTGCTGTGATTCGACCGAAATCCTGATTGGGACTCGTTCAGAATTGAGTGTTTATCTAGGTGTTCAGTGAGTTGTTTCGTCACTATTCCCTCCATGAGTTTGATTATGAGTGGGATAGATGCTACTGGGCGATAATTGGTTAGGTCCATTGTGTTTTTCTTAGCATCTTTAGGTAGAGGAGTAAGTAAGATGTTTCCTTTATCCATGGGGAAGAGACCATTTTGAAGCCTGTAGTTTGTGTTTCATGAGGTCTGTTTTGAATTGTTTAGGGGCAGATCTAATTAGGCTAGTAGGGCAGATTTCCTTCATTATAAATTCATGCTATCCTCCTTCCAGTCCTCCCTATTCCTTGCCAAACAGGACTATTACACCCAATTGACCAATTCTTTCAGGGCCAACCCTCGTCGTCTCTTTGCCACCCTTAACTCCCTCCTCAAAGTGCCCTCCACTCCCACCCCACCCCTCACTCTCACCTCAATCACTGGCTAACTACTTCCGCAACAAGGTGCAAAAGATCAACCTTGAGTTCACTACCAAGGCACCTCTTCCTCTTCACCCTTCAACCCTCTCCCTCAACCAACCAACCCAGGCCTCTTTCTCCTCCTTTCCTGATATCACCGAGGAGGAAACCGCCCGCCTTCTTTCCTCCTCGAAATGCACCACTTGTTCCTCTGATCCCATCCCCACCAACTTACTTAACACCATCTCTCATACTGTCACCCCCTCCATCTGTCATATCCTCAACCTCTCTCTCTCCACTGCAACTGTCCCTGACACCTTCAAGCACGCCGTAGGCACACCTCTCCTCAAAAAAACATCACTTGACCCTACCAGTCCCTCCAACTACCGCCCTATCTCCCTCCTACCCTTCCTCTCCAAAATACTTGAGCGTGCTGTTCACAGCCGCTGCCTTGATTTTCTCTCCTTTCATGCCATCCTCGATCCGCTTCAATCCGGTTTTCACCCTCTACAGAAACGGCACTCTCTAAAGTCTGTAATGACCTGTTCCTTGCAAAATCCAGAGGCCACTACTCCATCCTCATCCTCCTTGATCTATCCGCTGCTTTTGATACTGTCAATCATGATTTACTTCTTGCCACACTGTCCTCATTTGGGTTCCAGGGTTCTGTCCTCTCCTGGTTCTCCTCCTATCTCTCCCACCACACCTTCAGAGTACACTCTCATGGATCTTCCTCCACCCCGATCCCGCTCTCTGTTGGAGTTCCCCAGGGATCTGTCCTTGGACCCCTTCTTTTTTCAATCTACACCTCTTTCCTGGGCTCACTGATCTCATCTCATGGTTTCCAGTATCATCTTTATGCTGATGACACCCAGCTATATCTCTCCACACCAGACATCACCGCGGAGACCCAGGCCAAGATATCAGCCTGCTTATCCGACATTGCTGCATGGATGTCCAACCGCCACCTGAAACTGAACATGTCCAAGACCGAGCTTATCGTCTTTCCACCAAAACCCATTTCTCCTCTTCCTCCACTCTCTATCTCAGTTGATGGCACCCTCATCCTCCCCGTTTCATCTGCCTGCAACCTCGGAGTCATCTTCGACTCCTCCCTCTCCTCTGCGCATATCCAGCAGATAGCCAAGACCTGTCGTTTCTTTCTCTTTAACATCAGCAAAATTCGCCCTTTCCTCTCTGAGCACACCACCCGTACTCTCGTCCACACTTTCATTACCTCTCACCTTGACTACTGCAACCTACTCCTTACTGGCCTCCCACTTAGCCATCTATCCCCCCTTCAATCTGTTCAGAACTCTGCTGCACGTCTTATATTCCGCCTGACCCAATATACTCATATCACCCCTCTTCTCAGGTCATTTCACTGGCTTCCAATCAGATACCGCATACAGTTCAAGCTTCTCCTTCTTACCTACAAATGCACTCAGTCTGCAGCCCCTCATTACCTCTCTACCCTCATTTCCCCTTACGTTCCCGCCCATAACCTCCGCTCACAGGACAAATCCCTCCTCTCAGTACCCTTCTCCACCACCGCCAACTCCAGGCTCCGCTCATTCTGCCTCGCCTCACCCTATGCTTGGAATAAACTTCCTGAGCCCTTACGCCAAGCCCCTTCCCTACCCATCTTCAAATCCTTGCTCAAAGCCCACCTCTTCAATGTTGCTTTCGGCACCTAACCTTTATACCTTTCAGGAAATCTAGACTGCCCCTATTTGACTGACTGTACATTTGTCCTTTAGATTGTAAGCTCCTTTGAGCAGGGACTGTCCTTCTATGTTAAATTGTACAGTGCTGCGTAACCCTAGTAGCGCTTTAGAAATGTCAAGTAGTAGTAGTAGTAGTAGTAGTAGTAGTAGATGTCTAATTTGCATTGTGACTTGGCGTATCTGCCAAGCGATTGTGAGATGTCGTCGAATGAGAGTGTGTCAAAGTTGGTCCATGATCGATCTGCTGGGTATTCCCCAGGTAATTGGATCTAGACATTCGAGGAAGTTTGTGTAATCAGTTCTGTTGGTAGGTATCATGAGTCGGAGCTTTATAATTTTTTCCTTAAAGTAGTTCGCAAGATTGGTTGCAGATGGAGTGTCCATATTATTAGAAGTAATCGGTGTAGTATTTAGTAGTTTGTTTACGAGTAAGAAGAGTTTGTGTGTATCCTTGTAGTTTGGTCCTATTTTGGTTTTGTAATATGTTCTTTTAGTTTGTCTGATGGTGTATTTGTATTTTCTTTGTAATTGTTTCCAGTCTTTGAGTGTGGGTTCGTCTTTTTTCTTGCTCCATGCTCTTTCTAGTCTTCTGACTTGTGTTTTTAGTTCTTTCAATTCTTCATTAAACCATGGTATTGAGTTTTTTCTATGTGAGGTTCTGGTTTGAAGCGGTGCTATGTTGTCTAGTATGGTTCTGCATCTGTCGTCCCATTGTTGGAGAATTTGGGGTGAGTCTGTAGGTGTTGTCCATTCGTCGATGTAGAATTGTTGCCAGAATGTTAGTGGGTCTATTTTGCCTCTCGTAGTATAGGTTTGTTGTTCTTGTTTTTGTTGTGCCTTTTTTGTTCGCCAGTGAAGGGAGAGGTTTGCTCTGTAATGATCGGACCATGGCGTAGCTGTCCATTTTGTATCTATTAGTGTCAGATTTGGTTCTGATGAGAATTTGTGGGTAATGATATCTAGTGTGTGTCCTTTGTTGTGGGTGGGTTGCATGTTTGGCCATTGGAGCTCCCATAATTGGAGGAAGTCCTTGCATTTGTGTACGTTGCTTAAGTCCAGTATCTTCAAGGTGAAGATTGATGTCGCCTGCTATGATAAGGTTCTGGGTGGAAACGCAAGTGTTCGATATGAAATCCATAAAATGTGTTTGGGAGTCATGCCAATTGCCTGGGGGTCTGTAAAACAGGATTAGGTTGAGGTGGTCAAGAAGGGCTGGGTGGTTGATTCTGACTGAGGCTATTTCAAGTTGGGGAAGAATGGATTCTGCTGTTGTTGTGATTGTGAATTGAGATTTGTAGATTATAGCTATTCCTCCTCCTCTTTTTCCTTCCCTTGTCCAGTGGGTAATTTTGTATCCTGGAGGACAGAGCTCTAAGATTATGGGATCTTTGGAGTCATGGATCCAAGTTTCGCTAATAAGTAGGAAATCAAGATGGTCATCTGTGATCCAGTCGGTTATTATCGTGGTTTTATTAACTGCAGATCTGGCATTAATGTAGCCTATTTGTTTTAGTTGGTGGGGTTCAGTTGGGTTCGAGGTAGTGATGATTTCTATCAGTTGTCTGTCTTCTTGGTATCTAAGTTTGTTAAGTCCTTTTTTTCCTTTCTGTTGATAGTGTCCGTGAGTAGTAGGTTTTCCGTTCCATTCTTTCATTTTTTGGGTAGGCATATTGTGTATGGGTTGCGTGAATGATTTGTGTATTGTGGGAATATTGTTGTCTGTACTAATACAAATATGTACAATAATAAATTAAACAGGTGTTAGATGGAATAACACACACTTCCTACAATAAGAGCCGAGAGTGTTCCCAGACTTTCAGAATAAGAGGTATACCATCTTAGTCTGTTGGTATCGGATTGTCTCTTCACGCAGGCAGCTAATAATGCAGGCAGGTGGTAGGAATCTTCCTGGTTGCTGATCTTGGTCCTTGAGCTGTAATGTTGTTATTCTTGATGAGTGCTGGAGTCCTGTGCCTTTTGCAGGTGCATCATTTATATCAGAAATGCCCTTCAAATCATGATAGCATCATGATATATGATTGGTCCATGCCCAGTTCTTATAGATATGGTGACCACAAGTATGTCTTTGATGTCATCAGGATAGCCCTCAAATTCCTTAGTCTCCAAGCAGTCTGGGGCTGAATAAGTAAAATGTCCATGTCCAAGGTTACTGCATGCCTCCAACTTGGCACAGATGTTAACAGTGCCCTAGTCACAGTCAAGAGTCTTTCAGACACAGAGTAAGCATAAGTCTTTCAGGCACAATACAGTGCAGTATGATGACATCCCAAGCCAGCATTGCAGAATGGAAATAATCCATAGTCTGTGATTCACTGAAAATATTATGGCAGGGGGCGAGGTTAACACTCTATAGTGAAAAATGGCTCCTCCAAGACTACTTGGCAGATCCCAAAAAGTTATTTCCTATAATTAATTTCCAGGGATGAACAATGGCTCTTCCTAGACTACCTCATAGACCCCAAAAAGTAGATCTATTTTCCATAGTTTATCTCTACGGTTGAACAGTAGCTCTTCCAAGACTACCTATCAAAACTTGTTTTATGAACCTTTTCTCCAGAAACTTGTCCAATTCTCTTTTGAATCCCACTTTGTTGGTTGCCTTGACCATATAATCCGGAAACATATGTTAAGGCCAGTTTCCACAGCATTAACCTGTGACTGCTGCGGCTTTTTCGCCTCCCTTTTAGAAAAATCAAAAAATTAAATTTAAGGAAGTTCCAAAGGTTTCTCTGTTTTTGGTGGTGTTATTTTTCAAGGTTAAGTTGGTTTCCACATTTTTTTGTTTTAAGCTGAGCTTTTTTTGTGGAATCGTTGAGAGTTTTTATATTTAAAATTAGCAATAGAAGGGTTAAAATAAGGGGGAGGTTAAGCTGGGCAAATTAGAGCCTCATTCCACACTTCAGGGAACCTACCAGTTTACAGCCTAGTACTTATCAAAGAAAGAAGAGATACCTGGAGGTCTGGGACAAAACTCTTCAAGAACAATCCTGATAAGGATCAAGGCCAGAAGAAAAGACAGACATAGATCTTAATATTTTATGAAAGGAGATATCTTGTTAAAATCAGTTTATGTGGCACCTAATCTTAAGCTAACATCTGTCACCTCCTCTAATATTAGGCCCTTATTTTAGAGGATCTAGTCGGGTTTCAGATGTCTGTAAATCAGCGTTTTGATTTTATATTGCTGGGATATAGATGTGTAAAACTGCAGTACATCCATATTGCAAGGGGTCATACTCTAGTCTGGGCATGCTTTGGGTGAGACTAGGGAGGAGCCAAAATATGGATATCCAATCCCCATTTCAGAAGGGGAATGGAAGTCTATGACAAAAAGATGATCACTCCCTTAATCCCCCAGTAGCTGCTGTCCCCCCCCCAAAAGCAAAACTGACAAGGGATACCAGGCTCTATGAGAGCTTCAGGAAATATGGACATTCATGGTAATAAATGGCTGACATAAACATTCCCGTCACATGGGACATCTATATGGCTATTTGATAACATTCATGTCAATATGCTGCCACATTTACATTCATATCCTTGTCTTGTCCCTTTCATATTTTAGGCACTTCAGTTTGTAAAATGAATGTTCATGCTGGATATAACCAGCACTCAGTCATCTGTTTCTCCATGTATATTAGAACAGGCTCTTTGTCAGCAGATTCAAAAGCATCACTGGCAATGTATCAACCTGGACATCTATATTCCTATTCAGACATCCTTTCTAAAATGTCATTCCATATGGTCTCCTTGAAGAGGGAAAGGCATCCAGCAAGGCCATTATTAGAAAAACAAAAGTTGCCAAAACACCAGAAGAAGGCTCTGCTCTACTTTCCAAATGCTTTGGATGACTTGGTAGTCAACTGAATGAAGGTCATTTGAGGGTATAATGGTTGAAGTACATGATGCAGATGTTGCATTGAAAATCCAATTGATACAATAGCTACTTTCATGTTGCCGCTGTCAGTCTGTAAAGCATTCATGCATTCTGGACGGCTTCCTAAAGGAAAAGTCCATATACCATTATTAAATTCACTTGGGAAAATCCACTGCTTATTTCTGGGATAAGCATCATAAAATGTATTGAGCTTTTCTGGGATCTTGCCAAGTATTTGTGACCTGGATTGACCACTGTTGGAAACAGGTTACTGGGCTTGATGGACCTTTGATCTGTCCCAGTATGGCAATACTTATGTAAGTTTACAAAAGCCGCATTGAGCCTGCCATGAGTGGGAAAGCGCGGGGTACAAATGTAACAAAAAATAATAATAATGGCCATCAAAATTTGCATAATCAAATGGAAATTCTGTAAACAGACGTATTCTGGTCCTTTTTGTCCATCTCATCCATGTTTCAGTTTTACTGTATTCATTTCTTTGTCACCAGCATTGGGTGAAGCTAAGTGGCTTAACATCACAGCAGCTGGGTGCTAAAGTGACTATACAGAATGCACCAGAATGCCACAGTACACAGTCAATAATCACAGTACTATGAAACCTTCTTCCTCAATAAAGCCACATATTTTACTAGACAATTCTCAATATGATTTGCAAACACAGTCCCTATCGTATGTATTCCAGTGCTGGACAAATGTTGTAGCAGTTGCAAGCTGACGTAAGTTATTGGTATTTTTTTTATTGCTTTTCACCAAAATTAGCATCAAGGAACAAAACTTTGAATAGAAATTCAGAACAAATTAGGAAATAAAAATCAGTGATCATACAATCACAAAAGAAATACACCTTTGCACAAGGGACTAAGAAAGAGCAAATCCATAGGAAGATGGATTTGAAAGGAAAAATGTACAAGAAAACAGAGTAAGAAAACCTTCCAAAAAATTAACATGGACCTAACAACCAAAGAGGGCTGGGTCCTTCAGGTGACAGTTACACCTTTCCCTTCCAAAAAGAACCTCAGCTGGGAAGGCTTATAAAAATCATATTGATTATTCTGACACAAAAACAAAACATTTCCAAGTAAACCTAAGTTGGAAGGAAGCTCCTAAAGAAACCACAACAGGACGTAATTCCTCCTAGACTGCATCCATTTAGAAACATCCAGAAATACTTGTAGCTCCCATGAATGTTGTATCTCCAGTCTTATAATATAATCTCTGTCCTGATAAAAAAACAAAAGACATCAAAAGAGTAGATCTTGCTGACACTTCAGTCTAAAGATTCCAAAATAGTTGATATATTTACATCCATTGAAGCTTCAGCCATTCTCTTTTCATTAGATGATATATAATATATCTTCTGAAAAGGTGGAAAAACTTATTCCGCATTCTTCAATAACGATTGCAGAAATCTATGAAAAGGACCCCTAACTTAAGTCAATCTTGACTGCAGAAAATTGAGAAATCTTAAATTCTGAACTTAATGTATATTTTCCAACTTTTCAATTTTTCTCAGCATAAGGATCTTATCTTGACGTAAAACAGTCTGAGAAGATTTTAATTCAGTCACTGTTTTATCAACTGCTTCAATCCTAGAAGTATGTGACATCAACTTAGTCTCCAAATCTTGCAATTTGGAAGTAGAAGGGAAATAGAAACAAAAGAGGAGTAACCTGGTGGAGACTCTCCATAGCTGACCATAGTGTCTCAAGGGTCACCACTTTGTTTCACTAAAAATTTCAATGGGGCCAAAATTGCTAAAGAAGCAGGCAAAACTCCTGCTTGTGATAGTAGTTCTCCGCATCCTTCTCTTCTCCTCTTATTAGTGTTCAGGTCAAGCACTCCTCTGAAGGCCGCGCAATTGCTCCCAGAAGCATTGCAGATGAAATCTTTCCTCCAGTGGTCAATTGATCAGCCTGTCTCGTGACACCAGGAGAAATTCTGGCGTCCTCCTCATCATGCAGTAGCTGACTTCACTCTGGGTAACATAGCAGGTCTGCTGGGGCTCATCGATACTTCGCTGTCCAAGCGGGGGCTCTTGCCACCAGCAGCAGAAGAAGCGCCCAGGGAAGGCACCGCAAAAGCTGTTATAGCAGCTTGACTAAGGCTTCCAGCAGCTGAAAGAGAAGGAGGTTCTCCTTTAATCTTTCTGCAATGCTTAGGCATTGTCGGGCAATAAGATAATAAAGAAAAACTTCTAATAAATCGTTCAATATGCAGAAGCTGCTAGAGTCCATGTCTTACTCAGATGCCATCTTGGTCCATGCCTAGTTGTTGGTAACATTTTGACTAAGTTTACATCAACTGAGTCCCCTAGCCCAACTTCAGTGCTTACAACACCAGCACCTTGGTATGGTTCCAGTTGAATGCAATATCCAAGCGGAGTGTTTATGCTCCTAACCTTGTAACCAAAATAAATTGTTTTTTTTCTCATTTGAACTGTTTAGCTGGGTGTTTTCCATAGTATGGCACCACAGATTCATCAACTGCAAAATTTCTCTGCTCATGAAGACTGAAGAAATCAACTGTTCAGCACCAAGAACAAAGGTCGAACCTTGGTCATTTGATCATCACATGGCAGGCTATCATTGTCAGCAATGTGAATGATAGCCATCAATTCCTCAGAATCATTTGTTTCATAGACTGGCTAATGGTGACATTGTGAACATCATCAGAAAGTTCCCAGTAAAGACAGTGGGGCATAGCCAATAGTGAAGAACACAAAAAAAATTAGCCACATCTCAGAAGGCATTGTAGTGAAGGAATGCCTTCCCTTTTGCATCACATATTTGGTTGTCTTATCAACTTAACATCTCGATAACCTCATTATCTAAATATCTTTCAAGCAAACCAGTTGATGTGCTATCAATTTCAGCATATGGGATTCTTTATTCAGTGTATGCTGGCTTGCAGGCATCTGGCAAGTCAGAAATAACCCAATTATGTACAGGCTTCTCAATTTTAGTTCTTTTAACTGTTGCAGGATTTTGCACAGATGACATCTCAGCTTTGTGATGACTGAATCCTTTTAGGCCTACCACTTGATTCAGCAATCCCTATATATTTTCAATATCAGCATGTGGCTTTATCTTCAATGTGGTTCTGAATAAACTCTATCCAGATTTTCTAACTGACAAGCTTGTTTGAAATGCATCAGTGACTGGTGTTGAAGATTTGAATATGCATTTCAATGGTAGAACAGACTGCCAAAGTCATGAACCAGTAGCCACTGGTATTCTCAGTGTGGCTTCAGTCATGATGGATTGTTATGAAACAGTCTTTGGGAAGAGAAAGGTTTTTAGCCTCTTCCTGAAGTTGAGGTAGGTGTTTTCTGTTCTTATGGGAATAGGTAGAACGTTCCATATTTTGACTCCAAGAATGGGGAATAGAGAGCTAAAAATCTTCTGATTTCGAATAGTCTTTTGGAATAGTGATGCTAGCATCAGTTGTTGTTTCGGTCAGTTAGAATGGAACATGCATAGCAAAGTGGTCTTAATCAGCAGTTCAGAGGTGAAGCCCTGTAGGATTTGAAAAACTAAACAAGCAGCTTTGAATCTGAGTCTTACCGCTATGGGAAGCCAGTGCAGTTTGTTTAGATGAGTTGAAACATTAGTATATCTATTCAATCTGTATATAAGTCCAGCAGCTGTGGTCTGAATGATTTGCATTTTTTTCTGATACTGACACTTAATACCAAGAAATAGAAAGTTACAGTAATACAAGTGAGGTAAAACTAACATTTGGACTAGTAATGATCTGACTAGATGTAGCTGTCACATTTTGAACAGTGTTTTCTTCCATAGCTGGTTATTATGGGAAGAGAAGGTGAGTGAAGAATCAAGAAAGACCCCTAGTACTCTGGTTTCATATTTTACTGTAAAGATTTGACAATTGGTCAAAGATATTGATGATGGGATCTCAACTCCCTGATTTTGGAACTACAAGACCTTGGTTTTTTGTGCATTCAATTTCATTTTATTGGTCAGGGCCCAGGTGCTAACAGCAGTCATACCATTTGCTACAGACTGAGTTGGATCTATGTTTGAAGCAGTCACTGGTAAGAGAAGCAAGATGTCATCTGCATAGGATAATAATAGTTCATTAAGTACCTGGTGTATTGAGGCAAGTGATGACATAAAGAGATCAAACAGGATAGGTGAGAGGGGAGATCCCTCTGGGACCCCACGGTTAGGAGACCAGAAGTTGGAAAGTTGGTTGTTTTGACAAAATAGCTTCAATTTGATAGGAATTCACTGAACCATTTGAACACAGTTCCTATTATTCTTATATGATCCAGGCATTTGGTTGCAATGTGTGGTCAACCGAATCTAACGCTGCCGATATAGTGAACTGGAGAATTACTTGGTCACCTTTGCATAGGTATTGTTTGACATATGTAGTTAGACTTAGCAGCAATATTTCCGTACTGACGATCTGAAGCCAAATTGTGACCAGTGCAAAATATAGAATTTTTTTCAGATATAAAGAGAGATGCGACCAGAGACTTACCCTGTGCATTGAGCTGATGTCCTCATCTTGACTGAGGAAAGCACCCTGCTGGTTTTTTACGTTTCAATCTCATGTCCTGCTTGGACTATTAGCCCCTGACGCAGCCCTTGTGGGCGAAACACAGTCTGTGTCGGGCGAATCTCTGAAAATAAAGTTTTGAACTATATCACTGATTGATCTGCTTTGTTTGTCTCCACGTTGGATTTTGCGGATCGCTTGCCATCTTGTTTCTTACTTCCCTCCATCCATCCATGTCCAGCAACCCTCCTCTGCCCCCTGCCCTCCCCTCCATCCACCCATGTCCAGCAACCTTCCTCTCTCCTCTTCCCTCCCCTCCATCCACCCATGTCCAGCAACTCTCCTCTCCCCTCCATCCATCCATCCCCAGCAATTCTGTTCTTGCCCCTGTCCCCTCTATCCATCCATTCCCAGCAATTCTCCTCTCTCCCCTGCCCCCCACCTCCATCCATCCATCCATCATCCCCAGCAATTCTCCTCTCTCCCCTGCCCCCACCTCCATCCATCCATCCATCCCCAGAAATTTTCCTCTCTCCCCTGCCCCCCGCCTCCATCCATCCATCCCCAGCAATTCTCCTCTCTCCCCTGACCCCCACCTCCATCCATCCATCCCCAGTGACTCTCCTTTCTCCCCTCCCCTCCCCTCCCGCTCCCATCCATGTCCAGTGATTCTCCTTCACCCCCATGCATCCTTCCCTCCCATTCCATTCCACCTGCCCGCCCTCTCTCTGATGGCAGCGCTTCCCAGACGCTGCCTACCGCCGCCACGATCGCACGATCTACCTCCTCCCTCTGTCTCACTCTCAACAGCAGCGGTAGCAGAGGAGACGCTTCCGGGTTAGAAGCAGGAGGCAGCTTGTTTGAATCGCGACGCTACCGCTGCTGTTGAGAGTGAGACAGAGGGAAGAGGTAGATCATGCGATCGTGGCGGTGTAGGCAGCGTCTGGGAAGTGCTGCCGTCAGAGAGAAGGAGGCAGATGCAGGATCAGCGCTGCCTGCTCCCTCCGCTCTGCTGCTGGGTGGGCCTGAACCCAAACTGGGTGGGCCTAGGCCCACCCGTGGCTACGCCCCTGCCACACACAGTGGCAAGCATGGCTCTGGTCACCTTGTTGGGCAGACTGGATGAACCGTGTAAGTCGTCATCTGCTGTCATTTACCGTGTGTTACTGTATTACTGTGTATCATCTTTTTGAAGCCATTTGGCAAATGAAAAAAGGAATATGAACAAACGATTGTGCAGTACAAAATATCTAAGCCATAATAATTTAAAATATGATCTCCTGGTACTGATTTTAGAAGGAGTGTCTATGATTTTCATACTATTCAAATTGTTCCACAAAATATTTCCTGTTAATCTCTTACAATATAGCTCACTATTTTAGCTGCTAACAGAACCGCAAACACCCTACCCTCACGTGCCTGGCATGCCATATGGGACACACAATTATCAGGTCAATATAAAAACATGCAATCAGTAATCAATGTACAAAACATTAAAAACAATAAAGAACACACTCACGTGCAAGGATATTTCTGTAAAACTTCATTACCTTACAGCAATAATCAGTTTAATGTGAATGACTTTATTGATTTACAAATTGTATAAATTACTACTTAGGATGTAAGCGGGATATAGACAATTGTGCACACAATTGCTATTATACAGTACAAGTTCAAAAAGTCCAGAATACTTGGGGATTGGTTCAGTCCAGATTTTCAGATTTTCTGGATTCTCAGGCAGTACTTTTAAAATTCATATTTAAGGAAGAATAAAGAAGAGAAGAACAGGCAAATTTTGTTGGTTGATTGATTGATTAACTACAAAATGCTTCATCCAGTCTGTCTGTCTGTCTGTCTGTCTCTCTCTCTCTCTCTCTCTTGGTATATCTCTTCCCCAGTGTCCCTCTCTCTCCTTCTCTCTCTGCAGGTTAAGCACATGCCAGAGCCCAAAGGAGGGGTATCCAGGTCACCAAGGCCTCCCCCTTGTGGCTACTCCCTTTCTCCCTCCCCTTCTGGCCCCACCCGTGGCTCTGTCTCACTCCACCGCCCAATCCTCAGTGTACCTTTTCAGACATGAATGACAGCAGCAGACTTACTCACAGATTGCCTCTGGCCTGCACTGTACATTCCCCTCTGATCCGTCCTGCCCCTTCTGATGCAACTTCCTGTTTTTGGAAGGGCAGAATGGGTCAGAGAGAAAGGCCTGGTGCAAGCCAGAGGCAGCCTCTGAGTAAAAACTTGCTTACTTCTAAAAAAGTACACTGGAGGTTGGGTGGGGAAGTGAGAGAGAGAGCCACAGGCAGGGCCCGGAGCGGAGGGAGATGGAGTGCAGCACCTGTAGTCCAGATACTCAGGCAGTCAGGATGTTGCAGTTTTAAAAGGTCAAGATTCTCAGGCAGTCCAGATTTCTGGCATCTGGATTTTTGGACATGTACTGTACAATGCTAGCATAAGTTCACATTTATGTGACTAACTTTAGGCATAAGCATCTACGCCAGAACAATTGCTGGTGTGAAAGCTCATACATAAATGTAGGCAGTTAGGCGCATAACTGCTGCTATTCTATAGACTGAGTGCATAGGTGGTAGGTAAGCCCCTGACCTGCTCATGCCTTTTGCAGGTCCGCACCCTCTTTGTAGTTACACACTATGTATTTTGCGTGCACAATTTGCAGAATCCCGACCAAGAGCAGTTGCATGTGCAACTGCTAATCAGTGCCAATTACCACCAATTATAACTGATAATTGGTACTTAATGCCAATTAGAAGCTAATTCTATTAAGTCACATGTGCAAGTTTATAGAATTGGATACTGGATATTTCAATATTTTTGCAAGACCATTTATAAGCTTAATCTGAAACAGTATCTTACAATTCTTTCCACAATAACAGTAAATTTGTTTGCTTAAAGAAGAAATTACAATAATTGTTTTTCCATGTGTCCCAAATGGAACATTAGGCATGATTAAGTTATAGTTTATAGTTATAGTTTATTCAGATTTGTTATACCGTCATTAGCTACCTAGCAGATCACAGCGGTTCACAGTCTAAGAACAAAGCAAAGTCAGAACAGAACTACAATAGCTGACAGGAAAGCTTAAAACTACACATCCAAAACAAGAAAACAACAAACAAACAAGGGAGATGAAGGAATGGAGAGAGGGAGGCGAAGAGGACAGTTGCAGAATCAACGGTGGCACAGTGGAAAGAAATCTTATAGATAGTCAAACGCTTGGCAAAACAACCAAGCTTTTAAAGCAGCTTTAAACTTCTTGAAAATTCTGCACAGATTGGAAGTGCCATAGAATTTCAAAGAAAAGGAGCTGCAAAGAAAAAAGCCCCGTGTCGAGTAGATTCCAGTTGGGCAAAACGTTGTTTGAGCGAAGGAGACGCATTGGGGAGTAAGGAATAGTGAGCCTAGATAAATAAAGGGGATTTCCTAGTCTGAAGGCTTTAAAGGCAAGTGTGAGAGTCTTAAAAATAATCCATTTGTCAACTGGGAGCCAGTGGCGTTTGACAAAGAGAGGGGAGACGTGGTCATATTTCCGAGCGTGATATAACAGTTTGACAAGGATGTTCTGAAGAGACTACAGTCTCCTGAGATTAGACCTAGAGAAAGCCGTTGCTTATCCCTGGGGTTAAATAGTATGATATCTTGCTACTTTTTGGGACTATACCAGATACTTGTGGCCTGGACTGACCACTTTTAGATGTACCCTTGGACTGATCCAATAGGGCAACTTTTATTTTCTTATGTAAGATATAAATTTAAATCTCCCAGGATCAATAAGTTTCCACCTTCAACCACTAATACAGTAATTAATTCTAATAGATCATCAAGGGCTGCCAACAAAATGGAGAACTGGAGGCTACTTCTAAATATTAACAAATATTTAGTTCCTCTTGCAGCCTGAAGGGCAGCAGGGTCACAGAATTTCCCCACCCAACAAATCGTTACTGCCTCACCATCCTTCTTATCTGCTTGTGGGATCTTGAATCTTGAAAAACCCATCAGGAACATTGATTTTGCAAACTTAACTAAGGACTCTCCCAGACCGCCTATGAGGCAGATTGTAGCCAAAATGTGGAGAGGGGAGTTCATATGGTTGAGTCAGGATATGTGAAATTCCTATACTATTTTACAAGAGGCTCTACAAACTTCTGTTTGTGTGGGGGGGGGGGGGGGGGTGTAAGTGGTACATATCAGGAAGGGGTGTCTGAGGCAGTGCTGCAGTGGAGGGAGGGTGTGAAGCAGGATTTGTGGGTATCTGTGTCAGAGATCAAGGAGAGACCTGTCAGTTGCACAGTCAGAGCATGAAGGGACTGGTCTAAGAAGAGCTTCCAAGATGGTGGGTCAGAGAGTCTGCAGGGAGGGTGCCAGAGGTATATTGGGGGGGGGGGGGGGAGGTGTCTGCGGTAGGCCTGCTGGGAGGATGTCAAGGGTGCAATGTTGGGGGGTGGGGGCTAAGGTTGGTCTGCAGGGACAGTATTGGGGGGTACATGGATCCTCAGGAGCTTAGTCAAGATCGGGAGGCGGGGCTGGTGGTTGGGAGGCGGGGATAGTGCTGGACAGACTTGTACGGTCTGTGCCAGAGCCGGTGGTTGGGAGGCAGGGCTGGTGGTTGGGAGGTGAGGATAGTGCTGGGCAGACTTATACGGTCTGTGCCCTGAAGAGCACAGGTACAAATCAAAGTAGGGTATACACAAAATTAGCACATATGAGTTATCTTGTTGGGCAGACTGGATGGACCGTGCAGGTCTTTTTCTGCTGTCATCTACTATGTTACTATGTTAGTTCCATACTCTTCATCTTTCCCTCAGGCCATATATCAAGTAGAAGGTAATCAAAGCACACATTGCACTTACGAGTAGCAGTGGTACAATACTGTCTTCCAATTCTGGTCCTCACCCACCCACCCTCCTCCTCCTCAACCCCCATATGCAGCCAGGCAGCCAATAAAGTGTTTAAGCGCTTCATCTCGGGCTTCCATGGGCTGAAGTCTTACAGTATGGGTTATGAAATCTCACTGTTCTTGTTGAGAGACTTCAGCCCTGAGGTAGCCAGTGATGAAGTTCTTACATACTTTATCACCTCTCTACTCAAACGGAAGAATAAATCAGATAAACTACCCAAGTCCTCAAATATAAATATTCCACCAAAAATACTTGGGATAAATTAAACTAACCATTCACACACATAACCACTAATATAATTAATTAAGTTATTTAAATTGTGCTCAGTCCATATCCATTACACCCATAGCGTTCCCAAGGAGAACATGTGGTAGTGTTTAGATGGAACCATCATAGCACAACCTGTGTTCCACCTCCTCAAAGTGTATGCGCACACACCTACTGTTATATGTGATGCAACTTACAGTTAACGATGTTTCAAACTTTTAAGACCCAGATCTCATTGAATCAGCTGTACAATGAAAACATGTACCCTATAGTTCTTATTATACCACAAAGCAAGTAACTGTAATTATAATGTAAATCCCAGTTCTAAGTAACATTCACTTGTAAAGCACATACAATTAGTTATAACCACTAAATTTTACACATACCACAAATACATACTCAATGAACCTGAACATGTAAAAAGAGGAAATCACTTCCCTTAGGAACCCAGTGTGCTCGTGCAGGTGATTTAAAATCTCATCAAAGGTTCATTCATGCTCTTCAACACCATCTCAATTTTCCCTTGAACTCAAGCTGAGTTTCAAATATCTTCCTCAGAAAGGGAACTACAAACATAAATTTGCATTAATAATCTAAACAGTATTTTCACCCTGTACTAGAATATAATTAAATATTTATGCACATTCCAATTTCAGAACTTAAATTAAATTGAATTACTTACATAAACCTAATTCATTATTACCATCAATGTCAGGTACTAACCCTGAGCGGGTAAATGTCTGGAACACTCCTTGCTCTCCAAAACAAACAGCTGCCCAATAACTCACTCTGTTCAAATACCCTAAGGGGACCTTCCCATTGGTTCCCATGCAGCCAATGAAATCGAGAGAAAGAAAGTGACTCAAAGTAGCTGGAAACACCCAGATTTATTTAAAGGGGCCATCACACACAGGGAAACCTAACCCCACTTTTCATAACCATTCAACCTCTCTATTTAAACCACGAGGGTAAACAGTGTCCCACATATAAATAAATCGTTGTTCCTTTTTAATCAAAATATCACTCAAATTTCCTCCCCTCAGTAACTTAATTTGAAGGATCACTGTATATTTCAAATCAGTAATCTGATGATGAAACTCACTCCAAAGCTCACACAGAGGAGCTTCCCTTTTAGAGGTACGAATATTACTAATGTGTTCCCCAATGCGTGTTTTAATCTTCCTCTTCGTGTGCCCTATATAACAAAGTCCACATGGACACCATATACAGTACACAACTCCAGCTGAATTACAGTCAGTCCTGCTATGCATGAAAAAGTTGCGATGATTATTATTGGGTACACTAATTTTGTTACCCTCATGAACATGCTGACAGTATGTGCAGGATCCACATTTAAAATGTCCCGGTTGTTCATGCCGATCCGGACTCCGACCCGATAACATCTCACCCAAATTACGCCCTCTCTTATAAGCAAAACAAGGGCGATCTACCAAGGGTGTATGTACTTGAAGTACATGCCAATGTTTACATATTAGTTGTCGGATCGAACTGGACATATTCGAAAAAGGAAGTACACAAACCAGAGGATATGAATTATCTTGATCCTTTGATTGCAATAGCCATTGACGTTCCGCATTGGAGGCCCTCTTTTAAGCGTTCCGGATAACTTTATCAGGATACCCGCACTGATAAAAGCGCTGGCACATGGCTGCTGCTTGTATTTTATAATCTTTTTTATCTGTACATATGCGTTTTAATCGCAAAAGCTGGCCAGAAGGAATATTATCCCGTAAGTGTCTGGGATGAAAACTTGAGTAGTGGAGCACCATATTGCTATCAGTCTCTTTCCTGTAAATAGAAGTACATAATTTTCCTTCCTGTAAAGTAATACTTACATCAAGAAAACTGATAACAGAAGGATGCCAAGTAGCTGTAAATCTCATATGTGCATTCGCACTATTGAGAAACGACACAAATTGCTGGAATTCTTCCTCAGTTCCGTCCCAATATAACGCTTCCATACCAAAACCTTACCTATCAGAGGAGCAGTATATACATATTCATTTTCAAAGTTGGTCATATAGAGGCAAGCTATAGACGGAGCGACTGTAGCGCCCATAGCCACTCCCTTGATCTGATGGTAATATATGTCTTCAAAACTAAAATAGTTATTTTTGACGACAAGCTCACTCATATGATTCAGTAACCGAATTTTCTCATATGATAAACGCAACGGGGATAAATATTTACCTATAATCCCCAACGCGTCAGACTGAGGAATATTCGTATACAAAGCCACTACATCTAAGGTGGCTAAGAGTACTGGTTTAGTAATAGGGATACTAATCTGATCAAGAACTTCCAGCAAATGAGCCGTGTCCCTTACAAAAGATTGTGCTTCTTCTACATATGGTTTAATATAGTGATCCACATACTCGGAAAGTGGCTCCAACACGGAGCCACAACCGGACACAATCGGCCGACCAGGCGGAGCAGTCAGCGACTTGTGAATCTTCGGGAGGAAATAAATATGAGGGACACGGGGGTGCTCCCGATATAAATATTTAAATTCCCTGTGAGTGATGGTACCAGCTACGGTGGCCTCCGTCAGCGTTGATAAAACTTCCTTTTTAATTTGAAGGGTGGGATCAGCAGGTAGCACCTGATAATGGGCTGCATTTGACAACTGAGCAAGTGCTTCCCGGAGATACTGAGATTTGTCCTGAACAACAACTGCCCCTCCCTTGTCAGCCCGTTTTATGACAAGGGAGGTGTCTGCAAGTAAATCTGCCAGGGCTTTCCTTTGATCTCTACTCAAATTATGCCCATTCTTCTTATCATTATTTTTAGTCTCTTGAAGACCAAGTTCTCTTAAAACCAATCTTTCAAAAGCCACAATAGAGGCATCGGGGATACCCCCTGGGACCCACGTAGACTGTATCCTGCCCTGCAAAGGGAAATCAGTCTCAGGGCTCGATTGTTGATGCTGAAAAAATACTTTTAATCTCAAGAGGCGAAAAAACCTATACAAACTGCAACGTGTTTCAAATGCATCGTAAGAACAAAAGGGCACAAATGACAAACCTAATCTCAGTACCTCCAACTGAGCACTAGTAAGATGTTTTGAAGATATATTAAATACCCCTAATGACGCACCTTCCCCTGTCGTTTGGAGCGTGTTACCCTCATGTCATCTTGCTGTCCCCCCTGTTGTGGCACCATTGAAGGGAGTCGTAAAAAAGACTCAGATAGTGCTGAATGAGTCTGGCCCCGACCTTCCGGTAGATCAGAAAGATGTTCCGGGGCCTGGGTCATCATACCACCATCTCCTGATGAATCGCTAGATGAGGAGAGTTTAAACTCTACCTTCCTACCTTTTCTACCTCTTGCTTTATTGAAACGTTTGTTCTTATTCATCCAAGGATACACAAAACCTTTGGTGTAATCTAATTCGTCCCGCTTAAACTTATTTATCTTAATAGCACGTTGTTCTATCCTATATGTGTCCATGGATTTCCATGGGGTGTAATGGATATGGACTGAGCACAATTTAAATAACTTAATTAATTATATTAGTGGTTATGTGTGTGAATGGTTAGTTTAATTTATCCCAAGTATTTTTGGTGGAATACTTTATCACCTGTCTGACCACATGGGGTGGGATTAGAGGGCAGTGAAGACCAGGATATGCAGCCCAGCAGCACAGTTAGAATTAGGTACAATGTGTGCCATGTTTCCTGCCATTTCCACCACTGCCTCAGATCTTTCTTAGTTTTGTTTTGCTTTTTCAGACTTCTACTTTTTGTTAGCTCCTGTAGTCTTCCCAACCTTGCTTAGTGGTAGCTTTGCCCCTGTTTTGGGTTCCATAGGGCTTGGTGCTCTCTCTCTTTTGTTTCATTTATTTCTCGGTTACTTGCAGATTTGATTCAGAGGATGGGAATTATTTTTTTTCTTTCTTTTTATGCTGTTGAAATTCAGCTGCTAGTGCCATTAGGAAAGAATAGAGAAAGTAACATATGGGGAAATTAGTTAATGTCTTGAGACAATTTGGGATTAGCTGTTGGTAAATAAACTTTGTTTAAATGAGGTAAAAAAGAGAGATTTTGTTTATTGGGAAAAAGCCTTGGGAAAGAATCCCTCCCCACCTTCCAAGTTGGAGGCTGCGGGGCAAGGTTTATTAATGGTAGAGACAGCACATGATTTAGAGAGAGTTTTCATGAAAGACTGAGGCTAAATGTACAGATGGTAAAGGTTACATCAGTAGCTTTTTATCAGCTATATAAATTATGTGTGATACAGAAGTATACTGCAACAGCAAGTTTTTCAAAACTGATCTATCAATATGTGATGGCTTGCATCAATAATCATTTGCACTTTGGTTTGTTAGAGAAGACTCTGAGGTTATTGTAAATAGTGCAGAATATTGCCTAGACACAGAGAACACATTCCCTCTGTTCTGCATTGGTTTCTGGTTGTCCACAGAGTGTATTGTAAGATACTGTTTTTAGCTTTGAAGGCTAGGGGTTAGGCAAGATAGTGGAGCTGTTGAATCAGTCAATAAACATTGAATGATTAAAAAATAAAAAAAAGGAGTGCCCCAGAGGTAACAGCAAGTAGACATTACTCCTGTCTCCTAACCCAAAGGTAGAAGTGGGGTTGGGGGTTGGGTGGGGTATGAGGCCCACTAAGCCATTGGTGACTGCTTTATAGGGTTGGGGAGGTAGGTGGTTAGGACTCCTACTTGGGCCTCCAGAGATGGCTTTTGGGGAGTTAGGGGTCCCAGGAAGACTTTGTGGGATCAGGAGTCAGATATCCAGGGCCCATTGGACCACCTGTGATGTCTGCATGTGTTGTGGATGGGGGGGAAGCAGGATCCAGGTCTCACTAAACCACCAGCATGTGTGCTGAAAAGGGTCATCTGAAGTGGAATTCGGCACTTTACCTCAGATGACCTTTTGCTTTTGCACTGCCCTGACCCTGGACAGAATAAAGATCAGTGCTAGAAAGGGATCAAACAAGTGCCGTAATTCATCATGGTTTTCACAAAAGAAGCAATTAATAATTCAGCCTTTTCCATGTGTTTTCCTTGCCTACCACACTTCCATTTAGTGTAATGGTTCTACTTCTGATTTTTCTGCAGTAAAAAAAAAAAAATCTTACAACATCAGAATAATATTAAAATGGGGAAATCTGCAAATTGTAAAGAATTATAGTGCACAGATTAGATATATGAAAAGTTTTATAACTGCCACTATCCTGTGCAATTCCCTTCCACACCTGTACAGGTGACTGAGTGAGGGGGAAAACAACACAAAATTAGGATGGGTCTCTACATGCATGGTATATCCAGTGCTATATCCCATTTAAATATATAGATAAAGATATATATAAAGAAACAGGATGCAATTATCATATAATTCTACAGCAATTGCAACTACTTCACCCAGGTCAGTCAAAGGTAGCTTTAGATACAACACATACAAATATAGTGAACCCCTACAGTCAAATGCAAACAACCTTCAGGAGCTGCTTCTGTGACAACCACACTACCTCTCTCCATACATTGAGAAGGCAAGTCTTGTCACAGTGGTTTATGCCATGATAACATGGCTACTCATTTTCATTTGATGATGGCATGCAACAATGCGGGATATGCCGTTGATCTTTCTCATATCATTGAAAACGAATGCCCTTCCCTAGTTTACACACAAATGTGTAGGAAGGAAATGAGAAAGCGATATTGTTGCCACATTTCTGTGCTTGATTGGAAGAACTTATGGGCCATAATGAAAAGGGTGTGGGGAGATACAGTCGTGTGCTGCTCACACTGGGGTGTTCCAGTAGGGTTGTTACTGAAGATTGATGTGAACCTGAGGGTCGTGCTTTACATAGTATCCTTTAAACAACAATAGATCTGTTTACAAAGGCGCACTAACGTTATTAGCGTGCGCTGTGTAGATACCCATAATATTTCTGTGGGCATCTACACGGCTAGCGCATGCTAATTTTTAGGGTGCACTAAAAACGCTAGTGCGCCTTTGTAAACGGGGCCTCAAGCGTATGCAGGCCAAAAATGTGATTGTATTAGGTTTCCCCCATCATTTATGATATTTTTCATTTAAGAGGGGGTTTAATTTTCTTTTTCATTTCAGGGGTAACATCAATGTTGTACCTATTGATAAAGAGAGGGTACATTATCTGAGCAATAGTGTACACTACTGTAAATCACATTAAATAGCTACCTTACGTTAAGCTGTGTCTCTGAGTTCTTGATTAGCTGAGCACAAGCTGGCCTAATTCGGACATTGATGATGTCAAGAGCAAGTCTGCATATTGAGGAAGAAATAATGAGAGTAATTTGAACTTTTTTCCACAGGTAAACTCTGTTTTAACTGCAGAAAAGGCTCTTATGAAAGAAGGTGTGATCGGGGAAAGGAGTTTGCAAGAATACAGGCAGAATCACAAAGAACGTATGTATTTTATAAAATGTTCACACCCACATGAACTTCAAATGCATAAATTTCCACCATTTTCTTGCAGGTGGAAATGTACATGGGTGCATTTACACTGAATTGCAGCAGGTTTTGTGAGGCTATTTTATAGACATAGGCATTGCTTTTAAATAGTCCCATAATAGGCGCCTACTGGGATTTCTAGTTGATAATATATTTCTCAAGTTTGTTAGGACATGATGCAATTTTTTTTCCTCCCTGAAGCTGACAGACGATTCTCCAGTGCAAATGTTTCAAAGGTTCCATTTTGGCTCAATCAAACTCAATATTCTTTTCCAACCGGGGGAGGGGGGGGGGGTCCTTTTACTGAGATGTGGAAAATGCTAGCACGTGCTTACTGCAGCTTAAAACGGCTAACCGCAGGGCACACTCAGGCATCCTGCAGTAAGTTCTTCATCCGTGTGCACAAACCACGCACTAAAACATATTTTACATTTTTTTCATGGAGGGAGCATGTCTGTGGTGAAGAGTGGGTGTTTCTGTGCTAATCATTTACGCCCCTGTTTATCAAGCTGCGCTAGCAGCTGCTTCACGGCAATGCCGGCACAGCCTGTTAAAATGAATGGGCTGTGTCGGCATTAACACATAGCAGCAGCTAGCATGGCTTAGTAAACAGGAGAGTTAATGCAGTTACATTACCACATGCTAACTGATTAGCACAGGATTAGCATGCGAGCCCTTACCACCTATAAAATAGGTGCGTAAGGGCTCACGCGCTAATTTTGTTTTTAATGGCTGCTTGCTAATGGCAACATTAGTATATGGCCATTAATAGGGGAAATGGAAAATCAACCATTTTCAACAGGGGCGGCCTGACCATTAGGCCACCTGAGGCGAGAGCCTCAGGCGGCACTCTTTAGGAGCAGTATCTCAGGAGGCAGCTTCACGGCGTTCTACCTGGTCATGGTAACTTTCCAACCCCAGCAGTGACAGCAGTTCCCATACGCTGCCCTGCCACTGCCAGCACCCACCTCTTCCCTTTACTGCGGCCACCTGAAGTAACTTCCTGGGTGCCGGCAGTGGCAGGACAGCATATGGGATTCGTTGCCACTGTGGGGTTTGGAAAGTCACCGTGACAAGATAAATTGGCCGGGGGGGGGGGGGGGCAGCATCTTGGCATGAAGGGGGGGTCAGCATGCAGCTCCACCTCAAGTGGCATCTTGCCTTGGGCGGCCCTGATTTTCAAGCTGTAGTAAAAAGGACCTTAGCACACGGGAAAAACTCATGTAAGAGTGCACTATAGGGTCCTTTTACTAAGGAGTGGTAGGCCTAACACGGGCCTACCATGAGACATGCTGAGGTGTCCCATGGTAGATTCCGCTCAGCGTGCGCTAATCTCGCACTAGAAAATTTTTTTTCTTTTCCAGTGCCAGAGGCGTGCCCAAGGGCAGAGAGTAGGTGTACCAACATTAATCGGGTAGTGGAGGCACATTACTGCATGCTACAGGATTAGCATGGGAGTAAAGCAGGAGCCCTTACCACCTCCTAAATAGGTAACAGTAAAGGCTCCCCACAGTAATGGTCACACGCTAATGGGGAAATTAGCGTGTGGCCCTTACTAAAAAAATATGGTGATGCAGCCATTTTAAACGACATGCTAAAAGTGGCCACAGTACATGGAACCCATGTGCTGACACCAGCGCCAGCCACCTTTTAGCACGGCTTGGTAAAATGACCCCTAAGCCCATTTTCTACCACAGCTTAATAAAAGGACCCCTAAGTGAAAAACAAACTGTAATTTAGTCTTGAGTGTCTGATTCTTCATCCTAGAAAAATGTCCCTAGGTTATCGACACTGTTACCCTTTTAAATGGATTTTCACTCTGCTCTAATACAGATTGAAGAAACTTTTCAAGTGGATCTAGAGAATTGGGGGGGGGGGGGGGTTATCAACATGGAGCTACTGTTAAGATGTGGTATTTTACTGTTAACCTGTTATTAGTAACTAGTTCTCTTTCCATAAAATGGGACCTGTGTTAAAATAGCATGAGTTAAATAACACCTAATGGCAGCACACATTTGATAACTATGCCCCAAGTAAGGTGGCTGGATCCACTGGGGTGAAAGTCTACCCCTGTGGAGCAGCTTAAACATTGCAACCCAGGTGACTAAATTAAATTGCTAAAAATATATATATATATATATGGCAGAAGAAAATGATTCATGTATATTCAGAGGGTCTTTTTACTAAGGTACTCTCACGTTTTTAGCGCATGCTAAAATTTTAGGCACGCTAAACGTTAGAGATGCATTCCTATGGGCATCTCTAATGTTTAGTGCTCCCACAATTTTAGCACACGCTAAAAACGTGAGCACGCCGATGCCCTATATGTTGAATTATACACATATTCAGGTTTTCTTTTTTTCCTGCAGAAATAGCAACAGCAGTATGTGTGGCTATTTTGAACCCTAATAACTTTAGGTGAATTTTCAAACACAAACTACCTGTGCATTTACTTCAACTGTGCATTGAAAATGGAGACAATATGGTAAGCAATGTTTTCAGCATATTTAATTCAAGAAACTGTGCTAATTTAAAAAAATAATCTTACACGCCTGGCTACTTCTCCTCAGAGAAGGATAGAAGCAATCCACATTGAGTATCTGTCCGAATTAAGTTTTACAAAATGCTGAAAAAGAATTTGAAGTGGGCTATATGGTAACAGTGATGAGTGCTTTAGAATTTGAGAATCACAGCTAGCAAAATTAAGGTCAGAATCGGAGTCACATTTTAGAATAACGAAGGCTGTCTTGGCATTTCATTTTATCACCACATGTCCCAAAAGTGAAATTCGGTGTGCCATTTTTCAAAAAGAAAAGCAGTACATATTATTTATAGGTGTAATTTAAATATGTTGGGGGATCGGGATAAAATAAAACAATTTGTGGAGATGTTTCTAATTAGTTAAATGAAGAAAATATGCCCCAGTAATATACATATATATATATATATATATATATATATATATATATATATATATATATATATATATACACTCACAATTATTACCCTTATTTTAGTTCTTCACAAATAGCTTACAACACAAGCACAAGGGCAGAAAATAAGATGCTAGATCTATCCCAATCTGCAAACGACTGTTTTGCAAAGTATCTCTGAACAGGGCAGATAATTCTGGTGCAGAACGTCAGTGTGGGACGCATTTCTTCCAAATAAGTTCACTTTACAGGATGTAAAACTAATGCGATTCCCTCGTTATTAGCCTAATCACAGGTAGTATACTTTTCTTGCTTGCTTATTTCACCTGCCTTCAGGACTTGTCTTTAGGAAACCTTAAAGGTGTACGTGGCACATGAGCTTATTCTGGTACGCCTGAGTAGAATCAGAATCTATGCGTATCTCAGGGGTACTGGATAACATGTATGTTGAGAGAAAAATCTAGCAGTTAATGTTCCCATTATCAACATTCGCCATTTCTCTCTTTAACTTATGCTTTCTGCTTTTCTATATATGAATATGGCATTCCTTTATGTTTTCTGAACTTTAAATGGTAAACTGCCTTGTTATGTGAAATGAAGCATTTATTTTATATATAAAATGTCAAAAAAAGAAGTATTTCTTTTACAATGTTTTCCTTCTCAATCCATTGCTTTGAAGTTGTATCAGCTCTGAAACTATGGTTTTCCATAGACTGATACCCTGTAAATGTCATTTTTAAATTGAATTTTGGAACAAGGCCAATTGCGCTAAGCACTGATCCAAAAATGGACAATGCCAGCAGTACCCCAGGTCCTCCAGAGCATGGATTCTTAACTCAGTCCTCAGGACTCACCTATCCAGTCAGCTTTGCAGGATATCCACAAGAAGATGAATTTGCAAGCACTTTCTCCATTGTTTGCAAATCTATTTCATGCATATTTATTGTGGATATCCTGACAACCCGACCGGTTTGGTGCTACCTGAGGACTGGGTTGGGAACCCCTGCACTAAAGAGAGATTCTGGGCTTCAGAAAGGCATATTTGTAGTGTTTAGATTTTGCATAGCATAAAGATTTCCACTGATAAGCTGCAGAACGTAAGCATGAGATGGCATGCCAGGATTTTTCAACACTGGGTTTATTGACTGGATAGTCACAAATAATGCCACAAAAATACCGATACTCGGTCGATTGTCGCACATGCCAAAGATTCAGTAGTAAGTGAGACGAGAGGTGTACTCAGCACATGCACAGGACACTCATATTTTTTATTATTATTATTTCTAAGTCGGTCCCTTCAGTTTATGAAGGGTTGTCTGGGCAATGTACTTTATTACATTTGTTTCACATAAAACGACTGTACTTCTGTTTACAGTACTGTATATATAATGCACATAATTCATTACATATGGATCGTATTTTTAAAATGCTTCGCATGTGTTGTAAACATAATTTCTATACTTGGCTTCAAAATAAGCTTCTGCTCCCCCCCCCCCCCCCCCCCACCAAAAAGAAACAAAACAAAACATGGAGATAACATTAAAAGAAAAGAAAATTCAGCTCTGCACCCCTAAAATAAGCAACATAACTGCAAAATATTACTGATAATAGGAATTGATTTTTTTAGACATGGCAACAGTTACCTTGAATGGCTTTAAAAATAGATTGTGAAAAACAAAGTCACGCATCGTTTGTAAGAAACCTGTACAAAGGGAATTAGGGTGATACAAAAATGAAGTATTATTATTTTTTTAAATAAATTATTCATGTTGTAGGTAACCGATCCAAGCTAGTGATATCAGTTCACAAAATAATGCGCAGCATAGATTGATCAAATACTCAAAAGGCTATGCTGAACACCTGACCATCTGTGATCACTGGTTTATTTTTCATCACACGAAAAAAAAAAATAAAGAAAATTGCATAGTTTATGCATATGGCTGCACCTCTTCAACTGCATTTTCTGACACTGTCACTTTCCTTTGTCCTGTGACAATTAAACAAATTTAATATCCAGAGTTTTGTTGTAGTTCAAATGTTTCAAGATGCATCACAATCCTCTGTGATGAAGCATCCCGTTTTGCACAAGCCTGATTCCTGAACATGCACCTGTGCCGTTGTTGCTCAGTTAAAATCACTATGAATGGTGAAGCTCTGAGCCTTGCATTTCTCAGCAGTGTTGTTGAGGCAGACCGCTCAACAAATACCATGAATAACAGGGGTCTTTCTGTCACGAGCAGAATCACAGTGTTTGCAGACTAGGAGAAAGAGAACGGAAACTATCGTCTTTTGACATTACAGGCAAAACAATTCACCACAATAATTGAAATACACTTTCAGAAACCACAGCAAACACCTTGAACAGAGCCGTGTCAGTCACAGAGGGAACAAGCACCCGCTTTGTCTTAATTAGATGGGGAGAGGTGAATGCCCATCATTTACTTTCATTTTCCTTGTTAATTATGAAAAACTGCATTTAATTCATCTTGCATGGTGAGAGACTGGCCACGCAGATGAAAGTCATATGGGAAGTGAGTGTCTGTAGGCAGCCTAAACATGGAGCCCTGCCCAAGGGGACCTCGGGCCGGTACTGCACAGTAATGCATGCCATAATTGTAATTTTTGCTATAGTCCAAGGTTTCATCTTGCTTCATGGAAAAGATCCCATTATAGTTCATCGAGGGAGGGCTTAAAGGACTTTCAAACTGTGGACTGGCACACTCAGGTGAAGTGCTTTCATAAAAAGATTCATAAGTACTGCAGTAATTGTATGGTTTCATGGTCTTTGAATTGTCAAGGGCTCCATGACCAGGGGGAGTGCTGAGCTCCGGACTGTGGTAAGGGGGATAGATGGTAGAGTAGGGAGACCTGGAGTGGTGAGCACTTTCTCCACTTTGACCCATCAGAAAACTCCTGGCATTCAGTTGTAAGCACCCTGCCACCAAGTTTGTAGTTGGCTGGGAAAGACCTTTGCACAAGTTTTGGACAAAGGTGAGTAGATCCGGTCTTTTACCGATACGCAGGATTTCCGAAAGAGCCCAGATATAATTTTTAGCCAGTCTTAAAGTTTCGATTTTGGATAGCTTTTGTGTTTTGGAGTAGCAGGGGACTACCTTCCGTAAATTATCCAGAGCATCATTAAGACCGTGCATCCTACCCCGCTCTCTAGCGTTGGCCTCTTGTCTTCGGAGTTTAATCCGTTCCACTCTCACCTTGGTCATCTTTTTTTTCCTCGGGCCTCTCCTTCTGGGCAATCCATTCTCATCTTCCTCCTCTCTGTCCTCTTCCTCTTCTTCCTTCTCTGTTTCTTCCTCAGGCACCCTTTTCAAGTTCTTACTCTGCACCAAGATGTGCTTTGCACAGATTTCTGGCTTCTTCATTTGTTTCTGCTCCTCGCCTTCTCTGGAAAACTTTCTGCAGATATGAGTTTCTGGCATTACCACAGACTCATCAAATGGCAGTGTTAACATGGTTCTAAAATCTGAAATCAGCTGAAAAGAATACAAGCAGGTGTGAAAACATTTATATTTATTACTAAGGTGATTATACTATATAAATCAATATTTAGATTAAATTACAAATATATTAATAAAACAGTTAGTTGGTTTCTCAGTTTAATTTCTAATTATGAGCACATGAATTTTCAATTTTTATAGGTCTGCTCTCTGCTTATAGAATACGTTACAGACATTTAAATATAAAATCGGTTTTCATTAATATGATTCCAATTTCTAAAACTATCAAATGTGAGAAAGCCTGAACAATTTGTATACTAGTGCACTCAGCTTTTAGCAGAGGCAAAACCACACAGAAACATAGTGATGTAGAACTGAAGGAAGTGATGATGTATCTAAAGCAATTCATTAATGCAAAGTCTCATGGGCAGAGTGACAGAAGACAGACTTCAAAATGAACAGCGGAATCTCTCCGTGAATAACAAACGATAGCAGGAAAGAACTTTCCTGGGGTTTTTTCCCCCTGGGGTTGATATTGGTGCTTCTTGGGCAGTAGGTAATGCATGCAAGTTGCCCTCCTTTCCAACACAAGTTGACCAAGAAAAAAAATATATATATATAGTGAATTGTAAACTAATGCACAAAAAAACCCTGATTTTTTGACTCCTGCTCTATGTATATATATTCCAGACAGATTTGAATTCTCAATAAATTAAATTTAACTGAAACATATCATTTCTAAGTATATATATTTTTATCAGCAGTAGTTTGAATATGCTGCATGTTACTAGTTCATTAAGGGGGTTTTCGTATCCATATTAGCTTCCCTCAAAAAAAAATCTATATTCAAGAAAATTTATCTTTTTCTTCCCATTTTTAGTACCGTTTGAATGAACAAAACACCCCATTGTACTATACTGTTTCTGCCTACAGCTATTCTCTGACAACAGAAGACTAAGGAATCACTCTGACAGTCTCCACGTGAGCTCAGAATCCCGACTGAATCGCTCAAAGTAACCTGCACTTTGCATGCAATTCATTGTCTCTGTTTTCTAATATTTATTTCTCCTTTATTTCTAAAGCACCAGTGCAGGGCTGAAGCCACAGTCCTGTTCTGCAAACCAAGAAACACATTTCACTCCGGGTGGACTTCTGGTCCTTGTATTATCATGAGAAGAATAAGAAACAGAGAGCGAGCGAGAGAGAGAGAGAAAAAAAAAATGCAGTCTCCCAATCATTTCCACGCTCCATACTTGCCATGGAGTGTTACATAACCTCAATGCAAGTACGCTCTTACATCATAAGAATGAAATGTTATGTGATGTGATAGTAAATACATTACACAATGATACCTTTAAACACATGCATGCAAACCCAGTAACAACTACTGAACACACATATAGACAGTATATACACATATACACAGACGTATGTGTGAATAAATATGTAAATGTATGTATATATACATATACGTCTGTATATATGCGTCTGTACATATACGAATACTTATGTATATGTAGATACATGCACACACATCCATATACATTTATTTAAATTACCTTCAGGATTTACTTCCTTCAACACTCAGTTTTCATTTACTGTCTTCCAGATCTTTTCAGTCTGAATGCCGCATCATCTTGTGGAGTCTAGATCTGTGGATATCTGCGCTATCTCATCGATCTCCAAAAAGTGACATTGATGCCAACTGCCAGAGCTGGTACCCATGCCATCTGCTAGTGACATCACAGGGCAGAGGAAGCCACGTGATCTGTCCTCCTGGGACCTTCGTTCTGCACTGATCATCTGGCATCCCTGTAAATGGGTACCAGCAATTCATGTATCAACACAGAAGGTTAGACTGATAGAAAAAAAAAATCTGCACCAGTGTCTCACATCGACTGGGTGCATTTGTACCAGAGCAATTTCTCTTTAACGGGCAATCTGTAGGGACAGCTAAAAGAGGCAGGGACACCAGTGTTCCGGTTATACCTGCCCTTAATGTATAGGTGTTTTATAGTCTGTTATTCAGCCCAGTTTATTAAAAGCCAGCTTTGCCTGTATGGATTACAGCCCCATCTGTGTTCTACCGCACCCAGGAAAATAAAATAATTAGCAGAGCTGAAATTAGAAATTAGAGCTATGGCAGTCTTCAGAACCTAAAAAAAATGTTGGCTCAGTTATAATATGACATCAACCCAGTATTATTTCTATCGCTGATATATGCAATAGCAATGGTATTGAGATTTTTAAAATATTTTTGCCCATTTTGTATTTAAAGAATAAATGCACATGGTTCATCTGATGCAGATAATTTGGCAGATAATTTGGAACTCCAATTCAAGGTATTCTTGGACTTTTTTTTTTCTTAGAACGAAAGCCGCTGCGTGGAATTTAAATGGTTAAGTGATGCGACATTAGTGCACATTTTTGGATAAAAATCAAAACACTATGTTTGATGAAGTTGTTTTGCAATCCCTTCACCAGCTTCTGGTGTGAATCACTCTCCGTGCATGGCTAGCAAACATTTCCCCTTCAGCTTTCTATCTGTCTTACCTCCAACCCCACCTGCTCCCATCCCCCCAAGCATTTTTTTTCTTAAGACTCATCTTTTTTGTCTGTCTCAGCTCTTTTATTTTAATGATTCCCATCTGCTTCACTTGCCTTTCTCGTGACATTTCATCTTTCTTTGACTTTTTATGTTCTATTCCTTCTCTTATTAATTTTTGTTTCCACATCTTTTTCAAATTTAGAGCTGCAACCCCCACACCATGCAGTATCTCGTTTTCCTTTTCCTCGCCTTTTGTCTCCTTTGTGACCAAATAAAACAAGTTAATTGAGGCTGACACATTCTATTAGTTGTGGCATGAACCTTTTATCTCATGCCACCCTGTTTCTACTCTTTTAGACTGAAAATATATTTCTCAAAACCAGAATATATTGATATTTAAGTTTCTGGTATATTATTTTAAATGGAATGATGCTGAGTTGGAGAAAAGTTTATTTTTTGTAGTGCAATTGAAATAGTAAATCTCCTAATAGAATTAATCATATGTCTTATAATACCTGCCAGAAATTATAGTGATTGATTTGTTGATTGACTGATTGATAATTCTCCCAGGGGAAGCCTTCACACAGAGCGTTCTCATACAGGTGATGCCCCAGTATAATCTAGAGGGGCCAGGGCTTCCCAAACCTGTCCTAGGAATCCACAAATCAGCATGCATTGGAGATCTAGAACATGCAAATTTTATCTTATACATATTCATTGAGGTGATCCTGAAACCTCCAGCTGTTGTGGGGCCTCTAGGACAGGTTTGGGAAGCCAAAGCTTTGTTTGCTTTCATTCTGGGAAAAAAATGTATATACATGACTCATAGTTAAACAGAAGTGAGATAAAAAGAAAAGAAAAAAAGAAAGACCATCTTCTTTTACTCATGACAGTTGCTTGCTTTCGTATTTTTTTAAATACATGCCATTTAGATTATACAACCAAGAAATACATTCTTAGGACCTGATAGTCAGCCGGCAGCTATCAGCATTTTGATGGCGACCACTGGTCTTATGCCCGGAAATTCAGTGCTGGACTATGTCCAAGATACAGCTTTGAATTTCTGGGTATGTGGAGCCAGTGAAAACATAGCTGGTTAAGGGGCCCTTTTACTAAGGTGTGTAGGCACCTACGCACATCCAACGCACGTCAATTTGAAACAACAGTCCACCTACCGCGTACCCCAGGCGGTAATTCCATTTTTTACACACGTCCGATATGTGCGGCAGAAAATATTTTTTATTTTCTACCACGTGGTGCCAACCGGGCAGTAATCGGCAGTGTACGCGTGCTGACAATTACCGCCCGGTTAATGCGTGAGACCTTACTGCTAAGTCAACGTGTGGCGGTAAGGTCTCAGTCCCAAAATGGACACGTGCCAATTTTTTATTTTGCTGCACATCCATTTTTGGCCAACAAAGGCCTTTTTTGCAGGCGAGCTGAAAAATGGACCTGCACACGTCCAGTGCACGCACCTACAACAGCGCAGGTCATTTTTCGGCGCACCTTAGTAAAAGGACTCCTAAATGCGATATTCAGCAGTTAACCGGCTATGGTGAACTGGATAAAGATTAGACTGACTTTTATAAATTCTTATGTGGTTGCTGTGGCCAATTAACCTCAGCAGCCAAGTACTGACTTTGCCTCTACACCACCCCCAAAATAGCCGTTTTCGCATTAGGCACTCACCAGCTGTATGTTGCAGCATTATTTGGTTATAGGCACTGAAAATGTCCAGTTAGCCCTGAACAAGTGATTTAACCAGCCAGGAGCCATTTCCAGGGCCACAGAGAGGGGGGCAAGATTCCCCAAGGCCCAGCCTCCAAGGGGGGGCCCGGCCTCCGGGGTCTGTCTTTCTCCTGCTCCTGACGGGACCCAGGTGATTACATCCCAACAGGAGCAGGAGAGAGAAAACTCCAGTGCCGGTCCCCTCTTAGAGGCTAGAGAGGAACAGACACAGGGCTTTGGGGGCCTCTGGTTTGGCTGGTGGGAGTCCCCAAGTGCCACCAGCAGAGCCTTCCTCCAGTGCTGTTCTCCACCTCATTGCCTGCCCTGCGGCTGCTTTTCCCCCTCACGCGCAGTCTCTCACCAGCCCTGACTGTTTCTGGCTGATTACATCACTTTGAATATCAACCCCTTCTACAGAAAAGGGAAGGGGAAATGGGACTTGATATACTACCTTTCTGTGGTATTTTGCAACTACATTCAAAGCGGTTTACATATATACAGGCACTTATTTTGTACCTGGGGCAATGGAGGGTTAAGTGACTTGCCCACAGTCACAAGGAGCTGCAGTGGGAATCAAACCCAGTTCACCAGGATCAAAGTCCGCTGCACTAACCACTAGGCTACTCCTCCACAAAATATATATCCATTGTTATACAAATAGAGGAAAAAACACATGAAGAAAATATATCTTTATATACTGTAAAAGACCACTATAAATTGGGGCGGAACTAATCGAAGCTTTTGTATTTTTATCAGAGTTGTGATATGAAGGTCTTGGGGATAAGATGTCCATGGAAGCTAGCAAGACCATAATATTCCATTCTGAGCATCCTTCTATAGATTGCTGCAGTGCAGCACAGGAATCTGTTCAGAGATTTCAAGCCTTCTTGATAGAAGTATACTTTGCCGTGTAATACTTTCAGTTTAAGAGGTCCAGTAGTATGAAACTGAAAATATTGCACAAAACTACAAATCTTCTCTGGCATGTAAAAAGAACTTGCACATGGTGTCATTTTAGAATTTCCCTTTCAGCAGATTGTGGCAATATAGTGACACGGAGAATTTCAGACAGTTTTACAAAACGCTTCTGCAATAGCCAAATGCACAGAGTTGTAAAAACTAGCATGCAAAATTGCTGTTCAATAAATTGAAAGATACAAAGGAGCTATCGGTAATTAAACTGGTATAAGACAACCAACAGAAGCTGAACATAAAATCCAGTGGACGACAGTAAAGCCGCCAGCTTTTCTTGCTTAGCTCCCTGTTTCAGGAGGAAGTCTGTCATTTACAAAGAACAGTCTGACCTCAGTGCTAGAAAATTCAAAGATGGGCATCTCTAATGTTTAACGCGCACCTATTTTTAGCGCACACTAAAAACACAAGCGCACTTTAGTAAAAGACCCCCAAAGACATGTATGTTTTCTATGGGACAGAGCCAGCTAACCTCTCAAGCAGCCCAAATATCTAGTTGACAGATATTCAGGTTCAAATTCCCACTTCTGCTCCTTGCAATTTTAGGCAAGTAACTTAACAGTCCATTGCCTCAGGTGCATACATAGAGGCCCTTTTACTGAAGGACATTAAACTTTAATGTACACTTAACGCCCAATAAAATGCTTACCACAAAATGTGCTAAAGCATTTTGCACTAATTTCCCCTTTTCCACACGCTAACCCCTTGATTCTTTAAAAGTCACCAAAAATTGCATGGGCAAATTTAGACGTTCTCCCCGATTTCTGTACACAATTTAATAGAATAATGAGGTAATTAATGCCAATAATTGGTTCTCTAACAAGTAATTATTGGCACTAATTAGATTTCATTGGGACTTCACCTCAGGATTTTATATATCACGCCTCGATTTCCACATGGAAATCATAAGTACATAAGTATTGCCATACTGAGAAAGACCAAAGGTCCATCAAGCCCAGCATCCTGTTTCCAACAGTGGCCAATCCAGAACACAAATACCTGGCAAGATCCCAAAAAAGTACAAAACATTGTATACTGCTTATCCCAGAAATAGTGGATTTTCCCCAAGTCCATTTAATAACAGTCTATGGACTTTTCCTTTAGGAAGCCGTCCAAACCTTTTTAAACTCCGCTAAGCTAACCGCCTTTACCACATTCTCTGGCAACAAATTCCAGAGTTTAATTACACGTTGAGTGAAGAAATATTTTCTCTGCTTCGTTTTAAATTTACTACATTGTAGCTTCATCACATGCCCCCTAGTCCTAGTATTTTTGGAAAGCGTGAACTTTTGGAAAGCATATTCCATAACAACATGTTTACTAAGCTGCTTTGTAGGCAAACTAACTTTTTAGTGTGCACTAAAAATTAGCACGCACTAATGATAGGGACACCCATTATATTCCTATGGGTGTCTCTAGCATTAGCACGTGCTAATTTTTAGTGTGCACTAAAACGTCTGTGTGCCAACAGCGCAGCTTAGTAATCAGGGCCCTTAATTAGTTAACAAGCTAATCAACACTGATAATTAAATGTTAACAAGCAATTGTCAGCATTAATTGTCATTGATTAGGATTTATGCGCACTACTTGCTAAGTGTATTCTGCAACGTGGTGCGCATAAATTCTAGGTCGCATAGTTGAAAAATAAGTGTGGTCATGGGCGTGGAATGGGCGGGTCATAGGCGTTTCTAAAATCTAGGCACGTTGTTATAGAAGATACCCACTCCATGCCTAATATAGGTGCCGGGATTTACACCAGGCTTTAGTTGGTGTAACTTATCGTGACTAACATGGAGCAGCGCTTGGCATATTCTATAACATACGCCTAAATGAAAGCATTCTTTATAGAATACGCTTTGATTTCTGAGCCTGTAAATTTAAGCATGGGATCTGTGCCTAAAATTTATGCATGGCTTGAAAAAGGGGGGCACAGAAGTGGGAGGGTCATAGGCATTTCAGGGCAGATCAGGGGTGTGGTTTTACGTTATAAGTGTAATTATAGAATATGGGTGTTCTACGAATAAATTTAGGTGCGGGTACTTGCACCACATTCTCAATGGTGCGAATTACAATGCCAAAATTTACACATGATCTCTCTGCTTAAGTGTTATTTTATAAACCGTACTGAACTTTAGTCTCAGCTTATAGAATATCGCTTAAGCAGGTTTTCTCGGCACCGATTTATTTATTTATTAGGATTTTATTTAACGCCTTTTTGGTGGTGTACAGTAAGAATAGATCAAACATATATAGGCAGCATATATAGAATCTAGCCCTAACTGTGTGGAGGGCGCATGTCATGGGCGGGGAAGGGGCTTGGAAATATTCTAATTAGTGCATGCTAACAGGATAACACAGACTTAATACTGGAGCACTTAGCACCTCCTAAATAGGAGGTTATTTGCAGTTGCTGTGCACTAATGACAACAGTAGCACAGACCTGCAAATAAAAAAATGAAAACGGTGTAGCGTGTGAGAAAGTCCCATGTTAAAATGCGCTAAGCCCCCCTCTCCGAAGGGACACCACCTTGTAGTGGTGGAGGAGGGGCTTCTGTGTTTCAATGACTCAGAGGGCTATGCTGAAGGGTTACCCATATCAGACAGGCATCTGAGGAGAAACCAGACAAAGAGTGTCCCAAACTGGGAGAGTGGTAAGATGGCGACCTGAAGTTTGTATGCCCAACGGCCCAGCTGCTCTCTGAAGTTTCGTCTTCTTTACGTAAATTTCCTCTTTGCAATTACCGGTGGTCAGCCGCCGATGGCCAGCGTTTTGTCCCCTGAGCAGCAAGTGTGGGATCGCTGCGCGATGAACTGCCCACAGATGAAAGGGTTGGCAAGTCCTTTGATTAGCGCCGGCGAAGGAGCGTCGACGCTCTTGGACCTTGAAAAAAAACAACTCAATCACTCCCGAATTATTCAACCACCATGTCCAAAGGAGTGGAGGAGTGAGTTAGAGGCATATGCTGAAACGAAGGACGTTTACAGCAGAACCCGAATCGGCGGAACCACTCCTAAACACCTAAGAGAAATCAATTTGGAGTTTTTGGCTACCGTGGAGGTTACATTGAATACCATCTGGAAGGCGCTTCGGGACCTAACGGTGGCAGTAAATAATTTTGTTTCAGATACAATTTTATTAGAGAGTTACATGGACAATTTAACTGAACCCTTTGAGAGTGAAAAATTGATATAACAAATGATTCTACAAGAGCAAGAAGTGGTTATGATTTTGAAAATGATAATAGACCAGAAACTTTGAATAATAAAATGAATATTATTATAGATGATTAATGTCGAGATTATTGTTTTTCCCAGAATTCCGGGTATGACTCCTAAAGTTTTCCTCAGAAATATTTCCTCAATTATTACTTTAAAAGGAGTGAAGCCTGTGAAAACTGGGATTACTTTAATCAGTGGGATTTGAATTAGAGACTTAAGTATATGTATTGTTAAATAACTTCTGGTTTTCAAAAGAGAAAGAATGTAATCAGATCTATTATTTCTAACTAATATTGGACAATAAGTATGTTTTCAATGAAATGATTTGACTATACACCGTATTGGCCTTGAAGAAGCCAACCAGATGATCAATGTGGAATAATGAATTAGACGAGTAATATCTGGGGATAATCAGGTTAATACCACATTTTTTTTCGTTTACTATTTACTTGATCTCCTTGTCTTGTCTCACTCTCCATATTTAATGGTCTAAGGAAGAGAATAGAATTACCAGACTTAAATAATTCCTATATATTACTTTCTCTGTATTTCGGGCAAGTTGTTTTATCGCTTGTAAAAATTTTAATGGTTATAAATAAAAAAAATAATAAAAATGCGCTAAGCCCATATTTTAACACATTTTAACAAAAGGGCCCCCTTGAACTATAAGCTCTCCATGAGCAGGGAAATATCTAGTGTACCCAAATGCAATTCACCTTAAATGACCCATGAAAAGGCATGAGCTAAATCCAAGTAATACCAACAATAAGAGATATAGTTATTAATGGAGCTATTGTTAAGACGTGTTATTTTATCATTAACGTGCTATTTTAGCACAGGTTCCATTTTATGCAGAGACTTAATTACTAATTACTGGGGTTAACAGTAAAATAACACATTTTAACTGCATCCCATGTTGATTACTTCCTCTCTGTTACAGGTCTAGACCCTTGGGCCACCACCAAGCAAGCACTGTCCTCCCAACCCAGAGGTCCGGAAGATCCCAACTGGCAGCAGAAGGAATGGAGAAGGCCGATAGCGGCAGGCCCAGCAGAACTGGGACCTGGAGAACACAGAAACAGACAGAGGCAAATCTGGGGGATGGGGCAAAGCAGACTGGGGACAAGGTAAAGCTAACTTAAGACAAGACTAGACAAACAGAGAACAAGACAAGGTTGGCAGGAAATAAGGTAAGGCAGGCAGGAGACAAGGCCAGGCTAGCTGCTGACTGGGCAGGGAAGACAGGATGCTAGGAAAGACAGGTAGGAAACTGGACTAGGCGCTACCCAGTGCTAGGGTCATGGCCAGGGCCATGACATGCCCTTAATTAAAGAAAAAAAGAAATGTTTCTAGAAATCTAAATCACTATAGGGTTCATTTTCAAATCACTTAGACTTACAAAGTTCCATAGGTTACTATCAGGCTCATTTTCGAAAGAGAAGAACGTCCATCTTTCAACATAAATCGGAAGATGGACGTCCTTCTCACAGAGACGTCCAAATTGGTATAATCGAAACCCGATTTTGGACGTCTCCAACTGCAGCCCATCGCAAGGACGTCCAAATTTCAAGGGGTGGTGTCGGAGGAGTAGCGAAGGTGGTACTTGGGCATGCCTAACGGACATCTTTGACCCATAATCGAAAAAAGCAAGGATGTCCCTGAACGTTTTTACCCAGACTTTTTTTTTTTTCGAATAAGGTACAAAAAGGTGCCCGAAATGACCAGATGACCACCGGAGAGAATTGGGGATAACCTCACGTTACTCCCCCAGTGGTCACCAACCCCCTCCCACCGTCAAAAAAATCTTAAAAATATTTCGTGCCAGCCTCTATGCCAGCCTCAGATGTCATACTCAGGTCCATGACAGCGCATGCAGGTCCCAGGAGCAGTTTTAGTGGGTACTGCAGTGCACTTCAGACAGGCGGACCCAGGCCCACACGCCCCCTACCTGTCACATTTGTGGAGGAAACAGCGAGCTCTCCAAAACCCACCACAAACCCACTGTACCCATATATAGGTGCTCCCCTTCACCCGTAAGGGCTATGGTAGTGGTGTACAGTTGTGGGTAGTGGGTTTTGGGGGGCTCAGCATACAAGGTAAGGGAGCTATGTTCTTGGGAGTATATTATGAAGTCCACTGTAGTGCCCCCTAGGGTGCCCAGTTGGTGTCCTGGAATGTCAGAGGGACTAGTGCACTACAAATGCTGGCTCTGCCTACGTCCAAATGCTGGCTTGCATTTGGACGTTTTTGACATGGACGTCTTTGGTTTTGAAAATTGCCAAAAATCAGAAACGTCCAAATCCAAGGATGTCCAAATCTAGGGACGTCCAAATTTAAGGATTTGGACTTCTTTGATGGTATTTTTGAAACGAAAGATGGACGTCCGTCTTTTTTCGAAAATACAGTTTTCCCCGCCCCTGAATTTCAACGTTTTGCAAAGACGTCCAAATCGCAATTTGGACGTTTCTTTCAAAAATGCCACTGCATTGGACTTCAAAAATAAGCTGGATAATCTAGGGTCTGGTACCTCTGTCATAAGTTCAGTAGCTCCATGGCTGCTGAGATAGCTTTGCCAGGTTCTTCAAATATTTTACAAAACTGGACAATAACTTGGCCAGGTTGCTTAGTATAGGCTCATTCCTCTCCCAAATAGGGGAGGCCCAGGTGAGAACAAGACCATTAAGGAAGGACCTATCAGAAACAAAGTCTCTTGCTTGTAATTCAAATATGATTTAACATTGGTTCAAGAACCCCCAGTAGGTCTTTGGATTCCAATCAAATCGGGGAGGTGGGGCAAAGCGGATTCCCACGCCACTAGGGATGACAGCTGGTTCTATTTCTGCAACAGGAGGCGAGGCTGCTGCTAGAGTTACATCTGGCCTTTGGATATTGTCCATCCGATGGGTCAACGTTTGCACAGCCTTGGATAATTGTTGCAGCTTGAGCAGGTGACTCTGTTGAGGTCTTGGCTTTTGCAAGCTGTTGTGAACCTTGGTGGTGAGCCCTAGGACCACAGCTGGACACCCGGCCATGGCAGACAGGTCATTTCTGGAGTAGAAGGTGAGGAGGCAAGACATGAGCTTGGCACAGCAGGAAGCTAGGAGACAAGGCTGGAGCTGGCAAAGCAGGGACCAGGGACCAAGCAGGACTAGAAAGCAGAAACAGGAAACAAGTGGATTTGGCAAGCAGAAACCAGGAAGCAGGTGGACATGGCTATCAGGAACCAGGAGACAAGTGGACTTGGTAGCAGGAACCAGGAGACTAGCGGAACCAGTTGCAAAGGCACTTGAGGTGGGGCTGGGCTTGCCTAAAAGCACTCCGGCCCATGACATCACTCCACTGTGCCACTCCGTTGTCCTGGCACTATCCCTATAACTCCCTAGGTGGGCGTGCATTATAGCCAACATGGAAGGATGCTGTCCTCAAGCCACTCTATGAGTAAGTGTGGCGAGGTCAGGGCCGGAGTCACAGTCACTGCCTCGCTATGGCACTCTACATAGGGTTCCACAGGCCAGCTATAATATTATGTTATCATAATTTGTATAAAACGTTCCAGATGTATGCAGTGCAGTACATAACCCCATAATATACAATCTCTATTACTTTGTGCTTAGGAGCTAGTTAACACAGATATATACCAAGACTTTCAAATCTCTTTACACATGGGCTGAAAATGGGCCTGGGTTTCAGAATAACCAACATGTATCAATAAACAGTACAAATGTAACTGCTGTGTATGCAAAATATACCTCATGAATATGTATTATTAGTATTCTGGAAGCTAGACCTGCTGGTGTCTCTTGAGGATAATAATTTGAATCTGTTTATAGATACCCAAGCACATATGTGTGCAGATGCACACATATAAATATATACCTACATACAGACACTGAAATCAAGGTTTGCTAGTTAGGGAAATCTATTTTACAAACTTTGTGTGCTCATTGCTTACACAGAATTAAAAATGTGATAGGACATGCAGTTCATTTTTACCCATTGTAGACTTTGTATAGCTAGAGAATTATGTCCCCAGATGTGAAAGACAATATGGTTTTGCTGGTAATTTATTATGATCTGGATTTTCACAATTTAAAAGGGCAGCCAAACAAATTGGGAATTTTTTAATAAGCTGCAGTAAGCAGCTAGCACAGGTTTTACCATGCAATAGGCATTAGCATGGACCCACTTTACGTGGGTAGGGCAGGAACTAGGTATGACATAGGTATCTTAGAGGAGTGGCTGGTTGTGCAGCTAGCAAGCTTGCTGGTTGGTACCATACCCTAGCTGTCACAACTGCCTATAGCACGTCTGCAAGTTTCGCCACCTCAAGAGGAGGTAAGTGCACTCGTGCTATCAGCAGTTCATTAGCATGGCTGTTGACAGTGGAGATGTGGCAACACTTGTCCCTAACATGCAATTCTGCCCCCCCTCCCCCAACACTTCCATTCAGTCTCCAATTTCCCCAACACCCCCTGACATCTAATCCCCTCCCAGCACGCCCACCGATCTGATCTCCCACCCCTGGAACATCATGTCCATTCAATTCCCTGGCTCAAAACCCACCCCCTACTGTTCCAAACACCAATTCCTGCACCAAAATGCCACCTTTCCCCAGAGCTGCACACTCATCCACCACCCTCAATGGACCTGCCAAGGGATCTGTTGGTACAGCAATGGTCCTGGGACTATGCCAGGATGCAAAATGGCTGTCATGACCCTTACCATTAATCTCACAGTACTACCACTAGAAGGCATCATTCCATAAGGAAGTTTGGAACTTTGGGGGGGGGGGGTGAGCCAGGGAGGGTTGGATGGTGAAATGTCACAAAGGTAGAAGATCGCAGATTGAGAGGTGTTGGGGAGGGGAAATAGGGTATGTATATCTGGAAGAACTGAATGTTGGGGGGAGGGGACATGTGTCAGGATTGTACCACTGCAGCACTGTTGTACTTGTATTTATTTATTTTTGAGAGGGCTCATACTGCGCCACATGAAGTGGAAGCTGTGCAGGTGCTGTGTGGTATTGTGCTCAACACACGCCCTGCATTTACCGCATAGGCTTTGCACTTACCGTGCGTTAATTTGTGCAACTAATGCATGGTAAGTGCAAAAACTTAGGGGGTCTTTTACTAAAGCTTAGCTTGGGTTATCTTCAGCAGGGCCCAGAGGAATAAAATGGGCCCTGCTGCAGATAACTCGAGCTAAGCTTTAGTAAGAGCCCTATTATGTTCTGCTTTTGCTTCTGGAAACTTGCCTCTATTTTCACATCTATCATTTAATACTGTTTGGAAATAAGTAGCTGTTTATCCAAGTGGTCCACTTAGGTAAATACTAACCAGAGCCTGCAAGAATACTACATATTTGGGGCTTCTGTTTTTAGGTTTTAATGGATAAACACTGATAAAACACCCCTGAGGCAAAATAATTAATTAAACAGGTGTTCATTGGCTGAATACTTGAAAAACACTATTCCCCTATTACTCTCTGACCCCTCCCCTGGCTCATCTCATGAATTTCACTTCACTTTTGTGTCTGTCTTTTGTGTACTGGTGACACCAAAGTGACACAAACATATACCAGCAATGGCATCTACAGCAGAAAATCACAGATAAACACTGAGGGGTCGATATTCAAAGCAATTTAACCAGCCAGAAACAGCTCCAGGCCGGTTAAAGCACTTTTTCGGGGCTAACCAGTCATATTCAGCTATTTTGGGAGATTGCTGTTGGGGCAAGAGTCAGCAATTGACCGGTTAATTGGCAAAGGTAGCCACCACGTTATCACCAGCTCTGTATACCCAGAAATTAAATGCCAGAGCCTGGACACAGCCCGGCACTGAATCTCAGGGGATAATGTTGTCAGCAGTCAGCAAAATGCTGATCACTTTGGCCGAATATCGGGCCATGAGTTTTTTTTTAAATTCTCTCAAGGAACCTCTAATTGTCTGGAAAATAAAATTACAATTTATAAACACCTAAGAATAGAAGCTCTATACATATCAATGAACTGGATAGCCTGGATGTTCCCAAATGCTCAATGACCAAAAAAGTCTCCCTCAAGTACCAACATTAAAGAAATGTTAAATGAGAAGGAGGAAAAAGGATCTGAGAAACCAAATGTGTACTTGTTTTGCAAACATTCAATTGTCCAATTACAGGTTCCAAGTCTCAATCATTGATCCTAAAAAAAAAATCCAAAGATCAATGTAGCACTCAATACATTTTCTTAAATTTTATAAACTTTAAAAAAAATGTTTTAAATTATTTTAAAACCCTAAAACTAAAGGTCTCTCTTGAAATCAGCAATGTTGAGCTCAATTTTTAGCAGCGTTATACAAATAAATCTTTGACAGCCACACTTAGTTCAATTTTCCACAAATATTTCTCATTTACTTTTTTTTAATGTTGCATTTGTGGAAGACTCTTTTGGTTATTGATTAGTTTGCATCACAGTCTTCAAATATCCCTCACATAGCATGGGTATTGCTCCAAATGCTGCCATACCACTTTAAAGTTTCCATTGTTTAACTGCCTTCTTCAGAGCCAAGTCTGGGCTCTAAATGAATGCTGTTTCAGCAGTATTTGTGCAGAGTCAAGCCCCTCGATATTTAAAACCATATAACTGGCCAGGAATGGCTCCTCACTGGTTAAATGGCACTTAACCGGCTACCCTACAACATTCTGTGGGAGATCACCAGTTATCTTCTGCTGAATATTGCCGGTTAGCATTTAGGCCCTCAAAGGAAATAGCCCTGAGTACCTGAACAATAGGATGATCCTCTACACACCACCAAGGACATTAAGGTCCTCTCAAGGACTATCACTAACCACACCCTCTCCAAAAGACATTACATGGTATGATACCCGCAAGCAAGCCTTCTCTGGAGTAGACCCCACAATCTGGAATGCACTGCCTGAAAAGCTCCACTGGTTCCTGTTGTCACCTGGTATAAGGTACCCAACGATAAAAGAAAGGTGAAGACTCAAGATATACAAGAAAGCTGGAAGAGATAGCTAAGTTTCCACTATACATGTATATAGAGGACTGACACACAAAAGACTAACAAGAGGGACAAAAACAAAAACATATATTTAATACTTACCTGCTCCTTTGACGAAGAACTTGAAAAGTAAATAAAAATAAAGAATCAATTCTTACATATTAGAGGGATTTTAAAATGAAACTTTTGATGTTAAATGCATGTTTAAATATACATGTTTGCTTATTCTAAAATGATACTTATCTGATAGGTTTCTGTTTGTTCAGTACTGAAAGGGGTTGGTAGTCTGTGGAGGAACAAAGACACTGTCAAATATAGTAGAAATTTGTTGTTAAATTAATAGTTTTGAATAATTATTTAACTTTAAAGGTAAAACATCTGCCTAATCGAGTTATTTATTTTAGATTTATTCCCCTCCTATTTTAGAAATAGGAAGACGAGACTAGTGACAATATATTTGAACCTTTATCTACGTTTTGGTGGGGTATATCTGAGGTAACATTTGGGTACAGAAAGATATACTTACATCCTTGAAGGTGAGGTCACATTAAACACAAAAGAAACCCTACCTAAAACTCACTTACACACAACACACACATAAAAACAGAGACCAGGCATCACACTAACCTTACCCACACTCCAAAGAAGCAACATGTACATTACAAAAATTCTAATAGGGTCACTAACCATAACGTTACTAACGTGTGCAGAGGCCCTGACTCAAGGGAAAAGCAACAACATACCAATACTATGCAACCTGCGTCACCCAGCATGGTCAACCTATTAACAATCAGAACCCAATCAACAGGATGAAGCACTCCAAAAAAAGAAAACCACTCAATAGACAACCAAACACAACAGAGGACCATAAAGGAAACCAAGAAACACAGAGACCCAAGTAAATGTCAACTAACGAAAATATATTTCACCAACGCGACTATGTATCAATGCAGAAAATTTTTTATTCATCACCTATATCGTAATATATAAACCTAAAACACATAATATAGAAACTCACTCATCAATCACACAAAAACCATACTCATTCATCTCACATTCTTACACATACAGTCTGCATACTATATTTTTTTCTCTCTTATTCCTTATACAAAATAACATTTTCAAATTGCTATCATCCCAAACACCCCCACAAGCTGCCAATATCATAGAATCTATACATCAATGGTGCCCCTCTACCTTACTGAACCACAGATTACTACACAGTCTCTGCTCTCCGCATCTTATGCTTCTTTGTTCTTAAAACGTATCATTCTTTGTTGTTCATAAATGTCCATATATTTGCTGAATCTTCCCAAAAAACGTTTTTTGTAATCAGTTAATTCAGTTTGGCTTATTAGCCACTCCTTTCACATTCAATAGAATCTTATATACTTTTTAAGCAGCATGCGAGGTTGGGAACCCATCAGCTCACGCTTGTACTTCAATGGATCCTTTGACCCTCTTATTATGTACAAACTTCCACAAACACTTTCGATCCTTCATGACCCTACACGGTGCCGTGTTTCACTCTAACCAAGTGTCATCAGGGGTCTGTGTTACTGCTGCCGAGCACAATCAGGAATCTGTGTGATTAAAACATAAGTGTGGTAAAACCACATCCCCTCACGTATATATATATATATATATATATATATATATATATATATATATATATTGTAAACGGGACCGCTGCGCCAGTAGGGGGAGGTAGGGGGAGGAAGGAAGTCTCCTCAGGATTAATCCAAGCCCCACAATTGCCACCAGCAGATACTTTCAATATTCTTTTCTTTTTATTTTGTTTCCAAGTTACAAACAAAAGCTTCAGTCCAGCCCTGGTTAGGGCTGCCCCAGGCAGGGTAGTGCTGCCCCTCACCCAGCAATCCAAAGTCTCTGACCTTTCTTGAGGGCTGCAATAGTCCCCTTTGGAAATACTTCCCTTTTCACAGTACGTATCACAAGCAGTGCTGGCCTTTCAGCAAAATTGTTCCCTCCTGTCCAACCAGGGTTTCCAGCTCCCATAGTTCTTACACAACAACCAGGAGCAGCTGGGGAACCAGGCTTATAACTCTTCCAGTCCTCTGCCCTTCCCCCACAGCAAACAGTTCAAATCAAAACAGGCTTCTTCCTTCCAACAGGTTTTAAATCAAAACGTTTAAACACATAGCTTTCCCCCTTTAGGTGCTACCTTCCTCAGGGCTCTCCAGCTCCCATTCCATCCTCCTTCTGCTTCTTGCTCAGCAGCCTTAACCCCCTCCTCCACCTGCTTCTCACCCACCCTTCCCTCTACAGGTGGGAGGCATCATGTATTGATTACGGAGCCAGGGAACTGGGCTTCTTCCTTCTCCCTCCCTCTTGTGGTCAGAGTTGGTATATACCCATCTTGTCTATCCCTGGGGCTCCCTTTTCTGGGACGGGCAATGCATTCTGGGAGACGTAGTTCAAGATTTTGTTGTTTCATTTTGTACCTCTGGGCTGTAGCCTTGTCACAATATATATATATATATATATATATACACACACACACACACACACACACACACATCTTACACAGCATACTACTGATCAACTCAACTCCTCATTCACTTTCATCTCTCAAAATTAAACCTATTTACTGACGTTCACGGGTGGCTGGGACGGCCAACTGGAAAGTCCTGCTGCTGCAGGCACTCACAAAACAAACGCCAACACATGCACATAGCTGTGTGGTAGGAAAAACTCTCTTTAAAAATGGTGACCTATTAGAGCCCCACCCATTCAATTTCTTTGTTCAAACCATAGGGGCCCACAGTGTGCCACTGAAAGATCAAAACACTGTTCTTTCCTGATTAATATCTGTGGAACATTACCTCCCCTCGTTGCTGACACCACCTGCAATACCACAAATGGTAAATCTTGTACACAATGATTCAAGTGTTGCCAATGGGAGACCAGAGGTGCCTCCATCCGGAGCGACAGAATAATATTCAAATGTTCTGCTATCCGAACTTTAACCCTACGCGATATCTGGCCGATATACCACAGCCCTCAAGGGCAGGTAATCTCATACACACACCTCACTGTATTACAATTAGTCCTATTTCTTAATTGAATCATTCGTCCCTGTGTGTGAGGGATACACACCTCCGTGATCTGCAAAGCATATACACAATATACACATTGTCCACACCTAAAATGCTCTCTCTCGCCCTACCGCTCTACATATCAATTCAAATCTTTAATATGAGGCATTAACCCTTCCCCCAAATTATGCCCACGAGTAAAGGCATAGCAAGGAAGCTGTGAAAATTTGGGATGTATAGCTAAAGTTGACCAATGTTTTCTAATGATTCGAACTATTGAAGTGGAAACCTGTGTGTAAGGCAACACACAGGTTAAATGTGATGTAGCAGCTTGCGTACCGGGCGACTTATACCACTCTGGCTGGACATTAAAAGCTCTTTTGGCAGCTATACGTAAAATCTGAGATGAATACCCTCTCTGTTGAAAACGTACCAGCATCTGCTCTGCTTGATGCTGATACACTTTCCTGGAACTGCATAATCTCCGCACTCTTAACAATTGGCTACTAGGAATACTATTTTTTAAATTCACTGGATGGTGACTGCGATAGTGTAAAATAGAGTTATGATCAGTATGCTTATGAAAGATTCTGTACTAAATCCAGACTCAACATAAGAAATATGTATATCAAGAAAATTCACCTCAGACTCGCCTATAAGATGTTCAAACTGTATATTATTATCCTTATGATTAAGATAACCTAGAAAATCTTCTAGGTTAGCTCTCGAACCCTTCCATATTAGAAAAATATCGTCAATATACCTATACCATCCCACCACACCCTCAAAATATGTAGAGGGGTACACGTGAAGGCTTTCAAACTGTGCCATATAAAGGCAGGCCACCGTGGGGGCAACTGTACCTCCCATGGCGACCCCCTTTATCTGATGATATACCTGCTGTTCATACACAAAATAATTATTATAGATTACCAACTTAGCCATTTCCAACAATAAAAGTTTCTTACAAGCTGATAACGGTAAAGTGCTCAACACTTGATCCACCACTTCCACTGCACCTTGCTGTGGAAGGTTGGTGTACAAGGCTCTGACATCTAAAGTGACCAATGTCAATTGTTGGTTATCTCTTATCTGCACTTGCTATAAAAGTTGTAAAAGGTGTCCTGAATCTCTGACACAAGAGGGTATGTGCACAAGACTGGGTCTGAGATGAAAATTCACAAACTATGATAAAGGCTCAACAGCGAACCCCGGCTGGACACTATCGGCCGACCCGGTGGGTTCCTCAAAGTTCTGTGAACCTTTGGAGCAAATATATAGCAGGAGGTTTTGGAAACCGATTATATAAATATCTTAACTCTTGTCTCGATATAATACCCTCACTGTGCGCTGTTGTAAGTAACTGATACTTTGAAGACTCCAAAGGAAATTAAAAAGTCATGCGATAGGAGCAGAGCTGGTTTAACTATTACCCAAAACTAAGTAGTCACCTAGGATGGCAGCTTTTGAAGGGGTGGCAAAGATTAGCTCCATTAAAAGCAAAGCAATTGAACCTGACAAAAAGACAGCTGAAAGAACCATCAATGTGTACTTTTACCCACAGGGAGAGTGGGTAATTTTCAAATAGAAAAAAAAAAAAATCTAATTGGACACAATTTCAGCAAGCAACTTCCACCATAATAGCAATGATGAGCTGAATGTTTTTGAATTTCTAATCAAAGTATAAACGGTATCCCTTTTTTAAAAAAAAAATTTTTTCTTCTTTCTTCTTTTATCTATAATAAACTCAAAGCAGAGAAAAAGACCTCATCAGTCCTAGCTTGGCGTTACTGCGCTTAATGTGCTCTAATGCCAGCATTCTTTGGACTCCGTTGTAATCCTCGGTCTTAAAAAACTCTGCTCTTATATAGTAAGTAATGAATATTATAATCAATGATAGTCAATCGTGATCTTTCTTTCTTCTATATCAAATGTTAGAAACAATACTTAATGTTACTTAGCTTTTAATCTTGCCCTACGGGGCTCTCCGTTTCGCTATGTATAATAAGCTTCATCAGGGGGCCAAGCAACTTTTTGGCTAATCACGATATCTATAATCAAACAAAATGATACCATGTAAACCTTAATATAAATGATCATTCTTTAATATAAATATAAAATTACAAGCCATTAAACCACTAACCTTATAACATGGCGTCTCTGCTCCTATGACTCCGGTAGTGAAAAGCACTAACCGGAAGGAGCCTTTCTTATTTATACTCTCAATCAGATTAAAAAACAGTTTACCTTTTTCGCAATTTCTAAGATTCAAGAGAGTTTGTAAGAATCAGGACGACTTCAAAAGATGTGCTAAGAATTTTCAGAAAGATCTAAATCAACGTGGATATCCTAAACAAGTGGTTAAAACTGCATATAAAAGGGCTAAACACAATAATAGAGAGTTACTATTACGTAATTTACCACAACACAGATGGATAGCAGAGATATAAGTACCTTTGTTATTCAGTTTTTCAAAGGAGGAGATGGAATGAGGAATATATTAAACACAACTGGTCTATGATGCAATCACATCCAATTCTACATGACCAACAGATTAGAATTGCTTTCTCTAGGACTCGTAATCTGAAAGAGATTGTGAGTCCAACTAATTTACGGCTTAATTCAATATAACACACCGGGGAGACATATGAAATGTCAACAATGTAAAACTTGTAATATCACACAAGAAGTAACTGAGTTCAGAAATCCAGTAGATGGCAAAGTGTACCAATTACGGTCACAGACTGATTGTCAATCGACATTTGTTGTATACATCTTGGTTTGTCCCTGTCAAAAAATATATGTAGGAAAGACTAAACGTCGATTACATCAACGCATGACCGAACATCGTTCATGTATTAAATTGAACAAGATAGGAGCTCCGATTGTAGCACATTGTCAGGAGCAAGGACATACATTTGATTCTTTTAAATGTTTGGCGATAGACCATATTCCTAATAACATTCGAGGAGGTGATAGGGACAAAATGTTAATTAGAAGAGAACAAAAGTGGATCTATACATTACAAACCCTAGAAACCCAGAGGGCTAAATTCATTAATTGAATAGGCTGCCTTTCTTTGAGTTCCCTTGATTGAATACAATTCAGTTACAGCTCGATTTGGAGCTGATTACATCTGATTGAGAGTATAAATAAGAAAGGCTCCTTCCGGTTAGTGCTTTTCACTACCGGAGTCATAGGAGCAGAGACGCCATGTTATAAGGTTAGTGGTTTAATGGCTTGTAATTTTATATTTATATTAAAGAATGATCATTTATATTAAGGTTTACATGGTATCATTTTGTTTGATTATAGATATCGTGATTAGCCAAAAGTGCTTGGCCCCCCTGATGAAGCTTATTATACATAGAGAAACGGAGAGCCCGTAGGGCAAGATTAAAAGCTAAGTAACATTAAGTATTGTTTCTAACATTTGATATAGAAGAAAAAAAGATCACGATTGACTATCATTGATTATAATATTCATTACTTACTATATAAGAGCAGAGTTTTTTAAGACCGAGGATTACAACGGAGTCCAAAGAATGCTGGCATTAGAGCACATTAAGGCAGCTAGTAACACCAAGCTAGGACTGATGAGGTCTTTTTCTCTGCTTTGAGTTTATTATAGATAAAGAAGAAAGAAGAAAAATATTTTTTTTAAAAAAAGGGATACCGTTTATACTTTAATTTTCAAATAGGCCATTTATCTAGGTCAGGCTTGTCCATGTTCACTCCTCAAGGACTGTAAACAGATCAAGTTTTCAGGATATCCCTTATGAAAATGCATCATCTAAATAATGAGTACCCTTTATTTCAATCTAGTTTTTGATATCTAATCCATACAAAAGTAGCTACATTTATTATTTCTACAAAATCTTTATTTTACTTTTAACCCAAATATAATATTTTCATAGTACAGTTTTCTCCTAGCCTATAAACTTTTTCTCACATCATTCATACACAATCGCTCATGTTCACCACATTCTCTCAATTAAACTTTAATATCATTTCACTTTTCCTTTGAAGAGATAAGAACTGTTATCGGTTATTAAACCCGGTCACTACCTATTCTATAACACAGGGCACCTAACTCCCATGGCACATATCTCAAAAGGGGGGCTCATGTCTGAAAAACTGTGTGAGGAATTACAGAATACTGCCTAACCACGCCTAACCTGAGTGCCAGCATTTACAGCAGGTTTCAGCAGGAATAAGTCCAGTGCCCAAAAGTTAGGCGTAGGATCTGCACTAAATGCTATTCTGTGTAAGGAGTACACTCTTCAAAGAACAGCGCTTAGTGCCAGATTCTATATATGGCGCTTAAAAATCCAGAGAAAACATTTCTGCCTAAGCATAGTCTATAAAATTTGGGCATAGTATATAGAATACGCTTAGTTGATATCCCGGCGCCTAAAACTGCGCACCTACTACTACTACTACTATAAATCACTTTTATAGCACTACCAGTCATACGCAGCGCTTTACAATTGAACATGAAGAAGAAAGACAGTCCCCATAGGCGCCCCGTATAAGAGGCTAAGCCTCCCCAGCCCAATCTTGACGTTCCCCTGGCCTTGACGTTCCCCTGGCTGCTGCCCTCACAAAAGCAGGGCTTGCGCAGCAGCCAGGAGCTCTCCCACTGTCCCTCCTTCCTTCCTGCCCCCCTGCACGTAACCCCACCCCCAGCCCGGGCCCACCCAACATCCCCTCACAATTTGCCTGCCCTAGGTCCCTGACTCCCTGCAGCATTCTTGTGTTCACCCGTACCCGTCGCCATCAGCGCTGCCATTCATTCTCACAGGCAGCCTCGCTCCCACTCCCCTTTGCCGCGTCCACTCCTCCGGCTCTCTCTGATGCACTTCCTGTTAAATGACGGGGCAAAGGGGAGCGGGAACGGAGCTGCCTGTGAGAATGAATGGCAGCGCTGACGGCGACGGATACGAGTGAACACAAGAATGCTGCAGGGAGTCAGGGACCGAGGCAGCGCCGGCGGGGAAGACCAAGGCAGCATGCGCTGACAATTTTAGGGGACGTTTTAGAACATAGAGCTGATTCTCGGGTCCAACTACATTCATAGTAGACTTAGCATCATTAGCAAGGAATCATTGCTGGAAACAATAGGGCGCCCTGGTGGATTGATCAACCTTTTGTGGATCTTTGAGGGCAGATGTTTAAACTGGAGAAAGGATAGGGGCAGGCAGATACCTTGGACTGGATTTCTCACGAGATTACTGGTGTGGAGCGGTAGATTTGGGAGTCATCAGCGTAAAGGTGATACTGAAAGCCGTGTGATGAAATCAAAGTACCAAGGGAGGAAGTATAGATGGAGAAAAGGAGAGGTCCTAGAACAGATCCTTGAGGTATACCCCACTGACAGCGGGATAGAGGAAGAGGAGGAACCACCAGAGTATACACTAAAAGTACGCTGTGAGAGATAAGAAGAGAACCAGGAGAGAGCAGAATTCCGAAATCCAAGTGAGGACAGCGTGTCAAGGAATAGGGCTGTGATCAACAGTATCAAAGGCAGCAGAAAGATCGAGAAGGAGGAGAATAGAGTAGAGCCCTTTGGATTTAGCCAGGAATAGATCATTGGAGACTTTAGTAAGTGCTGTTTCAGTTGAATGAAGGGGACGAAATGAAAATGTGGCATAAACACCTGCATGTAAAATTTTGTGGACTAGACCATATTCTATAACAATGTGCGTAAATTTGAGAATGCCCATGAAACACCCATTTCCCTGCCCATGAGCATGGCTCCTTTGAACTGTGCTTTAGAATTTAGGCGAAGTTCATTACAGAATACACTTAGCAAGTTCTGCACGTAAATTCTAATTATTGCCAATTAGTGCTCATTATTGCTTGTTAAGTGCTTTTAAAAACACTCATTGGCTTGTTAAGCCAATTAGGTTATGCACGTTGTTATAGAATATGCTTAGATTTCAGTGCGGAACGCTAGGCACAATATAGAATCCGACGCTTAATGCTGAAGTATTTTGGCACCTAAATTGATATGAATATTCTGAATAAACTGTTTTTTGAGATTATCTCCCTATTGGTTTGCGCATTTGTCAGCTTCTACTTTTGCTGTTTTGCTTTGACTTTCCGTGGAGGCTCCTCCTGTCTTCTTGGATTTGCACCTAAATTTTCACACCATTTATTGAATTCCCTCCATGGTGTACAAAGGATGGCTGGTACAGAATAAGGGTAAAAGTGCAAGCGCTTTTGAGTATAATACAGGAGGAAGGAAAGTCCTGTACAATGAAATATTATTAAATATAAAGGCCACCCCACCTACCTCTTCGAGGCATAGAAACAAAGGAAAAGCATGGGGACACACTTGATAGAGGAGGGAGGCCTCTCGCTTCCCTGTCCAGATTTTAGTTGTATAGAAAATCAACGTGGAGATCATCGATCAGAGCTCAAAGGAAAGGATGTGCATTCATAATCAGAACCTGGGCCCAAAGTGTGAAAAACGGAAGGAAGCTAAAAAAAATCTTTTTTTACAGAGAACTACCTTGGGTAATCCAATTAGAAAAAAATACAAAACTCCTTTGTAACTTTCTGTTTTTCAGTGCCAAATATCCTCTTCCCAGAAAGACCAAGAATGTTCATTATCCACACCTGATTTTTTTGCTAGTTGTATATAGTTACCTAAGTTGATTTCCACCTTATATGTTCAGTTTATGATACTCATTAAGTGCTGGCACTAGATTTTTTTCTTCCATATGTTTAATCTGCCCTTTTAAACCTTGTGTTCAGATACATTGCTGATGGTTTAAGTAAAGATTATTCTGATATATTACTGTGCGATCACTGACAAAAAAACATGGGCCCTGGGAGCAAAGGAGAGGGTGAGTTCTGGATGATGGGGGAATTAATCCTCTGATTGAAGGTCTCTCAGTATCGGCTGGTCCCATTCCCAGAACTCTGAATGCAGGCCTGTGGCTTTAGATAGAAGGAAGTGTCAGCTGCCTGAAAGTGTAACATCCTGTCCCCTTTGCAGGGTGCTTCAAATAAGAGGAGAGGACCCAGGCAACATAAAATATGGCAACATAAAATACAGTGTCAATAGCAGTAACTAGCCGAGTTATTAAATATATATAATGACTGACAGAAAATGGCCTAATAGTGAAATAAACTTTCTTAAAGATATATTAGATCAAATTTGTATTCTAAAGCAATGTTCAGACATCACAGTGAATGTTTTGTTTTTAAACATCGGTTGTGGCAGTCAAAAAATAGCCAACTATTTACTGGATAGTGGCCATCGATGAATATCCAGATATGGCAGTCAATGCTGAAACATATCCAGATAGTGTTCAATGCACTCCCAGATAACATAAGGGTAATTTAGGAACAGTGTTTTGTTTGTCCTAAGTTATCAGAATAATTTTCTTGGATAATGGACTGAATATTGCCACTATCCGGATAAATTCCTGGACCGCCCTGGATATGCTTACACTGGTACTATCCACATAGGACTATAAATGGCATCAAAAAAAGAGTGCTTAACGCTGTTCTATAAACTACGCTATCACAAAAGAGAGGGTAATACAGCATACAAGCATACAATATAAACAAGAAAAACCAACACTGGGCCTTCAAGAAAGAGACAATGGCAGTCCTTTATTGTGAAAAGACCCGACACGGGCCGTGTTTCGCATACAAGCGCCTGCCTCAGGGGTCAAAGTGTGGTCTTCACAATATATGAGCAGGAATGTTCAGTCTGAGTAAATTGCCAGCCACCACTGAACGTTTGTTCAATCCTACCAGACTCTTGTTTGTGTGAAAACTGCCAAAACTACGCTTACAGTTAGGGGCAGATTATAGAACAGCACTTAGCGCCAGAAACTGAAACTACATTTAGGCGTGACCATTTATGCCAATGAAAACCTGATGTAAATCCCCATGCGTAAATTAGGCACAGATCCTGCTTATTCTATAACAACTTGCATAAATTTAGGCACGCCCCCAACCTGCCCATGGCCATGCCTCCTTTTCACGTGAGGCACTAGAAGTTATATGCACCTCTATAGAATATGCCTAAAAAGATTCGCACGTAAATTCTAATTATTGACAGTGCCAATAATTGCTTGTTATTGCCCAATTATTGGTACTGATTGGCTTGTTAATCAATTAATGTATGTGAAAATTGGATGCACATCCAAATTTGTGCTTGCAACTCAAAACGTCACATATAGAATCTAGGAGACAGAGGGCAATTTTGAGGGGCATAATCGAATGGGGACGACCATCTCTAAGGGCGTCCATCTCTAAGGATGTTCCGCCGAAGGGGCGGGGAAACTCGTATTATCAAAACAAGATGGACGTCCCCCTCAGATGCCAGGACACCAATTGGGCACCCTAGGGGGCACTGCAGTGGACTTCACAAATTGCTCCCAGGTGCATAGCTCCCTTACCTTGGGTGCTGAGCCCCCTAAAACCCACTCCCCACAACTGTACAGCACTACCATAGCCCTTAGAGATGAAGGGGGGCACCTACATGTGGGTACAGTGGGTTTTGGAGAGCTCACATTTACCACCACAAGTGTAACAGGTAGGGGGGATGGGTCTGGGTCCACCTGCCTGAAGTGCACTGCACCCATTAAAAACTGCTCCAGGGACCTAAATATTGCTGTGATGGAGCTGGGTATGACATTTGAGGCTGGTATAGAGGCTGGAAAAAATGTTTTTTCATATTTTGTTTTGGGTGGGAGGGGGTTGGTGACAGGGCCGTGCTGATGCAGTAAGCGAGGTAAGCGCCGCAGGGGGGCGCTTGCCTTCGAGGGGCGCCACTGCCCTGCCATGCTTGCCTTCGAGAGGCGCCACTGCCCTGCCGTCCGTCTGCTCACTTGCAAAATCTTTCACCTGAACTTGTGATTCTCCTATCTCCGCTGCCCTCCCCTTTTCATGCAAAAGAGCAGTATTAATTGAGGCAGGCATGCTCTTCAAGTTATGTGAGAATATAACCAGATTGCTATTTATGCTTCAGTTTGGGGCTAGCTCCTCAGTCAGGGTGAGTTTCAGAGCTTGAAACAGCATTCAAATTAAAGAGAACCTGAAATTTTAAAAGTGCTAAAAATAAGTTTTAAAAGTATTTGCCTTAAATCTAATTGCAGAATTCAGGTGCTGGGAGTCTGTACTTGGTTGTCATATGCTCAGATTTGTTTAAATCATATGCAAATTAGTCCGGTGTTTTTCACTAAACATTCCCATGAGTGTCTGTATGTTAATCTGCATTCAAATAGAGCTCTCTGATTGGATGATCAGCTTCTGTTAAGAAATCTGCCCAGGAAGTGAACAGAGTGAGAGCTGTCCTTTGCCAAGAGAGACATCCAGCTGTGACTTCCTGTGTTTGTGACTGAAGTTATAAAAGAGTGCCTGATTGTGGTAAATGAGAAAATATAAGTGAAAAGAGATTGGTGGCGATTGAAGTTTCTCTAGTGAGAAAAGGATCTGAATATTCAGGATTACTTGAAGTTTATGAAGAATAGAAAAGGGTGAATTTCAGTTTAAGAGTGTTTAAATCCTATAAGCTATATAAAGGCTAGGTAGATTTAAGTGACTGTAAGCAAGGAAACCTTAATATTTGATCTGAAATAAATATTTGATCTGAGATAGTTGATCAGAGATAAATGTTTGATCTGAATTATATCCTTTGGTGCAAAGGAGATTAGAATGCAATAGAGTATTTTTTTCTGTTTACCAGTACAGTCAAATAATTCCATTCCACTTAAATAATTTTTTGTTATATATATGAGGGAGTAGTATCTGATTTATTGTAAATCAAATTGATTCCATTCACAGGAATTCATATTCACCTTCATGCATTCATCCGATATTATCTTTTAAGGATGAAGTTTTATTTTATGTTCACTCTGTCTCTTGTGAGCTGAGCACAGTTAGTTTCCTCGGCTGGCATGACTACATATTAGAGGTATCTTGATACTGTGTGAAGTTTTACCACAGACGGGTGACATATATAAAACATTCTCCTTGGATAGGATGTGATATGTGAAAATACATTTTGCTTTAATGAAATTGCTAAACTTTAGAGTCAGAGACTTATCAATGAGGGATACATACAGTGCTATTTTTTCCTGAGGTCCGGCTTACTTGCCTGCTCCCTTCTGTTCCTGCTCTGCTGGACGGGGGGGGGGGGGGGGGGGGGGGGGGGGGCGCCAACCGAAAGTCTGCAGGGGGGCACCAGAGACCCTAGGCACGGCCCTGGTTGGTGACCACTGGGGGAGTAAGGGGAGATGATCCCCGATTCCCTCCAGTGGTTATCTGGTCAGTTCAGGCACCTTTTCGAGGCTTGGTCGTGAAAAAAAAAGGGACCAAGTAAAGTCGACCAAATGCTCATCAGGGACACCCTTCTTTTTTTCCATTATCGGCCGAGGACGCCCATCTCTTAACCACGCCCCCACTGTCCCTCCTTCGGTACACTGCCGACATGCCCCCGGGAACTTTGGTCGTCCACGCAACAGAAAGCAGTTGAGGATGCCCAAAATCGGCTTTCGATTATGCCAATTTGGGCGACCCTGAGAGAAGGACGCCCATCTCCTGATTTGTGTCAGAAGATGGGTGTCCTTCCCTTTCGAAAATAAAAATGTTTATAATCTAGGTGCCCACATTAAAAAAATGTATTTATGCTTTTATCAATACAATCAAGTATACAATTATCCATAAACTTGAATAAATTAGAAAACTACAATAAAGCAATATAAATCATAACTAAGGAAAAAAATCTCAATGCATGTAAATTTAGTAACGCCCACGGAATGCCCATATCCCTGCCCATAGCCATGCATGCCCCTTTTGAATTGCGCACATTAGAATTTAGGCACAGTTCATTACAGAATACACTTAGTGAGTTGTGCGCATAAATTCTAATTGCTAATTAGTGCTCATTATTGCTTGTTAAGTGCTGTTATCAATGCTGATTAGCTTGTTAAGCTAATTAAGTTACGTATGTTGTTATAAAAATTTGTCTGGATATTGGCATGGATCTCTAGGCACGATATATAGAATCAAGGGGGAATAATGTGTACAGCTCTGTGTATATCTAGTAGCACTATAGAAATGATAAGTAGTAATAGCAGTGGGTGACCACTCTTACACCAAGCTATTCTGAAAAAAGAATTACTAAACATATGGATAGACATGACATAAGGAGGCACAGACAGCATGGATTTGGCCAATCTGTTAATTTTTTTGAAAGCATGAATATACTTGTGGGTAAGTGAGCCAGTTGATGTGGCGGGGCATTTTAGAAATGATGTTCAACTCAGAATCTGGACGTTCAAGTCAGAACTTTACAAATGGACGCCCATCTCACATGTATGTTAGAAGAGGATACAGCCTGTTCTAAAATACATGTGAGACGGACGATCACATACTGGAAACATCCAGCATGAACATCCATTTTACAAACTGAAACGCCTAAATTATGAACAGGGAAGACAAGGGACAGGGATGCCTGTGTGGCAGCTTAGGAACACCCATCTTATAAAATGGCCACACAGACATCAGAGCAGAGGGGTAAGCCTGATGGCTAGAGGAGTGGGGCTGAGAATCAGGTGACCCAGGTTCAAATCCTAGTTCAGTTGTTTGTGATTTTTGTTTTAATTGTGAGACCTCCAGAAACAGAAAATACCTACTCTACACCACTTCAATAGTCTGCAGGTTTGCAGATATCTTATATATTCAGGTACAGTAGTTATATTTCTGTTCCTGGAGGGCTCACAGTTAAAAAAAAAAAAAAACTAAAGTGGGATTTGAAACTGGATCCCTTGGATCTCAGTCCACTGCACTAACCATTAAGCTACTCCTCAGCACTGCATGCTGCTCTGTTAAAAATGTCCATAATACCTGAAGCTGTCATAGAGCCTGGTATCCCTTGCCTGTTTCACATTCAGAGGAGAGGGAGGGGGACAGCAACCACTGGAGGACTGAGGTGCAGGGCCACCAAGAAACTGAACCACGCTGCCCCCCCCAAAAAAATGTCATCCACTGCCACTCCCCTCCCCTCCGATCGCTGCTGCTGCCGCAACACAGGATTGATGTACTTTGGCTGGCAGGGATCCCGAGTGCTGACTGCCTGCGGCTGCTTTTCCTCTCAGGGCATGTTCGGTTTCAAAACCGAGCATGCGCCTCAGAGGAAAAGCAGCCATTCAGCAATGAGCAGGAGAGCAGCACTGTTGGAAGCTCCAGGTCCTCCCCAGCCTCCAAAGGGGGGCCCGGGGCCCAGGGGCGTATCTGCATGGGGCCACAGGGGCCTGGCCCCCCGCAGATTTCGCCCTGGCCCCCCTCCCCGCCGTCAACCCTCCCCAGGGTCTCTCTCTCTCTCTCTCTCTCTCTCATGCTCCTGACGGGATCCGAGTGATTGCATCCTGACAGGAGCAAGAGAAAGAAAACTCCAGCCCCGGCAGGGGCGTATCTGGAATCCGGCGGTAGGGGGGGCCAGAGCCAGAGAGAGGGGGCACATTTTTGCAGCGTACAACGTGCTGTGACGTCAGACTCCGAACTGGATTCAATGAATCAGCAGCGTTACTTACAGCTTGGCCACGGAGGAGTCAGAGGAAGACGAAATATGAAGACTGCGGGTCGGACCTCGGCTGGCGGGGTTTGGGGCCTCCCGCCAGCAAAGGTAAGCAGTGGGGGAGGGTTGACGGTGGGGGGGTGGAGAGTGGCGGCGGCGGCGGCGGCGGCGGGGGGGCGGGAGGGAGGCAAAATGTGCCCCCTCTCTCTGTTCTGGCCCCCCCCTACCACCGGATTCCAGATACGCCCCTGCCGGGGCTGGAGTTTTCTTTCTCTTGCTCCTGTCAGGACGCAATCACTCGGATCCCATCAGGAGCATAAGAGAGAGAGAGAGAGAGACCCCGGCGCCGGGTCCCCCTTGCAGGCCCGGGCGTGGGGAACTTTGCCCCCCTGCTTCCCTTCTCGGCAGCCCTTTTGAGGTGTCATGCCTTAATCTTTAATTCCTCCAATGGACAGCTGCTCAATCAAAGCACCTTTCTGTAAACTGGATGTGATAAGAACCAGGTCTAAATAACATTGTCCATTTTTTGAGACAAAAGACACCCTTTCCCCTTCTGTGATCGGAGTTGGATATCCATATTTAGGGCCCTCTCCAGCCCCACCCAATACACACCCAAACCATGTCCCCTTGCCGTATGAACATACTGCATGTCCTGTCCTTGTTAAATTGGGATTTGGAGGATGTCCATGCAATATGAACGTCTAAATGCCAGTTTTCAGACGCCCAAAACAAGAATAGAGCTTCTAAAATAGCCACCATGGTATGTCTGGATTTTCAGGAAGCTTTTGACAAAGTCTCTCTGGAGAGACTATATCAGGGGAAGCTGGCAAGCATCCAGATATGTTTTTTGCTGGAAATACGGAAAATAATAATTATGGGTAAAGTCAGTATTATCACATAGATGAAATCCATTCACCAATCAAGTGAAAAAAAAGCTTTTAACTATAATAAAGTCTTTTGACTATGTTAAATAGACTTAAAGCACATGGGTAGAGCAGTTTCACTAAAATCTGTGACCCTTCCTAAGATACTCTATAAGCTGCAAATGTTGCCATGGGGGAATATTACATGAATTGCCCCATTCCACGTTAACACAAAGGTTGCACACATTAAACATGCTAGCCTTGAGTTGATGTTTAATGCAGCCGCATTGCAGCAGTTAATGCTCACTATTTCTTGCATTAATTGCTTACCACATTTTAGTAAAAGAGCTCCTAGCTGTCTTTGAGGGAATGCCTGACAAAAGAGAAACATTTTAAGAAGACACCATTCCAAAGAATTGGAGCAAGCACGATAACACCTGAGTTCTGTTTGGTGAGGGTCAAGACCAGTAGTAGTTTCTCACTTTCTTACTTTATGGGGTCCTTTTACTAAGGTGCGCTGAAAATGGCCTGTGGTAGTGTAGACGTGTGTTTTGGGCATGCACAGAATCATTTTTCAGCACACCTGCAAAAAATGCCTTTTTAAAATTTTTGCTGTTCAGCAAAATGAAAATTCCCGCGTGTCAATTTTGGGTCTGAGATCTTACCGCCAGCCATTGACCTAGTGGTAAAGTCTCATGCGGTAACGAGGCAGTAATGACCTATGCGTATCAAATGCCACTTGGTATGTGCCCAAATAAGCGCGTCCAAAAATAATTTTTTTTTTCAGACGCGCATATCGGATGCGTGCCAAAAATGAAATTACTGCAAGAGCGACGTAGTAGCTGGGTGATAACTTCATTTTGGGTGTGCGTAGACGCTTACGCATCTTAGTTAAAGGGCCCCTCTATTTCTTACATTGTATGGTGTAAACCACTTTGATGTATATATGAGGAGCAGTTGAGGAGTAGCCTACTAGTTAAGGCAATGGGCCAGTGCTGTACCGAGGGCAGGGTGGTGGGAGAGGTCCGCCCCGGGTGCACGCCGCTGGAGGGGTGCAGAAAGCAGCTGTGCGGCTGTTGGCTCTGCTGGTTCCCTGCTCCCTCTGCCCTGGAACAGGTTACTTCCTGTTCCGGGCAAGAGACAGCAGGGAATCAGTGGAGCTGACAGCCACGTGGCTGCTCCCCAGCAGGTAAGAATGCACCCGGGGGGGGGGGGGGGCTTGGGTGATACGCTGGAGGGGTGTGTTGATGCGCGGGGGGTGTTGTGCTGCACCCATGGGGGGGGGGGGGGACAGATGCCACTGCACCTGGGGGGCTGTGCAGTGGCAATCCGCCCCGGGTGGTAGCAGACCAAGGATCGTCACTGCAATGGGCTTCGATCTTGGTGAACTGTGTTCAGTTCTCACTGCAGCTCCTTGTGACTCTGGGCAAATCACTTAACCCTCCATTGCCCCAGGTACAAAATAAGTACCTATGCATAATATGTAAACCACGTTGACTGTAAAACAGTATATCAAGTCCCATCCCCTTTCCCTTTATATCAAGTATGTAGTAAATAATAAAAAAAATAAACAACCCAGTCTATTTATCCAGTGAGAAGGGAGATCTAAAAGGTTTTGCTAGGAAGAGTGAAGCAACCATAATGGTAAATAGGATATTAGAAGGGTAGAGAGAAATAGAAAGAGACTAATAAACCTGAAAAGAAATAATCAAAATCTTAAATGGAATTTGATGGGTAATTGGAAGTCAATGTTCCATTTGTAGTAAAGAATGACACGCTCAAACTTTTTCTTTCCTAGGAGTAATTTAACATGAATTCTGAATTAATTGGAGATATCTTAGTTTGGTTGAAGGGAGCCCCTAATACAGAGAAATGCAAAAAATCAATTTTGCTATAAGACGAGCCAAGACCAAAATACATGAAAAAGAAGATATAAGATAGAATGAAAAGATCGTATGCATTTCAATGAGGAAAACCCCCCAGACTTCTGAATGGTAGATGAGATTTGTGGAAGAAAACTAGAATCGTTACCTACCCTGATTCCCAAAATCTTGAAGTAGTCTTTTAAAGGGACTTGAGAAAGGGGATACGGGGGAGGGGGAGGGATGAAGAGCACCATGAGAAAAATATGGCTTGGATTTCTCTATAACTTTAACTCATTTAGAATAAACCAGCCTGAAATTGTATGCAATTTAGATGAGATAGTATCTAGAGAAACAGGAAAGAAAGAATCAAGAGCACAGTTGAATATTGTCAGCAGAATTTAAAACAGTAAAGCCTAAAGAATGGGCAAGGGGTACATGATAAATATTGAAAAACATAGAGCCTAAGATGGAAAACTTGGGAAACACTAGAGGATAGTGGTATGGGAGAAGACAACTTCTGGGACCACAAAACTCTGAATATTCTATTTTTGAGGTTGGATCTAAACCAAAACAACATATAAGTACATATATAAGTACATAAGTATTGCCATACTGGGAAAGACCAAAGGTCCATCAAGCCCAGCATCCTGTTTCCAACAGTGGCCAATGCAGGTCACAAATACCTGGCAAGATCCCAAAAAAGTACATGCCAGAAATATGAAGATCAGAAAGATGCTGTCAAAGAATTGTGTGATTGACTAGATGGGATGTAGCAGATGAGTCAAGGGAGATGAGCAGGACATCTTTTCCTGAATAAAGATATACTGTGATAAAATCCACAAGTCTGAGTAAGGTACACTCTGTGGAATAGTGTGCACAGAACCTGTTTGTCTAAGAGAAGGATATTAGATTTTCAAGAAAATCAGTTTGTTGGGTGGCGACCAATTTTTCAGTGATCTTCACCACAAATGGCAGATTGGAAATTGGTCTGTAATTAGAGATGGAGGACAAATCATATTTAGGGTCTTTCAGGAAAGAATGGGTGATTAGCAGTTATCTGCTAAATAACCATTAATAAGACTGGAAGAAATAATGGAGGGAAGATGCATCAAAAGGGGGTCAAGGGTCTGTTAAAGGAAATATGCATGCAAAGGATCAATGATGGAGGAGACGGATGTCATAGAGGCTATGGGGTTTCATTGGGTTAGTTTAGTGAGGGGATTAAAATTGGTAAAACAGCTGCAGGAAGTAGATGGGGGACTGGTTGGGAGAGTTAAAGAAATAAAGGTTGTAGACAGAAGAACGGAAGAAGTATTGACAAATGGAAAAGTAACGCACAACTTGGTGATTTCTCAATGAAACTAATAGTGAAATTGACATTTTATACTGTAAAGTGCTGCTTACTGATACTCAAAGGATGATCACAGAGGTCGGTTATTCATTGCTATGGAGACCTTAATTTGTAGTGGAGGGCTGTAAAGTATGTCAGGGTATAAGAGGATATCCTATCTGTGAGAAAATTTGTGCAACATAAAAGACATCCTATAACAAAACAAGTTGCTTCAAAACACTATGGAAACTGAGAAGAATCAGAGACTATTTCCCCAGACAGTCATTCCCTCTATAGTACAGATGCTGATATTGTCCCAACTAGACTAGTGTATGAAGTATATGTAGGCTGCAAAGAAAACCTTCTGTGGTCGTTGCAGATCGTCCAAAACACAGCAACAAGATTGATATTCAAAAAGACGAAATATGATAGAGCAACCCCAATACTCATAATGCTACATTAGCTCCCGATCAAGGCCAGACTATTCTTCAAAACCAGCACAATCATTTTCAAAATACTGTTTGGCATGTCACTGGACATGCCAAACTGGGGAGGAGTCGGCTATCTTGGTACATGTGGGTACCAATGACATAGGAAAATCTGGGAGAGAGGTTCTGGAAGCCAAATTTAGACTCTTAGGTAGAAACATCAAATCCAGAACCTCTAGGGTAGCATTTTGTGAAATGCTACCCATTCCACGCACAGGGCCCAAGAGATAGGCAGAGCTCCAGAGTCTCAATGCGTGGATGAGACGATGGTACAGGGAGGAGGGTTTTAGATTTGTTAGGAACTGGGCAATATTCTGGGGAAGGGAGAGCCTATTCCAAAAGAATGGGCTCCACCTTAACCAGGGTGGAACCAGGCTGCTGGCATCGGCATTTTAAAAGGAGATAGAGCAGCTTTTAAACTAGAAACTGGGGGAAGGCCAACAGTCGCTCAAAAGCGCATGGTTCGGGATAAGGTATCGTTCAAAGATATCACCAAAACAGGGAAGATAGGGTATTCTGATAGTGAGGTTGCAAAAGAGACCATAGTAGATCAGGTGTCCTTAAATAATAAAAAAAATCAGACAAAAGACTGCAAATTAATACTGTCAAGTACTGAGCATGATGTAAATAGGAACAACAAACATAGTTTGAAATGTCTATATGCGAATGCCAGGAGCCTAAGAAATAAGATGGGAGAGTTAGAATATATTGCACTAAATGAAAAATTAAATATAATAGGCATCTCTGAGACCTGGTGGAAGGAATATAACCAGTGGGACATCGTCATACTAGGGTACAAATTATATCATAGTGATAGGGTGGATCGAATTGGTGGAGGGGTAGCATTGTATATTAACGAGAGCCTTGAATCAAATAGATTGAAAATTCTGCAGGAAACAAAACACTTCTTGGAATCACTATGGATTGAAATTCCATGTGTAAAGGGGAAAACGATAGTGATAGGAGTGCATTATCGTCTGCCTGGCCAGGAAGAACAGACTGATGTAAAAATGTTAAAGGAAATTAGGGACGCAAACAAACAGGGCAACACAATAATAATGAGAGATTTCAATTACCCCGATATTGACTAGGTAAATGTAACATCAGGGCATGCTAGGGAGGTAAAATTCCTTGACAAAATCAAGGACTGCTTTATGGGAGAAGGAACAATTCTAGACCTAGTCCTTAGTGGAGCACATGATCTGGTGCGGGAGGTAATGGTGCTGGGGCCACTTGATAACAGTGATCATAATATGATCAAATTTGATATTAGCTTTGAAGTAAGTATACACAGGAAATCCAGTACGTTAGCATTTAACTTTAAAAAAGAAGACTATGATAAAATGAGAAGAACGGTGAAAAAAAAACTTAGAGGAGCGGCTTCGAGGGTCAAAAATTTACATCAAGTATGGATGCTGTTCAAAAACACCACCCTGGAAGCCCAGGCCAAATATATTCCGCTTATTAAAAAAGGAGCACAGAAGACCAAATGACAGCCGGCATGGTTAAAATGTGAGGTGAAGGAAGCTATTAGAGCTAAAAGAAAATCCTTCAGAAAATGGAAGAAGGAACCAACTGAAAATAATAAGAAACAGCATAAGGAATGTCAAGTCAAATGCAAAGCATTGATAAGGAAAGCTAAGAGGGACTTCGAAAAAAAGATTGTTTTGGAGGCCAAAGCACATAGTAAAATTTTTTTAGGTATATGAAAAGCAGGAAGCCGGCAAAAGAATCGGTTGGACCACTAGATGATCGAGGGGTAAAAGAGGCGATCAGGGAAGACAAAGCCGTAGCAGAGAGATTAAATGAATTCTTTGCTTCAGTCTTCAACGAGGATGATTTGGGTGGGATACCAGTGCCAGAAATGGTATTCGAAGCTGACGAGTCAGAGAAACTTAATAAATTCTCTGTAAACCTGGAGGATGTAATGGGGCAGTTCTACAAAGTGAAGAGTAGCAAATCTCCTGGATCAGGTGGTATTCATCCCAGAGTACTGAGAGAACTAAAAAATGAACTTGCGGAGTTATTGTTAGTAATATGGAATTTATCATTAAAATCAAGCGTGGTACCGGAAGATTGGAGGATGGCCAATGTAACACCGATTTTTTTTAATGGTTTCAGAGGAGATCCGGGAAATTATAGACCAGTGAGTCTGACGTCAGTGCCAGGCAAAATGGTAGAGACTATTAGAAAGAACAAAATTACAGAGCATATTCAAAAGCATGGATTAATGAGACAAAGACAGCATGGATTTAGTGAAGAGAAATCTTGCCTCACCAATCTACTACATTTCTTTGAAGGGGTGAACAAACATGTGGATAAAGGCCAGTTGATATTGTGTATCTGGATTTTCAGAAGGCGTTTGACAAAGTACCTCATGAAAGACTCCAGAGGAAATTGGAGAGTCATAGGATAGGAGGTAGTGTTCTATTGTGGATTAAAAACTGGTTGAAAGATAGAAAACAGAGAGTAGGGTTAAATGGTCAGTATTCTCAATGGAGAAGGGTAGTTAGTGGGGTTCCCCAGGGGTCTGTGCTGGGACCGCTACTTTTTAACATATTTATAGATGACCTATAGATGGGAGTTACTAGTGAGGTAATTAAATTTGCTGATGACACAAAGTTATTCAAAGTCATTAAATCGCGGGAGGATTGTGAAAAATTACAAGAGGAACTTACGAGACTGGGAGACTGGGCGTCTAAATGGCAGATGACTTTTAATGTGAGCAAGTGCAACTTGATGCATGAGGGAAAGAGGAACCCGAATTATAGCTACGTCATGCAAGGTTCCACGTTAGGAGCCACAGACCAAGAAAGGGATCTAGGTGTTGTCATTGATGATACATTGAAACCTTCTGCTCAGTGTGCTGCTGCAGCTAAGAAAGCAAATAGAATTTTAGGTATTATTAGGAAAGGAATGGAAAACAAAAATGAGGATGTTATAATGCATTTGTTTCGCACCATGGTGGAACTGCACCTCGAATATTGTGTTCAATTCTGGTCACCATATCTAAAAAAAGATATAGTAGAATTAGAATGGTGCAGAGAAGGGCAACGAAAATGATAAAGGGGATGGGACGACTTCCCTATGAGGAAAGGCTAAAGTGGCTAGGGCTCTTCAGCTTGGAGAAAAAGCGGCTGAGGGGAGATATGATAGAGGTCTATAAAATAATGAGTGGAGTGGAATGGGTAGATGTGAAGCATCTGTTTACGCTTTCCAAAAATACTAGGACTAGGGGGCATGCGATGAAGCTACAATGTAGTAAATTTAAAACAAATAGGAGAAAAATTTTCTTCACTCAACATGTAATTAAACTCTGGAATTCGTTGCCAGAGAATGTGGTAAAGGTTAGTTTAGCGGAGTTTAAAAAAGGTTTGGACGGCTTCCTAAAGAAAAAGTACATAGACCATTATTAAATGGACTTGGGGGAAAATCCACTATTTCAGGGATAAGCAGTATAGAATGTTTTGTACTTTTTGGGGATCTTGCCAGGTATTTGTGACCTGGATTAGCCTCTGTTGGAAACAGGATGCTGGGCTTGATGGAACCTTGGTCTTTCCAAGTATGGCAATACTTATGTTCTTATGGACTACATGCTAGACATGATCAAACTATCACCAAGATATGCAAACCCAGGAACCAGAGGTTACCTACTGCTTCACCTTCCCAACTGCAAAAATGTGCTATACTAGTCCATCTACATAGCAGGATTTAGCTACCCGGGCTCAAAATGATGGAACTCAATTCCCATAATCATAAGAAGCATCACGAACGAACTACCTCCAGTTCAGAAAAGACCTAAAGACCTACCTCTTCAGGGAATTCTATGAGTAAAGTATGCACTAATCATTCTGAAACAACAATACAAAACACAACCTCTAACTGTAACACATTTTTTCATATAAGAAATAAACTAAGACATATCTTCTCAAGAAACTCAATGACTATGCCATACGCACTAATGGTTATCTTGCCAACCACTGTAAACAACAGCATCATACAACCTTGTAAATGTAATTGAATCAATGTAATCTCTAGCAACTGTTACATATAAGCCACATTGAACCAAAACTCATTTTTGGATAATTGTGGGATACAAGTATAAATAAATAAACAAACAATACAGAACTCTACAAAGTTTTTATTGGTTGTTTTTTGCTGTTGTTGAATTAGCTTTTTTTTATTGTTGTTACAATATTTATGCTGTGAATCTCTGACACTGTGTTGATTAAAAAGTATCTTTTAAAAAAATGGCACAATTTGGAGAGTACCATGTGAGCAAAGTTTAATCTAGCTGCACATTTTCTCAGCTGGATTGAACTCATCTTCAATGCCAAAATAAGACTTTATATAATGATAGCATAAAATAAACAGCAACTTTATTCAGGCATATTAACACTCTAAAAGGAAGCAAAAGTGGTAAAGGAGTGATTATGGGTGATCACGTTCTCACAGTCTCTAGGCATTAATTTGTTCCATATTTTCCAGTTCCAGAAGTGGCAATACTGAAATTAACACCTTTGGCTGTAGTAGAGCTAGCCTAGCAAAATGAATAAAGCTGAGTCCCAGGCTGTGAACTCCCAGGTGCCAGCAAGCAAAACAGCTTCTTCTTGGCATGGTCTATTTATTGATGAAGGAATGCACAGTTTATTATGTGCTCATTTTTTTGCGACAGCATGACAAGGGATCATGCATTTTCCTTCTTTGATACAGCAGCCAAGAAGCTAACTTTTTGTTTTCAATAATATAGCACTAAAGGGACAAGTAAAGTCACAGTCACAACAGTATCATTGACTACAGGGCTGCTTAGAAGGCAAAGGAACCTTTTGTCTTACTATGAAACTTCTCCAAAACTACCGATTAAGCAGATGGTATACTTCCTTTGAGAAGTCATGTCTAACCATTGCTTCATTCTGTATATTGGTCAAGTAAATCTAAAGGGTACCTATTGAAGCCTCTCTACCTTGGTGATTAGCCCTTATCTGATGGATTCTATATATTGTGCCTTAATTTCTGCGCAGACATTAATTTATGCATATGTTTCAGATGCAAACACTTACTAGTGTAGAAACACCCATGGCAGCCAGTGTTTATAAAATGCTGATTGCCTGAGCCTGAATATTGGGTAATGATATTAAATGTGACTCAGGGTTTTTGCTCCGAGTATAACTCAGTATCCAGCTTATTTTCGAAAGAGAAAGACACCCATATTTCGACATAAATCGGGAGATGGGCGCCTTTCTCTCATGGGTGCCCAAATTGGTATAATCGAAAGCCGATTTTGGGCTCCTCCAACTGCAGTCTCTCGCGGGAACGGACAAAGTTGACGGGGGGGTGTTGGAGGCGTGGTGAAGGCGGGACTGGGGCGTGTTTATCGGCCGAGGAGAGTTGGGCGCGCTCAGCCGATAATCGAAAAAAGAAGGGTGCCAGAAGCGAGAATTTGGGTCACTTTTTTTGATCCTTTTTTTTCATGAACAAGTCCCTAAAAAGTGCCCCAAATGCCCAGATGACCACCGCAGGGAATTGGGGATGACCTCCCCTGACTCCCCCCGTGGTCACTAACCCCCTCCCATCAAAAAAAAAGAACTTTAAAAACTTTTTTTTCCAGCCTGTATGCCAGCCTCAAATGTCATACCCAGCTCCATCACAGCAGTATGCAGGTCCCTGGAGCAGTTGTTTTTGGGTGCAGTGGACTTCAGGCAGATGGACCCAGGCCCACCCCCCCCCCCCCCCACCTGTTACACCTGTGCTGCTAAATGGGAGCGCTCCAAGCCACCCCCAAAACCCACTGTACCCACATCTAGGTGCCCCCCTTCAGCCATAAGTGCTATGGTAATGGTGTAGAGTTGTGGGCAGTGGGTTTTGGGGGGATTTGGGGGGGGGTCAGCACCCAAGGTAAGGGAGCTATGGACTTGGGAGGTATTTTAATTTTTTTTTTTACTTGTTACAAGTGCCCTCTAGGGTGCCCAGTTGGTGTCCTGGCATGTGAGGGAGACCAGTGCACTACGAATCCTGGCCCCTCCCATGACCAAATGCCTTGGATTTGTTCATTTTTGAGCTGGGCGCCTTCGATTTCCATTATCGCTGAAAACCGATACCGCCTAGCTCAAATCCACCCAAATGCGATGCATTTGCCTGGCACAAACCGTATTATCGAAACAAAAGATGGACGCCCATCTTTTTCAAAAATACGGTCTGGCCCGCCCCTTCGCGGACCCATCCTCAGAGATAAACGCCCATGGAGATGGGCGTTCACATTCGATTATGCCCCTCTATATCTTCTAACCCCCCATGCCGCCTTTTAAGGAGTCAATGCAACAGCAGAGTAGTGAAACCGATTCTGTGGGGCCTGGAAATCCCACCAGAGACAGAAAGAGCAGCACATTAGAAACTGAAATGGATTGCATTCCAAACCCAATTAGAGACATTAAATGAAAACTTCTATTTCTTTATTACCCACCTATAAACAGAATCTGGTTATGTCATTTTAGATGCCTGTACTTAATTTTTTTTCTCAAATTAATAATTTGTGCCCTAGAGAAAGAGTTTTTATGCTCTTTATTGCACTCACAAAACAACTCTGCTAGAATGTAAAATAAAAGATAAAGCTGAAACTTGAGAAAGAGCCAGCACTGAAAGAAAGTCCTGAACTGATATAGGGAACAGAAAATATTTACCTTTTTTTTGCAGTTTTCATCAAACTACAAGCTGTTATTTCTGACTCTGTATTAGAACACGCTAGAGTACAAAAAAAATCTATGGCAGCAATTCTATATTTTGGTACCTCATTTTAGGCCATAAAGAAGACTACCAAGGTGGAGAAATGAACAAACCACTATGGCATCACAAAAGCTGTTACTTCAATAAACATTTGAACAAACATTTTTGCATCCATTTCCTGTGTTGAAAGACTGTCCACAACCCTACTTTTCCTGTTCCTACTTAATTTTAGGCACCACAAAGGGGCACACTTAGTACCAACTATATAACTTAAGGACGTGCCTAAGCAGTTAAAGAATACGTCTTGGTGGGCAATAAATTAGGCACTCTTACTTATGACAGATCAATGCTGGTGTAAGTGGGAGTGACTAACCTGCACTACTGGTTATGTTGTCTCCATTCCATCAGACAATTCCTAGATCTATTTCTCTTCACACTCTTATACACTTTTTTGTTATCTCATGCTTTGATTACTGGAATTCAGTTTTTTTTTTTAATTTCGTCTTCTCTTCTTCGTAGATTAAAAAGATTACATAATTCTGCAGTTGGTTTTTGTGTAAGGCTCAACAATATGATCACATCACTCCCCTTTTTCTCCAGTTGCACTGGCTCCCAGTACAATTCAAATGTTTGTCTAAGGTTTTATGTTTAACTCATAAAACACTACATCTTGGTTCACCAGCATACCTTGCTTCTGTAGTAAAACTCTATACCCCCTTCGTGCCCTTCGCCTACTAGATTCTCACCGGTTAGTTCTCCCTTCTCCCAGGATTGCACACTATGAATCTACCCGTTCTTCCGCTTTGTATTTTCTTGCACCTTCACTTTGGAACTCACTTCCCCGCCTACATCCAATCAGAACTGTCATTTATTAAATTTAAGGTTTTGTTAAAATCTTTTTTTTCTTGAAAGGGCTTTCATGCATCCACCATGATGTTTTTCGGGTTTCAAGGTGATCTGTCTGTTTCAACAGCTCAATACGTGTGCCTAGGTCATGTTAGGAATTATTCTTATTGACTGGTCTTTTGCTTTCTTATTTTATTTAGGCATTCTTGTCTATTTTTTAATTTGGTATTGTTTTAATTGTTAGCGGGATATCAAGCTTTTTAATTCTGACATGCACCCCGGTGTTCCGGGTGAAATCTGAGTATTTCCCAGAATCAGATGGTAGTAGTCGGACCAAGTTCTGAAAACACACTGCAGAACACCGGGAGTGATGCAGAGACACTAACCACGTCTCCCGTCCTCAAAGGGCGGGAGAGGAAAAAAAAACTAAATTTAGGATTTAGATGTTTGTCTTCCCAAAATTCAATGGCACCAAACACAATGATGCTAAATAATGTTCACGTTACTTTATTTGGTAATAAAAAAAATTACCTTTAAGCAGAATGAAAATTTACTGAATACTTTTTACAGCAATTTATAATGAATGAACCCCACAATAAACAGCAAAATTACTAACACATGTTTTCTTCTTCTTTACAGGTTAAGCTCCCAAACAGCATGACAAACCATCAGTTAAGTGCTTTTGAACCCCTAACCCTTTGCTAGCTCCTTCTAATTAGCTAATTAACTTTTACTTTCCAAAACAAGAATTTGATTCTTCCTGTATTATTTTTCCTCTTTCCACAGGTTTCCGATTACGTCTCCTTTCCAAGAACTTAGGGTAAGTATATTTTGTTATTTTCTCTCATGTATAGCTGTGTAAGTTTTTTACTAATTTTCGTTTGCTTAATGTCACCAGTTACTTAGCTGTAGTAGTTTTCTCTTTTCTTTTCCCCAGATGTAGACTTGCTTGCGTTGGAGCTCATGAGATGTCCGGTTTCCTTCACTCTTTCTGTGGTCTTCCTCCTACACCTCACTCTTAATTAAAATAATTGGAAGCAAAACCTTACTCTTCCTACTTTCCTCTTAAAAGGACCTCTAATAGGGGGTGCTTTCAACAGCGGAACTGTGGGCTCTATTTAAATGAAATCAAAATAAATAAAGATCCCTTACTATCCAGCGCCTATCTGTTGATTTCTCTTCCCTAACCTCAATCAGAGTGTTTGGTCTCTCTCAGCAGTGCAGCACAACCCCAACATTCCACCAGCAGCACAGCTCTGAACATTCCACCTCACTACTCCCACTTTACACTCACAGCCCTTTAAAATTCTTTTTCCTGTTCAGTGTATAATTCCACCCCCCCCCCCAAAAAAAAAATGTATTATAGCTACTCAACCCCGCTACTTAACCTCCCTCTCATATTCATTACATTTTGATTGTCCTCTTTCACAAACCTTTCACTCACCAACCCCTTCAAACACACAAATTGTAGAAAAGGCACTTCCCTCACAAAACAAACACTTCTCCTAGACCCATCCCACCTTCAATTATCCCAACTTCCCTTAAAATAACTTTTCCTTTCTTTTTCCACCCAAATCACTCCTCTCTCACCCACACTCAGCGCAGTACTTCCTCTCTCCCTGAGACCCAAATTCACTCTCTCCAACTGTCAGCATCACTGTTTCCCAGGTTACGGAATCCCCGCTTGGGATTCCACCTCCAGCCCGGAGCTCCCCCCAGGTAAGTATAAATATTTTTTTTTCTTTAACCCCCTGGTTACATTATAAACTCAAATGTAAACATAAACTATGCAATGCATGCAACTGATAGCATTCTATTAGTTACACACATTGCTTGGCAACATGCCCATGACATGCCAATGCTCTGCCCATGCGTATGTCCTCCCTGACAATTGAACGCTAAGGAGGAAATTCTACAAATCACGCTCAAAAGTGGGCACCAGCAGATATCAGCGCTAAGTGTGATTCTATAAAAAGCATGCACCCTTTATAGAATCACTCTTAGCTAACACCAATTCCCATGCTCATACGTTGAGTGCCAGACTTACGTGTGCTGAAACCTGCTGTAAATGCTGATGCCCCGTTTGGGGGTGCTGACCCCACATTCTATAAGTATTCATGCAACATTTTGGAATGTCCTGACACGCCTATACCCCTCCATTGGCCCTATCTCCTTGACAAATATGCACTATAGGAGTTAAGCATCCTGCCTTACAGAACAGCATGCAGCCAGATGCATAAACAAATTCTAATGGGTGCCAATTAACCTAATTAATTGGCTGTTAGCACCCAATTATTGATCGTCAGAGCTCATTATGCAATTAATTTGTGTGCACATCTTGGGAGCCTGCACACATTTTGGTGTGCAGATCTGGGCACCATATATAGAATCTGTGATTAAATGATTTAGGCACGTTGTTTATTGAATAGCACTTATGGGCCAATGATCAGAAACAAACATAGTTGCTAAAGGCTGTTAGCGCCGTACTAGTGCCTGCATTTGCTACCGCCCCATGATCAGAGCCCCCAAGTTTCTCCCTTACATGGTGTGAAGCCATGTCCAGCGCATCTCAGGATGCACTGGGCAAGGCTGGGCACCGCCATTTTTGAGGTGGTGCCGATGGAAGAGGAGGGAGGACACCTCCCTCCTCTAACAAAGGTAGGGAGTGGGGAAGAGGGCCGCTAGACCACCAGTGAGGGGGGGGGGGGTTGATTCACAGCCCACTGGACCACCAGGGCTCTATTTGAGGAGATACTAGGGGGTTGGGGGGCAGGAAGCCGGCAAAAGAATCAGTTGGACAGCTAGATGACCGAGGGGTAAAAGGGGCAATCAGGGAAGACAAGCCATAGTGGAGAGATTAAATGAATTCTTTGCTTCGGATTGAAATTCCATGTGTAAAGGGGGAAAGGATAGTGATAGGAGTGTACTATCGTCCGCCTGGCCAGGATGAACAGACGGATGTAGAAATGTTAAAGGAAATTAGGGAAGCAAACAAACTGGGCAACACAATAATAATGAATGATTTCAATTACCCCGATATTGACTGGGTAAATGTAACATTGGGGCATGCTAGGGAGGTAAAATTCCTTGACAAAATCAAGGACTGCTTTATGGGAGAAGGAAAAATTGTAGACCTAGTCCTTAGTGGAGCACGTGATCTGGTGCGGGAGGTAATGGTGCTGGGGCCGCTTAATAACAGTGATCATAATATGATCAAATTTGATATTAGCTTTGAAGTAAGTATACACAGGAAATCCAGTACGTTAGCGTTTAACTTTAAAAAAGAGGACTATGATAAAATGAGTAGAACGGTGAAAAAAAACTTAGAGAAGCAGCTTCGAGGGCTAAAAATTTACATCAAGTGTGGATGCTGGTCAAAGACACCATCCTGGAAGCCCAGGCCAAATGTATTCCGCTTATTAGAAAAGAAGAATGAAAGACCAAACGACAGCCGGCATTGTTAAAAAGTGAGGTGAAAGAAGCTATTAGAGCTAAAAGAAAATCCTTAAGAAAAACCGACTAAAAATAATAAGAAACAGCATAAGGTATGTCAAGTCAAATGCAAAGCGCTGATAAGGAAGGCAAAAAGACACTTTGAAAAAAAAGATTACGTTGGAGGCAAAAACACATAGTAAAAATTTTTTTAGGTATATTAAAAGCAGGAAGCCGGCAAAAGAACCAGTTAGACCGCTAGATGACCGAGCGGTAAAAGGGGCGATCAGGGAAGGCAAGTCATAGTGGAGAGATTAAATGAATTCTTTGCTTCGGCCTTCACCGAGGAAGATTTGGGAGAGATGCCGGTGCCAGAAATGGTATTCGAAGCTGATGAGTCAGAGAAACTGAATGGAATTCTATAGACCTAGAGGATATAATGGGGCAATTTGACAAATTGAAGTGTAGCAAATCTCCTGAACTGGATGGTATTCATCCCAGAGTACTGATAGAACTGAAAAATGAACTTGCGGAACTATTGTTAGTAATATCTAATTTATCCTTAAAATCAAGGGTGGCCAATGTAACACCAGTTTTTAAAAAAGGTTCCAGAGGACATCAGGGAAATTATAGACCAGTGAGTCTCACGTCGGTGCCAGGCAAAATGGTAGAGACCATTATAAAAACAAAATTACAGAGCATATTCAAAAGCATGGATTAATGAGACAAATTCAACATGGATTTAGTGAAGGGAAATCTTGCCTCACCGATCTGTTGCATTTCTTTGAGAGGGTGAACAGACTTGTGGATAAGTGTGAGCTGGTTGATATTGTGTATCTGAATTTTCAGAAGGCGTTTGACAAAGTACCTCATGAAAGACTCCAGAGGAAATTGGAGAGTCATGGGATAGGAGGTAGTGTCCTATTGTCGATTAAAAACTGGTTAAAAGATAGAAAACAAAGAGTAGGGTTAAATGGTCAGTATTCTCAATGGAGAAGGGTAGTTAGTGGGGTTCCCCATGGGTCTATGCTGGAACCACTACTTTTTAACATATTTATAAATGACCTAGAGATGGGAGTAACTAGTGAGGTAATTAAATTTGCTGATGACACAAAGTTATTCAAAGTAGTTAAATCGAGGGAGGATTGTGAAAAATTACAAGAGGACCTTACGAGACTGGGAGACTGGGCATCTAAATGGTAGATGACATTTAATGTGAACAAGTGAAAAGTGATGCATGTGGGAAAGAGGAACCCGAATTATAGTTACATCGTGCAAGGTTCCATGTTAGGAGTCACCGACCAAGAAAGGGACCTAGGTGTCATCGTTGATGATACGTTGAAACCTTCTGCTCAGTGTGCTGCTGCGGCTAAGAAAGCAAATAGAATGTTAGGTATTATTAGGAAAGGAATGGAAAACAAAAATGAGGACATTATAATGCTTTTATATCACTCCATGGTGCGACCGCACCTTGAATATTGTGTTCAATTCTGCTCGCCGCATCTCAAAAAAGATATAGTGGAATTAGAAAAGGTGCAGAGAAGGGCAACGAAAATGATAAAGGGGATGGGACGACTTCCCTATGAGGGAAGGCTAAAGCGGCTGGGGCTCTTCAGTTTGGAGAAAACACGACTGAGGAGAGATATGATAGAGGTCTATAAAATAATGAGTGGAGTGGAACGGGTAGACGTGAATCGTTTGTTTACTCTCTTCTGTCAGACTTGCGAGCTCTTGTACCAAGTAGAGCGCTGTTGAGCCCGGTACTCGGACCAGGTTCTGCTTGGTGGCCAGATAATCCCGGGTTTCACCTGCGCTGACCGCCGTTCCTCAGAGGTTGAGCCCCTAGATGCGGGCGGCCTGCAGGACTTACGAGACAGAGCAGGAAGCAGGGTGGTGAACATGAAGGCCAGGCAGGTAGCAGGCAAGAGAGTGATCCAGGTACAGGCAAAGTCAAAAGGCAGGCAGCATGTCAAGAGAGTAATCCAGTTACAGGCAAAGTCAGTAGGCAGGCAGCAGGTCAAGAGAGTAATCCAGGTGCAGGCAAAGTCAGTGGGCAGGCAGCAGGCAAGAGAGTAATCCAGGCACAGGTAAAGTCAATAGGCAGGCATCAGGTCAAGGGAGTAATTCAGGTACAGGCAAAGTCAATAGGCAGGCAGCAGGCAAGAGAGTAATCCAGTCACAGGTAAAGTCAATAGGCCAGCAGCAGGTCAAGAGAGTAATCCAGGTACAGGCAAAGTCAGTAGGCAGGCAGCAGGCAAGAGAGTAATCCAGGTACAGGCAAAGTAAGCAACAAGGGACAAAGTAGAGAAGAAGCACACTACGGAGCAAGTAACACCTACCAAAGTAGAAGCCGAAGCATGGAGTCCAGGAAGAGCTCAGCTGATAAAGTGCTGGCATCTAACATTAGCAGGAAGCAGCAGGGAGAAGGAGCACAGCCATAGGCCAAGAGCAGGGGAAGGAAGAACTGGAAGACCAATAGGAGAGAAGCAAGGGAAGCCAGGCAGAGAGAGAGCATACACAGGTGCATGGAGGTAAAACAATCAAGGAGCCTGCAGCCAGAGAAGAACTACACACACATGGCTCAGGGCTATGCCAGTCAAGTGTGCGTGTCTACAGGACCCTGCGCAGCCTGAGGATGCTGCTTGCGTTGAGGTAGGGGATATGACATTTCCAAAAATACTAGGACTAGGGGGCATGCGATGAAGCTACAAAGTAGTACATTTAAAATGAATCGGAGAACATTTTCTTCACTCAGTGTGTAATTAAACTCTGGAATTCATTGCCAGAGAATGTGGTAAAAGCAGTTAGCTTAGCGGGGTTTAAAAAAGGTTTGGATAGCTTCCTAAAAGAAAAGTCCATAAGCCATTGTTAAAATGGACTTGGGAAAATCCACTGCTTATTTCTGGGATAAGCAGCATAAAATGTATTGTACTGTTTTGGGATCTTGCCAGGTACTTGTGACCTGGATCGCCCACTGCTGGAAACTGAATACTGGTCTTGATGGACCTTCGGTCTGTCCCAGTATGGCAACACTTATGTACTTATGTACTAATGTAATACAATAAGCTAAAAGGAGGCTCCCACATAGAATTGCCCCTGAAGTACTTTTTACTCTTGCTCTTATATATGGTACAGCATGTCTGTCTTTTAATTTCGTATGCATGGAAGAGACATCGGCAAAGTACACCAAGGGGCCCTTTTACTAAGTGATGGTAAGCCCACTGCAGGCTTACCCCGTGCCAAACAGGAACTACCACTGGACTACCACAGGAGCTCGGCAGTAGTTCCAACCCCCGGCATGTGCCATTTCCAGCACTACAAAAATATTTTCTATTTTTGTAGCACCAGTGCTTACCCGGCGGTAATCGAGCAGTGCCACGTGCTACCTGGTTACCGCCAGATTAGCGCAAGAGCCCCTACCGCCCTCTCAATGGACGGTGGTAAGTGCTCCCCCTTGAAATAGCCATGCAGTAAGTGGCTTACCACACAGCCATTTCTTTTCAAGAAAAGAAGACAGCCTTTTACCTGCTGCGGTAAAAGGGGGTCTCAGCGTGTATCAAAAACACATGCTGACGCTAGCACAGACCCCCTTTTACCACAGCTTAGTAAAAGGGCCCCTAAGGGAGGAAAGATCACAGAGGGAAGACAACAAAGAACCATTTCTGTGAAGACAAAAGGAAGTGGGGAAGTCAAAGCACCAAGAGAGAAGAATATAGCTAAAGCAAAGCAGTGGGGAGTCTAGGCCTTATAGAAGTACCGCTGGGGAAGTGGAAAGGGCAGAAGTTATTGAGGCATGGGGCGCTCTTCAAGAAGATGTAAAGAGATGAAAAATTCAACAACAAATTCAAGAAAGCTATCACAGGGTTTCTTAGCTTTGGAAAAGTGAAGATAAAATTGCGGTTCATTGAAGATCCACAGAATAGCATGGAACAGGAAAAACAGACAGCATAGATGGACCATGCAGCCTTTATCTGTCATCTCTTGTGCTGCTATGAAATGCAAAACAGCCATTAAGCTTGAATTCTGATAACGCAGTCTGAATAAGACCCAACCATTTTTATTTCGGCTTGAAACTGCATGCAGTAGAAAACGAAGTTCAAACACTCAACGTGCAGTTTTATAAAAACTATACCTTGCCACAGAAATGCAGGGAAAATGTTCACATGAAGTAAATACCAGCTAATAGGAAGCACACTAAAATTCATAACGCCGTTCCACGTTGTCTAGAAAGTGAAAGCCAAAAGCGGAATGCATATTCATTTGAATTTTCCCAGAGCTGAAAAGAAAGTAACTAGTTCATAAATTTCACCAGGAGCTTGGGGATTTTTTGATGTTAATGAGTTTTACAATTTCAGAGGAGGATGCTTTGCTAATAATTATGTAACAGTAATTAAATTTGAAAAGGGCTGTACTCTAACGATGTTGATTTATTGCAGCTCCGGCAGAGTACTCCTACAGCGCGCATTGGCGTCTGCACCGCCTCCCTCCAGTTTTCTTGAAATTCTCATAGAGCACTGGGTCACAGATGGTCTGAGATGTGATATTTTCCCTATTAAATTCCTAATAATCTTTCTCTAGGCTGAGTCATGGAAGCGTAGGGAGTTCTCATTTTAATTAGAAGGTTTAAGGAGCTAACTCTGTTTGAAATGTCCTCCTTGGAGGAATGGGTGCAGGTGATCTCATTCAGAAGACTGCCACAGTATCAAGGCCAGCATCTCATTTCCATATTAGATCAGAACTACTTTGGCAGAACTCCCGCTTCAAATGACAGCACACTGTCTAAGCTTCAGGGATGAACTTTTGCCATCTGAAAACAAGATTAGGCTAGGATTATTTTTTTAAGACATTTGCTGCTACATCTGGCAAATCATCCACATGTCCTTCCTCCCCTTTCTCCTTTGTAGTGAGTAATAAATTCTCATTTTTAAATTGCAAAGTGAAATTTCTAGAAGCTTGCAAATCTAAAGGAAGCATTTGCTAGGCTGTTTAACTATGGAGAGCATGGCAATGGAGTCAAGGATCTTTTAATGGAGTGATTACAAAGAGTAGTACATATTATTTTCTTTTTATTTTTACAAAATTCTATAGTAAATCTGCATCTATAAATATAATAATATAATCCTCCTTCCAGATAAAAATGTAGGTACAGGGATGTCAACTACAATCATGGAAGTCTGCAAACTAGTCCCATTGTTGCATTGTTTAGGTTTTAAGTGGGTTAGAAATTTGAAAATAAAGAAATAAATCTCATGCATGTAGATAATGCTATACTTAAAGTAACCACTTTCCAGTCTTTAAATGCTATTCAGAAAAGCTTTATTAAACACTACTAAAGTGCTCCCAATACAAAATACAAATCCCTTTATAAAACCCATGTACCACATTTCTGAGTAGTCAGGTACCATTTTATTTATTTATTTATTTATTTATTTATTGTATTTGTAGCCCACATTTTCCCACCTTTTTGCAGGCTCAATGTGGCTTACAGAGTATGGAAATGAAAACGTCGTTACATGATTTGAAAAAAAAAACAGTCAATCATAAGCTGAGGTGAAAGAGGAATTCAGATGGAAAGGTGTTTGGTAAGGTCGTGTGAGAGGTGTTTTAGGTGTACTTGGGTAGTTTAAGGAATGATTTGTTTCATTGAGGGTGACTTTTGTAGGCTCTGTTGAAGTCTGTGAACCGGCAGTCGGTTGGAACTCCATCTGAGCAATGCCAAAATGATGCTAAAGTTTTGAAAGTCATCGCCCCTGAAGACGCGACTTTGCGAAACACAAATTTGTGTTGGGTGCTGACGATTTGTGTGCTTAAGGAACGTTGAACTCCTGTAGCAGCTAAAGCGAGGAAGAGGGCTGGTTTCCAAGTTTGGCAGCCCGTTGAATTACGTGCTGCAAGAAGAGAGGTGTGGTAGCTGTGTTAGTCCACTCTTAAAGGTTATCAATAGAAATCAAACAAAATAAAACATGGAAAAGAAAATAAGATGATACCTTTTTTATTGGACATAACTTAATACATTTCTTGATTAGCTTTCGAAGGTTGCCCTTCTTCCTCAGATCGGAAATAAGCAAATGAGGTAGCAGATAGTATATATGAGAGAAACATCAAAGCATTACTTTGACTGTCTGACAGAGTGGGAGGGTGGGGATATGTATGGGGACATCAAAGCATTTCATTGATATTCTAACAGAATGGGTGTTGGTAGGTGAGAGGAGGGTAATAAACAGAGAAATAAACAGAGAAATACAGCTTTGTGTTTTATAATGAGTTAGAAAACCCAGATCCTTATTAAGTCCTGTTTGTTGGGTGTCAAAATAGTCAATCATTCTTATTTCAAAGGTTTTATGTTCCTGTATTGTTTTAAAATTACCTTTCAGTATTCTTACTGTGAAATCACTGGTGCAGTGTTCTGGTCTTGTGAAGTGTTGGCCCACAGGGGTGGGGGCCTGACTGGCCCGGCTATTTTCATGTGATGTCTGTGTAGATTGAATCTTGTCTTAAGCATCTGGCCTGTTTCTCCAATATAGCATCCTTCGTTACATTTCTTACACTGAATTATATATACCACATTGGAAGATGAGCATGTAAAATAGTCCTTTATGTTTAATATTTTTCCTTTGTGAATGACTGTGGGGTCTTGTGAAATGTTTTGGCATAGTTTGCAGCTGGCTGTGTTACACGGGAACGTGCCCTTTTCTTTTTCCGTCTGTGTTGGAAGTTTACTTCTGATCAGCTTGTGTTTTAAATTTGGTGGCTGTCGGAAGGCCAGCACTGGTGGGGATGGGAATAGCTCTTTCAGTAATTCATCTTCCTGAAGTAGTGGCTGTAGGTCTCTTATGATTTTCCTCAGTTTCTCCAGCTCTGGGTTGTATGTCACTACAAGGGGAATTCTGTCGTTGGCTTTTTTTTCTTTGTACTGTATCAGATTGTCCCTGGGTGTTTTGAGGGAGGAGGCAATATTCTTGGAGATTATTTTGGGGTTGTAGCCTTTCTGTTTGAAGGATGCAGTCAGGGTTTCAAGGTGTCTGTCTCTATCCTCTGGGTCCGAGCAGATACGGTGGTATCTTGTGGCTTGGCTGTAAATAATGGATCTTTTTGTATGTGAAGGGTGGAAGCTGGAGTTGTGGAGGTAGCTGCATCTGTCTGTGGGTTTCTTGTATATAGATGTTTGTATACAGCCATCACTGATTGAGACTGTGGTGTCCAAAAAATTGACTTTTTCTGGGGAGTAGTCAATTTTGAATCTGATTGTAGGATGGTATGTATTGAAGGAATAGTAAAATTGTGCTGCAAGAAGGAACTGTTTTTTTTACCTACTGGCAGTTTCTCAAGCTGAGCACAGTTCTGGACATTGAATGAACTTCGTTTTGTAAGAATTATCACTATGTATTAACATGTGAACAACATCAGTTCAAGTGTTGAAGATTTGATGATTGATTTGCAGCAGGGTTTTCTCTGCAGTTTTCTGAGTTATAATTCTAAGTTGAGCTGATGCTATTGTTTTGCAGCTAAAATATCCACATGCTGGAGTAATAATTATCCTGAGCTGTGTATTGTGTAATCGTGTGTGAATGTGATTTGAATGATATGTGAGAACAATGGGGAGAGTATTGGGTTTTATAAAGGGATTTGTTTTTTGTACTGGAGCACTTTAGTAGTGTTTAATAAAGCTTTTCTAAATAGCATTTTAACACTGGATAGTGGTTACTTTAAGTGTAGCGTTATTTGTGTGTAACCAGATTGTTATTAGGCTACTCATATGTGTTAGGATGCATATAGTAAGAGACACCCTGAAAATCAGACTGGCCTTTTGAAATTATTAGATATAGGGAGTAGTCAAAAAGCTGCAATAAAATATTGCATTTTTTTTAGATTGGTTGATAAGAATGTACTTTAAAAATTATCATGTTGTTTCTTAATACTAAGGTTTGGAATTTTCCTGATGTTTCACTGGAAAAACAAAAGAAACAAAACCAGTTTTTGTTGCTCCGCCCAGGAGTTCTTCAATTCAGGAGAACATTTTTTCTTAAGTTCCCTTGTAAATTTATAATTTGATTAGCTTCTGAAAAATAAAGGGGTTGTTCCTTCCCAACTGTCAATGTTTTTGGCCTCCAAGAAGATTTCGGGGGGGGGGGGGGGAGGGATCTAGGGATCGACTTGCAGATCTGCAGATTTCATAATTTAATACTCTTTTTGTGAAACATGGATTTACAACTAGGGTGGATTTCATTGGTCCCCTTTTTTCTCATTTTTTAATAATTACTAGTTGAGTTCTCTTTGAATATCTTGGATGTCTTATAGTGGTGATTTATATGGAGTATGGAGGATTGGATTTCCTATTATAATTATTATTTATATTGCAATTTCTCTTAATCTCTAATACTGTACAAGTGTTGCACTGTGTAATGACTAAGGAAGTAAGCTCATAGGCAACTGGTTAACTGTTGAGGAGGATACAGCCAACCAGGCACAGACGAATCTCCCCAAGACAACAATACAGCAGGAATCCAATGGAAGGCATGGAGCAGCTTATCACAAAAGGGCTTCGGCTGAGCAAGAACCAAGGTATAAGTTATGGAACAGCCTGTCCCAAAGGGACTTTGGCTGAGCAGGAACCAAGGTGCAAGGCACGAAGTGGCCTGTCCCAAAGGGGGCTTGGCTGAGCAGGATCCAAAGTGCAAGGCATGGAGCAGCCCAAAGCAGCGACTGAAGCAAACAGCTGCCAGAGCAGTGAGGCAGGATCTTGGAGCCCTAAAGAGGATGATGTGTAGATGATGTCAACCAACTGTGCATAGAGCACAACTCAGAAAAGACGCTTCAGCTGAGCAGGAACCAAGGTGCAAGGTAAAGAGCAGCCTGTCCCAAAGAAGCTTCAGCTAAAAAAGGACCCAAGGCACAAGTCCTGTCCCAAAAGGGCTTCAGCTGAGCAGGAACCAAGGTGCAAGGTAAGGAGTGGCCTGTCCCAAAGGGGCTTCAGCTGAGCAAGAACCAAGGTGCATGGCACAGAGCAGCCTGTCCAAAAGGGGCTTCAGCTGAGCAGGAACCAAGGTGCAAGGCATGGAGCAGCCTGTCCCAAAGTGGCTTCAGCTGAGCAAGAACCAAGGTGTAAGGCATAGAGCAGCTTGTCCCAGAGGGGCTTCGGTTGAGCAGGAACCAAAGTGCAAGACACAGAGCAGCCTGTCCAAAAGGGGTTTCAGCTCAGCAGGATCCAAGGTGCAAGGCACAGAGCAGCCCAAAGTAGCAACTGAAGAAAACAGCTGCCAGAGCAGTGTGGCAGGATCTTGGAGCCCTAAAGAGGATGCTGCGTGGATTATGTCACCCAACTGTGCCTAGGGCACAGCTCAGAAAAGATGCACATTGAGTGCATGCTTGTGCCTAATGGCTCTGTCAGACTCCAGCTGGAACTGCAAACAGATGCCCCTTGAGTACGCAATGGCGACGCCACTCCTCCCCTGGCCAGATGCCGCAGGTTGCCTTGGATCAGGGCCCCACTTCGCAGGTATATGTGTCACCGCTGACCGTGCCACCTCCAACTATGACAGTACCCCCACCTCAAAGCTCCTGTGGGACCCATAGGTGAACAAGGCTTGGGCGAGAACCTGTGGTGGAACTGGCGGAGCAAGGCAGGAACATCGACATGGGTAGTGGATTCCCAATAATTATCTTCTTGGCCATATCCTTTCTTTGCTGTGAGATATTGCAGGTGACCATATACTCGCTTGGAATCCAGGATGTCCTGAACATTTAGTTCTGTCCCTTGATCAATTATGACAGGCAATGGTAAGAGGGAACGCTTGTGGTGGTCCACAAGATCAAGGGTTTTAGCAGGGAGACATGAAAAGCATTATGTATCCGTAAAGAAGGTGGCAACCATTGGCAATACGTGAGGGGACCCAGTCACCCTCAAGTCACTTCACTGGCTCGCTATCTGTTTCCGCATTCAATTCAAACTTCTCTTACTGACCTATAAATGTATTCACTCTGCTGCTCCCCAATACCTCTCCACTCTTGTCTCTCCCTACACCCCCCCCCCCCTCAGGCACTCCATTCTGTTGATAAATCTCTCTTGTCTGTCCCCTTCTCCTCTACTGCTAATTCCAGACTCCGCTCCTTTTATCTTGCTGCAACTTCACACCTGGAATAGACTTTCCAAGCATGTACGACTAGCCCCGCCTTTGGCCGTTTTCAAGTCCAATCTAAAAGCCCACCTCTTTGACACTGCTTTTGACTCCTAACCACTGCTCACTTGCCCTGTACCTTTTATTGCCTCCTCTTTAATTCCCTTACCTCTTAGTTGTTCTGTCTGTTACCTGTCTTATTTAGATTGTAAGTTGTTCGAGCAGGGACTGTCTTTTATGTATGGTGTACAGTGCTGCGTATGCCTTGTAGCACTATAGAAATGATAAGTAGTAGTAGTAGGATACGGGCCAATAAACTGGAGGACGAATTGCGAGGAAGATGTCTTGAAGTGTAGGTGTTGTGTCAATAACCAGACCGGGTCTCCTATCTGGAACATGAGTGTGGGGCGTTGCCGATTGTCTGCGTGCTTCTTACAGACCTGAGTGGCATGGAGCAGATGTTTTTGAATGGATTTCCAAAACTGGATAAGGGAAGCAATGGAGTTCTCTGCTGCTGGTACATCACAAAGTAGACCCATGGGTTGAGATATTCTAGGGTGCTATCCATATACAATCAGCAATAGGGATGCACCAGTATAGATGTTGACTTGATTGTTATGACAGAATCCTGCTCAAGGAAGCAATTCTGCCCAGTCGTCATGGATAGCAGATACATGGGTCTGCAGGAATGTTTCCTGGATCTGATTCACTCGTTCTGTTTGCCCATTGGCTTGGAGGTGATAACCAGAAGAGAAGTTCAACTGTATCTTTAGGGTCCGGTAGAGATTGCGCCAAAAGCGTGAAGTAAATTGGGTTTCACGGTGAGATGGTAATAGTTTTTGGTAGTCCATGAAGATGAAAGATGTGCTGGAAGCAGGAGGCAGAGGGTAAGCTAGCAAAGGTATGAAATGAGCCATCTTAGAACAATGGTTCGGATACAGGCAGATCTGTGATAAAATCCATAGTAATGTGTTCCCACAGATGGCAAGGAGTGGTAGTGGTTGAAGTAACTCCCAGGAATGGCTCCGGTTGGGTTTGCGATGGGCGCAGGTAGGACAGGCTTGGACATAATCTCGTACATCCTTCCTAAGAATAGCCACCAATATAACTGGGAAATCAACTCAAGGGTTCGCTTGGGAACAGGATGTCCAACAACCTTAGAATCATGACCCCAATGAAGAATAGACTCCTGTCATTTCTTGGGGACTACTGTCTTGCCAGCAGGGAGAAGTGAGGTGGTCAGGATCTTGGTTGGATCAATAAGGTGTTGCAGGTCTGTGGACTCTTCAGCCATATCCATCATGTGTGAGAGGGCGTATGCTCATTCTTTTTTCGCAGCCGGCCTAAACTGTAACAGGAAATTGAAACGTGAGAAGAAAAGAGTCCAACTGGCCTGCCGGGGGTTCAGCCTATGAGCTTCCTTGAGATACAGTAAATTCTTGTGGTCATTGAAAACCACGAAGGGCTATTCAATTCCTTCTAGTAGGTGGCGCCACTCTTCAAGAGACAATTTTATGACCTAATCACCTACGATATTGTTTTTCTCAGCTGGCGAGAATTTCTTCAAGAAATATTCACATGGTAAGAATTTGCCATTGGCATTGACTTGAGAGAGAATGGCCCCGGCTCTGACTGAAGAAGCATCCACCTCCACAAAGAAGCATCTCTTGGGGCCTGGATGTTGAAAAATAGGCCCAGTCTTAAAGGCCTGCTTCAAACACTCGAATGCCATTGATGCTTCCAAGGACCAGTGCCGAGGGTCTGCCTCCTTCCTAGTTATGGCTGTCAAAGAGATCACAATGGTAGAGTAATTTTGGATAAATTGTCTGTAATAGTTCATGAATCCTAAGAATCATTGAAGGGCCCAACGCAGTGGCGTTCCTAGGGGGGCGGACACCTGGGGCGGCGCCCCGCCCCCATGGGTGCAGCCCCAACCCCCCCCCCCTGATGCAGTGCGGACCCCCCCCCCCGGGTGCACGCCGCTGGGGGGGGTGCCAAAGCGTGCGCCTGCTCAGAGTTCCCTGACTTTGCGCGTTCGCTGCAGCTCCCTCTGACCCGGAACAGGAAGTAATCTGTTCCATGGCAGAGGGAGCTGCAGCGAACGCGCGAAGTCAGCGAACTCAGAGCAGGCGCGCACCGCGGCACCCCCCAGCGGTGTGCACCCAGGGCGGACTGCCCCCACCGCCCCCCCCCCCTTGGTACACCACTGGCCCAACGTCCAGATGGCTGTGGCCCATCACAGATAGTGGTAAGCTTAGCCAGGTCCATCCTGGCTGAGAGATACCTGTGACACCTGGGCAGGGAGAAAATACATCCCCCTTTCTTATTGATATGAGATAAAAAAAATTTCTAATAGCAAAACAGTAAAGAGCAAAGAATATCCAAGCAGAACTTCACAGTGAACTGTTACCTTGTTTTCCACCTCCACCTCTAACTTCCCTGGCATTTGAATTGGCCGCGAGTCTTCCATGGCTGATGCTGTCCAATTGGTTTAGCCCCTCTCTGTGGAGGAGGACACCAGGAAGTTAACAGCTCTAGCAGTTCACAGCTTTAAAGTGATGTCATCAGGAAGGGGCTAAACCATTTGGACAGCATCTGCCTGGGATGTCCCGCCCACTCATTACTGGAGAGGGACACCAGGAAGTTCGTATCCAATCAGATCACAGCTCTAAAGTGATGTCATCAGGGAAGCCCTGCAGGGAGGAAGAGTTGGAACAGCAGCCAGCTGGGAGATGGGCGTTTTGGATGTCAGCCGGCCAATAGAAGGAAGCAGCAGGAACAGCTGGGGGTGGAACCAAGCCTGTGTCCCACAGATGTTGTTTCTTTGATGGACCCTTAACTTCCTTGCATTTTTGGTAACTCACCATTACTTTTATGTTTTACATATCAGTACTGCCCCCCCTCCCCAATTTCTTGCCAGTAAATGTAATTTGAAAAAGAAACATATATGGCACGGCTTTCATACACGCAAAGAAGCTGCGTGTAAGATGTTATACTATTTTTTTTTTGTGCTCCATCTTCCCTGCCTTGTTTCTCCCCTTCTCCTACTTGCAATAATGAAGAACCAGCAGGTCCACACCTCACGTTAAAATTTCCACGGTAAAAGTAGGGACTGCTTTTGTGCATGGGGTCGGAAACGGTAGTGCATCGCATTCACATTATAATAAAAATTAGCTCATCCCCTCCGAAGGGACACCACCTTGTAGCGGTGGAGGGGCTTCTGTGTTTCAATGACTCAGAGGGCTATGCTGAAGGGTTACCCATATCAGACAGGCCTCTGAGGAGAAACCAGACAAAGAGTGTTCCAAACTAGGGAGAGTGGAATGATGGCGACCTGAAGCTCGTACGCTCAACAGCCCAGCTGTCCTCTGAAGTTCTGTCTTTGTTTACTTGAAATTTCCTCTCTGCATTTGCAGTTACCTTAACTGAGAGGAAGGGGACAATGGGGGGTCAGCCACCGATGGCCAGGGTTTTGTCCCCTGTGCAGCAAGTGTGGGACCGCTGCGTGACAAGCTGTCCACAGATGACTGGGTTGGTGTCACGTATACACAGCAGGAACCTGGGTTTGTGAGCCCTTGGGCCACTGCCGAGGAGCAGCAGCAGCAGCAGGAGAATCACCCCAACACCAGATAAGGCAGACCGGAACTGGAACACAGTGGACTGGAGTAAGGCTTCACCTACACTTGGCCACCTTTCACCAAGAGTTGAGCTCTGGGCTTCAGGCAGCCGGTAGGACTTGCAAGACAAGGCAGGACACAGCAACAGGCTGACAAATAACAGGAACACTAGAAACACGCTGGGTTCCAGGAAAAACAGCAGGCAAATGAGCAATCCAGAAACAAGCCGGGTCAGGGCAGGCTGTAGACAGAAGAATAGTCCAATAAACAATCCGGGTCTGGGCAGGCGGCAGGCAGAAGAATAGTCCAAAAAACAAGCAGAATAAAAGTCATCAACACGAAAAGCACAAAGGCACTGCAACACTTCCCACCAAAGGAACGCCTCTGAAGAACCCTGTTGCAAGGCAACTAAGAACCTTACCAGGTGGTTAATAAAGGCAGGTCACAAGGGAGTTCACCAGGTATGGGTGCTGCTTGGTTCCAAAAAACTCCCAAAACAATCTGGAGAGCTGGAAGATCCGGACCGGACCAGCATATTTTCTGGCACACGGGAAACGGTAAACCATCACTTTGCAGCATTCCCCAGGTCTAAACCCCGGGGACTGAGGTGACTGCGAGCCAGGGACCTGGGCACAACCGTGACAGTTAGTGAGTCCTTTGATTAGCGCCAGCGAAGGAGCATCGATGCTCTTGGACATGGAAACAACTTCATCGCTCCCGAATCATTTAACCACCATGTCCAAAGGAGTGGAGGAGTGAGTTTGGAGTGTATGCTGAAACGGAAGTCGTTTACAGCTGAACCCGTGTCAGCGGTGCCACACCTAAACCCGTAAGAGCTATCAGCTTGGAATTTTTGGCTCCCGTGGACGTTACATTGAATATCATCTGGAAGGCACTCCAGGACCTAACGGTGGTAGTAAATAATTTTGCTTCAGATATAATCTTATTAGTGAGTCACATGGATAATCTAATCGAATCCTTTGAGAATGAAAAATTGATACAGCAAATGAAGTTCTACAGGAGTAGGAAACAGTTAAGATTTTGAAAATGATAATAGACCAGAAAATTTTGAACAAAATGAATAGTATTACAGATGATTAATATTGAGATTGTTCTTTTCCCAGAGTTCCGGGTATGACTCCTAAAGTTTTTTCCTCTGAAATGATTCTTCTTAGTATATTAATTCAAAAGGAGTGAAGCCTGTGAAACTGGGATTACCTTAATCAGTGGGAATTGGATTAGAGACTCAAGTGTTTGTAATGTTAAATAATTTCTGGTTTTAAAAGAGAAAAAAATGAAATCAGGTGTATTATTTCCACTAATATTGGACAATAGGTATGTTTCCAACGAAATAAATTGACCATACACCGTTTTGGGTTTGAAGAAGCCAACCAGACGATCAATGTGGAATAATGATTCAGATAAATAATAACTGGGGATAATTAGGTTAATACCACGTTTTCTTTGTTTACTGTTGTTTAATTGATCTCCTTGTCTTGTTTCACTCTCCCTATTTTGTGTTCTATAGAATTACCTAATTGAAATAATTCTTATGTGTTATTTTCTCTGTATTTCTGGCAAGTTATTTTAGTGCTTGTAAAATTAAGTTGTTATAAATAAAATTTTTAAAAAAATTAACTCATTTGCATTCCGTTTTCGTTAGCTGCTACCGTGACAGGAAAATGGCTCGGAGAACCCTTTTGTGCAAGTCCCAGTTTACTATTTGCGCGCTAAACTGGCTAGAACCAGTTTAAAAACCACGTTGCTGGCTCGTTAAGTTTAGTGCATCTGGCCCTTAATGCAGGTTGATGGTTGGCTTTAGTTTTAAGGAATCTAACAGATTCAGAATTTTAGAAATAGTTATATAGTTAAAATAAAGCTTTAACTCGCGGATTGTAGGTATGCACTTTATAGGTTCTGGTTCTGATATGCTTGGATGGTCCAATTGATGCAGGTTGCTGTAGACTTTTTCTTTGTTGTCCAGGAGGAGGATTAGATGTAAATATAGATTCAGCTCAGATCACAGGGCATGAGGAGAGTTTTTTGTAATAAGAAGGGAAGATAAGTTTTCTTTCTCCAGTCAAAATAAATGAAAGAAGTTCAAAGTAAAATTGAGGGCTGGTGCCTCAATACAGACTGAGCAGAAGTTGGTAAACGTTTGGGTTGTAAATCAGCAAAAAAATGTATTATTTAATCTAAGTTGCAGAGCTTGATGTGAACCCAGCCACCCAGCCAGTCATGTCAAAAAAAATTGTAAAATTTCAAATTATATTATTCTGAAAGAATAACATTTGATTCTATTGTTCTTTGACTATCCCAAATACTGTCCTTAAAAACACACCTTTTGGGTGCTGGCCATTTGCTCTTGCTTTGTTTGGCTTCCAGATCAGTAGGTACCGAGGTAGGATTTGGTACCATAAATATGCATTTATAACCAGCTCCAGTTTTTATTAGCCCAATCATTGCAATGACAGTGCAGCCAGAAGCCCTCCCCCAAGGTTCCTTCTGGAACCAGGCAAACATAGGCCATTAATCTGGCCACCTGAGGTCACCATTGCATGATGACTTTCAGGCTTATTTTCGAAAGAGAAGGGCACCCATCTTTCTACACAAATCGGGAGATGGGCATCCTTCTCCCAGGGCCGCCCAAATCGGCATAATCGAAAACCAATTTTGGGCATCCTCAACTGCTTTCCGTCGTGGGGATGACCAAAGTTCACGGGGGCATGTTGGAAGTGTAGCGAAGGCGGGACTGGGGTGTGCCTAACACATAGGCGTCCTTGATCAATAATGGAAAAAACAAGGGTGTCCCTGACGAGCACTTGGGCGACTTTACTTGGTCCATTTTTTCTTGCGACCAAGCCTCAAAAAGGTGCCCGAACTGACCAGATGACCACCAGAGGGAATCGGGGATGACCTCCCCTAACTCTCCCAGTGGTCACTAACACCCTCCCACCCTAAAAAAATTTTTTGCCAGCCTCTATGCCAACCTCAAATGTCATACCCAGCTCCCTGACAGCAGTATGCAGGTCCCTGGAACAGTTTTAGTGGGTACTGCACTGCACTGCACTTCAGGCAGGCAGACCCAGGCCCATCCCCCCTACCTGTTACACTTGTAGTGGTAAATGTGAGCCCTTCAAAACCCACCAGAAACCCACTGTACCCACATGTTGGTGCCCCCCTTCACTCCTTAGGGCTATGGTCGTGTACAGTTGTGGGGAGTGGGTTTTGGGGGGGGGTTGGGGGGGCTCAGCACCCAAGGTAAGGGAGCAATGCACCTGGGAGCAATTTCTGAAGTCCACTGCTGTGCCCCCTAGAGTGCCCGGTTGATGTCCTGACATGTCAGGGGAACCAGTGCACTATGAATGCTGGCTCCTCCCACAACCAAATGGCTTTGATTTGGTCGTTTCTGAGATGGGCGTCCTCGGTTTACATTATCGCCGAAAATCGGGGACGACCATCTCTAAGGACGACATCTCTAAGGTCGACCTAAATTTCTCGATTTGGGCGTCCCCAACCGTATTATCGAAACGAAAGATGGACACCATCTTGTATCAATAACATGGGTTTCCCGCCCCTTTGCAGGGACATCCTGCGAGGACGTCCTCAGGAAAACTTGGACGCCCCTTTTGATTATGCCCCTCTATGAGTCCCCTACCCAGGGGCTATGAACAACCACAACAATCACCACGCAGGTGGCAGAAGCCTAAGTGAATATGTCCGTCCGTTCCCCCCCCCCCCCCCCCTGAGTTTTATATGCTGCCTGTTATTCCAAAGAGGATTCATAGCAGTTCACAGAAACAAGAGATCGCTACAAAAGAGGGAAATTACAAAACATTATCACACAGTATTAACAGCTAGTCAAAGTTTTAAATGTATCAACTACCTATTAAATAGGTAGGTTTTTCAATACCTTCCTAAAAGACTTATTTATTTATTGCACTTGTATCCCACATTTTTCCACCTATTTGCAGGCTCAATTTGGCTTACAAAGACCTGTTATGGCATCACCATTTCAGGGTACAAAAGATACAATTGGTGTTACAAGGATAACAAGTCAATCTGGTCAAGCAATTAGAGAAAGAAGACAGAATAAGGGAGGAATGGTGATGTGTTGTAGTTAGTTATGAATTCTCATGGTAGGCTTTGTTGAAGAGATAGGTTTTCAATGATTTGTGAAAGTTAGTTATTTCATTAATTGTTTTAAAGTGATTTGGTAAGGCATTCCACAACTGCGTGCTCATATAGGAGAAGCTGGACGCATGTGTTAGTCTGTATTTTAATCCTTTGCAGCTGGGGAACTGTAGATTAAGAAAAGATACGTAAAATGGCATTTTTTTCAAATTTGTAGGGATCATATTCCAAAATCGTGTTCCCTGAAAAGAAAATGAACCCTCATAGACTGACTTTAGTCGAATATTCTTCAATACAAGAAAACCTGATTTTAAAGTCTGATAAAAACATAAGCTTCTCCCAGAAGAAGGGATTACAAGCAATTCTCCTAGCCCTTCTGAATTTAACCTGAAAATTTGACTTAAAAATTAAGCACATCATCTTAAATCTAATACTTTGATGAATTGGTAACCATATCCTTTAAATTCACAACTCTTTACAGTTTTAAAATCAATCTGCCTCATCAACTCAGGGGTATTTTTACTAAAGTGCATTAAATATTGTAGTTACTGTGCCTTAATGCAAGTATATAACGTATGATAAGTGCGAATTTAACGTGGCATCTATTGGGAAAGAAAAGGGGAAGGGATTTGATATATTGCCTTTCTGTGGTTTCAATCAAAGCAGTTTACATATTATATACAGGTACTTATTTTGTACCTGGGGCAATGGAAGGTTAAGTGACTTGCCCAGAGTCTCAAGGAGCTGTGTTGGGAATTGAACCCAATTCCCCTGGTTCTTAGGCTACTACATTAACCATTAGGCTACTCTCAGGCCCAGCATCACTTTTATAGGTCACACATTAAAATGTCTATTTAAACTGTCTGATGAAACTTCCACAACAGAAGATACCAGTGCAATAGTAGTTTATTTCTGAGTCACAGCTGACATAAAATAGATCTTATGTAAAGGAGGAAGCCCAGAGTCTAGATATTTGAAAACCTCTTTCAAGGTACCTTGGTCGCGGTTAGCATGAATGCACTTAGCAGCTCTTATTTAGTGGAAACATGCTAGCTGACAAACTGTCAGTTAGCATGTGGTAGTTGCCATGTGCTGACTGCAGTATTCTCTCTCTATGCCCAAGTTATGCTCGCTAAAGCCAAATGCCCTTTTATGCAAATTAACAAGTGCAAATTGCAAAAATAGCACAAAAGCGGTTATCACATTTGTGCTGTAACAGTTAATCCACGATAATTCCTGCTCTAATAAAGGGCCCCTCAGTCTGGAGCCCTTTTAGGAAAGGGTTGCCGCTTGGCAACCTGGAACTACCGCTTGCCCAATGCGGCCACCGGCAGTAGTTCTGCCTCGAGTGCACGTCATTTCCAGAGCACCAGAAAATATTTTTGTTATTTTTACTGCGGCGCTAACCCGGCCCTGCACACTGCCCGGTTACCACTGGGTTACCGCGGGAGCCCTTACTGTCACCTCAATGGGTGGCGGTAAGTGTTCCTTGCTGCATGGCAACGCGGTAAGATTAATCTTACCGCATGGCCATTTTATTTTTAGGAGCTTCTTACCCACTGCAGTAAAAAGGACTCTGGCATGTGGGAAAAATGTCCTCGCCACTTCCGCATGGCCCTTTTTACCACTGCTTGGTAAAAGGACCCCTCTGTCATTTTCTCTCTACAGTATCTAAAACAATAGTCATCACTATAATTTCCTCTTATATAGGACCTCCAGTGCTACCATCACCCCCAAGTGAGAGACCGGCTACAGGTAAAAATCTGGAGTCTGAGAATTCCAATGTAGATCTGAACTGTGGAGTGATAAAGATTTCAGTACATAGTCAGGAAGTGGTCTATCAGAAAGCTTTCTCTTATTTCCACCCATTTTCCTTTACAGAAAAGTAAGTTGGTTGAGAAAAAGATGAAACATTCACGTTTCATGTGTCGCAGTGACAGAGAATGTTTTCTGGAAAAACAAATTAGCAAAATGAGAATCGCAGATGGACAATAAACAGGAAACATCCTGCACAGATAAATCCTTCATGGTTGCCAAAAATGGGATGCAACAATTTTGTTTACTATAAAATATACTTTACATATACAATCCAGCCGATATATTCAGTGCTATTTAACCATCCAGAAACTGCTCCTGGCTGGTTAAATAGCATTTAACAAGCTAAACACTAATATTCAGTGGGAGACAGCTGGTTATCTATGAATATTTAAGTGCTGGCCGGCTAAGTTTAGTGGCCAAATCGGACCCGCCTAAATTGCAGGCCTATCTTTGGCCGCTATAAACTTAACCGGCCAACGCTGAATATTCACTTAGGAGCCCTTTTACAAAGGTGTGCCAAAATGTGGCCTGCGGTAGTGTGGATGCATGTATTCGACGCACACTGGACTATTTCTCCACTTCGACTGGAACAAAGGGTTTTTGGGGGGGCCAGGAAATGGACGTGTGCCAAAAAGAAAACCAGCGCACATCTATTTACGACCTGATCCCTTAACACCACCCACTGACTTAGCGGTAATGGCTCACACATTACACACGCAGTAAATGTCCAGTGCACGCCAACTGCCGATTACCGTTGGGAACGCCCCTGAAGTAGAAAATAGAAAATCATTTTCTACCGCAGGTTTTCAGTGCACGCCAAACTCAGAATTACCGCCAGGCGAACATGCTAGCTGGGTGGTAACGCCGATTTTATGTACACTGCACGTGCATAGGTCCTTATGCACCTTTGTAAAAGGGCCCTCTAGCCCGGAAATGGCCCAGCATTGAATATCCATGGATTGTGGCATCTATACGGGCTGCCTCCCACGGTCTGAGTATCAGGCCCAATATAATTAATGAGTAAGAAATGCAGGTGATTATTTTAATAAATATTGAACTACTCATTCTTGTACAGATCGAGGAGTATTTTTAATAAGCGCTACAGTCCACTTAAAATGACTTACCGTGGGATGTGCTAAAGGTATTCTGTGGTAAGTTCCAAAATCTGCGTGCACTACTCACATGCTAAAAATATTTTTTAATTTTTGTTGGAAGGGGCGTGTCTGGGGGCACAGAATAGGCATTCCTGTGCTACTCAATGCATCCGTATTAGAGTGTGTTAACTGGTAAGTGCAGGATTACCGCATGAGCCCATACCACCTACAAAATATGTCTTGGTAAGTGCTCCCGCAGTAATTCTTTTTAATGGCCACAGGCTAATGGCAACCTAATGGGTCCTTTTACTAATGTGCGCTGAAAAATGGGCTGTGGTATTGTAAGCGTGGGATTTGGGCGGGCACAGAAACATTTTTCAACACACCTGTAAAAAACGCCTTTTTTTTTATTTTTGCCAAAAATGAACGTGCGGCATAATGAAAATTGGCGCATGTCTATTTTGGGTCTGAGACCTTACCGCCAGCCATTGACTTAGCGGTAAAGACTCACGCGGTAACCAGGTGGTAATGGTCTACTTGCGCCCAAATGCCGATTACCGCCTGCATGCCAGAAAATAAAAATATTTTCGGACGTGTGCCAAAAATCAGGAAACTGCAATTCAGATTATTCTTCCTAATATGTATCACTTTGCATTTGCCAACATTAAATTTCATCTACCATTTGGATACCCAGTCTTCCAGTTTCCTAAGGTCTTCCTACAATTTTTCACAATCCACATGTATTTTGTTTCATCTTTTCCAGATCATTTATAAATATGTTAAATAGCACCAGTCCCAGTGTAGATTCCTGTGGCACTCCACTATTCACCCTCCTCCATTGAGAAAAATGGCCATTTAACCCTACCCTCTGTTTTTTGTCCAATAACCAGTTCCTAATCTACAGAAGAACATTGCCTCCTATCCCATGACTTTTTAATTTTCTCAGGAGTCTCTCATGAGGAACTTTGTCAAAAGCTTTCTGAAAATTCATACATACTATATCAACCGACTCACCTTTATCCACATGGGTGACCAAACAGTTGGATGTGGGAGGGGCGCTTGATGTGGTATACTTTGACATGGTTCCGCACAGGCGACTGATAAATAAATTGAGTGCCCTTGGTGTGGGACCTAGAGTAACTGAATGGGTAAAAAATTGGTTGAATGGTAGGAGACAGAGGGTGGTGGTAAATGGAGCTTGCTCTGAAGAAAAGGAGGTCATCAGTGGAGTACCGCAGGGATGGTCCTAGGGCCGGCTCTTTTTAACGTCTTTGTGAGCGATATTGCGGAAGGGCTGTTTGGTAAGGTTTGTCTAGCGAAGCTAGAGGAATGGACCAATATTTGGCAACTAAGGTTTAATCCCAAAAAATGCAGGGTCATGCATTGGGTCACAAAAATCCGAGGGAACGGTACAAGCCTCTTATATGGGGCGCCTATGTCTGCGGATTTGAGAATGACAGTGCAGTATGGGATTCTAGAAATGGACTAAGACCTTGCCAATCATATTCAGCCCACTAAATATCTGGGCTCCGGCTGGCCTCTGTTCCCTCCTGGAATATATGCAGGCAGTTGCGATATTCAGCCCACTACCTGGTTAGCTTACAGAGTAGCAGGCTGAGTATCAGGTGCTTATAACTGATCACCTAACAAAAGAAGTGCCCCCTCCTGCCCATGCCCCACCCAAGATAGGCCATTCCTGAAGCCTTCCCAATATCAGCCCCTCCCCCATGGATTCCTACCTCCTGACCCTCTCCCCTCAGGCACCCCCAAGGTAGACCCCTTCCTCCCAAAATTCCCCCCCCCCTCCCAAGATCTAGGGACCACCATGTGCAGACTTTACTCATGTGTATACCCACATGCAAACAATATGTCATTACATTTAGGTGCCATATCAGGACCCTAGAGAATACTAGAGGTCATGGATGCTGTTTTGAAATCTGGTACTGGCATAGTCAGGATAGACTGGGCATCACTCCTGCCTGGATTACCCCCTAGACCACCAGGCACATTTTATGATGCCTAAAACTTGTACCATTTCTGAGAAGAACAGTGCTTGATTATCAATGAAAGGTTATGGAGGGTTGAGTGAATAGGGATTTGGAAAGTGTCTTGCTCCTCATTTGAACAAATTAAGGAATAACAAATTGTTCTTTAACCATGAGGAATCTGAGTTAAGGCAGACATTAAGGTCCATCAGTAATGGAAAGGGTGTTGAGAGCGTATACAAAATTTGGATGTTGTCAGCATAACAGTATGGATTGCAACCCACGGATTGGACAGTAAGAAGAGGGGCAAGGGAAATATTAAATAAGGTGTTATAAATGTTTGTGCCTAGATTGCTAAACAAGGTGCAAAAAATGATAGAATTCTATATTTTATGTGTGTAACTGTGTGTCCCATCCACACTCTGCCCAGACTCCACCAATGTCTATGCCCACATGCAAGCTCCAGACCGTTACATTTGGGCACCATGTTATAAAATGGCATGTAACTGGAATATTGGCATTTACAATTATATGTGCACACATACTCATGTATATATGGCAGTATTCTGATCCTTTATGTGCATGACTTGCTCTTTATAGGATTACCTCTATACTCTGTTAATCAGCATTTTAACCAGGGCAGTAAAATTGGCAGAGAATGCATGTGAGTTGCCAATTTGTCCATCTGTTAGTGCACAGGCCCCATTATTAATGAAGCCCCGCCACATTCTAAGCACAGTTCAATTAATGAGCAAGTATTGCTTTATACCATATTGTAACCTCAGAGATATGTATGATACAATTAGACAATCTTCATTACATGTACATTAAAATAATTGTGTAATAAGTTTGTTGCATGGAAACTAAACTTTTGATAGAAGCTGAGAACTTTTTTTCTCTTTTAACAGAGCCTGCCGCTTTCATAAGGGCTTTTTTTTCTTTACTAATCAAAATATTGACAGAAAACACTGGGATTGATATTCAGCTCTAACAATCCAGATAAAAATATCTAGGAAACTTTATGTGAACATCTTTTTCTGGATATTCAGTTAGATAGTAAGATATCTCTTGGTTAAAAATATAGGGCACTATCCACAACTTGCAAGTATTTCTCTCTCTAAACCATTAATTCAATGGGGAGGAAAAGATTTCAATGCTCGATAACCACTAACACTTCTCCAATAGTGGATATCATGCTGCTCAGCGTTTACTTTTGAAAATTTAGTTTTTTTTCTAATGTAAACTAATGACAAGCGTCATCATGAGTCAAAAAAACCTCACCATATGTGCCTCATTATATTTTATTATTTTTATATTATTTAATATTTTTATCTAATACTTTGATTAGAAACACAAAAGGCACTTATCTGATATATAACTTATACTAGTGGGTACGCTCTACAGCGAGCCCCTGTTTCACCGATGCTTCATTAGGAGCATGATCCCTAGTCAATTCAAGTACCCTGCAGTTAAGCATAAAGCATAGTCTTAATATACATTACAGAGAGTAAAGAAAGTTTGTGGACTACTAGTCTAAACTATGGGTTACTGCACAAAGACTGACTACAAAAAGGACTTACTTTTATACGGTCCTATTTATGTAGCTAACCTAGCTGGTTAAGTGCTGGTTATCAGCCCTTAACCAGCCAAGTGCCAACTCTACCCCCAGAACACCCCCAAAATAGCCAATTATTTCAGCGCTAACTGGTTATTGCTTAGTAGCAATCTATTTGTGCCTAGTGCATGCTGAAGGTTTGCGCTAAAGGAGCGCAACTACTTAATATGGAGCCTTCTTCTTTACTACTTAGATTATTTTGGCTATCTATTGCTTTCCATAGTGACAGATTGTATGCTTATTCAGATGCTATGGGTGAGATGTCACTGTGTAGGACAATTTTGCAAACCCTTTTTGGATGAGTCAATATTCTAACTTATTAGTTTCAGGTAGAACTCCTGCTCCCATTTGCCCTTAATTACCAACTGTTTTACTTGCTTTAAATCTTCAAAATGTGCAGTTTAATATATGATCTTTATTAGGTAGTCATTACTTTCTCAAATATATCATCCCCACTCTACCATCTAGATACACTATGGGGCTCATTTTCAAAGCTCTTAGAATTACAAAGTTACATAGAGGGGCATTTTCGATATGACATCTAAGTCTGATTAGATGTTTTGCACAAAATGTCCAAAATCTGAATACAAAAGAAGGTAATTTTTGAAAAATAGTCTATCTTTTTTTTTAAATATCATTTTAGACAAGGTTTTGTACTTTGTATGGTTTTGGTTTGGTTTGGGGTTTTTTTTTTTTTTGGAGGGAGGACTATTTTCGAAACAAAAAAAATGTCAAAATGAAAAACAGAGAAAATCAAGTCATTGTGATGTAGGAGAGGCCAGCATTTTTACCAGACTGGTCCCCAAGACATCCCAAGAGAGCAATGAGGCACCCTAGGGGGCACTGCTGTGGACTTCAAATAAATGCTTCTAGGTACACATCTCACCATTGCTCCCTTATCTTGTCTGCTGAAGCCCCCAAAAACCCCACTACCCCCAACTGTACTCCACTACAGTAGCCCTTATGGGTGAAGGGGGCATCTACATGTGGGTACACTGGGTTTCTGATGAGTTTTGGAGGGCTCAAAATTTCCACCACAAGTGTAGCAGATAGGAGGAGGTATGGGCTTGGGCCCACCTGTCTGTAGTGCACTGCACCCACCACTAGACTACTCCAGGGACCTGCATGCTGCTCTGATAGACCAGAGTATAACATCTGAGGCTGGCATAGAGGCTGGTAAGTAATGTTTTTAATCATATTTTTAGGTGGTGGGAGGAAGTCATTGACCACTGGAGGAGTAAAGGGAGCTCATCTCTGATTCCATTCAGTGGTCATTTATGGCATCTTTTTGTGCCTTATTCCTTATAAAAACAGGTCTAGCTCAAAAACATTTTAATTTTAGTTCTGGACAGTTTTGTTTTGTTCCATACTGTCTGAAAAACGTCCAAGTCTTAGGAATGCCCAAATCCTGTCATTAACACGCCCCCAACACACCCTCTTGAGATTTGGATGCTCTGCAGACGAACAGCATAGAAAAACATCTGAAAAATAGGTTTCTAAAATACCAACTTGGATGTTTTTGTGAGAATAATGTCAAATCTGCTTTAAGTCACTTTTTAGACATTTTTCTCTTTCGAAAATGAGCCCCGTGGAGGGGCATAATTGAACGAAAACGTCTATCTCCATGGGCGTTTATCTCCGAGAACGGGTCCGTGAAGGGGCGGACCGAACTGTATTTTCAAAAAAAATAGGCGTCCATGTTTTATTCGACAATTTGTGAGCTGGGCGTTTTTGTTTTTCAGTGATAATGGAAAATGAAAGTGCCCAGCTCAAAAACAAATAAATCCAAGGCATTTGTTCGTGGGATGGGCCAGGAGTCGTAGTGCACTGGTCCCCCTCACATGCCAGGACACCAACCGGGCACCCTAGGGGGCACTTTTACAAAAAAAAAAAAAAAGGTAAAAGAGCTCCCAGATGCATAGCACCCTTCCCTTGTGTGTTGAGCCCCCCAAATCCCCCTCAAAACCCACTGCCCACACATCTACACCATTACTATAGCCCTAAGGGGTGAAGGGGGGCACCTACATGTGGGTACAGTGGGTTTGGGGGGGTTGGACGACTAGCATTAAGCAGCACAATTGTAACAGGTAGGAGGGGGATGGGCCTGGGTCCACCTGCCTGAAGTCCACTGCACCCCCTAACAACTGCTCCAGGGACCTGCATACTGCTGCCAGGGAGGTGGGTATGACATTTGAGGGTGAAAATAAAAAGTTGTGAAACATCATTTTTTGTGGTGGGAGGGGGTTAGTAACCACTGGGGGAGTCAGGGGAGGTCATCCCCGATTCCCTCTGGTGGTAATCTGGTCATTTAGGGCATTTTTTGGGGCCTTATTCGTGAAAAAACAGGGTCCAGGAAAAGTGCCCTAAATTCTAGCTACAAACATACTTTTTTTCCATTATCGGTGAAAGGCACCCATCTCTGTTCGGGTGATAACCACGCCCCAGTCCCGCCTTCACCACGCCTCCAACACGCCCCCGTCAACTTTGTACGCTTCCGCGATGGAGTGCAGTTGAAAACGTCCAAGTTCGGCTTTCAATTATACCGCGTTATTCGTTTTTGGGAGATAAACGCCTATCTCCCGATTTAGGTCGCAATATAGGCGTTTTTGTCTTTCGATTATAAGCTAGACAGTAACCTATGGAATTTTGTAAGTCTAAGTGCTTTTAAAATACACCTCCACATCTGGTAAAAACATGGCTGGCAGATGCAAATACTGTTTTATTTGGTTTAGGCCTCCTCCTCTGGTTTTTCTTATACATTTTTGTATCACAGAGGAAAAGAAAAGGAAGTGGCTTAGTAATGGTCTATTCTAGCAAATTCAACATTCAAGATCTTTTGATCCCTCTAGCAACAGTGTAGAAATACTTGCCTTCAGATTCATTGCCTCCTCCTCTTTGGATATTTTTCTTGTATATCAGCCTCTTCCACCTTCATCTTATTCCATGAACTTTAAAGTTTCATTTTCAATGAAACTACCTCACCAAATTTAGTTTTGTTAGGGGATTTCATCTATCACTTAGAACGATCTTGCTGGTCCCTTTATGAGAACTTTTCTCTCTTTCACTGAGGACGTTGGTCTTGTTCAACATGTACACACACCCATGCATACAGCTGGCCACACATTAGACCCAAGAACCCTTTTACTAAAGCTTATCTTGCATTAACAGAAATTAGCCTGTGCTAAGAAGCCCATTATATACCTGTGGGCTTCTTAGAATGTTGCATGCACTGATTCTATTAGTGCATGCTAAGCTTTAGTAAAAGGACCCCTTAGTCTTTTCAAATGGTCTTTCATTTTTATCAATAGGAAACACTTCAACAATTGAAGTGCCCTTGTCTGATCACTTTCTTTTTAAATGTTCACTTAATATTTCTCATCAACATGTTGAGTCCACAGAAAAGATAACGAAGCTCTGAAATTGAAGCAATCTCATGGAAAAACCTTTTGCTGATAAAGTTATTATATTAATAGATACTTCTTTTCATTATCACTGGAAGAGAAAGCTACTAGATGAGGCATTTCTCTGAAAGCAATATTAGAGGAGACAGCTCTACTACAAACAATGGCTATCCACTCTAAACAGAAAGATCTCTGGAATAATTCCAAGCTGTCCACAATGAGATGCCAGTTATATCATTAATGAACGTCAATGGAGAAAACATAAAACCTCAGAAAATTTATCTATCAGAACTCTGCTACAACCTATAAACTTGCAGTAACAAAATATACAGTGGAATACCACTCAAAGCTTATTGATATATCAATTAGCACAACTAAACCTTTTGGTATATTTTGGTCCCTTACAATTTGGACTACTTCGTTAGAAATTGCCTGTTCAAGGCTGCTAATTTTCAGCGGCATTTAACTGGTTAGTGCTGAACTGAAAACTGGTTATTTGGGGGATGTTCTGGGGGCTCAGTCAGCACTTGGCTGCTTAAGTGCCAATATTCAGCACTTAACTTTGGACACTGGAGGTACACCTGTTTCTATCAGGTGAAAGTCTGGTGCTCAAAATTAGGCATGACCTGCACGCTACACTGGTGTTCTATAAAGGTCGGATAGAATAGGGGCTCCACACTGATCTTTCTAGTGCCTAATTTTCAACACAGTATGCTTGTGTAGTTTTCTGTGTATCATTCTTCAATGCCCAGACATGGCCCAGTGTTGAAGGTCCAGGCATAATGGCAGTGGCAGTTTACAAAACACTGAGTGCCACTGGCTGAATATCGACCCCAGAAGTTATAGGATTCTAACACTTAACTGTGTCATTTGTGTCAATAAAACCATTTACATACTTGCTAGGTGCTATTCACTGTTTCCTCTAAGCTGAGCTGGAGTCCTCCACTTTGTATTTTTTTAGGGTATATTTATCCCTCCCAAATAAGATGGTTCACCCACCAATACCTAGGAAGAAATAAATCACCCAAGGCTGCATCAGTTTGCTCTTTATTAGATACCTTATTTCTTATCAAGTATTTGTACAATTAGCAGATCAGTGATAACTCACTGGGAGTACAGAACATTGCTACACAAAATTTACCTCTATATCTGAGAATCCAAAGAATATACAAGCAACATGTACAATCAATTGCTTATGGGAATACAGTACCACAGCTACACATAGGTGTTCTCTGTGTCTGAGTTTATAATGCTTTATTTTATGTTTTTTTTCCACCCTCACCCCAAATTACCAGCTAAAGCCAATTTACAGATATAAAAGACTGAAGGATACTTATGAGAAAGCAATAGGGTTACTTGCCAATTCAGATGCAATAGGATTACTTCCCAATTGATTGGTTTCTCATGGGAGAGCAGCCCTGCTTGCACAAAGGTGCTGGCTGTGACTGTCTCACTCCAAAGAAATATGACCATTTAGGATACAGACAAAATAACAGTAACACACCTTATTGGATAAAATATATTGTAGTCACCACCTTAGTGACCATATATGGTACCATTTACCGTACATGCTTGGCTTTTTTAGCATTGCTTGGAATCTTCTTGTGAGACCACTCATTTCTGCATTTCTGACCATAACTTCTTGGGTGCAACTGACTCTGCCCTGTTGGTAAACTGCACCATCCTGTTTATGAGGTTTTTGCACCATAGCCCTTCCTTATATTGCTGCATGGTGTGTCCCAACAGCTCAGGAGTTGTCGCGTCCATCGCTCCTTCCGGCTCCTCCGCCGCGGGGGGCGGGAGCCAGCGTCCTCTGTGGCGAGGGGTGGCGGTCCGGAGGCCACGGCGGGGAGCCGGGGGCCGCCGCAGTGATGGCCGTTCCGTCCGGGACCGAGACCGGAGGCCGGCAACTGCGGCCGCCGGTCTCTCAGTCGCCGGCTGTGGGGGCTATGTTTGCGCCGCTGAAGGAGGCGGCGCCGAGGTGCGATGGCCGGCGTCTTCTTCCCTCCCAGGCGGGAGGGCCCGGAGCTCCGCCTCTGAGGTGCCGGATTGGGAGGCCAAGTTGGTGGTCCCGCCTGGGGAATCGGACAGAGCCAATCGGGGGGCTCTGCCGATAACCAGGTCCGGATTGGTCGGCTGTACCTACGGGGGCGGGGTGGCTGATGTGAACTGTATTTAAGGAAGGGAACTGAGCTAGAACATTGCTTCAGGTTCTGTTCCCGAGGCCAATCTCCGTGGTTCCTGTGTTCCGTCGTTTTCCTGGTGTTGCTGATTTTGGACTTTGGACTGTTTCCTGGTTATCTCTGCTAGCTGCCTGCCTAGACCTCTGGCCTGACTTTGACTTCTCTACTAGCCGCCTGCCTTGACCTCTTGCCTGACTCCGACTATGCTGTTAGCTGCCTGCCCTGATCTGCTGCCAGTTTGTGGACATCTCTTTTCCACCTGCCCGCTTCTCTCCCGGTTCCAGTCCAGGTCAGTCCGTCAACCCCGCGGTTCCTGAAGTCCCGTTGGCCGCCTGCAGCTGGGGGCTCAACCCTTGGTGAACGGCAGTCGCCGCGGGTGAAGACTTGGGGTTGCACGGCTGTCCTTTGAGGTCCTTCAGGGCCTTACGGGACCTAAGGGCTCACCTTCCTTGTGGACAAGACAGGAGTCTTACTGGAACTTCAGAGTTCAGATTACAGTTAGATCCTGACTCAAAGTCTCAGGCCTTGAATCAAAGCTCATAGCTGTAATAATAATAGCTTACAGTCCTGCCAGTGGGTACTGCTCTTTCACTATCATATTTCCAATAGTGACAGACGGGCAGGCTCTTCAGAACTCCAGGGGACCTGCCTGTCCCTAGCTACTGAAAACACAATATTCAGCACCACCCCCCATTGGCAGCAATGCGGTTGGAGGACTCCCACTCAGCTTAGAGGGAAGTGGTGCTATTCTTTGAAATATTTGCTAAATTTACTCAGCGTGTTCTTGTAAGGGTGCCAAGTTATAGAATTGTCCCCATGAATCTATCAAGCCTTTTCCATATAGGGTTTGCAAGTCTATCAGGAGGCTATAGAACCTGAGGAAGATGATGGATGACCAGCTTCATATGAGGTACCAAATTGAGACAATGCTAAGAATTGCTTTTTTTTCTAGGTGCAGTTGTTATGGAGATTGAAACATGTCCTTCCAAGGATTCAGCTGTGGATAACTGGGCACACATTAGTTATTTCAGGTTTGTACTACTGTAATAGCCCATATGTTGGACTTTTTGGAAATATGTGAGGCTGTTGCAGGTGGCCCAAAATGCAACTCATCTGATTACAGGTTGTGGATGGAAAATCATACTACTCCCTTTCTTATGCACTCGTATCAGTTGCTAAAATGCTTGTGGATTGAATAAAACTTATTAGGGCAAGTCTATAAATTAGGCATTAACATTTGAGTATGCATTACGGACCAGATTCTATATTTGGTGCCCAAAAAAATTAGCTCTGAAAAAAATGTGCTTCACGCTATTCTATAAACCTCATCTATGGTTAGGCGCAGTTCATAGAATACGTACAGCAACTGTCCCCATGACTAAAATGTAGGTGCAGCCATTTACGTCAACTAAAACCTGGTGTAAATGCCCATGCCTTATTTAGGCACAGATCGGGCATATTCTGTAACAGTGCGTGTAATTTTCAGGAACGCCCATGATCCTCCTATGGCCACGCCCCCTTTTGTGATCTGCACATTAGAATTTGCGTGGCCCACTTTACAGAATATGCTTAGTGCCAATTAGTGCTGATAATTGTTTGTGGCCAATTATAGGTGCTGATTAGCTTATTAATCAATTAAATTTCATGTGCAAATTGGCTATGTGTGCTGATTTGCAGTGCAACTTTAGTCACCATTTATAGAATCTGGGGGTGTATGCATACATGTTTATCATACTAACATATGCATGTACACATGTGCACACTTTATGCTCATATGAGCAATATTCTGTGAATACCTGCGTAACTTACATAGCATGTGTTTGCAAAGGGGGTGTGCAGAGAGTTGGAGCATTTTCAGGACTCACACTTACAAATGTAACTTACAGAAAACTATAAGAGATACAGGTATTACTTTGTCACTAATACACCAGCTCCATGGCTGGCATGCCTAAATGTTAAGCACCTACATATCCAGTTACGTTAATACTCTGTAAAAGAAAGTTGCCACCTATTTTCCTGTATAGAATAGGCTTCTACTACACACCCAGTACCTGAATATATGTAAAACCACTTTGAATGTAGTTGCAAAAACCTCAGAAAGGTGGTATATCAAGTCCCATTTCCCTTTCCCTTTCCCTTTCCCTCTGGCCACTCACTTGTAGAAACCCTATTATAAAATTGCCCCCTTTGGGAGAATTCTACATATGGTGCTGAACGATAAGCACTACTTCTGTACCGAATTTTTGGCAGAGACATCTGGTCATTATGCTCTACAACGCGTTATATTCCAGTAATTTTAGATTTTTTCCTATTTAAAGACTCTGTGAAGCTTACTTTATTTGCACTGCCACGACCCCTGAGGAAGGCTTTGTGCTGAAGCACGGCCCGTGTAGGGTCTTTGTTTCAGTATATTTTTGGCAAATAAACTCTTAGACGCTCTTACTCCTTGTTTGCCTTGGGCATTTGGAACTTTCCTCACTTTCACCCTCATTGTCGCTGCTTGCCTGTTTATGGAAATTGTGAGGACCCCCTTGTTTTGTTTTGTTTCTGTGTGTGGAAAAAGGTACCAAAATGGGGCAAAAACGACAGATTCATGTGAAAACACACCTACGCATCCATTAATAGAATAACATCTGATTCTGCACAGATCTGCACAGAGAGCGGGGCCATGAGAGTGACATGGGTGGGTCAGGGGCGTTCCCTTAAAATGTGTGATAGGATCGTGCGGATCCACGCCCAACTTGCGCAACGGGATATATACCTGGTTTCAGATGGTGCAACTCCTCACGCCCAAAACTGAGCGCAGATCCCAGCGCTGCACATTATTCTTTAAATGCCATCCATCCCAGAACACCTGTTATGAAACACTGTTCAGTGCTGATTTTTTTTCAGCACTGAATTTTGAGTGCCATTTACTGATTCCAGCCCTTTGTGTATAGTTCACTGAGTAGTCCATGATGGTGGTCCAGTTTACTTTCAGTCTGTGATTCAGAAACATCAGTCATTGTGCATTTGTCATTCAGAGGGAGTGAGTCCTTTGGATTTACCCTTGTACAGGTTGGGAACACTAGTAATGATTAGATCTAAGGCCTTTTCATGGATTATGGAATATGCTTCCTTTACATAATTGCAAGTATCCTGATTATGGTAGAATCTGAAAAAAAAGTGAAAGCTTTGTGTTTTTTCAGGGGGCTTTTAGAGGGTAGGTTGATTGACAGGGTTTATGCTGATATTTCAGAATTGTTTTATAAGGAAGTCTGATTTTTTTTTTTCATTTTATGTGCTGTTGTTTTACTATCTATACATACCACAGACCTCTGAGAGAAGGATCTCCTGAACGAGCAGTATGTTAAGTTGTAACAGAGTCTGTTGCAGAGCTTAGTCTATGCATGTGCCGGAATGGTTTGTTTTTTCCTCAATCTGTCAGGTTCTGAGTCTCTAAGTCTAACATTCAGTTTACTATAAGCATTTTGGGAGTGAACATAGAGTTTGCGAAGTCTCTTGCATTATTTATTTGTTCTAAAATACTTAGGGATCTCACCATGTATCAAAGAATTGGCTAATTGTATGGATAAATGTCTTCATATTGTGATGCTGTGATGTCATCTCTCTCACTCTGCGTGTCTGTGTGTGTGTGTCTCTCTCACACACACATACCTTTATGCACTCTCTCCCTATGTAATCATTCCTATCACTAGTGATTTTTCTTCTGTGTCATAGTTTTATCTATATAGACACTAAATAACATTTTGAGTTCCCAAGGCATCGGTGTGTACGTGGCATCTATAACATATACACAAGGTACTATGTAAGGTCCCCTATCCAAGAGAATTACTTTAAGTATTTCACTCATGAAGAAACACAGATTCCCCTATCACACACCAGATCAAAGCTGTTCTCACATTATGCAGGGGATTATCTCCTCGCTACCTATGGGACTCTAATGGTACTCAAAACAGATGCTATTCAAAACCACAAATATTATAATACCACATAGGATTATAAAAATGAGAAGCTATTATGCCAATCATCTATTACAAAAATAAAAGTTTTTGGTAAGATTAGAGTTATTGGAGGTCATTGTGGAAGCATCTACACATCAAAATACAGCATATACACATGCAGATTGCATACATGTGAAAATAGCTATTTCAGAAAAATGCTATTTAAAAATACAGATGCACTGTGATGAAGATTATTTCAAGGGCATGGACAGGCCAAAACATTCTCTGTGTAGCTCCCAGTTTTCAATGGCTTTTACACAGGCTCAGAGGCAGGCACTAGTAACAGCTATCTATTCATTTGGACCTGGGGTCGCTGGGGTCTTCATCCGTGATTCAATGGGTAATTGTGCTAACTCAAGTATCTAACAAGGCTGGTCTGACCAATAAGTGGACTATGCATCTGCCTTGGGCAGCACATTTGGGGAATGGCACCAATGCTGCAGTCAATGTGCCTTTGGAAGACTAGGCCAGTACAGGGTTTTGAGAATCCATAAATGCACATGACCTTCTGGGTTTCACCCCCTCCAAACATCCTATTTCAAAAGAGGTGGGACCCAGTGAGCCTTGACCATGCACAGATTGTCGGAGGCAAGTTGGCCATGGTGTTGATAATCCCTTCACCCACAACACAAGTTCACAGAGGCAGCTCTTTCAGCATCTGTGGTTGACTCCCAGTACTTTGTGTCAGAGACTGTGTTAGTCAAAGACCTTTCTTTCAGTAGGTAAGTATAGATGCTTCAGCCAGGAGATTAATAATTAGAATATATCCCCTTGCATTGGTGTTAAGTGAATGGCAGGGACTCAGACCTAGAACCCTGGTCCCCTTGCTGAGAGGTGCAGTAGCCAGAGATCTGGAGGCTGGAGCTAAAGACAAGATCTCCCCCTCACCCCCACCCCTTGGACTAGGTAGTTATACCAGCCTAGATTTCCCCTCTGAGGGTTGTATCCTCCTACTATCCAGCTTATTTTCGAAAGAGAAAAACGCCTATAGTGCGACCTAAATCGGGAGATAGACGTTTGTCTCGCAAAGGTGCCCAAATCGGTATAATCAAAAGCCAATTTTGGGCGTTTCCAACTGCACTCCATCACAGAAACGAATAAAGTTGACGGGGGCGTGTCGGAGGCATGGTGGAGGCGGAACTGGGGCGTGGTTATCAGCCGAGGAGAGATGAGCGTCTTTAGCTGATAATCGGGAAAAAAAAGGCGTTTTTACCACGATTTTGGGTCACTTTTTTGGACCCTTTTTTTTCACGAACAAATCCCAAAAAAGTGCTCCATCTGCCCAGATGACCACTGGAGGGAATCGGAGATGACCTCCCCGGACTCTCCCAGTGGTCACTAACCCCCTCCCACCAAAAAAAACCCACTTTAAAAACTTTTTTTCCAGCCTGTATGCCAGCCTCAAATGCCGTACCCACCTCCATGACAGCAGAATGTGTTCGATCCTGTCATAGCCTTTCCCTGGGTCAGATGTGGCTCTCAGGTGCAGTACAGGTCACATCAGCATTGCATTGTGGTGGGTGTAGGATATTGGGCTCCGTGATTTCATTAGCTTCTGTTACAGTCTCACGATGTTGGTAGTTGGTAGGCTGTTCTCCCATAGTGCTTTTCCCCCTGCCTACTGGGTCAGAGTGTGCAACTGTTGTGTTTCCTGTTGTATTCCATGCGGTAGTGGCCATTTTTGTAAGCCAGTTTTAGTTCCCTTTCCTGTGTTAGCCACGTTAGACAACTTAGTTCTTCCCTTGAATGTGGCTGAAAGAGGGCATTGTACAGCATTCTGCCAGCTCTGACCTACTGCTCATCTCAATACCAGGGGGACTCGTTGCCAGTGGGGCACCACCTCTGATCTGCAGTTAACTGTGAGTAAAGGCGGTTATTCCAATAAAGGACGTTTTCGGAGAGATTAGTCTTCAGGTGTCAACTGGTGTGCCAATGTTATATAGCAGCAACCAGTCCTAGAGGCCTGCATGTATGCAGGTCCCTGGAGCACTTTTAGTGGGTACCGCAGTGCACTTCAGCCAGGTGTCCCCAGGCCCATTCCCCCCCCCCCCCCCCACCTGTAACACGTGCTGGTAAATGGGAGGCCTCCAAAACCCACTGTACCCACATGTAGGTGCCCCCTTCACCCCTAAGAGCTATGGTAGTGTTGTACATTTGTGGGTAGTGGGTTTTGGGGGAGGGGGGTTGGGAGCTCAGCACCCGTGGTAAGGGAGCTATACATGTGGGAGCTTTTTCTGAAGTCCACCGCACTGACCTAGGGTGCCCAGTTGGTGTCCTGGCATATCAGGGGGGCCAGTGTACTATGAATCGTGGCCCCTCCCACGACCAAATGGTTCGGATTAGGACGTTTTTGAGCTGGGTGTTTTTAGTTTCCATTATCGCTAAAAAAAAACAAACGCCCAGCTCAAAAACGTCCATTTTTTCGAAAATATGGTTCGGCCCGCCTCTTCACGGACCCGTTCTCGGAGATAAACGCCCATGGAGATAGGCGTTTCCGTTCGATTATGCCCCTCTATGTCAATCAGGAATGAAGACACAGCCCCTGTTCTAGAAACTGTAGGTTAAAAATAATGTCAAAACTCCTTTACTCTGGTAGAAGCACTAAAGGCTTCTGCACTTCTAAGTGGGCAAACCCTTAGCTTTCTCTACAAGAGAATAAGAAACGGATCTCCTCCAATGACCCTTTCACTCCTCTTGTCTTTGGCACTCTGTGCCTCAGGACATAGCTGTGGGTCTCACTGGCAACCCTTGATTAGTTTATCTTTTGGGGGACAGGCCTCTCTCCTTCTAGTATGCACCTGGGGATAGCTGACAACCAGATAGTTTATTTCTAGGATAAGCAGCATAAAATCTGTTTTACTCTTTGGGATTCTGCCTGGTACTTGTGACCTGGATTCGCCACTGCTGGAAACAGGATAGTGGGCTTGATGGACCTTTGGTCTGTCTCAGTATGGACACTGGCATTGAATTTACAGATGGTTAAGTACGATATTCAGCACTTAATTGGCTATGGGTTACCGTATAAAGAAGACTGACTTTTAACTGGTCCTATTTATACAGTTAACCTGGCCAGTTAAGTGTTGAACATTGGCATTTAACCTGCCAAGTGCCAAATTCACCCTGCTCCACCCTCCAAATAGTTGGTGTTGCTGTAGGCACTAAGGGGGTCTGGACCTTGCTGTAGATAACTTGAGCTAAGCTTTAATAAAAGCCCCTCAAACTGTTTTTTTTTTCAGCAGCACTAACTGAAAAATAGTGGTTAACCTCAAACTGGTAGATTTAACCAGCCATAAGCTGTTTCTGGCTGGATAAATCACTTTGAAAATTGACCCCTATGATTATGGGATTAGAAGGATAGTAAATACACCCAACTGAGAATACTTACCGGTTAATACTAGGGGTGGGCACAATAAAAAATGTAATCGCAATTAATCGAGCGATTAGAACATTTCAATTGTGCGATTAATCACGATTAATCATGGCATGCATTTTGGATGCATGCTTTTCAATTTTTTTTGAATGTTGACCCAAACACCCTTTTGAACAGTTCAGCGTGGCTGATTATCCTTTACAACATGCTATTCAATTAGGGTGGGCAACAATTAAAATTTTTATTTAAAAGTAATCATGGTATTAACATTTTTAATCATATGATTAGTCGAACCTCTGGACTGGATGGCATGGTACTGGCAAATTCCCACTGCATAGAAAATTTTTAAACCTGCTGAATGTAATGAAAAGTTGCATACACAAACTTCCTTCCCACAGCATATTGCTTCCCCTCTCCTCCATATAGGTACCTACCTTTATCCTTTCTTGCTGCATCCTTCCCCTTCGGCTCCCCTTCTGCTGCTAAACCTGTTACCCCTGTCACACAGACACCCATTTCTCTCCTCTCCTATTGTTGACCCCCCCCCCCCCCCTCAGTACACAAGTTCAGCATACCCTCCCCCCCCCCCCCTACACACACACACATTTATCTTAACATTTATCTGGCTCTTCATAGGGTCTCCGGCAGCGATTCCCACATGCTACTTGCAACTGATGCCGATGTCTTCCCTCTGTTATGTTATGCCAACGTGAAATAGAATAGGCAGGGTAAAGAAAGCAATGCTGGAGTTAAAAATTTTGATCATGATTACAAAATGTATTTGTAGTTAAAATTTTAAAAAATTATTTTCATTAATAGTGCACTAAATGCCCACCCCTAGTTAATACATGTTAGTAAATAGAGCCCTTGGATTAGAAGAAACATGATAATTAGTTAAATTTGCAAAAGGTGTAGAAAAACAATGCATATTATAAAATGTGTATGATATTTTTTACTTTCCAGAACTGTTATGGGTGTGTGTGTCTAAAGGGGCCTTTGATTTTTTTATGATACCCTTATATTGGACTAGTGTAAGAATAATGCAAAAATGCAGTCATAGCTTTCAAGACCACAGAAGTCCCTTCACTGGATGTCAGCCTCTGACAAAGAAACCCATACAGTCTCCAATCCTCACCTACTCCATCTTTTCATACATTATTTCAATACAACAGCCTAAAGCCATTAGAAGAGAATCACACTAAGCAATCTGAAATCTGGAGTAATAACAAGTACAGAAATACAGAGTGCTGAGAACATTTTAAAAGATAAACACGGGTGAAATATTTAGGGGTTGGGGGGGGGGGTATCCAAGGTTTAACTAGATGGTAACGCAAGGCAAAGAAGCAAGCTGGGATGGGACTATGACCAATAATATCTGCAGTCCTATCTTGGGTCCCTTTTTAACACATCCTGCATATTTTCTGTGCATGTCACTTTCAGGAGGGGATATTGGAACATAAATGCTGTTCAGTGAGCATGGCTACACACTCAGCCCACTCACCATCTGGCAACATTTCGTTCTCAAGTACAGCACTGAAGCTGGTGCCTGGCAGTCAGGAATGACAGTAGCTGATCAGACGCTTATGTCTTTGTATATAGACACTCTGCACAAGCTGAATCTCGCCTTTAAGCAAGATTCCGCTATTGAGGTTTCTGATTCAGGGGCCAATAATTTGGGATTTATGTTAAGTTTTTTCAACCAACCTCAATAACCTCTATTTAAATTGAGGAAAACATCTTTTGAAATAGTAATAGGGTTTATTCATCCTCAATGAGATGCCGACCTCCTGTAGGAGAACAGCGGCAAAATAGCAGCTTTTTCTGAATTTCAACTTTTATAACAGGGGTTATTCATTTGATATACTGCTTTTCTATGGTGCAACCAATGCAGTTTACATATTATGTATAGGTACTTGCTCTGTTCCTAGTGAGTTCATAGGGGCCAAAATTCAAATCAATTTATGCAGGCAGGAGCCTCTCCTGCACACTTAAATTACTTCCTGCCCCCTAAATTGGGATATTCAGCATCATTTAACTGTAGAGTGCTGCTGAACAGCCCCACACACCACCCAACTAAAAAGTGGGCAGGTCAGGGGTGGCACTGGGGCATCACTGTCAGAGAAATTCAGTGTCTGCACCCGCATAGCTAAGCTCCTGCCCCTAACAACCTCGCTGGACCACCAGGGATACAAGTAGGCTCCGGGGGAGGGCCTACCTGTTTGGCCGGGGGGGTGGGAGTTCTTGCCACAGGCTGGGGGGAGGGAAAGAGGAGGCATTGTCGAGGGTGAGAGGGGGCTTGGGGCTCTTATAAAAAAACAAAAATGAAAAACAAAGTTATGCAGGCCGCAGACTGACATTCAGCTGGGAGCCACATAACTCTTATGCGGACCCCAGTTGAATTTCGGCCGGGTCCGCATAAACTCCAGCACCCAACCCACCTGAAATTAGTCCCCAATATTTAGTGCTGGTACCTAGATATGGCCCAGCACTGAATATCAGGAGATAATTTAGCTGGTGATGATCAGCATTTTAAAAAAAGCTGACCGCTGCTGGCTGAATATCGGGGGGGGGGGGGGGGGTAGTCTAAGTTTCACACCTGGAGTAATGGAGGGTTAAGTGACTTGACCAGGGTCACAAGGAGCCACAGTAGAAATTGAATCTAGTGCTCAGCCCACCACACTTACCATTGGGCTACTCCATGTTAGACCTTTCAAAAAAAGATACTTGTTTACATCTTTCCCCTCTCTCCCCCTCCCCGCCCCTCCTCCCATATCTTCCATACAGAATAGGGGGGCTCTATGAGCTAAAACCTGTCAACTCAGTCCACAGAGATACCAAGCCACTTGCATTAGGCATGCCGTACACACATTCAGCTGAATTCACACATTCTAATGCCAAGTACCCCTCTTCTCACACATTCAGGAGTGGGTCAAGTTATAGTTGGAGCATGTGACCAGGAAATGCACACAGCCACCAGGCTGCGCTTCCCCTGCTACCAATCACTGTCATTGTTCAAGGCTTTCTTGGCAGCCAATCACTGCTGCTATTTGGGCTTCCCCTGCAGCCAAACATTTTTTTTAAGATGCCTCTTCAACACGCTAGGACTGTCTCCGGGGCAATGCCTGTTGGTCAGCTCAGAATTATTTATCCTTCCCTTGTCCGCTGTACCCTCTGTCAATCAATAATGGAGTTCCATTTCTCCCTTCCCTTGCTATCCTTTTCCCTCTGTTTTCCCTCCTCTATCTCTCCTATAATTAGTCTGTAAGCCGCATAGATATATTTTATTTATATGCGGAATAGCAAGTTTTTAATAAACCTGAAAACTACTGTTCTAGGTTTCTGCTCCAGCCAGTTGCTGCCACTGTTTGGGCTTCCTTTGCAGCCAATCACTGTCACTATTTGGGCTTCCCCTGCAGCCAGTCACCTGCTCCACTTCCCCAGCAGCCAATTGCCATTGCTTTTTATGTTTAGACTTCCCCTACAGCCAGATGTGGCCACTGTTTTGGACTTCCTTTTCAGCTATACACCTGTCCTTGCTTCCTCATCACCCTTGCTGTCTCAGACCTTTCCTGCATCTCATTGCTGCCATCAGCCTGAGTTTTCTCACCCTCTCCCTCTCCTGCCGCTTCTATGGCATGCATCCACAGGCAAATGTCTGCAGGTGTGTAGCCCAAAGGAGTGTGACCAAAGGGGTAAACCACTTTGAAGCTCCTTCAAAGCCCAAGAGAAGCCAAGGGGAGCTGGGAGCCAGGAGAATGTCTTCCAAAGGTTTTGTTTTCTTTATTATGGGACGAGGAAGGGCCTCCTGAGACCCACTGCTCAGGCTGGAGTAAAGTCATCTGGTCCAATGGACAAGCACATGGTGGGCCCATTTGATTCTTCAGCTGTTTCCTCCTCTACCCCTCTGTCAAGAGTTTCACTTAATAGTGGGGAATGACCTACTCCACACCCACCTATGTCCTCTTTGAGTCCAGAGGTCATTAGGAATACCTTATTTGGTTGCTCTGGTCCTTTGAAGGGATAAATTTTCTTCCTCCAACATTTCTCTGATGTCATTACCAAAATGATGTCATTACTCGAATGTAGTAGCTGAAAAGATAAGGGAAAGGAGGCTAGCCTTTCCACGTTATAAGACGACTCATAATGATGAAGACAGGAGACAATACCTAAATAAGTGAAGAGAAGCTGGAAAAGCTATTAGGAAAGCAAAGTGGCAAATGGAGGAAAAGATGGCTAATACAGTAAAATTGGGGGACAAGACCTTTTTCAGATATGTAAGTGACAAGAGGAAGTGCCATAATAGCATTGTGAGGCTCAAAGCTGAGGGAGAGAAATATGTGGAAGATGATAAGGAAAAAGCTGAACTGCTTAACGATTATTTTAGCTCTGTGTTCACGAATGAAAGACCAGGGGTAGGGCTGCAGAAAACAAAGGCTAAAGGGGATGGATGTATGTTAGACCAAGACCCGTTTACAGAGGACTGTGTTCGTGAGGAGCTTGCCAAACTAAAAGTTGACAGAGTGATGGGGCCTGATGGGATACACCCGAGGGTGCTTAAGGAACTCAGAGAAGTTCTGTCGGCTCCGCTGACGAACCTCTTCAATGCTTCCTTAGAAACTGGAGTGGTCCCGGTGGACTGGAGAAGAGCGGATGTGGTTCCTTTGCACAAGAGTGGAAGTAAGGAAGAGGTTGGGAATTACAGACCTGTCAGTCTGACCTCAGTGGTGAGTAAGCTAATGGAAACGCTTCTGAAAAGGAGAATTGTGACATTTCTTGAACTACATGGAATGCGAGACCCGAGGCAGCATGGCTTCACTAGTGGCAGGTCGTGTCAGACGAATATGACTGTCTTCTTTGACTAGGTGACCAAACAGTTGGATGTGAGAGGGGCGCTTGATGTGATATACTTGGATTTCAGCAAAGCCTTTGACATGGTTCCGAGCAGGCGACTGATAAATAAATTGAGTTCCCTTGGTGTGGGACCTAGAGTAACTGATTGGGTAAAAAAATTGGTTCAATGGTAGGAGACAGAGGGTGGTGGTACATGGAGCTTGTCTGAAGAAAAGGAGGTCGTCAGTGGATTACCGCAGGGATCGGTCCTAGGGCCGGCTCTTTTTAGCATCTTTGTGAGCGATATTGCGGAAGGGCTGTCTGGTAAGGTTTGTCTCTTTGCGGATGATGCTAAACTCTGCAACAGGGTAGACACCCTGGAGGGTGTGAATGACATGAGGAAGGACCTAGCGAAGTTGGAGGAATGGACCGATATTTGGCAACTAAGGTTTAATCCCAAAAAATGCAGGGTCATGCACTTGGGTCACAAAACTCCGAGGGAATGATACAGTATAGGGGTGTAGTGCTTCAGTGTGTGAAGGAAGAGTGGGACTTGGAGGTGATTGTGTCTAACGACCTTAAAGGTTTTAAACAGGTAGAAAAAGTGACGGCCAAATCCAGAAGGATGCTTGGGTGCATAAAGAGAGGCATGACCAGCAGGAAAAGGAGGTGATAGTGCCTTTGTATAAGTCTCTGGTGAGGCCTTATTTGGAGTACTGCGTGCAGTTCTGGAGACCACACCTAAGGAAAGATATAAACAGGATGGACTAGGTCCAGAGGGCAGCTACAAAATTAGTAAGCGGTCTTTAATGCAAAAATTATAGGGACAGGCTTATGAACCTCAACATGTATACGCTGGAAGAGAGGAGAGAGAGAGGAGACATGATAGAAATGTTTAAATATCTCAAGGGCATTTATGTAGAGGAAGAGAGCCTTTTTCAAATGAAGGAGAGCTCTGGAATGAGGGGGCATATGACAAAGTTGAGAGGGAATAGGCTTAAGAGTAACCTAAGGAAGTATTATTTCACAGAAAGGGTGGTGGAAGAGTGGAATGGCCTCCCGGTGGAGGTGGTGGAGTCGAGGACTGTTCCAGAGTTTAAAAAGGTATGGGATAAGCATGTGGGATCACTTAGGAACAGGAAGAATTAGAGGTTACAGAGGATGGGCAGACTGGATGGGTCATATGACCTTTATCTGCCGTCATGTTTCTATGTTTCTAACCCCCTACCTCTTTGCAACCAGTACTGTGGAAAGGGACTTTGTCACCTGAGTAGATTACTCCTCAAGGAGAGGTGACTTTGATTGATATATGAAAGGTTGTTCGTGGTTTGGAGAATCTCCTTTCTGGACCAGTCTCTCAATTATGTGATTTTTTTTCTCAAGTGGTGACAACAGTGAATGCCATGGGTAAAAGATTTGCTGGGATGGAAGATCATTTGACTTCTCTAGAGACTAAATGTGGGGCTTTACAGAATATGGGATCCTCTGTCGTTAAGGGTAGTCTGTTTCTCCATAGGCAGCTTGAGGCCATAGAAAACCAGACTAGAAATAAGAATTTGAGATTATTAAATGTTCCAGTTTGTTCATTGCTTTCTTCTGAAATTCTGTTCCAAAAATATCTCAAAAAAGTTTTGGTAATATCAGAATCTGATTATATTTTGATTTCCTTATGTTATTATATGTCTTCTAATGTAAAACAGAGTTCCAAGAAAGGATGGTGGACCTGATGTTACTGTATGTGTCCAGAGGAACCTTTAATTTAACTCAGTTTCTGGAAACTTCTCAGGACAATTTTACAGAGTGAGCAACCTTCTTGGTCTCTTTTGTATCTGAAAAGGACAAAGTGTTGAATTTGAAGTCTTATTTTAACAAGAAAGATTATTTGTTTTGTGAGGAGTGTGACATCCCAAATGGGGGTGGGTGTGACTGGTGAAATAATACAGTCAGACAAACAAATGAAACACAAAAGAAAGTATTTATTTAACGAGATTTGCGGGCTTATTCCTTCACAGGGTGGGAAACCCTCTGCAGACCAGCAACAGAGTGTTAGGCAGGCCTCTGGCAGCAGGCCAAACACAATCCATGGCTGTTGGGGTTGCCATGCCCCAAATACAGCCTCCAAAGTTCTGGGTTCTTTCCCAGACTCCAGGTCTGGCTCCCTCCAGGCTGCAAAATAGACTTGCAAAGTCAATTCAAAAAGTAACAATGGCTTACCTCAGTCAGGTCACGATTATTGAATGGGTGTTTCAGCAGCACACAGTGGGGATTCATGTCTTTCTTCCTTGGGCCTCCTTAACTTCTGGCTGGCCCTATCTTTTGAACTTCCCAATAGTGACTCTGCCCCTCCCGGCTTACTTCCTCCTGGGGCATGATCTCCACTCTTAAGGTGGCCCAGGCTAATTAAAGAGGGACTTTTCTTAAGGGTGAGGGGTATTGTCCTATAAACCCCGTCACAGGGGGTAAATTACAAATATTTCCTGACCTTTAGATTGTAAGCTCTCTTGAGCAGGGACTGTCCTTCCCCATGTTTAAACTTGTACAGCGCTGCGTAACCCTGGCAGCGCTATAGAAATGCTAAGTAGTAGTAGTAGTAATGTGGCTCAAGCCATACAACTGAGTAGAAAACAATTTCTTCAATTAAAGTCTTGGGTGCTTGCTATAGGGGAACATTCTTTTTAAAGTTCTCTTGCAAGTTCATTATAAAGGTTTCTGATTTAAAAGTTATATTTTCTTTGATCCTTCTCAGTTAGAGCATTTTCTTTTAGATAATGAAGCTAAGTGATTTTTTTCTTTGGATGATATATTTGAAATTATTAGCTGAGGGATTTGTAACACCTTAGGATTACCCACTTAGTCACCTCTCCCCTCTCCAGTCGGTTCAAAACTCTGCTGCCCGTCTCGTCTTCCGCCAGGGTCGCTTTACTCATACTACCCCTCTCCTCAAGACCCTTCACTGGCTCCCTATCCGTTTTCGCATCCTGTTCAATCTTCTTCTACTAACCTATAAATGTACTCACTCTGCTGCTCCCCAGTATCTCTCCACACTCGTCCTTCCCTACACCCCTTCCCGTGCACTCTGCTCCATGGATAAATCCTTCTTATCTGTTCCCTTCTTCACTACTGCCAACTCCAGACTTTGCGCCTTCTGTCTTGCTGCACCCTACGCCTGGAATAAACTTCCTGAGCCCCTATGTCTTGCCCCATCCTTGGCCACCTTTAAATCTAGACTGAAAGCCCACCTCTTTAACATTGCTTTTGACTCCTAACCACTTGTAACCACTTGCCTCCACCTACCCTCCTCTCTTCCTTCCCGTTCACATTAATTGATTTGATTTGCTTACTTTATGTCTATTAGATTGTAAGCTCTTTGAGCAGGGACTGTCTTTCTTCTATGTTTGTGCAGCGCTACGTACGCCTTGTAGCGCTATAGAAATGCTAAATAGTAGTAGTAGTAGTAGTAGTAAATTGTATAGGTGCTGATTTGGCATGATGTTTTCTTGCTATGATGAATTAGATTATTTCCTTGATTTTTCACTTCAGGTCTCTCCATGATGTGGACTTTGGTTTTCTTTTGCATATGTGTATGTATGATTAAAAATTTCAATTAAAAAAAAAGTTGGCTGAAAGGGAGCCAAAGGAGAGAACAGAAATCTGCTCTACAACTACCCACAGCTTTGAGCACCTGATTTCCAGGGACTCCATCAAGCAGGAGGATTTCCAAAAAGGAAAATTGAATTGCCCACTCTCACTGACAAAGGCTCTTATGAATTCAGAGTTGAGCTATAATTCTGCCAGTAACACAAGGAAGAATCTCTACCAAGAATCAGAGGTAAACTATTTAAATTTCATTCGGTGCTTAGAAGGGAATGGACTGCATTTCATTCAGACAGGAAAAGACTACTGTTCAAGCAGAGCTTAAAGAGATATTTTCCCTGCCCAGATTGCACAGAGATCATGTTAAAGATTTATCTACCTTCAGAGCATTTGAAGAAACTAATGTTTCAAACATTTCACAGTGTCCGCCAAATGAATTTTGTACATACCATGCAGGGAGATGTTTTGCTATTGAACCATTTTTGACTACAAGTCTCTTTTTTTTAATTGAGTAATTTGACCTAGCATGTTTGAAACTAATTTGAAAGCTTAATGTTAATGTCCATTTAGAGTTCGATATTCAAAGCGACTTAACTGGCCAGAAACAGTTCCTGGCTGGTTAAATCACTTGTTTGGGGCTTAACCAGTTAGTGTCCCTAAACATGACTGGTTAGCACCTAAAACAAAACCGGCTACTTTGGAGGCATTCTGGGGTGGAGTCTGCACTTGCCTAGTTAAATGCTGATATTCGGCAGTTAACCAACCAAGGTCACCGCATAAACAGGACTGCATAAAAGTCAGTCCTATCTTAATGCGGTGACCTTGGCCAGTTAAGTGCTGAACTTAACTGGCTATGGTTTTAGCCTGCTCCAGAAACCCAGAAATTCAACGCTGGAGCCCAAATATGGCTCGGAACTGAATTTCCAGGCATAATACCGGTTAATAGTCAACCATTATATACTACAGTATCAAGTACAGTTAAGAAGTATGTGCCAGTAAAGCTGTTTGTTGTTGAACCCTTTCTGGTATTTGGTAAATTCTGGGTTGCAAGGGGGATTTGTCACAGCTTACAGAGCATCTATATGTTTGGAAACCAGCCACCCATACTTGAGCAGGCACAAGTCCCAGAATCCTGATTCAAAGTACTGCAAAGCTCAGCCCCAAAAAACAAACTCCAGAAACCTGAAGGTATATGGAGTCAGTCTCCTGCAGAGTACAGCACAAGCAACTACAGGGTGAATAGAGCAAGTGTGATGGTTACACCAGAACATATCAAGTGAAATCAATTACAAACATATCTTAACCATGGAAACCCGACTGCGGAGTACCTCAAGGATCACCATTATCACCGATCCTCTTCAACTTAATGATGACACCACTAGCTAAATCCTTAGCCAACCAAGGCCTCAACCCTTTCATTTATGCCTCCGATGTCACAATATACATTCCTTACACTCACAATCTGACAGAAATAACCAACGAAATGAATCTAAGTTTAAACATTATTAACTCAGGGGCAAGCGCATTTCAATTAAAACTCAATACCGAAAAAACACACTGTCTCATCCTCTCATCCCAATACAACGTGAACAAACCCACAAATATAATCACCCCAGACCACACCCTCCCTATCTCAGATAGCCTGAAAATCCTCGGTGTGACAATCGACCAAACCCTCACCCTAGAGACCCAAGTGAAAACAACAACAAAGAAAATGTTCTATTCAATGTGGAATCTCAAACGTCTGAAACCATTCTTCCCACGAGAAACATTTCACAACCTGATACAATCAATAGTACTAAGCCACATAGACTACTGCTACGGCATCTACACAGGATGCAAAGAACAATTTATAAAGAAACTACAGACCGCCCAAAACACGGCAGCCAGGCTAATATTTGGAAAAACGCGTTTCGAAAGTGCCAAACCCCGCTGAGAAAAACTGCATTGGTTCCCAATTAAAGAACGTATCGCTTTCAAAATTTTGTGCACCATGGTCCACAAAATTATCTACAGCGAAGCCCCAGGATATATGACAGAGCTCGTAGACCTGCCTTCCAGAAATACAACCAGATCAGCAAGAACATACCTAAATCTTCACTACCCGAGCTGCAAAGGACTCAAATACAAATCAACTTATGCAAGCAGCTTTTCCTACATAAGCGCACAACTGTGGAATGTACTACCAAAAGCTGTGAAAACAACATACGGCCATCTAAACTTCAGGAAATCACTAAAAACCTACCTATTCAAAAAAGCATACCTTACTGACATTACCTAAAAGACTGAACCCTGCTACACAACTAACTAAAGCTAGAACTGGACTCAACACAACTCCTCCTCGCTACGATTCCCAAATATGTCTGTAACACAAATATCGATTCTACCATAATACCACTTTGTATTTGTTCCTTACCGGTTTGGCGTACACCTACGGTATTATGTAAGCCACATTGACCCTGCAAATAGGTGGGAAAATGTAGGGTACAAATGTAACAAATAATAATAATAATTAGAAGATTAATCCATATCTATCTATCTATCTATCTATCTATCTATCTATCTATCTATCTATCTATCTATCTATCTATCTATTGTATCTTTCTATCTTTATATATTTAGAAGGTGAGAGAAAGATGTCAGCACTCTCTCTAGATCCCATTTAATTGCATCTGTCTCAGGTTATTCAAGGTGAATGGCTCTAAGGTTTGCTTTGCACTTTGAATCACCCCTTGTGCTTGACAATCAGTCCACTTCTTTCTTTTCCATGGGTGCACTATGTCGAGCTAATTTAACACCATTATTTGCTTTAAACCTACTGAGGTCCAGTGTTACCTGGATTGTATGTTAAAGATACGTAAAATCTGAAATATGGAAAATATTAATACAAGAACAAGAGAAGATAAGATACTAGATCAAGCCAAAGGTCCCAAGGTCAACAGTGCCTATTCCAGGTCACAAGTGCATGGCAGGATCCCAAGGAATCTATCTAGTCCTTATTGTTCACACCCAGAGATAAGCAGTGGCTTTCCCAAGCCTAATGTTTTATGGACGTTTCCTCCATGAACTCCTGTAAACCTTTTTTAAACCCAACTCTGTTAAACACCTTAACCATATCCTTTGGCAACAAATTACAAAGCTTCATTATATGTGCATTGAAAAAGTGTTTTCTCTGATTTGTTTTAAATGTGCTCCCTGCTATTTTCATGGAGTGTGCCCTCATCTAAGTACCATTTAAAAGGGTAAACAATCATTAGCTTTTTATCCAGTTTGCAACAGTATTCAAAAATATTGTTGTTGTTGTTGTTGTTGTTGTTGTCTATTTCACCTGACTCATGATCTTATAGATGTCTTTGGGCCAGATATTCAGTCGGCAGCAATCAGCATTTTGCTGACCACTGCTGGCATTATATGCAGAAATTCAATGCCAGGCCATGGCAGGGCTCTGGCATTGAGTTTCTAGGTACATGGAGCTGACAAAATTATAGCTGATTAAGAGCTCCTTTTACCAAGTGGCAGTAAAAGGGGCCCTGTGTTGGCATCGGCACTGAGGACCCCTTTCACTGCCATTAATAAAAGGCTTTTTTTTTCAAAGGAAAAAGATGGCTGTGCGGTAAGTTAAACACTTGCTCTATAGCCATTTCCTGGGAGAGCCCTTACCGCAGGGCCGTGCCGATGCGGTAAGCAGGGTAAGCACCGCAAGGGGGCGCCCAACTCTGGAGGGCGCCGCTGCGGTGCTTACCCTTGCCCCGCGCCACCGAGGCCTTTAAATCTTTTACCTCGGTCGCAGCAGCCAGCAAGGGCGGGGCGGTGGGGGCGGTCCGCCCCGGGTGTCACCAGAAAGGGGGGTGCCGCCGCTCCAGCTGCTCTTCTTCCTGGCACCCCCCCCCCCCCGTACCAGCCCTTTAAAAATAAATTGCCGACGCGATAGCGAGCGCAGCACCTCGTGTGCAAGTAAAAGAAGCGGATCCGATCATCTCATTGGGCCTTCCCTCACTGTCCCGCCCTCCTCTGATGCAACTTCCTATTTCCTCTAGGGCGGGACAGTGAAGGAAGGCCCAATGAGATGATCGGATCCGCTTCTTTTACTTGCACACGAGGTGCTGCGCTCGCTATCGCGTCGGCAATTTCTTTTTAAAGACCGGGTGGCAGGGAGAAGACGAGGCAGGGTGAGGGTGGGGGACAGATGGAGTGAAGGTGGGGGGGACTCGGATAGCAGAAGGGACTGGTTGGGAGACAGATGGGGTGAGGGGGACTCGGATGGGCAGAAGGGACTGGGTGGGAGACAGATGGGGTGAGGGTGGGGGGCACTTGGATAGCAGAAGGGACTGGGTGGAAGACAGATGGATGGGCAGAAGGGTCTGCGTGGGAGACAGATGGGGTGAGGGTGGGGGGCACTTGGATAGCAGAAGGGACTGGGTGGGAGACAGATGGGGTGAGGGTGGGGGGCACTTGGATAGCAGAAGGGACTGGGTGGGAGACAGATGGGGTGAGGGGGACTCGGATGGGCAGAAGGGACTGGGTGGGAGACAGATGGGAGAAGGGGCATGGAGCTGGAACTGGGGTCTGAAAAGTGAGCAGGAGGGAGAATGGGGTCATGCCTGGGGCAGGGGTGGATGGGAGAATGAATGGATCTGGAACTAGGGGCAGCCGCAGGTGGGAACTGGGAGCCAAAAAGAGGGGGCAGTGAGAGAGGGGATAGATCCTGGATGGAATGGGGAGTGAGAGGGAGGGCAGACCCTGAATGGATGGGAGGGGGAAAGAGAGAGGGCAAATGGTGAATCGAAGGAGCAGAGAGAAAGGGCAGACAGTGGATAGAAGGGAGTGAAAGAGCAGACAGTGGGTGGAAGGGGGTAGAGATAGAGGGCAAATGCTAGAGGGAAAGGAGAGAGAGAGGGCAGATGGTGGATGGAAGGGGGAGAGAGAGATGGCAGACTGGGGCAGATGGTGGTTGGAAGGGGCAGAAATAGAGGGCAGATGTGGATGGAAGGGACATTAGAGAGGGCAGACACTGGATGGCAGAGAGAGAGAGTGAAGACAGATGCTGGATGAAAGGAAGATGGTGAAAAGAAGATGAGGAAAGCAGAAACCAAAGACAACAAACTGTAAATATATATTTTTATTATTTTGCTTTAGGATATAGTATTTTAGCTGTGTTAATAAATGTTTATAAATAGAACATGTAAATAAGGTAATCTTTTTATTGGACTAATTTTAATACATTTTGACTTAACTTTCAGAGAACAAAACCCCCTGCCTCAGATCAGGATAGGATACTGTAACACCACTATACTGTATTGACCTGAGGAAGGAGATTTTGGCCTCTGGAAGCTAAATGTGTTAGTCCAATAAAATGGTATTATTTTATTTTCTGTATTTGTTTTATTTCTATTTGTTAATTTGTAAAGTGGTGATTGGTATTTGTTAGTTTTTTCAAATTTACATCTGCTGTCTTTATATTTTGCACAGTACTAGGAGACATTTTCTGTTTCTGTGGTGTTGCATTGTATGCAGAGTCTGGCATCGGGGGTTCAGTTTAATTTTTGTCTAAATAGAAAGTTTATGATTACTTATTCTATAGTGGATTAGGGTGTATCTGTGTTTGTGAAAAAGACATGGCTTTCAGTTGGCATTGACTGTGCAGGATCGACGATCTGTACTATTCTGTCTGGTTTCGTTTTACAATAGGTGAATTGATGTTCTAGTGCTCACTGAAGTGCTTAAGATGCTTTCCTTTTCCTTGTGTGACTCGTAGAAATGACTGCTTATGGTATGGTAGAATTGCTCTATAGGTCGTGAGTGTTTTGTATTCTCGGTATGCCTAGTACTGGATTGGGGGGGGGGGTGTTAAAAAATGACCGGCCCCGGGTGTCAACTACCCTAGCTACGCCACTGCTGCCGACGTCTCCCTTTCCTTGCACTCGTTGGTTCCCTCAGTGTCCCGCCTTCTTCTGAGGGAACCAAGAGCGCGAAGGGAAGGGAGACGTCGGCAGCGCTCTGCTTTCACTGATGCTGCTGCGACCGGAAGTAAAAGATTTAAAGGCCCCAGGGCGCGGAGGGAAGGGCAGAGAGGCATGGATGGGAGGGCAGAGAGGCATGGATGGGAGGGCAGGGCCCAGGGAGAGGACAAATTGCTGGAAGGGGAGGGGAGGGGAGAGAGGATTGCTGGCTAAGGATGGAGGAGGGAAGGCCAGAGAGGGACAAGGATGGACATGGGGGCCCAGGGAGAGGACAACTTGCTGGAAATGGAGGGGAGGGGAGAGAGGAGGCAAGGATTGCTGGCTATGGATGGAGGAGGGAAGGGCAGAGAGGGACAAGGATGGACATGGGGGCCCAAGGAGAGGACAAATTGCTGGAAATGGAGGGGAGGGGAGAGAGGAAGATTGCTGGCTATGGATGGAGGAGGGAAGGGCAGAGAGGGACAAGAATAGACATGGATGGGAGGGCAGGACCCAGGGAGAGAGGAGAAATTGCTGGAAATGGATATAGAGCAAGAAATGAAGAAGAAAGGAGAAAAGTAAAGAAATAAATGGAAAGGAAGCCATGGAAATGGAGTTAAGAGGACAGATAGCAGTAGAATCAGATACTGGACCAGCATGATCGAAAAAAGAAAGTCACCAGACAACAAAGGTAGAAAAAAAATCATTTTATTTTCATTTTAGCGTTTGGAATATGTCCACTTTGAGAATTTACATCTGCTATCTTATTTTGCAATGTATAGCAATTTGTTTCTAAGAATATTGCTGACAATTCCTTTCAGTGTGGCAAGTGGTGAGTGATCATTTTCATGGGGGGGGTGTGTGATCATTTTCACAGGGGGGGGGGGGGGCGCCAGAGACCCTAGGCACGGCCCTGCCTTACTGATTCCTTTTAAGGAGGCAGTAGGGCTCCTGTAGTAGCCAGGCGGTAACCGGGCAGCAATTACTGCTACGCGCACCCACGCCACTCAAAGAAAATAAACTATTTTGACCCACTGGAAATGGTATACAGTGGGGGCAGTAGAGCTGAATTGCCAGGTGACAAGCCCGTGGTAGGCAATTTAGGGCAGCGATTACAGCTAGGCACACCCCTGCCACTTTCATAAAAGGGACCCTAAGTGCAGTATTCAGCACTTAACCAGCTATAAAGAACCGTATAAAGATAGGACTGCCTTTTATGTGGTGGCGGTATCTGGTTAAGTGCCGCTAAAATTGCTCGGTAGCACCAGACAGGTGATTTTAACAGCCAAGAGACTCTCCTGGCCATTTAAATCATTTTGAATATTGAGCCCTTTGATATCACTTCTCAGATACCTCTTCTCCAAACTGACGAGCTCTATTTTGTTTAACCTGTCTTCACAGGACAGCCATATTGTAAGTTTGACTGCATAAGTATGCTTTCATCAACTCACATGATTACGGTCAGAACTGACAGATATTTTTGTCTGAGAATATTTATTAGTCTTTGCATACCTTTTCATCAGAGTCCAAAAAGTCTGCCTCATTACTCTAAATATTCACCTTTCCTGTTCCTGTTCCAAGTAGAATCTCTAGGGAATACCATCATTTATTTTCCAGATTTGCTTTGTTGTTATCCTATTAATATTTGTATTTTTTGTTTGGGACTTTACAAAGCAACAGAGCAACGAATGTAGTATTACCCAATAGCATTTGCTGTTTGTTTTAATCTACTTCACCAAGATTAAAGGCTGCCTCAACCACACTGGGATTGGAACCTGGGAGCCACAGATTTATACAGGAAAGCATCTCAGTGTGGTCTTTCTAACTCTCTTCCCTAATTTGCAGTCAAAATGCAGAAAATTAAATGTGAGTAGTTGTAAACCTTGCACTCTTTCCTTGTGGTAAATGCAGAGAGAAATCTTTGCCTTGCATTGTTTAAAGGAAAATCTCAAAACATTTGGCTAATTGTATATGTAAAAATAAAAGAATTGGCAAACCACAAGCATAGACATTCCCAGGTTGCTTCAGGGCCAAGCTGATGTGTTCAGAATCTGCTAGTTGTAGCCATATGTTTAGCCATTCCTCATGAAAAAGGGGGGTTAGAGGTGTTACACTTTACTAAGCTGCTACTGTGGAAGCAGCTTGCCTAGTGGAATCTCTGTTTATAAGTGTCTCTTATAGTCAGATGGAAAAGCATACCTGGCTCAATAATCTAATTCCATGGAAAGGGAAATGGGACTCGATATACTGACTTTTGGTAGCTTTTTGCAACAACATTCAAAGCTGTTCATATAGCATGTACAAGTACTTATTTGTACCTGGGGCAATGGAGGATTACATGACTTGCACAGGGACACAAGGAGCTGCAGTGGGAATTGAACCCAGTTCCTCAGGCTCAAGGTCTACTGCACTAACCACTAGGCTACTCCTCCACTCTTGAGGTTGTACACCTGAAATGTTGGAAAATGCACACACATGCAGTGAGAAACAATGGTGTTTTCCTTTTTTTCTGTTGATAGTTTCAGCACATCTCTCTTCATGATGATCTAAGGAGAGAGTTGGTGGCTTGAGGTATAGTGATCTATGCCTCAGTAGGGTGGTAGGATGTATGCATATAGGGTCTGTCTGTATGTGTGGTGGTGTATTTATTTATTTATTGGGATTTATTAACCACCTTTATAAAAAGATTCACCAAAGGCGGTGTACACTGTGGCGTAGGAAGGGGGCGGTGGGGTGGTCCGGCCCGGGTGCACGCCGCTGGGGGGGTGTCGGATCCGCAGGTTCCCTGCTCCCTCTGCCCCAGAACAGGTTACTTCCATTTCCAGGGCAGAGAGAGCAGGGAACCAGCGGAGCCACTGCAGCTCCCAGCGACATGCACTCGGGGCAGTTCGGCCCTCCCACCCATCCCTCGCCACTTTCCCTCGTCGCTTTCCCTCGTAAGTATGCGCTCTGGGGGGGGTGCACTCTGGATGGGGGAGGGTGTGTTGTGCTGCACCCAGGGGGGTGCGCAGCGGTAACCCGCCCCGGGTGTCAGCTGCCCTCGCTACGGCACTGGGTGTACAGCAGGTACCATTTAACATAAAACTTACAATTTTGTTATAAGCATATATATACATGGCCAAATATAAACATGAATACAATGAGGGGCCGTTTTACTAAGCCACAGTAAGGCTACCACATGGGTAGTGCATGGCAAAATGGCACTACTGCAGGGCATTCCAAGGCTCCCTGTGGTAGTTTTGTGTTTGCCATGTGGCATTTCCCATGCCGGAAAATATTTTTCTATTTTCGAGCACAGAGCATGGTGTAGATGTGCCTGGCATTTCTCAGCCTCCCCGCTTCACTGCCTGTCTGCTGCCTGCTGCTCACCACTCCTGCACTTTTCTTTTGTGTCCCTATGTATATGTTTGCATATCTGTGAGCAAATGTGCAAAAAGATGGGTCAGGCAGATAGTCGAAAAGACCCACAATAACAGGCACTAAGAAGTTGGGTCAATATTTAAAGACTTATGTGACACAGATATATATATATATATATATATATATATATATATATATATATATATATATACAGCATGTTTTTTCTAGCAAAAAAAGGTGCCAGTACTCAAATGCCAGGATGCCAGGACACCCTTCAGGGATGGGGTGATTACTGTGGTACCCACCCCACAGTAGCCAGGTCTCCTTCATACCAGGCAGACACAGCGCACCGAGGAGTATGCTCCTTGAACCCGAACTCCACGTGCACAGTGATCGGGGCAGTAGACTTTTATATGAAGCTCATGAAAGACCAGAATACCAGTTGTGCATCATGCATTTATGATGATTTTATCTGAAGGAGAAGTATGTGGACTCTGGGCCAGTTGGCTACCAAATGTATAAAGAGCTGCTTTGGTAAACCTGGGAGCTTTGACTACACAGGAGTTTTACTGTTGAACACACGTCTTCAGAGCAGTGTTCTGTGCCACAGCATAGCAAGACCCCTGAGGAAGGCCGGTTGGCCAAAGCACGGACCGTGTAGGGTCTTAATAAAAGATTTTTTGGTGCTCTTACTCTTTGCAATTTGTATCTGGTCTATCTTGGTTATCTTCTGTTCTTTTTGTTGTTTCTTGTGGTTTTTATGGGAGACTTGGACCTTTCTATTGCTGGTTCTCCTTCAATCAGTCACAGAATCTATGGCAAGGCAGAATTGGTGTGTAGAGCCTGAGCTCTTTCATTAGACTTGGGGTCCATGGGTCAATTTTAGCAAACAATGGAAAAGGTGCCGGTACTCAGTACCCCCAAGTACCCCCTCAAAAAAGCCCTATAAATTATTATTTATTTATAAATACTTCATAAAGATAATTCACAAATATCTGCATATCTCATGTAGCTTCCCTAAGGTTCTATTCCCTTATCTACTTGCAGAGACCTCTACTGGCTCTACTTAAGAATTGTACTTGACTTTTACATACCCCCACAGCTTCTGGAACAAGGGGCTGGATTATCAATTGATAATGGTAGGAGGAGGCACCCCTTGGATGAAAACTGTGCTGATACAAGCGTATATATGCCCAGCCCATCTTCAAATCCCTTGTCTGGCTCCAGGTTCCCCAGCCATTGTACCGTTACAGAGGGGACGAGGCTTTTTTCTTGCCACCTTAGCTGATACACATCTACTTAAAGTGAGTCTCAGGCTAACCCAGCCCCTGCACCTGGAAAGAAGGAATGGTGATCCTATAAAGCTGCTGCACTTGCCCCTGATTGTTGAAGTTTGGAGCCAATCCACAACCACACCCTACCATGGCAACAGGGAGGAAGAATTGAACAAGCAAGCCTTAAGGACAGGAGGGGACCAGAAGAAAGCCCTAGAAGAGCTACAAGAATAAAGAAGCCTAGTAACCGATTGAGGAAGGGATCATCTACAAAGGACTTTGAACTAAAAGGCTAAGAGCCCTACCAAACTGAAAGATACTTAGAGAGCAGCTATCGTCTGGAGGAGGGGTCCAGATGGAGTAAAATTGTTTAAGGACTTTCCCAGAAACCTTCTGCAAAACAAGATGCTTCTATGAAAAACTTACTAAAGATTGCCAGTGTTGAGACTTACTTTTTTTTTTGACTCTGCCTGTACGTAGTCTCTCTTAAGCATCTTAAGCACCATCCAAGCTAAAGTAAACCCTTTGTTTCAAAACTTAAATTCTGGGCTGTACTCTTAGAGAAAAGACAGTGCAAAGTGAGTGTCTTAACGTGCCAGTCAGCCTTCCAGCCCCAGACTGGTCCCAGTCCTATCATTCCTACAAACTATAAAATTTACTAAAAGTAAACCCACCTGATGCTCACCCGGTCAAGTAGCGTTTATAAAAATGGCACCCAAATGAACAGGGACTGATTTGGCACAATACAAAAAAAAATCTACATTTTGACTACTGGGACAAAATTCTTAAATTTTATTTATGACATTTATATCCTGCTTTATCCCAAACAAGTTGGGGTTCAATGTGGCTAACAATAAACATTTGCAAAAAGTACAATACAATTAGTAATAATACAATACACAAACTTCAGGACTATTGAATAACAAGAGCAGGGTTCACGTCCAAGAGCTAACAATGACAACTGTGAGTAAGAGATCTACTAAATAAAAATGCTTTCAACAGGTTATGAAATAAGAGGTGCCGTAATCAGTAATGTATCTTAATGGATTAGGCAGAGAATTCCATATCTTCGTACCTTGATAGGTAAAGCCTGCATTATGAACAGATTTATAATGAAGCTTCTTACAACTTGGGTAATGAAGGATGAGATAGTCCCTAGATGTAGGAAGAGCATTTAATAAAGGCAGGTTTTCTAGTTTCTCGCATAGGCTACTGTAATTCAGTCTATGCAGGCATCACTCAACAACAACTGAAACATTTACAATCTTTACAGAACACAGCTGCCCGCTTCTTACATTGTGCCAAGAAACATGACCACATCACTCCCTTGCTTCATTCCCTACACTGGCTGCCTATTAGATTTTGTGCACAAATAAAGTTCTTTGTTTGGATTTTAAAGCCTATCATCTGGGTATCCCTTCCTATTTAGCAAGAATATGTACATAAGTGTTGCCATACTGAGACAGACTGAAGGTCCATCAAGCCTAGCATCCTGTTTCCAACAGTCCAGGTTATAAGTACCTGGCAAGATCCCAAAACAGTACAATACATTTTATGTTGCTTATCTTAGAAATATGCAGTGGATTTCTCCCTAAGTCCATCTTAATAATGGCTTATGTACTTTTTTTAGGAAGTTATCCAAACCTCTTTTAAACCCTGCTAAGCTTACTGTTTTTGCCACATTCTCTGGCAACGAATCCCAGAGTTTAATTACACATTGCGTGAAGAAATATTTTCTTTGATTTGTTTAAAATTTACTACTTTGTAGCTTCATTGCATGCCCCCCCCCCCCCCCCTTCCTAGTGTAGTTTTGGAAAGAGTAAATAAGTGATTCACATCTACTCATTCCACTCATTCCATTATTTTATAGACCTCTATCATATCTCCCTCAACTGTCTTTTCTCCAAACTGAAAAACCCTACCTGCTTTAGCCTTTCCTCATAGGGAAGTTGTCACATCCCCTTTATCATTTTTCGCCTTTCTCTTTACCTTTTTAATTCCACTATCAGGCTTATTTTCGAAAGAAAAGGGCGCCCATCTTCTGACACAAATCGGGAGATGGGTGTCCTCTCAGGGTCGCCCAGATCGGCATAATTGAAAGCCGGTTTTGGGCATCCTCAACTGCTTCCCGACGCGGAGATGACCAAAGTTCACAGGGGCATATCAGCACCATAGCGAAGGTGGGACTGGGGCGTGATTAAGAGAAGGGCGTCCTCGGCCGATAATGGAAAAAAAGAAGGGCGTCCCTGACGAGCACTTGGCTGACTTTACTTGGTCCATTTCTTCTTGCAATCAAGCCGTGAAAAGGTGCCTGAACTGACCAGATGACCACCAAAGGGAATCAGGGATGACCTCCCCTTACTCGCCCACTGGTCACCAACCACCTCCCACCCTAAAAAGAACTTTAAAATTTTTTTTTTGCCAGCTTCAAATGTCATACCCAGCTCCATCACAGCAGTATGCAGGTCCCTGGAGCAGTTTTTAATGGGTGCAGTGCACTTCAGCCAGGCAGACCCAGGCCCATCCCCCCCTACCTGTTACACTTGTGGTGGTAAGTGTAAGCCTTCCAAAACCCACCCGAAATCCACTGTACCCACATGTAGGTGCCCCCTTCACCCCTTAGGGCTATGCTAGTGGTGTACAGTTGTGGGGAGTGGGTTTTGAGGGGCTCAGCACCCAAGGTAAGGGAGCTATGCACCTGGGAACAATTTCTGAAGTCCACTGCAGTGCCCCCTAGGGTGTCCGGTTGGTGTCCTGGCATGTCAGGGGGACCAGTGCACTACGAATTCTGGCTCTTCCCATGACCAAAGGGCTTGGATTTGGTCGTTTTTGAGATGGGCATCCTCGTTTTCCATTATGGCCGAAAACCGGGGACGACCATCTCTAAGGTCGACCATCTCAACATTTAGGTCAACCATCTCTAAGGTCGACCTAAATGTTGAGATTTGGGCGTCCCCGACCGTATTATCGAATCAAAAGATGGACGCTCATTTTGTTTCAATAATACGGGTTTCCCCACCCCTTCGCGGGGCCGTCCTGCGAGGACGCCCTCATGAAAACATGGGCAGCCCGTTCGATTATGCCCCTCCACATCTTTCTTGATATGCGGTGATCAGAATTGCACACAGTATTCAAGGTGCGGTCACACCATGGAGCGATACAAAGGCATTATACTGTCCTCTTTTTTGTGTTCCATTCCTTTCCTAATTATGCCTAACAATAATATTCTATTTTCTTTCTTAGCCGCCGCTGCACAGTGAGCAGAGGGTTTCAACGTATCATCAATGATGGTACCTAGATCCCTTTCCAGGTCAGTGACTCCTAATGTTAAACCTTGAATCACATAACTATAGTTCGGGTTCCTCTTTCCCACACGCATCATTTTGCAGTTGCTCAAATTAAACGTCATCTGCCATTTGGATGTCCAGTCTCCCAGTCTCATAAAGTCCTCTTGTAATTTTTCACAATCCTCTTGCAATTTAATAACTTTGAATAACTTTCAGGCTTATTTTCGAAAGTGATCGCCGGCCATCTTCCGACATAAATCGGGAGATGGCCGGCGATTTCGCAAAAGCAGTGAAATCGGTATAATCGAAAGCGGCGTTTTTGACAGCATCGCCGCTTTCCCATCGCCGCACCAGCGAAAGTTCAAGGGGGCATGTCGGTGGCGAAGCGAAGGCGGGACATTGGCAGGCATGGGCGTAGCTACCAGATGGCCGGCTTTTGCGGATAATGGAAAAAAAAGCGGCGTTAATCAGTATTTCACTGGGTTTACTTGGTCCTTTAATTTTTATGACCAAGCCTCAAAAAGGTGCCCCAATTGACCAGATGACCACCGGAGGGAATGGGGGATGACCTCCCCATACTCCCCCAGTGGTCACCAACCCCCTCCCACACTAAAAAAAATAAAAATAAAACACTTTTTTGCCAGCCTGTATGCCAGCCTCAAATGTCATACCCAGCTCCCTGACAGCAGTACACAGGTCCCTGGAGCAGTTTTTAATGGGTGCAGTGCACTCCAGGCAGACAGACCCAGGTCCAGCCCCCCTCTACCTGTTACACTTGTGGTGCTAAGTGTTGAGCCCTCCAAACCCCCCCAAAACCCACTGTACCCACATGTAGGTGCCCCCTTCACCCATAAGGGGTATGGTAATGGTGTAGAGTTGTGGGGAGTGGGTTTGGGGGGGGATTTGGAGGGCTCAGCACCCAAGGTAAGGGAGTTATGCACCTGGGAGCTATTTGTGTATTTTTTAAACATTTTTAGAAGTGCCCCCTAGGGTGCCTGGTTGGTGTCCTGGCATGTCAGGGGGACCAGTGCACTACAAATGCTGGCTCCTCCCACAACCAAATGCCTTGGATTTCGCCAGGTTTGAGATGGCAAGTTGCTACTCTTCAATTTGTCAAATTGCGCCATTACAAGCAGTTTCTCTGACTCGACACTGCTCAGTTTTCGTCCAAAATGGCCTGCATCAGGAGTCTCTTGACTTTTGCTTGAGAATCCACTTGTAGTAATGTTTGTATTAGGGAAAAACTGTTTACAAACGGACTTCCGATTGCTACATAAAAGCTTGTGTGAGCTCTTGCCAACTCCTGCACATGGAGCTCTTCATTTGTTTTTTTCCCTAATACAAACATTACTATAAGTGGATTCTCAAGTAAAGGTCAAGAGACTCCTGATGCAGGCCCTTTTGGCCAAAACACAGCTGTGTCATGTCTCATTTGCTTTACAATAAACTTTTAGACCATCTGAAGCATTTTCCGCCTATTCTTGAGTCATCTTCGCTGTGGTGTTGTACCATGTGCGATATTCAACACTTAACCACCTAAGCGACACCACATAATGATAGCACTGACTTTCATGCGGTCCAATTTAACCGTTAAGGACTAGATTCTATGTATGGCACCTGAATAATCGGCGGAGAAAAAAAATCTCTGCTTAGGCATATTCTATAAACCGCACCTAAATCTAGGTGCGGTTTATAGAATACGCCTATCTGGTTTATAGAATATGCCTAGCGGCCATGCCTGCACCTAATTCTAGGTGTGTCCATTTATGACAAGTAAAACTTGGTGTAAATACCAGCACCTAAGTTAGGTGGGGAGCAGGTGTAATCTATAACAGGGGTGTAGCCAGATTTCGGCAGGAGGGGGGTCCAGAGCCCGAGGTGAGGGGGCACATTTTAGCCCCCTTCCAGCGCCATCGACCCTCCCCCCCCGCCATTTTTAAACCCCATCACCACCATTTTTGACCCCCCCCCCCGGCGCCAACCCTTTCGACCCCCTCTTCCCGCCGCTGCCAACCCTCCCCAACATCGGGTAACTTTGCTGGCGGGGGTCCCCAACCCCTGCCAGCCAAAGTCCTCTTGTCCATGAGTCTGACGTCCAGAAACAGAAGCCTGCCCTTGCAGATCAGCAACGCGGCTGCGCCAGAGAAGAGGACTTCGGCTGGCGGGGGTTGGGGACCCCCGCTAGCAAAGGTACCCAACGGCAGCGGGGGAGGGTTGCCGGTGGGAGGGGGGTAGAAGGGGTTGGCAGCAGGGGGGGCAGTGCCAAATCTACAGGGGCCCATGCCCCTGTGGCCCCACGTAGCTACGCCCATATATAACCCTGCATGTAATCGTTTGGAACACCCATGACCTACCCATTCCATATCCATGACCACACCCCCTTTTTTGCAGTGCACATTAGAATTTACGCCCACCACTTTACAGAATGCACTTAGCGAGTTATGCATGTAAATTCTAATGAATACCAATTAGTGTCAATAATTGTTTGTTGGCAATTATCAGTGCTGAATGGCTTGTTAAGGTAATTAAATTGCATGTGCAAATCCAGAATACAACCAGATTTGCGCACACAATTTCAATCACACTATAAACAGTCTCAGGGTAAATGTGAGCGTTTACGTGCTGAATATCAGCATAAGTGCCGACTCCACCCAGAGACCGCCCAGAAAATAGCTGGCTTTGAGTTTAGTGGTCTGTGGTGATATTCAGCAATACTGACCAGTTAACTGCTGCTGAATATAAGTGGATAGCCCCAAACAAAAAATTTAACCAGCCAGGACTGTTTCTGGCTGGTTAAATTGCTTTGAATATGAAACCCTCAGACATTCCCTAGGCCAAGTCCAGACTGAGCAGCCTGTTCCTGTTGACCTACAGCCATATATTATGGCCATATATTGTGGCTCCTGTTTATATGGGACATGCAGGTCATGAACCATAAAATAACTATACAACAGTAACTGAGAATTATGAGCAAAGCTAGGCCTCTGTGAACAGGCTATGAACAGGTTAAGAGTCACTGAGAAGTTAAATAGTAAGAATTACACAGAATGTGAATCTCATGTCAGCGTGCCCTTCTGTTGAAGAGACAGGCAGATATGGAGTTATAACAGAGATATGTGTAGCAGGAGAATACTGTACATGAATATAGTAATGTAAGGGGAAATTTGCTGCTGACCTTGAAAGCAGAGACACTTTGGTTGCTGGGAAGATGGTTTTTGCAAAGTAGGATAACCTTACTGACCTTACTTGTGATAAGCAAATATGTTATGAAGAACTTTGCTTCTGTAAGATAGAATTTACTAGAATATGCTGGAATATGTTAGAAAATGCTGACTTTGTACTTCCAATACTAGCCTATGGGAAAAAAGGGAATAAAAGGAGCATCCTGGACAGAGGCAATCAGAGAGCTAATGTCAGAGGTCACGTTTGTGTCCCAGTTGCTGTCTCATATGAGAATTAATTAATTATATTACTTATTCTAATTGTATTCCTGATTGGTAAGTGTAATAAACAATTACTAATTATTCTCATATTACTATAGCCTTCTGTGTCTTTCTGTCTCTCCACCTGGTGGCATTAGGACCATAATCCCTGGTGTGCTGGACATTCCAGGTTACAGGTAACTAGTACCGTTATACCTGGGAGAGGGCAGAAAGGTAAACATTCCACAGGAGGTCATGAATGGGAACTGATTGTTAGACACAGGAGTTGTGCTCCTTTGCCATGTGATTGAAACATCTCTTATATAAAGAGCCTCCATTGGATTAGACTTCATATGATGGGCTTTTCATTTGGAAAATCAAGGGTCCATATCCACACTCAACTGATATGTAAATTGGACATATTACAGAGTGTATTCATTGGTTGGAACTAAGTGATAGCTTATTATGGTCAAATGTCCTTCCAGCATAATGATGCCTTGTGTAACTATGCATGCTCACTGTTCAAGTAATACATAGAGATTATAGACTTTGTGAGGCACAGATAACAATTTAAAATACGTATTTGCTTTAAGTCACTGGTTAGGAACTTTGTAAGCTTTAGACTAAATTTTAGAAGAGTTATATGCCACGCACACTTGTACATGGTGGAGTTACACGTATGAATCAGGCTGCACAACTTAGTAGCAATTTTAGGCAAAGCACTGGTTATTAGTGCTGGGCAGCCAGAACATTTTTGTTTTGTGTCATTTCCAGGAATGTTTGTTTTATTCACTTTTGTTTGACCATTTGGCAATCACAAAAGTTGTTGAGTGCACACTCTTTTAAAAGCATGTGCACTATTTGCCAAAAGGGTGCAGTCTTTTGGAAAGAGTGTGGCTCTTTTCCCAGTAATGTACACATGTGCACATTATTCACGTATGCACAGTGGTTCATGCATGTGCAATGGTTTGAATTGGTGCACTGTCGGTAAAGTGTGCACACTCTTTCCAAAAGAGTGTGCCCTTGTGGCAAATAGTGCACACACTTTCAAAAGAGTGAAAACTATTAGCATCAAATGAAAAAAAATCAAAATGTGTTTTTTCTGCTTCTTTTTGTTCGTTAATGAAATGCAACAACATGGGATATGTCATTGCAAATGACAGCCCATTCCTACTGCTTATACACTAAACCAGCATAATACTGAGTTTTAGATGTCCATGGAAGAGGCTTGTTAAAGGCTTATTAAAGCATTCCTTGCCGAGAAATATAGATTATGTACTTTTAAGGGCTGTAATTATACAAGGTACCACAAAATATGCAACAACCCCTCATGAACTTGTCTTTTATGTGTTCCTGCATGCTGTTTCACAGAAAACAACAGGGTAACCGATCTGCAAACTCCAAGATGGAAAACAGACAAAGCAGATACTTATATGAAAAAAACAGTATTTAATTGAAAATAGAAAGCCCGACACAGGCCCTGTTTAGCCCAACTGGGCTGCATCAGGGGCTACAAAACAAACAATTATATAATAATTAAAACCAAAAAGAGACAATTAAAAGTACAATAGTAGTTAAAATACCAATTACTCTAATTAGAAAACTGGCTGATAATACAAAACACCATGATATTTATGTGCTTGATCGTATTATCATGGTGCTTTGTATTATCAGCCAGTTTGAGAAGTTTTCTGAGCTAATTGATTTATTGTCAGGTCATAATATGAATTTTCCTGGATGGTTGTGGTCCAGTATTTCTCTTTATGTAATCCGCATCGAACTGATTAGGTATTTGCAGACTAGAAGCAATGTGTAGTGTAGTATAGTATAAAGGAGCACTTACATTTAGGCACCAAGAACACAATTTCAATCTCATTCTATAAACAAAATTGGGACCGAACCTTCCTTTATAGAAACCCTGTGTAACCTCTCCTATCTGTAAAGGATCTATTGAATCCATCATTAGTGAACCTACCAGGATCTCCCTGAGCTCTCTTAGGGCCCCTTTTACCGAGCTGTGGCAAAAGAGAGCCTGCATTAGCGTCAGCACATGTTTATCATATGCGCCGAGGCCCCCTTTTACCACAGCTGCTAAAAGGGAAGTCTCGCTTTCCTACAGGAAATAGCCATGCAGCAAGTAAAGCACTTGTTGCGTGGACATTTTGGGGGGGAGCCCTTACCTCCACCCATTGAGGTGCCGGTAAGGGCTCCCGCGCTAAGCCAGCGGTAACCGGGCAGCATGGGGCACTGTCCGATTACCGCTGACTACAGTCCAGTGCTACAAAAATAAATTTTTTAGTGCTGGATATGACGGTGCACTAGGGGTGGCCTACCTGCTAAGGTAGCCCGGCGGTACTTCCTGTGTAGCCCACGTTGGGCTTACCGCCGCTTAGTAAAAGCAGTGGCATTCCTAGGGTGGCTGACACCCGGGGCGGATCGCCGATGCGCCCCCCCACCCGGGTGCAGCGCCCCCCCCCAGCGAAAGGACACCCCCCTAGGTGCATTGTTACCTGCTGGGGGGGTGCCGCGCGCCTGTCGGCTTCACTCGTTCCATGCTCCCTCTGCCCCGGAACAGGAAGTAACCTGTTCCGGGGCAGAGGGAGCACGGAATGAGGGGAGCCGACAGGCGCGTGGCACCCCCCCAGCTGCGTGCACCCAGGGCGGACCGCACCCACCGCTCCCCCATAGAAACGCCACTGAGTAAAAGAAGCCCTTAGTATTCTGGGATGTATCTCATCCAGCCCCATGACTTTGCTCACTGTCTTTTTCAAGTTGTTCATAAACATTTTCTTCAATGACTACTGCAGAACAGAGGTTGAGGTCTGCCCCCCTGCCTCTTCACCACACTAGCTAACAGTGCAGGGCTATGTCTAATAAATGATCTTAGACCCAGAAATTAATGCTCTAATATTCAAACGACAGTAGCCAGTGAACATTTAATTTCTCTATCCGATTGTGAGACCTTATCTGCTGGATTCTGTACAGATCACCCAAACTTGTACAAGCAATTTTGGGTGCAGACCACAGAGCCACACGTAATTAGCTAATTAGATGATAACAACCAATTATTGTGTTGACAAGCACTTAATTGGCAGTAATTAAGAGTTCTGAGCGGAGCTGCCCCACGCCTTATAACATATGTGCCTAAATATCATAGTACATGACTCCAAAGATGGTGTGGCAATGGAAGGGGTCTGGGCGGGTCAGGAATATTCCCAGAAATTAGGTGCAATGTTATAGAATACCTGCTTTTGTCTACCTAACTGCCATCAGTTGGGTGAGAGCATTTATACCAGTCTTCAGCAGGTGTAAATGGTCGCACCCAAAGTTAGAAATGAAATTCATGCCAACCTAGTCTTCTGTAGAGATCATTCCAAGCACAGGAGCCAGCTCTGTGGATGCCGGGGAGTGCTGAGCACACCCAATAGTGAGCAAGCTTCTTAAATGTGTCCAGGGAGAGGGAATTTGTATTGTGTTTGGCACCCCCAATCATTTTGAAATGTTGGCACCTATGGCTTCATGCAGAGCACCTATGTTTGGGCACTATTTATTTAATTTACTCTGTCACTCATGAACTCTAACGCAATACCACTCTGTATTTCTCATACCGGTATTGGCGATCGCCATCACGGTAATATGTAAGCCACATTGAGCCTGCAAATAGGTGGGAAAATGTGGGATACAAATGCAACAAATAAATAAATAAAATAAATAAATATCCCCCTCTGGGGGGATTCTATATATGGCACCTAAAAAATCCAAAACATTTCTGCCTAAGCGTATTCTATAAGCTGTGCCTAGATTTAGGCACAGTATATAAAATATGCTTAGGTGGTAATCATAGCACCTAAATCTATGCACATTCATTTACACCAACAAAAACATGGCATAAATCCTGGCACATAGATTTAGGCACAAAGATCCATGTTATATAACCACGCGTGTAAATTTGGGAACGCCCATGAAATACCCATGAAATGCCTATGTTCCCGCCCATAACCTTGCCCTTTTTTGTCTGCGCACATTAGAAGTTAGGTGCAGTGCATTACAGATATGCATAGCGAGTTGCACAAGTAAATTCAAATTATTGCCAATTAGTGCTCATTATTGCTTATTAAGTGCTATTATCAATGCTAATTAGCTTGTTAAGCAAATTAAGTTACATGCGCTGTTATAGAATCCGCTTGGAGTTTGACGCAAATTTCTAGGCGCGCTAGATATAATCTGGGCGTATATGGATAGTATCTAATCAAATATCTTACTGGATGGCCTTTTACTGTTCATATAATAAGGGCTGGATTTAGGACAGAACAAGGCAGGGCTAGAAAATTAACCACTTAGCAGCAATATTCAGCCACTATTCAGATAACTAAAAAATGTACTTTGGGCCTGCTCGTTAGCAGACCTGCACTCAAGGGATAGTTCTGGCATGGTGACTGGACTGTCTAGATATTAAACCCTGCTTCCTATACAGCTAGTTACACTGAATATACAGACTAATTTAATCGCTATGGCTGGGATTTAACTTATTCCAGTCGCCGCACCTAGACAATACTGGGTCCTAAGTTGTTTTGCAAGGAACAGATTATTATAAACCAAATTGAATTATGAAGTAATGCTAAGTCTTTTGAGGATTGTAAATTAATTCATTTTTAACAACAACATTTCTCTATTTTATTAAAGCAATGTAAGAATTCAGCGAAGACTAGATTGCAGCAGATAAACAGGGCAGGTGTTGATGATGCAAATGAAATGGATGACAGATGGTTTAGTAGCACCATCGCTCTCCCTCTCTGTGTAATGGATAGAGGTAATCAAATTCCTCTGTGAATTGGTGACTTTCTCTATATCAAGAACTTTGTCAAGGCAGCTCAGGAAATGATATACAGTGCATAAGACCTGGCTGATTTTAAACATCATAAAAGTATGCCATCTTGCACTGTTTTGTCTGGAGATTCATTTTATACTTTCCTTCAGAAGGCTTTGAATTGCTTACTTAGGGCTCCTTTTACAAAGTGGCGCTATGGATTACTGTGTGCTGAATGCGAAGAAGCCCATGAGAATTGAATGGGCTTCTTTAAATTTAGCGCACTGTTAATCAGTGGCGCCGTTTTGTAAAAGGATCCTTTAGCTTCCTATAAAAAAATGTTTGTCTGATGTTAGAGATATCTAGAGAACAGATTTGCCCAAGTTCAGTCCTTGAGGGATACAAATAGGCCAGGTTTTCAGGATACACCTAATAAATATGCATGAGAAAGATTTGCATGCCCACTGTATCCAATGTATGCAGATCTCTCTCATGCATATTCATTATACTGCATGCACCACAAATAACTATAATCACAATCTATAAACTTTATTAATAATACTCTGCAATAATATTTATACAATTTATACAACGTTTTCACAATAAAGGGGCATAATATATGGGAAAAGACTAGAGTACAAGAGAGGCACACATTGTGCTACAATATCATCCTGCTGCATCAATGGAAGAGAATACTGTGTGATATTTTGTTTGTATTTTAGGATATAACTTTAAAAGATATTGAAAATTAGGTCATTGGAAAGGTTTTTTAGGATTATATTAAAGCAATTTGTACACCACTTATGTGTATTGTACTACTGAGGAAGAATGGGAAATGAGGAGAATGATTTTAGATAGATAAGGATGAATGAAGAATGGTCGTGAGTTTTATTGTATAAATATTATTAAAGAATATTATTAATGAAGTTTATATATTGTGATTATGGTTATTTGTGGTAAATGCAAAGAGGTGTGGTAGCCGTGTTAGTCCACTCTTAAAGGTTATCAATAGAAATCAAACAAAATAAAACATGGAAAAGAAAATAAGATGATACCTTTTTTATTGGACATAATACATTTCTTGATTAGCTTTCAAAGGTTGCCCTTCTTCGTCATATGCATATGGTATATGCAAACAATTGCTTATAACTATATTGACATTTTTGATACCTTTATAAATATATTAATGCATATTCATTAGGGATATCCTGAAAACCTGGTTTGCTTACAGCCCTCAAGGACTGAACTCGGACAAGCCTGATGTAGAATGTTTTATCCATTGGTTAAAATATTTTAGCATGAGATCACGTGGTGCGATGCAGGAGTGAAGACGTGTCTGAGAGACGCTCCTGCCAGTCCCACTCATCTAACGAAATAATCAGCTATAACGCGAACTAATTGGCTTACCTGCTATTGCAGTGGATAAGAGTAAGATCGAACGCTGTACGGCTGGAAGAACTGACAGCGAAAACTCGAATGGCGGCGAAAATACAGCGTAAAGAGAAAGACAAAAGTAAAACGGCCGCGGAGCCTAAGATGGCCGCCGGACAACAATCCCCAAGTTCAAGCATGGGGTCCATGTGGACAGCGGAAATCACGGCCGAAGTTACAGCGGCGGTGGAAGCAGCACTCGATAAAAAGCTGCAAGCAATATTTGACCGAGCGGATGCGGCACATGAGCGGCTGGACGGCTTCCACCTCGACCTAGATCAAATGCAGCAGCGTATTAGTGATGTGGAAGACCGCCTGACAGAATCTGAGCAGCCAACGGGGGCTTTGTTAAAAAAGATCACAGACTTAGAAAACAAGATTGATGATCTACAAAAAATAGATCAAGAAGGAATAATCTGCGGCTAATTGGGATACCAGAACAGATTAAAGAAACGGAGCTGGGCACGTTTTTGGAGAATTGGATCCCGAAAACCTTACGCCTCAACAACTTACCGGGCCCGCTGAGGATTGAAAGAGCGCATAGGCTGGGCCCGAAGAGAGCGGGAAACGCGCGGCCTCGTGCGGTGATCTTAAAAATTCTGCATTATGGACACAAACAAGCAATCCTGCAGGCGATACGCTCTGGAGGGGAATTGAAGCACGAGGGACAGAAAGTCCTTTGTTTTCAAGACTATTCAGCACGAGTGGCAGCAGCCAGAAAAGAATTTTCACCCATTTGTGCGGAGCTACACCGGAGAAAAATCAGATTTGCCCTGATATATCCCGCAAAGCTGAAAATCCAACATGGTGGAACAGAGAAGCTCTTTGCGGAGGTGACAAAGGCGCAGGAGTTTATCAACAATTTGCAGCAAGAAGGCACGGCATGAGTTGCAGGAGCAGCAGGCCAGTACCAGGAGCCGGTGAGGCGATACTGTTCACCCCAGAGCGCAGAGGAGCGCACAGAAGATGCAAGTTTAAGCGACTGTGGGTATAGAATTAAGTTTAAGTTTGCTGAACAGGGGGACACGTTAGAGCGATTGAAGCACAGATTTGTTTGGGGGGACAGGTTCAAATGAAGATGGATGGTTAATTGAGGAAAAGAGGGCTTGGGTAATAGCTATGTTTATGGTTAATTACATGTTCGTGTTAAGCTGTTGGGAATGTATTCATGGGGGACGGAGAGCATCTATACGTGATGAGTTCTTACAAAGAACTTACAGAATGGGGAAGGGAGTTGGGGAGGGGAAGGGGAGGAGGGTGGGGAACAGGGGAGAATTGGAGCGGCAAGGAGGGGAGAGAAGGGGGAAGAATAAAGGGGCTGGAATACCACAGGAGTAAACGAGGGAAGCTTGGGGAATTGACTAGAAAATTTGGTGAGTTGAGGAGGAAGACCGGGGAGAGGGGTAAGCTGGGATACCTCTTTCCCTTATTAATGAATGACTGGGAAAAATGATACACAATGGATTGACTGAGGGGGAGTGATGGTAAAGATCATTTCATGGAATATGGGGGGGATAAATTCTCCCATTAAACGCACGAAGATATTGCAGACATTGAACAGACATAAGGCACACATAGCCATGCTGCAGGAAACGCACTTAACTGCATTAGAACACAGCAAACTATGCCGCTGGTGGGTTGGGGAGGTGGTGGATAGCCCTGCTCTCAATAAAAAAGCAGGGGTGGCCATATTGATCCGTAAGGGGGTGCAATGTGTACTGAATCGTAAGATTATAGACCCACAGGGCCGATATGTTATACAACATGTTACACTTGGGACTAAACCACTTCTGCTGGTTAATATATATGCCCCCAATCAGTATGATAAAAAGTTTTTCCAGAATGTGGTTCGACAGATACAAAAATTTGAGCAAACCCCAATAATAGTGGGAGGAGATTTCAATATGGTCTTTGATCCATGGGTTGACAGCACCGGCCCCTCGAAGCTCAGGCAGGTGAACTACTCTAAGGGGGTGCCATGGGTGTGCACAGCTTTGGATCTGTTGGATTCATGGCGTCTGTTACATCCGGGGGAGCGGGACTTTACACACCTTTCCAGGGCGCATGGAACGCAGTCCCGTATAGACTATTTGTTACTGTCTCACAGCATTACCACTGTACTGACACATGCAGAGATAGGTCCCGCACAAGTGTCTGATCACGCTATGACATGGGTCACACTGCAATGGGATAGTGATTTGAGAAGCCGGTTTCAGTGGAAATTCCCAAGAGCGTTATATTATGATGCAATGTTTCATGCTTTTTTAAAAGACAAATGGAAGGAATATGCAGAGCTCAATGGAGACAGCTATCAATCAGATCCTATACTCTTTTGGGAAGCAGCTAAAGCTGTGCTGCGGGGACACATCATTTCATACTCAGCACATAAGAAAAAAGTGAGAGAGGCTGAAATGATTAGACTGGAGGCTAGAGTGCGGCACCTTCGACAGAGCTATGGTAAGACACGCTCTGTTGCTCAAAAAAAATTATACATGGAGGCACAGGTAGAATTAAATCAAGTAAACCATTCTCGTGAACAACATTCTTTGATATACTATAGATATCAGATGTACAAGCATGCTAACAAACAGGGGAAATTATTGGCGCGATTAGTACAGCAGGTGGGGGGCAGGAGATGGGTGACACAGATTCAGGATGCGCAGGGAGTGAAACATCATAGGAACGAGGATATGGTGAGGGTCTTTGAAACTTTCTATGCGGAGCTGTATTCCCCACCGGGGGATGAGGGACTAGAGCCACTGGCATATTTACAAGGAAAAGACTTACCACAAATTACAGATAGGCAGCAGACTGTATTGGAAGCGGAAATTTCTGAGGATGAGGTTAGTTGGAACATACGAAGTAGCCCACTGAACAAAACACCGGGAGTGGATGGGTTTTCGGCAGAGTTGTATAAACTCTTGGTCGAAGATGTTGCACCGTGCATGGCAAGGGTATTAAATGCACATGTGCTTAAGGGAGAATTACCGGGATCACTGAGAGTAGCGCAGATAATAGTGCTCTTAAAGCCAGGAAAAGACCCGGATAGAGCAGAATCATATCGGCCCATATCTTTAATAGCTTTTGAGGCTAAATTGTTGGCCAAGATAATGGCCAATAGGTTGGCTAGATTTCTCCCTTGCTTGGTCTCAGACCCACAGGTGGGGTTTGTTAGGGGACGTTCAGTGGCAAAGAATATGAGAAAGATCCTACTAGCGCTGGAACAGATTAAACAGACGAAGACTCCCTCGCTCCTTGTTAGCTTTGATGCACACAAAGCTTTTGACAGAGTGCGCTGGGATTTTATGTTTGCAGCGCTGGAAGCCTATGGAATTCGGGGCTTTTTTATGGAGGCTATAAAAGCAATATATTACCATCCAGTGGCGGAAGTGCTAGTAAACGGGGTGGCTTCCAAACAATTTGCCATTGCTAGAGGCACTAGACAAGGGTGTCCGCTTTCGCCTCTTTTATTTGTGCTGGTGTTGGATCCCTTGATCAGAGACATTATACATACAACTGACGTTAAGGGAGTGCCTTTGGGAACTGAACAATTCAAAATCTCTGCTTTTGCGGATGATCTGCTGGTAATTCTTCAGACCCCAAGGGAGTCATTAGCAAATATTTTGGAACTATTTAGAGAGTTTGGTGATTTTTCAGGATTTTGTCTTAATCTAGACAAGTCAGAGGTACAAACACTATATATGCCGGAGACGGACTGGGGTAACTTGAATTGTCCATTTAGAAGAACTGATCATTCATTTACATACTTGGGCATACAATTACCGGGAGATCCGGCGCAATTATATAGAATAAATAGGACACAGTTATTTGAATATACAAGGAGATTGCTGGGAAGGTGGTCAGATCTGCCAATTTCCCTATCGGGGAGGGTCTCCCTGTATAATATAATACTTTTCCCAAAGTGGCTATATTATTTCCAGGTTATGCCACTCTATCTTACTAAAAGGGACTGGAAGAATATGATGGGCATGCTTTCCAAGTTTTTTTGGAATAAGAAGCGGCCACAAATAAAGTGGCAGAACCTGATGGACCCCTGGTACAGGGGGGGCTTTGGAGTCTTAGATCTGTATCGATACAATAGAGCGTGTTTGTTGAGACATATAGGAGACTGGATGAGGGATACTTCGCATTATACCCCGAGGGGGGTGGAAGAGGAGTGGGTACGCCCTTTGAAGCTGAAATATGTATTACAGGCGCACCACAGAACATTGCCAACACACGTAAGGAATAATATAGTGATCCGACCTCTCCGAATGGTATGGAAAGAATTGGGTCGGGAATGGCACTTTGATGAACACTATGGTAGGCTATTGCCTATTTTGGGGAATGGAGATTTTCTGCCAGGTATAGAAAATTCCTGTTTTAAAAGATGATGTCAAAAAGGGATTGTCCTGCTTCATGATATAGTAGATCCAGATGGAGCTATTCGGAAGTTGGACAACTTGGGGTTAGGAGAGTTAATGTGGATGGATAAATTCGCATATCAGCAGATTTCCCACTATGTGGCGAGTCTTCCTCGTGGGGCGCTAGCGGTAGACGTAATTGACGTGATGGATCGGCTTTTTGAAATGCCTAATGAGGAAGCAGTATCGATATCTTTACTTCACAAAAGGTTGATGCAACATAACACAAACAGAGAACTCCAGCATTTGTCATACAAATGGTCAACAGATTTGAAGACAGCAGTAACAACGCAAATGATAATTAATAATATGCGACAAATTCCACAGAAAATAACTAGCGCAGATCTTCGGGAATGCCAGGGTAGAATACTGTATCGAGCATACACCTCTAAGTCGAGACTATATAAAATGGGGGGGGTGGATTCACAGAGTTGTAGTAAATGTGGGGAAACAGTGAGTTCATATTTCCATGCTTTTTGGGATTGCCCAGAGATACAGAATTTTTGGATAAAACTGAATAGTTTCATGGGACGTATTTTGAATAAACAGGTGCCATTGAAGCCGGAGAGCACATTGTTGGGATTGGGGCCATTGAGAGGGGCTGGTGCTGTTCATCATAATTTGCTGTTATATAGGGCATATCTTATAGGTAAAAAATGCATCTTAGCAAATTGGGTTCAACAAGAGACGCCTTCTTACTGGCAGTGGCGAAATAGACTGCATGCATTATTATTAATGGAATTACGGGAGGTGCATTTAAAATTCAAGAAACAAAGAGAATTTTATTTAATTTGGAAATGTTACATAAATAACCTTGCCCCACGGGCTCGAAGTGCTGTTCTTAATCAGTTGGGGGGCCCAATTGGTAGGTAACAGAATGAGACTATTAAGGGAGAACTCACCAATTTTTTAGAAGATGAAATACTCCTTATGAGAGAGCTACCGATACAATAGAGGGGAGGCTGGGAATGGGAGGGTGGGAAGGTGGTGGGGGGGAGGGTTTACAATCGATGAATGGGTTGAATGTGTAGACATGGACTTGAGAAACACATTGCCAGACAATTTAATCTTTACATGTTATGGAGTTGGTCTCCGGACTCACCTGAAAACTGTGGACACTTGTAGGAGGCTAATAATTTCAATTGATGACAATAATTGCTACTAATACGAATATGGAGAATAATTCCAGAGTAAATGTAAATGTCTGGTGGAAAGGTTGGATAAAGGTCTGTATATTCAAATTAGTTCAAGTTAAACGGATATTGGTAAATATGAGGGTTTCAGAGCTTAAGGGAGGGAAGGGGGGGGGGGAGAGATCAATATTAAAATAGATGATGACATGTAAATAGAAAGCACAGAATTTTGGTGTACATTGAGATTTCCTACATACAAGATGCGATATGTATATGCTATGTATAATCATCAATAAAAATTGTTGAATCCTAAAAAGTAAAAAAAAAAAAAAGAAAAAAAGAAAAAAAAATATTTTAGCATTTTTACTGATGCTAAGTGAAGGGTAAAGCTACTGCAACTCTCAAGTAGGGAGTGATGGGAGGGGGGCAATAATTGACAGTGTTCTGGGTACTTTGTATTTGTATTTGTGGGTCTGCACGTTCATAGAATATCCCATGTATATTACATCAGCAATGAAACGGGTATAAAGTACATGCTAGACATGTGGTGATCTGAAACTGCAGTCACAGTGTACTTTTCCCTTCTGTGACTTAACCTCATCTAGCCTTCAGTTTCCATCTAGCTATACTTAAACCCTATTTTTAAGCGGATAAACATGAATTTACCTGTGTCAAAATGTTTAATTATTGCCTCATTAGGCAGAATTAGAATGCAACATTGTATCAGATTATCTCAATACACAGGATATCATGAAAACTGAGAAAGTGGCTAAGTCCTTTGCATCAGACCATCAGATTGGCTGAGAGGATTTGATGTGGCACTGCATTCTAATTCCAAAGCAGTGCTTAAAGGGGCCCTTTTACTAAGATGTGTAGGTGCCTATGCGCATCTAATGCGTGTCAATTTGAAACTACCACCTGGCTACCGCAAGCCCCTGGCGGTAATTCCATTTTTTATGTGCTTCCAATACGTGCATCTGAAACTATTTTTTATTTTCTACCGTATGGCGCTAACCGGGTGGTAATCAGCAGTGTAGGCATGCTGACGATTACTGCCCGGTTAATGCGTGAGACCTTACTGCTAAGTCAATGGACACGTGCCAATTTCTATTTCGCCGCACATCCATTTTCAGTCAAAAAAGGCCTTTTTTTCAGGTGCGCTGAAAAATGGACCTGCGCACATTCAATACACGTGCCTACAACAGCACAGGCCATTTTTCAGCGTACCTTAGTAAAAGGACCCCATAGTGTTAACACAAGTATGTTTTGGAAAACTCTAATTGGTTAAAATAATGTTGTGTAAAGTATGTAGGAGCTTTGGCAGTGCTTCTAATTATTGCATTTAATATACTGGTTGATGTTCAGCCTGCAACAGGGAGCATTTTTTAAACACTGACCACTACAAGCAGAATTAGACCTAGTATTCAGAAAATATCCAGGTACCAGCACAAACTGCCTAGGTGTTTAGTAGCTCCTGTAAGTTATCTGGGTTCCATCAATATTCAGTGCCAATACCCGGATAACAAACCAGGCATAGATAGAACTGTGCTGAATGTTGACCCCCTTAATTTCTTATATACAGCTAATGCAAGATATCGACCTGCTCAAGCTAGTGTAAATCTACAGGATTGGTGTACAGTTTTTAAATCAAGCAAGAAAACAAAGCAAAACCCATTTCAAAATAATTTGGTTTTAGTTCTTCAGTATCCCTTCCTCTCTAAAAATTTCAGATTATGCCCTGAGACATTGCCATTTGTTTACTCTTGGGATATAAATAAAATATATATTTTTTAAAACTGCAAGCTTGTTTGTAATGAACAAAACATTATTGTCCTGCTCACTCTACTCTTCCCATACTCACACTGTTTATTGGAAATCATCTTGGCCACAATTCCCCCATGTGGACCCCCATTTAAAATAGAATATAGGAATCAGAACAGATGTTCAATCAGGATGTGCTCAATTCCAGTTGCATGTTAGAAAATATCTGTAGGAGTGTACATCTATTTGCCGGCATGTACAGGAGGGGCCAGTTCCCAAATATACACGTTGAAGAAATGAATGCTCTGGCAACATCTGTGCTGTCATAGAGGAGAGAGGTCACCTGATGGGAGAGCATCACCTTGGAGAGGCAGGAAATGATCCTGTAGCCACAACCTACCCCCCAGGGGATGCAATATCCTCTCACATCGAGGATGTGTCTCCAGGGGCTTCCGCCCATGAAGGAAGGGTTAGGATGGCCATATTAGTTAGAGATTCAATTATTAGGCATGTATATGGCTGGGTTGATGTGAGGACCACTTGATTACTTGCCTGCCTGGTGCAAAGATGGCAGACCTCACACATCACCTAGAGTTTAGACAGTGATGGGGGGGGGGGGGCAGCTGGCTTGGTACATGTAGTACCAACCACATAGAAAAATGTGGGAGGGAGGTTCTAGAAACCAAATTTAGGTTGTTATGTAGGAAGCTAAAATCCAAAACCTCCAGGTGACCATTTTCAAAAGTGCTCCATGATCCAAGCACAGGATCCAAGAGCCAGGCAGAACTCCAAAGTCCCCATGCATGGATGAGGTGATTAGAAAGAGAGGAGGCCTTTAGATTTGTTAGGAACTAGGCAATATTCTGGGGAAAGGGGAGCCTATTCCAAAAGGATGGACTCCATCATAACCGGGATGGAACCAGGCTGCTGGCACTAACCAGACCCAGGTGGCTGGGCTTGTGGACACTGGCTTTAGCATGACTTTGTTACAAACAGGGCTTGTGCCGGAAGATGCTATTCTACAAGGGTGCACTGCAGAGGTAATGCTAGCCAATGGATCCAGAGAGACTGTACCAATTGCTCAAGTATTCCTGGATTGGGGTACCAAGCCTGGATACAGAGAAGTAGGCATAATGAAAAACATGTATATATATTGACAGTGGTAGACTTTGCTACCAGATATCCTGAAGATGTAGCCTTATCCTCCATAGAATCAGAGAAAATTGCCACTGACCTGCTAGAAATATTTTCCCAAGTAGGATATCTACAAGAAATATTCTCAGACCAAGGGACACAGTTTATGTCTGAGCTGATCCAGAATCTGTGGGCACACTGTGGAGTGAAATCTGTACATACCACACCATATCACCCTGAAACTAATGGGTTGGTGGAGAGATTTAATGGTACATTAAAGAATATGTTAAAGGCTTTCATAGAATCGGGAGACCATGACTGGGAGAAATACTTGCCCTACCTACTGTTTGCATACAGGGAAGTACCTTAGGAGTCTACAGAGTTCTCCCCATTTGAGTTGCTTTATGGTCAGAGGGTGAGAGGGCTCCTTGACCTAATAAGAGAATGTTGGGAGGAGAAAAATGATACCTCTGACACCAATGTAATTGAATATGTAGTTAATTTGTGGCCGAGATTAGAAGAACTTGTGGGCTTTGTCAGAGACCACTTGCAGGCAGCCCAGACTAAGCCAAAGACCTGGTATGATCGTAAAACCCAAAATAGAAAGTTTTATGAGGGCCAGCAGGTACTTGTTTTAGTCCCAGTTCATCAGAATAAACTTCAAGCTAATTGGATGGGACCCTATAAAGTCATAACGTGCTTGAATGATACAAACTATGTTATATCTATGGACTCTCAAGGCAAGAAAGCAGCATACCTTTCATGTAAATATGTTAAATACCTATGCAAATCGCACAGCTATGGTGCTAGCTGTGTGCAGTCTACCAGAAGAGTGTCGGGATAGTAAGCCCATACCTGACCTCCTAGCAGAGACCTTACCAGAGGGATATGACACTGAAGAGAGACTATTTAAATGTGCAGACTGTGAAAAAACCTTCAGTCAAAAGGGAAAATTAGAACAATAGGAAATGTATAAAAGACACACATTTTGCATGCTCTAAGTATGAGAAAGATTACAGTATGAAAAAGGAGTTAATGCAGCACCTGAAACATAGTAAAGAAACTGGATTATGTACAAGTATAGAATATGGGAAAAGCTGTATCAATAAAGCAAACATTACAGAGAGGGGCATAATCGAACAGAAATGCCTATCTCCATGGGCGTTTATCTCCGAGAACGGGTCCGTGAAGGGGCGGGCCAAAGCATATTTTCGAAAAAATGGACATTTTTGAGCTGGGCGTTTGTTTTTTTTAGCGATAATGGAAACTAAAAACGCCCAGCTCAAAAACGTCCTAATCTGAGCCATTTGGTCGTGGGAGGTGCCAGGATTGGTAGTACACTGGCCCCCCTGATATGCCAGGACACCAACTGGGCACCCTAGGTCAGTGCGGTGGACTTCAGAAAAAGCTCCCACATGCATAGCTCCCTTACCACAGGTGCTGAACACCCAACCCCCCTCCCCCAAAACCCACTACTCACAAATGTACAACACTACCATAGCTCTTAGGGGTGAAGGGGGCATCTACATGTGGGTACAGTGGGTTTTGGAGGCCTCCCATTTACCAGCACAAGTGTTACAGGTAGGGGGGATGGGCTTGGGTCCGCCTGCCTGAAGTGCACTGCGGTACCCACTAAAAGTGCTCCAGGGACCTGCATACACGCAGGCCTCTAGGACTGGTTGCTGCTATATAACATTGGCACACCAGTTGACACCTGAAGACTAATCTCTCCGAAAACGTCCTTTATTGGAATAACCGCATTTACTCACAGTTAACTGCAGATCAAAGGTTCTGCCCCACTGGCAACGAGTCTCCCTGGTACTGAGATGAGCAGTAGGTCAGAGCTGGCAGAATGGTGTACAATGCCCTCTTTTAGCCACATTCAAGGTAAGAACTAAGTTCTGTAACGTGGCTAACACAGGAAAGGGAACTAAAACTGGCTTACAAAAATGGCCACTACTGCATGGACTACAACAGGAAACACAACAGGGCACACTCTGACCCAGTAGGCAGGGGGAAAAGCACCATGGGAGAAGAACCTACCAACTACCAACATCGTGAGACTGTAACACAAGCTAATGAAATCACGGAGCCCAATACCCTACACCCACCACAATACAATGCTGATGTGACCCTGTACTGCACCCGAGAGCCACATCTGACCCAGGGAAAGGCTGTGACAGGATCGAACACGTTCTGCTGTCATGGAGGTGGGTACGGCATTTAAGGCTGGCATACAGGCTGGAAAAATGTTTTTAAAGTGGGGGTTTTTTGGTGGGAGGGAGTTAGTGACCACTGGGGGTCATCCCCGATTCCCTCCAGTGGTCATCTGGGCAGTTGGGGCACTTTTTAGGGACTTGTTCGTGAAAAAAAAGGGTCCAAAAAAAGTGATCCAAAATCGCGGTCAAAATGCCTTTTTTTCGATTATCAGCTAAAGACGCCCATCTCTCCTCGGCTGATAACCACGCCCCAGTTCCGCCTCCACCACGCCCCGACACGCCCCCATCAACTTTATTCGTTTCTGCGACGGAGTGCAGTTGGAAACACCCAAAATCGGCTTTCGATTATACCGATTTGGGCACCTTCGCGAGACAAACGTCTATCTCCCGATTTAGGTCGCACTATAGGCGTTTTTCTCTTTCGAAAATAAGCTGGATTGTTAACTACAAACTAGCCTCCAGTTATCTCTTGGGAACAGCGAAGGAGAGCACCTCATAGAGACCATGGCTCCAAGTTTTTAATGACTGCTACTACTACTACTACTTATCATTTCTATAGTGCTACTAGTTGTACGTAGTGCTGTACACTTGAACATGAAGAGACAGTCCCTGCTCGACAGAGCTTACAATCTAATTAATGAGAATCAAGAGGGAGGTTTGCTACCATCTGATAAGAATTTCTTTGCTAATTACAAAGCCTCTCTTCATGACCATGAATTCTGCTGGACAGAATTACGACATTTGAGATTGGTCCATAGGTATCATCTGACCCAGAAAGATGCCAATGTTGGACTGAAGAGAAAGAAGAGAAAAGATGACCAGAAAACTTGTTGGAGGATAGATGGCTGTGAGAGAAAGAGCAAGATCCTGATTTCCTAAACACCAATGAACTGCATACTTTGTAACAAACTGACAAGGTTAGCTCAGCTACAATACACAGCCTCACCCGAAAGACTGTGCTATCTGTATCCAGAACATAGGCGCCAACTCCATGGGTGCTGTGGGTGCTCGAGCACCCCAAATATTTCACCCACCGGAAGTTCCCTTCTCCAGCCCAGAATTTTAAAAGTCCCTCCCCCCCCCCCCCCCGAGTTCCAGGCCCGCCCCCCTCCCTCCCTCTGAGTTCCAGAGTTCCAGGCCCTCCCTCCCTCCAAGTTCCAGGGTGCATCTCTCTCTCTCTCTCTCTCTCTCTCAGAGTTCCAGGGTCCCCCTCCCTCCCTTCAAGTTCCAGGCCCCCTCCCTCCGAATTTTACAAGTTATCTTACCTCATCGGGGTTACAGCGGCAGCAGCAGTGAAAAGCATGCAGGCTCGGCGCTTCAGCCTTCCCTTCTTTCAGCTCTGGTCCCGCCCTCATTTCCTGTTTCCACAGGAAGGGAGAGAAGGGAGCCTGGAACTCGGAGGGAGGGAGGGGGGCCTGGAACTCAAAGGGAGGGAGAGGGGCCTGGAACTCAAAGGGAGGGAGGGAGGTCCTGGAACTCATATGGAGGGAGGGAGGGGTGCCTGGAACTCAGACAGAGGAAGGGAGGGAGCGGGGGGGGCTGGAACTGGGAGGGAGAGAGGGAAGGAGAGAGGGACTGGAACTCGGAGGGAGGGGGCCTGGAACTCGAAGGAAGAAGGAAGGGGAGTGGAAGAGGAGGAGGGGGACTTTATTCCTGGACTGAGAGACTCGTTGGGGCTTCAGCTTGAGCCTCAGAGGAGGAATCTGATTCTTTACCATTGGAAGTCTGCAATATGGACGGCAAGGTGAGATAACAGGATTTACTATGTATGGTCAGGGACTAGCTAGTTCATGGTTTATCTGTGACATTGTTTTTATATAAGGATTGGTGGTCAGCGAATTATTAGCTGCTAAGTGTATATTTCACGCAAGACATATGTAAGTTCTCATAATAATCCTTAGGATATTAATGGTGTGATCAATTGTATTATTACTTATCTATATAGTTTTGCCTAATCATATATCTTTGTATATGTTCAGGTCTTTATCTGCCTTCATTTGCTATGCTACAATTACTATATATATATATATATATATATCTTGGTGATAATCTATTTTTGGTAGTACAAATCTATTTTTGTAATTGCTTAGCATTTGCCATATTATTCTTCTAATTTGTTAAAAAGCCAATTATTAGCACTAATTAGCTCATTATTCAATTAAATTGTGCATCTAAATTTGCATGCAACTTTTATAGAATTAGGGGGAAAATATCCAAAGCTATACAACAAAAAGGATCTAGTTTGAGGAGGGAGGGTGAGCCCAAAAGTTACTAATTCAGCAGTGAAACATATAAATTATTGGCACAAAATTCAAAGGTATTTATCAGTGTAGCATCTGGTGCTATATGCATAAGTGCTCTATCCACAAAGTTTCAGTGATATTATACAGAGCGAAGGCATTCTACCAAGCTAAATGAAAAAGGGCTGAAAATCAGTGCTATCCATATAGTTTGATCTAATGCCTTCGCTCTGCATAGTGACACTGAAACTTCATGGCTAGTACAAAAAAAAATGTGTGACTCCCCTGTTCAGAGACAGATCCATATGTCTACGATATGCACACAAACTAATTTCATTTTTCATGATTTTCTCTCTATTCCACTTTGTAACACATACTCTTACTTCCTGGGGTGGATTCAAAGCAAAGGTGTCTTATCCAGACTCACCAACAATCCATACAGTCCTTTATGGGGTGCTCCAACTAATATGTACCCCAAACTTGTACAAAACAAACATCTTAATCTCATGTAATTTATGTCCATTTCCAAAATGAAACCAAATCGCAGTCTCACTATTTAGTTGATGGCACTTCCATGTAGAAGCTGCTGAAAAAATAGCCATACTGAGTGAGACCAATGGTCCATCTAGCCCAGTATCCTGCTTCCAGCAGTGGCCAATCCAGGTCACAAGTACCTGGCAGAAACCCAAATAGTATCAACATTCTACGCTACCAATCCCTGGGCAAGCAGTGACTTCCCCATGTCTATCTTAATATTAGACTTATGAATTTTCCTCTCGCAATGAGTTCCAGAGCTTAACTATTCATTGAGTGAAAAAATATTTCCTTCTATTTGTTTTAAAAGTATGTCCATGTAATTTCATTGAATGTCCCCTAGTCTTTGTATTTTTATTTATTTATTTAAAATGTCTAGCCTGCTACATTTTCCATAGATGCTTAGCATCATTTAAACAGTTTCTTCCTCATAATAAAAATTCACCACTTCTTCATCTGTATCTCCAATTGTTTTTTCCCCAAAATTTCTCCAGATAACAAGGTTTCCCAGTTCATGGCCAAACATAATTCATGGAAATGGGTTTCTGATTATACAGTCATGGGAGGCCCTCTCCCCCAACACATTGGGATCCTCTTCAACACACAAAAAGGTTTAACCAGAATCAGACCAAGGAGCAATCCTTCAACTGTGTGGACCCCTCCCCCCCCCCCCCCCCCCCCCCCGGTGCTGCTCAAGGCAATCTGTTGCCTAGGGCATCCAAAACGGAGGGCCCTTTCAGAGCTATGGTTAGGGAATGGTGTGGAAGGAGGGTCTGCTCACTCATAACAGTGGCCAATCAATTGCCCCAAGAAAAAAGAATGCAATTTCTATTCCCCAGGCTATACAATAAAAATTAAATAAATATATTAATTTAAGAAAATTTGCAATCAGCAAAAATTGTAGCAGATAAATTATATAATCTAGGATGCTAATATAAAAAAGAATTACTTCTGACCCTGCACATTGGACCACCACGATGTTAAGTGAAAATATAAACATATATTCTGCATCCACAGAAATTCCCCTCACCCAGAAATAAGTGCAGAACAGAAGTAATACAAACCTCTACAAAAGTCACTCATAAGAAGGAGCTACCCAAAAATGGCCAGCACTGTAAATATTGCAATGGACTCGAACCCCAATACACCTTCTGGGAAAACTGATCAAGCTGGTTTACTACAGATCCCTACTTAGGAACTCTATACTAACAGAATTCCTGGTCTTGGTTACACACACTGAACACAGATAGAACCTCACCAGTTACAAAAGAAATTACCACAAACTGAAATGGAATTATGTAGACAAAACATAACCAAGACCCCACACTCTGCATATAGTGTAATACCAGAGAAATAATAACAGAGATTTATTTAGCCCTATGCAAACTATAAACATAGCAGATGTAAATTTCAAAATCTAACATATTCAAATTACTAAAGTGAAAATAAAATTATTTTTCTAAGTTTGTTGTTTGGCCACTTTATTTTTCTAATTAATTTGTCTTGTTTTTGCTCACCTATGTCAGTCTTTTCATAACTCTGCACTCAGGGTCTCCTGCCTATTTGCCATTTCTTTTAAGTGCACAGTCTCTATCTTCTCTTCTTCTTTTTTTTTTACTTCATCTATTTACTCCTTTTCATTTCCCTCACCTCAGACCTCCCACTCTCTATCTCTTCCCTTTCACCAACCTCTCACTGGTTCCCTTTCTCACTTCACCCCCATGCCCCTTGTCCTGCATCTCACCTTCTCTTCCATACCCCCATGTGCAGCATCTCCCCTTCTCCTCTCAATCCCCCTCACCATGTCCAGCATCTCCCCAATGAGAGTTATTAGACTAGACTATTGTAATATTCAATATGTTGGCCTTCCAGCATACTGCTGCTTGAGTGATACATGGTTTGAGGAAGTTTGAGCATAGAAATCCTGTACTTCAATTGTTACACTAGTTGCCTATGAGGTATCAAATACAGTTTAAATGCTTATGCTTGTTAATTCATCTTGTGAAGGGCACTGCTAATTTAGATCTGATGCCACTGAAACATCACTATGAACCTCCTTGTGCAAGGTGCTCCTCACAGAAGGAATTTTTAGCTCTTCCTTCAGTTGCTGAGATGCAATCTCTGATTATTTCAGGTGCAGGTCCTCAGGGTTGGAATGTACCACCTGGGTGTTTGCATTGTGTAACGAATTTTAGCACATTTAAAAGAACTTAAGAGAAAAAAACCAAGATGGCAGTAATTGTGTCCTGAGTAGGGTTACCATATGACTCCAGAAAAAGGAGGACAGATTGATCCAGTCTGGGTTTTACGTCCATTGCTTTCAATAAAAGCAAAACCCGGATTGGATCAATGTGTCCTCCTTTTTCTGGAGCCATATGGTAACCCTAGCCCTGAGCCTGTGTTTTCTTTTTTCTATATATTATAATGGTAAACAGGGCAAGTCTTGAGTTTTTCCACAGGAATAGAAGTCAGTGGTTTCTTCTGGGCCGATGGACCATTTTGTGCAGAGCTGGCCTTCCCTGGAACTCTTGGAGCTGTAGTCAGCTTTTCAGCGCCGAGTCATTAGATCTGATGCTATCATTTGGCCTTCAAATGCCTTTGTGTCCCAAGTTTCATGTCTTGCCACCCCTGCCAAATGAGGAACCTAAACTGGACTATTCCTTTGCTGAATGAGGAGCAGCTGTTGAGGGAAAGATTGCAGCATGAGGATTCAGTGTGTGTGTGAAAGGATTGCAGTTTCAGTAATGGAGGAAGCTACATTGGGGTCAGCCATCAAGGAGACATGCCTGCCCCACTAGCGTGAAAGGATTTATATCTGTTCTCTTTACTGGAGTTTCTCAGCAAGGTTTAAGTATGGTGCAGATAGATTCTCCATCATTTAATTTCTGTTTGCCACATTCATCTATATTGTGCCTACAAATAATGTGAAAAGAAATTCAAACCCTAGGTGCAGCTTTGAGTCCCTAAATTCAAGACTTAAATATTAAACTTACTGCACATGAAGAGAAGATTAATAATTTGAAGGAAATTCTGGCACGAGTTGAGCAACAGACTGAGAGCCACAGAGGGAAAATTTCAGAATTTGCTGTAGTTAATTCAACTGTGATAAAGAATGTTGTTACTCCTTGGAGTAAAGTTGAACATTTGGAAAACAGTATTAAAATGTGTAATCTTCATTTTTTAAATTTTCCTAAATCACCTGTGGTTACACCTAAGGATATGTTCCAGAGACATCTGAAATATTTTTGTAACTGTTTATTTAACTTGACAGGTAGTGCACATTACAGAAAGATAATGTACAAATAACAACTCACATTACATCCCAAACAGCGATCAGCAGGACGGCATAAATCATTCCCTTTCTCCTCACCCGTTACCATAACAAAAAAAGTCATAGAGACTAGTTCTATGAACATAGCTCTCTTGGAACTTCCAGTACTTATTTCATATGTTATTATAACCATCAATTTTTCCCTTTAAAGTATACGATAGTTTTCAATTAAAGCAACTTCCAATACTTGGGAAAAACCAATTTGTGAGGGATGGTACCCCTTTCCCAAACTTGGCAATAATATGCCTAGCAGCATGAATGAAGGGGATTGCATGCTCCCAGTCTGCCCTGTGCAGCTCTATATTCCACTAGTACCCTAAAAATCAAAGAGGTCCAAGTATGAAAGTTTTCCCCAAAATTGCCCAAATTATTTCATACAAATTCTGTCAATAAGGTCCACTACAGGGCAGGACCACAACATATGATAAAAATTGCCTGATCACCCCCTCCAGCACAGGTCGGATATGGTGCTAATGTGTTGAACATAGAATAGGGAACAGTAGTCAGTTTACTGCAACAGTCTAAACATTAGTTCCACCCAATGACAACACTTGGAGACAGAATGAACAGCAGGCCATATAACTTCCCAGTCTGAGGTATCCAAAATTTTGTAAATCTGTATTCCATTGTGCAATGATGCACTGGAGCAATTCAGGAGCCATTCTACTATCCAACAAGATATTGTATATCTGATATACCCATTTCCTTTTCAAACCAGGGGCACAGAGTACAGAAGAACATAAGAATAGCCATACTGGAGCTTGGCAGGAACTCAGAAACAAGGCAGGACTGGAGCTTGGCAAGACTCAGAGCCAAGGCATGGCAAGATTGGAGCTTCAAGGCAAGGCTAGAACAGGAGCAAGGCAGGACTCAGCAGGAGCCCACACGAGGAGAACAGGAAGACCTTGCAAGGCAGAAGACAATGTTGTGAAGGCTCCAAAGTCCTGAACACCCTAAAATAGGGCTCCACTGTAGATGTCACAGGAAGGCAACTCCCAATGACTCCTGCCACAGGATCGGCAAAGGAGAGCTTTAGGAGCACGTGCATGCCCTAGGAGGACAGCAAGAGGCAATGCAAAGCGGGAGCAGGACACCACAGGAACATTGCAGAGGCCAGCCTCTGGAGGTAAGAGTGACTGGAGGATCGGGGGAAGAGTCACAGCAGGGCTGTGACACATTATAACCATACCTTCTGGCAATGAGTTCTAGAGTTTAACACTTCAATGAGTGAAAAAATATTTCCTCCTATTCAGTTTAAAAAGTACTGTCATGTAACTTCATTGAGTGATACAGAGGCACTAAAATATTATTTGTCTTATTTTCCATCCCGTTTCTAATAATTTCTAGTATCCTGTTTGCTTTTTTGACTGCCACCCCATACTGGGCAGAAGATTTCACTGTATTGTCTATGTTGAGATGGGAAAAAGGACCGAGAATAAAGAACCCACAGTGTTCCACAAGTTGTGAATACAGTCTCATGTATCTGAATGTGTGTAAAGCCCAGAAGAGGATCAGCTACCTCACCAGTGCTTAAGAGTTATAAATACTGCTTAAGAATGAACAACACATCAAGGAGGCAATAAGTAATAACATAAGAATAGCCATACTGGGTCAGACCAATGGTTCATCTAGCCCAGTATCCTGTTAACAACAGAGGCCAATCCAGGTCACAAGTACCTGACAGAATCCCAAATAGCAAGAATCCATGGCTTCCCCCATGTCTGTCTCAATAGCAGACTGTAGACTTTTCCTCCAGGAACATGTCCAAACCCTTTTTTTAACCCAGATATACTTCTCACTGTAACCACATCCTCTGGCTATGAGTTTCTGACCTTAACTATTTATTGAGTGAAAAAAAATGTCCTCCTATTCATTTTAAAAGTACTATGTTGTAACTTCATTGAGTATCCCCTGGTCTTTGTAATTTTTGAAAGAGTAAAATATCAGTTCACTTTTACCAATTCTACACCGCTCTATCATATCCCCCCTCAGCAATCGCTTTCCAAGCTGAAGAGCCCTAACCTCTTTAGCCTTTCCTCATATGAGAGGAGTTCCATCCCCTTTATCATGTTGGTTGCTCTTCTTTTAATCTTTTCAAATTCTATTATATATTTTTTGAGATACAGTGACCAGAATTGAGCACAATACTGAAGGTGAGGTCACACCATGTAGCGATACAGAGGCATTATAATATTCTTTGTCTTATTTTCTATCGCTTTCCTAATAATTCCTAGCATCATCTTTGCTTTTTTGGCTGCCTCTGCACACTGGACAGAAGATTTCAGTGTATTGTTCATGATGACACCTAGATCTTTTTCTTTGATGCCGACTCCTAGGCTGGAACCTAGCATCAAATAAGTATGATTTGGATTATTCTTCCCAAAATGCAACACTTTGCACTTGTCCATATTAAATCTCATCTGTCTTGCCCAGTCTTCCAATTTCCTAAAGTCTTTTTGCAATTTTTCACTCTTTAACTTATCAGTTTGGCTCAGTACATCTTCCAGGTTCACTGAGATTTCTTTCAGTTCCTCTGCATCATCACCCTTGAAAACCATTTCCAATACAGGTACATCTCTTGCATCTTCTTTCATAAAAATCAAAGCAAAGAATTCATTCAATTTCTCTGCAATAGTCTTGTCCTCCCTGAGTGCCCCTTTTGTTCCTCCATGACCTAATGGTCCCACAGATTCCCTCACAGGCTTTCTGTTTCTGATGAATGTGAAAAAGGTGTTACTATGAGTTTTTGTCTCAGCAGCAAGTTTTTTTTTCATATTCTTTTTTAGCCTTCTTTATCAATGCTTTGCATCTAGCTTGACAATGCTATTGTTGCTTCTTATTTTCTTCATTTGGATCCTTTTTCCATTCTTTGAAAGATGCTCTTTTGGATCTAATAGCCTCTTTCACTTCACCTTTTAACAACGCTAGCTATCGTTTGCTCTTCCTTCCATCTTTGTTAATACATGGAATACATCCGGTCTGAACTTCCATGATAGTATTTTTAAACAACATCCATGCCTGCTTTAAAGTCTTAATCTTTCTGGCTGACCCTTTTAGCTTCTTTTTAACCATTTTCCTCATTTTGTCAGTCCCCCTATGGAAAATTAAATGCTGCACAGTAGATTTCCTTGGAGACTTCACTCCAGATATCAGCTCGAATTTGATCATGTTATGTTCACTGTTTCCCAGCAGATCCAACACTGTTACATACTACTACTACTACTACTTAACATTTCTAGAGCGCTACTAAGGTTACGCAGCGCTGTACAATTTAACAAAGAAGGATGGTCCCTGCTCAGATGAGCTTACAATCTAAAGGTACAATCTCTTACCATGGCTTGTACTTCTCTAAGGAAGACCTAAAATAGCTCCCTCTCTTGTAAATTCTTGGACCAGCTGCCCCAAGAAGCAGTCATTTATTATGTCTAAGAATTTTACCTCTCTAGCACACCCTGATCTAACATTAATCCAGTCAATATTGGGGTAATTGAAATCACCCATTATTATAATGTTGCCCAATTTGCTAGATTTCCTAATTTCTGTAAACATTTCTTCATCTGTCTGTTCATTCTGTCCCAGTGGATGGTAATACAGCTCTACCAGTATACTCTTTCCCTTCACACATGAAATTTCTATCTAGAAGAATTCTACGCTGCTATGTTTCATGCAGAATACTTATTTTGTTTGACTCAATTCCCTCTTTAACATAAAGGGCAACCCCCTCTCCAATTTGATCCACTCTATCATTGCAATATAATTTGTACCCTGATAACAGTGTACCATTGATTGTCCTTCCTCTACCAGATCACACTTTCATCCCTAATAGTGCAACAATCAATATATGCAGATAAGCTCATCTTTTAACCTAAATGTGTTTTTATTCAAATTTTCAATAGAATGTCTATGCCGCATTTTCTTCTGCATACATATATGACTTTTATCAGTGCTCATCTTAACAAAAAAGCAAATTCACGTCTACGCATTTACTTGAGAAAAAATATTCAATACTAACATATAGGACTATTTCTTTTATAGAAAGCATGGTAGAGGCATGAAAGGATTTCCCAGTGGAGCTACTAGGGATTAAAAATTGCATATTAGGAAAATATGAATGTAATTTTATTTATTTGGATTTTGCTCACTTCTTTTTCAGTAGTAGCTCAAGGTGAGTTATATTCAGGTACAGTGGGTGTTTTCTTGTTGGCTCACAGTCTAAACTTGGATCTGAGGTAATGGAGAGTTAAATGACTTGCCCAAGATCACAGGGAGCAGTGGTTGGATTTGAACTTGCCACCTGTAGCTGTCAAGACCAGTGCTTTAGCCACTAGGTCACTCCTCCACTCTGCTAAAGCACTCTTCCATTCTTTATAACAGGGTGCTTAGGTTAACAGGGCAGGAAAGCTGTATTTTTAACCTATTTTATAAAAACACTTGGAGCCTATTCTATAAAGGAAAGTAGATCCCTAATTTAATTTATAGAATACTAACCTAACCAGGTAGATGTGTGCCTAAAATTTTGATATGATCACTTACACTAGTCCTAGAGTTGTGTAAGTTATCCCCCGGGTTCTATATAGCGCACCTAGTGTTCCGTGACGAAATACAGGTGTATTCTGTAAAAATGCACGTAAATTGATTGGCTTAACAAGCCAATCAGCATTGTTAACCGCACTTAACAAGTAATAATGAGCACTAATTGGCAAAATTAGAATTCATGTGCACAACTCACTGTATTCTGTAACTCACTGCGCTTAAATTTTAATTCATGCAGGTAAATAGGGGCATGGTTATGGGCGGGGAAACGGGCATTTTGTGGGCATTCCAAAAGTTATGTGCATTGTTATAGAGTATGACCCTCTGCACCTAAATCTACGTGCCAGGATTTACTCCACATTTTTGTTGGTATAAATGTAAGGCATGTATTTTTAGGCGCTGGAATATCAACTAAGCGCATTCTATTTACCACGCCTAAATATAGGCACCACTTATAGAATGTGTTTAGGCAGAAATGTTTTCCATGTGGTTTTTCTAGGCAACATATATAGAATCTGGCCCTATATGCATTAAGGGCTAGATTCTATATATGGTACCTAAACAATCGATGCCAAAAAAACTGCTATTCTATAAGCCACACTTAATGTTAGGCGTGGGTTATAGAATACGCTTACATCTGGGAGTCACACCTATTTTTAGACATGGCCATTTGCACCAACTGAAACATGGTGCAAATGTACTTGCCTACATTAGGTGTATATCCCCATGTGCATTAATTTTAAGAAAGCCCCCGTTACCTCAGTTACCCCCATGACCCACCTATTTCTATGCCCCCTTTTTCAGATCATGCATACATTTTAGGTGCAGATCCCATGCCTAAATTTACATGCATAGATGCCAATTAAAACTAATTAGTGCCAATAATTGCTTGTTAAAAACCCAATTATCACCACTAATTGGCACATTATTCAATTAAATTGCGCACACAATTTTTGGTGACTTTTATAGAATTAGGGGGTAAGAATTAGGGGGTAAGTATGCCTATCCATGTTCCAGCTTTGTGAATGTCTTCTTTGCACATATGAACTATGCAAATTAAGCAGGTATTTGCAGAAAAGCACGATGGCAGCATGTTGGCATATATGCACCTATGTGATAGTATTCTAAACATTTATGCATGTAACACATGCACTAGAATTGCCCCATACCTCTTCATTCTATTATTTGGAATCTACATTTACGTACCGAGTATGCGCGTAAGTTACAGAATGCTAGCACTTGTGTGCATGACTGTCACTTTTACGTGTATAAGCGCTAGTCGGGTGCTAAGCAGTATTCTGTAACTTTAGCGTTCAACTCGCTTAGCACCTAAATGCAAAGGCATTGATAGGCAGCTCATGGACCTGTCCGATATTTACATACCTAACATAGAATACTGTAAAATATCCAACTTCTGGAATCTTTTAATGCAGCCAGACTGAAGACACATAGGAAGCACTTTTTCTTCAACTGGCATTGTCTTAGGAATACTTGATATTCCTCTCTGAGCATAACTCCTCCTGGATCATAACATATTTTCTGGAAGGTGCCAGAGTTCTTGTTTCTGAATTATGCTTTTTTGTTTCTTTTTCTTAATTGCTACTACTCTGCAGCTTCCAAGTCTCACAGATTATCTTCATCCTCATTTGTAAACAAACTTCATCACCAGGGTCTTTATCCCTCCTCAAAGGACTGATATCAAAAGCTTCTTTACATTTCCTCAGCATGCTCAAAGTGAAAACAGTCAATAGTAGATTTGTTATCCAAAAGATCATAAGGCAAGCCTGTGACAATCAACATTTTGTGATGTATTTCCCACTGAGACCCAACCTTACAGGGAGGAAGATGATGAATTTCAGCATTTCTAAGGAAAGCCTTCAGCACTACCTTGGTTCCTACATTTGCTACCAGTTTTCCTTTCTGCTTTAAAGCTGTTTTTCCTGACTGTGAACATTTTCACTAAATCCATTATGTAAGCAGCAGCTTTTCTTTGTCTATTTGTTTCTAGTTTCTTCTCTCCTTCATTTAAAGAGATATGTTATTTTCCATTCTCGTTCAGCTTGAACTCCACTTTTCACCTCTTCATTTATGCCAGCGTCTTTTCCTCCTGGAAATTCATCTTTTTCTTTATTTGCTATCCTTAATTTGATTTCTTGTTCTCCAACTTCTCCATTCAAACCTTTGCACTCAGCAACAGTCACTTCTCCTTGTTTTGTGTCCAGTGCAGTTTCTTTTACTAGTTTTCCCCATTCTGGAATCATCTTCTCTGGTCCTTTTTCTGCTTCATTGCTTTCAGGCACGTATTGTTTTTCTTCACTGATACCCGCTTTCTGTGACATTTCTAAAAGAATTTAAATCAGAAAATGGAATGAGTTTCCAAACTTCCTTTGGAATATCTGCCCTTCTTTTATATTTGCCCTGTTAGATTTCAGACTGCATGCTTTCTGGCTTTGTTCAGAATTCTTGACAGTGTTCTTGATAAGTGGATTGACTCTTTAAGAGGAATCATTTGATCTGCACACCCCAAAAAAGTGGAGAAAAAAGATCTCAGCATAACCACTCAAGCCACCAAAGGTTTAATGCATTGAGCATAGCACACAATCAAAGATCAGAAAAAAAAAACTCCACTCGCTATTGGGAGCCCTTTTATTAAGCCACGTAAGCGTCTATGTGCACCCAATGCATGCCAAAATAGAGTTACTGCCCGGCTACCACGTGGCACTTGTGGTAATTTCATTTCTGGTGCATGTCCGATGCACACGGCTGAAAAAATAATTTTTATTTTCAGACGCGCATATCGGATGCGTTCTGGGGCATGGGACTGGCAGAGATGATAGCTGCGCGACTTCTCCATGCACCCTCAAGGGGTGAAGATGATGTGCTTCGGGCGGGAGGTGAGTGATACGCCAGAGTGGGCGTAAAGGTGACCCGTCCCGAGTGGCAGCCAACCTAGGTGCACCATTGGTAAAATCTGCCTCTTTTTTTCTGCTCTATTTCTACAGCCCAAAGACTGGTTTTCAAAGATTCTCTTTTGCATCCTACTGGTTTCCTTTTATTCATACAGTTCCCTGCAATATGTCTCAGCTCCTGACAATGATAACATATTAACTCACCAGAATTTGCTTTTTTTTTTAGTAGATCTGGAAGATTCTTTTTGTTGAGCAATGAAGTTTCCTTGCAATAACATAAGCTCCGTTACCAACTAATGTAGATTCACAGTAACTGCAACTAGAGGATCTGTTTCTGCTGTAGTAGTAAACCCTCACTGCCACTTCATTCCTAGGTCTGGTTATCAACTAAGGAATGTTTCTGATTTCAACCTGCTTGATTGATTCATCTTTTTTGGCCACACCAATGTGCTTTTGGGAAAAGTCATGTTTGGATTCTCTATATTTCCCTGCTTCATCTCTTGCCTTGAATTGTGTTTTCACAATCCAGAGACAAAATTCTCCCTTAGAATGGCTTCATGGGCTCTCATACAAGCGGCATTCCTGGTGTTTACAGATTGCTGCTTTTTCTTCTAGACTGCGAGCCTAATCCCTCAAATCTTCCCAGGCAACTCTTTTTGATCATAGAATTCTTTTAGGTGCCCTTTTACTAAAGGGTGTTAAACCCTTAATGCTGCTTTAGTGTGAGGAAACAGGCTACCGCAAAATGCATTAAAGCATTGCTTGTTTTCATGTGCTAAGCACATGTTAACTATTCTTTCAAAATATTTTTTAGAGGTGTCATGTCATGGGCAGTGAGTGAGCAATCCTGTGTTATCTGGCTTGTGTGTTCTGATTAGCACAAGCTAAACCCTGGATTCTGTATCGTGCGATCTTATTCACCATCCCTTTCCTAATAATTCCTAGCATCCTGTTTGCTTTTTTGGTCGCCGCCACACACTAAAAAGAAAATTTCAGCGTATTATCTACTGACTCCCAAGGTGGACCCTAACATCAGGTAACTATGATTCGGATTATTCTTTCCAATGTGCATCACCTTGCATTTGTCCATATTAAATTTCTTCTGCCATTTGGATGCCCAGTCTTCCAATTTCCTAAGGCCTTCCTACAATATTTCACAGTCCGCACATGTTTTGACAACCTTGAACAGTTTTATATCATCTGCAAATTTGATTACCTCACTCATCATCCCAATTTCCATATCATTTATAAATATGTTAAATAGCACTGGTCCCAGTACAGATCCCTGCAGCACTCCACTGTTCACCCTCCTCCATTGAGAGAAATGACCATTTAACCCTACCCTCTGTTTTCTGTCCAATAACCAATTCCTAATCCACACCAGAACCTTGCCTCCTATCCCATGACTTTGTAATTTTTTCAGGATTAAAAAAAAATCAAACTATGAATGTGCAGAAGGGAAAGAATTTAAAAGTACAGAGGGAGTATGGAGAGGAGGGGGAGAATAAGGAGGAGTGAGGAGGAAGAGATTAAGCACATAAGCACCGCCATACTGGGAAAAGACCAAGGGTCCATCAAGCCCAGCATCCTGTCTCTGACAGCGGCCAATCCAGGCTTCAAGAACCCGGCAACCCCCCCCCCCCCCCCCCAAAAAAAAAAAAAAAAAAAGGTGTGAGGAAAATCCAAATAAATAATAATAATAATAATCAAGAGGTGCCCAGTTCAAATCCCACTGCTGCTCCTTGTGATCTTGTGCCAGTCACTTAACCCTCCATTGTCTCACAACAAAATTAGGTTGTGAGTCTGAAAGGGACATGCCCAGTGTACCTGAATGTAATTCACTTTGAGCTACTACTAAAAAGGTGTAAGCAAAATATTTGTCTTCTATATCTGTTTCCTAGGTGCACAGTTTGTTTGTTTTTCCAACTACATGTTTAATTTTATTAAAGTTTCATTTCATATCCCAGTATAATCAGCAGTTTAATAGCAAATAATCAATTGTTCTGTAGAGTCATCCTCAACTTACGTTCCCTCCACAATCTCCCCCCTTTCCCATCCTATCTATTCCCGCCTTCATTAATGGAGACTGGTGCACACTCTTTGTATTTCTATTTCCAGCAATTATATTATGCTCGATCATGTTAATCAGGGGCAAAACAAAAATAAATACAACTGCCACTACCTCTTCTCATATAGCATTTTTCCACAGTGCCCTGCTAGGCTGCCCTTGTCCTAATACTGTAAAACAAAAATAGGAATTCACTCACACATAAGGCCTCTACATCTAAATCTGTCACAGTTGCCTATAAAGAAAATTAAAGGTCACCTTGGGTACAAGAAATTGCATATTCTATAGTTCAAAAACAAATTTCATCTCTTCATTGCACATTTGCACCTGTACCCGCCTCCACAGCAACACACTGCACAATTTAACAGACTTGCCCTTAACATCTTTAGTTTGCAGTCCTATCTTCAGCTCACGAGGAAAATTGCATCCAAAGCAGGGACATCATAAAAATTGCAGATTTTGTGATTTTTTTTAATGCTGCTCTGTGATTTTGCAGCATCTGGAGAGACATTTTTTTCAGTGCGTGTGTGTTACAGTCGCATCAGACCATTCTTCTTTCCTCAGACAATTGTGAACGCTGTAAAGTAAATATATTCGTGCCATCTGATTTGTTTGCCCTGGGGAGGGTCCCTGGTTTTACACCTTTTATAATCAATTATTTTTTCATAAAAGATAAGCAAACAAAGCCAGCAAACCCCCTTAATTGGGTTGGAATGGAAGCGCCCTCAAAATTTGATTTTAAAATATTGCTTAATAAACACATCTGAAAACCACTTAGTTTGCTCTACATAAAACATATGGGATGATTTATTGTTTTGCCCAGAATATCAACATGATTCCCTGTCCTGTGCTTTCTAGGGACCTTGAACTGTTTGAAGGACCATCACTGGGAGCAAAATAGACCAGCCAAAATACTTCAGAAATCTGACATGGAATGCCTATTTTTTTCTTCTCATGTAAGCGAATGAAAGCAAAGGGAAACTGCATTCTCTAGAAAAACAAATAGCAAAAAAAATGTCAATTAAAAAAAATCCATGATAAAAAGTAAAAAGGCTAGAAAAAATGCATTTATTGAAAAACAATAATTAAAAGATTAAAATCTTAAAGCAGATGTACACAACATGTATATATATTCATATGCAGGGCTGGTCTTGCCACTAGTTACTACAACTACTACTACTATTTAGCATTTCTATAGTGCTACAAGGCGTACGCAGCGCTGCACAAACATAGAAGAAAGACAGTCCCTGCTCAAAGAGCTTACAATCTAATAGAGCAGCAGCATTTGAGGGACAACAGTGGGCAAGAAAGCAGCAGCACAGTAGCAGCCTTTGAGTACCCGTATGCTCAAGGCCTGCTGTATCCCAACCTCTCCGATCAGATGTTTGTACAGAAGAAGGCGGGACACTGTAGGCCTGGAACACACGTGGATATTCAAAGGTCTTGAAAAGGGAAACGGAAGAGATGCTGAACACAACAGCGAGGAGGGAAGGAAAGATGCTGGATACATAGAGGGCTGGGGACAAAGAGATGCTGGATTATGGGGAGGGGCTAACGAAGGAGAGATGCAGGACTACTGGAAGGGGAGGCATGACTGCATGTTCATATTGGGGTGTTAGAGACCTTGGGGCATGCCCTGTTATTATAACAAAAGCATCAACATTTAATGAAAGATCTAAAATTATAAATATGTTCATGTAGAGGGGCATTTTCAATATGACATCTAAATCCGATTTTGGATGTTTTGTAAAAAATGTCCAAAAAACTCATAGTGAACATGGCCATTTTCAAACCACAAAAACGTCCTACTTTTTGTTTTGAAAATAGCCATGTGCTAGACATCTTAATGTCAACTGTAAAAAGGCAAACTTTTCCTTCTAACCCTTCAGCAATGTTGCTCACAAATATGTTAAATAGAATCAGTCCCAGTATCAATCCCTGAGGTACTACCCCACTACTTACATCTCTATCTTCTGAGTAGACTCCATTTACCACCACCATCTGCCATCTGTTAGTCAACCAGTTCCCAATACAGTTCACCACTTTATGTCCTAACTTTAGCCCACATGAGTTTATTTATGAGCCTACTATGAGGGCCCGTGTCAAAGGCCAGTCAAAGATTTCCCTTTGGTGAAACCATGTTGCCTTGGATCTTGTAACCCATTGGATTCCAGGAAACTCACTATCCTTTCCTTGAGCAGCTCCTCCATTACCTTTCCAACCAGCAACCACTGAAATAAGGCTTACTGGCTTATAGTTTCCCGAGGTAGCAGTACTGCATTGTAACCACAGAAAGGCAGTATATCCTATCCTATCCACTTTGACCCTTTCTCTAGTGCTTCTAGAGCAGGCAGCTGTACACCAGCGTCCATTTCCAGCTTCCTTGACATTCCCAGCACATCATATGTTATGTTGCCAATTAAGAGGCATCTGCAGTCCCCCTTCCATTGGGATGTGCCATAACTGGTTGTATAGCAGTCACATCATATGCATATCACATCAAAGGCACATATCTATAATAACCAGACCACAGAGCTATATAAACAAAATGTAAAGTATAATTATTTTCCCAAGTGTTTACCAATGTACATTATTTACACTATGTACATGTTCTAGATTCCTCCAAAATATTTCTTGCCAGCCTTCATGTGAGAGGATTGTTATGCCTCAGTTACATGGCACAACAGACTGAACTTTCTGGCCCAAAGTGACACCTTGTTTAGGCTATGGGAGTGTTTCAGGTGTTATGGGCCTTGTACTGTTGGCAACTCACTGCAACAAGGAGAAACAATGCCACCTCAGTCTCCTTCTTCAAGTGGAGGACTAGCCTAGTGGTTAGTGCATTGGACCTTGGTTCTGGGGAACTGGGTTCAATTTCCACTACAGCTCCTTGTGACTCTCAGCAAGTCACTTAACTCTTCATTGCCCCAGGTACAAATAAGTATCTGTATGTACAATGTAAATCATTTTGAATGTAGTTGCAACAACCACAGAAAGGCAGTATATCATTTTCTTTTCACTTTTCACATGCCTATCAACATCTCATCTCCTTCTTCTACCTCCATCTCGCCTAGCTCTCCTATTTCCCCAGTCAGTACCACATTTCCACTTTCTGTATTCATCATCCTCCTCTCACTGTTCTCCTTGTCAACTGGTCTCTCCTAAATGGTTCTACCATGCTGAGTATCTCCTCTCTCTCTCTCTCTCTCTCTCTCTCTCTTACCCAGCACTCATCTCCATGGCAGTCAGCTTCTCCTCATCCCTCACCCTTTCCCCCTATTATCTATCATCCCCCTCTTTCTCCTCCCTTCCCTCTTAAGCTCATCATATCCCCTCTCTTTTTCTCCCACTTCCTCATAGCCCAGCATCTTCTCTCTCGTTCTCCCCTTTGTAGTTCAGTGTCTTTCCCACCCCCTTGTAGTCTAGCATCTCCTCTTTCTTCCTATCCCCTTCTCTCATAGCCCAGCAACTCCTCTCTCTCTCCCCTTCCCATAGCTCAGCATCTTTTCTGTCTCTTCCCCTCCTCCTCACAGTCCAACATCTCCTCTCTGTCCTCCTATTTATTGCAGCATCTCCCTATCCCCTCTCTGGTCCCCCCCCCCCCGCCCCTCCACACACACATACACACACATCCAGCATTGTCCTTCTCTCTTCCTATCATAGTCCTATCAGATTTCTGTCCCATCTCCCCTGGTTCAACATTTATCCATCTCCCCCTACCTTAATACCGCCACCACAAATAACTCTCTCTTCTACCCTGATGCTTTAAAATCATTAAATCTAGAATTGATTTTTCATCTAAATACTGAACAGAGTTCAACAATTATTATTTATTATGTCTGCTGGTAAGCAAAATAGACATAAGTAACAGTGGTGAGAGAATAAAACAGGACTTCCCACACTGATCAAAATGGCAATGCCAAGAGAATTTCAGGATATTCTGGTACCAGTTATGTCTGACTTAAGCTCCATCAAATCATTTATACAAACCAACACACAGAACATACTTGCACTTCAGTCGGATGTGGTTAATTTATCACTACAGATGAATTCTTGTTTAGAGCGCATTATTCAGGCTGAGAATCACATTTCAAAACTGGAAGGCGAGGTCTTCAAGTGCCGCAGCAACTGAGATTCGCTAACTCTAACGACAAATCTAGAAGAGGCAAATAGAAAGGTCTTCCTGCAGGTATCAAGGGACTGAATCAATATCTTTTATCAAGGAATTCATACCAAAATTGCTACATATAAATTTCAATCGGCCATTTGAAGTGGAGAGAGCACACTGAATCTATCACACAGTGCTGACAACATGAAAAGTCCTTGTTCTTTCATATTTAAAATTCTTAGATTCCCACAAATTATTGAAATACTATCGAAAGCACGACACACTCTCCAGCTTATAATCGAAAAAGAAAAACGCCTATATTTCGACCCAAATCGGGAGATGGGCGTTTTTCTCGCAAAGGCGCCCAAATCGGTATAATCGGGCGTTTCCAACTGCACTCCGTCACGGAAACGAATAAAGTTGATGGGGGCGTGTCGGAGGCGTGGTGGAGGCGGGACTGGGGCATGGTTATCAGCTGAGGAGAGATGGGCGTCTTTAGCTGATAATCGAAAAAAAAGGCGTTTTTACCGCGATTTTGGGTCACTTTTTTGGACCCTTTTTTCTCACGAACAAGTCCCAAAAAAGTGCCCCAACTGCCCAGATGACCCCTGGAGGGAATCGGGGATAACCTCCCTGGACTCCCCCAGTGGTCACTAACCCCCTCCCACCAAAAAAAACCCACTTTAAAAACTTTTTTCCAGCCTGTATGCCAGCCTCAAATGCCATACCCACCTCCATGACAACAGAATGTGTTTGATCCTGTCACAGCCTTTCTCTGGGTCAGATGTGGCTCTCGGGTGCAGTATAGGGTCACATCAACATTGCATTGTGGTGGGTGTAGGGTATTGGGCTCCGTGATTTCATTAGCTTGTGTTACAGTCTCACGATGTTGGTAGTTGGTAGGCTGTTCTCCCATAGTGCTTTTCCCCCTGCCTACTGGGTCAGAGTGTGCCCTGTTGTGTTCCCTGTTGTAGCCCATGCGGTAGTGGCCATTTTTGTAAGCCAGTTTTAGTTCCCTTTCCTGTGTTAGCCACGTTACAGAACTTAGTTCTTCCCTTGAATGTGGCTGAAAGAGGGCATTGTACAGCATTCTGCCAGCTCTGACCTACTGCTCATCTCAATACCAGGGGGACTCGTTGCCAGTGGGGCACAACCTCTGATCTGCAGTTAACTGTGAGTAAAGGCAGTTATTCCAATAAAGGACGTTTTCGGAGAGATTAGTCTTCAGGTGTCAACTGGTATGCCAATGTTATACAGCAGCAACAAGTCCTAGAGGCCTGTGTGTATGCAGGTCCTTGGAGCACTTTTAGTGGGTACCGCAGTGCACTTCAGCCAGGTGGCCCCAGGCCCATCCCCCCCCCCACTTGTAACACGTGCTGGTAAATGGGAGGCCTCCAAAACCCACTGTACCCACATGTAGGTGCCCCCTTCACCCCTAAGAGCTATGGTAGTGTTGTACATTTGTGGGTAGTGGGTTTTGGGGGAGGGGGGTTGGGAGCTCAGCACCCGTGGTAAGGGAACTATGCATGTGGGAGCTTTTTCTGAAGTCCACCGAACTGACCTAGGGTGCCCAGTTGGTGTCCTGGCATATCAGGGGGGCCAGTGTACTACCAATCCTGGCCCCTCCCACGACCAAATGGCTCGGATTAGGACGTTTTTGAGCTGGGCGTTTTTAGTTTCCATTATTGCTAAAAAAAAACAAACGCCCAGCTCAAAAACGTCCATTTTTTCAAAAATACGGTTCGGCCCGCCCCTTCACGGACCCGTTCTTGGAGATAAATGCCCATGGAGATACGCGTTTGCGTTCGATTATGCCCTTCCACATATCTCAATTGGAATGGTTCGAAAATCAACATTTTGCAAGACATATGGCTCAAACTCACAATTTTTCTTGGTGTGGCCTCAATTAAAAGCCGATCCTCAGTTACTCATTTTAATAAAACTCAAAATTTTGATAATCCCAATAATTTGAAAGAATATATAAAATCGTGTCAAGGCAGACTTACATAAACATTGCCATGCAAGTGAGTTCATTGGATGGCTATTTGATTTTTATCCGATTTGGCATATGATATTCCTACTCAGTCACATTATATGTTGCATTATAAAATATTTATATTTAATCTTTGTATGACATCATTCATTATAATATTATCAAGTTCAGTGTCTTATCTTACAGGTATTGATAATGCTGGTTTTACTAATCTATAGTTTAAAACAATTAGAGGAGGGAGGGATAGGTTTAAGCGCCACACACCATGTTGTTGTTGCTCTCCGCAAGCTGTAGACAATGTGGGGTGGATGCTGAGGAAATTATTTTATTATAATTCTTATATCCTGAATGTAAGGAGTAATTTCTTATTATTTTGTCCTGATTGCAAACTTTGAAGAAGTGACAGGCAATTTATAACATTAATATTACTTTCAGGGACTCTATTTTATGATTTCATTTCACACAGAGAGATTCTTGTAGAGAACTAATGAGTATCATGGCTAATATTAAAATATTTTCTCTAAGCATAATGGTCTGAATCACCCTATCAAGAGGAAAAAGGTTCTAGGATACCTTAAAAAGACAAATTCAGATTTATGTCATTTACAAGAAATGCATCTAAATAACATAGAATCTGGTAAATTAATTGGAGGTTGGGTTAAAGATTATGTTTTTGCACCTGCAAATAATTAAAAAGGGAGTGGCAATTTTAATTAATAAATCATCAAATAATTCTCCCAGAAGATCACCAGTATCATATAGATGGCAGATGGATTCTACTTAACTTTCCTAATGACCAAATTAAGGGCCCTGTTTACTAAGGTGCATTAGTGTTTTTTAGCGTGTGCTAAAAATTAGTGTGCTAATGCTAGAGACCCCCCATAGGAATATATGGGTGTCTCTAGCATTAGTGTGTTAATTTTTAGCACACGCTAAAAATGCTAGCACACTTTTGAAATTTACCCCAGAAACTATTCCCCCGATAAATCGGATATACTATATACCTACTAAAAAAGCCATGGATGAATCTTTGGAAATGATTCATCAGGAAAAAAAAAGAAAGATTTACTGAATATATCTGAACTTTTAGAAGCTTCATTATCTGAAGATTCTGAAAGGATGACTTTATTGGTTTCATTTGTATTTGAGCAAGATTTGGAGGCGGTGAAGCGTTTATCCCTTCGAAATTTGCAAACTTTGTTTTACGGTTAAAAAAAGTCTGGATTTTTCCGGATGTTACAAAGCAAATACAAGAAAGGAGGAAGGCTTTTTTTGGCTTTGAGAATGGACACTTTAGCAATGGGTGCATCTTTCTATCTTAATTATCCATGTAAATGTGTTGTTAAATACACTGGGTTAAAATATGGTTTTTTTTCTTCCAGAGCAATTACGTGCCTTTATAGCTTCAAAAAAGCTGACCACTGGTAATATCCAAGTTGAGAATATGTAATGGTTAGGGTGGAGTTAAGCATGTTAAGCATTTCTGTTCGATCCATTAAATTATTTCTTTAAGCTTGTCTCCTGAGCAATGTAATGTACATGCCGCCCTAAATGTGGTCTAAAGAGGAATAATAATTTTTCTTTAAGTGATATGCAATAATTTATTTTTCCGCTTTCATCCTGCTCAAGAATTTGACTTGCATAATAGTTTGTAAAATAATAAATATAATAATAAAAAAATGCTAGCACACCTACAGCACAGCTTATTAAACAGGACACTAATATAGTCTTTAATTAACATATATGCTCCATCAACTGGGTGTTTAGAATTTTCCAACAATTACATACTGAAATAATAAGTAAAATCTATGCTAATGTCATCAAAGCTGGGGACTTCAATCTTATTAGTGACCCTAATAGATGTATGGAGACTTCAACATGCAAAAGAACTAGAATTTAGATTCTGCTCACAAGTCCATAAATCTTTTTCAAGGATAGACTTTTTCTAGGTCTGGAAAAACCTTGTACCGAATGTCATATATTCTTCTATTGATAGTGTATTAATATCAGACCATGCTGGTGTCTCACTTGAATTATTAGCTAATATAACTTCATCCCCACCTCCAATATGGCAGTTCAATATTAAATGATGAAAACTATATATATGATATGAATAATAATATAGGAAAAAAGTTTTGAGTTAAATGAGGGACCTGTTGAGTTTCCAATTACCTTATAGGATGCTGCTTTTTAAAAAAAAATTTATTTATTAAATTTACTATATAATCACAAGCAAATATCTACTTGTTTCAGAAAAGTAAATTGGTTTACAATCCAAACATATTAGGAAAGGAAACAAATGTTTCTAATGTCAGACCTTTTTTTAACCAACTAATACTCAAGTCCACATATCGAGATTCAAGATATACAGATATGGATATTAACAAATATAAGAACAATATCTTTTATCAGGAATTCGTTGTAGCTGAATACCATAGTGATACAAAAAAAAAACATTTCTTGTAAAGAGCAATTATCTTTCTCCAGTCACAATTCCTTTAGATGTTTAAAAGGTTGAGAGCTGAATGGGATCGAAGAAAACATATTTATTTGATTGATGTTCGATAACGCATTTGCAGGGGTATCTAAGGAAAAAGGTTGCCCCCATTTGGGTTACCCCAGGTCTCATCATTAAGAATCTTTGTCGTCTCTTCTGCGTATCTTTGGTAACGTCAGGAAACACACTTATCCTCAATCCTAGGAAATTCTTCTCTCTGTTCTGAAAAAATAATCTCAATAGCCATTACCTTATAGGATGCTTTTAAGTCCACTATGAGATGATACTGGGGGGGGGGGGGGGGCGCATTTCCAAAAGAGAAAAACATCTCAAAAACTGCATAAAGAGGCATTTGGGTGTTTTTCTTTGAAAAATGTCCAAATCATGATTTTCGAAACTTGTATTTGAGAAATTTTTCTCTGTAGTGCATCCAAATCACAAGGGGGTGTGTTGGGGCGGGATTTGGGCATTCCCAAAACTTAATTTTTCTGCCACAATGGAACAACGAAAAACGTACAGGGCTAGACCTGTTTCAATCGCAAGTAAGTCACGAAAAGGTGCCCTAAATGACGAGATGACCATTGGAGGAATTAAGGCATGACCCCCTCCCTTATTCACTGACCCTCTCTCACCCCCCAAGGATGTGGAAAAGAAAAGTACATACCAGCCTCTGTGATAGCTTCAGATGTTATGGCCAGTCCTATTGGAGCATTAAGCAAATTCCTGGAGTAGCCTAGTGGTCGGTGCAGTAGACTGTAGAGAAAGGGACCTAGTCTCATATCCCACTCTAACTGGTACAATTGTGGTAGAAAGTGTGAGCCATCCAAAACCCACCAAAATTCTACTATACCTACATATAGGTGACACATCCAGGCATAACAGCTATTGTAGTGGTATACAGTTGGGTACACTAGGTTTTTGGTGGGTTTTGGAGGGCTCACCATAAAATATAAGGGGATAACAGTGAGATGTGTACCTGGAACTTTTTATGTTAATTCTACTGTGGTACCCCCTAGGTGCCCCACTGCTCTGCTGGGGTGTCTTTGTGGCCAGTCTACTAAGAATGCTGCCCCCCCCCCCCCCCCCCCAATGCATCACAATGGCTTGTTTTGTATGTTTTTATTTTGACTTTTTTTATTTTTCAAAATGGTCCTAAAAGACAGAAGCACTGAGCACAAAAACATCTAACAAATGACCATTTTTGAAATAAACGTTGGACATTGTTCTGGTTTGAAATTGATCATTTAGACATATCAAAAATGCCCCTCATAATGTCCTATACTGCTAAAATACATAAATCACAAAGAAATCTTGAAAACATAGAACCTGAAATTAAACATATTAAAGAACGATTAATACAAAATCGGTCCTCATTACGAGTGAAATACATATGAAGTTAAAATTTACCTATAATGAACTATTAAGCAATAAAGCCAGAGGTGAAATATTTATTCAGCAATCATCCTATTATGAATCATCTAATAAAGCAGCTGAAATTCTTGCATCCTATTTAAAAGGGAAAAAAACAAAAAGAACAAATTACTGCAATATATGATGAAAATGGCAATATTCATAACAAATCATAGTGGAACTAATTGCCAAATTTTATTAATTACTTTATACTTCAGAGAGTCCATCTGATATTTCCAATAGAGAACTTTTCTTATCAAATATTAATATACTTAAAATAACAGACCAAGACCATACTTATCTAGAAACAGAGATCAACACAAAGGAAATCCTTTAAGCCATATTAGAGTTTTTTAAAAAAAAAAGGGAAAACACCTGCATGGATGGACTTACTGTAGAATTATATGATGCTTTTAAGAATGTATTGATCCCTTACCTATCAAATCAAAAGAAAAAAAGCAGATCAAAAAAGACAAAAAAATAGAACAGGAGGGTAACAGAAGAAGTGGTTTATTACAAGTTACCCGACGTGGCCACGTTTCACCCTCAGGCTGCGTCAGGGGTAAAAAAACTACAAAATAAAAATACATAAAGAGTAAAACATAAACTTCACCATTGTATATTTGATAATAAAACATATCTAAAAACACTATCACATCATATAAAATAAAAACAGATCAAATCTAAAAACATAATACAATAAAATATAATATCAAATCAATATCAGTTAAAAACATTCAGATTAAATATGCATGCAATAAAATAATAATTTTAATACAAGGATATGGTAGAACTAGAAAAGGTTCAGAGAAGGGGAAGAAACACCTCCCTTATGAAGTGACCTATGTATTAACCCACTGTAAAGGATTTTAAAGATTGCATTTCAACTCTGAGTGACCGACAGTGCACTCTCTCATTAAAATGATTGCTTATAATTCTGTTTGTGTGAAAATGATTTGGAATATGGTAGAGGAGGTGGAGCATGTTTCGAGTTTAGGCTGGTTACCTGAACAGAGAAACATGTGACCACATTCCCACATTCAAGCATATTTTGTAGAAATTCTCAAGCACTCTGTAATTATCCTTTGCTCTGAACTTGAGTTCTAAGCCTAATAAAAAGGGGAATTTTTGCCACTGAAATGGAGAGCTCGTCTGTAAGTAAAACTTACGTACTTCGCAGAGAACTGTATTTCCTGGTCAAGAGACTCCTGGCTATCACTGTGAATGGGCCCCCCAGCTGATGATAAGAGCCTGGATGAAGAGATTAATGATCAGTGATGTATGTATATTGGGATACAAATGCAATAAAATAAATAAATAAATATTATGTATAGTTTATTATTGCTTCTTTTCCTGGCCTAGAAACTCCTATCTTTGCTTGGATGTAGTGATCAGTGATGTAATGATTGTTTCTTTTTAACTATAGATAGGTATTGTTTCTTTTTAGGTATATAGCTTAATCATTGTGTATATATCTTAATCATTGTGTATCTTAGACAATAATGACTTATACACTCTTCATTTTAAAGTGAACTTCTAATAAAAGTCTCATTTACCTAATACGAATCCAAAAGAATCCACAGTAATTATTGAGTAGTCTGTGTCAGTGTCAGGCTGTAAAACCAGGTAAGAAAACCCATGAAAATGTTTTTCAAGTTAAAAGTCATTTCTGCAAAGCTTAGTTACAAGATGGAAATGAGCTTTACATCCTTGGATATACTATGCAGGGAATTTTTCATGGCTTGCCACAGCCAGGAATTTTGTGCATTCTGGGCTGTGGCGACATGTTAAAAATATATATATTTTAATGCCTTATTTGACAATCTGAATTCTAGTGGTACTACCACAAGAGTACCACAAGGGATCATCCAGCACATTTTTAAATAGGCAGTCACCAGGGCTGGAGTGAATGGGACTTGCTCCTGCCCACATTGCACCCCAAACCCCTTGGGATGAGTCAGGGTATTAGGGGTACTAAGGGAACCCAGGGGTATAGGGGGGCAGGTTGGCCCTTTATATTAGGAAGGAGTAGGGTTTTGGAAAAGGGAAACTTTACAATATTGTAGCCCCAGGGTGAGACTTGGCAGGCATCAGGACCTTTGGGTCACCATGGTATGGATGTTTCCCTAGTGAAGGCAACCCTAGAATCTGATCTCCATTCTGATCATGTACACAGTCCAAGATCATCAATAAACCATTCTATTTGAACTGATCCAAGTTTCACAATTTTCAATCATGTTGGAAGAGTCTAGGATAAAACACAAACACCAGCAGATAATTCTCAAGCACGGAACCACTAATGAGTCAAAACCTAGCTAAATGAGCTGCCAAGAGCTAGAATGCAGGGGAAGGAGATTTAGAGGGGCATAATCGAACGGGCATGACCATCTCTAAGGGTGCCCATTTCTAAGGACGACCCGGTGAAGGGGCGGGGAAACCCATATTATCGAAACAAGATGGGCGCCCATCTTTCGTTTCGCTAATACGGTCAGAGATGCCCAAATCTCAACATTTAGGTCGACCTTAGAGATGGTCATCCCCGTTTTTCAGCGATAATGGAAACCGAGGAAGCCCATCTCAAAAATGACCAAATCCAAGTCATTTGGTCATGGGAGGAGCCAGCATTCGTAGTGCACTGGTCCCCCTGACGTGCCAGGACACCAAACGGGCACCCTAGGGGGCACTGCAGTGGACTAACTGATGCACTAACTGAATGGAAAAAGGCATGCAGTGGTCACTAACCACCTCCCCCCCCCCCAGAAAAAAAAACAACTTTAAAAACTTTGTCTTTTTTTTTAGAGTATGGGTGAAGGATGTCCTTCGCTATGCCTCAATGACAGCAGTTGAGGATGTCCTTTGCTATTTATTTATTTAGATTTTGCTCACACCTTTTTCAGTAGTAGCTCAAGGTGAGCTACATTCAGGTACACTGGATATTTCTATGCCTCCATCCCTGCAACGGCAGTTGAGGATATCCTTTGATGTGCCTCTGTCCCTGCGATGGCAGTTGAAGACGTCCATATGAGGATGTCCAAAATGTGGATGTTTGTAAGAAGGACATCAATGCCTGGATGTTTCTGTGAGAAGGATGTCCATGCCTGCCATGCCTCTGACACTCCCTTTATTTAATTGGATTTTGGATCACACGTAACAACAGTGGAATTTGAACCAGCTTATCTTAGCTTTTCCAGGTATTTTTGCCTGTCCTCCTCTTTCTGAGTCTTCTTGTAATGTATGAAGTCTAACCTTCTTTCCTTACCTTTTCAGCTACTATGTTCAAGAACCAGAGGGGAACTTCTTTTCATCTTACTTTTATGTAGTTTTCTAACATAAAGGTTTGTCGCCTTTAAAATAGCCCCTATCAGTTTCGCCCACTGCTGTTCTGCTTTCTTCAGCTGTTCCCATACAGCTCTTTCCTGAGACATTTCCCCATCTCGGCAAAGTTAGTTCATTTGAAATGTAGGACCTTTATAAGTACATAAGTATTGCCATACTGGGAGACACCAAAGGTCCATCAAGCCCAGCATCCTGTTTCCAACAGTGGCCAATCCAGGTCACAAATGCCTGGCAAGATCCAAAAAAAGTACAAAACATTTTATACTGCTTATCCCAGAAATAGTGGATTTTCCCCAAGTCCATTTAATAATCATCTATGGACTTTTCCTTTAGGAAGCTGTCCAACCCTTTTTTAAACTCTGCTAAGCTAACCACCTTTACCATATTTTCTGGCAACAAATTCCAGAGTTTAATTACACATTGAGTGAAGAAAACGTTTCTCTGATTTGTTTTAAATGTACTACTTTGTACCTTCATCGCATGCCCCCTAGTCCTAGTATTTTTGGAAAGCGTAAACAGATGCTTCACGTCTACCCATTCCATTCCACTTATTATTTTAAAGACCTCTATCATATCTCCCGTCAGTCACCTTTTCTCCAAGCTGAAGAGCCCTAGCCGCTTTAGCCTTTCCTCATAAGGAAGTCGTCCCATCCCCTTAATTATTTTCGTCGCCCTTCTCTGCACCTTTTCTAATTCCACTATATCTTTTTTGAGAAGCGATGACAAGAATTGAACACAATATTCGAGGTGCGGTTGCACCATGGAGCGATACAAGGGCATTATAACGTCCTCATTTTTGTTTTCCATTCCTTTCCTAATCAAGCCTAACATTTCATTTGGTTTCGTAGCTGCTGCAGCACACAATGTATCATCAACGACGACATCTAGATCCCTTTCTTGGTCAGTGACTCCTAACGTGGAACCTTGCATGGCGTAACTATAGGGTTCCTCTTTCCCACATGCATCACTTTGCAAGTGCTCACATTAAACGTCATCTGCCATTTAGACACCCAGTCTCCCAGGTCTCATCAGGTATTCTTGTAATTTTTCACAATACTCCCGTGATTTAACGACTTTGAATAACTTTGTGTCGCCAGCAAATTTAATTACCTCACTAGTTACTCCCATCTCTAGGTCATTTATAAATATGTTAAAAAGCAGCGGTCCCAGCACAGAGCCCTGGGGAACCCCACTAACTACCCTTCTCCATTGAGAATACTGACCATATTTACTTAAACATAATAATATGTCCAAATTCTAATTTTAAGCAAAACAAGACACCCAAATTAGAATTTGGACATATTATTATGTTTGATTAAGTAAATATGGCTCCATATTCATGATCATTTATAGTTGACACAAACAGCAGTTCTCTCTCTCTCTCTCTCTCTCTCTCTATATATATATATATATGTACATATTTTTTATTGCTTTTCATTATCTTTTTAATTATTTTTAATTATTTATTATATACGTGTGACATAATTGTGGAATGGTTTCTTATTTATGATAAATTAATTACACCTTTTTAGTTATTTATTATATGTGTGAGATATATTTGTGTTACATTTATTTCATGTTACATTTACTTTAGGTATTTGATATGCAATATACAAATACATATATATGTAATGTGACTATAATAATTACTATTTTTTGTCATATCTGCATTGAGTTTTAAAACGTCATTTTATCTGTTTTGTAGCCCCTGAAGCAGCCCTGCTGGGCGAAACAGGGCCTGTGTCGGGCTGTACTGTATATAATTTTTAATATCTATTAATAAATTACATTTTTTCATAACGATCTGCTTTGTTGATTTTCCGTCTTGGAGTTTGCAGACCATCTGCCCTTTTGCTTTCTTAGAATAATGCTTAGGCAGCATTGTGGTATTTACACATGCATGTGTACACATATGTGCTATTTATTTATTTAAAACATTTATATTCCACTCGGTCTCAACAATTCTTGGTGGATCACAATTATTACATACATAATCATTATTATTATTCTAATCAACAGCTTCCCAAACTGTGGGTCAGAAAATCCCCTTTTGGAGTCATGACTTGAGTTGGATCTCCTTAGGTGCATCATTATTCTGCACCTTCATAGGGGGGAGGGTCACACAATTTTATTTGGCCACTATAATGGGTTATGGCCACAAAATGATGGGCAGTAACTGTTCTATTCATATACGTGTATATTCAGCATGTAATTCTTAGCATCCACTTTACAGAACTACCTCCTAAGTGGGTAACTCTATAAGGAGCTGCCCAGATTTAGAAAGCAATAATGAGATTAAATGCCGGTATTCTAGCCATGGATGCACTAGTGTTTGATACATATTTATTTATTTATTTATTTATTTATTTATTTATTTATTTATTGGATTTTGCTCACACCTTTTTTCAGTAGTAGCTCAAGGTGAGGTACATTCAAATGAACACAAATGACCATTTCTTATTTATGCACTATTCTGTAAGCACAGCGCATATTTTGCAGGCAGTGTTCACAGATGACGTTTGGACGGATTGTTGGTGGCAATTTCCCAACCAGTGAAACTGGTGAGCCCAAGATGTGCAGGTAAAAAAAATAGATCAGGTGGAGTCTGGGACCACAGTTGGGGTTAAGGGACAAAGTTCCATAAAGGGATCATTAGGAGGATTGGGGAAAGGCTTCATAGAAAGGTAAACCTGAAATTAGGGTGGCTTAAGCAAATGGAGGCAGTTCCTTCCCAGTGTCTACTGGGGAACAGTCAGGCATTTGGCATTCCCAGAGATAGAAAGTGCCATGCTGCGCAAACTGAATAAAAAGAGTTGGCTTCGCCCAGGGGAAAAGAATGTGTTCAACCCCTTTTTCTGAGTATGTCAAGGTCCTGGGGTCTGAAGTTAGGGAAACTGGGGCCCAAAGTCACAAAGAAAGGGAACCCCGAACTACAGGACCTAGGGAGGACATGAAGAAAACAGGTATAAGTAAGTCTAAAATGAAACTAATGCCAAGTATTTGGACAGAACCCAGAGCCAGAAAGCCTGGGGAGGATTTTGGACGAAAAGGCCTGGGGAAAATTAAGTGTTTTATTGAATTTGGGGGGACTAGGCAAGTGAATAGGCCAGGCCCATGAAAAGGAATGTGTACAAAAGTCAGGAACCGCAGGCCCAGACGCCCAGTGGTCAAGTCAAGCAAAGGGGTCTGGGTAAAGTGACAAAGAAATGGGGTGCCACAGAATATGGTTCAGAGAAAAGACCACCAACTATAAAGCGTTTTTAAGGATAGCCCTATGGAGAGTGTTTGGAGGTTCAGGGAGAAAGGAATTCTCAAGACCTTAGTTGTTGAAGGTAGATAATTGTATGTTAAAACCCATTAGCCAAAAGGAGAAAGAGATAAAAATACAAATGTCAAGGTAATGATAATGCTTTGATAGAAGGCAATGATTTAGGTCCTTAGCTAAGAATGTGAGTGGTGGGGTATATGATAATGAGGTAATGGAACATGACGGCCGTTGATGGAACAGCCATACAAGAAGCCAGGAATAAAAACCGTCACATTGCAGAACAGTGTTTCTTCCATTCCAGAGAAGCTTTGGAGGGGGAGGGGAGATCATGGACATGCATTTATGAGTAAGAGGGTAAAACCCCACTACACTCACAAGAAACAGAAGGGGGCTATATTCCTGTTTACTCTAGAAAGGAGAAGGTATCACAAGACAGAAGACCCTATAATGGCAAGAGGCAGCGCTCCCTTGTTTAATCCAGAAGTTGGCACTGCCTTTGTTCGTGTAATCAGGGCTTGGCCAGGCAACTCTGGGAGTTCAGAAAACCCAAAGGAGTCTTGCCCTTTAAGAGCTGGGAGTGGGGAGCACACCAGCAGGATCATGAATATTTAGGAAGCTGGATTATTATTACTGTACCCAACAATACCCCAATCAAGAGGAGGGAGAGCCTATGTTTCCCATGAGCCCCTATAACTTCTTACCAGGGATGGTTAGGGTAGTAAGTGCGACCCTTCTCACCTGAGCCAGCTCTGCAGGAACTCTGGGCTAAAGAATGAAAGAAAAAACTGATGGACCTGGACAGCCTCATAATTTTTTGTACAGCTCAAGGATAGGAGCAAAAAGGAAGTAATTGGGATAATGGTACAGTACTAAATAGGGACTCTTACCCACAGCAGTGAAACCAGGTGAATCTATCTTATTCTTTGATTTTTTTTTCTCCATGTAAAACAGCCATGGGGGAAGAGGATAGTAACATTTGTTTGCTGCTTTTTTACTATCCTAGGGGAGGAGCTGTTAAGGGCTTGGCTGCAACCGTTTGGAAGGCATCCAGTCTTTTTCTCATACACTGATGGATTCCTGAAACCTGAATAGATACTTAGATTAACTGTTTCTGGGAAAAGTAGAATTATCCTTAGTTGCCTGAAGGTGAGCTTCTTAGAGGCTGAAGCTGGAAAAGACTGTTCTGGATCGTTTAGTTTAGAAGTCACCAGTGGAGCTTTGATGCTCATTTGCATAGAAGTTTTCATTTATTTTATCTGACTCCTTTTTCAGTGTATTAAACCCTGGAAGAGATAATCCAAAGACGTTAAATGTTAGCAGCGGTGAGCAGGTAGTTCTGGATCTTTTTGTGTGTATGGCAAGTCTGTTTGATGGGACTTTAATCTGTATTCACAGTAACTTATATAGGGATGTGAAATAAAGACCCCCACAGTGGAGCATGATTAGTGCTTTTCCTGGCTGACAATCAGGCAGCAATGGGAATCGAGCCCAGTTCCCCAGGCCTGCAGCCCACTATACTAACTATTAGGCCACTTCTCCACCCCCACCCCCCCAAGTAGAAGGCAGGGGGGGGTTATTTCCAGGGGTAAGAGGGAGCTTGGAAGGCTCCAGGAAACCTATACATAGTTATTTGGGTGCCAGCCAATGTTCACCCCCCAAGTAGAAGGAAGGGGGGCTTTTTCCAGGGGTAAGAGGGGGCTTGGAATGCTCCAGAAAACCTATACATAGTTATTTGGGTGTCAGCCAATATTCACCCAATTACAAAATGTTGACCGCTGCTGGGTGAATATTACCTTCAGGGATAATTGCTTGGCAATGCTTAGAGCCTGACTGTGGTTCTAAGTAGCCTTCAGAGGCAACTTCCTTCTGCTATTGGTTAAAAACATTTTTGATATAGTTTTTCTAATAATAAATATGGGGTTTTGTTGTTCTTGTTGTTGTTGAAGTTAAATATGTATCCCATAACTCTCTTTTGGCTTATATCCCCTTTTTAACAAAAATAAAACAGAAAAAAACTAGGAGCAGATATAATCCTCTCATTGTTCATATGTAGATAGTCTAGGTTTCTAATAAGGATGAGCTGTCATTTGCAATGACATGGGAAATGTCAACAACATATCCCACGATTGTTGCGGTCATCTCGGTCTTGCTGCGTCCGAGTAAGTAAAACTGACATTTCAGTCGACGGTCTTGTTCCACTTACTCGGATGCAGCAAGACTCGGACAACCACAATAATCATGACACCAGCTATGGAAACCTAAAAGAAGACATATTCCATGTCACTGTATGTTGTTAACAAAAAACATTATCAGAAAAGACGACATTTTATGTTTTTTTCATTCACCGATATCAGAGTATCCTTTTTCATAAAGAATGCATATATGCGCAAACTATGGTGCACGCACACATTATTTGGAAAGAAGGCTCATCCTTTCCAAAAGAGTGTGCGCTGTTTACAGTGTGTCCCCTTTGGAATGAGTGTGCACTCTTAATGGCATTTATCCCAAAATGAAGTCTAACCAAAGGAAACAAAACAATGTTGCTTTTAACTCCTAACCCCTATTCATTTGTTCAGTACCCACGTATGTTTTATCATTTCCACCTTAGTTAATTCCCTTATCCCTTATTTGTCCTATTTTTCTGTCTTGATTATATTGTAAGCTCTGTGGAGCAGGGACTGACTCTTCATGTTCAAGTATACAGCGCTGCATACATCTAGTAGCACTATAGAAATGATAAGTAGTAGCAGTAGTAGTCTTTGGGATTCCGGAATCTTGCTGCTCTTTGGGATTCCAGAATCTTGCTATTCTTCGTCCTTATCCCTTATTTGTCCTGTTTGTCTGTCCTGATTGGATTGTAAGCTCTGTTGAGCAGGGACTGTCTCGTAATTTTCAAGTGTACAGCACTGTGTATGACTAGCAGCAATATAGAAATGATAAGTAGTAGTAGAAATGAAACAAAATGATAATTTGGGAGCTAACCACCCCTAATGTCTAGCAGCCCTATTGATCCCACAGAAAACCAAATTTTTCTCAGGCTGAGCCAAATTTAATACAGAGACAATGTTATAGGGCTTGCCCTTCTAAAAGTGAACAGGTACCAATTAAAGTCCAATAAAAGGTCTTAAAAATATGCAAGTAGTCCAATTGCCTAACTACTGTAGGTTTGCTTATTGGAAATGTTCTGCAAAGGGGGATAGTATTTTTTTTCTCACTAGCAAGTCTGAAGAAACTACCTCACCACTGACTTTAGTACAGTGATTCTCAGTTTGTGGGTCCAAAGTTACAAAGGATTTCATACTTTCAGATGTTCAATCAGATAGAGGCCCAATGGAGAAATCACAGACTGTACAAGTTTGGTTTATTTTTGGGGGGAGTGTTTATTTTGTTGGATTTTTTTGTTGGTTTTGTGTTGGTTTTGGATGCTTTCTAAGCACATGTATACGTCTATGTTAAATTTCTGTCATCAAACCCTTCATACATCATATGATTTATCAAACTGTGATGCACAAGAGGTTGTCTAAAGCATGAAATTACAAAATAGACTGAACTTCAGAATTCAGAATAGAACTGCAGTCCATCCTGCTGTGCATAATTTTTCGCACTCTTTTTTTTTTAACACCATTGACTCCAGTACAGTGATTCTCAGTTTGTGGTCCAAAATTACAAAGGATTTCATAATTGCAGATGATCAATCAGATAGAGGCCCGATGGAAAAATCACAGGCTGTATGATTTTGGCTTATTTTCAGGGAGGGGGTTGTTATTTTTGTTTTGTGTTGTTTTTTGATGCTCTCTAAGCACATGTATACTTCTGTGTTAAATTGCTGACATCAGATCCTTCATACGTCTTATGATTTATCATACCGTGATGCACAAGAAGACTTCTAAAGCAAGAAATTACAAAATAGACTGAATGTCGGAATTCAAAATAGAACTGCAGTCCATCCTGCTGCTGTGCATAATTTTTCACATTCTTTTTTTTTATTATTCTGAGGTGAAAAGTTTAACACAAAGGAAGTGTGCTCCTCTGTACCTACAATCTGGCCAGTGTTTTTTTTTTTTTAATCTCTTTAATGCATTCAATCGTTTGACTGGTAATTAAGTTTGTTCTGCTGGTCTGGTGGCTATATACCTGCATAAAACAAAACGGTTTTGCTTCTTTTTATTATTATTTCTTTTGTTCCCTGTACTGAGTGAACTGTCAGAGTAAGCCCTTCAGATTCCTATACGCTGGTATCCAGGGCTCTTTCTTGCCAAGCTGCCAGTCTGGAGCGTCACACCTTACTGCCTTTAAAGATTGCCCTGCAGAGATAGAGGAAAATGACAATTTTTACATGATGCAGTCTGGCAGCCCAGGAGATTTGAAGTCGGAACTGGTGCCAAGATTTACCCAGGAGGGCAAGCAGAGGCAAAACAAGAGAACCTGTGCCAAAGGAAAAGAAAACAAGGGAGGGGGGAGGGAGCAGGCAGAAAATTCTGAAAGGGCTTCAGCTGAAAAGACCATGTTAAGGGCTATCGAATGGGAATGGTGTAATATTTGCACAGTTTTTTGAGAATAGACAGGATCCTAAGGAAAGTTTAAGGGGGAAAAGACTGGTTGTTTTTTATGTTTTGTTTTGTTGGTGCTTTTTTTTTGTCTGCCCCAAATTGTAGTAGATTGCAGAATGTAAATGAGACAATTATTACACCAATGCTCATCAAGCTGTGCTGGAAAGACTTCAATAGCCTGATGAATATGCATGCAAATTTGTTAATTAAGTTAATTATTCTGCTGAAAATTCATTTGTCTTCCAAGGACATTTTCCCTGTGATTTTAACATGCTTGCACCATTAGTCATGCTCCATGCTATTTAACATTACTTTCTGTCCAGTTTTTTTTTTCGATTTCTTTTTTAAATTATTTTTAAAAAGTTTGAAAAGCTGTTGGTTCCTTGAATTGACTCTTGTGATGCCGAGAAGGGCCCAGAATAGCAATGTGTGCATGTTGCTGGTTGCAAACACAAAGAAAGCCCTTGCAGTTCAATATTTCCTTATTTGAAAGAGTCAGTTTCCGGAATGTCACGAGATTATTTCAGTCGGAATCCAAAACGTATCATGTAGATACTGCAGCACAGGGTGAGGGATTGTCCATCTGTTGGCTCTCTCATTCCTTGTAAGGTACTTAATAGACTTGGTCTAAGTTTGTTTCCCTTGCATTTAAAGACAGGAAGAGTTTAGTTCTTTCTCTTCTGTTATCTGAATAGCTCTCCCCAGAAACATATGCACTGGATCATGAAGTATGGAGGCTTTTTTTTTTTTATTTGACACCCTGGAGGACCAAACCTGTTACCATGGTGACAAGAGGGAACATTGAGTTTATAGACACTTCTGTCTAAATGACAGAACGAAAGATACTTTAAAGAAACAGTAGGCTGTTGTTTTCTTTATTAAGAAATATGATAAAGGCCTTCCTGAAACTTCAGTATGAAACACGTTTCGTTGTTTCATCTCCTGTCTTCTTCATTTTTAGAGATCAAATGGGCTATAAAGTACTACAACAATGTACATTCAAATCAATAATACAGGGGAGGGGCATGGTGACTCAGTCGAGGTGCTGTGTGCCGTCGTGTGGGTGTTCACCGGCTCAATTGTTGGATCAGCTCCTTCTCCCTTGCATGGGGATGAAGGTCATGGTTATCTCCAAAGGTCACACACGGAAGATTTAGAACCCAATGATACCACATTCAGCAAGGATCTCAGTCACAAGAGTGTCAGAACTATCACTGAAATGAGTAACCCAGAAAGAGTGGAATGAAGGATGGAGGGAAAAAATGGGTGGTGGGGGGGGGGGGGGGGGAATCCCCAGTTTGTTGTGAATGAAGGTTTGTGGACCTAGAATCCCAGCACAGGTTCCAACTGAGCTGGAACAATAAGAGGAAAGGGAGAAGTACAACACCTTTTGACTCTTGATATTCCATCTATAAGGAAAATTACATTGAAATCTGCCTGGGAATATTCCTTTGTTTTTTTAGGGTCCAAAAATATGAAATAGCTACCAATTTCCATATGATTAATATCTAATTATAGTCTTTTTCGTAAATTCTTAAAATCTTATACATTCTCCTTGTAATTTTATCTTTTGAGGAATTAAATAAGATGTAACTTGTATATCATATCTGAATAGGACATTTATTCTTGTTGTGAACTGCTTTGAAATTTTTGTTAAAAGCATTATAAAAGGTGCGGAATAGAATAGAATGAGGACGTTATATAATATTAGATTTTCTAAACCATTTTGACACATAAAACATTGATTTATGGGGCTTAAATGGGCTCTGGCAAAATTAGGTGCAGCCTAAAAGTACAAGAATTGGAAGTCAGTAAGTACTTATGCAGTAGGCATGCTTAGGGACCCAGTCTGAGAGTAGCATAGACAGAGTTATGATTTGTTGTGTTTTTAAGAACATAGGCACAATCATGTGTGTTGTACGCACATATACTTACACCCTGCTGTCAAGCAGGTATAATGTACACATCTTCAATCTATGCACAACCACTATGAGTGAATCTCTTCCTAAAGGTGATTAATTAATCCCAATAAATAAATAACATTTCTGTTCGACATGTGTATTTTATGAAGATTTATATGTACCTACGCGTCTTTATAAACAAGGCCAAAAATAGACACCTTCCAGCCCTATTCGCCTATTACATCCAAGCGTACACACATCGATTTCCTAACTGTATTGAAACAGTAATGGGGTTTTTTTTTTTTAAATTCTAAGAACCAAAATATACAGGACTGACTCGAACATTAATTTAAACAAATGTAAAAGCAGCTTTCAAATGGAAAAGAGGAAAGGAAGAGCTACTGGAAAGATTTCCCCACTTTATGACAGCTGAGTACTGGAGTCACTGAAACTCCCAAAAGGTGTAGGGATATGCTGTCATTTTAAAATGACATAGAAATAAGGTTGAAGCCCTATTCACAATTTAGGGGAAAGGTTATCAATGTGGGCTACTGTTAAGATGTGTTAATTTACCAGTAACTCGTGCTATTTAGCACAGGTCCCATTTTATGCAATGAGACCTAGGGCCCTGTTTACTAAACAGCGTTATAGGCGCGTTAATGTTTTTAACGCGTGTTAACCATGTACGTACGTTAATCGTGTACATGCCTACAATATCCCTATAGGCATCTACGTGGTTAGTACACGCTAAGTATAGGCACGCTAAAAAAACTAATGCACCTTAGTAAACAGGACCCCTAGTTACTAATAACTGGGGTTAACAGTAAAGTAACTAGCAGTTTGGTCTCGCATCTGAGCTCATAACATTCTTATTATTGCTTATTTTTAAAAAATGAATAATTAAATTTAGAAATTGTTTTCATTGTAGCAATCAGATTGGGGTCATGCTTTTGTTTTAATTAGCAACAAGGAAGCATGCACAGCGTTTTTGTGTTTCCCGCACACTTTGAACGCCTGCATCCGCAACTCTACAGACATTATGCACAAGGTATTATTTCCAAATTGTATTCATTTCTTTGTGTTGAATGAATCAAGAGATGCCTTATCCATTTTATTCATGTTAGATGTGAAATGATTTAGAAGTAAAGCTTTCACACAGTACTGCAGATAACTGTTTGCCTTTTAGCCGTGAAAATACATACACTGAACATCGTGTCAGTTTTTTTTATCACATTTGAATAATACCAATTTGTTTACATACATAATCTCAACAATTTGTTCATATACATATTGCCGGTGAATGAATGCATTTTAATCGCTAAACAAGGTAACCTTTTTGCACAAAGCAAGCTGATAAATTGAGAGGTATTTTCCAATGTGCGATTCTGTTGTAAAATACTTGGAAGCTAGACACCATTCTATGCATAAAACTAAATAATCAATCAAACATTGCCAGTATTAATGACTTATGTTCCAAATAAGACAATCTGTTTTTTTTAATATAAAATATTTTTTTTTCTCTTTTTCTTTCCATTGTGTCATTTCAGCATAGACTACTGATTTTCAGCTTTCGGTGGTGTAGTTGTTATCCACTGCTGTAATAGAAGCCAATTGCGTATCCCAACATGTACTGACTAGGTTAGTTAATTGAATAGAGAGAGATTTTTTTTTCTCATCTATAATAGCATAAATACAGACATGATATGATTTGATTTATATTTATTTTTTGTGGCACTACTCATTTAATGTTGGAAAATTTGATTTCCTTGACAATTCCACTTGTACTGTTTTTCTAATATTGTGATTTATACATCTGTTTTTGTTTTTTAGATAGTGCTCTGTTCCATTTTGATTGTAATCTATATATTTCATATTCATATAGTTTATGGACTAATTTATGTATTAAGGGCTTCTTTTACAAAGCAGTGCTACCGATTAGCATGCGCTGAATGTGAAGAAGTCCATTCAGTTCCCATGGGCTACTTCACATTCATTGCAGGCTAATTGGTAGCGCCGCATTGTAAAAGGAGCACTAAGGGGTCCTTTTACCAAGCTGTGGTATAAAGGGCCCTGCCGTTTTTACCACACACTACAACCCTTATTACCGCAGTGGATACAAAAGGCTGAAAATAGCCATGGGTATGCGGTAAGATTGCTCTTACCATATGGCCATGCGAGGGGAGCACTTTCTGCCACCCACTGCCCAATAATTACTGCCAAGTTAACTCCGTGCTAAAAAAATACAGCCCTATTTTCTCCAGCATGGAAAATGGCACATGCTGGGGCTGGAACTACCACCAGTCTATGGCATTTATTTATAGAATTTTTTTTTAGTTGCAGGTATGACCATATTTGATACATATATGAAATACATGGGACTAAATTCTGTAAATGGCACAAAAATGCACTTAGCGCTATCCTATAAACAGCACTTAAAGTTACACACCATGTATAAAATAGTGCTTAGCGCTGGAAACCATGACTGCATTTAGGCACGACCATTTACACTAACAAAACCTTGGTGTAAATCCCCGCACCTAAATTAGGGGCAGATCCCCGTTATTCTATAAGAACTCGCATAAATTGTGGGAACACCCTCAATCTGCCCATGATCCTCTCATGGCCATGCCCCCTTTTTGGATCCATGCAGGCGGTTAGCTTAGCAGAGTTTAACAAAGGTTTGGACGGCTTCCTGAAGGAAAAGGCCATAGAATGTTATTAAGTGGACGTAGGGGAAGATTCACTATTCCTGGGACAAGCAGTACAAAATGCTTTGCTCCGTGGATCTTGTCGGGTGATTGTGACCTGGATTGGCCACTGTCGGAGACAGGGTACTGGGCTAGATGGACCTTTGGTCTGTCCCAGTGTGGCGATGCTTATGTCTTATGTCTCAAATTTACACGTGGAAATTTTAATTAATCCGATTAACACCAATAATTGCTTGTTTAAAAGCCAATTATCAGTGCTAATTGGCTCATTACTCAATTAGAGGCCCTTTTACTAATCCACAGGAAAAAGTGGCCTGCGCTAGTTTTGGCACATGAAATTGGCGCGTGCTGGGCCATTTTTTACAGCTGCAGGAAAAAGGCCTTTTTTTTAAATGGAGCAGTAAATGGCAGTGCACAAATATTAAAATTAGCGCATGGCTATTTACTACTACTACTTATCATTTCTATATTTACTGCCTGAGCCCTTACCGCCACCTATTTAGAAGGTGGTAAGGGCTCACATGCTACTCGTGCGGTAATCAGACAGCACGTGACAATGTGGCCACGCTGCTGGTACCTTCGGAAATGCCCCTGCAGAAATAAGAACTTCAGAACTACCACCGGGCGCCAGTGCTACCCTGGCAGTAGGGTTGATTTGGTGTGTGCTACCCAGGCGGTAACCCTACCCAGTGCATTTTTCTAGCAAAAAAGGTGCCGGTACTCAAGTGCAAGGTCACCCTTCAGGGGTGGGGTGATCACTGAGGGATCCACCCCACAATAGCCAGCCCCCCTGCAAACAGTCAAAGAATGTATGACTAGGCAGCATTGGTGCGTAGAACCTGAGCTCTTTCATTAAAACTTGGGGCCCATGGGTCAATTTCAGCAGACAATGGAAAAGGTGCTGGTACTCAGTACCCCCAAGTACCCCCTCAAAAAGAAGCCCTGACCCTACCAAAACTTGGTAAAAGGGCCCCTTAAATTCCATGCACCCAAATCGTGCATGCAATTTTTAGCAACTGTAATATTTGGGGGATAATTTATATATGTTTTGCAAATATTACAGTTTTATCTAGTGTAATGCTTTATAGCAAACATACCACACTATACATGTTTGAAGGTCTTTCAGATTTTCGGTAGTATTTGTTTCACATCTGCAAAGATTTATCTACGTATATCTCACAGGTTTATTTAGTACAATGTTTTTTAGTTAAAATACTATTATGAGTTTGGAGGCAAAAAAAAAACCCAAAACAATAACAGCATTAGTAGCTCCAGTTCTGGTGAGTTTCCAGCAGATTAGTATGGTCACTATCGGCAGTGCTCATTAAGGAAATTGTAAAACAGGATGCTAGTAGCTTCACTCAGTCACATTTCACCCTATTGACAGCCTTTGGAGCAGCAATGGTTTATCCTTCAGGAAACAAAAATAGAGAATTTGTGAATAAGGACATAGTTAGCTATGCAGGGCCGGTGCAGCTACACCAGGTGCAAGGGAAGTTGGGGCACCAAACTTGTGCCCTATCCATTGGCTTCCTTTGCTGGTACGACTTAAATTAGTGGAGGGAGGAGCACGCCAGGAGCATTCGGGGGGGCCTGTCACACTCCTGAACTTAACTACAGAGAGGGCACTGCCTCTGGTAACCTCCAGCCTGCTAAGAAAGAAAATAGTTACCCTTAAAAATGGATGGATCAGAAATGTGAAATATAGGGTCCACGTCTAGCCAGTGATGGAGCCCATTGATGCCATCTTTGAACCCCACGACATTGTGCAATTGCCAGAGGGAATAGTGCTTTGTCCTATTTAGGTTCCCACTGGGGCCAGTTCACACTGTGACAATATCATTGCACAATTCAGCGAGTAAGGATATTCAGTCAAATGGAAGGGTTGTGGAAAACAAAATTGCAGTTGATCAAGTGTACGATCCCATGCTATTTCAGGAAGTTTGTTTATTTATTTATTTATTTATTTGCTGCATTTGTACCCCACATTTTCCCACCTATTTGCAGGCTCAATGAGGCTTACATTATATTGCAAAAGGTATAATTATGAACAGAGTAAGAGGTTTGTTCTAATTTAACATATTACTATGTAAGAATTAAGGAAGATAGGTCTGTAGAATGATTTACATAACACATAATAGAAAGCAGTACAATATAATGACCAATAATGATAATATGACTAATATAATCAATTCAGAGGGATCAGTAAGTGGTTGGCTTAGATATAGAATAATCAAGTCCTTAAGGAGGATTCTTATTGTAAGTCTCTTCAAACAAGTGCGTTTTCAATAATTTCCTGAAGGCTGTCAAGTCACATGTTGTTTTTATAGTATTCGGTAGTTTATTCCATGCTTTTGTGCAGAGGTATGTGAAGGTTGATGCGTGTAATGATTTGTATTTGAGTCCTCTACAATTAGGGTAGTGGAGGTTTAGGAAGGTACGTGATGAACTTTTGATGTTTCGTGCCGGTAAGTCAATTAGAGTCAAGGCATCATCTCTTGATAGGATCTATATTAATGACATAGCAACATCTAGGAATAAACTCAATTCCAGCGCTTTACAGGATCCCCTAGTTGAATTAAACCATCTAAGTCAAAGTGAAATGTTATCTATACATATAGGAGCAAATTCTATAAATCAGTGCCAAAAAAATGCACAAAGCACTAGTTTATAAACTGTGCTCAAAGGGGCCCTTTTTACTAAGATGCGTAGATGCCTACATATATACAATGCACGTCAAATTAGAACTACCGCCAGGTTACCACATGCCCTGGGCAGTAATCCTAATTTTGATGCGCATCCAAAACGTGTGGCAGAAAATAATTTCTATTTTCTACTGCGTGGCGCTAACCGGGCGGTAATCAGCATTGTATGCATGCTGATGATTACCGCCCAGTTTATACATGAGACCTTACCACTAAGTCAATGGGTGGTGTAAGGTCTCAGGCCCAAAATAGATGCGCGCTGATTTTTATTTTGCCGCACATCCATTTTCGGCAAAAACAAAGGCCTTTTTTGCAGGCAAGCTGAAAAATGGACCTGCACGCATCCAATACGCACACATACATCAGCGCAGGCCATTTTTCGGCATGCCTTAGTAAAAGGGCCACAAAGTTAGGCGCCATTTATTGAATAGTGCTTAGCACCGGGACCTGCGCCTAGCTTTAAGCGCAAGGACTTACACCAACTGGTCTAAATCCTCACACCTAAATTAGGTGCAGATCCCCCTTATTCTGTAAAAGTGCACATAAATTGCAGAAACGCCCCTGATCCACCCATGACCTTCCCATAGCTGTGACCCTTTTAAGAGCTTTATGCATGTAAATTTAAATTATCCCAATTAGCATCAATAATTGATTATCATTGTCCAATTATTAGCACTAATTTGCTTGTTATTCAATTAAATTGCACGTGCAGTTCTGAGCACCAAATTGTTTTATTTATTTTATTTTTGTACCCCGCGCTTTCCCACTCATGGCAGGCTCAATGTGGCTTACATATTGTATACAGGTACTTATTTGTACCTGGGGCAATGGAGGGTTAAGTGACTTGCCCAGAGTCACAAGGAGCTGCCTGTGCCGAAGTGGGAATTGAACTCAGTTCCTCAGGACCAAAGTCCACCACCCTAACCACACCACTAGGCCACTCAAGGGATAGTGGCACTGAAAATCCAATTAATTTTAGTTAAATATATATTAAGCTATCTGGTTAACTTTAGGTCAACACATTCAACAGTCTGACGTACCCAGATAAATTAACCAACTTAGGGGTCCTTCTACTATGGTGCGCTAACAGATTTAACATGTGCTAACGATTAGCACACACTAACTGATAAGACGCCCAAAGGAACATAATGGGCATCTTATCATTTAGCACACACTAATCATTAGTGTGCACTAAATCTATTAGCACACTTTAATAAAAGGACCCCTTAGTTTTTGTTAGGGATGTTCATCGAAAATAATTTCAATTTGCTTTTGGGTCATTTTCAGATTTGTTTTCTATTTGTTTCACACATTTGTATTAATACTTTTTTATGTGTTTTAGAACTTTTGAACACATATTAATTGTCTTCAGGCACATTGATTTGTAGGTTAACATGCATTAAGGTAGCATGAACTTTTTAAGACGCGCATTTGAACTGATTGCCTATCCATAGTTTTTATAGACATGTCTGTGAGTTGATTATAGAGTTTTCATAGAGGATCTATGTTGACCCCTTCTTGTTGCACATCCCAAGTATTTTTCAGGCAATTGCACATTTTTAGGTCTGTTTTTCCTAAGCAGTAGTGCCTATTAGGGAGGATCCATCCAACTACCAGTTTGTCTATCCATCCATAGGCATACGTTTGTTTGCACTTGCACAAACAACCTCATTCATATCAATGAGCAAAAATGAAATGTTAATGGAGTGGTGAGGAGATCAGGCCCTGTCACCCGAAAAGGAAAATGGAGTTTGAGAGTCAGTGCATTAGAGACCCCAGCCCCCCTCAACACAAAATAATTTTCCATGTGCCACTTAAAACATGCTGTGCACATTGAAAAATGCTTTGTACAATTACCACCACCACCACCACCTGTTTATGGGAAAATAAAACTGGAAGATTAGCCCAAGTCAACACGGAATAGTTTACTTTAGCTATAGGGGGTTCTGTTTGGATCAAGTGGACTCAGAACATTATGGGCAAACCTGGTAAATGTGTTAAATTATTACTTCCTGGCCTTTTGGCTAAGATCAAGTGTAGTAAATGTGTTAAACAGTGAATAAGAGATATCTTTAATAAGTAATTTGCAGGTCTCTCTTTTTCATGCTATCTTTACAAAGTACAGTATTGAAGGCTATACCATTTATCTGACACTACTGTCACAATAAAAATAGTAATTCAATTAGGATGCCACCTTAAACCCCTTAAATCCTCAAATTCCATCTGTTTTAGACAATTTCATTAGCGGAAGTCAAACAAGTCACATAAATCTGTATATTATCAGTCACCAAGGCAAGAAACAACATATTATTTAATTCTACTTGCACATGGGCATTTGAAAACAAAATAAAAAATCACACACCAATTTAAAAAAGGCTATCACAATTTTTTAAATACTACTCTGATTTTCTGGCATTTCTTCTGCTTATGTACTGCCTTGTGCCAACTTTGAACAACTGGAAGGAGAAACCATATCTGAATATCTAATGAAAATATAATCATATTTTAAGGGTATCAAAAACCAATTGAACCATTCCTTCTGTGCCATGTTCTTTTCGTTCTGGCATGTGTTCGGCACAGCAGTTGAGCATTAACCGGAGCCTTGCGTGGTCTTATGGAGTGACAGTACCATGCTGGAGCTATGAGTGATGATATTCTCTCAGTATATTAATCCCTGCTATGCCAAGACTGGGACACAGTAGGGGGTCCAATTCAGACCTATCTTATGTTAGGAAGGGTTTTGAAACACAACGAGATATAATTAATTTCTGTTAACTGCTTGTCATTTTAAGTTTGTATAAACATGGAGCAGATGATATATCCACCAGACCTCTTCCTGCAAGATTCTCTGTAATGCCACACACACTGACTTTTAAGGGGAATGGACTTCTAAGAGTGCTGTGAGAAAAGCAAGAAATGATGGAAAGAAAAGGCCAATTTGACCTTATTTATTAAGCAGCTTTCAGATTTCAAATTTAAAGGTCTGTACTACAAAAGAGAAAGCCAGCCATGACTCAGTCCAGATGCTGGTTTATAATAGGGGCAGGTCTGGGTCAGATATTTTTGTTTCCAAGACCAATCTAACCCAATTTACATCTGTCAGAATTGAAATGTGATGACATGTGGGTTTCTTTTTTTTTTTTTATTATTATTTAGCTTGTGGCAGAGCTACTGTAAGGGGCTAGAGGAGCAGTAGAAGAGAGCGGCACAAGAGATAAGTATGTTAGAAATGGTTCCCCCAGGCAGCTCTGACTTCAGTACTAAAGGGAGGAACTGTCAGTGGTCCCTTAGGGTTCCAGGAGTATGTTAACTAATCCCAGAAGTGTGGGATGGCATTTTAGAAAGGAAGTGCCTGTCGGTAGATGACTGGTGGTGCTAGCATTTTAGAACAGGATCTGCCGACATACCGCCTGTTCTAAGTACATGGATACAGCATGAGCATCCATTTTACAAACTGAATCACCCAACAGGGAAAAACAGGGGACATGAACATCATTGTGGCAGCACAGGAACATGTGTGTTATAAAATGGCTAATTATACTCAATTTTCTACTATAGACAACCCTGTATTGCAGGTGCCAATGCACATGTATATATGAAAAAATACGTGGAGAAAAAAAGACTTCAGAGCCCTCAGGAATAATTCTCTTTACAATGATATGTTTCAAAACAAGAGAACTCCTTACTTCAATCATTAGTCTTCACAAAAAAAACTCCACTCTTCTGATTCACAAAACACTAGTGCATGCACTTCAAACAATACAAAAGGTAGAGGCTGTTTCTCACGCCATAACGCCGGTGAACACTATCAAAATTGTAACTTAGCTTGTGTCTTCTAAATGTCCATTCTTTTCCAAAATGTCAGCTACAGAAACGCCCAACAGGAGAACCCTGTTTCGCCACCACCGGGCTATTTCAAGGGCTAGAATTTTCTTTCTTCAAACAATATTATTCCACCACTGCTTTGCCCCTTAATGGCGTCTTTAAACTTCGAATGGCTTCCTTACTCATTATATAACTGACTCTCCCCCGTCACTTCCTCTGACGTCATATCCTTCTAGACGTCCAATGCTTTCCAGGATCCCCAACCCGTCACTACAGGTTAGGAGTGCATCATAAAAAGGCTTTCCATTCTATCAATATATTTAACCCCTTTGGGATCACAGTTTGTAAAGAAAAAATCCATCGTTGTTCTTTTTGTCTAAGCATTTTTCTCACATCTCCTCTCCTCTCAGTTACAGCAATCTGTTCCAACACAATACAGCGTAGATCTGAAAATTCATGATTTTTCAATAAACAATGAGAAACCAAGGGTTCATATGTTTTTCTGGCTTGTATACAGTGACGATGTTCAATCAACCTTGTCTTCAACATTCGAGATGTTTGCCCCACATAATACAATTCACAAGGACATTTCAGTAAATAAATCACATTTTTTGATTGACAATCTGTGATGGCTTTCAGCATAATTTTCCTGCTAGTACGAACATCCTCAAATGCATGCTCGTTCAACATATTTGGACATACTGAACAATGGCCACAACCCCCATGATGGCCTATGATTCTGTCCCTCCCACTCTGTCTGTTCCATGTATCCGCTCGACACAAAACATCTTTTAAATTACTCTGTCTTTGATATGAAAACATAACCTGAAGATCCTGAAAACAAGGGTAAATCCTCAATATATGCATGTGTTTCTTAATCAATTTCACCATCTGGTTAGAATGTACATTGTATTTCATAACAAAGGTAACAACTTCATCTCGCTCGTTATTATGTCTCCTAGGTTGCAATAACCACTCTCTATGATTAAACAAGGCACGTTTCCTTGCCTTGCTAACCAATTTATCAGGATATCCTCTTTCCCTCAATTTTTGTTGAAGATGAAATGTCTGATGATGATACATGTCAGTGGAGGAACAAATTCTACGGTACCTCAAAAATTGAGCAAAAGGAATGTTAGTTTTGCAGTGACTCGGGTGCATGCTATGGAAATGCAGCGTGGTGTTATGATCAGTAGCTTTAACATGTACCGATGTTTGCCATTGATTTTCTATCTTCGTCAATTGTACATCTAAAAAAGAAATGGCTACAGCACTACTGCAATATTCAAATTTGATATTAGCATGACACCCATTTAAATATGTCACGAAAGCTTGTAATTGCAAAATTGTACCGTCCCATAACATAAAAATGTCATCTATATACCTCCACCAACTTTTAATGTATCTCTTCCAATTAGATTCATATACCCATTGAGTTTCATAGGCTTCCATGAATAAATTAGCTATCGTGGGTGAACATGCTGCACCCATTGAAATCCCCGTTTTTTGTATATAATATTTTTTATTAAACGTAAAATAATTTTTAGTTAATGTAATCTGAATCAGATCCAATATAAACTTAGTGGGAATCATATGAGGACGTGCCCTACTTTCTAGAATCTGTTCTAATATTTGAATAGCCTCGTTTTGGGGAATTGACGTATATAACGCCACCACATCTAAAGTCACTATCAATGTGGTGCTACTTATTTCTGTTTTTTTCTTTTCAAATAGCCTCAAAAAATGAGAACCATCTTGGATATAAGATCGAATGTTCTGCAAAAATGGTTGCAATATCTTATCTATGTACTGTGCAGGACGCTCCAACAATGAGCCTCTTGCTGCCACAATGGGTCGCCCAGGAGGATTTCTTATATTTTTATGTATTTTTGGGAGAGTATAAAATACCGGAATTTTGAAACCCTGAAAGTCTAAAAAAGAATATTCTTTCTTGGTCAAAAAACCTAAACTCCGTCCTTCTTTTAAAAGGTCTTGCAATTGAAGTTGAATCTCATCCGACGGGTCTATGTTCAATTCCAAATATGTATCAACGTTGGTGAGTTGCCGATATATTTCCCCTATATACTCCTTGGTGTTCTGAACAACCACCGCTCCACCCTTATCCGCTTTCCGAATCACTATATCTGTGTCGTTCTTTAATTTATCCAATGCCATACGTTCATTTCTTTGCAAATTTAAACTACGTTTAGGAAGAGTACATTCCATTTCTTCTAACTCTTGCAAGATACATTTTTTAAAGGTGAGCAAACCAGCATCCAAAACACCTAATGGAGTCCATTTCGAGGGTTCACTGACTATAGATCTATCTGGTACATGCTCTTGATCCAATGTGGAAAAATATAATTTTAAATTCAGTTTCCGGATGAATTTCTCTAATTCCATCCTTATTTGAAAAACATCATGAAACCCCGTGGGAACAAACGTGAGACCCTTGCTTAATACACTGATCTCATCACCACTCAGGGTTCTATTGGATATATTTACCACTGTTGTACGTGTCTTTGTGACCTTGTCTGGGGCCGTTGGATTTGACCCCGATTCGTTCTTCCTCGAGCCCGCCTTTGTTATGAAATACAATGTACATTCTAACCAGATGGTGAAATTGATTAAGAAACACATGCATATATTGAGGATTTACCCTTGTTTTCAGGATCTTCAGGTTATGTTTTCATATCAAAGACAGAGTAATTTAAAAGATGTTTTGTGTCGAGCGGATACATGGAACAGACAGAGTGGGAGGGACAGAATCATAGGCCATCATGGGGGTTGTGGCCATTGTTCAGTATGTCCAAATATGTTGAACGAGCATGCATTTGAGGATGTTCGTACTAGCAGGAAAATTATGCTGAAAGCCATCACAGATTGTCAATCAAAAAATGTGATTTATTTACTGAAATGTCCTTGTGAATTGTATTATGTGGGGCAAACATCTCGAATGTTGAAGACAAGGTTGATTGAACATCGTCACTGTATACAAGCCAGAAAAACATATGAACCCTTGGTTTCTCATTGTTTATTGAAAAATCATGAATTTTCAGATCTACGCTGTATTGTGTTGGAACAGATTGCTGTAACTGAGAGGAGAGGAGATGTGAGAAAAATGCTTAGACAAAAAGAACAACGATGGATTTTTTCTTTACAAACTGTGATCCCAAAGGGGTTAAATATATTGATAGAATGGAAAGCCTTTTTATGATGCACTCCTAACCTGTAGTGACGGGTTGGGGATCCTGGAAAGCATTGGACGTCTAGAAGGATATGACGTCAGAGGAAGTGACGGGGGAGAGTCAGTTATATAATGAGTAAGGAAGCCATTCGAAGTTTAAAGACGCCATTAAGGGGCAAAGCAGTGGTGGAATAATATTGTTTGAAGAAAGAAAATTCTAGCCCTTGAAATAGCCCGGTGGTGGCGAAACAGGGTTCTCCTGTTGGGCGTTTCTGTAGCTGACATTTTGGAAAAGAATGGACATTTAGAAGACACAAGCTAAGTTACAATTTTGATAGTGTTCACCGGCGTTATGGCGTGAGAAACAGCCTCTACCTTTTGTATTGTTTGAAGTGCATGCACTAGTGTTTTGTGAATCAGAAGAGTGGAGTTTTTTTTGTGAAGACTAATGATTGAAGTAAGGAGTTCTCTTGTTTTGAAACATATCATTGTAAAGAGAATTATTCCTGAGGGCTCTGAAGTCTTTTTTTCTCCACGTATTTTTTCATATATACATGTGCATTGGCACCTGCAATACAGGGTTGTCTATAGTAGAAAATTGAGTATAATTAGTGATATAGTTTCTACTTTTCCTTTAGTTTTTGAGTATGTTATAAAATGGCCCCATAAATGTATATCTAAAATGGAAGAACAGATTGATGTTTAGAGAAGTGGGCTGAAGACCTGGGGACCTGGGGTTCAAATCCAGCCACAGTCCTTTATGATTTTCTTTTTAATTGTCAGCCCTCCAAGGACAGAAAAATACCTACTGTATCTGAATGTACTCTGCTTCAATAGCCTTCAGGCTTGCAAGTGGTGTATAAGAAAATTTTTAAAAATACCATACCATGAACATCCATAGCTTCTCCAGTATCTCTTGACAGTTCCACGTTCGGAGGGGGAAAGCACACACTGGGGATTAAGGGGGTGACATCCTTTAATCTCTCCAGTAGAGAGCTGATTAATCAGAGCACCTCTCTGTATTCTGGATGTATCGGGTACTGGGTCTAAATACCAATGTCCATCTTTTTAGACATAGATATCCTTTCCTCTTCTGAAATCAAAGTTGGATGTCTACATTTTGGGCTCTCCCTAGTCCTGCCCAAAACATGCCCCCTGTCATAAGGACATTCTGCACTTTTAAATGTTCATATCCCAGCTTTATAAAATTGGAATTTGGATGTCCATGGATTATTGATCTCTAATTGCTGATTTTCAGATGCCCAAAACACAAATAGAGCTTCTAAAATGAGGGCTGTAGTAACTCAGCTGTTGGTTGGGATGGGGCAATGAGGTGTGTAGCAGGTGAGTTTCCCTGGGAGCACAATTTAAATTAGAACTCAGCAGACAGGAGAAGTGAGAGAGCTTCCTCTTCTCTATCTGGTTGAGTCAAAGGAACTGCCCCAAGGAGAGAAAAGAGATGAGGAGATGGAATTCTTCAACAAGGTACCACCAAGAACTGTGTTATTCCTATGTAAATGAGGCCTATCATGGGGTTTTGAAACAGTGTGTAGTGAATGTTGCAGTGGATAGTAAGGTCTCCTAACCTTGTTCTCTCTTAGCAATTACTGAGGAGGAGGAAGACAAGGTTGAAACCTCAACTTGGGTAGTGAGCAGGAACTGTTCCAGAGAAGTGCCTAGGGCTTACAAAATCCCACTATCATAGAACAATTTGGGTCACCACCCTGGGACCCCAGGAGTGACCAGAGCTTTGGCTCAAAGACTGAGAGGTCCATAAAAACAGCAGTAGTGGTCCAGGAAAGGAGGAGAGAACCAAAGGTTCACATAAACTTCTATTGAAGAATGACCCAAATTCTAAACAAAAGGGCCATTTTCAACCTCAGTATCTGAATGTGAGAAAGCTTAATAAGCTGGAAGAAAGCAGGAGCCAAATAGATTCCATACCTGTCTATATGTAGGAGGTAACTATAGAAGGGGTATTGGTCAAGGCCCTGTTAGGTTCTGGGGCAAACCAGTCCATAGTATCACATAATCTATGGAATAGGATTTGAGAGCAAAAGGGTGAAAGGGTGTCTAGGCCCCAAGATAGGCCTCAAATACACTGCAACAATGGTGTACTGTCCCTATCTCCTACATGTAAAATATAGAATAGATATCAGGAAAACACATTGGCTAAATGCAGCAAAAGTAATTCACTTTCCTTATGATTTAATATTAGGAAGGATTTGACAAGGACTTGAAGAACACATAGATCCCTCAGAAGGGTATGTGACCACTCATTCCCAGTCCTAGAGGCAGAGAAAGGGAGAAACCTGGGAGGATTGCCAAGCCAGGCTGGTTCCAGGAAAGAGGAAACAGAGAAAGAAAGAGAAAAGACAATGGGCTATGCACATGGAATAGGCTGCCCCCTGCTGCCTACCAGAGGCAAAGGGGCAAGAGGCAATCAGGCAAGTGGAAGAAATAAAAGAGATAACATAAGTATTGCCATGCTTGGACAAACCAAAGGTCCATCATGCCCAGCATCCTGTTTCCAACAGTGGTGAATCCAGGTTACAAGTACCTGGCAAGATCCCAAACATTACAATACATTTTATGCTGCTTATCCTAGAAATACAAATGAAAAAGGAGAGCTAATTGGCTCAACAGCAATATCTTGAAAAAAGGGCGTCTCATCCAGTCACAGCGACACTTGTATGCGTCTGGCTTTTAATGAGCCTGTGTGCTCGTGACGAAATGTAATCATCGACTGCCCCCAACCTCCAGTGGTGCACTAGAATTATTTGCTGTGAAGTTCCTTATATTAAATTGTAAATATATATGCTTTGATATCGCATTCTAATCATCACTCTTTTTTTATTGTGATTTTTTCACTAGTGCATTCACGGGGTTTAAAGTCTTTCCTTACAATATTAGTTATACTGTTGAAGTCAAAATAAAGCGGTATGAAAAAGGACAAGTATAAACTTATCTCAATTATCCTTGGAAGCTGTGGGTTCTTGTGTTACTTTCAATCCAACGATTGTTGTACCCCTCAGGCTTCACTTATAGAACTTAATCCGGTCTCCGAGATTAATGGGTGGGCATTAATCTCGGAGACCGGATTAAGTTCTATAAGTGAAGCCTGAGGGGTACAACAATCGTTGGATTGAAAGTAACACAAGAACCCACAGCTTCCAAGGATAATTGAGATAAGTTTATACTTGTCCTTTTTCATACCGCTTTATTTTGACTTCAACAGTATAACTAATATTGTAAGGAAAGACTTTAAACCCCGTGAATGCACTAGTGAAAAAATCACAATAAAAAAAGAGTGATGATTAGAATGCGATATCAAAGCATATATATTTAGAATTTAATATAAGGAACTTCACAGCAAATAATTCTAGTGCACCACTGGAGGTTGGGGGCAGTCGATGATTACATTTCGTCACGAGCACACAGGCTCATTAAAAGCCAGACGCATACAAGTGTCGCTGTGACTGGATGAGACGCCCTTTTTTCAAGAAATTGCTGTTGAGCCAATTAGCTCTCCTTTTTCAATTTGTGTATGCTACAATTACTTTAAGGTAGAGCATAGCCATTCATTTTTCTTTTTGTGTATCCTAGAAATAAGCAGTGGATTTTCCTCAAGCCTGGTTTAATAATGGCTTATGGACTTTTCTTTAGGAAGCTATCCAAACCTTTTTAAACCTCACTAAGCTAACTGCTTTTACTACAAATAAGCAGTGGATTTTCCCCAAAACCATTTTAATAATGGCTTACAGACTTTTCTTTAGGAAGCTAGCCAAACATTTTTAAACCCCGCTAAACTAACTGCTTTTACTACATTCTCTGCCAACAAATTCAAGAGTTTAGTTACTTGTTTAGTGAAGAAATATTTTCTCCGATTCATATTAAATTTAGTACTTTGTAGCTTCAATGCATGCACCCTAGTCCTAGTATTTTTTGAAAGAGTAAACAAACGATTCATGTCTACTCGTGCCACTCCACTCATTATTTTATAGACATATCCTCTCAGCCGTCTTTTCTCCAAACTGAAGAGCCCTAGCCACTTTAGCCTTACCCAGAGAAATGTCCCCTTCTCTCAGAACTTATCAGATAGAGGTAATAGTGGAAAATCTAAGAGACCCTGGTCTAACCCCATAGTAATAGTATACAAAACAGATGGACTCAAAGATTTTGCATCAACTTTCATCAGATTAATGTCATTTCAGAATTTGGTTGGTTATCCCATGCCAGCTCAGTAATTAATCACCCATGATCTTACAAGAGTATTAGTAGGTTTCTGTAACCCCGTCTTCCAAAGTTAAGACCATGTTCAGTACACCAAATAGATTTTATCAATTCAAACAGATACCTTATGGACTTCATGGCACTCTTGCCACTTCTTAACAGCTTGTTGATATTGTACTTGAGGGAGCATCAAGAGTACGCCGAGACCTATATGGTTGACGATTGTAATTTTTTTTCACAGACTATGAAAGTCACAACTCCAAGATGAGAGCAGTATTAGGCACCTTTTCTCCCTGTCTCACTTTTCTCCCTGGCTAAGAATGGGGCAAAAGCCAGTACACTCCAAATGAAAATGAGGTCCTGGGCCAATCAGATCCCAGAACAACAAGTTTAAAAGTATACTGCAGACTACCTTTCCAAAAGACTTAAACAAAGAAAAGCAGCCTTGGCTCTACAGCAGCTTCAAAACATAAACGTCACCACCAGCTGGCCAAACTAGAGAAATACACTTCAAGGAATAATTAATACAATTTACAGGCTTAAAAACACAGTTTTGTCACAAACCTCCTGTGAGATGTAAGCTGGTAGTTAATCAGAATTGCCTTCAAGGGCCATAGGTTCCCAAAGCACATTCCAAGATTAAATCACTACATAGTCCAGCAGTTTATATGAAAAATACCTAGAACTTTTATTTCATTTGCAACTGGCAACTCAGTCAATTCAAAAAAATTAGATAATAGTCCAACACAGTCAAGCAAAATCAGCTTGTCCTTGGTGAAAGTATTTACAGGAATGTCAAATCAACCATGTACATTCTATATAAGTCTTCTCTTTGCCTGTCCCTTCTCTTGATAATGATTCCCAAACGGCTACACTCCTTCCTGGCTCAGGTCCGGATCCCAATATCTGACCTCCTCAATAAGATGAAGCTCATCTCAGGCTCCTGGATTTGATCCACATGACCACTCTCCAGAGCTCAATCTCCAGTCTCTGTTTCTGCCAACAGTGACTCTCCTCCTTTAGTCAGCGTTTCACCGATCTTAACCGGGAACTCCCCTTTACCTTCTCTCTGAACTAAAGGTAGGGGAAATTTCAGAGCAACCAAAATACCATGTATACGCACATAATAACCCTTTTATCTCCCCATAACTCCTCCCAGCATGCCACTCATCTCTCCTACTGCACCATCTTGCTGCATTTTATTTCCTAATCCATCCCCAAGGGCTGGGCTTACTTCCCACTCAGGGACCTCCAGGATAATCCCCCCAGTGACTTTCTAGCAGGGCTCCATCCTATCAGTACCCCCATACAATGGGGGGAGGGGTTACTTACGGTTTGGACAAATTCCTAGAGGAAACATCCATAGTTTGCTATTGAGGCACACATGGGAAGCAACTGCTTGCCCTTGGATTTGCAATATGGAGTGTTGCCACAATTTGGGTTTCTGCCAGGTACTTGTGACCTGACTTGGCCACTGCTTGGAAAACAGGATACTGGGCTAGATGCACCATTGGTCTGACCCAGTATGGCTACTCTTATGTTCTTAACCCTCGAGGTGGTATATAAAGTAACAAATAAACCAAACTATAACTTCTACTTAACCTGAAATGCATGGCAGTAATCTTATGGCGGTAGCTGGTTGTATATTGCGCTTCTCTTTGTCTGGTGGACCTGGATAAAAATATTAATCAAGGCTGAGTCATGTTTGGCTTGTTTTTAGACTAGCTGAATCAAGCCAGCACAGATCTCATCCAGGTTCATCATAGCAGATTTAGTTATGATTCAGAGCACCCAAACAACACCTACCCTCCACCCCCAACAATGGCACACACACACACACATACACACACGCACGCACTGACTTTCAGGAAAGACTGAATTAAATCCAATGCAAGTAGTTATTTTCTGAAATGGATGAATTGATAGCTTCACGTTGTCATATTGTAGTGTCTGTAAATTAATGTCAGTGTGTCTAAATGCTATTGTCTGTATATAAGTACATAAGTATTGCCATACTGGGACAGACTGAAGATCCATCAAGTCCAGCATCCTGTTTCCAACAGTGGCCAATCCAGGTCACAAGTGTTGGATTATTTGTAGTAAATAATTAGCAGATTTTAGTACACACAGCTTCAGCTTTAGAAATGTTAATTTCTTTCTTCATCTCTCTCTCATTCACCCCTGAATAATTCACTGCTGAGTCACTTTAAAGTTGAAGTAACAAAACATCTGTTTACTCACAGTTTGTAGTTAGATTATAATCAGACAGGCTTATATATACATATTACTATACATTTGTATTATCAGCTCCTTCCATGTGCTTAGATGGTAATGGATGCTCACACCACCATAGATCCTCTCAGGTTAGGAGAGATCATGAGCTCCATGTGCTCCATGTGCTGCATGTGCTGCATCTATCCCCCACAGGAAGTTGCATAGCTGTGTGACCTCTCTAAGTAATTCACATCAGAGGTCACAGAGTAATCACAGAGAAATAATAGGTGACAGGCAATGCATGTAAAATACAATTACATTCCAACAAACCCCTTCTCATGCATAACTGTCATGCAATTATTTATTCATACAAAGTCCAAGCTTTATACGCAGATTCACAAAATGTTCTCTGGGTAACGGTTTGGTCATGATGTCAGCTGTCATCTCACTGGTGTGACAATAGTGTAGACTGATGACCCCTTCTTTCGCCAACTCTCGCACGTTGTGGTATTTCGTTGCGATGTGCTTGGTGCGTGACTGAACCTTGTCATTCTGTGACAGTCGGATGCAGCTCTGATTATCTTCCATTATCTGGATTGGTCTCTGTTCAGCTATTCCAAAATCCAGCAAAAGTTTTCAATCCACATCAGTTCTCTGCACGCTTCCGATACGGCCACATATTCAGCTTCTGTAGAAGACAAACTCACAATACTTTGTTTATGACTGGCCCATGAAATTTGTACATTTCCATACATAAACACATATCCACTTGTGGATTTATAATCAGAATGATCCCCTGCCCAATCTGAATCACAGTAACATATTAGTTTTGGATTACTATTGGCTGAAATCTTTAATTTACAATCAATGGTACCCTTTAAATACCTTACCATCCTTTTAACTGCAGTCCAATCTGATTTGGTAGGTGAGCTGACCCTTCTGCTCAAAATTCCTACTGCATTTGCTATATCAGCCCTGTATGTGGTAGCTAGATATAAAAGCTTACCTATGGCTGATCTATATTGGATGTTATCTGGTAAAGGTTCTCTTACTGTTTCATCCTTCAGAAAATCAGTGATCATGGGAGTGCTTACAACTTGGGCATCTTGCATACCTAAACTTTCAATAAGCTCATTTATTTTCTGCTTCTGGCTTAGAAGATAAGAACCATCATTTTGTTTCTCAATTTCTATACCAAGATAGTATGACACATTACCAAGTTCTTTTATCTCAACATTCAGGTTTAAACACTTTACAATGTCCTTGTACTCTTGCTCACTTTTGCTTGCAATGAGCAGATCATCAACAAAAGCTAAAATGTATGCATATTGTCCATTTGTGCACCTAGTGTACAAGCATTTATCTGCTTCACCTTGCTTAAATCCTAAATTTGTCAATATTTCATGCAATTTATCATTCCAACATTTTGCACTTTGCTTTAATCCATAAAGACCTTTGTTTAATTTACACACTAGCTGTCTTTGTTTTGTATTTATGAAACCTGTTGGTTGTTCCATGTACAAGTCTTCAGTTATATCTCCGTGAAGAAACGCTGTTTTCACATCAACGTGGTTGACTTGCATGCCTTTTGAGACTGCAATGCTCAGAAGTGTTCTGATTGTCGTGTGTTTCACTACAGGTGCAAACACTTCATCAAAATCTTCTCCATATTTTGAAGATATCCCTTTGCGACTAATCTGGCTTTATACCTTTCCACTTTTCCTTGTGCATTCCTTTTTAACTTGAATACCCATTTGCATCCTATAGCTTTCTTGCCAGGAGGTAATTTTGTAAGAATCCAAGTATTATTTTTATCCAATGCATCAATTTCTTCTTGTGCAGCTTTACGCCATTCAGCAGCTTCTTCTGCTGGCATTTTCTCAATCTCATCCCATGTTAAGGGCTCTTGAGCTTCTGCTGACTTTGTTAGGTAAGACAGTCTTGGGGGTGGAACACCTTTGTTTTCCCTGGATGAGCGTCTGACAACAGGTTGGTCTGACCTTTCCGCATCCTCAAAATCTGAGAGTCCTTCTCCAATTGATTCCCCTTCTCCAACTGTACTGTCTTCTTCAATGATCCTTTCTGTGTCTGCTTCCTCTGCCTGTTCCTCGTTAGATACAGGTGAGTTGCTTTCAGACATCTGCCTTGGTATGGCATTTATATACACTGGCATGTCTATTATGGTTCTAGTTTCATATTCTGGATGATAAGGCTCATCTGGGATAATCCAGCCTTTATCAACCCTTTTGTTTTCATCAAAATATGTAACATGTCTTATGCCAACAATGCCAGTTTTCAGATTTAAAATTCTATATCCTTTGTGTCCTGGAGCATAGCCAACTAAAATGCCCCTTTCTGTTGTGGAATCCAGCTTATGCCTTCTTTGCTTTGGTATATGAGCATATGCTGTACTTCCAAATGTTCTTATGTGTGACAGGTTTGGCTTCCTACCATGCCATGTCTCATGTGGTGTGCGCTCAGCGCCTTTAGTTGGCATTCTGTTTTGTAGGTACACTGCTGAGAGAATGGCTTCCCCCCATAGTCTTTTAGGGAGATTGCTATCTGACAGCATACATCTGGTCATTTCCACAAGTGACCTAAATTTTCTCTCTGCAACAGAATTTTGCTCTGGTGTATAAGCTACTGTTGTGATATGCTGAATGCCTTCTTGTTCTAGAAATGTGCGCATGCTTTGTGAAGTGAACTCACCACCATTGTCGGTCTGAAGAACCTTTGGTTTTCTTTCAAATTTATTGCTCACCATGGCTACATATTTCTTCAGCATGTCTGTGACTTGACTTTTTTCTTTCAGCAAATAGGCCACACAATATCTAGAGAAATCATCCAAGAATATTAGCACAAATCTGTTATTTCCCAATGATGGGATATTAAACGGTCCACATAAGTCACTGTGTATTAAGTCCAGTACTTTATTACTCCTATTTCCTGTGTATGCAGGAAATGAGGGTCTCACACCTTTTTGAGTAACACAGTCTATGCATTTCTCCATTTTACCAGCATCTGCACTTATCTGAATGCCGGTGGCTAGTTGCTTACTGTAAAGATCCTGGATCACCTTAGAATCACGATGTCCCAGGCGGCGGTGCCAGATTTCCAGACTACATTTACCATCATTCTTCCTTACTTGCGCCATATGTGAGGCTTCACCTGAAATGCTCAGTTTATAAACATCATTATGCATAAAAGCTTCAGCATACACTTCATCATTTTTAGAGATTGTGCACTTACTGTTTTCAAAATGAATCACAAATCCCTTCTTATCTAATGTAGATACACTAAGCATATTGCAAACTGCTTGGGGAATATACAAGACATCACTTACAGGAATTTCTTTAACTTCATTAGACACTTTGCATTTTAAGAATCCAATACCTTTTGCTTGGATCTTAGCAGTCCCTGCGTTTGCAGTTTTAAGAATTCCTTCTTCTGGACACATTTCCTGAAAGAAATCTTTACAATTGGTTAAATGGCATGTGCTCCCCGAATCCAAAATCCAAGTACTTTCATTTGAATTATTATTTACCATAGTCAAAGATTTTTCTGCCATTAGAAAGCCCTTGTGTTTATCTTTGTCCTTCATACATTTCCTGGTTTGAAAATTCTTTAGTTCCATTGGCTTAGGTGAGCTAGAGGGAGTGTTTTGTGTTTCCTTACACCATTTAGATACATGTCCCTCCTTTCCACATGAGTAGCAAATCAGCTTGCCCTTGGGTGGAGTTTTCCCATAGCTCCGCCTTCCTCTGTTCTTTGCCAAGAAATTTGTTTCATTTCTCTCTGACTGACTTTGAGAACACATCTCCTCAGAATCATTTATTATGCATTCCTGCCTTAGTTTGATGTTGCCTGTTCAAAAGATTGCCCTTCAATGGCCTCATTTACAGACCTAAAAACATCAAACTTCTTTGATAGTGAGGTAAAAAGAAATGCTCTTTTCAATGCATCACACATGGGAATTCCAGAAAGTTCTAGCTTTTGAAATGAAGACATAAGATACATAATGTGATCATTACATTTACTTTTATCCCTTAATTTGGTTTCATTCAACTCTGCCAACCAAATTGGTTGCTGCTTTGCATATGTAGTTGCATACATAGTTCTCAGTTTATATAAAATGTCCTTTGGTGTATCTTTTCCCTCCACTAATATGGCTTGTTTCTCTGAGAGAGCTTCCAAAAGCATGCACTTCACATAATAGTTTGCATTGTCCCATTCAGCCATATTTTCAGCTGTTCTGTCTTGGTCTAAGCATATATCTAATCTTTTTGCTCGAAGGAAACATATGAATCTTAATTCCCACTGCTGATAATTAAACTCAGTTAATCTAGGCACCTTGAGAGAATAGAACAATGGTGAATTTCTTCCCTCAGCCATTTTCTTAGCCTTCTGTCTGCTGTGTGGGGGGAGAGAGAGACAGACTGAATCTTTCCTTTAAAACTTAAGAGAAAAATGTGGCCTTTTTTTCTGCCTGGTAATATTTCTCTTCTTTTTCAATTCCTGGACCCTGGGCCCATAACCCTTTTGTTGGATTATTTGTAGTAAATAATTAGCAGATTTTAGTACACACAGCTTCAGCTTTAGAAATGTTAATTTCTTTCTTCATCTCTCTCTCATTCACCCCTGAATAATTCACTGCTGAGTCACTTTAAAGTTGAAGTAACAAAACATCTGTTTACTCACAGTTTGTAGTTAGATTATAATCAGACAGGCTTATATATACATATTACTATACATTTGTATTATCAGCTCCTTCCATGTGCTTAGATGGTAATGGATGCTCACACCACCATAGATCCTCTCAGGTTAGGAGAGATCATGAGCTCCATGTGCTCCATGTGCTGCATGTGCTGCATCTATCCCCCACAGGAAGTTGCATAGCTGTGTGACCTCTCTAAGTAATTCACATCAGAGGTCACAGAGTAATCACAGAGAAATAATAGGTGACAGGCAATGCATGTAAAATACAATTACATTCCAACAACAAGTACACGGCAAGATCCCAATACAGTATAATACATGTGGAGTGGAGGAGTGGCCTAGTGGTTAGAGCACCAGTCTTACAATCCAGAGGTGGCTGGTTCAAATCCCACTGCTGTGCCTTGTGATCTTAGACAAGTCACTTAACCCTCCATTACCTCAGGTACAAACTTGGATTGTGAGCCCTCCTGGGACAGAGAAATATCCAGTGTACCTGAATATAACTCACCTTGAGCTACTACTGAAAAAGGTGTGAGCAGAATCTAAATAAATAATGTTATACTGCTTATGCTAGAAATAAGCAGTGGATTTTCCCCAAGTCATTTTAATAATTGAAATTCAAATCAATTTTTGTAAACCGCTAATATCCCCTTTCCAGGGATCAGTGCAATTTACATTCTAAATAATAAAGCTTGCAACAATACTAATATGGAAATGGCTTATGGACTTTTCTTTTAGGAAGCTATCCAAACCTTTTGTAAACCCCGCTAAGCTAACAGCTTTTACTACATTCTCTGGCAATGAATTCCAGAGTTTAATTACACGTTGAGTGAAGAAATATTTACTCCAATTCATTTTAAATTTACTACTTCGTAGCTTCATTGTGTGCCCACTAGTCCTAGTATTTTTGGGTAAACAATTGATTCACATCTACCCACTCCATTCCACTCATTATTTTATAGACCTCTATCATATCTCTCCTCTGTTGCTCAGTTTATGAGCCCTTGAGCCCAGGCCAAGGCCTAATATAGGTGTTAGGACAAGGCCTTGTACAATGTAGTGCGACGTCAGACTCCGAATCAACAGCGTACAGCATGGCCACGGACGGAGGAGGACGACGAACAAGAACTTTGACCTTGGCGGCTGGCGGGAGTTGGGGTCCACCGCCAGCAGAAGAATTATTTTTAAAAGCATGCGGAAGCGGACCTCAGCTGGTGGGGGTTGGGGTCCCCTGCCAGCAAAGGTAAACAACGTCAGTGGGGTTGGCGGTGGGAGGGGGGCCAGGGCGAAATCTGCGGGGGCCCCACGCAGATACACCCCTGCTAAAATGTAATCTTCTACAAAACATGAAGTGAAGATGTGATTCCATGAGCCCCAATGAAAGGAGAGTTTAATTTTACTTCCATTTAATTTCAATATATTCCATCAGCTTTATAACACCTGGCTTCCCAAGGCAGATTACAACAGTTAAGATGAACCCGTCAAGAAACAGGATATCCTCACTGGAATTTCATCTGTACTGTATAGAACAGTGTAGAAAAATGAGCAAAAAATACAGAGTTTTTAACTGTTGTTTCTACCAGCTACACTAATTTTTTTTAAGCTGTTGTAGTGATACTCAATTTTTATTTCATATAATGAGCTAGATAGGCTCACTCACCCTGGCTATCTTCTGTTTTTATCCAACTTCCTTGGCTAATACCGTCTTCTGTTCTCAATCTGACCTTCTCCTTCCCTTCCATCCCTCAAACCTGCTTTCTCTAGCAGCCCCTCCCTGCTGCTGTTTCCCTGCAGCGATTACAGGCTGCCTGACTGAGCCGGTGCTGAATGCTTCCCTCTGCCACATCCCACCCTCGCATATATAGTTGTGTCAGAGGGGCAGGGGCGGGGCAGAGGGACGCATCAGACTCCAGCTCACTCAGGCAGCCTGTGATTGCTGCAGGGAAAAAGCAGCAGGGAGGGGCTGCTAGAGAAAGCAGGTTTGAGGAACCGAGGGGGAGGGAGAAGAGAAAGCAAAAGCACTGGTGTTAGTCTGCTAGGCTCAGGTGGGGGGAGTGTTTGAGGAGAGGAAAGAAGAGGGACGGTCGTTTTGGTACGATGAGAGAAAGGGGAGAAGAAGTGCAGCAAAGTTTAAAATAAAATCTATGCTGCTGTGTGGCGGCTTAGCAGCAGGTGAGTTAGGCATAGGCGGTCGGTGGCCCAACTGTTTGGGGAGGCTAAAGGGGGGGGGGTTAGGTGGGGCCAGGGGTGGAGCTTAAATCCATAATTGTCTGATAACACACAGAAAAAATAAATAAAAATAAAAGTCACAATTAATACCTTTTATTAAATTTAGATATTAGATATGTATCATATGTCAAAGAATAAAGTGGTTGCTCAAAGCATATTCTAAGCACAATCGCTCAACTGCAAAACACTATGCACAACTTTGTGCAAAAACACACTCAGAACCTTACTGTACCATAAATATTACACTGGGCAGAACCTAATACACCAATATACCACCCATACGGAAAATGCAGACCGTTAACAATATGAAACAAGGGATCATATCATCACAATTCTCATTTAGAGCCACAAAACACCCCAACTCATGTTTAATGTGGGATAAAATGCCATAAATAAGTAAATAAATATAAACGTTTAATGTTGAGCACCTGATTCTCAAAATGGACATATTCCAAACACTATAATGAAAATAAAATGATCTTTTCTACCTTTGTTGTCTGGTGACTTTTCTGATCATGCTGGCCCAGTATTCAATTCTGCCGCTATCTGTCCTCAGTGCAGGTCAGGAAGTCACCCTCGTTAAATATCTTCCTGGCAGCCCAGGACACCTCCAGCCAACCCCCCCTCCTCTCCCAGCAGTAAAGTAAACAAATTAAACCATAAACCAATTTCTACAACCGGTTACAGAAGGCTAGAGGGCTTTCACTGCAGCTCCTGGTGTGAGGATGGAGGTAAATCAACAATTTAAACCCCTCAGAGCACAGCAGGGGAGGCTTAGCCTCTCCAAGCCTCTTATACCGGGCGCCTATGGAGGTAGGTGCCATTTCCCTTTGAAATCTGATTGGGGGAGCAGCTGCTACCCTTGCACCCCACCTACCTACGCCACTGGCTGGAAGCAGCCAGCAGACAGAGACAAAGCAACAGAAAACTGCAAGCAAGGTAAGGAGTAACCAAACTCCACAAAAACACAGAGCTAATAGATCAGACAGAGCGAAGGGAAGGCTTCAGCAGAATAGGAATAACGCCAAAGCAGGGGTTGTAGGGAAAGGTAAGCTTAAGTAGATCAGACTGACATTAGCTCAGCCCCTGACGGGACAATCAGGAGCAGTCCCAAGCATTCCCCTGTCTGACTAGCAGAATTCTAACAGAATCATAACACCCTCAGTCTTCTCTTCTCCAAGCTGAAGAGCCCTAGCCCCTTTAACCTTTCCGCATAGGGAAGTCATCCCACCCCCTTTATCATTTGTGTCGCCCTTTGCTGTACATTTTCTAATTCCACTATATCTTTTTTGAGAGACGGCGACCAGAATTGCACACAATATTTGAGGTGCGGTTTCACCATGGAGTGATACAAAGGCATTATAATGTCCTTATTTTTGTTTTCCATTCCTTTCCTAATAATACCTAACATTCTATTTGCTTTCTTAGCCGCCGCCACACTTTGAGCAAAGGGTTTCAACGTATCATCAACGATGACACCTAGATCCCTATCCTGGTCGGTGACTCCTAATGTGGAACCTTGCATTACATAGCTATAGTTCGGATTCCTCTTTCCCATATGCATCACTTTGCACTTGCTCAAATTAAACGTCATCTGCCATTTGGATGCCCAGTCTTCTAGTCTCATAAGGTACTCTTGTAATTTTTCACAATCCTCTTGCAATTTAACAACTTTGAATAACTTTGTGTCATCAGCAAATGTAATTACCTCACTAGTTACTCCCATCTCTATGTCATTTGTAAATATGTTAAAAAGCAACGGTCCCAGCACAAACCCCTGGGAACCGCACTACCCTTCTCCATTGAGAATACTGACCATTTAACCTTACTCTATGTTTTCTATCATTTAACCAGTTTTTAATCCACAATAGTACACTACCTCCTACCACATGACTCTCAAATTTCCTTTGTCAAATCTGTTTTGAAAATCCAGATACACAATATCGACCAGCTCACCTTTATCCACATGTTTTTTCACCCCTTCAAAGAAATGTAATAGATTGGTGAGGCAAGATTTCCCTTTACTAAATCCATGTTGGCTTTGTCTCATTAATCCATGCTTTTGAATATGCTCTGTAATTTTGCTCTTTATAATAGTCTCTACCATTTTCCATGGCACCGACATCAGGCTCACCAGTCTATAATTTCCCAGATCAGCCCTGGAACTTTTTAAAAATTGGCATTACATTGGTCACCCTCCAATATTCTGGTACCATTCTTGGTTTTAAAGATAAATTATACATTACTAACAATAGTTCTGCAAGTTTATTTTTCAATTCTGTCAGTACTCTGGGATAAATACCATCCAGTCCACGTGATTTGCTACTTTTCAATTTGTCAAATGGTGCCATTACATCTTCCAGGTTTATAGAGATTGCATTCAGTTTCTCTGACTTGTCAGCATTGAATATCTTTTCTGGCACTGGTATCTCTCCCAAATCTTCCTCAGTGAAGACCGAAGCAAAGAATTCATTTAATCTCTCCACTATGACTTTGTCTTCCCTGAGTGCCACTTTTACCCCTCAGTCATCTAGCCATCCAACTGATTCTTCTGCTGGCTTCTTGTTTTTAATATACCTAAAAAAAAATTTACAATGTGTTTTTGCCTCCAATGCAATCTTTTTTTCAATGTCCCTCTTTGCCTCTGTTATAAGAATGTTGTGATAAATGGGCTCTAAATAATTATAAATAAATAGCAAAAATATGGGGAAAAACTTGGATGGTTTTGATTAAAGTTTCATGGTGTCATAGCCCAGTATAGACCCTTTGCAACTGAGCTGTAAACCCAAATTTGGAGGAAGAAACTGCCAAGCCAAAGAAAAGAAAGAAAGAAAAGAAACAAAGAAAAGAAACAAAGGAGAGTGCCATTAAAATTAATTTAGCAGCTAACAGGTGATGGTTAAGAGGCCTTCTATGTTGTTGTTTTTTTAAGGATAATGATAAAAAGCATTTTCATGAGTGTGAGGGAATCTATAGGATGATGCCACTTCTCCTTACGTATACTCCCTCACAGTGTCAGACCTATCTTAAAACCTATAGCCCCGCCCAAGGGGGAAGTGACACAGAGGGGGTGGAGCCAGGAGGGCATGATCCAGGAAGTACAAAAGCCCAGAGCACAGCTAGCTTAAGCAGGCCTAGAGAGAAGTGTGACATCCAACTGCATTTGCCTCTACCACTTACATGTGAACTGTAACTGCTACAGTTAGACAGGCCAAGTTCAGTTTGGAACCTTTCACCTTTGGGTGCTTGACCCAAGTAACTGCTAGAAACTACCTTGATAACTCTGGTGAATCAGGCCAGAGACAAATAAGGCATATCACCTGACTGGGAAACAGTAAGGTAAACTGTGGCCCTGCAAGAGTAGGCTACCAAAGAACATTGCTATGGTTGCAGACTAGGTTTATGTTTGACTTTTCCCCCACCTGTGAACGGAACAAGACCCCTACCAAATACTTAATAAATTGTATTTTCCTTTACCTGCACCTGTGATGTGGCTCCAATTTGTCTTGGCTGCAGGCCCGCTGTCATTCACATCAACACAATAACTTTAACCCCTTATATCCCTTCTCATATGTTGTGGCCTTCCAATACAAGCCTGGTGAAATTGTCTTTACCTAAAGAGGCTCACTTAAGTATGACTCGTAATAGCTTTTTCAACCGCCAGGCCTTGTCATTGGAACACATTTCCTTTCTTTTTGTGGACTGAGCTCCTAAATTAGAAGGGCGGCTGTTCACAATTGAGATGTGTATATTATCTTGCATAAACATCTAAATTCCCATTTTACAAAGCTGGAATATGCACTTCTCAAACAAAGTGTGTGCAAATGTTAAAAGGGTGTGTTCTGGGCATGCTTTGGGCAGGACAAAGGTGTGGCAAGTTAAAAAAATGTACATTCTCCAATTCAGAAGCAGACAAACCATCAATGTCCTAAAACAAGGGTTCTCAACCCAGTGCTCGGGACATACCTAGCCAGTCAGGTTTTCAGGATACCCAGAATGAATATGCATGAGATTAATTTGCATACACTGCTTCCATTGTTTGCAAATCTATTTCATGCATATTCATTGTGGATATCCTGAAAACCTAACAGGCTAGGTGTATCCCAAGGATTGAGTTGAGAATCCCTTCTGTTGAGCAGCACTCCTTGGAGAAATTAGGGGAGGTTGCCCCCTTCATCTCTCAATGGAATTTGTCCCCCCCCCCCCCCCCCCATAAAAAAAACAAACTGGCAAGGAACATTAGTCTCCATGACAGCACTGGCAAAATGCATGCTTATATTTTTAAAATAACCAACCACCCTGTTTACAAAGCCTCGCTAGCGACTGTTGGTGTGTTAATGCCGACACAGCCCATTCACTTTGAGTGGGCTGTGTCGGCATTGCCGCGCAGCTTTGTAAAGAGGGGGGCATGATAAACATGCATGTGCTATTCTGCAACATAACTGTGTATTTCAGTGGCATAACTATGTAGGGCCCCCCAAATTTCCTCTGGGTCCCTGGTTTTGCTGGCGGGGGTCCCCAACCCCTGCCAGCTGAAGCCTTGTCCAGCGCCACCTCATTGCCTGCCCTACTCTGTCTTCCCCTCACGTCCGGCATGCTCCTTTTAGTGAAATGTCAAATCAGTGAAAATGATTCACCACGGACCCTAAAGAAGGTTTGAAACTTTGGCCATAGTCGGCCGTGGCGTTTGGACAGTACCGAGCAGCATGCGCAGATAAGTTTATCGTGAAATCTACTCAAGTTGACATTTTGTATAAAGCATTCACATAAATTTTAAAGGAGGTTGGAGGGTTTTTTTTGCCAATGTTGATAAAGATAGCTCCTTGATCAAGAAGGCAGTGCCATAAAGAAAGAAGTCTTTTTGAGGCTTTTTCCCTCAAATTTTCCTTTTTTTTTGGTATGATAGTATGAAGTTTGAAGCAGTAACTGTTAAAACCGTAAATTATTGAAGAGGACTAGTGTAGTTGTATTAGTCGTGATTGAAACAGGTTTAGACCAAAATGTCTAACTTTTAGCCCTGGACATTTTTGCTTCATTCCATTGTGGCAGAAAAAAATCCAAGTTTTGGGAATGCTCAAATCCCATCCCAGACACACCTCCTTGTGATTTGGACATACTGCAGATGAACTGCATAGAAAACTATCTTAAAATGGGTTTCAAAACTAGTGATTTGAACAAACTTAAAGTCCATGAGCCACTTTGTGCTGCTTTTTGGATGTTTTTCTGTTTCAAAAATGAGCCCCTTATTGTAATAGTTCAGGAGTGTTCCTTTATGGAGTATTGCTTCAATTCATATCTCTCTCCTGTCATGGGGTGAATAAACCATTTAGTTTTCAAATTAACAGTACAAAATGAGCAATTCAAACATGGAAAATGTCCCCACACTGGATCATCTCTTATGAGTACAGGTGAATGTGTAATGTATTTATTGTACTTTATTTTATCATTTGCTGTTATGACGTTTTATATATATATATATATATATATAACTTGAGATGATGTTATCACTATTTTTATGTTTTTTATTTGTAGTTTTACCCCTGACGCAGCCTGAGGGCGAAACGTGGCCACGTCGGGTACTGCTTTTATCTTGGTTTGAATAAATTATTTCTTTGTTTTTATATATGTGTATCGGCCTTCCTAGAAGAGGACATCGTGGAGAAGTTGTTGATTACACTGAACGAGGAATTTCCATTTTCAGACAAAGGCTCTGATCTGGTCTTGGTGGCTATTATCTCTATCTGAGACCCTCAAAAGAAATCATTGACATTTTACACTGCACTCAACAGAAGTATTTTAAGAAATAGCTTTCAGGTAGTATATACGAAATTTTAAAAATATCTCTTATATATTTGGCATTGGTCAGGCCACAGGAAAGAGGTGTGTGATGAAGGTGAGTCATTTTACTTATTCATCACAGAGATGGATTCCTTTTTTCCATCTTTTTGAGACTAGACTTATTCATTCCAATCACTTCAATCAATGGATTCAATAACTGGATCATGGAAGATATCTAGAGTGATTCTAAGGTGATTCAGCATTATAAAAACAGCTAAAAAGTTCAAGCAAGACAGCAAGAGATTTTAATGGTGTTAAATGACACAGACTGCATCCAAGCAATGCAAAACACCAAATTCAGATTATATTTATCAGGATTATATTTATTGACGTGCATTATCAGCACGTACTAATGCTGTCAATTCTTGAAATCAATAAATAGGTCAACTGCATATAAAGAATATGTTACTGTTCAGTTATTCATTTAGCACCTCTTAGTTCAACCATTTATATTTTGTTCCATTATTTCATTATACCTCAAAACTAGATCTCAGATTGAAAATGTAGGTAACCACAGCTCTCATGTTGAGAGACAATAGGGGCTAATTTTCAAAGCACTTAGACTTACAAAGTTCCGTAGTAACCTATTAAAGTTTATAAATCCAAGGGCTTTGAAAATACGCCTGAATGCGTTCTTAATGATTTCTGAGTCGCCCCTGCTATTGTCTAGATAGGTAGAAAGAATATTTCAACAAGCAAGTAGTCGAGTCTCAGGAGAAGAAGGCTAAATAGGAAGAGCAGGATGGTTTTAAACTAGAAGGCATGTTTGTGGATAATTAATAGAGTTGTCATCATTTCAGAAAGAGACCTGGGAGTAATAAAAAAATTAGATGGAAATGTTAAGATAAAATACGATGCCATTTACCAGATGGACGGTAAACATCACTCGGCACAGGCTAGAAGCAGAGAATGGAAATCATCCAAAGCAAACCTCAGACAGATCACAGCACTTCAAATCCTGCTTGTGTGTTAGCACAATGACTGCATTTCAAAATTGGGAAGAACATTCCAGAACACAAACCCTTTTAAATCCACCGTGTAGAATGCGGAAACCAGATATTTAAATATCTTGTTCATTATTCAGCAGTAAGGGAAATGGAATATGAAGAAACTCAGGTTCCAGTGCTCTTTGTTACTTTATTGGATCATTAGACTTTCAAAGAGTTTAAGAAGATCATTAGCAATACTTAGGGTTTAGGCGAGGGTATGAAACCAAACTAGCATCAATCTTTGTCAGAAGAAACTGACAAAAGCTTCTGTGAAAAAAACATGAACCCTTTGTCGTATTATTGTTTTGTTTTTTAAGGTATTTTCACAATGTACAGTCTCAGTTATCCAACCTTTGTTAATCTGACAGACCCCCACCCCAGTGATGTCATTGCGTTGCTGTTAACAAGTGCGCAAGTTCTCTTCCTATTTTCCGGCTTTACACACTGCAAGGAAGCCATGTTTGATCTGTTGCTGGTTAGTGTTTACAAGAATATTTTAAATACAGATACCCTATGCCTGTTCTTTATGCATACAGTATGTTTTCTGTGCATTTTTTAAGTGGTTACCATTGTTTTCCATATTATCTGACTTTTCACTTATCCAACAATGGCTCAGTCTTGTTTATATCGGTAACTAATGACTAAAGTAAAGGTTATATGAACACCTGGATTTCCATACATTAATGATTTAGGACCCGCTCACTGGGGCCATTCCTCAATTTTCTGTATATTGCCACTGAACTGCCCTAGAACTATATGGGTAGTGCCACGGTGATCCAAGGGTAGAGCTGTGGCCAAGCCAAAAGTTATCTGGGTGCCACCGATATTCAGTGCCAGGTCCCACACAACCGGCTAAATTAGAACAACAAAACAGCTGTCCTAAATTACCCTTAGGCCTGCAGCTACCAGCACTGAAAATTGGCAGGACCCAGATACCTTCAGCTGGTCCCACTATGCCTGGATATTCATTGCCAATATCCAAATATCAGCCAGCGCGGAATATTCAGGTGTAAATTTAACACAATGGCCAGCATTTAAATTTAACACTGACCATGATGTTGAAATATTGGGAGGTTCATTTTCTTAAATATACCAGGATTTCTCTTCACAGACTTCAAGAAAAAGGCTTAGACATCACTCTGTATTGTAGTTATTTTGTTTATTAGGATTTATTTACCACCCTTTTATTTATTAGGATTTATTTACCACCTTTTTGAAGGAATTCATTCAAGTGGAGTACAGCAAGAATAAGTTAAATATTATAATATATAGATAATGACAGGAGTAAAAATATTCAAATAACAATACAAAGTATGGCACAGTATGCTACGCTCCAATTTCAACACAATGCAAAATAAAACATTTTAATAGACAACGTAGGGTGTAAGCAAAGATGGAACATATAGTTAGATAAGATAGAGCAACAGGAGTTAGGTATGTATGTGAGACCATAATAGGTTTTTTTGTTTGGTGCCCTATCTGCACCAAGGGGGTCTTTTATAAAGGCACACTAGTGTTTTTAGAACGTGCTAAACACTAGAGATGCCCACAGGAATATATGATCAGTGTATTCACAAGGCATATATAACTCTTTAATAATGAAGGGAGTGCATCAATCAACAACCAAATTATACTCAGCTTCACATCAGATAAATACTTAATCAAAATATTATGGTCTAATTAGGCGATTTTCTTTCAGTAGTGTGCTTCCATATTGGCTAGACTGAGCCAAGCATAATTCAAGGGGCACCACCGCAATCCTCATTAATCCAAGTATAATTTTTTTGCAAAGTCTTTTATCTTTCTTTTTATCTTTTTTTCTTTTATATATAATCTCACTATTTATAGATTATGTAGAGATTACATCATTATGATTAATCTTCAATAGAGTACTTAGCTTTCTCAACTTTAGTAGGGTTCATACTGGAGACTCGGTTCCACCGACATAGGTCTATGTTTCGCTGTACGCTGTGTCAAAGTAATCTCCTGTTTTCTCATCACGGCATTCTAAAGGTATGGGGGATGGAGAGTAGGCGTGCCCAGTGCTAATTGGTTAACAGAGCTGCATAACCATGAACTAAGCGATTAATGCATGGTGTGGTCCTTTTACCAAGCTGCGGGAAAAAGGGCCCTGCGCTAGCGACAGGGGCTGTTTTTCCTGCTTGCCTGGGCCCTTTTTACCACAGAGGGTAAAAAAGCCCTCCATCACACATGGTCATGCGGAAAGAGAACTCTTACTGCATGGCCATTCAGCAGGGAGTCCTTATTGCCACCCATTGAGATGGTGATAAGGGCTTCTGCGCTAACTGGGCAACACACAGTGATGCCCGATTACCGCTGGGTTATCGCCGTGCCAGCCATTTCCAGGGGTTTTCTTTTTCCTCCGGAAATGGAACGCGCTTGGGGCGGGACTATCACCAGTGGCTGCATCGGACATGCGGTAGTCCCATTAGAGCGAGCAGTAAGCCTGCATTGGGTTTACTGCCGCTCTGTAAAAGGGCCCCGGTGAGTGCAGGAGCTCTTACTGCCTAGTAAATAGATGTTGGTAAGGGCTCTTGTACTAATGGTCAAACGCTAATTGGGAAATTAGCGCATGGCCATTAATTGAAGAAATGGAAAATGCAGCCATTTTACAGCGATGCTAAAAGTGGCCTTAGCACGTGGGAAAGCCCAGTGCTACTGATACCACAGGCCACTTTTTAGCGCAGCTTAGTAAAAAGGCCCCTAAGTTTTTGCAAGTGTGAATTTTTTTTTCTTTTGCTTTCAGAGGAAACGCTTTGTGCTTTTAGTCCAGCCTCTTGCTATATAGAGAGAGATCATCTGGATTTATTTCATGCCTTTTTGAATTCCATCACTGTTTTGGTCCCATCACCTCCACTAGCAGAGTATTCAAAGCAACCACCACCCTTTCTGTGAAAAAATACTTCCTGATGTTGCTTTGAAATTTTCCTCCTTTCAGCTTCATTTCATGTCATCTAGTTCCATAGATTCCCTATCTTAAAAACAGATTTCTTTGTTCATTAATACCTTTTAAGTATGTAAACATTTGTATCATATTTCCTATATTAAGGGGCATATTAGTTAATGTCACTTGGAGGGGCATTTTCAATATTACATCTAAGTCGGACTTCGGACGTTATGCACTCACCGTCCCAAATCCAAATTTTTGAAACAGCAAAACATCTTTTTTGTTTTTCCCCCCCGAAAATAGCCACATGCAAGATGTTTTCGTGCTCTGTGCATTTATCTTTTTGGGTCATTTTTGGAAAAAAAAAGTTCAAGTGAAAAAGGTAGAAAATCAAGCCATTGGGATGTAGGAGGAGCCAGCATTCTTACTAGACTGGCCACAAAGACATCCCAGGAGAGCAATGGGGCACCCTAGGGGGCACTGCAAAGGACTTCACAGAAAAGCTCCCAGGTATACAACTCACCGTTACCCCCTTATTCTGTATGCTGAGCCCTCCAAAACTCTCCAAAAACCTACTATACCCAATTGTACACCACTGCAATAGCCCTTATGGGTGAAGGGGTCACCTATATTTGGGTACAGTAGGTTTTGGGGGAGTGTGGGAGGGCTCACACTTTCCACCACAAGTGTAACAGGTAGAATGGGAATTAGGCCTGGGTTCTCTTCTCTATATTACACTCCACTGACCACTGACCAATACACTTCTCCAGGGACCTGCTTGCTGCTCTAATAGACCTGGGAAATAACATCTGAAGCTGTCATACAAGCTAGTAAGTAATATTTTTAATCAAAATTTTGGGGGGGTGGGCAGGAGTCAGTGACCACTGGGGAAGTAAGGGAGGTCATCTGGTCATTTAGGACACCTTTTTGTGCCTTATTTGTTTTAAAAACAGGTCTACACCAAAATGTCCAAGTGTTGGACATTTTGGTCTAGACCTGTTTTTAGAACAAATAAGACACAAAAAGTGTTAGGAAAACCCTAAGCTCAGTGGCATAGGAAGGGGGGCAGGGGGGGCGGTCCGCCCCGGTGCACGCCGCTGGGGGGTGTCGGCTCTGCGCTGGTGCACTGCCCTCTCTTCCCCAGAACAGGTTACTTCCTGTTCCGGGACAGAGAGAGCAGTGAACCAGCGTGAAGCCGACACACCCCAGCAACGTGCAGTCGGGGCGGATCGGCCCTCCCGCCGTCCCTCGCCGCAGGTATGTGCTCCGGGGGGGGAGGTATGCGCTCTTGGGGGGGGGGTGCGCCATGCTGCACCCCGGGGGAGGTGCGCAGCAGCGACCTGCCCCGGGTGTCAGCTCCCCTCGCTACGGCTCTGCCTAAGCCCACCCATGAAACACCCTTGTCATGGAGGAGTAGCCTAGTGGTTAGTGCAGCAGACTTTGATCCTGGGGAAGTGGGTTCAATTCCCACTGCAGCTCCTTGTGATGGCGGGCAAATCACTTAACTCTCCATTATCCCAGGTACAAAATAAGTACCTGTATATATGTAAACTGCTTTGAATGTAGTTGCAAAATACCATAGAAAGGCAGCATATCAAGTCCCATTTCCCTTTCCCTTTGTGATTTGGACACACTGCAGATGAATTGCATAGATAAATGTCTACAAAATAGGTTTTGAAAATACCAATTTAGACGTTTTGAGAAGAAATTCGTCCAAATGCTGCTTTATGACACTATTTGAACATTTTTCTCTTTCAAAAATAGTCAAAAATATAAATCAAAAAGGGGAAATGTAGCAGTTCAGTTTTATTTCTTCATGGAATTATTTAAAAATAAATGTGCTAGTGCTGGCATTTTTAGCTTTTGCAAGCAATTAAATCCTTAGCAGTGCAAGAATGTTTACCAACATAATGATTGAATCACACAATTCAATGTCAACAGGTATTTTAGGGCTCATTTTACAAAGCTGCGCTACCAATTAGCAGCATGCAGAATGCTAAAGCCCATTGTATTCCCATGAGCTTCTTCACATTCAGTGCACCGGTAGCACGGCTTTGTAAAAGAAGCCCTAAATATTTTAAATTAGCAGAAACTCACAAAACATTTGAGGTGGTCCCTCCATTCAGCCCCCCATTTCCAACCTGATGCAGATAATTGCTCTTCTCCTTCCACAATCACCCCCCCCCCCCAACAAAAAAAAACCCCACATATTTCTCTCTCTCTCTCTCTCTCTCCATCCTATAAGCACAGGCAACAAATCTTTTCCTTTCTTTCCCTTCTTCCTCCCCAAGATATTCTCTGTCTGTCTGTCTCTCTCTCTCTCTCTCTCTTCCCCTCAAGAGATTATCTGTTTCTATTCCATTCCACCTCCCACCCAGGCACACTGTCTTATCCCACCCCCATTCTCTTTCTCCCCCCCCCCCCCCCCAAATTCTCTCCCTCTCTTTCTCCCTCTCCCAATCCATTCCTCCCCACTCTCTCCATCTCTCTTACCCTTTTCTCCCCATTGCCCAGCATGCAATCTCTATCCTCCCTCAATATCTCCTCCCTAGCTCCCATCTCACATGCTCCTGCAGTCTGGCAGCACTGCACACCTGCCCCTATGGCAGAGGGGGACAGAGTTCTTGAGGTATATCCACCACATGACTGTCTTTTTCCTGTGAGGTGTCTATGTATGCTGATACACATAGGGCAGGATTAATTGTTTGGGGGAGCCAAGACAAACAAGTGCATCATCATATAAATACATTTTAAAATGTACACAAACAGGGCCCTGCACATAAAATTGGCAAAGGAACAAACAGCAGGTAATACGCTTAACTGACTGACTATTCCTGCCGACTGGAGGCAGTGCACATAAGGTCAGGAGAATATACAGACCTCAGTGTGCAGTGGTGGCTCTGATCCTTCCCCCTCTCCCACTCTTCTTTCTGCCAGAAGCTGACTTTTCCTGGGCGAAATCCTACCTAGGGAGCTATTGAGTTAGCATATCTCCTAAGCATTTAGGCCCAGGCACGTGCCTAGTTTGCCTATGCCTTAATCATGCCCTGGACGCATACACGCATGCACGCCCCACACTCCACTGACACTATTTCTAGCCCCCAAGCACTTTCTATATATAGATATCTCTCTGCTTTTCAAAATCTGTGCCTGTAGCAGCCTGAATAACCACAAGCAAACTGTTAATAAATATACATTGAAGCTTTTGAGACAGACTTGGCTCCAAGTCAAGGAATGCAGTATCTTTGTTAAACTAAGAATTCACCTCATTATTCCTCTTAAGACACAGTTGCTCCAATGAGTAGTTTCCTACAGTAAAAGGCAGAAAAAGTGCACAGATTATGCTAAGCAAATGACATCAGTACAAATTAAGGGCCTGTTTACCAGAGGCGTAGCCAGACCTTGAGGTGGGAGGGGGCCAGAGCCCAAAGAAAGGGGGCACATTTTGGTCCACCTCCCCGCCACCACCCCCCACCACCGCATTACCACCCCCACCCACCGCCATTTTTATCACCCCTGCCATTTTTAACCCCGCTCACCATTTTTGACCCCTCCCGCCGCCACCATCTTTGACCCCCCCCCCCGGCGCCAACCCTTTTGACCCCCTCTTCCTGCTGCCACCAACCCTCCCCCGCCGCCGCTGTCAGGTACCTTTGCTGGCGGGAGTCCCCAACCCCCGCCAGCCGAAGTCCTCTTCTCCGGCGCAGCCGCATTGCTGATCTGCAAGGGCAGGCTTCTGTTTCTGTGAGTCTGATGTCCTGCAGCTTTGTGAAAGGACCCTCTAGTTTACCTATTCATGAGCTGAATTTTGCTGCTGAAAGGATCATTTCTAGTCCAGCCTCCAGCCCCCCTCAAACACTACCCCTTATAACAGGAATAGACCGTCAGATTCTATGCATCGTGCCTAATGTTCTGCGCCAAAATCCAACAGCATTTTGCTATACAGGGACTCCTGAGGCAGGCCTGAACGGCCGAAACACGACTCATGTCGAGTCTAGTTTTTTAAGAATAAACTCTTGCTGTGAACTTTTTCTGAGCCCAGTAGAAGTTTGTTTGGCATCATCTTTCTTGTCACCTTCGCTGTGTTCTTTTCCTGCGCTAAAATCCATGCATATTCTATAACAATGCACGTAACTCAATTGGCTTAACAAGCCAATCAGCATTTTTAAGAGCACTTAACAAGCAATAATGAGCACTAATTGGCAATAATTAGAATTTATGCGCATAACTTGCTAAGTATATTCTGACATGTACAGCATCTAAATTCTAATATGTGGAGCCAAAATGGGGCATGGATATGGGTGGGGAAATGGGCATTTCATGGGTGTTCTAAAACGTACATGCACTGTTATAGAATATGCCCCTCTGCGCCTAAATCTACGAGCCAGTATTTATACCACGTTTCCCTTGGTGTAAGTGGATGTACGTAGTTCTAGGAGCAAGGATATTAACTAAGCGTATTCTATATACCACGCCTAAATGTAGGTGCCACTTATAGAATACGCTAAGGTACAAGTTTATTCCACGCAGATTTTTCAGGCACCATATACAGAATCTAGCCCAAAATGTGGCTGTATACTGATTTATATAGTCCAATTTTCTCTGATGTTGGCTGCAGAAAATTCGAGCAGAAGCAATATGTAATCAGCACCCAACTACACAAAAGTTGCTGACGATCACATCCAATGTTATTAAGTAACACTGAATTTTATGGTTCTAGGTCAGTTCCCACCAGACAGTTCCCACTAACCAATTCCCATCTGGAAAATTGCCACCTGGGTTAATTACCAGCTAACCAATTCCCACCACTCCAGGGAGGACAATTCCCACCCTAAACAATTATGAGGCAACATGGTCTGGCATCTATTTGCTTCCCTTTCCGTCTCCAGATATGCAGAAATTACCTTTAGCAACCAAAATCCAAATTAATAAAAGCATAAACTATAATATAAAACAAAAAAACTTACACAAAACATTACTGGCACAGCTGTAATGGACTTGAAAGGGGGAAAAAACCCAGACACAACTCAACACACTAAAAAATGTTTTTTAAAACTACAATGATCAGTGAAACCCTACATTGGAGCTTCAAATAAAATAAAAAAAATCACACCCACTCCCACCCAGTTCCACTCCCAGACACTAACTTTTTCCACAGACCTTAGAGACTGTCAGTGACTCAAACCTTCACCTTTAACCAGCGACGCCACGCCATGCCATGTAAAGCCCCTTCTTATGCAAAAAAAGGATACAAGACCGCTAGTTGAAAACAAGACATCACACAGAATGCTGGTAAGAAAAACGGTGAAACCTGGGAGGGTAGGAAATACCCAGGAGGGGATTCCACCAGGGTAGGACTTGGTCAGAGGGGAATTGTCCTAGGAGGCAATTGTCCTGGGGGGAATTGGTGACTGAGAATTGTCCAGGGGGAGCTGTTCCAGTGGCTACTTGCTGGATACCATTTTTATACAATAGGAAAAAAAATGAATGCTCTAAAAAAAAAAATCGCACAAGTCAGATGACACAGTAAAAATAAGTTACGCTATCATTTCCAGACTGGCTGCTGAAACAACCTTATCAAATATCACACTCATCGTAAAAATAAACTCTATTTTTCCTCTGTGGGCATTGCAGGTTCTCATGTACAGAAAGTGATGGCATTGATTTCAGAACATGATTACATCCCTCTGTCCAAACCTTCCTCCTGCCATTCTGTCTCATTCAGAAGTGCTGGAATACGCTCTTCTTAGAAGGACACCCAGCATGCCAGAATTAAATGTTCCTGTAAGCATAAATTAGAGATGTTGACTCAAGATTATAATATTGTGCAACAAAAGGCTCTCTTGCACACAATGCAGGAAGGTTTGTTTACAGTATCTCCGGTTGCCACGTATTGACTTATTTGCTCAGTTTATTCCAGTCAAATTTTTCTCACACTGAACTGATCGCAAGGCTAGTTATGATCCACCAAGACAACATTTGTAATAATAGCTACAGCGTATCATGCAGATATCTAGGGTCCAATATGACAGAAATTACTTTATTAAGAGGCCGTTAAACACAGAATGCAAATACATTGGTTTTCTGAATTCTGATATACCTGTAGCTGACCTGCTGCTAGCAGGATAGCAAATTACTAAGGTTTCTCTGATCAGCATTGCCACAAGAAATAAATGTGTAGCACCCTCCTACTTTATGCTCTGTGCAGTCAATCTGTGCTTTCAAGGCTATCAAGAAGATACAGCTAGGACTTAAGGCTCCACCTTCCTCCTGAGTTTTATTTGCATTCCCTCAGGCTGCCCCCCATGATTTTTACTTGGGAATCTCCTCCTTGCTGAAAGCCACCCCAGCTGACATCATAGGGGCTTTCCCCCAGCCGATTGGCTGTCTGCTTGTTTCTCTGCTCCAACAGCTGACATAATAGGAGCTTTCTCCAACTGATTGGCTGTCTTCTTGTTTCTCTGCCCCCTCCAGCTGTCATCATAGGAGCTTTCCCCAGCCAATTGGCTGTCTACTTGTTTCTCCGCCCTCCCCTCCAGCTGACATCATAGGGGTTTTCCCCCGGGCGATTGGCTATGTGCCCCTAAGATGTCAGCTAGGAGGGGGTGGAGAAACAAGCAGACAGCCAATCAGCTGGGGGAAGCCCCTATGATGTCAGTTGGGGATCTTTCAGCTAGGAGGAGACTCCCAAGCGAAATCATCTGGGGCAGCCGGAGGGAAGGAAAGTAAGCTGTAGGAGGAAGGGGCAGTCACCCTGAGAGCAATTTGCTGAAAGCACACCCCCCCCCCCCCCCCCCCCCCACCCAACCCCCACTCGTTTTTTTGCCCCTCTAAGCTGTTCTCTGCTCTCGAACAAGTTTTGCTATTGAAAAATGCAAGCAGAGTGCTTCTCCCAGCAGTGATCCTCACACAATGACATCTCCAGACCTCATGGAAAATTTTGCACTTTAGAGGTAGGCACTCCTTTCTGTGCATCGCTCAGAATGTTCATTTCAATACTAATCAGCTTGTTGTAATACATTTGCATAAGATTATCGTTGCCTGCCACCGCTATCGGTAAGATGGATTTCCTCTCCTGGTTCTCATCTCTCCCACCATACCTTCAGATTACACTCTCATGGATCTTCCTCCACCCCCATCCCGCTCTCTGTTGGAGTTCCTCAGGGATCTGTCCTTGGTTTTCACTTTACACCTCTTCCCTGGGCTCGCTGATCTTATCTCATGGTTTCCAATATCATCTCTATGCTGACGACACCCAGCTTTATTTCTCCACACCAGACATCACTGCGGAAACCCAGGCCAAAGTATCGACCTGCTTATCCGACATTGCTGCCTGGATGTCCAACCGCCACCTGAAACTGAACATGGCCAAGACAGAGCTTATTGTCTTTCCACCCAAACCCACTTCTCCTCTCCCTCCACTCTCTATCTCAGTCGATGGCACCCTCATCCTCCCCGTCTCATCTGCACGCAACCTCAGAGTCATCTTCGACTCTTACCTCTCCTTCTCTGCGCATATCCAGAGACCTGTTGCTTCTTTCTCTATAACATCAGCAAAATTCACCCTTACCTCTCTGAGCACACCACCCAAACTCTCGTCCACTCCCTCATTACCTCTCGCCTTAACTATTGCAACTTACTCCTCGCTGGCCTCCCACTTAGCCATCTATCCCCCTTTAATCCGTTCAGAACTCTGCCGCACACCTTATCTTCCGCATGGACCGATATGCTCATATCACCCCTCTCCTCAAGTCACTTCACTGGCTTCCGATCAGGTACCGCATACAGTTCAAGCTTCTCCTACTAACCTACAAATGCACTCAATCTGCAGCCCCTCATTACCTTTCTACCCTTATCTCCCCTTACGCTCCTACCCGAAACCTCCGCTCACAGGGCAAATCCCTCCTCTCTGTACCCTTCTCCACCACCGCCAACTCCAGGCTCCGCCCTTTCTGCCTCGCCTCTCCCTATGCTTGGAATAAACTTCCTGAGCCCATACGCCAAGCCCCCTCCCTGCCCATCTTCAAATCCTTGCTCAAAGCCCACCTCTTCAATGTCGCCTTCGGCACCTAACCATTTTACCTCTAGTCAGGAAATTTAGACTGCCCCAATTTGATTGATCGCACATTTTGTCCATTAGATTGTAAGCTCATTTGAGCAGGGGCTGTTCTTCTTTGTTAAACTGTACAGCGCTGCGTAACCCTAGTAGCGCTTTAGAAGTGTTAAGTAGTAGTAGTAGAACCCATTTGTGCATTACTCGCTAAATAACATGCACGCTAAACTGGATAGAAACAGTCAAAATCATACGCTCCTAGCATGGTAAGCTTTGTGCATCAGCCCCTAAGAACCAACTGGAGTGGAATTTGGCCAATGAAAAGCTAGAGAACACATCAACTTTTTGAAGGAGAAAACCTCGCCACTTTCCCCTGCCCATGGTCCACTTCTTCCCCCCTTATGCTCTGCCCATGCTCCACCTTCAACAAATGACTGTGGTGAGTACAGCAGTGAAGGCTTCAGTGCCTGCAGGTCACATTAAAAGGGGGGAGAATACAAAACATTGCCCCCTTCAGCTCCCATTGACCCACAGTCCTCTCCTCATGCCCCTACACATATGCTCCTTCATACTGTATTAAATCCAAAAATGTGTTATACATCTATATAACCCCCCCCCCCCACCCCCAACAATGAATGTAGAGTAGAGCTAGGACATTTCTCCATTAAACTTACCATACAAAATAACTGTCTAATTCTAGTAGCATCTCAGTAACACCAACATAACCCTCTCAGTACCAGGCATTTTGTGAAGTAATACAAAACTCTACAAAAAATTCACTCGGTACCTAGAGTAAATCTGCCATTCTAGTGCTAATCTCTAAAGCTCACATGACAGGGACCCTTCCTAAGAAAGGCAGCAATCGTAAATATGTAGTGGGCCCTAAAACAATCAGTACACCTACTGGAAAAACTGACCAAGCCAGACTGCTACAGATCTTTACATAAAACTCCATACTAATAGAATACCCAGCCTTGGTCACACACTCAAAACACAGATTCCAGCTGATATTCAGCACTATTTAACCAGCCAAGAATGGCTCCTGGCCGATTAAATAGTTCTTCGTCAGCTAAGCACTAATATTCAGTATGAATTTGCTGGTTATCTCCACTGAATATTAGTGCTTAGCTGCTAGTTGCTAACCAGCTATGTTGCATGACTTAGAGGGGCATAATCGAACGGGGACGACCATCTCTAAGGGCACTCATCTCTAAGGACATCCCGGTGAAGGGGTGGGGAAACCCATATTATCGAAACAAGATGGGCATCCATCTTTCGTTTCGATAATACGGTCGGGGACACACAAATCTCAACATTTAGGTCGACCTTAGAGATGGTCAACCTAAATGTTGAGATGGTCGACTTTAGAGATGGTCGTCCCCAGTTTTCGGCCATAATAGATACCGAGGATGCCCATCTCAAAAACGACCAAATCCAAGCCCTTTGGTCATGGGAGGAGTCAGAATTCGTAGTCCACTGGTCCCCCTGACATGCCAGGACACCAACCGGGCACCCTAGGGGGCACTGCAGTGGACTTCACAAATTGCTCCCAGGTGCATAGCTCCCTTACCTTGTGTGCTGAGCCCCCCAACCCCCCCCCCCCCCAAAACCCACTTCCCACAACTGTACACCACTACCATAGCCCTAAGGGGTGAAGGGGGTACCTATATGTGGCTACAGTGGGTTTCGAGTGGGTTTTGGAGGGCTCACATTTACCACCGCAAGTGTAACAGGTATGGGGGGATGGGCCTGGGTCCGCCTGGCTGAAGTGCACTGCACCCACTAAAACTGCTCCAGGGACCTGCATACTGCTGTCATGGAGCTGGGTATGACATTTGAGGCTGGCATAGAAGCTGGGTGGGAGGGGGTTGGTGACCACTGGGGGAGTAGGGGGAGGTCATCCCCGATTCCCTCCGGTGGTCATCTGGTCAGTTCGAGCACCTTTTCACAACTTGGTCGCAAGAAAAAAATGGACCAAGTAAAGTCGGCTAAGTGCTTGTCAGGGATGCCCTTCTTTTTTCCATTATCGGCCAAGGACGCCCATCTCCTAATCATGCCCCAGTCCCGCCTTTGCTACGGTGCCGACATGCCCCTGTGAACTTTGGTCGTCCCCGCGACGGGAAGCAGTGGAGGATGCCCAAAATTGGCTTTCGATTATGCCAATTTGGGTGACCCTGAGAGAAGGACGCCCATCTCCCGATTTGTGTCGGAAGATCTGCGCCCTTCTCTTTCGAAAATAAGCCTGTTAGGGTAGTGTAGGCGTGTGTATCGGAAAAGCACTGGGCCAGTTTTTACCAAATCTACAAAAAATGGCTTTTTTTTAATGGGACGGGAAAAAAGCCTACAGTAAAAATGAAAACAGCATGCACCCAAAACCAGCCTGAGCCCTTAACGCCACCCATTGTTCTAGCAGTAAAGGCTCACGTGCTACACATGCGATGACTGGTCGGCGCACGCCAAGTGCCGATTACCGCTGGAACTGGTGCACATAGGAGGAAATAAATAAATAATTCATCCATCCATGTGTTATGGGCGCGCACAAAATCTGAAATTACCACCAGGAGGGCGCACTGGCCTGGCGCACTGGCCTGGCGGTAGTCTCATTTGGACGCCCCTTTAACCACTATTATTTTTATTTCAAATTATTTGACAAGATTATTCTCATCTGGAAATACAGCCAATATGTTCATTTTAACATTTAACCAAAGTTAAATACAAACATATAAAATCCATTAAAGAAGAGGAAAGGAAGAAAAAAATGAGTAAATAACTTTTAGCTAATATAAACTTTTCAATATAAATTGTTATGCTTTCTCAGACCACATGATAATAGGAGGGGGGTTGAATAGAGAAGATTATTTAAACATAAACATATAACAAGGAAATTAAGCTGCACTACCTCCTCTTTAACTTTAAATTTAAAGCTGTTATTACAATTGTTTCATATCCCCTTTAACCACTATTAACTTAACTGGCTAGCACTGAATATTCGCTTAGGGCCCTGTTTACTAAACCACGCTGTTAGTGCGCTAGCATTTTTAGCATGCGCTAACACTAGAGAGATACCCATATATTCCTATGGGTGTCTCTAGCGCTACCACACCTTAGTAAACTGGGCCCTTAGCTGGTTAAATTGCCATGGCCAAAACTGAAACTGGATATTCAATGCCAGTCACCAGCTGAATATCAGGGGGATTATCTTCAAGTAAAATGAAGGGCTACAAATGTCATTATAGATAGATAGATAGATAGATAGATAGATAGATAGATAGATAGATAGATAGATAGATAGATAGATAGATAGATAGAAAGTAGAAATCTATAGAGAAAATTTTAACTGAAACCCCAAGAAGCTAGGTTTATATGCAATGCAACACCAAAAAATAGTGGAATTACCCTCAGTACTGTGCAAAATATAAAGTTAGCAGACATACAATGTAAAAACTGATATTCCAATCTCAAAATTGAAAATAAAATCACTTTTTCTACCTTTGGTGTCTAGTCATTTTATTTGATTTATTTAAAATATTTATTACTGGCACAATCCAAAAGTACTTGACAGTGAACAAGTCAACATACATAATAAAATATAATCCAAAAATAAAAATACATAATATCATAATGTAAAAATCTTACATATATAAAATATACTCATTAGACAATAAATATAATGCTCTATCTCAAAGAAATCCCTGCTCAAAATCATACTAATGTTATATTATTCTACTCATTCCATTTGTTCTTTAAGCTAACCTCCAAAGGCCTCTGTTTTCAAACCTCGTTTATACTCCGCACAGTTTTGCAGTGGTCTCAATGAAGTTTTAGCTGTAAACATTGAAGATCGATATTTCAGTTTAATGGTTTTAAAAGATGGTGTTTCCAGTAAATTCAAGTTAGATGACCTAAGTGTCCTGACAGGTTGAGAAATTTGCAATGCTATAGCACCTTAAACATCAATAAGATTTTGAATATAATTCTTTGTTCTAATGGAGGCCAATGAAGTTCCTTCAGTACAGGTGTGATGTGACAATACTATGAAAAACCTAAGACAATTCGTGCTGCAGCATTTTGAGCTATTTGTAAAGCTTTCAACAGATTTTTATTCAGTCCCACCAATACACCAATAAACCATTACAGTAGTCAAAGCACGGCTTTACCACACTTTGAACAAACAATCTACAATTGGAAGGGCTAAGATCTCGTAATTTTCTGATCATCTTTAAAATAAATACTTGCCTAACCATTTTAGTAACTTGTAGTTTCATAGATAAAGAAGAGTCAAAAATTATTCTAAATTCTGGGTTGTACTAATAATAGGAACTGTTAAGTCCTTTGTCATAAAATCTCCAGGTACATCATCACAAGGATGTCTAGTCAATAAAAGAACTTGTGTTTTTGCAATATTGAGTTTTAAGCAATTTCCATGTAGCCATTGATTCACTGCATTCAAGCAAAGTCTTTGAAACGTATCCTGTATAGATTTATCCATTTCTGCGTACAATCTAAATTTCAGACCTAGACAATTCAACGATTTTTCATACTATGTTGCTCCCAGACTCTTGTTTCTTCTTTCCTTGCTTTCAGAGGCCAAAACCTCCTGCCTCAGGTCAGTATAATGCTGTTACGGTATCCTCTCCTGACCTAAGGAAGGAAGTATTGGTCTCTGAAACTTTATTAACACCATATTACTTTATCCTAAATTAAAAATACAATTATTTTCTTTACCTTTGTTGTATGGCCATTTACTTTTTCTCATTGTGTTGCTCCCAGTCTCTAGATTCTGCTTTCCTTCGTTTTCGCTTAACTCTTCTGCCAGGGTTTCCTGGCCATTTGTCATTTTTCTCTCCTTTTTCTTTGCTTTCTTCAATATTTTTCTGCCTCTCTCTCTCTGTCCAGATTTAATTCATTCTTACTATCCATTCTTTAATTTCCTTCATCTACCTATGGCTTTTCATCTTTTTCTCACCCTTGTTCTCCCCATGCCCCTTCCTCTTATTCTCCAGTCTTTCACTACTCTCCTTTTCCATCCAGCAGCTCTCTTCTTTCTCTCCCCATCCTTCCAGTGTCTCCCCTCTCTCTCCCCATCCTTCCAGTAGTCTCCCCTCTTTCTTTCTGCATCCTTCCATCCAGTGTCACCTCTTTCTCCCTACCCTTCCATCCAGCGTCTTCCCTCTTTCTCTCCCCATCCTTCCACCCATCTACCCTCTCTCCTGATCCTTCCATCTAATGTCTCTCTCTCCCTCCTTCTAACCAGTGTCTATCTCTCTACCCTTTTCTGTTCAGTGTCCCTTCTCTCTCCACATCCTTCCAGTCTCGCCCCTTTCTCTCTGCATCCTTTCATCCATCTCCCCTCTTTCTCTCCCCATCCTTCCATCCAGTGTCTCTCTTCCTATCCATCCGTTTTCCCTCTTTCTCTGCCATCCTTCCATCCGTTTTCCCTCTTTCTCTGCCATCCTTCCATCTGTATTCCCTCTTTCTCTCCCCATCCTTCCATTTTCCCTCTTTCTCTGCCATCCTTCTGTCTGTTTTCCCTCTTTCTCTCCCGATCCTTCCGTTTTCCCTCTGTCTCTCCCATCCTCCTGTTTTCTCTCTTTCTCTCCCCATCCTTCTGTTTTCCCTCTTTCTCTGCCATCCTCCCATCTGTTTTCCCTCTTTCTCTCCCCATCCTTCCGTTTTCCCTCTTTCTCTGCCATCCTCCCATCTGTTTTCCCTCTTTCTCTCCCCATCCTTCCATTTTCCCTCTTTCTCTGCCATCCTCCCATCTGTTTTCTCTCTTTCTCTCCCCATCCTTCTGTTTTCCCTTTCTCCCCAGTCCCCATCCTGCCATCCGTTTTCCCTCTTTCTCTCCCCATCCTTCTGTTTTTCCTCTTTCTCCCCAGTCCCCATCCTGCCATCCGTTTTCCCTCTTTCTCTCCCCATCCTTCTGTTTTCCCTCTTTCTCCCCAGTCCCCATCCTGCCATCCATTTTCCCTCTTTCTCTCCCCATCCTTCCGTTTTCCCTCTTTCTCCCCAGTCCCCATCCTGCCATCCGTTTTCCCTCTTTCTCCCCAGTCCCCATCCTGCCATCCGATTCAGGCCCGCCAGCCACAGCTACAAACAGAAGAAGCGCTCAGCTGATTGAGCTGAGCGCCGCCACCAACACTAAAGACGAGAAAAAAATGTTTAAAAAAAAAAGCGCGGCACCGCAAACAGCCTCGAAGCATTGGCTGCTGGCTTTGCAGGCTCCTCCCGTCTCTTACGTCACTGCCCCTGCTTCGCTCCAGGGGCAGTGACATAAGACTACTACTACTACTATTTAACATTTCTAGAGCGCTACAAAGTGTACGCAGCGCTGTACAAACACAGAAGACAGTCCCTGCTCAAAGAGCTTACAATCTAATAGACAAAAGTAAAGCATTTAAATTTAAAATATTTAAGCAGTCAAGCACAAGAGAACAGTCACAGAAGGACAGAAGATGTTGAAGGGTGGTCAGTGTGATTAGGTGTAACTCTGGTTGGAGTAGTGGGAGAAGGTGATAGAAGAATAGAAATGGGTGAGGTAAAGTAATGAGTGGGTTGATAGGGAGGTTATATAAGACATGTCACTCTAGGGGTGGGTGGGTAGAGGGGTAGGGTGGGTGGAAGCAGGAGAAGGTATTCTCTGCAGCCTATCTGTGAGATGGAAAATGCTCTCTGAAGCTGCTGCTATAAGTTGTTAGTTTTCTCTCCCTGAAAGAGATCCAAGCCACACCCACGAAGTTCAAACTGTCAGTGGGGAGGGTGAGGGGAGGAAATGGCAGTGCTTGATGAAAAAGAGAGCTCAGTTTGATAGGAGATATACTATAGGATGTCATTCTGAGGCCAGGCTAAGTCTAAAGCAGGAGAAGGTATTCTCTGCAGCCTATCTGTGAGATGGAAAATGCTCTCTGAAGCTGCTGCTATAAGTTGTTAGTTTTCTCTCCCTGAAAGAGATCCAAGCCACACCCACGAAGTTCAAACTGTCAGTGGGGAGGGTGAGGGGAGGAAATGGCAGTGCTTGATGAAAAAGAGAGCTCAGTTTGATAGGAGATATACTATAGGATGTCATTCTGAGGCCAGGCTAAGTCTAAAGCAGGAGAAGGTATTCTCTGCAGCCTATCTGTGAGATGGAAAATGCTCTCTGAAGCTGCTGCTATAAGTTGTTAGTTTTCTCTCCCTGAAAGAGATCCAAGCCACACCCACGAAGTTCAAACTGTCAGTGGGGAGGGTGAGGGGAGGAAATGGCAGTGCTTGATGAAAAAGAGAGCTCAGTTTGATAGGAGATATACTATAGGATGTCATTCTGAGGCCAGGCTAAGTCTAAAGCAGGAGAAGGTATTCTCTGCAGCCTATCTGTGAGATGGAAAATGCTCTCTGAAGCTGCTGCTATAAGTTGTTAGTTTTCTCTCCCTGAAAGAGATCCAAGCCACACCCACGAAGTTCAAACTGGCAGTGGGGAGGGTGAGGGGAGGAAATGGCAGTGCTTGATGAAAAGAGAGCTCAGTTTGATAGGAGATATACTATAGGATGTCATTCTGAGGCCAGGCTAAGTCTAAAGCAGGAGAAGGTATTCTCTGCAGCCTATCTGTGAGATGGAAAATGCTCTCTGAAGCTGCTGCTATAAGTTGTTAGTTTTCTCTCCCTGAAAGAGATCCAAGCCACACCCACGAAGTTCAAACTGTCAGTGGGGAGGGTGAGGGGAGGAAATGGCAGTGCTTGATGAAAAAGAGAGCTCAGTTTGATAGGAGATATACTATAGGATGTCATTCTGAGGCCAGGCTAAGTCTAAAGCAGGAGAAGGTATTCTCTGCAGCTTATCTGTGAGATGGAAAATGCTCTCTGAAGCTGCTGCTACTATAAGTTGTTAGTTTTCTCTCCCTGAAAGAGATCCAAGCCACACCCACGAAGTTCAAACTGTCAGTGGGGAGGGTGAGGGGAGGAATGGGATGGGAGGAGCCTGCAGAGCCAGCAGCCAATGCTTCGAGGCTGCCTACGGTGCCGCGCTTTTTTTTTTTTTTTACATTTTTTTCTCGTTGTTAACGTTGGCGGCGGCGCTCAGCTCAATCAGCTGAGCGCTTCTTCTTTTTGTAGCGCCGGCCCTGCTGCTCAACAGGAAAAGCAGCAGTGGCCGGCAATGGGAGCAATGGGAGTGGGCGGACCAGAGCTGAAATTGGGTGGGCCTGGGCCCACCCAGGCCCACCCGTAGCTACGCCCCTGTGACCCAGCATCCTCTCTGTATTCCCTTTTCCATGTTCGGCATCCCGTCTCTTCCTCTATATTCCCTTCCACATATCCAACATCCACTCTTTCTCCCTGTGTTCCCCCTTCCCCCCATGCTCAGTATCTCCACCATCTCCCTATTTTCCCTATGTTCAGCATCTCATCATCTTCCTATTCTCTCCCATGTCCAGCATCTCCAACATCTCCCTCCCCCCTTACCTAGCATCTCCCCTCATCTTTGGCATCTCCTCTATGGCCTCCCTTTTCTCCCCCATGTCTACTATTTCCTGCCTCCCTATTCCTGCCCCCACATGGCCCCAGTTCTCCTCCAACCTCTCCCCAGCCATGCCCAGTCCAAGATCTTAGCAGCATCAAACTCACTTCCCCACCTTTCAGCCAACCCTACAGCTGCGCCATCCTGGCCTCCTTACCCCTGCCCAAAACCTGCAGCAGCACCAGCAGTAATAACAGTACAGAAATGTGGGTCCTCTTGAGCCTGTGAGCATGCTGAAGACAAAGCCTCTGCTGCATCACACCCTCAAAAAAACAGGAAGTCTGCATCCCAGGGGGCATCACACATCTGAAGCTCATCTTCAGCATGCTCACAGGCTCAATGAAGCCCCACATTTATCTTCTATTATTACCACTGGTGCTGACATAGGTCCTGGCAGGGGTAAGAAAGCCAGGACAGCGCAGTGTAGGGTCAGCTGACAGTTCCAGGATCGTTGTCTCTCCCTTCCTCCCTCCCTCCCTTCCAGTTCCAGCACCCCTCTCCTTCTGAATTTTAGAAGTCATCTTCACTTACCAAGTTGGGGTTACGGCGGCCATCAGCAGTGGTAAAAGGAGTGCAGGCTCGGCCCTTCTCTCTCTCTCAGCTCTGGTCCCGCCCTTGCGGAAACAGGAAATGAGGGAGGGACCAGAGCTGAGAGAACGAGAAGGGCTGAACCTGCACGCCTTTTACCGCTGCTGACGGCCGCCGTAACCCCGACTTGGTAAGTGAAGATGACTTCTAAAATTCAGAAGGAGAGGGGTGCTGGAACTGGAAGGGAGGGAGGGACGATGACCCTGGAACTGGGAGGGAGGGGGGATCCTGAAACTCGGATAGAGGGAGGGGGACCCTGAAACTCGGAGGGAGGGAGGGAGGGAGAACCTGAAACTCGGTCCCCTGGAACTCGGATGGAGGCGGAGGGAGGGGGGACGACCCTGGAACTCAGAGGGAGGGAGGGAATAACCCTGGAACTCAGAGAGAGGGAGGGTGGGGATAACCCTGGAGCTCAGAGGGAAGGAAGGGGAGGACGACCCTAGAACTCAGAGGGAGGGAGGGGGGGATGACCCTGGAACTCGGAGGGAGGGAGGGGGGACCCTGGAACTGGGAGGAAGGGAGAGAGGGGGGCCCATGGCACACACTCTCATTCTCACACACACACACTCTCTCTCTCACAGACACACTCGCACCCAGTCTCACTCTGTCTCTGTCACACACACACACACTCGCACATTCACACTCTCTCTCTCTCTCTCTCTCTCTCACAGTCACTCTCACACACACTCTCTCAAACATACACACTCCGAGGAAAACCTTGCTAGCGCCCGTTTCATTTGTGTCAGAAACGGGCCTTTTTTACTAGTAGATGTAGAACTGAGTGTCCATCGACTGAATCAGTTTGGCTAGTGGCTTGAGGTAGATATTGAACAGAATAGGTGATAGTATCGATCCTTACCCCACAGGTCAGCTCCCATGGTTTTGATGAGGTGACGCTGAACAGTATGGACTGTTGCCTGTCTGATAGATAGGATCTGACCCAGGCAAGTACTGTTCCTTTAAGACCTGTTTCTGCCAGTCGTACTAGCATAATATCATGATCCACAGTATTAAAAGCTTCTGAGAAATCCAGATTGACATGGATCTAGCCAGTTTCTCTCTTCTAGCCAATCACTGAATTGATCATAGACTGTTGTTCTATAAGTTTTCCCAACAATGGAATATTAGATACTGGTTGGTAACTTTCAAGTTTGTCCTGGTCAAGGTTGTTCTGTTGGTAGTTGCCCATTAGAAAGAGAGGAATTCACAATTTTTATGGTGCCTTCTATGAGGCCCCTGCTTGCCTGCTGCACTACCTTTGATGGGCAGAGGTTGAGTAAGCAAGTAGTTGATTGAAGATCTCTTAGGATTTTGTCAAGGACCTCCTCTGTTATTGGGTTAAGAGTCTGTGTCAGGAGCGGGTGAGTTTGTGCACTCCTGGTTAGCTGGTTGAAGACCGGCTGGGACTGCCTGTTAATCCTGGCAGAGACTTTTAATTTTGTTGGCAAAGCATGCAGCAAAATCACTGCAGTTCAGTTTTCATTGGGTAGGCTGGTTCTGCTGTGGTGGTTGCAGTACGCTGAACAGGTGTTTGGTTGAATTGGAAGCCTGTTCAATGCATTGAAAGAAATTGTTTTTTGGCTGCTGTTAAGGCTTTGTGGTACTTTGTCATGTGATTCCTACAGTTTAGTCTGTCTTCATCTAGGCAAGATTTATGCCATCTCCTTTCCAGTTTCCGTCCTTTGTGCTTAAGGGTCCAAAGTTCTACAGACAACCAAAGAGAGCATTTGTGAGTGAGGCATAAGACCTTTTTTAGTGGTGCTATTTTCTCTAAGGTCTTAGCTACGGGTAGTGGACTCTGGTCCTGGGGAACTGAGGAACTGAGTTTGATTCCCACTTCAGGCACAGCTCCTTGTGACTCTGGGCAAGTCACTTAACCCTCCATTGCCCCAGGTACAAATAAGTACCTGTATATGTAAGCCGCATTGAGCCTGCCATGAGTGGGAAAGCGCGGAGTACAAATGTAACTAAAATAAAAATAAATAAATAAATAAATATCAACCTGTTCTGACACTGTGGCTGTCTTTTCATCCACACATGAATAGTCCAAGGCCTCTAGGAAATTCTCAAGTTAGCTTTTTCTTGTCTCTGATCTCCTTCCAAACTCTGGGAGGTGCCATTTGTTTCAGGTGGTCACTTAGGGAAAACTTGATTAGAAATGGTCTGTACATGATAGGGGTGTTATTTCAATACTGCTATCCCAGTATTCTGGGGTGTCAGCTCCTTTGTAGAATACCAAGTCTAGTATGTGACCCTTTTTATGGGTTGGCGAATTGATCACCTGTGTGAATCCTAGTGCTGTCATCGTGTCCAGGAAGACAGCTGTGGGGGTTTCGATGTGTAGACTGAAATCTCCCATGATCACCATCCTAGGGTAATTCAGGGTCACTTGTGTAATCAGATCAAGGAGTTCTTGTACATGTATTGTTACAATGTGTTGGGTATACCATGAGCAGCCAGATTGCTTTCTCCCCTTCTAGCTGGATTAAAAGAGATTCTGATTCATTAAACTGAGGAATGGCGATTCTGCGCAGTTTGATTGTATCCCAAATCAGGACTGCTACCCCTCCACCTCGTCCTCCTGGTCTTGGTTGATGTTGGATGTTGAAACCTGTTGGGAATAGTTCAGCCACTGGAAAATCCCTGCTTTCATCTAGCCAGGTTTCACTTATTCCTAAAATGTCAAAATGCTGTTCATGGATGACATCATGGATCTCCACCCATTTCCCATCTGAAAATGGCATGTTTTGTGCTAGTTCTTTAAAATGACAATTGCTGTGCACAAGGGTTCTGAACCCAGTCCTGATCCAGCCAGTCAGGTTTTCAGATTATCCATACTGAATATTCAAGCAGCTCTTTACTATTTAAATTCAAGAACACGGTTTGCAGTGAACACCAGGTCCATACTATAAACCATGTTTATAGCCAATAAAACAATCCCAGCTAAAATCCGGGGTTCTTTTACCACCCGAGGACATCAGGCCTCAAATCCCCAACTCAATGCTCCCAGACGACATCTTAAAGGGGCCATCAGTGCTTCTCCCCCAATCAAAACCCTATCCCTTCAATCAGAAGGCTTACCCTCTCAGATCACCATCTCTACCCCCTTATCAAGACCCCTACCTCCTGATCAGAAGGCCCACTCTCCCAATCAAGACCCTCACCCCTATCAAGATCCCTATCCCCGATCACCATCTCTACCTGTCCCCAATCACGACACTACTACTACTACTCAACATTTCTAAAGCTCCACCCCTAGACAGTCCCCCCCCCCCCCCAACACACACACACACCACCACCACCACCAAAGGACTCCCAACCCCTGTAAGTCTAATAGCACATTCCTGGTGGTCTAGTGGGTCCCCAGTCAAACGCAATCCCCAGAGGCTCCTGCCCTTGACGGTGTCATCAACCAATATAGTAAAAGCCCACGTTTTGCCACAGCTTTATAACTTCCTTCCATTAATATGCAGTCTTAGGTATCCAGACCAGTGAGTTATATATACACAATATGTGACTGAAAATCTAATTAAAATGTCTCATCTTTTGCTACAGTTAGACTCGCTGTTAAACAAACACTACACTCTTTCTCAACACTTCTGTGTACTTAGTATTTGTTGCAACACATGTGACGCTGATTCTCACAGAACCTCCTGTCCTCCTCTAGGTAAGCCTAAGTGTTCCACACAGTATCCAAATCCTTTCTGTGCTTCCTGTACACGGCCAGCATACTGTTATCCGAATGAATCTCACCCAAAAGATTTATTTTCTCACATATTCTACAAAAGCAATGCTCCCTGAGCACTTGCACATTTGTGGGTCTGAGGTTTTATTCCTTCCAGATCCCTTTATGGATCCTCCGTCTCAGGAAATGTACTTCTCTGTAAAGCTTCCACATTTTCACAAACTCCCTGGCACAGTTTTGTTTCTCTCTATATTTTTCTCTCTCCAAACACCAGCCTCGCGTAGATGTTTCCAAACTTGGCAATACAACTTAATTGTCGACGAACAAAATCTGTTTTACACTGTTTTCTTTCACAGACTTCTTTATATTTTGCAAACGTAACTCAGGTGCTTGCATACCTTTTTCACACACTTTGGTTTTCATCTTCTGCATGCAGATATTCTCATTCTGCTTCTCTCTTTGAAGCCCAGACACATTGCTCTGCTCATAATCAAAAAATAAATAAATGATAATAATAATATTGCTCCCTTTCTTTCTTTCTTTCTTTCTTTCTTTCTTTCTTTCTTTGCTAATAATATCGCTCCTTTCTGAACAGGTTTGTGCTGCTGCTTTTCTTCAGATCTCTATGGCTGAAGCAAAGTGATACTTAATTTGAGTGTCAGATCCAGCTTCCATTAGGGAACCATTTCACTCTGTGGCCATCCTGCTGCTGCAGCCTTATTTTAACAACAATAATTGAAACAAACTACAGGAACATAAGAAAAGGAAGTTGCATCAGAGGAAAGGCTCAAGGCCAGCACAAACAGCGGGTGACACTGCTCACTGCCAGTGAAGAACTAAAGGATTTAAAAGATACCAGGAGTTGGGTGAGTGAAGTTAACAGACCCTCGATTGCCTGGGGGGGAGAGAAGAGAGAGAAATGCCAGGTGGTGGGGGGGGGGGGGGGGGGGGGTCTTGTGCCTATCCACTTTGGGCTCAGGTCTTGTGCCCATCCACTTTGGGCTCAGGTCTGCCCAAAACTGGGTATCTGCCTACACCCCTGCTTGGAGGATTCCTTACCTGGAACCTCCCTGATCAGGCTTTGCACTGAACTCTTATCCCACCTGGGCCATGCCCTCCTTGTAGTGTGGTTTTTAAAGTGACCTCTGCAACTGTGAGGGAGTGCTGTTTAGGGGGAACGGTAACTTCTTATAGACTCCGTCACACAGACGTATAGAATGATAACCAGTGTTTCTTTAAAGGGAAAAAGATACAGCTACTTCCTGCATGTACAGTACAAGCAAACTCTTTTTTTTTCTTGTTTTTGCTATTAGCCCCTTCCCTTGTTATATTTGCATGCTTGGAGAGAATATGTAAACAGGAAGTAAGATTAAGCTAAATTATGCTGCAAGTAATACAATAGAACTTACTGTAGCAGAGAATCATCCTGGGGAGGAAGGAGGAGACCAGAGGATTGGTCTGGTTGGGTGAAGGAGGAAAAGATAAGGAAAGTGATCACTCAGATTATATACAAAAAATTGAAAGAGAGAAAAGAAGAGAGAGGAGGAATGAGAGAAGTGGGAGATGAAAAAAGGCAGAGAAAATGGGACAAGAGATAAAGGATGTGTAGGAGGGGAAAGAGGGTGAGGATAGGAAAAGGAAGAAGAAAATAGGAAAGAAATTGAAAAAGAAAGAAGGGGGTAAAGATAGGGAGGGTCCAGGGGAAGGGGTGAGTAAGGGGAAAATGTGAGATGGCTGAGTATTTGGGAGGTTAGTGTGTGTAAGAGAAAGGCAGGAGGTAAAACTGGGAGGCGGAAGGATGAAGGCTGCAGAATGGACCAAATAGGATAGCAAGGGATGAAGCATCTGGGAAAAAGAAAGAAAGTGGAGGGGTTGTCAGCTGTTCCCTGGATGCTGAGCAGGAGTCCTCCAACTGCACTGCTATCAGTGGGAGTTGATACTTCAATACTGGGTTTTCAAACCCTATGGGCAGACAGCTTCCTGGAGTCCAGCAGAGAGTGCCTGTCCCTTACTACTGGCAAGCTCTGCAGTGAAACAGCACCCCCCACCCCCACTGGCTGGACTATAGGTGCAGGACTCCCACTTAACTTAGAGGGAACAGTGGCTGTCAGTCAAGAGCAAAGTCCCTTTGGAAGGCACAAGTACAGGGTGAAGAAAGAAAGCAATGGGAAGTTTTAAAAATAAATAAATAGGAGTTGAAAATGGAAATCATCCCAACCATCTCCTCTCCATTCTCTCCTTTACTATATTCCTCCTTACCCCATTTCCCCCAACCTATACTATCATATCTTGTCTACCTTCCTTTATCCTAATCATACATTATCAAGCTTCAACTTTATCATGTTTCACTACTGTTTAATTTCTCTCACAATTAGACTTTGTATTTCAAATTACTATGTAAGCCACATTGAACCTGCATTGTGTGGGAAAGTGCAGGGTACACATGTAATAAATAAATAAATGGAGTAAAGAATAAAAGACAACAAAAATAAAATAAGATATCAAAGCACTTTGTTTTATCATTTATTTATTTATTTTTGTGCATTTTTACCCCACATTTTCATGAAATGTTTACATATTAAATAATGTAAAGTTTATGCTAATTCCTGCCATTGTGCCGCAGAATTTATCTCTGAACTGTCTCGGGAAACAGGGGACTCTGGCAGTAACCAAAGTGAAAGCTGGTGATTGCGAACAGTGAAGAAGAAATTGTTGCCAAGGCCATTGCCACTATTGTTCCATTATCTTCTGCCTGTACCCCTTTTGCTAAAGTTGGTCATCTTTTACAGTTCACCATATTGAGATCAGAACCTTCCACCCGGAGTCTGATCTCAATATGGCAGATATGTAGCATTTTACTACAAAACTTTTCACAGGTTATATCAAATATAAATACCAGAAATGTAAACATTAACTCAATAAATTATTACTGGTAATACATTGTAATAGAATATTCAATACTTTTATTCAAAACCATATTAAAACATTTTCTCATCACATAATATTTCACACTCAAATGAAGGAAGCAGTCTTCCACGTTAAAAATAGTCACTGAGACCTAAATAGAGGCTATAGCTGATTATACTACTGTCCAAAAGACGATGTATCTCCAATTCAGAAGGCTCATGCCGCTTGTAATTCCAAGTTCAATAATATTGAATGAACTTAAACCAAAGTCTTGTCATTTGCTCAAAATCATTCAAAGATAAACGTTCGTGGATAAACCTGGCCAGTTGGGTTTTCAGGATATCCACAATGAATGTGCATGAGAGAAACTGGCATATCAAGAAGGCAGTGCATTCAAATCTCTCTCATGCATATTCATTGTGGATATCCTGAAAACCCAACTGGCTAGATTTATCCACGAGGACTGCGTTGAAAGCCACTGCTTTATATGCAAAGTTCGGTAATGACCCCGACATTTAAATAGGAAACTTTAATCTTCATATGGGATTTTATTTATGTGTTTGGTTTATATGCAGAGACATATTTATTTATTTATTTATTTAGTTAGTTAGTTAGTTAGTTAGTTAGTTAGTTAGTTAGTTAGTTAGTTAGTTATTAGTATTGGGCCAGATTCTATATATGGCGCTTAAAAAATCCACACGGAAAACATTACCACCTACGTTTTTTTTATAACTGGTGCTTCGATTATGCCAATTATGCAAACCTCAGGGGCAGCCCTATGGTTCTGAATGTTCATTGAGACTGAAGGTTCACTTATGATGCATAAAACCTTTGCAATTATCCCTTACTACAACTGAAGCAAGACCAAGTCAACTGGAGATCACTCTTGCCGTGGTCATTTTTTGAAAAACAATGGGGAGGAATGTTAATGTAACAAAAAGAACACAAGGTTGTATTCTTTTCAAAATTCCATGTTTATTCCAGCTCAAGTCTGGTGAATTGTACTGTTCTGCAGACTGTCTTCTCTGGTACTTCAGTTGTGTGCCTTCAAGGATTCATTGAAAATCCCTACATTAGAGTGACCTCTAGGGGTATCTTTATATATCTGCGGTTTTCCAATTATTTACCTAGGAAAGTATATGTAACATATACATCAGCGGTTTCCAACATGCAGCCCAGGTAGAACAGTTGTGCAGCCTCATAACAGATATTTCAAAAATTAAAGTTGCTCACCAGAAGGATACAGCTCCCTCACTGTACATTACAGGAATACACAGTGATTTGCACGTGTAAATTTAAATATTGTCCAATAGTGCTCCTTGTTGCTTGTTAAGTGCTGTTAACCACGCTGATTGGCTTGTTAAGCCAATTAAGTTACGTGGGTTGTTATAGAATACCCTTGGATTTTGGCACAGAATGCTAGGCACGCTATATAGAATCCAGGAGTTAGGGGCTAGCTGTAATTACAATGCACTAATTGCACTGGGCTGCATTTACAGCATGGCGTGCTAACTTAGTGCCCAGTAATTCCTGTATTAAAGAAGTAATTTGGACATTTATATATTGGGGGTATTATGGAGACATAGAAATAAGGAAGAGAGATTGATACAATTTTAAGCTAAGTAAAATTTAAATTAAAATAATGTTTGGATTGATAATAATAAAAGTTGGGATCTAATGGGATCAAATGAGGAATATCTGCCCACCATAAAAGTGCCTGGCTCACATTAGCCTGAATGGTGGTGACAGAGATGTCTGATGGATCCTATATAATAATGCCTATATGAATAGTATAAAGAAGAGTTTGTTATATAGTATGTGAGCTGGGTATTACATGTTGTATTATATAGAGGAGCCTCTCACTGAAAATAAGAGCGATACTGTGTAATTGGACGTAGAAGTATATGAGCATCTCTAGCATTTAGCGCACTCCAATCTTAGTGCACGCTAAAAACGCTACCACGGCTTAGTAAAAGAGGCCCTGAGGGGGGGTCTTTTACAAAGGCGCAGTAGCGTTCTTAGTGCATGCTAAACGCTAGAGATGATCCATAGGAATATATGGGCATCTCTAGTGTTTAGCGCACACTTATTTTTAGCGCGTGCTAAAAATTCTAGTGTGCCTTTGTAAAAGGTCCACTTAGTTTGGCGCTTAAGTGTGTTGCCACACCCATGCCCTGACCACATGCACCGCTCTTTCCATTTAGGCACCAAAGCACATAAGTGCTCATGTACAGACCAGAGCCAAAGTGCAGTTAGGTGCCTAACTTGCGGTGCACTATATTATTATTATTATTAGCATTTGTATAGCACTACCAGACACACGCAGCGCTGAACACCTGACACAGAAAGGCAGTCCCTGCTCAATAGAGCTTACAATCTAAAATATACAGACAAGACAATTAAGGGCGAGGGAAGTACTGGGGGAGAAAGGAACAAGGGGAGGGCAATTGAGTAGTGGCTAGGAGCCAAAAGCAGTGGTGAAAAGGTGGGTTTTCAGCATAGATTTGAAAACAGGTAGAGATGGAGCTAGACGTACAGGCTCAGGAAGTCTATTCCAGGCATAAGGTGCCGCGAGGGAAAAGGAACAAAGTCTGGAGTTAGCAGTGGAGGAGAAGGGGGACAACAAGAGAGATTTGTCCAGTGAGCGTAGTTCACGGGGAGGAATGTAGGGAGAGATGAGAGTGGAGAGGTAATGAAGAAGTATATAATGAAAAAGTATATGGAGAGGTATATAGGGGGTTAATACGTGTAGCAACGTTTTCTCTGTGTTAACTGCATGGGAGTCCTCTCCAAAATGGTGGGAAAGCCCTGAACAGTTAAAGCAGAGGTTTTGCATTTACCAACCATTCATTTTGGCAATTACCACACGGTAAAATGCAAAACTTTATTACAATGTGTTAAATAGGGACCTTAGCACATGAAGTTTCATTCTATGCAAATGAAGCTGGAAGAAAATTTACTCATTTGAATTTGCTACAGACTTGTTCATGAAAACTTAGCTACACCTCTCTGAAGTATAGTTGAAATTTTTGCAGCATATTCCCCTGGATTCTATATGGCAGCCAAAACTGCACATGCAGATTTGGGTGTGCACCCAATCTGTACATGCCATTTAATTGAATAACAAGCCAATAGCTAGGAATAATTGAGCACTAACAACCAATTAGGATCTGTGAATGCATCTTGCTAAGTGCAGATGTGTGCGTAAATCTTTTAGCATGCAACTGAAAGGGGGTGTGGCCATGGGAGGGGCATAGGTGGGTCAGGAGCGTTCAGTAAAGATGTGCACAGTATTATAAAGTTTGGGGGGGGATCTGCACCTAATTTGCATGTGAGAATTTTACACCAGGTTTCACTTGCTCTAAATCCTCATGCCCAAAGTTGGATATGGATCCCAGCGCTACGCACTATTCTATAAATGGCTCCCAACTTGGAGTGCTATTTATAGAATAGTGCTCAGCGTGCATATTTTTTCAGCACACAAATTTGGATGACATTTACTGAATGTAGTCCTTTATGTGCACAGCATACATGCATTCACAGCTAAGGAACTACTGAATAATTTTGCATCTCAGAAGCTAATTAGCTTGAATTGTACCCTGACATTCTTTCTGCCAATTTTTGGAACATCTCCGCAAAATCAGTTAAATAAAAAAAGAAATGGACACACATTAGAACTTATTAATGCAGGCAAATTTATTCAATGCATAGGTTAATGTGCATTAAATCAATTTTGCATTCACCAAATATGCAAGGCATGCTAATGTTAATGGACATTCCTAAAAGGTTTCCTTGGATAAAAAAATAAGATGATACCTTTTTTATTGGACATAACTTAATACATTTCTTGATTAGCTTTCGAAGGTTGCCCTTCTTCCTCAGATCAGAAATAAGCAAATGTGTTAGTTGATAGTATATGTAAGTGAAGCTTCAAAGCATTTCAATGACAGTCTAGCAAGATGTACCCATGCATACCTCCTACCCACCCCCACCTTGCTAGACTGTCATTGAAATGCTTTGAAGCTTCACTTATATATACTATCAACTAACACATTTGCTTATTTCCAATCTGACGAAGAAGGGCAACCTTCAAAAGATAATCAAGAAATGTATTAAGTTATGTCCAATAAAAAAGGTATCATCTTTATTTTCTTTTCCATGTTTTATTTTGTTTGATTTCTATTGATAACCTTTAAGAGTGGACTAACACGGCTACCACGCCTCTCTACTTGGATAAAAAGGAATCTATAGTAAATAACATGCATGAACTAATGCAGAAGTTCATTGTAGTAAATCTAGCTCTTACAGAGTAATTCTATAAAACTACCTTTGGCTTTTGCTAGATAACGGACTGAGCACTCAGCAACTCGGTTTTGTAGTTTTTAGACATAAATCGAATAAATTAATCATGTGAGGCACAACTGTTACCAATAATAGTGCTGTTTACCCTTTTGGATTTTTATTTTCATCCTTTGTTTTTTTTCTATAGGCATTGGACCTATACATCTTGCCCATTTTATAATCAAATCCTGGTATGAGCTTTAATAGCTCACATTAATAGATTACTTGTTGAGCAGACACTCTCCTGAATACACCTTTTAAACAAATCACCATAAGTATGTTTTATAATTATTCAGATACAGCTTTTATTATTAATATATTTCTTTAAAACTTATGGTTTTGCATATATATTTTTTAACAATAATAAAAATTTAGTTTTTACTATTTGCTGTGCCAAATATTTACATAAAAACACTAAGTATTAACTCCACTACAGTTCTATCAATTTATCTGTGTTTTTCATTTATATGTGTTTTTGATAAAAAAAAACAATTGTTGATCGAGCTTCATAGTTATGATAAACAAATGAATATGGACATTACATCTATATGAATTTTGATGTCTAATGAGTCTCATTAATATATATTCTTTTCATGTTGATACATGATTTTCCAAATATTTTCAAAGCATTTTAATTTGTTCTAATATATTCACAAATGAATGTACACACATAGTTGTCCAGGATATATATATATATATGTTTTTTGTTTAACAATATTATTTTAGCATCTTAAGAATCTATATGTGTTTTGACAAAAACAATCCTTGATTAAGCTTTAAATTATGATTAAAATATGAACGTAGATATTACATTTATATGTATTTTTATCGAGTCTATTAAATATATATTTTTTATATGTTGATACATGATTTCCTAAATGTTTTATAATCATTATAATTTGTCTTTATGTATTCAAAAATTAATGTTTCTGTATGACTCTCTAGGATATATATGTACCCGCTTTTATTTTTCATTTAACAATATTATTTTAGTATCTTGGGAATAATATGATTTTTTATATAAATATATTTTTTACTTCTTAAGACTAATTTAAAGCTACATCGATGTATGCACACAGCCTGCAGTGATGCTATTCTTCCATTATATTATATTTTAAACATGTTTTGCATTTTGCCATCATTATTATTTCTTATTATTTTCATTATCTTCTTTAATTATTGACTATATTTATTTATCGGTTGTTATATGTTTTGCTGTTAGACCCCTGAGGCAGGCGTTGTTGAATGCCGAAACACGGCCCGTGTCGGGACATATCTCAATAAAAGACTCCTGTTGTCTCAGTCTTGAAGGCCCAGTGTTGCTTTTTTTGTTTGTATACTTTCCATGTATGCTATATACCCTGTCTGGTTAGTTTGTTCATACACTAATGTTGCCATTAATGCGCAGCCATTACAAAGAATTAACACATAAGCCCTTCCGCCACCTATTTTGTAGGCAGTAAGGGCTCATGTGCTAATCAGTAAGTGCAGGCAACGTGGATCCACTAACTGATTAGCACAGAAACACCCACTCTCCACCCCAAATAGGCCCTCTCCCTGAAAAATAAAAAAATATTTTTAGCACATGGTTTGAGTGTACATTCGGAACTTACCACGGAATGCCTCAGAGCGTCCTACCTTAAACCCTTTTAAGCTGTGGTAAGCACATGTTTCTGCTTACTACAGACAATAAGATCCAGATGCCAAGACTACACTGGGATAGTGAGGTTCTAAAAGAGATCTTTAGATCAGATAGTTATAACAGCTACTTATTGTGCTTAAAAAGAAGAAAGAATATATATTTCAGCGCTTTTAAAGGACTAGGGGTGGAGTGACTCAATGCAAATTGCTGCATTTGGCCATGTGGAGGACCAGGGTTTGGTTCCCAGTCCAGGCCCATGTACAGGTGCCATTTACAGTCGGTGGCGTAGCTACGTGGGGCCACGGGGGCCTTGGCTCCCCCAAATTTCCTGTGGGCCCCTGGTTTTGCTAGCGGGGGTCCCCAACCCCCAACACCTCAAGTGTTATCCAGGGCCGGTCTCCGGCGCCACCTCGTTGCCTGCCCTGCTCTGTCTCCCCCTCATGTCCTGCACTCTCCTTTTAGTGAAATTGAGCAGCTATTTACTGCAGCAGTGTGTGGGGAGTGACAGGGCAGTGGGGGGGGGGGGGAAGCGGCAGGGCAGCGGGGGGGCGGCAGGGCAGCAGGGGGGGCGGCGAGGCTACGGGGGGGGCGGGGTGCCAGACCAAAATGTGCCCCTCCTCCCACCACAAGGTCTGGCTATGCCCCTGCTTACAGTTTGATTTATTTCATTATATGCATCACCTTTAACCATCATCACTGCATCAAAGCAGTTTACAATAGTCGAATAACAATAAACAACATTCATTAAAGAAGCACATTAAAAAAAATTAAACTGCCTGATATTCAAAAGTGATTTAAATAGATAGGAGAGGCTCCTGCCCATTTAAATTGCTTGTGTCCACCCAGCCACCGATATTCACCAGCACTTAACAGGACAGTGCTGCTGAATATCATCACTCATGGGCCATGTCCCGAGTGAGCAAATCAGGGGCATTAAAGGAGGCAGCCTGGAGTTATGCAGTTACTCGCAATATTCAGTGTCTGTACCCGCATAGCTAACTGAGCATGTGGGACCACATAAAAGGCGGTCCTCACTTTGCCCGGATAGATATGCTTAGATATGCAAGTGCAGGCCCTGAATATCAATCAGCAACCGTATAATTTCCAGTACCAGCTGACACATGCTTCCAATGTCCTCCCTTCCATCCTCCCCACCCCCAGCAAGGTCCAATTGCCCTTCCCACCCCTCCCTGACATGTAAACAATCCCTCCCAAATCCCCCCCCAGCAAATGAATGCCCTCCCCCTGACAAGTCATAGTAACATAGTAGATGATGGCAGATAAAGACTTGTATGGTCCATCCAGTCTGCACAACAATATAAACTATATATGTATACATGATCTTGATTTGTCCTTGCCATTTTCAGGTCACAGACCTTAGAAGTCTGTCCGACACTGGCCTTGTTCTCCAGCTATTGAAGCTGTCATAGAAGCTCCACTCCAGCACTTCCAGCTCTGTCCAGCCATTATCAGGACACAGACCATAGACGTCTGCCTGGCACTGACTTTATTTCCCAATTACTGGAGTTGCCATCTAAGTACCAACCTATGCATGCCCTCTGGCTCACTTACGTTGTAGATGATGATGATGATGTATGCACAGAGGAACAAAAGCCTAGCAGACTTGCAATCACACAAGAAACAGCAAAGGTGACTCAAAAGAGGAGGATTAGACAATGCTCTTGAATATAGAGTTTATTGATCAATCGACAGACTCGACACGGCCGTGTTTCGGCAAAAGGGCCTGCCTCAGCAGTCTAAATACAGAGAATAAAAAATTGAACAATATCACAAAAATAGAAAATAAACAATACAAGTAATAAATATATAACTAATAGATTGATAAAACTACAACACAATAAAAAAATATAATAATCAGTTATTAAAATGTTAAGACATAGCAATCATGACACTGAATAAAATGGAAAAAAAATGATATGCATAAAAACTGTAACTCAAAGATGGTCAAACAATGAGGTAAAAAATAATAGAACAATTAAACATCAGACAGTGGTCAAAAATTAAATAATAGTACAAAAATGCTTATAACAAATTACACGTACTGATACCAGTATATCAAAACTTGTGTAATCATATTGGAAATGTATATAAAAGACTTACATGACAATATCCATAAAAAACTTGTTTAACAATATACAAATGTAAATGTATATGGACAAATTGTAAATTGCTGCAATTGTTGCCTAAAATCTCAACTTGGGATAATTAAGTTGAAATCCTAGACTGAGAATGCAAAAATGGATATACTGAACCAGATTTGAACAAGTGGTATGACAAAAGGAAACGGATATAAAATGATGAGATGAACTGACAAACTAAAATGTTTATATGAACCAGTATAAGGGAAAAGAATGAAGAATGTCTACTGAAAAATATAAGGGAAATGATGTGGAAGATTTGCGGCTTAAACACCGTAGTGTACATAGAGAACATGTGTTGATTTACGGGAAGGTATAGTGCTGAAAGATACAAAAGAACGTGAAGTGTGGAACTGAAAAGTGATAGTGGAGATAATAAATATTTCAAATTGCTAACAAGTGATGAGAAACAGTAAAAAATAGAAAACCACCTGGAACAGAGTATTTATCCTGCTATACTAGAGCTGTACTAACTAAATGATCAGAAAATACAAATACGCCATAAAACAAACAAAAAGACAACACTACAAAACAATAATAGGACCAAATTACAAAGACACACATAAACTCTTCAGCCTTGTGAACAAATTGCTAGATACCACACCAGTTACAAATAACGGTGAAAATATACCAGACGTCGACAACCTTGCGAAGTACTTCAAGGAGAAAATCATACTATTACGACACAAAATACCCGCCAGTCCCATAGAATACGCCACTCTTCTAGACTGTCTGGACCCAGAAGAAGGAGCACACCCAGCAGACAGAACCTGGACCGAGTTCGAACCACTACCAGAAGACCTCATCTCTAAAGCTCTCAAAAAATATGCCAAATCCAACTGCAAACTAGACGCATGCCCAAACAGCCTCATGAAATCAGCCCCTCAACAATTCACAACTGACCTAACGAATCATGTAAATTACATGCTACAAAATGGACTCTTCCCAAAAGAAAAAGGAAAAATCTTACTCACCCCAATTCCAAAAGATACAAAGAAAAACCTGAGCGAAATTACCAACTACAGACCAGTAGCATCCATACCACTAATAACCAAGATAACCGAAGGGATGGTAACCAAACAACTCACAAACTATCTAAACAAACACTCAATACTACATGATGCCCAATCCGGATTCCGGTCGAACCATAGCACAGAAACAGTACTAGTCACCCTTATGAACAAATTTAAGCAAATAATAGCAACCGGGAACAATATACTCCTCCTACAATTTGACATGTCAAGCGCCTTTGACATGGTCGACCATGAAATCCTACTACACATACTTGAATACTTCGGCATTGGAGGAAATGTCCTAAGCTGGTTCAAGGGGTTCCTAACCCTGCGCTCGTATCAAGTTACATCACACTCAACCACGTCCAAGGCATGGATACCGGAATGTGGAGTTCCACAAGGATCACCCCTCTCACCAACTATTTTCAACCTAATGATGATCCCCCTAGCAAAACTCCTATCAAACCATAACCTCAATCCACATATATACGCTGATGATGTGACAATATATATCCCCTTCAAACATGACATCAAAGAAATCTCCAACGAAATCAATCAAAGCCTACACATCATGAACACATGGGCAGACACATTCCGTCTGAAATTAAATGCAGAAAAAACTCAATGCCTGGTACTCACCTCCCAACACAACACCAACGAATTCAACGCGATAAACACACCAAACCTAAACCTTCCAATCTCAGAAACGCTAAAAATCCTTGGAGTCACTATCGACCGCCACATAACACTGGAAACCCACGCAAACAACACAACTAAGAAGATGTTCTACTGCATGTGGAAACTGAAAAGGATAAGACCACTCTTCCCAAGATTCGTCTTTCGTAACCTAGTGCAATCCCTCGTCCTCAGCCATCTGGATTACTGCAACTCATTATACGCAGGCGGCAAAGAGCAAACACTAAGGAAACTCCAAACAGCCCAGAACACAGCAGCCAGACTCATCTTCGGAAAACCAAAATATGAAAGGGCAACACCACTACGAGAGAAACTACACTGGCTTCCACTGAAGGAACGCATCACCTTCAAGGTATGCACACTAGTCCACAAGATCATCTACGGCGAAGCCCCAGCCTACATGTCCGAGTTGATTGACCTACCACCCAGAAATGCTAGGAGATCTTCCCGAACATACCTCAACCTCCATTTCCCTACTTTCAAGGGCGTGAAATACAAGACGCTACACGCGTCAACCTTTTCTCACACGAGCACGCAGCTTTGGAACTCACTGCCATGCAACTTAAGAGCGATCCACGAACAAGCATCCTTCCGCAGATTACTGAAGACCCACTTGTTTGAGTCAATCTACGGAAAAAACCAAAACACATAGAGTCTACACTCACTTACATCAATGCATCACACATCCACTCAAGATCTCTCATTCCCCCCAATTCCACATTACTCATACATACACTTACAGGAATAGGTAAACCATGTGCCTAAATGTCTTAACACTACCATTAAACTTCCTATTATCTCCTCCCAAAGTCTCCCTGTTGATGTCCCATTGTGATATTCCTAATGATAATTTGATTATCTCGCATAACTTGTACAATGTAACCCATAACCAAATTGTATCAACTGTATTCTCTGTATTCATATCTTATTGTAAGCCACACTGAGCCCGCAAAGAGGTGGGAAAATGTGGGATACAAATGCAAACAATAAATAAATAAAATAAATAAATTATGAAAACTAGATTGTACAAAAAAATAGATCAAAACAAAAGGAATTACACGTTGTGGTCAAGAAATACATATGTGAGACAAACTGTAGTGCTGAGGAGTAGAAATGAGTAGTATCTAAATAAAACTTACAGTAAATGCTGATAGCGAGTTTGGCCGTCACTATTAAGTCTGTGATACTCTGTCAATAAAAAAAAAAAAAACAGAAGCAGGACAGAAATAGAAGGCTAAACTAAAAGAAAAGATATGCAACTGCCTTTGGTAGCATAAAGGATAAATCTTGGATAAATGCTGTTAAAAGAATGTCAAAGGAAACGGGACCTCTAATTTATAACGGATATAAAACAATTATGATGCTAACAGTAGGGTAGGCAAATGGTGAAAAGAGTAAAATGATGACTAATGTTTCGCCCAACTGAAAATGTCCATGGTATTGATCCCACACATATGCTTTATCAAATAAGGGCGGGAGCATTTTTAGAAAGAAAGCATCCTATATAATAAAACGCACTTCCAACGTTCTGAAGCCGAGAAAGTGAAGCCTTCAAGCCTTGAAGCATTCCTGCAACGTTCCGGAACTAAGTGTTGTCAGGTACCGCATTCAATTCAAGCTTCTGCTACTAACCTACAAATGTACTCGATCTGCAGCCCCTCCTTACCTCTCAACCCTCATCTCCCCTTACGTTCCTACCCGTAACCTCCGCTCTCAAGACAGATCCCTCCTTTCAGTACCCTTCTCCACCACCGCCAACTCCAGGCTCCGCCCTTTCTGCCTCGCCTCACCCCACGCGTGGAACAAACTTCCCGAGCCCATACGTCAGGCCCCCTCCCTCCCCATCTTCAAATCTCTGCTTAAAGCCCACCTCTTCAATGTCGCCTTCGGCACCTAGCCTCTACACCTCTACCCAGGAAATCTAGACTGCACAATTTGACATTTCGTTCTTTAGATTGTAAGCTCCTTTGAGCAGGGACCATCCTTCTTTGTTTATGTTGTACAGCGCTGCGTAACCCTAGTAGCGCTCTAGAAATGTTAAGTAGTAGTAGTAGTAGTAGTAGTAATTGACGAGTTGGAGCCTTACAGAGCGAACGAATGCTTCAAGGCTTGAAGGCTTCACTTTCTCGGCTTCAGAACGTTGGAGGTGCGTTTTATTATATAGGATGTGCTCGGTGCTTTTCTGTAGCACATGGGGGGAATTTAATATATGCTGATTAAAGTGGAGGAGTGGCTGGAGAGGGGGCAGGGGAGATAGGACAATCGCTGGGTGGCTGGAGGGGGCAGGGGAGAGAGGAGAATCGCTGGGTGGCTGGAGGGGGGGCAGGGGACACAGGAGAATCGCTGGGTGGATGGAGGGGGGCAGGGGAGATAAGAGAATTGCTGGGTGGATGGAGGGAGGCAGGGGAGAGAGGAGATTCGCTGGGTGGCTGGAGGGGGGGCAGGGGAGAGAAGAGCATCGGTGGGTGGCTGGAGGGGGGCAAGGGAAAAAGTAGAATCGCTGGGTGGCTGGAGGGGGGACAGAGGAGACACACTCACACCCAGCAGTCTCACTCTCTCTCTGTCACACACACACACTCGCACATTCACTCTCTCTCTCTCACACACACAGTCAATCTCACACATACTCTCTCAAACATACACACTCTGAGGAAAACCTTGGTAGCGCCCATTTCATGTGTGTCAGAAACGGGCCTGTTTTACTAGTATCTAGATAAATTGGTATTTATCTGGTAAGTAGCTTCTAAAAATTGCCCTTCCCATTAATACTTGCTGCACAGCAAGGCAACAAGAACAGGTTTCCACTGAGAAATGGTGCAAACCTTCCAACCTACCTGATTATAATCCAACAGGCACACAACATCTGGGCAGTTATTTATCTTGTTAAATTAAATATGCACCTGGCCCCTTAATTATTTACTATAATTGACAACTTCATCATCTCACAGAGTATGCCACCCTGGTGTAAGTAATTAGATAATAATTAATGAAGCTTCAAGTCTGTTTTTTTTTTTTCTTGCAAGCTTGTTTTCAGTACTTTTTCTATTGTTGGGGTTCTTTTTTCAGCAAAATAGAGGTATTTATTTCTCCCACAATTATGCACACGATGAAACCGTTGCATTTTTATTAGCCCTGCATAACAATAAACAAGTATTGTTTTGATCTCATGGTGGAAGAAAGAAGCTGGTCATCATGAAAGTTTGAAGCTTTTTGGTAAGAAGCATATTAACACAACAGGTAATATTTTTCCACTGGTAACTGTTGGATCCGAAGCAGCATCTAACACTTCAGTACAGAAATATGTATTAATCTCTTATCAACTTATGAAGGGGCTCTCACTAGCTCCATTCAAATGATACACATTTTTTGTTGTGTGTTTCATAAATCCCAAGAGCCCCCTCCACCACAACTCAGGTAAAGGGTGGCAGGTAGCACACGACAAAACTGCATTACTGCCGGTCACACCCAGGCACCCTCTGGTAGTTCTGCTCTTGCCGCATGCTGTTTCCCACGCAAGACAATAAAAATTATTTTCTAGCATGGGGGGGGGGAGTAGGCATCCCCAGTGGTAATCGGGCAGCGCATGGCCATCACCACAAGCTGCCCGATTACCGCCAGATTACTACTACTTATCATTTCTATAGCGCTACAAGACGTAGGCAGCGCTGTACACTTGAACATGAAGAGACAGTTCCCTGCTCCACAGAGCTTACAATCTAATTAGGACAGACAAACAGGACAAATAAGAGATAAGGGAATAACTATGGGTACTTAACAAGTGAGTAAGGGTTAGGCGTTAAAAGCAGCATCAAAAAAGGTGGGCCTTGAGCCTAGATTTGAAGATGGCCAGAGATGGAACTTGACATACTTGTTCAGGAAGTCTATTCCAGGCATATGGTGCAGCAAGATAGAAGTAACGGAGTCTGGAAGAGAGATTTACCCAGTGAACGGAGATTAGCGCATGAGCCCTAGCTACCAAGTAAATAGGTAGTGGTAAGGGCTCAGGCAGTAATAGTTGCACACTAATTGTGAAATTAGTGTACGGACAATAAGGACGCCATTGGAAAAACTGGCATTTTACAGCCATGGTAAAAAGTGTCCTCAGCGTACAAAAATCCCATGCACCAACACTACTGCAGGCCACTTTTTCCGCAGCTCTGTAAAGGACCACAAAATGTCTTTTTCTGCTGACTGCAGAAACCAGTGAGTAAATTTACTAGTTGCACTGAAAATGCTGGGTCCTTCATTCCACGATTCTCACCATGACTGCTGATCAGAGTTTTTTTTGAGGGGGTACTTGGGGGGATACTGAGTACCAGCACCTTTTCCATTGTCTGCTAAAATTGACGTGTGGTCCCCAAGTTTTAATGAAAGAGCACAGGCTCTACTCACCAATTCTGCCTTTTGTCATAGATTCTATGACTAGTTGAAGGGGGGCCTGGCTGTTGTGGGGTGGGTCCCTCATTGATTACCCCGCCCCTGAAGGGTGGCCAGGCATTTGAGTACTGGCAGCTTTTTCGCTAGAAAAAAAACACACTGCTGTTGATGCAGCTTTTTTTCTGCTTACTAGACTCGCCCATGCCGCTCTGTGCTATCTTTCCATTTAATGTGCATCATACTGAGGAAGATTGCCAGCTCCAGCAAGTCTACATCAGACACCAAAAGATGTGCATGGAGGCCAATTTGCATACTAAAAAGATAATAGTCTCAAACATTTTCAAGGACCTCAATTCTTTCCCTGCAGACCAGCTTCTGTTAGGGATGTGTGATCTAAGCCAGCAAACAATGATTTAAAATGCTAAGTCAGCATTATGCCAATAAGGATGAAAAACTGAAGCCACGTGGTAGATTTGGATCGGCTGGCTCACTGTGGTTCAGCTCTGTTAAGAGGGAAGGGAAATGTCAAATTTGCCTTAGTCTGTCCTAAATAATGCAAGATCTATTTAAAAACTCAAATGCTTGATGAACTATAAAAAGCTTGCAGTCCCATGATTTAGCTGAAGTCTAGAACAGTAGTTCTCAAAACTGTCCTGGGAGACCACCAGCCAGTCGGGTTTTCAAGATATCCCTAATGAATATGCATTACTACACAACATGGGTAAATCAATTTCAATATAGTTGTAATATATGTTCCACCACAACTATGGCTAATTACAAAATCTTTATTAGATACTGCAAAGTTTATATTAAAACCATGTGAAAATATAAAATCACATATATGTAGTGCTGTTATTCATACCTTGTAAACATATATCACCACTAAACATAAGAACATAAGAGTAGCCATACTGGGTCAGACCAATGGTCCGTCTAGCCCAGTATCCTGTTTTCTAAACAGTGGCCAAGCCAAGTCACAAGTACCTGGCAGAAACCCAAATCGAGGCAACACTCCATACTACAAATCTCAGGGCAAGCAGTTGCTTCCCATGTCTGTCTCAATAGCAGACTATGGACTTTTCCTCCAGGAATTTGTCCAAACTTTTTGTAAACCCCGATACACTAACCGCTGTTACCACATCCTCCAGGGCTTAACAATTCGTTGAGTGAAAAAAATATTTCCTCCTATTTGTTTTAAAAGTATTTCCATGTAACTTCCTCGAGTGTCCCCTAGTCTTTGTACTTTTGGAACGAGTAAAAAATCGATTTACTTCTACTCATTCTACACCATTCAGGATTTTGTAGACATACAGCACCAAGTACCCTTCACATTATTCCAAAAGACGCCCGCGCATGCATATCAATAGGTTGACCCGCGATGTTGTGTGTGAGCCTGGTGTGGAGTCTTCAACTGCTCGCTAGTCTATGAGACAATATAAGATATCTGACCCCTGATGGCGCCTTGAGGAGCCTTGGGTTTGGCAGTTTTCAAAGATGGGCTCAAGTGTCAGCATTACTGCCCTTGCCTTAGTCAAATATAACGCCGTGGCACCCGATTGGGTGTAACATTTTGGGGATTGTTACATCTTTGAAAGTGACTCAATTGAGCAATATACTGACTATAGAGTATATACTTGGGATATATAACGGCTGCACCGCATCAGGTTGGTGCAGAGTGACGTGGACTTCTCATGACAAATCATTGGAGGACTGTTGAGATAAGTACATCCTCTCTCATTGAGACATTCATTTGTCCCGCTGAGCAGAAGGGTTGCGGGCTGGATTTGGAATAATGCAAAGGGTATTTGGTGCTATATGTTTAGTGGTGATACAGTGGGGGAAATAAGTATTTGATCCCTTGCTGATTTTGTAAGTTTGCCCACTGACAAAGACATGAGCAGCCCATAATTGAAGGGTAGGTTATTGGTAACAGTGAGAGATAGCACATCACAAATTAAATCCGGAAAATCACATTGTGGAAAGTATATGAATTTATTTGCATTCTGCAGAGGGAAATAAGTATTTGATCCCCCACCAACCAGTAAGAGATCTGGCCCCTACAGACCAGGTAGATGCTCCAAATCAACTCGTTACCTGCATGACAGACAGCTGTCGGCAATGGTCACCTGTATGAAAGACACCTGTCCACAGACTCAGTGAATCAGTCAGACTCTAACCTCTACAAAATGGCCAAGAGCAAGGAGCTGTCTAAGGATGTCAGGGACAAGATCATACACCTGCACAAGGCTGGAATGGGCTACAAAACCATCAGTAAGACGCTGGGCGAGAAGGAGACAACTGTTGGTGCCATAGTAAGAAAATGGAAGAAGTACAAAATGACTGTCAATCGACAAAGATCTGGGGCTCCACGCAAAATCTCACCTCGTGGGGTATCCTTGATCATGAGGAAGGTTAGAAATCAGCCTACAACTACAAGGGGGGGAACTTGTCAATGATCTCAAGGCAGCTGGGACCACTGTCACCACGAAAACCATTGGTAACACATTACGACATAACGGATTGCAATCCTGCAGTGCCCGCAAGGTCCCCCTGCTCCGGAAGGCACATGTGACGGCCCGTCTGAAGTTTGCCAGTGAACACCTGGATGATGCCGAGAGTGATTGGGAGAAGGTGCTGTGGTCAGATGAGACAAAAATTGAGCTCTTTGGCATGAACTCAACTCGCCGTGTTTGGAGGAAGAGAAATGCTGCCTATGACCCAAAGAACACCGTCCCCACTGTCAAGCATGGAGGTGGAAATGTTATGTTTTGGGGGTGTTTCTCTGCTAAGGGCACAGGACTACTTCACCGCATCAATGGGAGAATGGATGGGGCCATGTACCGTACAATTCTGAGTGACAACCTCCTTCCCTCCGCCAGGGCCTTAAAAATGGGTCGTGGCTGGGTCTTCCAGCACGACAATGACCCAAAACATACAGCCAAGGCAACAAAGGAGTGGCTCAGGAAGAAGCACATTAGGGTCATGGAGTGGCCTAGCCAGTCACCAGACCTTAATCCCATTGAAAACTTATGGAGGGAGCTGAAGCTGCGAGTTGCCAAGCGACAGCCCAGAACTCTTAATGATTTAGAGATGATCTGCAAAGAGGAGTGGACCAAAATTCCTCCTGACATGTGTGCAAACCTCATCATCAACTACAGAAGACGTCTGACCGCTGTGCTTGCCAACAAGGGTTTTGCCACCAAGTATTACGTCTTGTTTGCCAGAGGGATTAAATACTTATTTCCCTCTGCAGAATGCAAATAAATTCATATACTTTCCACAATGTGATTTTCCGGATTTAATTTGTGATGTGCTATCTCTCACTGTTACCAATAACCTACCCTTCAATTATGGGCTGCTCATGTCTTTGTCAGTGGGCAAACTTACAAAATCAGCAAGGGATCAAATACTTATTTCCCCCACTGTATATGTTTATAAGGTATGAATAACAGCACTACATATATGTAATTTTACATTTTCACATGGTTTTAATATAAACTTTACAGTATGTAATAAAGATTTTGTAATTAGCCATAGATGTGGTAATAGATTGTAATTAATATACATGAGACAAATTTGCATGCCTGTCACCTCCATTACATATTCGAGATACTGGGGAACAAGCATTCTCAGAAATTTTTTAAACCTCAAAGAGGTATTTCTTCAGCATATCAATAGGTAGACATATACCTGACTTCTATAAATACTTTCTAAATTTTCAACTTTCTTCCTGAGACACAGTCCTGCTTATAATCGAATGAGAAAAACGCCCAAGTTCCGACCTAAATCGGGAGATGGACGTTTATCTCACAAAAACGAATAAAGCGGTATAATCGAAAGCCGATTTTTGGACGTTTTCAACTGCAATCCGTCGCGGATGTGGACAAAGTTGATGGGGGCGTGTCAGAGGTGTGGCGAAGGCGGAACTGGGGCGTGGTTATCTGCCGAACAGAGATGGGCGCATTTCACCGATAATGGGAAAAAAGTATGCGTTTTTAGCTAGAATTTAGGACACTTTTCCTGGACCCTGTTTTTTCACGAATAAGGCCCCAAAAAGTGCCCTAAATGACCAGATGACCACTGGAGGGAATCGGGGATGACCTCCCCTGACTCCCCCAGTGGTCACTAACCCCCTCCCAGCACAAAAAATGAAGTTTCTCAACTTTTTATTTTCACCCTCAAATGTCATACCCAGCTCCCTGACAGCAGTATGCAGGTCACTGGAGGAGTTGTTAGGGGGTGCAGTGGACTTCAGGCAGGTGGACCCAGGCCCATCCCCCCTACCTGTTACAATTGTGCTGCTTAATGCTTATTAGTCGTCCAACCCCCCCAAACCCACTGTACCCACATGTAGGTGCCCCCCTTCACCCCTTAGGGCTATAGTAATGGTGTAGACTTGTGGGCAGTGGGTTTTGAGGGGGATTTGGGGGGCTCAACACACAAGGGAAGGGTGCTATGCACCTGGGAGCTCTTTTACCTGTTTTTTTATGTTTTAACGTTTTTATTGATGACACTCTGAAAAATACATCCTTGTACGCACATAACTTATGTGACATAACACACTCTCAAAGAAGAGGATATTGAATCAATACAATCAACACATGTATCATCAGCAATTTTCAATTTCTTCTCCCTATAACTCTAACACCCGCCCTTCCTCCCAACCACCCTCTAGCCCCAAACTTCCAGATGTGAAAAGGCTAGTACTAGCAACATTCAAGTGACACCTGCTTTGTAAGGATCAAATAACAATGTACACATAACGAGTAAGTTAGATGTCAACTTGCCTCACCTTCTACATAGCCTCCTGTTTTTTTGTTTTTGTAAAAGTGCCCCCTAGGGTGCCCGGTTGGTGTCCTGGCATGTGAGGGGGACCAGTGCACTACGAATCCTGGCCCCTCCCACGAACAAATGCCTTGGATTTATTCGTTTTTGAGCTGGGCACTTTCATTTTCCATTATCACTGAAAAACAAAAACGCCCAGCTCACACATTGTTGAATAAAACATGGGCATCTATTTTTTCCCAAAATACGGTTCGGTCCGCCCCTTCACGGACCCGTTCTTGGAGATAAACGCCCATGGAGATAGGCGTTTTCGTTCAATTATGCCCCTCAGTGAGTCCTGCATAAATACAGCCTCCAAATCAGCCACATGTTTTTGCAAATATCCTAAATCTTTTTCCATAGTAGAAATTTTACTTGCTAGAAAAACATTCTTCCTGGTAATGATCTTCCAATTTAGCAAGTCCCTCCAAGATATTTTCTTTCAAATGTAAATCTTTATTAAAGCATTTATGTAGCAAGAAGCACCTCAAACATGATAAAGATACCAACGGTGGAAATCCATAGCAAAAAAACAGAACAAAACAATATAAGCTTACATCCAACAAGCCAACTAATATACATGCAAGGTCTTCAAGCCTAAAATTCCTCATCACCCTGAGCACTCCTACCTCCCCCCCCCCCCAGCCCATCTTACAATACTCAGAACCTCAGTCACCAGACGGATATTAAGATAGCAAGGAACAGTTATGAACAAGAATCCAAATAGGCTTGTAAAGGAGCCCAAGAGTATATAAATTTCTGCTCTCTATTGCACTGTATAGCTGTCAGTCTTTCCATAAGTAAAAAAATATCTGAGTCTATTTTTCCAATCTATTATAGCTGGGAGTTGAGCAATTTTTTCCAGTCTAATATGGCTGGCAATCTCTATCTAGCTGCAGTGAAGCAATAAAAAAGAATCCATTGGGATGCATCATGCACATCATCCAAGCCAATATTCAAAAGGTAGACTGTGGGAGTGAAGGGCCAAGTAGCAAAACCCATAATGCAAATAGTCTTCCTATGCACTGCAAGCCAGAATAGATGGATAATGGGGCACTCCCACCATATATGAAAATAAGTTCCAGATAGTCCACATTTCCTCCAGCACAGAGTAGGTAAAGTTCCAAACATATTGTGAAGACGAGATACCAACAAAATACTTTATAATTATGCTCTTTGAGTTTAACCGATAATGACATCTTATAATTATTATGAAAGATACTATCCCAGATAGATTGGTCACATGATATCTTAAAATCCTGCTCCCATGCAGACATATAACAGAGCTTCAAGAACTTTGTAGTTTGGATGATAGAGTACAAGGCCAAAACAAGACCTTTGGAAGATAAATGGTGATGCCAAAGTTGTTCCAAAAGATCCCAGTCTCTAAGTAACAGAGCTCCAGATAGGCTATTGTAGACTGATCTGGAGGTAATGATAAAAGTCACTACCCTCCAAGCCAAATTTCTGTTGTAACACAGTGAAAGACTTTAATATTTTACTGTCAAACAATTGATACACTCTAGTGAGGTCTTTATGAGCCCAGCCTTTAAAGCCTTCCAGATGCTGTACTATATGGGTCTCAATTATCAAGGTAATGGGTGATAGCCAGGAAGTCCAATTCCTCCCCCATAATTTAGATACCTGCACATGACACACACATAAAACATTATAAAGGAATGGATTAACTATCCCAAGATGTTTTGGAGTGTCAGTTGAGATCCAGGGTAACTGAGCCAACAGATCATCATGATAGTAAGATTGTTCAGTTTGGACATAAGGTTTAAACCGTGGCAAAGATTGTCAGTCCCAAACATACCAAAGGTGGGCTGCTATTTAATACATATAAAAGTTAGGAACACTCAAGCCTCCCAGTTCCCACTTATGAAGCAATTGAATCTAAGGATCTTTGGTCTACAAGAGTGCCAGATAAAGTTAAAGAATAACTTCTGCCATCTCTTAATAATATCTAATGGAATCAGAAAAGGTTGGAAAAGATATAAAAATTTCAGGAGAACATTCATCTTTAGAATAGCCATATGGCCAAACCACGAAAAAGCACCACGAGACCACTCTAGTAAATATAATGTAATTTTTCTGACTAGTGGAGTGTAGTTAGCCTCAAATGGTTGTTTAGAGTCCTGAGTAAGGTAAATACCTAGGTACTTCAATCGGCCAGATACGCACTTAAAGGAAAAATTCTCCTTTATCCCTTGCCACTCTGACTCTGCTATACTGATATTCATAGCTTCAGACTTATCCAAGTTTGCTTTGAACCCCAATACCTGGCCATAGGAAGACATTTCATGCATGATGACAGGTAGAGAAGTTCAATAGTGAGTGATAGACAATATAACATTGTCTCCAAACATAGAAATTTTATGAGACTCCATTGATCACGATACCCAATACATCATCTAAGTGCTGGATCCATTGGGCAAAGGGCTCCATAACAAGAGCGAAAAGCAGAGGAGACATAGGGCACCCCTGTCTAGTGCCTCTGCCCAATGGAAAGGTGTCTATCCAGCTTATAATCGAACGAGAAAAACGCCCAAGTTCCGACCTAAATCGGGAGATGGGCGTTTATCTCACAAAAACGAATAACGCGGTATAATCAAAAGCCGAATTTGGGTCGCTTTCAACTGCACTCCGTCGCGGATGCGGACAAAGTGGACGGGGGCGTGTCGAAGGCGTGTCGAAGGCGGAACTGGGGCGTGGTTATCACCCGAACAGAGATGGGCGCCCTTCGCCGATAATGGATGCGTTTGTAGCTAGAATTTAGGGCACTTTTCCTGGACCCTGTTTTTTCACGAATAAGGCCCCAAAAAGTGCCCTAAATGACCAGATTACCCCCAGAGGGAATTGGGGATGACCTCCCCTGACTCCCCCAGTGGTCACTAACCCCCTCCCACCACAAAAAAATGATGTTTCACAACTTTTTATTTTCACCCTCAAATGTCATACCCTCCTCCCAGGCAGCAGTATGCAGGTCCCTGGAGCAGTTGTTAGGGGGTGCAGTGGACGTCAGGCAGGTGGACCCAGGCCCATCCCCCCTACCTGTTACAATTGTGCTGCTTAATGCTTATTAGTCGTCCAACCCCCCCAAACCCACTGTACCCACATGTAGGTGCCCCCCTTCACCCCTTAGGGCTATAGTAATGGTGTAGACTTGTGGGCAGTGGGTTTTGAGGGGGATTGGGGGGGCTCAACACACAATGGAAGGGTGCTATGCACCTGGGAGCTCTTTTACCTGTTTTTTTGTTTTTGTAAAAGTGCCCCCTAGGGTGCCCGGTTGGTGTCCTGGCATGTGAGGGGGACCAGTGCACTACGAATCCTGGCCCCTCCCACGAACAAATGCCTTGGAGTTATTCGTTTTTGAGCTGGGCGCTTTCATTCTCCGTTATCGCTGAAAAGCAAAAACGCCCAGCTCACACATTGGCGAATAAAACATGGGCGTCTATTTTTTTCGTAAATACAGTTTGGTCCGCCCCTTCACGGACCCGTTCTCGGAGATTAACGCCCATGGAGATAGGCGTTTCTGTTCCATTATGCCCCTCTATGTATTCCCCATTATTTTTTAAGCAATCCTTAGGTTTGCTATACAGTAATTTCAACCATTCAAGATAGCCCAATCCCACCCCAAATTTTTTCAGTACTTCAAATATAAACTGCCAGTGGACATGGTCAAAGGCCTTCTCAGCGGGCCCTCAACCACGCTTCCCATGAAAGGTGTAAAACCTGTTTAATAGTATGTGTTGTTTGTTGTCCAGGAATAAACCCCACCTGATCTGGGTGAACAAAGTGGGGCAAAATAGAACTGAGACAATCCTAGAATTTTCAAATCAATATTGGTCAATGAAATGGGGCGATACGACCTGCAAGAAATGGGATCCCTTCCCGGTTTATCATCCAAACCCAGTGCCTTGCCCGCTGACAAATTCTTTATAGTGGCTAATAACTCAGTTGTAATGATGTCACTATCTAAAGCAGTGACCCATTTCTCCTTTAATGACGGTAAATTAACCTCAAATATTGAGTTATCTGGTAAGGGTTTATAGTCGTATCTTGAACATAAAGGTGTTGGTAAAATTCTAAGTATCTACTTGAGTTAAATCTTTCTGAAACAGAAGTTCATTCTTAGCACTACATATTTTCGTGATTTGGTTATGCAGCTGTACCTTCCTCAGTTTAGAGGCTAAAAAAATGCCCTGATTTATTAGCTTATTCGCAATGCTGCTGTCAAACAATGTTAAGGTGGTGGGCAATATTAGCTATCCGAAGATTTTGTAAAGTTAATCTACATTTATCAGCTACAATCTTAAAAGAGCAGTTTTTGGTAGCAATATATCGCTCAAGTGTCTATTTGTTGTAAGATATTCTGTTCCCGAGCTAGCTTCTCCCTTTTAAGCCTAGCCCCCCCCTCCCCCACACACACACACTTAATAAATATTCCCCATAGTGCAGCTTTCAAACCTTCCCATAAAGTAACATCTCCCTCATCCCCTGTGTCACTGAATTCCATATACTCTAAAATATTACATTCTGCATCCCTCTGAACATCCTTATGATTCAATAGGGTTTTATTCAACCTCTAAAACTTCTTAGAAGTGGTGTCCTCTCTAAGAATAAAATCAACATATACAGGGGCATGATTTGACCATGTGATAGGTTCAATAGTGCTAGAAATTAGCTTGGGTAACCAAAAAGAGTCCCCCAAGAACAGATCAATCCGAGAGCTAGAATCATGGACTGCAGATTAAAACAAATAACCTTTGGCAGTCAGATATAAAACTCTCCAAAGGTCCTCGAGTTTATGATCTTGTAGCAAAAGAGTTAGAGCTCTCTTGACCCCTTTAGTGTGGGCTGGCCTAGATGGAGTGGCATCCATTGAGGTGTTAAGAGATAGATTGAAATCCCCTCCGATCAGTAAATACCCTCTTGCACGATCCTGTATGAAATCCCTGAAATGTCTCAAAAATAACGCTTGCCTATTGTTTGGAGTATAAGCATTCATCAAAGAAACAGCGTACTCCTGCAGTTCCCCCACAATCAGAAGAAAGTGCCCCCCACTATCTCTGGCATTGTGTTGCAATTTCAAGCTAGATTTCGGTGGATCAAGACCGCCACCCCTCTCTTTTTCTGACCCCCCTCATTAGAACTAAAATAGACGTGTAGAGTGGATGTTTTAACAAGGACTCAGTCCTAGGCAAGAGATGCATTTCTTGGATAAGCACGATGTCTAAGTTCAAGCGAATTAATTCTCTATAAAAGAAACTCCTTTTACTTAGGGAGTTTAAGCCTTTCACATTAAGAGTCCCCACTCTAAGCTTGTTTCCTGCCATTCAGATGAAAGAGAATACATAAGTAAACCAACCCGAGCACCCAATAAATTAAGAAAGAAAATAGGCCCCTCTGGTAAAGTTAGATATTTTCAAACATGCAAACCCTCTTTTCCCCACCCTGCCCCCTCCCCCATCCCACTCCCAAGGCATGCTACCTAACTGCATGCACTAGAGAAAGACTGACTACCCAACCAATAGGCTAATCCCCAAGACCAAACCCATTATAGGTTCCCAATGCATAAGGAAGGCTGCACTGAGGACATATAAAACAACAACGATTTCTTCCCCAATAAACACAGCTGAGTCAAATTAGAACCCACATGTGGATTATACTATCACACCTATGAGGGTTACCCATTAAATTAATTTAACAATTAAACATTGGTCAAAAAGCTAACATATTAATAACAGTATACAGAATCAGATATCAGCATATTGGCAAAAAACACAGCTGTTCAAGGAGTGCCAACTCTCGCAAGGAGAGACAGTAGGAAGAAGGGCTATCAGGCAGCACAAACGCACCACTGTCAGCCCTCTCGCAGTTTAGATGGTGAGTCTTGTTCTGAAAAACAACACAAAGAGGGTCCAAAGTGCAGATTAGAATCCAGAAACAAAAAAAAAACACCAAGAGCCTTCAAAATCAGTTCCTTTAATAGTATGGCTTGAAAATCAATCTTCCACTAGTGACCCGACACAGGCCATGTTCCAGCACACAGCACCTGCGTCAGGGATCTGTATCAAACATAAACAACAATATAAATCAAACATCAAAAATAAAGATGCATACATTAAAAAATCATTGGTGGAACCCACAAAAAAAAATAATGACATATGTAAAGTGAGCATACATATATAGTAACATATAGTAAATGACAGCAGATAAAGACCTGAATGGTCCATCCAGTCTGCCCAACAAGATAAACTCATTTTTCATGGTATGCGATACTTTATATGTATACCCGAGTTTGATTTATCCTTGCCATTCTCAGAGCACAGACCGTAGAAGTCTGCCCAGCACGGTTCTTGTACTAAAAAGTTCTGAAGCTAACGTCAAAGCCCCTTAAATTTACACTCCAGCCCCTCCATATGCATTCAGTTACAATCAGGGCATAGACCGTAGAAGTCTGCCCAGCACTGGTTTTGCTTCCCAATTACTGGCGTTGCCACCCAATCTCCGCTAAGAGTCCATAGATCCATTCCTTGTAAACAGGATTCTTTTGTGTTTATCCCACGCATGTTTGAATTACATTACCGTTTTCATCTCCACCACCTCCCGCGGGAGGGCATTCCACGAATCCACCACCCTCTCCATAAAAAAATACTTCCTGACATTACTCCTGAGTCTGCCCCCCCTTCAACCTCAATTCATATCTACTGGTTCTACCACCTTCCCGTCTCCAGAAAAGGTTTGTTTGCGGATTAATACCTTTCAAATATTTGAACGTTTGTATCATGTCACCCCTGTTTCTCATTTTCTGCAAAATATACATGTTCAGGTCGGCAAGTCTCTCCTCATACGGTTTGCAACGCAAATCCCATACCATTTTTGAAGTTTTTCTTTGCACTGCTTCCAGTCTTTTTATATCTTTAGCAAGATTCTGCCTCCAAAACTGAACACAATACTCCAAGTGGGGCCTCACCAACGACTAGTAGAGGGGCATCAACACCTCCTTTCTTCTGCTGGTTATGCCCCTCTCTGTGCAGCCTAGCATCCTTCTGGCCACAGCTGTCGCCTTGTCACATTGTTAATTGTAAATGAACATGTAAATTGTATTAAACATACCATGTAAACTTACCACAACACATAAAGGATATTATATGACTAAAAAAGAGAACATGTTGAGGCTTTATGAACTGAGTGCATTTGTCTTTCAAGCAGAATAAATAAATCATCCTTAAGTGTCTTACAAAAAATGGAAATGATGAGTATTACCAAAAGAAATAATAACATATGTAAAGTGAGCATTCATATAAATTGTATAGAGAACACCATATGAACATACATTAGCATATTGAGAGTACTGTATGACTGAAAAAGGGCATGTTGAGGTTTTCTAAACTGAATGCATTTGTCTTTCAAGCAACGTGAATAAAACATGGTCAGGTGTCTCACAAAAAAAATAGGAATAATGAGCATTGCCTGATCTTTCAAACTCACCAAATGTATTGTGACATCTAATGGATTCAATGTGCGGCTGCTTTAAAGATGAAAGAGTGAAAAATACTAGAAACGATTACATAAAGTAAAGTAAAAAGCTGTTTAACAAAAGAGAGGCACCAAAATTAGCTGCACGTCTGTAATACTTCGATATAACTATAGTTGAAAAAGAAGAAAAACTGACATATATAATTAAATAATAAGTCTTCCTATGTGATTGCCGAGGGTAAAACTCTTTAGTGAGGACTCCACATAATGACTAATTGTATTAAAACGCTAAAATCTAGTGCTCATCAACTATATGTAATTATTGACTACAGAAAGTAACATGTAATTTGGCTGGGATGAGTTGTCTTTAGTCTTTTAGGTTTGATATTGGTTGTATCCTCGGTTTTAACACAGGGATGGCAATCAACCTGCTTAGAGTTCTGCTACTGTCTCAGTAAGGCCACCACAGTGTACTCTGCAAGTTCCTGCACATTTTACAGTCCGTTTTCTGGTCTGGACCAGTAGTTTTTGTTTGTTTCATTTTGTTTTTTTTAGTGTCACATGCCATATTACTTCAACACACATACTGGGGCTCATTTTCAAAGCACTAAGGGCCCCTTTTACCAAGCTGTGGCAAAAGGGGGCCTGTGAGGGCGTTGGCACGTGTTTTTGATGAGCTCCGAGGCACCCTTTTAATGTAACAGGTAAAAGGCAGATCTTGCTTTTCTGCAGGAAATGGCCATGTGGCAAGTAAAGCATTTGCCACGCGACCATTTCGAGAGGGGAGCCCTTACTGCCACTCACTGAGGTGGCAGTATGGGCTCCCGCATTAACCGGGCAGCACAGGCCACTGCCCAATTATCACCGGGTACACACCGGCACTACCAAAATAAATATATATTTGCAGCACTAGATAAGATGGTGCGCTGGGGGTGGGAAGTACAGCCGGGCTGCTGTGGTACTTTCTTTTTTAACGAATGGTAAGCCCACATTGGGCTTAACGCTGCTTTGTAAAAGGGTCCCTTACACTTACAAAGTGCCATAGGTAATTATGGAACTTTGTAAGTCTAACTGCTTTGAAAATACATCTCACTGTCTCCTATGTGTTTGTGTACCAAACTGCATATGTCTAGTGGCACTACAGAAATGCTAAGTAGTAGTAAAAATAATAATAATAATAATACAACTTATGTGTCAAACTTGGGAAATCAAAAATGCCCTGAAAGCACAACTGTATTCTATGCTAATCACTGGAAGGATTTATATCATTCATGCCAGGAGTAGACTCACTTTCCAGTTTGTGTTGACGGTAAGGCTTGAGTGAGAAGTAGGGCGGCAGGAGTTGGAGCACTGAAGGAAGGCCAAAGCATCAGGAGCAGAAGAAATTAAATCTTGCATCCTTCCATAACGGAACACACAACTGCCATCGTTGCACCCTAGCCAAGGGTTGCAAGATCAAAGGCATCAACACCTCAAGATACCGAGTGAGGGCCAAGGCAGCAGGAGCTTATAGAACACCCAAACATTGACATGACCCCAAGATATTGAGTACAGAACAAGACAGCAAGGTGAGGAAGCAGAGCAAAACAGTAGCATGAACAATCCAAGACCAACAGTGAACAGCCTGTGACTCCATAAGAGGGGGTAAGTTGGGAGAAATTTTTTCTCTTCTCTTAGGGGGTCTTTTACTAAGATGCGCTCACGTTTTTAGCATGTGCTAAAATTGGGAGCACGCTAAAAATTAGAGACGCCCATAGGAATGCATGGGCGTCTGTAACATTTAGCGCGCACCCAATTTTAGTGCATGCTAAAAACGTGAGCGCGCCTTAGTGAAAGGGGAGGTCTTAATGTTTGTTTTTCAGTTTGGGGTTTTTGTTTTGGGGTTTTTTTTTTTCTTTCAGGGCCAAACACCTCAGTGGAATCAAGAAAACAGCAAAACAACAGGAGCAGGCTGGGAAATGACAGTATGAATGAATATTTATTGTCGGTATGCTGACTGGCTGGGGTGCCACCAGGGCCAGGTTTGGGAACCACTGCACTGGGTGGTATTAGGGCATCTAAATAGAGGTGCCCTGTTATAGAATTGCCCCTAGGGCCACCGAGAGGGGGGGGCAGGGGGGAGAATTCCCTGGGCCCAGGCCTCCAAGGGGGGCCCAGCGCCACAGTCCCCTCCACCCGCCCCCCTCCGTCCACCACTGGGCCGGGCCCCCCTGAATTAAAATCATAGCGCCTCACCTCGACTTTGCTCCGTATGAAAGAAGCGTAGCAGCGGCAGTCTGCAGATCGCCTCCCTTCAGGCCTTCCCTCCCTGTGTCCCGCTACAGTAGGAAATATATATATATTGGAGGAGGCACGTCATGGGTGGGGAATGGGCACGTTCTGATTACCGCATGATAATTGGATAGCATGCAATTAAAATGGGAATACTTAGTGCCTCTTAAATAGGAAGAGGTATATGTTTCTGCATTCATTTTTTGCAGGTACTGGGCTAAAGGCAACATTGGTCTGCAAAAAGTAAAATGGAAAATATTTTTTTAAGTGCTGTGTTGAATCTGGAATTAGCACACAGGAAAGTATTGTGTTAAGACCTGCTAAGCCCAGATTCTAACACCTTCAGTAAAACGACTCCTTAAATATTTGCCTATAAAGCTTTCATCTGGAAATCTTTTATGTCATATCAGTATGTATAATTAAGTTAATACATACACCTTCATTAATTTATCTAAGCCTAGTCAACAGCATTTCCATACCCAAAATATTTTAATTGCAAATTTTAAAGTAAAGTCTTTATGTTACACAGTGTACAACAATTACCAAAAGCCACTCATTATCTAAAATAAGATGTTGCCCCTCAGGTAATAGCAACGATTATTAAGGTGTCCAAAAAATTAAGTCGCAACTTACTGTATCAAACCAATTGTAAAGACCACTAAGGATGGGCGCTCCAAAAGTTTTCATTTCGTTTCATTTCCTGTGTCATCAAGGGGATTGCTTACTGTTGTATTGTTGGGTTTCATTGTCATTACAGAACCAATGTCACTAAGAGTGCACACTTAACAGAAGTAGTATACTCTCACCGGCATTTGTCAAAGCTAATTTGCATATTTCTGGCAGATGGCCATGCCCACTTCCAGCCCCCGACACCGCCCTCTACAGCCTTGGAGGAATGTGTGCAGCTACAAATGCACTCAGTCTGCAGCCCCTCATTACCTCTCTACCCTCATCTCCCCTTACGTTCCCGCCCGAAACCTCCGCTCACAGGACAAATCCCTCCTCTCTGTACCCTTCTCCACCACCACCAACTCCAGGATCCGCCCATTCTGCCTCGCCTCACCCTATGCGTGGAATCAACTTCCTGAGCCCCTACGCCAAGCCCCCTCCCTACCCATCTTCAAATCCTTGCTGAAAGCCCACCTCTTCAATGTTGCCTTCGGCACCTAACCTTTATACCTTTCAGGAAATCTAGACTGCCCCAATTTGACTGCCCCCACTTGACTGACTGTACATTTGTCCATTAGATTGTAAGCTCTTTGAGCAGGGACTGTCCTTCTATGTTAAATTGTACAGCACTGCGTAACCCTAGTAGCGCTTTAGAAATGTTAAATAGTAGTAGTAGTAGCTTAACTTTTTTTCTCCCACAGGAAAGAAAGTAGGCATTTTTAGCCTTTAGACTGTTTCTTTTTTATTTTTCTTTCTAAATCATGTTTAAGTTGGATCAAGTTTGTTTTATCCTGTTCTTAAAAACAATTTCATTTGGTTTTCATTCCATTCACTCCCTCCTCCCTCCCCCATATTATTTCACAACACGTGGCATCGGGGGGCAGAGGTTTCCTCCCCCAGTGCATACCATTTCTGGTGCTGCAAAAATATTTCAATTTTTTTAGTGCCGGTGTGTACCCGGCGGTAATTGAGCAGTGCCACACGCTGCCTGGTTACTGCCAGATTAGCATGGGAGCCCTTATCGCCACAATAGGTGATGGTAAGTTCTCCCCCTCCCCTGAAATAGCAGCACGGTAAGTGGTTCACATGCCACACAGCCATTTCTTTAAGAAAAGGGAAACCTGCCTTTTACCCACTCCAGTAAAAGGGAGGCCTCAGCGCGCATCAAAAGCACACGCCGATGCCGGCACAGCTTCATAAAAGGACTCCATAGGAAGAAGCAGTGAGGACAACAGCTAATGGTGAAAGCAGGTTCTAGTGAAGGATTTTTTGTTTTGTTTTTTGAGGAAGGGTATGATCACAGTATAAAGGGAAAGGGGGTGGGATTTGATATGCCATCTTTCTATGGTTACAATCAAAGTGGTTTACATATAATATACATGTACTTATTTTACACCTGGGGCAATGGAGGGTTAAGTGACTTGCCCTGAACCACAAGGAGCTGCAGTGGGAATTGATCCTGGTTCCCCTGGTTCTCAGACCACTGCACTAACCATTAGGCTACTCTTCCATTGCATGTTTAAAGACAGCAGTTACAGTTGCAGTGGAAGATAACAGAGAATTGAATAAATGGAGGCGAGAAGAAGGTAAAAGGAAGAAACAGTGATTTGGAACAGGAGAGACGATGGGTCATAGCTATTGTGCAATGGTAACAGCTAGGGACTGAATTTAGGACTCACGATTTCAGGATTCTGAATGGAGATATGGTGCATGGCTCCCAGCCAGGAATGATCACTGCAATGACTGGAGCAAATGAAAGCTGGGAGGGGAAGGAAAGAATCCCTGGGTAGCTGTGAATGAAGGTTCATCATGCCAGATCCCAGCCCTGATTTCAACTGAGCTAGAAAACCAAGAGGAGGGTACGTGGGGGACTGCCAGCTCAAAAAGAAAAGGCTAAACCAAATAATGAAGGCATTTCTTCAGAATGACTGCCTTGTGCTGTGGTCAGTATATAGGCTTGGAATCTAAGTCAGAATTCTGTTTATCTTTTGTTTATCATTTACTTATCATTAAAGAAGACTGAATCTGGCCTTCTCATGCACAATAACTGAGCTCTTCTAATACATAATGTATTAAAACTCAGTCACCACCAGAGGGCAGTATAGGATCACCAATCACAGCCATAAACATTTCTTCCCTCTGCCCTGTAATTTTTGAAAAGAATATCTAACTTAAGGTCTGGCCACCTATATGTAGTGTCTCTGGGCTGGGCTGGGGGCCATGTGATAAAGTTCCATTCTTTCAGCAGCATAATTTTGGATCAGTTCAGCACTCTTGACTGTGGGAGGAATGCCTTTGGTGTGGTAGTTTTTTATTTTTTAAAGCAATTTTTTCTTTTGGAAGCCACAAGAGAGGGGAGGAGCCCCTTCAAAAGCAAATGATTGAGGTTCCCAATTTCCAAAAGGAAATGTGTAATATGATCAGGAGTTTTGTTCATTTAATAGAGTGCTTCACATTGAAGTTTGCCTGAAAATTAAACCGTAAATAAAAACCAGACTTTTCAGAAATTAAAATTGTGCTGCCATGTGTCAGACAGTAATAACTCTAACAGCTGAGAATTGCTAATTCTGGAGAAGTTGATACACAGGCAGTGGTGTGCTGGTAAATTTTTAACAATGGGTTCTCTCTCCGGGCGTAGCTTGCCCTGCAGTTGGGGGGGGGGGAGGGGGAGGTCAAGGGTGGACTGGGGGGGGGGGGCAACATATTCCTGTCTTCCCCTCTCCCCCATGTGGCACTCTAGGCATAACTTTACTGGCAGGGATGTCAAGCCCCACCAGCCAAATAAATGGACTGCTACCACTCCATGCTGCTTGTTTCTGGCTCTGAGCAGCATGCTGGGACTTCTCGCACATATTGTATTACTCAGCAAGTGGTATTACACTGCTAGGTTATTGTAGTACTCAGATCAAACCTTAGTCTAGATTGGGGATTGGTTTATAAGTACATAAGAAATGCCACTCTGGGACAGATCAAAGGTCAATCAAGCCCAGCATCCTGTTTCCAGCAGTGACCAATCCAGGTCACAAATACCTGGCAAGATCCCAAAAAAACTCAGTACACTTTATGCTGCTTATCCCAGAAATATCAAACAAAGTTCACAGAGTGTGTAAATGCAAATATGGTAGTCTTAAGTACTTTTAGACTAAAGTGAAGGAGAGTCTCATATATAGTACTCGGTAATATTGCTTTCACTCAATAGGTGAATACATTACACGTGTTGATGTCTTAATCATTGACTCGACCTCCACCATCCCAATTATATTAACAAAAAAAGACTTGCACTGCTTTTTTTACTCATGTACTTAACAATAATGCACACTGCACTTATCTTAGGCAGATTGGTGCACTCTTAAAACCCCGACAGGTTCCCGTTTCGTATTGACTTTGTCAAGGGGGAGTGACAAAGAGTGGTCCGAGATTTCCTCGGGGCCTATAGAGGCTTCTGTTACCCTGGGGAATTCGGTCTGTGACATGAGAACATAATCTATTCTGGACTGTGTCCGATGGACCCTGGATGTATGGGTATAATCTCTCTCTTTTCCGTGTAATATTCTCCAGGGATCCACCAGTCCCATTTCCTGACAGAATGTTTCCAATACAGAAGGTGGAGCGGAGGATCGCGATTGCTGGTATTTGGAACGGTCTAAAGCCGCGTCCATCACCTGGTTCATGTCCCCAGCCAAGATCAATGGAAGTGTACTATGCCCCCTGCATCTCGCCAGTAATTGCGCGAAGAAGTCTGTGGATGTTGTGTTGGGACCGTAAGCTGACACCACTAGCATCTCCCTCCCCTGTAAGTTGATCTTTATCCCTACCATTCTCCCTTCAGCATCTCTAAACTCAAGTTTAGCAGAACACATGAGTGATTTATGTATTAGTATAGCTACTCCTCCTCTCCTTCCCGTGGCTGGTGAGCAAAACACTTCCCCCACCCAGTGTCGGTTCAATTTTTCATGCTCCTCCTGGGACAATCTCGTCTCCTGGAGGCAGGCTATCCCCACCCCATGTCTGTGTAAAGCTGTTAGAATCTTGGTTCTCTTGATTGGGGAAGAGATACCACCCACATTCCAGGATATTAAACGCACATTATTCTGAGCAGGGCGGGATCCGTGACTGGGTACCTACGATGCACTGCCGACCTGAGTCTCCCGGGCACCCAGCCTTACCCAAGGGACTTTCCATGTTCGCTACTGCTTTGCCCACTGAGCCTCCCACACCCCAAAGTACGGGCAGCCTACCCCTGTCAAAAACTCTAAAGTGTACATGTGTCTCATGTGTGTATCCCTCTCCCAACAAACCCCCCTCCCACAACTTCCCCTTATCCCCCCTATCCCCTGAAACCAGCCTAGTTCCTTTACCCTATACATCCAGTTCTATTACTCAAAGAGGTGCCCCTTCCATGCCCGAGGCCTCCCCGCCCTAAAAGGTGCAAAACTTTCGAACCTCGCCTCTTAAGGGATGAAGACATTGAAGAAAGTTCACTCTCCCCCTATCTGCCTGTTCAGATCTGCTGGGCGCTGCTAGTTCAGTGATGTATGTGTGCGCCGCTTCTGCGGAGTCGAACGTTTTCCAGCGGCCCTCGTGGCGAATCTTAAGCACTGCTGGATATATCAGCATAAATCTTGCCTGTAGCGCATGAAGTCGGCGGCACAGCGGCGTGAATTTCTTCCGACGTTCCTGAAGGGAGGCAGAATAGTCCTGGAAGATTCTGATCTGGTGCCCCTCATATTTTGTATCATCTCGTTTGATGCGGTATCCACTCAAAATCTCTTGCTTATGCAGATAGTTGTGCACCTTCAGTATCACCGCACGTGGGGCCTGGCGGCCATCTTGAATTCGGCCTATGCGATGCACCCTCTCCAGACACAGGCCGCCTGCATGATCAGACAAAGCGAACTCTGCCTTCAGCCACTGTTCCACAACTGTTGCCAGTACAGAATCCCCAATCAACTCAGGTAGGCCAATCAACCGCAGATTACTGCGCCTACCTCGGTTCTCTAATTTATCCACCTTATCTGTAAGCGTTGTCACTGTGGTCTGTAGCTGGCAGATCTGCTGCTGCATAGGAGGGTTTGCGTCTTCCATCTCAGACACCCTATGCTCTAGGTCTCCAATCCGACGCGACTCCTCTGCAAGTCGTGTTTCAAAGTTTGCGATCTGCGTCGATATTCTTTCTAGCCTGGGTTCCAGCGCTTGGACTACTGCCGCGTTCAGTTGTGATAATTGCGCTAATTGTGCCTCCGAAAAAGGCGGCCCGCTTTGTTTCTGTGGCGAATCCACGTCCGGGCCAGCCGCCTTCAGCGATTCTTTGTCTTTCCTCGCCCCGCGTGCCGGCATAGTTTTAGCTGGTTTTTCCATAAACTTATCCATCACTTAGTTAGCTGATGTTTTATGCCTTCTATTTAATCCGAGGCGAGGCGAAATCACAAGTTATTTGGTGATATCGGGCGTTGGGCCTCGGAGAGCAGGAACTCACGTCCTACTCCCTCAGCGCATCACGTGACTCCCTTCTAATTCCACTATATCTTTTTGAGATACCTGCAACCAGAATTGCACAAAATACACAAGGTATGGTCGCTCCATGGAGTAATACAGAGGCATTATAATATTCTTTGTCATATTTCCTATCGCTTTCCTAACAATTCCTAGCATCCTGTTTGTATTTTTGGCTGCCACTGCACACTGGGCGGAAGATTTCAGTCTATTGTCCATGATGACACCTAGATCTTTTTCATGGGTGCTGAGTTGTAAGGTCAACCTTAGCACCAAGTAACTATGATTTGGAGTATTTTCCCCAATGTGCATAACTTTGAAGTTGTCCATGCCCATGTGTATGTTCCCGTGTAGTATTGCATTATGGGGTCCTTTTACAAAGGCATAGTCGCACTTTTAGTGTGCGCTGCTGATTAACGTGCTCAAAACGCTAGAGATGGCCATAGGAATATATGGGCATCTCTAGTATGTAGGGCACACTTATTTTTAGTGCGCTAAAAACAATAGCCCGCCTTTGTAGAAGGACCCCATAGCACTTATGTGCTACTTTCTAGAATAGCATGTAATGCTTTTGACATATATCTGCTAATTAGTGCAGCGTGGGCATGGAGAGGAAATGCATGCCCACCCATTGGCCCATGTAAAAAACTGCCTTCTGGCTACGTCACTTGTACTTATTCCTGATAGAGATAAACTAGCAGCCTGTGCTTCTTAATAGTGATTTGGTAGCATACTCCTACATTCCTCTGCATGAATGCATTTGCCTGTAATTCTCTTTGGGGTCCTTTTACTAAATGGTTTTAGGGCGCATTTATGCAGGTTTTTCCTGTGTGCTACGGCCATTTTTACCACTGCCAGAAAATGGCTAATTTTCTATTTTTTCTATTAATGGCCCTGCATTAATGTTGCCATTAGTGCGTGGCCATTAAAAATAATTACCGTCACTGTGCATGCTCGTTTTAATGAAACTGAGCATGCACGGCGGCGCTAGGCGATGTGAGACCAGCGTGGGGCAAACGCTTTTGCTGGCGGAGGTTGAGGACCCCCGCCAGCCATACCGGGGGCCCAGAGCCAATTTGGAGGGCCCAGGCCCCTGTGACCCCCCCCCCCCCCAAACTACGCCACTGGTCAGAATGTGCCAATTTGGAACTTACCACAGGACACCTGAGTGCATCCCATGGTAAGCCATTTTAAGCTCCAGTAAGCACACACTAACACTTACTGCAGCTTAGAAAAAAGGACTCCTTTACTCAAAATCAAAACGAAAAGGTTCGTTTCCAAGGAAAGGTCACCAAAAAATGTTCAAGCAACCTTTTAAGAACTAGGCTTCTTTATTGGGGTCAATGTAAAATAAACTTGGAATACTGGTCACAAAGTTATGATTTGTTGGTTGACTTATTTCTGAATAATGACGCCTGATTCACTTCTACCTCATCTGACCTCAACACAATCTTGTATTTGTTATCAACCGAAATGGCAAACGCCTTTACGGTACTTTGTAAGCCACACTGAGCCTGCAAATAGGTGGGAAAATGTGGGATATAAATGTAACAAATAAATAAATAATCAAGTAGATATTAGAATGGCAACAGCCCTCCTTGCTCCAAGAAAAGGCAGGTAGTAAAAAGAAACACAGAAACAGGATTATTTAACAACATTGTTTTATTCATCCTCTCCACAGAAATCTCCTTCATTTGTAAACTTGATATTTCTAAGGCAGTGCATGTGAATCGGAAAACAGGTGAACACATAAATTTTATTAAAGGTGAAGCTGCTAACAGTGACAGGTCTCCTGACAATAGGTAATGACAGAAATTTACAATCTCAAAGAATAAAATAATAATATTCAGAAAAGGGAGATAAAAATTGGTACAAGTACCCTGCTGTATATAAAGTTACATGAACTTTGCTGTAAAATCATTGATCATTGTTCTGAAATATCTCTACCCCTCGATCGCTGAGCAAAGATGACATTCCATATATCTGTGCTATGAAGCATATACAGTATACATAATGCCTAGAAATTGTGCAAAGATAATCATATGTGCTCATATTCACAAAAAACATGGTTTAGCCCTAGCAGTTTTCATGTATAAATGAATTTTTCTTCCATATTGTTTTGGCAAAAATGCAACTATTCATTTCAAGGACAGTTTTTAATACAAGCATTCATTTTAGAGAAGTACAGTAGTTGACATTTCTTTCTATTCATGTAGACAACTAATTCTTCAAAGGTTTTTCCACCATTCTGGGACTGTGAGCCCTCTCACAGAACCTCCAAAAGGACTAAATTTCTGCATCTAGCAATATGAGAAACATGAAGTGCAAAAGCAATGACACTAAAATGTCACTACGAGCCAGTATGGGAAAAACTGAACCATAGGTGACATCTGAAATACAGTATCATACAATAGGCATAGTTTACTTTATTAGTTTTTGTATGTTTTTTATAATTTTATATCATTTCACAATATCTGATCAGCATCTGGGTCAATATTCAGTTCTTGGTGACCATCATAAGCTATGCAGATAGTGGCAATATGTTCGCTGCAGTTTACTGTAGAACTGTGGGGCAGGGGCATAGCCAGACTTCAACGGTAGGGGGGTCCAGAGCTGAGGTGAGGGGGCACATCAACCCCCTCTCCCGCCCGCCCACCAGCCAGCCATTGCCGGCACTGACCCCCCCCCCCCCAACCCGCCCGCCATTGTCAACACCTCCAACAACTTTGACCCCCCCACCCACCATCACCTACCTTTGCTAGCGGGGGACCCCACCCCTGCCAGCCGAAGTCTTCTTCCTTCGTTTGGTTTCTGACTGAGTCTGATGTCCTGCACGTACAACGTGCAGGACGTCAGACTCACAGAAACAGAACGAAGCCTTGCGATCTGCAGGGCTTCATTCTGTTTCTGTGAGTCTGACGTCCTGCACGTTGTACATGCAAGACGTCAGACTCAGTCAGAAACCAAACGAAGTAAGACTTCGGCTGGCAGGGGTTGAGGTCCCCTCCAGCAAAGGTAGCAGGCGGTGGGTTGGTGGCGGGAGGGAGGGTTGAGAGGGTCGTCGGCAGGGGGGTCCAGGGCCAAATCTACAGGGGCCCAGGCCCCCTGGCCCCATAGCAGCTACGCCTCTGCTGTGGGGGCCCTTTTACTAAGCTACAATTGACACAAACGCACAGCTAACGCAGCAAAAATGGCCTAGCATGGGATGTGCTAAAGCATTCCATGCTAGTTTTGTTATCTGAGGCCCCCTTTTACAAAGCTGCGCTAATGGCTGCTAGTGCGGTAATGCCGACACAGCCCATTCACTTCAGCTTTGTAAAAAAAGGGGAGGCTGAGCGCTCTAACTGCTTGGCCTTAAAAACAAAAAATGTTTTTGGATGGGGAGTGTCAGGGGCAGAGAACAAGCTTGGATGTGCTATTCAACTAGCATGTTGACATTAGTGAGAGCTAACTGAATAATGCAGACTAGCCCTTACAACCTCCAAAATAGGAGATGGTAAATGCTCCTGCATTAATTTTTTTAACGGCTGCATCCTAATTCTCTACAAAATAATTTTAGAGAGCCTCTGAGGATAACTACTTTCATTCACAACTCAAAATAATCCTCTTCCACTGAATACTAATGAATTCATGTTTTTTAATCAATTTTTATCAATTATATTAAAATTAGGGAGGAAAAGCCTCAACAGACTCCTTGGCAACAGAGCCAATCAAACATAGGAGTACTCACTGTCATCATAGGCTAAAAAACCTCTCAAATTTTTTTTATTTTATCATAAAGTCCAAACTTTCAACTTAGCTTAGCTTGAGAGGATGCACAAACTCTTCCTACTGTCCACGGCGAAAAATGGCCAAAGTTTCAATGACTTTGTCAGGGTCCATGGCACATCAGCTCACTTTACTCAAAACTTTGGCTGTGGATAGCAGGAAGAGTCTGTGCATCCTCACGAGCTAAGCTAAGTTGAAAGTTTGTTTGGACTTTGTGAATTTTTTTAACCTATGATGACAGTAAGTACTCCTATGTTTGATCGGCTCTGTTGCCAAGGAGTCTGTTGAGGCTTTTCCTCCCTAATTTTAATATAATTAATACAAATAGATAAAAATTGATTAAAAATATTAATTCAGTAGTATTCAGTGGAAGAGGATTATTTTTGAGTTGTGTCTTAATTCTAACACTAGCACATGACAAAAAGAAAAAAAAAGAGAATAACAGAAAAAGGCCAATTGTAGGCTGTGCTACAAATAGACCTAGTGGATGGAAAAGACGCTAAGCCCACTTACTAGCGCAGCTTATTAAAAGGGCCCCTTGGTTAGTTGTTGCACTCTTGCTGTACCCAATTCTGCTTCAGCACTGTCTGGATGTGGGGCAATTCTATGGTGCTAACATTTATGAAAACGTTATGCACCGATATGCACACTTATCTCACATATGCCAGCATGCCGCCCAAACACTATTCTGCAAATACCAACTTAACTTACATAGCATTTGCAAGGGGGTATACGTGGGAACAGGGACTAGATGGGGCTCCTACTTGTGCGTATAACTTCCAGAATACTGTATGTTAGGTTGGTATCTGCCACACTGAGGTGCTCATACTTACACCAGCTCTATGGCTGGCATAAGTGATTGCACCTAAATGTTAGACTCAAATATACCCAGCCGTGTACTTTCTTTTACAGAATAGGCTTCTACCATGTGCCCTCCAGGCACCTAATTGCAGGCACCCTGTTATAGAATCTCCCCCATGCCAAAGGCATTTAGAACAATTTTGCCTGCAATCTGACTCTCCACAAAATGTCATTGATAGTCGATGGCCAGAGGAGTGGACTTATACATTCATCAGCCCTCAGCAAAGGTATGAGTCTTTTTAAATATTGGGCCCATTGTTTTTATCAGGCAAGCCACTCATTAACAATGTCTGTGTTAAAAGGTATATCTTAATCTCTCGATCTCCAGTATAGGCATTACCCCAGGACATTCCTTTTTCTTTTGAAATATAATTAGCCTTTTATCTACTGCACTCTCTGGTATCAAACTATCTTTCAACAGACTTCTTTATCCTGGATCCCAAGCAAACTGATTTCATAATGCTTATAAAAATATATAGTGCAAATCAAAGACTATTATTTTTATGATTCACTTGCTGTAGACAGGTAACTTAATTCCAGCTCTGGAATACTTTCAAATTGTAGTTCGATGAGAATTCTCTAAACTTTAACCTTGAGGACCATTTTTGATAAACCAGTTGAGCTGAATTAAGATGAACCAATTAAAGTATATGGGCTTCACAGTGGTGCAGGCTCTCGTTTAGCAAAATCTAGTTTGCTTTCAAACTATTACCATAATCCTGCCCCCCCCCCCCCATTTTTTTTAGGAATTTCATTGCATTAACATTATTCACAGTGGTCCCTTCCCAAAATGATGGCAACAACCATGCATGGAAACTCCAGCATGACACAAAGCCAGCATAAACACACTAAAGAGCAACACTGCTATTCTTTAATTAAGGCCTTGACAACTACTCTGACAAAACATTACATAATGTGTTGCCATACTGGGACAGACCGAAAATCCATCCAACCCAGTATCCTGTTTCCAAAAGTGGCCAATCCAGGTCACAAATACCTGGCAAGATCCCAAAAGAGTAACACAGATTTTATGCCACTTATCCCAGGAATAAGTAGCAGATTTTCCTAAGTCCATTTTAATAATGGCTTATGGACTTTTCTTTTAGAAAGCTATACAAACCTTTTTCAAACCCCACTAAGCTAACTGCTTTCACCACATTCTCTGGCAATGAATTCCAGAGTTTAATTACATGCTGAGTGAAGAAATATTTTCTCCGATTTGTTTTAAATTTACTACTTTGTAGCTTCATTGTGTGCCCCCTAGTCCTAGTATTTTTGGAAAGAGTAAACAAGCAATTCACGTCGACCTGTCTTGAATGCTTTTGGTAATTAATTTACATGAGGATAGCCAATTTATAATTTCCTCTGACAACTCTTTAACCAAGTATGGGGCAGGTCAGGGTGCAAGGTCAGTGGGGTCTAGACACACAGCTCTTGTCCTTTCTTTGTTGACCAATTTTGAAGCTGTAATTTCTCCCTTCTGCTTTCTATCTTTTATTCTTTATTTATAAGTTTGGAGGTCAATATTCAAAGTGATCTTAACCAATAAATCGTTTGCGCAGGGCTATCTGCTGATATTCAGTGGCACTTCAACGGTTAGTGCTGCTGAATGCCACCACAGACCACTAAACTGAAAACCAGCTACTTTGTGGACAGTCTGGTGACGGAGTCAGCACTTATACATTTAAGTGCCAATATTCAGTACCTAACCATCTAAGTTTAGCAGGTAAATTGGACCGCATAAAAGTCAGTCACCTTTACGTGATGTCACTTATGCAGTTAATGCTGAATTTCACACTTAACTGCATAAAAGATAGCCGACCACATAAACCTGGGTATTCCATGCCAGTGCCTGGACATGGTCCGGCACTGGACATCTGGAAATAGTACTGGCAGTGGTTGAAAAACGCTCACCAGCTCCGAATGAACGTTGCCCCCTCTGTTTTTCTAAACTTCCAAGAAGGTAAATCAAGCCTAGAATAAATATGAATAAACTTAACGTCACACATGCATGAATGTAAATTCAAGAACTAGGCAAATGTTCACCATCTGTGTATGGTCTCTTGCATATATGATGTGTAATATTTTAAAGTTCTTAAGGAGGAGATCTGGCCTGATCTTAATTGCCAAGTGTATGTGCTGAAGTGGGGGGAACTGCTTAAGGGAGGAAGCTGAAAAATGGGCAGTTGGTTTGGCCAACCTCCCTCCCAACAAAACAGAGTTAGCAACTGTTTCATATTTTTTGCCTTCCAGATGCTCCTTGTAAATCTTCTGCATCTTCTATACATGTGCTTTCCACCAAAGGTACTTCAACTCCCAGAGTGCACAGCTTATGTAAAATGTACAGCTGTCAATGTTCATATTCACAAGCAAAGGAAGCTAAAGCTTCAATTAAAAAGAAGACTGGCTTATCATAATCCGGCTTTAAAATCTTTCAAGAATTTATTCAAAAGTGGACATATAACCAGCCTTAACCAATCTGTATTATGAGAGGAGAAACTGTACATTATTTAGTAAAGGAAATAAACACAAAACAACTGATATTCAAAGGATTTACGTTCCTAAATTTAAGAAAGTATCCTCCTAAATTGGCCAATTTGAACTTTTTACCAGGACTATTTACATTTATATTCACAGTTTCACTAGGCTCCTAAGTTTAAGATCTTAAAAAGTGGGTAGTGAGGGATAGATTTGATTTTTCAGCACTAGGCAAGCCTAAATTTCAAAGCATGTCTTTTAGGCTCCTTAATTTGCAGATGTAAGCTCCTAAGTTCGACTGAAAATACTGGCCAAATTTAGGGGCCCTTTTATTAAGCTGTGGGAAATGGCTGTCTTTTTTTTTCTCGAAAAGAAATGGCCATGCAGTAAATGAACCGCTTACCAAGCGGCCATTTCAGGGGGGAGCACTTACTGCCACCCATTCAGGTGGCGGTAAGGGCTCCCACGCTAACCTAGCAGTAACCAGGCAGCGATTACCACCAGGTAAGAACTGGCGCTATAAAAATAGAAAATATTTTTGTAGCACCGGAAATGGCGCGCACTGGGGGTGGGAACTACTGCCGGGCTCCTTCGGTAGTAGTTCCGGATTGACGCGCAGCAAGCCTATTGCTGCATGTCAACCCTTTAGTAAAAGGGCCCCTTAGCCAACTAACTTAGGTACCTAAATTTAGGTGCTTAGCATTTTTTGAATATCAAATCCATAATGTCTACAGATAAAAATGGTTCACTAACCTATTAAACCACCACCTGAGTGCTTGGACGTTCAACGATCACATAGATTTCCACTACAATAAGACAACCATTAAAGGCACTACATTCATCCTTCATTGTATGTTGAACCTTCCTTAGCAAACTTTTTGGATACATTTTAATTCTAGCCTTCCATTTGTTTTTTAGGCCCTTAGCTGTCCAACGATGGGACTCAGGTGACTGTTTAAACTGCAATGGCTTCCTAAATTTAGATAGCCAAAATGCAAATGGGGTCAGGACAGGTTAGGTCAGAAGAAGCAAGTTAGGAACCTAGGGCCTGATGTTCAAAAAAAAGCTGAGCTCCTACCTTCGTTCCCTGTTTTTGGCCATACTTAAGTTTTCAGCTGAAAATTTATATTAATTGGGAGCTTAACAGTTCATGCTTATCAATGTAGGCCTTGCATTCATTTGTCTACATTTCTGAACCTAATTTATGAGCCTAGGACGAAAATCAGTGCTAAGCACCTAATTTTTTCCCCACCCTAAATTTGCCCCTGTTGCCACCCACTTTTTATGCCCTTAAATTTAAAGGGTTTAATGTGAGTACATAGTCTTTAGAATATCAGTCCCCTGGTGTTGATTTTCAGTACTAAACATATATGGCGCCCAAATTTGGGCACTGAAAAAAAAATAAGCACTGTGCGCTATTCTATAAACGGTGCTCCGAGTTGGATACCATTTATAGAATAACGCTCAAGGATTTATAGCAACTGAAACCTGGTATAAATCCTCACACCTAAATAGGCATGGACCGGCCATATTCTACAACACTGAGTACAAATTCTTGGAATGCTCCTCCCACGGCCATGTCCCCGCTTCAGTCAGCATGTAAGGATTTACGCATGCATCTTTACAGAATTCCAACTAGAAAGATGTCCGTGTAAATTCAAATTGTTGCCAATTAGCACCCATAATTGATTTGTTGGTGCCCAATTATGGGAGCTAATTGGCTCATTTTATCAATTAAATTGCCCGCACACATTTTGGGCATGCGTCCAAATTTGTATGCACAATTTTGAGTGCCATATATAGAATTTGGGGAATAATTTAAGCATATAGATTTAGGAGAGTCAAAGAAATGTTTATCTGATCAGATGTAAACAAGCTTTCAGCCCTAGTCTTCACCCCCTTGCTGACTATGCAACTACTCCTCCCCCACCATCACTCAGTCTTAAAACTATGCAGCTCCCTGACAGCCTGGTCATCACTTCCATTCACTCACCTGATTATAATTCTAAACCCTGAAACCCAATCCCTTCCCTCCTGCTCATCCGTTCTATGACTCACCCCTCATGTAAGTCCACCTTGTATTTGCATGCTATGCCACTTACACATACCCTGACAGAATAGTGTTTAGGCATTCTGCAAGTACTTACAGGAGGAAGTGTAGACTTACCTGTGAAAGTGTTAGTATTTTGTAAATTTATGTATGCAAGGGGCACATAAATGCAGGCACCCAGTTATAGAATTATCCTCCACATGCACAACACATTTTAATAGGTACGCAAAATCTTGCCAGCTGAGTTTCAGTTAATGTGACTGAGAATAATCTTCACCTAAAAATCTAGTCAGTTAAGGGTGGCTGAAGACCATTCTAATTTAGCTGAGAAAATCTGGGCTGGCTATGTCAGGTACTGTGTGTTTTATTTTTTAAATCAACCCCTTATTCATCAACAGATATATACACAGAATAGGAAAAAAAAAAGCTCTTTTTTAATAAGGCCCTTAGAATTTTGACCTTCTCAGGACATTTGGGGGTCCTTTTACAAAGGTGTGGTAAGCACTAACACGTTTACCACAGTTTTAAGGGGTTTTCTGTGGGGTGTGCTGAGGCATCCCTTGGTAATTTTGAAATATACGCTTGCAAACCGTGTAAAAAAGATTTGAATTTTTTTACCAACGGGGTATGTGTTGGGGTGGAGTGGAAGCGGCTAAGCTAATCAGTTAGCGCGTTGGTATTCCCACATGCTGATTAACGTGTGACCCTTACCGTATACAAAATGGGTGATAGTAGGGGCCCAAGCACTAATGGTCACACGCTAGTGGCAACATTAGCGTGCAAGTCATTAATGCTGAAAACAAAAAATTGTCCATTTTATGGCTGCGGAAAAAGTGGCCTTAGCTGGGAAAGACTCATGTAATGGCGCGGTAAAGGCACATTTTGCTGCAGCTTTGTAAAAAAGCTCCTAAATATTGCAAAAATTGTTTAAATATACAGTATGTACCTCATTGTAGGAGGACTACATTGTGGATTTTTACATTCTTTATTACTCTGTCTCTCTCTATTTGCAAGATGTGTGAATGGTCTGTTTCTGCATTATGCCAATATCAACCACCACCCATTACATAGCTATACATTTCCTTACACTTTCAAAATTAGCAAACAATATTTTCTATTGTAGCTCATATGCTGATGTTACTTGAGGTTCTTTACTTCACAGCCCAATAATTAATTTCAGCTAAGATATGAATTTTGTTAAATAGGATCTACACATCTGCCAAATCTTGTGCATCTGCTATTTGATATTCTGCTTAAGATTTTAGGCAGAAATCAGTGCTTGAGTGAACTTTATAAACTATATTTAACAGAAAAAATAAATCATCGATACAAATGGAAAGACAAAATCAGTATAAAAGGCTTATACTTATAAAAATACTTTTAGGAAACAGTTTTCCCCTGAGGGTGTAAAACCACATGTTGGATTCATAAATATTGCTCTGGACTGCAGTGTGGTTGCTAAAGTTCATAGTTCATCTCTTTTAGGAAGCGTAGACCGGTCAAGTTGCTTGACATGGCTGAAGTGGTTGGCCTCAGGATATTCTCCCTAGTTTCTTAGCATGAGAAAGAACACAGCATCAATGCGCCTCCGAAAAATCTGGAGAAGAGTCTTTTCTTCCACATATGGAAGATACAACAGTGGAATCAATCAGCTAGCAAATATGTGTCACATGACTGGGACTTCCCTGGCCATTCACTGATTCTTCTGGACCCAATCCCAACTTTCTTCATTTTCCTGCCGGTTTTTCTCAGCCTCAATAATTTCTTTGTACCTCCTGCGAAAGAAGCCCATCTGGAAATTGAGAAAAAAAAAAGAAGAGAATAATGTCAAATATTCAAAATGAAACATTACGATAAACTGACAAATCTTTTATTGTTATTGTTGATATACAGCTTAGTTTCTGTAAACATATTGAAGACTTCTTCTTCAGAAAATTCTATTATGAGGACAACAACTGAAACCAAATTAAGGGGCCCTTTTACTATGCCGCGTAAGCGTCTACATGTGCCCAACGTGTGCCAAAATGTTGTTACTGGCTGGTTACCACGTGGCTCTTGTGGTAATTTCATTTTTGGCATGCGTCCGATACACGCTGCTAAAATTTATTTTCTGATGTGCATATCGGACACACGCCAAATGGCATTTGCTGTATGTAGGTCATTACCGCCCAGTTACCATATGAGACTTTACCACTAGGTCAATGGCTGGCGGTAAGGTCGCAGACCCAAAATGGATGCACGGAAATTTTGATTTTGCTGAAAAATGGATTGGCGCACACAAATCCTGCGCCTACACTACCTCAAGCCATTTTTCAACGCAACTTAGTACAAGGACCCCTAACTTAGACTAGTCACAGTCCAGTCATCATCTCTAATAGGGCCAGCTCAAATGGTCTTTTACTCCTTCATCTTTTTTCTGGCAACTTCTTTGTTAACTCAATTATTTCATCCCGTAAAACTAATCCAGATGGTATTTTATTCCCTTTTTTCTCCTGCAACTTCCTTGTAACTTACCATTAACCCCCATGTTTTGTTGACTTGTAAGCCACATTGAATCCAATGTACATTGAAAAAATGTAGGGTATCAATGCTATTATAAATAAATAAATACAACAAAAGGCAAAAGGAAACCTTCAAGGAAGTTCATCAGTTGGCCAGCCTGCAATGATTAACTACTTTGTGCATCAAGAAAATGGACGGATGAAGATTACCATATGTGAGGCAAAGAATAAATAAACTAAATGGGACCGGGGCTGTCCCAAGGGCTGAGTGAGCAGTATGGCTGCATAGGGTGCAAAGGGAGCCAGAGGCGCAAAAATTGTTCTCTGTCCATTGCCTCCCTCGCATGGCTACAGTTTAATAAGTGGAGCTGGAGGGAGGGGGGGGGGGGGGTTGCACAAAGCGTAATTAGGTTCGGGATACTCATGGATGGGCCTCATACAACAAGCAGATCCTTAGATGCTTAATATAGGCATTAATTCTTTTTCTCAGTGATAGACTTGGGTGTACATTTTGTGAAATTTCAAACATAAGCACCTAATAAACTTAGGTGCCATTTTCCTAAAGGGTGTTGAGCTCTTAACACGTGGTTAGCGAGAAAAACAAGGTCTCACACAAACGCATTAAAACGTTTTACACTATTTGCCTGTTTCTGTGCATTAACTTGTGCATTGCTGATTTTTAAAAAAATATTTTTGGGAAGGGGCGTGTCACAGGCAGAGAGTGGGCGAGTATGTGTTAACTAGCTAGCACATTACACTTAACATGTGCTAACTGGCTAATGAAGAGTTAACGCAAGAACACTTTGCACCTCGTAAATAGGAGGCGGTTAAATGCTCTTGTTAAATCTATGACATTAGTGCACAATATGCAATACAACATATTTTTAAAAATCCCCCCCAAAGTGTCACGTTAAATCTGGACTTGGCATGTGGTAAAATCCCGCATTACCATGAGTTAAATCCAGATTCTAGTGCATTTTAGTAAAAGATCCCCTTAATGATCTATATTCACAGCCATTTGCCTAGGTGATAATTTTACTTTATTCAAATTTTGATATATGGTGATTCAAGAAATAAATTTGGCATCACAGCAGTTTACAGAATTAACATTAGGGAGGCAAAAAAGAAACTGGGCTAGTCAGACTACATAGGGAACACAAAGGAGGGAGGCACACAATAAAGTATTATACCCTAGTAAAACAATATTTACATAAAACAAAAATACAAAAGGGAGGGGAGATGGGAGCTGGCCCAGAGACATCAGGCACCAAACCCACAAGAGGAGGAGGGTAAGGACCAGAGGAACAACTGATGAAACAGATTTAAAGTTATGAAGACAGCTTTCTGAGCAGGGGCCATGAATCTGAAAGATGAACAATGGGCAAGTTACAATCTCAACCTAGTTACAGGTGAAAGGACCAGTAGATCAACTTGAGTGGATAGTAATGGTTGTGACAGACAGCATTTAGAACATAAGTAGTGGTTTTTGAGACACAGGAGAGGAAGAACTCTCTGGTCAAAGGGATTTTGAAAAGCAGGATACCTCTTTGACTGAGATATCAACACTTATACACTTTGGGGATGATTACCCATTAAAGTTGCTAAATAAATTTCGGGTTAATAATGCATATGTAACCCGAGTCTCACCTGGGTTAGCTCTGAACTAGGCACAGAGCTCTCAAGCTGCTTCAGCTCACTCCCACTTTCTCCCGCTCTCTCTTGCAGTCAAACTGGGATGGGTGATGGTCTAGAATAACACCTAGGGTCTTCCTGTGGCCAGATGGAACTCCAGGCTTTTTCCCCCTGGTAATCTCTGCTACCACCAGGTCTGGACTTCTCTTCAACTGCCTTTCTTTCATGGGTATCACCTTATGGGGAACGCCTGGCCGTGGATAGAACGTGTCCCACCCTGAGCTCCATTTATGAGCCAGACTCCCCAGTCTGCTCGAAATTCTGGCTCCTAAGAAATTGATAGCAACTGTCCTTTTGGGTTAGCCAAACTGGAGTTAGCACTTCAGGACCCCCCACCCCCTTAATCCTCTATGGGTCACTTGGCAGGGGGCTCACAGATAACCAAGGACAATTTTCTGCTCTAGGTTTCCCCTTTTATTTCCTCCTAAACTCCTCCCAGGCACTCCCCTTAGGGACGCTGTACCCGGCTCACTCTATCATCAAATCCCATCTAACCAGGGGTGACACGTATACAGTAAGTAAAGGTAACAGAAGCTGGTTACGGGGTCGGGAAAACTCCTCACTAGAAGATATTTGGGGCAGTCTAGCCATGACCTTAGTATTCTGACCCATTTGTCATTCAATAATATGGAGATTTTCTACAGAATCTCCGGTCTCTTGGCTTTCTGCCTGAGAGGAGAGGTTCCCCTCTGTTAGGTAAACCCTGTAACCACAGGTCACAGGCTCCAAAGGGCTGGAATCAGAGAGAGCCAAGCTCACAAAACAGCAGGACTATGAACCTGGCAGGGAAGGGAGCCCTGGAGGCTCCTCCTGAAGACAGCAGATGGCTCATCAAGAAGAAGAGGGAGCCTAGTAGTAAAGCAGCCCTTGGAAGCAGGCTCAGGGTGAGGCAGAAGGCCTCTAAAGGCACAGTCGGTGTCTGAAGCCCAGCAGCAGAGAGGCTCCTGGGAGCACAATTGGTGCGCAGAGTCTGGTGGAGGCTCCTGGGAGCACAATTGGTATTTGGAGTCGGTAGAGACTCCTGGGAGTGCAATCGGTGCTGAAAGCTCAGCAGCAGAGACTAACCAAGCCAGAATGACTCAGCCCCTTAAGAACATCTAGCAGCCACTGGGCCAGAGTGATCCAGCAAGAGGGTGAGATCTGGGGAACATGGTGGGGATGGACAGAGAAAAGACTCAGTGAAGGGGCAAAGGGATATAGGTAATATTGCCACTCTACTAAAATGACTGATGAAGGAACAGGGAGATATATTTAGAGCTGCCACATTGGTAAAGAGACTGACTGGTTTCAAGAGTACTGTTTAAAGTAGAGCCTGACCGAAACCAGGATCTTTGGTTTCTTCTGAAACCGAATCTGCAACTGAAATTGGCTGCTCGGTTTTGGCAGAAACCAAAACTGCCCTTCAACAGTCCTCATTCCCTCTCCCCACCTGACCAAAAAATCCCCCCTCCAGAGCCCACCCCTGGCAGCAGCCTATTTTCCAAGCCCCCACCCTGGTGGCAGTCACACTCCTAAGCCTACTCCCTAGTAGGGCTTCCTCCTAGGCCTACCTCATTGTTGGTGGGTAGTGGGCACAGAAGCGTCCGCCACTTACTTCTCTGCATGGTCGGTTCCAGTAGAAATGGCTGCTGAGAGTGCTGTGGGAGGTCCCAGCAGCCATTTTGAGATGGGGACCAGAACAGGCAGGAGACTTGTTCCTGCCTGTGCTGGTTCCAGTCTCAAAATAGATGCTGGGACCTAACGCGGCAGTCTAATGAGGCTGCCACAGAAGGTCTCAGGAGCCATTTCTACTCAGCAGGAACACCGGGCAGGAATGATTGGGGTTCGTTCCTACCCCAAAAAGGCCACTAGACCACCAAGGCTTTTCCAGATAGGACCAGGGAGGGGCCTACGGGTGCTCAGGTGGGTTGGGGGAAGAGATTGATTGCTTGGGGGGGGGCAGGGTATAATCACAGAGGGAAAGAGTTTTGGTTACAGCTGAAAATGTGCTGGCATTTTCAGCCAAAACCTGAACCTGGATTTCGGGCTGGTTTCAGTGCTGAATCTGAAACCGAAACTCAGTTGACCTCTAGTTTAATGGTTGTCTAGTACGTCGCTTATAGAATACCTTTCATTCAGAATGCTTAATAAACTGCTTATTAGAATACTTCTCATAAATAAATGTCTTACTGGTTTCCTATATAATGTAGGTTGTAAATATTTCAATAAACTGTTTAACATTTCAGCAAGCGTTGTTCACAGTAGTCTTTCTTGGATTTCCGGGGGGGGGGGGGGGGGGGCAGGGGGGAAATGTGCATCTCTGAGGTTGCATTTTGCACAATAGAAGACAAAATGCATTTGTGTTTCTGTTTCTCCGGTGTTGCACTGCATGTGGTGACTTCTTGGGGTTTCAGTAAAATCTTTGTATATTTCTATTTGTAATTTATTGTGCCTGTATTTCATAAGAGCCTGTCTGTGTTTTACTTGTGTGACTGAGATATGACATTCTGCTTTACAGTTGGCTTCTTGGGGTTTCCAATGCAGTTTTTTTAGGACACATTTTGGTTTGTAATTTGTAATCACTTACTTTGTGTGTTGTTAAGCCGTATTCATGTTGTGTGTATATGTGACCGATGTGAGGTGTTTTGCTGTGTAGTTACATAGTGCTATGTAGAGAATCCTATTTCCTCTGTTTTCCCAATTAGAGGTTGATGATATTAAGGTTATATTTGAAAATAATAGTCCCTCCATTCATAGAGTGGAACATTAGAGGTTAAATGTTAGTATAGTAAATAAGATGGAAAATTACTAAATGCTGTCTTTACCAGATGTAGGAAACTTTTATTAGACATAAACATGTTTGGAAGAGAATAGGGAAGTGAATGTGATGTTTGCAGATGTCAGAGCATACAAATGATGCATGGAATAATGTATGATAGTCCTACATTCCTATAAATGTTAGATTTTTACTGGAACCACTAGCAGTTTTACAAAGTACCCTGAATCCCTGAACTTACAGATGTAAGCAGAATATAATCTAGCCAATGATTTTTCAAAGTTTGTGTCCCTTGATTTGTGATGTAACCAGTTAATTTATGTCTTAATGCATTCTTAATAAAAGAGCAGATGACCTGAGGGATTTTGAGACAGTTCTGGGTGGCCTCACTGCCATTATGTGAGACCCTCCGTTCTCTCTCCCAAAGGCCTTTGATCTATATTTTTTTTTATTGGTGGTGTGTGTGTGGATTTCTTTCCTTTGGCCTCCTAGAGATTGAAGTAAAGAGCTGGGTATTTATCCTGCCCTGATGGGGTCTTAGGCAATCAAGGTGTGTTGGTGTTTGCAGTGCTGCTTTTTTATATACTTTGTGGCAGGTAAAAGAAGGCATGGCTACTGTGGGAGTGTAGTTACTATGGGGGCGGAGCCATGGATAGTCACCCCGCCTCCTATGTTTGGCGCTGTATGAGTACTGGCACCTTTTTTCCTAGAAAATGAAGCACGGCTTGTACAGAACAAAAATTCTTGTACACAGAACTATAAAAGGAAACTATCCAATCATCACAAAAGAAGGCAGTATCTCCAAAAGTCCACCAAAAGAGTGGAGTTACAAGTTCACTGGGAGAAATAAGAAATACAAAGAACAAAAAACAAAACAAAACAGGAATAAGCAATATGCCAGAAACAATCAAGCTCAGAATATATTACAAAATGTCTGAGAGATATTCACCAGGAGTGACTCAGACAATCCCACAGGCGATCTTCTAACCACTTTAAATTCAGATAGCTGTGAAAGTACATGGAAAACATTCTTCTGAGAATATAGGGGAATTTGAGGAGAGAGTGCCCCCACTGCAGCATGCCTGGATGCATTAACAGAATGTGCTTCAGCTTCCTCTGGGTTTCCTTTGATACATCCCGATAGACCAAACCCTCAAACTCCTGCCTGGTTAAACCATGCTGTTCAAATCAAGGGCAGATATTCAAGGGCACTTAACTAAAGTTAGTGCTGGGGCAGTCTGGGGATGGAGCTGGGTTGAATCCAGTTATCAGGGCACTGCAGATTATTCAAGTAAGACCTCCTAAAATACTGACTTAACTATGCCTGGCTATTTATCCAGGTACAGCAGCACAGAATATCAGCTGTATCTGGATATTTTTTGAGCACCACTGAAGACCTGGATCATGTGCACAGTCAGTACCCAGCTTAGGTCTGGCACTGAATATCTGGCCCAAATTCAGCTCATGGGGATCCGCATTTACCAAAACACAGTCCACCTCCGGCTGAATATTACCCATTAAATGCTTAGTATTCAATGTGATACAGGGGCAGACTGACAGTAACCTGGGCCTTGGACACTAAAGTGCCCCTATTACCAAGCTGCGCTAAAAAGTGGCCAACGCTGCTGTTAGTGCATGGATTTTCCTTGCACCGCACCACTTCTAGCATGGCAGTAAAATGGTCACATTGACCTATATTTCTCTAATGGCCTTGTGCTAATTTCCCAGTTAGCGCGTGGCCATTACCGTGCTAAGGGCTCCTGCAATAGCTCTGTGGTAATCGGGCAGCACATGGCAATGTGCCCATGCTATTCAATTAGTGCAGGGCATGTCTACTCTCTGCCTATAGCCACACCTTCCGTGCTGAAAAATAAAAAATATTTTTCAGCACGGGATTAGCGCGCGCCGATGGGCATATTACCGTGGAGTACTTCAGCATGTCTTGCGACAGTGCTTTTTGCCACATGGTAGGCAAATGCTAGTTTCTACTGCGCCTTAGTAAAAGGTCTCCTAAGGGTCATGGACTCCTAACCATCTATCAAGAATGATTAAAATAAATGGAAGTTAGGGAAGAGTAGGACTCTTAGTGCTGTGGGCCCTCAGGCACTGCCCTAGAATCTCAATGGTCAGTCTGCCCATGCTATGATCTGATACGAACAATGACAGCTGTCCATAATCATAATGACATGGTAAGTTTATTTAACTTCTATCAATGGGAAATTATTACAGACATGGCAAAAATGAGGACTGTATATTTCCTCACCATGCACAGTAGCATTCCATGCCACCCTGCACTTGCTTGGAGTGAAACAGTACCTTAATATAATTTGACATATAAAAGTATTATTTTTCACAAAGACAATTTTCAAAGTCACAGGAAGGAAATTAAAGAAAAAAATATTATATCTATATATATTTTTTGCACCGAGCTCAGGGGTTCCCTGAAGCCCCATCCATCACCTCCTACAGAGATCCTTGGGCCCCAGGTTAATAATTCCTGCATTAGCTGGTGCACTGAATTAAAAAAATGCCCCTTGAGACTAGTCAATGTCATAAAATCTATGAACACCCCACACTGCACCAATCTCCTGCCAGTTCTGCTGAACTACCAATAGTGAACACAAATATGATGGTACGCAATCCTGAACCAGCACATTTTCCTAGTATCAAACTGTACCACTGCATCCACCAATACCTTTTCAGCTAACAGTATCCACCTTGCTTTTGAAATTCTTTAGTACCGTGCTCATGACAGATTGGACAGAAAAAACATTCCGCATTACTATTTATTCTTACAGGATGTTCTTTTGTTTTACATGTTCCTTCTCAGGTAAAAAGATCACTTGGGAGATCCCTGTACAGGGCATACATACAATAACCAAGGGGTTAATGTGTGCTTACTGCACATTGAAAAGCACTACCACAGGGTGCACTCAGGTATCCAGCAGTAGATTTTGAAAGTGCGCGTTCTACTCATGCTAGGGGTGTGTTTTAGGGGGTGGAGAGTGAGCATGGCTATGCTAATCCATTAGTACATGTGTGTTGGGGGGGGGGGGAAGAGTGGGCATGGCTATGCTAATCGGTTAGCACTAACTGATTAGCATAGCTTTCATGAGTGAGCCCTTACTGCCTACAAAATAGGTGATGGTAAGGACTCACGCGCCACTGGCCATGTGCTAATGGGAAAATTAGCAACTGCCTTTTAACGGCAGCACGATCCTCGTTGGGGCTACCGCAGGCCACTTTTTAGTGCTGCTTGGTAAAAGGGCCTCTAAGGATGTAATTAATTAAATAGCACAAATACAAAACTTTGGAGAGCAAAAATCAAAATCCTAAATATTAAAAAGTAATTTTGCTCAGAACATTGAAGGAAGAGAACTGAATTTTAAGGTCAAAATTTTTTTTAAAATAAACAAAACCTCAACTGCCACAGAGGGTCTACATAGATGACCCTTCCCAAGTGGCTATAATCACTTGTTTCTGGTGGAGTTCCGAAAAAACGAAACAGCAGAAAACTATTCCCAATCGGGAGAAAAAAAACCTGTTACAAAAAAAAAAACAGACCCTACCATCCTTACAAAATTCTAAACCAGTCTCTTCAATATCAGTGTTCATATATAGCAAGAAAGTCCAAAAAATGCATCAAACTTGTGCACAGGAAAAACAATGTCATTTAGCTTTAGAAGAAACTTCAAAAGAAGCTGCAGGCAAACAGTTATTCACTCAAACATGTGCTACAATGGATATAAACATTGATTTGATTCAGTGGCGTAGCCAAGGGTGGGCTTGGGTGGGCCCAGGCCCACCCACTTTAGGCTCAGGCCCACCCAGTACCAGCATAGCTATAATGTGGCTGGCAGGGATCCCCAAGCCCCACCAGCCGAAAACTCCCAACAACTGTCCCTCCTGCATACCTTGTAAATAGCAGATCTTCGCCTGAAGTGAGCAGTGACTGATGCATACTGCTCACACCGGCCCCATAGCCTTCGCTCTGATGTATTCTTGCCTAAGCCGAAATAGGAAGTTGCATCAGAGGGAAGGGTATGGAGCCAATATCAGCAGTGTGTATTAGTTGCTGTCCGTTGCTGGTGAAAATCTGCTGTTTAAAAGGTATGCGGGAGAGGGAGGATATTTGAGAGACCATATGGCATGCAGATGAGAGGAGAGACCACATCATCTGTGGGATGAGGTGGGGCTCTTCTGCCCACCCAACTTGGGTCTAGGCCCACCCAAAATTGGGTGTCTGGCTACGCCCCTGATTTGATTCATAGCTTCACATAATTTATAAGTAAGTAGTGTAAGGCTCATGCCACTTTCATTTTAAAGGGCCTGTCATTTTGATTCACTCTCAAGGGGATTGGCTCCCCCTCCCACTTATATTTGTTTTTGGATGGCACACAAGGTTTTGAGTAATTCTGCAAAACCATTTTTACTTCCCCCTCCCCCACTCCAATTTTCCTACCATGCTTTTTCCAAGAAATGCAATATCCCAGTTTATTTTATCCAGTAATTTGAATGTGTTCCTAACCATTTTACATATTGGTTTTCATCTTCCTTTTTGGTATTTATTTCGTCAAACTTCTGGACAAAGGACTGGATTTAGTGGCATATAATATATTAGAATAGAACATGCATACTAGCATTGTGTGGTCATTGTTCCCCAAATGTACCATGATGTACAGGTTTTTCATAACTCCCTCTTGATTCAATGAGACAAAATAACAAACTGCCCCTAATCTGCAGGGGGCACTTACCTGCTGAGCAAAATAACTCTATTTAAGGTTATCCAGAAACTTTATTCCCTCAGCTGATATACTCATTTCCTTATTCCAGTTGATTTATGGATAAATTACAGCAAGCCATCATTACCACTTATCTCAGCAGGGCTGCTCTCCACATCTGGCCAAATAGTGTATGTCATTCTCTCTGTTCATTCTGGTTTGTTTTACTGCATATTTGTGAAATGTGTTTCTTGCTACTCATTTCCACCCCTCATCTGTGTCTCCTTTAATTTTTTTCTTGAGAATAGAACAAAAGTCATCTCTAAAGTAAAGGATGAGCTCTTTCCCCTTTACTATGCAAGTGATATTTTATGAATAATATGCAATCTACTATGGAGCTCATTTTCGAAAGAGAAAAACGTCTAAAAAGTGGCATAAAGCAGCATTTGGACGTTTTTCTCACAAAAATGTCTAGATCAATATTTTGAAAACCAATTTTTAGACTTTTTTTTTATGAAGTCCGTCAGTAGTGCGTTCAAAACACAAGGGGGAACGTCAGGGGATGTGTTAAGGGTGAGATTTGGGCATTCCTTAGACTTGGACATTTTACAGCCACAATGGAACAAAACAAAACCATCCAGGACTAAAATTAAGACATTTTGAGCTAGACTTGTTTTTATAACGAATAGTGAAATGGAATACAGACTCGTAATGAGAACCCATATTCCCCCCAAGAAGGGCATTCTACATGGGAGTTTCCCTAGATGGCGCTTGCCCCAAATGTGGAGCACAGGGAGCGACACTTGGCCACATGTTATGGTTGTGTCCCGGTATTCAGAGATTCTGGAATCTCTCACACAGTCAACATCCAAGATGTGGGGGGCAACTTGGAAGAAGGGCCCTCAGATGCTGTTCGGGCGGCCGACGCTGGTGCGTCCCATCCCTACAGGCTTTAAAAGTTTTACCCATAGGGCAACACTAACAGCCAAAAGCTAATACTCACTGAATGGATTACAAACAAAGTGCCAACCTTGTAGCAGTGGCGTGGCCTGATGATAGAGTATATGAGATTCGAAAAGAAAATGGCAGATTGTAAAGGGGACCGGAAATTTACGGAGAAGGATTTCTATAAGATCTGGACACCAGTCTGGCAGACTATTCCCTCAGGAGGCAGAAGGCGCATTTTGAACATGTAAATTGAACATTTGGACATGGAAAGTGAATTTCTATGAGAGACTTTCCCTGGGAATGGGTGGGTAGGGGTGGGAGTAGGGGAGGGAGGGGGAGGGGATAGGGAGGGGGGCCTTTTAGATTAGTAGGAAGGATAATAATACGGCCATGGTGAGAGTATTTATTGCAAGGCATGGAAGAAGGGACAATAGAAGTTTAAGACATAGCTTCCTTTAATAGTTAGTTAGTTCTGCGTTTTAGGTAGTGGTAGATGGGTTCCCTGATAGGATCAAGATGTCTAGGGGTAAATGTATTCACTACTATGTTTATATTGAAACCCAATAAACAAATTGCAAAATAAATAAATAACGAATAAGGCACACAAGGGTGCCCTAAATGACCAGATGACTACTGGAGGGAATCGGAGGTGACCCCCCAATACCTCCCCAGTGGTCACTGACCACCTCCCCCACGCCCCAAATGTGAATACAAATATGACTTCCTAGCCTCTATGACAGCCTCAGATGTTACAGCCAGGTCTATTACTGCAGCATGCTGGTCCCTGGAGTACTATAGTGGTCAGTGCAGTGCACCATGGCTTGAGGGACTCAGATCCCTATCTCCCTCTACTGTCACATATCTGGTGGAAAGTGTGAGCCCTCCAAAACTCACCAGAAACCCACTGTACCCACATATAGGTGTCCCCTTCACCCATAAGGGCTACTGTAGTGGTGTACAGTTGTTGTGGTGGGTTTTGGGGGGGCTGAGCAGACAAAATAAGGGAGCAACAGTGAGATGTGTACCTGGGAGCATGTTTATGAAGTCCACTGCAGTGCCTCCTAGGGTGCCCCATTTATCTCCTGGGATGTCTGGGGGATCAGTCTGATAAAAATGCTGGCTCCTCCTACATCCCAATGGCTTGATTTTCTGCATTTTGCACTTGGACTTATAAAAAAGACGTTTTACTTTTTTGGAAAATTGACCTTCTTTTCTATTCAGATTTTGGACATTTTTTGCAAAACATCCAAAATCAGACTTAGTCGTCATATCAAAAAGGCCCCTCCACATTTCTCAAGTGCAGAGGTTGCAACAATTGAATTTTGATAGTTCCAATAATGTCATCCTTTTCTGGTTGCTAACAGCTTCACCTCTCCAGTTGTATCTGCTATGCTTCTGACAACAGCACAGAAAACTGCAATTATTTCATATGAAACAATCAGCTTTTCAATTATCCTTAGATACCAGGATCTCAGATATATTTTTCCAAGACAGCTACCAGGGATTATGCTGCTATAGGTTCCCTTGTTCTCACTAGAAATTTATTTTGGGATTCCTCATTTCCAGTAAGCCACAAATATGAACAAAATTCACCACTGATTTCCACAGAGAAATGTGCAACTTGCATCGATTACTGAAGGATCTTAGAGGCTTTACAGTGCTAACACTGGCTGGAGATAACTGCTGATACCTTGCATTCATTTCCTGGCCCTCCAAGAATGGCAATATGCAAAAATGTTTTAAGATGGAGTGAGAGAAAGTAGATCATAAACCCGACTTTGCACATATTGTCTCGGCGACAGAGAGAGTAGCATGACCCACAAAACTCTTCCAATAAAGCCCAGGAGACAAAGAAAGTATAATTGGCTTTATTCCATTATTTATGGAATAAAGTCAGTTATACTTTCTTTGTCTCCTGGACCTTATTGGAAGAGTTTTCTTGTTCACGCTACTCCCTCTCTTGCCTTTTCTTGCTCGTAGTGGATGCTGTTTCTCCACTTCGATGGTTTATTTCTACCTTGCACATATTGTCTCAACAAAAAAAGGGGCGTCCAAGTCTGTATGTGCAAAAAATACGTATTTTGAACATAGAGTGTTTCTTAGAAGGACACGGTAAATACACATATCATTTGCAGCACATACAGCAGGGACAACCATTTTAGAAATCAACACATTTGGGGGGAAAAAAAAAGAGCAACATCAGTCAAGGTTTTGAACATGTAACTGGCAGCACTGACGCGCAAATGCTGGATTTTACAAAACTGGTCATTTAAGAGGAGCCGAGTTACAGTGGTGGAAATAAGTATTTGATCCCTTGCTGATTTTGTAAGTTTGCCCACTGACAAAGACATGAGCAGCCCATAATTGAAGGGTAGGTTATTGGTAACAGTGAGAGATAGCACATCACAAATTAAATCCGGAAAATCACATTGTGGAAAGTATATGAATTTATTTGCATTCTGCAGAGGGAAATAAGTATTTAATCCCTCTGGCAAACAAGACCTAATACTTGGTGGCAAAACCCTTGTTGGCAAGCATAGCGGTCAGACGTCTTCTGTAGTTGATGATGAGGTTTGCACACATGTCAGGAGGAATTTTGGTCCACTCCTCTTTGCAGATCATCTCTAAATCATTAAGAGTTCTGGGCTGTTGCTTGGCAACTCGCAGCTTCAGCTCCCTCCATAAGTTTTCAATGGGATTAAGGTCTGGTGACTGGCTAGGCCACTCCATGACCCTAATGTGCTTCTTCCTGAGCCACTCCTTTGTTGCCTTGGCTGTATGTTTTGGGTCATTGTCGTGCTGGAAGACCCAGCCACGACCCATTTTTAAGGCCCTGGCGGAGGGAAGGAGGTTGTCACTCAGAATTGTACGGTACATGGCCCCATCCATTCTCCCATTGATGCGGTGAAGTAGTCCTGTGCCCTTAGCAGAGAAACACCCCCAAAACATAACATTTCCACCTCCATGCTTGACAGTGGGGACGGTGTTCTTTGGGTCATAGGCAGCATTTCTCTTCCTCCAAACACGGCGAGTTGAGTTCATGCCAAAGAGCTCAATTTTTGTCTCATCTGACCACAGCACCTTCTCCCAATCACTCTCGGCATCATCCAGGTGCTCACTGGCAAACTTCAGACGGGCCGTCACATGTGCCTTCCGGAGCAGGGGGACCTTGTGGGCACTGCAGGATTGCAATCCGTTATGTCGTAATGTGTTACCAATGGTTTTCGTGGTGACAGTGGTCCCAGCTGCCTTGAGATCATTGACAAGTTCCCCCCTTGTAGTTGTAGGCTGATTTCTAACCTTCCTCATGATCAAGGATACCCCACGAGGTGAGATTTTGCGTGGAGCCCCAGATCTTTGTCGATTGACAGTCATTTTGTACTTCTTCCATTTTCTTACTATGGCACCAACAGTTGTCTCCTTCTCGCCCAGCGTCTTACTGATGGTTTTGTAGCCCATTCCAGCCTTGTGCAGGTATATGATCTTGTCCCTGACATCCTTAGACAGCTCCTTGCTCTTGGCCATTTTGTAGAGGTTAGAGTCTGACTGATTCACTGAGTCTGTGGACAGGTGTCTTTCATACAGGTGACCATTGCCGACAGCTGTCTGTCATGCAGGTAACGAGTTGATTTGGAGCATCTACCTGGTCTGTAGGGGCCAGATCTCTTACTGGTTGGTGGGGGATCAAATACTTATTTCCCTCTGCAGAATGCAAATAAATTCATATACTTTCCACAATGTGATTTTCCGGATTTAATTTGTGATGTGCTATCTCTCACTGTTACCAATAACCTACCCTTCAATTATGGGCTGCTCATGTCTTTGTCAGTGGGCAAACTTACAAAATCAGCAAGGGATCAAATACTTATTTCCACCACTGTACATATGTTGGAAGTTTTATTTGGGGTGGTGTGGGGGTGTCTTTAAACATCAGAGAGATAAGCATATTTGCCTCCTGAATTACTCCTGCAAACCCCAGATCTGATACACATATCTCTGAGCCGTAAATGCTGACTTCTGTAGGGGGAACCCAAGATGGCAGCTGCATGCTGAACGTTGGCAGTGGTGCTCTTCCGTTATCCTCTTTTCTACCATTATGGGAAAACGTAAGAGGAAAAAAAGGGGGAATGCCGACTTCTGTATTTTGTAACATATGTGTGTAATGTCATTGAAAAATTGGATGCTCACAGATACTTTTCAGGCCCAACCAAATCATACCCCCTCCAAAACTGTGCATCCATGGAAGCAGTGCCTATTTTGATGTGTAGGGCATTTTCATATGTAAATACTGCTATTTACATGAATAAATGTCATTTAAACTTTCTGATAGGCTGTATATTCATTTTTGGAAGAAGGGTAAAATGCAAAGGAATGGAGATATTTTTGGTTTGTATACCTTTAAATGCTCTAAATAGATGAGGAGCCAGTTTGAAGTCAACTCTTTCTCTTATAGTATATTTATTTATTAGGATTTATTTACCGCCTTTTTGAAGGAATTCACTCAAGGCGGTGTACAGTAACAATAGATCAAACATGAGCTATAGGCAATTACAGCAGTAAAAATATTCAAACAACAATACAAAGTATGGCATAGAGGGGCATAATCGAACAAGAACGCCCATCTTCATGGGCGTCTATGTCCGAGAACGGGTAAGTGAAGGGGCAGGACAGACCGTATTTTCGCAAAAAATGGCCGTCCATCTTTTTTTTTGATAATACGGTTTGTGCCCGGCAAATGCATTGGAGTTGTGCGGATTTGAGCTGGGCGGTTTCGTTTTTCAGCGAAAATGGAAACCAAAGGCGCCCAACTCAAAAACGAACAAATCCAAGGCATTTGGTCGTGGGAGGGGCCAGGATTCGTAGTGCACTGGTCCCCCTCACATGCCAGGACACCAACCGGGCACCCTAGGGGGCACTTGTAACAATTAAAAAAAAAGTCAAATACCTCCCAAGTCCATAGCTCTCGTCCTTTGGGTGCCGAGTCCCTCAAATCCCCCCAAAACCCACTGCCCACAACTCTACACCATTACCATAGCCCTTATGGCTGAAGGGGGGCACCTACATGTGGGTACAGTGGGTTTTGGGGGCGGTTTGGAGGGCTCCCATTTACCACCACAAGTGTAATAGGTAGGGGGGGATGGGCCTGGGTCCACCTGTCTGAAGTCCACTGCACCCACTAAAAACTGCTCCAGAGTCCTGCATACTGCTGTGATGAAGCTGGGTATGGCATTTGAAGCTGGAAAACAAAGTTGTTAAAGGGTTTTTTTTTGGTGGGAGGGGGTTAGTGACCACTGGGGGAGTCAGGGGTGGTCATCCCCGATTCCCTCCGGTGGTCATCTGGTCATTTAGGGCACATTTTTGGGACTTGTTCGTGAAAAAAAAAAGGGTACAAAAAAGTGACCTAAATTCGCGCTAAAAACGGCCATTTTTTCGATTAGCAGCCGAAGGCGCCCATCTCTGCTCGGCCGATAAACATGCCCCAGTCCCGCCTTCACCATGCCTCTGACACGCCCCCGTCAACTTTGTTCGTTCCTGCGACGGAGTGCAGTTGCAGGTGCCTAAAATCGGCTTTCGATTATACCGATTTGGGCGCCTTTGCGAGATGGGCGCCCATCTCCCGATTTGGGTCGAAATATGGGCGCCCATCACTTTCAAATATAAGGCTGTTTGTATACTACTTACTATGTCAACACAAAACGTAATAGAACATTTTAATTGATAGTGAAGGGTAAAAAAAAGATTTAACAAATAGATAGGAAAGGGAGTAAGAAGAGTTAGAAAGTAAGGTGACTGATTTAAAGAGATTTGCACATGGGGTCAGAGAGATGGTCAAATATTATCTCAGCTAGGGTAGGAGTGGATAAACATGTCCTGCTGCAGTATGTGCAGCCCGAATCACTCCTTCTGTGTAAGTGAGACTAACTAAATACTTCTTCCATTAAAGGCCTGGTTGAAGAGTCAAGCTTTTTTTCACCTGCTTCCTGAAGTATAGATAGTCTTGTGTTAAGCGGAGCCTTTCAGGCAGTGCCTTCCAGAGTGTGGGGGCTACTCCAGAGAAGGCTTGCTTGCGGGCATCACATTGTGTAGTATGTATTTGCTGTCAAATTCTTCGACAAACCTGTTTATGGATACTCCTTCACGCATCCCTCAAATAGGCTCCTTTTCCCATAAAATTCCAACCTTGACCTAATTCTCTTGGCATTTCTTTGCCCTATACCTAGAGATTTTATAGTATCCCTGCAAATGTTGGTGTTATTTTGCTGCTCTCGGTGATAAGGGGCCTTCATGCTAATGTTGATGCAGCTTTACTTCTCTTCTGATGATTGGTCTTTCTTTCTACCAATTATGGTGGTGCTTTATCTGCTCCCTGTACCATGGGGTGTTCTGTCAATGTTGGTACATTGTTTTATCCTGACTGCAGAGGGAAAGGGAAATGGGACTTGATATACTGCCTTTTTGTGGTTTGTGCAACTATATTCAAAGTGATTTACATAGTATATACAGGTACAAGGGTAATGGAGGGTTAAGTGACTTGCCCAGAGTCACAAGGAGCTGCAGTAGGAATCAAACCCAGTTCCCCTGGATCAAAGTCCGCCTCACTAACCACTAGGCTCCTCCTCCACTTCTGCAGCTCATTTATAAGTGGAGATTATTGCTACAGGTGCTAGAAACAAGGACTGCAGAGACAAGCTGGGGGTAGAGATGGCAAACATCAAGGATCTCTGACAGAGTGAGAGGGATTGAAGAGTTTAGTAGTTCACGTGGATGGGCAGACTGAATAGGCTGGATGGCCTTTACCCCCTGTCATTTTCTATGTATGAATATCATGCAAAAGCTACTAAAAGGCCAACGATTGAAATATTTAACAAATCCTTCCATTTTGTCTTGATATTTTAGGAGGCAGATATCAGTGGCATAGCTAGGTGGGGCACCAGGGGAGCGGCCGCTCGCCCGAACGGAGTTCTGCCGTCACTGGCGCCTATTTCTTTTCATCCTGTTGCACTGAAAATCTGCGCCAGCGGAAGTCCGCTCTCGCTCCCCCCTTGCCGTCAACCTGCCTCATCCTGGCTCCGCTTCTGGTAGCTAGGACTACCAACACTGACCCAACGTGCCTGACAAATTTGTTCACATTCATCCCTAAGGCATATTGTTAATATTTTGCCGACTGAACATTGGTTTCAGTGTCAAAATGAGCCCAAAAATCAGGATTCAGCCGTATTTTGCTTTTGGCTGAAAATTCCAGTGCATTTTGAGATTGGATCCGACATGGGCAGGAGTGCCTGGGGATCATTCATGCCCTGATGAGGCCACTAGACCATCAGGACTTCTACGGTAAGCATTGAGAGGGCCTACAGATGGTGATTTGGGGTGTGGTGGCAGCAGTGGCTTTTGAGGGGGAGGGGTGGCGGGAGGCCGGAGACCATGCAGCCCACTTTTGGTTGGGGGGAGGAGGCGTGCTGCCCGGTTTTGACTAAAACTCTCTGTGGCAAATTTCAGCCGCAGAAAACTATGGTTTTGGTCGCCCTCTACCTGACTAGTGTGCAGCACAAATAACAAGTGACATGAACACAGGCAGTTTTACAGCGTATATCTTGTAAGCATTTGTCTTGTCTTTAAAACTTAGTGACAATGTGTGCATGTACCTCGCATCATCACAGGCAATTCTAATGTGTTGCCTGTATACTTTGTGCCACATTTACATTTCAAGTAAATGGAGGCCAAGAATGAGTAAAAAGCCTGCAAGTTAGATTGCTTGCATATTTTTGAAATAAAAAAAAATCTTTTGCATGAGGACTTAATTTCCTGCAACTGCTGAAAGGAAAAAAAAAATCCATAGAAGGAATCATACAAGCCAAAGCTGTCTGCACAAAAGTGCTGGAAAATTTGTGTCTAATTCATAAGCTTAGCATTCAGGCACTAGTCCCATTGTGCCTTTTTTTTTTGTTTTGTTACATTTGTACCCCACGCTTTCCCACTCATGGCAGGCTCAATGTGGCTTACATGGGGCAATGGAAGGTTAAGTGACTTGCCCAGAGTCACAAGGAGCTGCCTGTGCCTGAAGTGGGAATTGAACTCAGTTCCTCAGGACCAAAGTCCACCACCCTAACCACTAGGCCACTCCTCCACTCCTGATGAAATATTTGACTTTTTTCACTTTGTTGATCTGCTAATGCCCTTTCTGTATCATCTCTCAAGATATGTTCATTAATTTTTTAACATACTTGCACAATTAAGTGCATTTTTACTTTAACTACCTATAAACTATAGGAAGGAAGACTTTAGTTACGTGCTTTTTAGTGAATCCACATCAAGAAAGCTTAGCTTGAACAAACCAAGCCCATTTTGATTTAGGCTTAAATATAGTACTTTAACCAGAATACCCTTTTGGTTTGAACAGTATTAAATGCCCCAAAATAGCTGAAAAGTTTTACATTCTGGGGTAAATATTCACGTCCTGATATTGGATATATTATCAGGCTTTGCAAAATATTAACAGTATGCTTTAGGGATGAGTGTGAACAAATTTATCAGGCAAGTTGGATCAGTGTTTGCAGTCACATCTACCTCCTAAAATATCAAGACAAAATGGAAGGATTTGTCAAATTTTTCACTTATGAAGCTAAAGAATCATCTTCAGAAATCATTGGCCTTTTAGTGGCTTTTGCATGATGCTCATACATAGAAAATGACAGGGGGTTAAAGGCCATCCAGCCTATTCAGTCTGCCCATCCACGTGACCTACTAAACGCTACAGTCCCACTCACTCTGTCAGAGATCCTTAATGTTTGCCATCTCTACCCCCAGCTTGTCTCTAGCACCTGTAGCAATAATCTCCACTTATAAAACTAAGCTGCACCTTCAGACCAGGAATTAAAATAGTCGCCTTCTTTCTTTACTACACTTCAATTAAAACTTCTTTAACCTTTTTGCATGATTTTCCTACACTTGTAAAACATGTCAGTCAGTCTGCGGTTCTTAGCTATTGTAATGTTGACTCTCTTTTTCTGTCCTGCAAAAAAGTACTGGTTTTACAAAGTACAGTAGTACACCTCAAGTCTTTTTCTGCATCTAATTTGCAAAGTCTAAATCGATCACGTTTGCCAATGTGTAATCAGATCAGCAGGTTGGGTAAGTTCCAAATTACAGTTATGGCATTAATTACTTAAATAGAAATGACTAATTATTCACACATTGCATAGACAAATCACCCTTTAATTTTACGGGTACAACATTTATGGACAGGTTCTAATTTACAATAATGACATCAAAATTTGTGTGGGTTTCTGAAGTACAGATGGAAATGATTTACATATATAGCTAGAGATATTAAGATCTTGGCTGGTTTATATGAATTGTGGTTAATCCAAATAAAACTTACATTCAGCAAATGTTTGCACAAACTCCTTTACCACTTTTCCAAGAAAAAAAAAAAGATTAAACTGTATGGTCAGAACACTAGGGGAGGGTTTTCTCTTTAAAAATTTAATGAGAATGTGTGTTTAAGTCTTGCAAAAAGGACCTACACTATGACAAGACATAAAAGAAAACAGATGGTTCATATGGATAAAGATAATGCACATTATGTTAATGTTTCTGTAATACGTGGCCTGGGAAATGTCTTCAATCACTAAGTGCAATTATGGTAATCAGAATGCTTAATGAACAAGAAAATCAGGAAAGAAAACTTTAACGCCAGCCCCTCCCCCCCCCCCCCCCCCCCCACAAGGTGATCCAGATTTTGAGGGAGACTAAACTGGGGTAGAGCTAGGCACAGTGAGATGGGGCATGGCAGGACAAGTTAAAATCCTCGGGGTAGGAGTGGGGACATGTAGTAAAGGGACAGTAGGGACACCTTTGAACATAGCAGGGGAGGACTCCTTCCATGTATGGCTTCTAGTGCAGCTTCAACAATTGTCTCTCTCCTTGTATCTATCTCTGTTACTGGTGGTAATATACACACTAAATATACTCCAGGAATTTTGTGCCCCCCCCCCCCCAAAAAAAAAGTCAAAATAATGTCCCAAAACAATACAATATATTAAACAGAAAACTATATTTGCAGTATTCTGGAATTTTATTCAGGTACTTTAACACGTGACTCCCAGTCATCCCTAAATCCAGTATCTTTCTGTTGGCCAAGTGAACAGTGATGTTCAGCAGCACTGTAACAAAAATCCTGTGGTTACTGGCACCTTTAAAATTATTTGCCTATCAGGTTCCTTTTGGTAGGTTGCCAAATAGCCAACAAGCTTCAGATCTGCTTGCCTTTAGTTTATTGCTGAGTTACAAACTTGTTTGGAATATGTACTAGCTATATAGAGCAGTGGACTGAGAACCAAGAAAGCCAGGGTTCAAATCTCACTGCCACTCCTTGAGATCTTGGACAAGTCACTTAACCCTCCATTGCCTAGAACATTAAAAGGTAGGTGTTTGCTTATCAGATGTAAACTTGTTTTGGCTTTGCATTTTTTGTAGTGCTCTGCTCTACTGCCTTAAACAGAAAGGGATATTTTCATTCCTTTGCAAAAAAGTGAGAAAACTGTGCCACTCAGGTACTGTTAGGATGGTAAAATAGCTGCAAAGGTCACTCTGGCAGACTAATTGCTGTGTTAATTATAAAAGGAGCTGTTGGAAGTATTTCCTAAGAAACAAAGATATACAGAAACAAAAAGGTCCCTTCTTTTCTGAGGGAGTGCTGAGAAAAAAGAAAGCTTCTCTGGGTAAATGAATATTACTTTGCTGGGAAATTTGAAGGCCCTTTTACTAAGGCGCATACGCGCCTACGTGCATCCAACGAGCGTCAAATTGGAACTACCACCAAGCTACCATGTGCCCCGGGTGGTAATTTCCATTTTTGACGCATGTCCAAAACACGCAGTAGAAAATATTAATCGGCAGTTTACACGCACTGATGATTACCGCCCGGTTAGCAAGTGAGACCTTACCACTAACTCAGTGGGTGGCGGTAAGGTCTCAGGCCGAAAATGGATGCGTGCTGGTTTTAATTTTGCCAAACGTTCACTTTCGGCCACAAAAAAGGCCTTTTTTCCAGGTATGCTGAAAAATGGACCTGCGCGCGTCCAAAACACGCACCTATATCAGCGCAGACCATTTTTCAGCACGCCTTAGTAAAAGGGCCCCTTGGTGATTTAAAGCTTGAGATAGAATGGAATTTGTAGGTTTATTGATAAAAAATCTGTTTTGTTTTCATTAAAAAAGCAAATACTAGTTATTAGTTTTGTTTACATAATCTATAATTCTTTTGCCTTAACTTATACTAGTTGTTACAGCCCTAGAACATTAAAAAGCAGGTATTACCATAGGTCTAAATGAACTTTTGCATTAATTTAGCTCCTCCTGTCTACTTCACAGCTACTACATTCATCTCTGACACTGATCTGTTCTTTTCAGTTTTCTTCCCTTTATTTTTCTGCCTCTGTCCACACAGATTTCATTCATTCTTACTTTTTGCCCACCCCGCAAAATTGGAAATGAAAAATTACATACCATCCTCTATGACAGCTTCCTATTAGAGCAGCAAGCATGTTCCTGGAATAGCCTAGTGGTCAGTGCAGTTCACTGCAGAGAAGGTGACCCAGGCTCATAATCCACTTTAACTATTACACTTGTGGTGAAAAGTGTCAGTCTCCCCAAAACTTACAGTGACACCTGCAGCCATAAGGGCTATTGTAGTGGTGTATAGTTGGGTACAGTATGTTGTTTTGAGTTTTGAAGGGCTCACCATACAATATAAGGGGGTAATGGTGAGATGTGTACCTGGCACCTTTTATGTGACGTCCACTGCAGTGCCCCCTAGGATTCCCCACTGCTCTGCTGGGATGCCTGTGTGGCCAGTCTACTAGGAACGCTGGCTCCTCCTACGCCCCAATGGCTTGATTTTGTGCGTTTTTTTTTACTTAGATGGGGTTTTTTTAATGGTCCAAAAGGATAGACGTAGTAAGTAAGCAAAACAACATCTAGGAAATGGCCATTTTCAAAGAAAAAAGATAGACGTTTTTCTGCTTTGAAAATGGTCATTTTCACTACTTGATTTTTGAGTGTTTTCAGCAAAACGTCCAAAGTCGGATTTAGACGTCACATCTAAAATGTCTCTCCACATGAGTTATGATCATCATCCTATATGACCAATTGTCCACCAAATTTTATGACCAAATGTTCTATGACTAAAACCCTTAAAATCTTTCTTCTCATGCAACGGTTGTCAGATGAAGTACTGGCATGGTAGTGCAGTTGCTTCACATAAGTTTAGATTATGCTGTATCATGTGAGCATTTTATGTATTTATTGGGATTTATTTATTAATTAGGATTTATTTTCCATCTTTTTAAAGAAATTCACCCAAAGTGGTATACAGCAAGAATAGCTTGGACATAGACAATAAAGGGACAATTCTATCACAGGGTGTGACCAATCAGGCAGCCTGCTAACGCATGATAGGATCAAATTCTGCAACACCATCTGGGCTTTAACGTGTCAATATAGAATGTTAGCATAACCCGGTATTGGTGAATCTAATATTTATGCACCTGCAGTGACACCAATCATAGACCTGGCATAACTCTGGGCACATAAATGAGGCTGGAATGTACATAACTGTAAGTTACATGTGTAAATGGAAGCCCCACCCATTCTCCACCCACATGTACTTCCCCCTTGTAGATACAAACTATAGCTCTTATGTGTGCACTTACAGAATAGTGCTTATAGACGTAAATGCTAACTTTCTCTCTATTTACGTGCGCAAGGGCACCTAACCAAAGGTGCTTGGTTATAGACTTGCCCATCATTTAAGCTTACCAGAAGGAAGTGGAATAGCAAATTTAAAATAAATGATAAATAATTACAGCAGTAAAAAAGAAAAATTAAAACAATAAAATAACAGTACACACTATAAACACACAATACACTTTAAAACTTCTTAATAGGCAGCACAGGGGGTAAGCAGAGGTAATACCACAGCATGAAGGAAGCAAATTGAATCACAAATGTTATACATGGCAAATCTGCCACAAATGTTTGTATTGGGAGGGGGGGGGGATGCCGGACATATGCACATAAGGTTTTATGGTAAGCACGGCTTCTTGTGTGCATGTCCAAACCAAAAACAAAAGTGTCAGCACAGTCAGTGATTGTTTTTCTGTTCTAACTATAAGCTTTGCACAAATTGTTTCCACTTCAAATTTTTGAGAGACTCATATTTAGGAACTAAAGGATGGGCACCAATATAGGCTTTCATTTTCAGTTTTGTTCAGACAAGCACACATGCTTGTTACTTACCATTTGTCTTGAAAACTTGCAAGGGCTTCCTTCCACTTGCATAACAAGACAAAACTGTTACATTAATGTGGAAGACAGACCAGAAATCCCCTCTGCAAAACCTTCTATGCTACTCTGGACCCTGGAGGAAAAATGCTCACACTGTGTATGCGTTAAAAGTGGGCGTCATTCTCTCTGCACTCCAGGAATACCTAAGCTACCCCATCAGCATACATTTTAATATAATCCATGTGAGTTTACACCCGTTCACAAGTCCTCTCTGCATTCCTTGGCTTGTACAACCCACATTCGACCAGAGGGAGGATGCTAGCAGAGTAAGATAGGGATGCAAAGAAGGAAGATGCTGAACATGGGGGAAGGATAGAGATGGGGACACAAGAGTGCAGATGGTGGACAGGACAAATAGGGACGCCATGGGAAGATAGATAATGGATATAGAGAAGAAAGTGAAAAGGCAGGAGACCCTGGAAACAGAGAAATGCAGAAAAGACACAAGTGGGACCAAAGCAATACTCAGACAACAAAGACAGAAAAAATATATTTTTTCCTGAATTTGTTAATTGTAATATGTCAGCTCTGTGGAAATGTACATTTCTGATATCTTGCATTTCATTTTCTATTTTTCTTACTATGACATGTTTTCTATATAGCTGTGCTTGCTTTCTGCTAGATTTGTTTACTGGAGTTCTGAAGGGGTTTCCCAGTCCCCACTACCTTGGGAACCATGGTGTTATAGAGGTCCATTCAGTGCTAGCTATGCTACTGTCTGTACCTCTTTTATTCTCCTCCTGGCTCCCTGACCCTTCTGCTCAGAACAATGAAAACAGCTGTTCTAATTTCTTCCTAAATATTTCTCCTTTATTTCCTCTCTTGCCTCTTATTTCTCAAGCCCCATTATGCACTGCCTCCTTTTCCTCTCATTTTTTTTCTTCGGTACCTGTCTTCCACTCCCTAAACCTTTCTCTTTTTTGGGGGGTGGGGGGTCCAGAAGAAACATTTTAGGTTTAGTGGCCCATGAGGTTAGCAGACCCTGCAGTTCTCCCTTGTGAGTGAAAAAGAGAGAGATTTTAGCTGGAGCTTCTGAGATAGACAGTCAGCTTGGATTCTGACATTCTGACAGACAGAGTAATCGGCACAGCTGAGGTCCATGCTAACATAATATCCTCCAACGAAAAAATATGCTGGTGTCAAAAATGGGAAATAAAGTAATACAAGAAAGGCATGTGCACAGAGGTCCCACAAGAACCTGGCAGCTATTTTGGCAGCATTTTTCACCAAAATCAAATAAAGGATCAAATTTCCTAAACAATCAGTGTAAATGTGGACAGGAGCTGAGAAGACCAGACAGAAATCAGAGTACAGAATAAGGAGAACCATATTTACCAAACAACAAAACAAAAAAATACAGACCCCCGCCCACCCAAAAAAAAACTCACCAAACCAAACAAAAAAAAAAAAACCCACAAAAACCCAACAAACTATTCCTGTGAAACCAAGAAATGTTACAATCAAAGGTATCTGTGACAAAGCGGCATGATGAGAGAAATGAGTAAGCTGATCAAAATAATCTAGATATCCTTTGTATAGTGCAGATGCTAAAAGGCTGCTGATGTCTGTGGATATCTGTAGACAATCCACAGGCAGAACAATGGAGATTACTATGAGTGTTTCCTTGTCACCTGCATGAATACATAGTTCTCTCGCATTTTGTACTTTGTACTACTACTACTACTTAGCATTTCTATAGCGCTGCCAGGGTTATGCAGCGCTGTGTCCATTATTGAGACTCTTCCATTAGCTCACTAGTACAGAGTATATGAGTCAGAGCTGGAAGGCTGCTGATAAAAATTCTACCAGGCCAGCTGAAGGAACTACACCACAGTGAGTACAGAACCATACCAAGCCTGGTCCTCGATGGTCATAACCCGGTTTGGTTTCCAGGATTTCCACAATGAATATGTATGAGATCTATTTGCATTCGTTTCTTCCACTGGCTGCAAATAGATCTAATGTATATACATTGTGGAAATCCTGAAAACCTGAAATGAATGCAGCCCTCAAAGACCAAGTTGTGGGTTCTTCAGCCTATGGTATGTCAAAACATGTAAATTCAGCCAGTGGGAATAGTCCCTGAAGCCTTTGGATCACTGTTGGCAGCACTAGAGTATTTCACTTTCCCAGTCTTTCTTTTCAGGGTCAACCACTGCATACATATAATTCCCCCAACCTCTCTCATTATAGACCCGGTCCTTCGACTTTACCACTGCTGAACCAACTTGTTCCAGGCGTGAACTTCATTATGCTCAGCTGTATCAATGAGCATGGCAGGATGATGCTGCCAGCTCGTGATTGTCAAAGTAGTACAGCTGAGCAGCTTGTTAAGGACAGCTTCCATGACCGGAAAAGTACAGGCAAAACATCTAGGCAGGTGCAAGTACTGTGTTTATAGACGGTGGAATGAGGTATGTGTGTGTGTGTGTGGGGGGGGGGGGGGGTTGGGACTCTTTCCTTGCCCCAACAAAAGTATTGCACTACCCTTTCCTGACTAGTTACTAGTTAAAAAAAATAAAATAAAATAAACTCCCAAAATTAGCTTCTCAGTAGCTGGATGCATCCATGATGTATTCAGTAGATGCCAGAAACCTTGATATCCACCTTATAAACTGACAGACGAGGACTGGGTGCAGCTAGCTATTCTATTTTTCTCAGCAATTATAAACAGATTTTAACTGCAGCACAATGGGCTTAGAGGAAATGGAGAGGGAGGGCGGGGTACATAGCTCTGGCCTAGCCTCACGCCAGCCTGGAACAGAAGTGCACAGATGGGCTAGTACAGGTAAGTAGGGGTTTATAGGCAGGTTTATGGGTAGACTGGAGGGCGTTAATGGAAAATTTCTACTTCTTGCACACTTAAATAGTTTTGTTTTGTTTTGTTTTTCAAATCATGATAAAGTTGGGGTATTATTTTCACAATATCTGCAATCCACTTTTACAACATTGTTCTCTGGGTTTTATATGATTGCATTCAAAAAGATTTTTTGGTGAAATTTCAATCCTATAATCATATAAACACATGGATCAATACTCAGCCGCTGCAACGCTGGCCATGGGAGCAGTGGCGTACCAAGGGGGGATGGTCCGCCCCGGGTGCACACCGCTGGGGGAATGCCGCGTGCCTGTCGGCTCTTCGTTTTCATGCTCCTTCTGCCCCGGAACAGGTTACTTCCTGTTCCGGGGCAGAGGGAGCATGGAAACGAAGAGCCGACAGGCGCGCGGCACCCCCTCCCTCCAGCAGCATGCACCCGGGGGGGGGGGGTTCTTTCACGGGGGGGGGGGTGCGCTGTTCCGGGGGGGGGGGGCGCTGCACCCGGGGGGCGGTCAGCGCCCCTAGGAATGCCACTGCATGGGAGTAAAATAAACTGAATATCTGTGTAGAGTGCCAAGTGCCGCCACCATCTGGATAGTGGTGCCATTCAGTCTGCTATCTGCCTGGCTATCCAGATAAAGTCTGGACAGTACTTTTTCTGATCTATCTTTTTCTAAATAGTTATCCAGATAGTGGGTTCAATATCACCAGTAATCAGAAAACTTCCCGTTCCGCCCCCATCATATTACCCACGGTTAAGCAATTCATCCAGGGAAATGGCTGCTGTTATCTGGCTAAATGGCTTTGGGTATTGGGCCCACAGGTATTTAATTATTAAATTAAGCTTGTATACGGCCTTAATAAACCAGAATCATTTAAGGTCTTATATTTTTTTTGACAGAAAAAGGCCTTGATGAACCTGGTCCTGTATCATAACCTGTGCGTGTAAAATATAAAAATGCTTCTGTAAGTCTCATCACTGAAAAACATTATCAGTGCTCTGTGGATAATTATGTATTTAACAAAAAGAAAAGTGTCAATACTACCCTATTAATATTATTTCTAGTACCAAAAATATTTATTTAGGCTTTTCGCCCTGGAACTTTAACAGACAGAAGTGACCCTGGCCAAAACAGTTAAAAGCTACAAAGTTCACTTAAAATGTATTATAAAATTTTTATTGCAGTTTCCAGTCACCAAACTACTTTTCTGATCAGAGATTATACTAAGACAGAGCCAAATACCACTGTATGCCTTTATGCCAAAAATATCAATAGAAGGCCATTATTGTTTAAACAGAAAGAATTTATAGATCACAGCATTTCAAAGGCATCCACTGATGACTCAAGGATGAGAAAGGCCACATGTATTCAATCTTTTGGCAAAAAGTTATACATCAGTTTTTATGCTTCTCAATGGAACTCAGGATGCTTTCCAGCCCGATTCCTGAGAAACCCAAATGAATTCAAAACAGCCAAGATGTTATTTCTATTGATCCTTTCTCTGGTATCAAAATATGATTGCACAAATACCACATAAAGTATGAACACACTGTGAAACAGAGGAGCACTTTGGAACAGTGGTTCTCAAACCTATTATAGGGGGAGCACCAAAAAAGATATCTACAATTTCTATGCGTAAGATGGATTTGTATGGAAAGTAAGTCCCTCTAATCTGCCTCTTGCAGATTTCGTATGGACATCCTGAGAATCTGACTGCTTGGTACATCCTCAGGACAGATCTGAGAACCACTGCTTATTGGTATATATTTTTCTTATTCTTTAGCTTTCTCAAAGCAGCTTCCTTCCCCTACTAGGGGGTGGCTATATCCTAGCATATCTCCTTGACAGGACCATGCCTTATGTTTGGCACATCCAACTAGGCTGTGCCCTATAATGGCTTTGCACCCTAACGCAGTACTACTGCTCTTCCTGTGGAATTCAATGAAATATCTGGTCCATGTAAAAAAAAATGCAAGATGTAAGATTTGCCCAAAACCTATCCCAGTAATAATTAGGGTCAATCCTAATATATCCCTAAATAGCGTATTTATTTTATGATATTTTCATCCAGCTACACAGTTTATACAAATGAAAATAAAACATCCAATGATATATGATGGGCTGATCTACTGTACATATACTAATCTTCAAACAGAGCACATGCTTACAGAGGATCAATTTTTGCTCTGAGTTCATAGTACACCAAGTGATCCGGTAGCTTACCTTCCACAACAGCACGGCCAGCAACAGAAAAATGAGAATTCCCACCAGCAAACTGATGGCAATGATCCACCCAACAACGTAACCACGAGGTTCCTGATTGTGCAAGGCCTCAAAGACCACCTACAAAGCAAGTACAAAGAGATCTTTTACAAAGACTTCGCTTCCAAAAGCTGCTGGGCACTGAGCAGAGCTTAGTGGCTTTCATACTGGCAAGTCCTGCTCCTGCTTCATCCTCACTCCTACACAAATAATTCTATGAAAGTTATGAAATTTTTACTGCATATTCTATAGTGTTATTAATATGCACACTTATATATATATATATATATATATATATATATATATATATATATATATATATATATATATATATATATATCACAGCAACATTTGAATATTGCTAACCCTATTCCCTCATTCAAACACTATTTATCTTTATATCTTTCAAATGATTTCATTTGAATAACTAGTGAAAAATACAGAGCAGATGTTACATGATTTGATTATAAAGCAAAATAACCTAAGGCAAAGGGACATTCTGCATGTACAGTGTTTGCTGAAAATATAGAAAGAAACATTGGCAGCTTAAGAGTGACCCCAATTATCTAAACATTACTATATTTTAAAGGGTTAATTATCTAAGGAGCCCATCTACTAAGGTGTGTTAAAATTTGGGCTTAGCCTGTTCTAACGTGGGACTTTCCAGGACACTAAGCCGGCATTTAAAGTGACATTTTTTTAAGGTTCTACACTGATGTTCCCATTAGCATGGTACCTGTAAAAAAATTAATGTGAGTGCACTTAATGCCTCCTATTTAGGAGGTATTAAGTGCTTCCACATCAAGCCTGCATTATTTGGTTAGCACATGCTAACGTCCACTCTCGATCTATGAAATGCTAGTAGGTAATGTGTAAGTTACTGCATACAAACAAGCCCAGCTTCCTGTCTCTGACAGCGGCCAACCCAGGCTTCAAGAACCCGGCAACCCTCCCCCCCCCCCACCCCCCAAAAAAAGATTTTTAATAATGTTCAATGGACCTTTCACTCAGGAATCTGTCCACCCCCCCCCCCCCCCCCCCTAAACTCTGTAAAGCCAGTTGCTGTCACTACATTCTCCGGCAACAAGTTCCAGAGTCCAATTACACGCTGAATAAAGAAAAACTTTCTCCTATTTGTTTTAAATCTACCATATTCTAGCTTCATCTTGTGTCCCCTGGTTCTATTGTTGTTTGAAAATGTAAACAAACGCTTCACATCTGTCCGCTCTACTTCGCTCATTATCTTGTAGACTTCTATCATATCACCCCTCAGCCGCCTTTTCTCCAAGCTGAAGAGCCCTAACCTTCTTAGCCTTTCCTCACAGGGGAGTCGTTCCATCCCTTTTATCATTTTCGTCGCCCTTCTCTTCACCTTCTCCAATTCCTTTATATCTTTTTTTAGATGTGGCGACCAGAATTGGACACAATATTCGAGGTGCGGTTGCACCATGGAGCGATACAATGGCATTATAACATCCTCGTGTTTGTTTTCCATCCCTTTCTTAATAATACTCAACAATCTGTGCACTTTCTTATCCGCCGCAGCACACTGAGCAGAAGGTTTCAACATCTTATCAATGATGACTCCCAGATCCCTTTCTATGCCATGCGGAATCTTGCATGGCATAGCTGTAATTTGGGTTCCTCTTACCCACATGCATCACTTTGCACTTGTCAACATTGAACATCATCTGCCACTTGGACACCCAATGCCCCAGTCTCACGAGGTCCTCCTATAATCTTTCACAAGCCTCCTGCGACTTGATGACCCTGAATAACTTTGTGTCATCTGGGAATTTAATTACCTCACTAGTTACTTCCATCTCTAGGTCATTTATAAATATGTTAAAAAGCAGCGGTCCCAGCACAGACCCCTGAGGGACCCCACTAACTACCCTTCTCCATTGAGAATACTAACCATTCAATCCTACTCTCTGCTTCCTATCTTTCAACCAGCTCTTAATCCATACCCTACTTCCAATCCCATGACTCTCCAGTTTCCTCTGGAGTCTTTCATGAGGCACTTTGTCAAATGCCTTCTGAAAATCCAGATATACAATATCCATCGGCTCCCATTGTCCACGTTTGTTCACCCCCTCAAAAAAATGCAGTAGATTGGTGAGGCAAGACTTCCCTTCACTAAATCCGTGCTGACTTTGTCTCATCAGCCCATGATTTTGTATGTGCTCTGTAATTTTATTTTTTAATAATAGCCTCTACCATTTTGCCCGGTACTGACGTCAGACTCACCGGTCTATAATTTCCCGGATCTCCTCTGGAACCTTTTTTAAAAATCGGCATAACATTGGCTACCCTCCAGTCTTCTGGTACCACACCTGATTTTTGGGATAGATTGCATATTACTAACAGTAGCTCTACAAGTTCATTCTTCAGTTCTATTAATACTCTGGGATGAATACCATCTGGTCCTAGTGATTTACTACTCTTAGGTTTGCAGAACTGACCCATTACATCCCCCAAGTTTACAGAGAATTCATTCAGTTTCTCTGACTCGCCTGCTTCAAATACTCTTTCTGGCACCGGTGTCCCTCCCAAATCCTCCTCGGTGAAGACCGAAGCAAAGAATTCATTTAATTTCTCCACTATGGCTTTGTCTTCCCTGATCGCCCCTTTAATACCACTTTCGTCCAGCAGCCCAACTGATTCTTTAGCCAGCTTCCTGTTTTTAATGTATCTAAAAATATATTTACTATGTATTTTCACTTCTAACGCTAACTTTTTTTCAAAGCCCTTTTTTGCCCTCCTTATCTCCGCTTTGCATTTGGCTTGGCATTCCTTATTTATTTATTTATTTGTTGCATTTGTATCCAAGTAACAAAAAAAACAATGGGAACAAAAGCTCCGCTCGCTTTGATAATCTTCCAACAACAAAAAATAGCGGATCAAATCATGAAAAATGCTTAAACTAAGGGCCTCCCCTAAGGGAGCTACAATGAAGCTACAACAAAGCTAAGTAGCCTTGCTCTGTATTTTGGCTGCTTTTTTGTATTATATATTTACACATTTAATTCATGTGAACACTGTGGAAGGAGGTTGGTAGGGACCTATGATTAGAATATGGTGGCATTGTATGTAATCTTATTATGTAAGATCAAGATTATGTTGTCACCTGTTGAGGTTCTGTCCTCCATTTATGATCAATTCATTCTTTACATTTTTCATGATTTGATCCGCTATTTTTTGTTGTGTATAATTATGGTACAGCCAGAGACCCCCCCCCCCCCCCCCCCCACCACTGGAATGGTGGCGGGCCCAGTCATAGAGCTCAGGCCATTACAGACCTTGGCTAAGTCAGAAATCTGATGGCTGACATAACTGGGAGCTTACTGGAAAAGTATGGCCTAGTTTGTAGCCTGGATTGAGGCCTAAATAAGCTAAATTAGGAAAAGTTAGGTCAATAGATATGGAAACAAAATGGAGGATTTCAGCACAAGATGGAAGCCGTATCTGTTACAAAGTGGAATTTTCTCTAATGTAAGTTAGAAAAACAAGTTGAGAAATGAGTGAGTCATGTCAGGTGCAAAGAAAATAGGGAACTAGCTGTCCAAGAGGGGAGGGAGACTTTCCTGTGAGCAGGATTGTGGTCAGCCATGGTGTGAGAAAGGAAAGGTGTAGCTGGATGCAGGGTCTTGCTTAAGATTTGTGGTCAAGCGAGCTAAAGACAAAACCATGTTAGCAAGATAGAAGCTACTCATTAGCATGAGCCAATCAGTGGTAACCATGACATTAGCATAGATCCAATCAGGTATATCTACTGTCATATTATCCATATCCTGAGGGCACCTATAAAAATCAGAGTATTTCCTGGTTTGAGCTAGAGAGAAGGGTTGCCACTCTCTCTCTCCAAGGGAAACCAATGTGTCCAGCAGAATTGACAAATTACCTAATTGCTTTCCCTTGTAAAACCTTTAATTGGTAAAAGAAATTATAAAAGATTAGGAACTAATTAACACCTGTTTGCAGCTGGATTATTATATTCCTATAATTAATTGATTGTACATGCCTGTTGTCAATCACTGATTTGACTTGTATCTTGGCGAATAAACTCCTCATCCCAAATGATGTTCTGTGGACTTCACTTAATGATCAGAGGCTGTAAGTATAAATGCTTTTGCTGTATCAGGCTATCTTTTGCTGCATTGTATAACTTGTAATCTAAATCCAGTTTGTCATAAGGCTGGTATCTTCTCCTCAGACCTAACGTCTCTCTTAGTGGCAATTCCTTTTAGAACTTCACAACTCCTTGATTACCCCAGTACTAGTGCTATTTAGAGATGGAGTCAGATTTAAGGTCACTCCAGCCTTCTTGGGGGTCTCTGAACCCTATATTAAAACAGTTGTTGCATTTGTATCCCACATTTTCCCACCTATTTGCAGGCTCAATGTGGCTTACATTGTTCCGTAATGGCGATCGCCATTTCCAGAGTGAGAAATACAAAGTGGTTGAGCACATACAGCTAAGCTAAGAGATGCTGAAATTCGATTTGGCGTTACTCCCCCTTGAAAAAGATTAATGAAACGGGGACCTGTCAGGGTGCAAGAGTTCGCCAGCCGGCACAAGCTAAGTGCTGATTATATGATATATTTTGCATTACGTGCTTTCAAGTCACAAGTTTCTTATACCATTCAGCCGTAATAATTGTGAACTAACGGGGCTGAATGTAATGGTAACTGTAGGGCGGTGGAGGTTGAGTCAATGATTAGTAAATGAGCATGTACAAGTGATCCACCATTGGGTGAGACGTGAATAATCATGTGCAAGGTATGAGACTCTAATCCACCTAGTTATTTCAACAACTCTTATTTTAAGGTTACTCATCTCTATACACTCAGTGTTATATTTTTTTGTGATATATTTCTAGGACAAGCAGCACAAAATGTATTTACTGTTTTGGGATCTTGCCAGGTACTTGTAACCTTGATTGGCCACTGATGGAAACAGGATGCTGGGCTTGATGGACCTTTGATCTGTCCCAGTATGGCAATACTTATGTTATGTTACCTTTCAGACACAACACGTACATACACAGAACAGAGAGAAAATATATTTCTGGAGGGGTTACAAAAATTATCATGCTCTGAAATTGAAAAAAATTATTCAAAAGGGGTTGAGAATGTGTGTCTGTTTATCTATCCGGGGGCAAAATAACTCTCTAAAAATTTACCAGAATGGGATGGAACTTGGCACATAGGAAAACTGGTAACCCCCCCCCCCCAATAACATAGTAACATAGTAGATGACGGCAGAAAAAGACCTGCACGGTCCACCCAGTCTGCCCAACAAGATAAACTCACATGTGCCATTTTTTGTGTATACCTTACCTTGATTTGTACCTGTCTTTTTCAGGGCACAGACCGTATAAGTCTGCCCAGCACTATCCCCACCCCCCAACCACCAGCCCCGCCTCCCACCACCGGCTCTGGCACAGACCGTATAAGTCTGCCCAGCACTATCCCCACCTCCCAACCACTAGCCCTGCCTCCCACCACCGGCTCCAACTCCACCTCCTAGAATGCCCACATTAGCCAGTTTTGGTTCAGGTGCTAACCACAAATATTTAGCAGCTGTAATTAGTTATGTGCTGATGAAAATTCATGGTTAACCATGGACAAGCGAATTAAATGGCCAGGAGTCTCTCTAGGCTGTTTAAATCACTTTGAATATTGTGTAGATTGAGTTCAAAATTGGGCAAAATTGGACCACTGGTTCTACAGAAATAAGTCCCTTAAAAAATGACCTGGTGCATTTTTATGGGAAAAAGAGTTCCAGCTGCTGTAGAATACAAAATTACAAACAATGAAACATAACAGTTCATTCCGTTTTTGAAACGGCTTCTCCTTGTTCTCTACTATCCTCACCCACTAAACTCTCCTCAGCAATTGCCCCACAACCCCAAAAAATGCTCCAACCACAAAATCTGTCCCTTTGCAACTACTGGACCACCTCACAAACTGTGCCACCTCAGAAACCTATCCTCTACAAACTGCCCCACCCCATAAAACTATCCTTGCAACTATCCCACCCTGCAAAATGTTCAACACCTATTATGGACCCCCACAACTACCCCATCATCCTGCAAACTGCCCTCACACCCGAAACCTAACTGTCCCACCACCCACAAACTGCCCCACACCAAAAAACTACTGCACAGCTACCTCACCCTCAAAAAGGTCTCCTACAACTGCCCCGCCAACACACAAACTGCCACCACCCCCAAAACATACCCCTTGCAACTGCCCCACCGCTCTGCAAACTGTCCTCACATCCAAAACATAACCGGTCCTCCTCCAAGAACTACCTCTGACAACTGCTCCCCCACCCTGCTAGCTGACCCGTCCCCAAAAATACCCTCTGCAACTGCTCCACCCAAAAAAGTCCCCTTTGCTACTACCCAACCACTCAATAAACTGCCTTCACATTTACATACATACCCACCCACCCAACAACCCACAGGCAATGCAGACATACATTCACCCACCCACCCACACACACCCACACACACACACATATAATATATATATATATAATGGGTTTGGAAGGGATTATATGACCCATGGTCCACATGCTTTCCCCACTTGCTTTTCTTTCCCATAGGAGAGGCATCTGATCTCAATGTAGCATGGAAAGCATTTAAAATGAAATAATAATATTAATCTTTTCCACATTGTAATTCTTCAGAAAGTGAACCCACTGTAGTTCTGAAACCACCACAGGCCCACTCCACCTCTTCCTCATGCACAGTATAAAGAGCTGATGAAAGATGGGCCTGCCTCAGCAGGAATGTAGCAAGAACACACATTCAAGTGTGAAATTTCAACATAAATATTTCTCTACCATCCGGGCAGGAAGGAGGACTTTATTTTAACAAAAGTCATTACCAGAGTATGAAGAACTGTAATGGAAAATCAGTTTGTGAATTAAGTCACAAAATTGTTTTCTGTTACTGATTCTAAATAATTAAGACTATGAATCAAATCAAATCAAATCAATTCTTGTATACCGCTAACATCCCCTTTCCAGGGTTCAGTGCGATTCTAGGTGAGACAAAAGATGATAATGTCAGTGTGAGGTATGAGAGTAATTAGAGACCACAGGTGTAATGCATAGGCGCCGACTCCGTGGGTGCTGTGGGTGCTCGCCTCCAGCCTTCCCTTCCCTCTCAGTGTCCTGCCCTCTCAGTGTCCCACCCTCCTCTGATGTAATGTCTTGCTTCCACGAGGGCGGGACACTGAGAGGGAAGGGAAGGCTGGAGGTAAGCCTGCTGCTTTCACTGCCGCCGCAACTTGAGGTAAAATAAGTTTTAAATGCTGGGCGGCAGGAAGGAAAAGAGGGGCAGGTGGGGTTTGGGGCAAGTCACATGGTCATGGAGGGGAGGGCAGAGAAGCATCATTGGACATAGATGGGGGAGGGTAGGGGAGAGAGGAGAAATTGCTGGACATGGATGGGAGGGGAGAGAGGAGAAATCGCTGGACATGGAGGGGAGGGCAGGGTAGAGAGGAGAATTGCTGAATATGGATGGAGGAGAGGGAAGACAGGAAGGAGATGCACATGGATGGAGGGGAGAAATTCTGGACATGTAAGGAGGGGAGGGAAGAAAGAGGAAGGAGATGCATACTGACGGAGATGAGGGAAAGGGATAAGAGGAGGAAAAACTGCACATGGATGGAGAAAATGGGGAAAAGCTGGATCCACTTTATACCTTCTCCAGTCAAGTCCGCGGAGGACCCAGCTTTTACCTATGGATGTAGGGCAAGAACTGAAGAAGAACGGAGGAACATAAAGAAATAAATGGACAGGAAGCCCTGGAAACGGAGTTAAGAGAACAGATAGACCGGGACCAACATGATCAGAAAAACAAAGTCACCAGACAACAAAGGTAGAAAAAATCATTTTATTTTCATTTTAGTGTTTAGAATATGTCCAATTTGAGAATTTACATCTGCTGTCTTATTTTGCAGTGTATAGCAATGTGCTTCTTTCTGTTTTTCTGGTATTGTGCTGCATGCAGAGTCTAACTTCTTAGGATTTCAGGTTAAATTTTGAAGAATTTGAAGAGGGGCTATCTCTGTTCTGCATGTGTGACTGCAAGGCCAAGTGTTTGAATAGGGATCTGTTTGTTAGGTTCTGAGATTCTGATAACATATTGTTTCACGTTTGGCAAGACTGTCGGTGTTGGCATGAGTTGTCCAGTGCTTCCCCGAGTGGGACTATGGCTTTTTACTTTTGGGTATTCAGGAACAAGTGGTGGAGCAGGACATCATGGCCTCGTAGTGCCACTTCCTTTATAATGCTCTTTTGGCTCATTAAGAAATTGATTCTGTCCTATTGGGTGGCAGAAGATTCACTACCACTATCCGCAGCTATGGTTTGTCAATATGAGAGAAATGGCCTGTTTTGAACTTAGGATCTATCAGCACAGCAGTTCCCACTGTCTCCCACAGCTGATAAGAAATGCTGTGGTGCAAGCTTTTACACTTGTACCCTGCAACTACTTAAGACAGTAGACTCATTTTGCACACCATTCATTTTCGATTTGGTACTGCTCTTTTGTTATTGTTTTATCTGACTGTTGCAATAAAATATATTTAAAAAAAGAAAAGAAAGGTGAATGTAGTCTAAGACTATTTCTTTTTTGGTGGTGGCAGGTGGCGTGAGAATATTGGGTTGCTTTCATTCAGCACCCCCAATCATTTTGAAAAGTTAGCTCCTATGGTGTAATGCATGAGACCAAAAACATTATAGGAAAGGATAATGGATGATACTAAGAGGTAGTATAGAATACAATGCAGAACAATGATGTGAACACATGTTTCTGATTTCAGGGCATCACCATGCACAGCACATCTACACTATCACACAGAATTGTACTGTCTTAAATTATTTTCTTATTAAACAAATATAAACCTGATGGCAAAGGTTTCTGCATCACTAAAAGCTTCAGTCAGAAGACATTACCCTTCCCAGTGGGACTATGGTGAGTGATGACAAGGGTTGAAGAAAAGAAGCAGGCGCCATGAAGTTTAAAGTCATAATTAAGGGAAATACTGATTCTGCAAAAGTCTTATTTTCAGTATACCACTGAGTGTCATAAAACTCAGATGTCCCACTGTATGTGTCAGTGTGAATTAATTGTGCTGCTATTGGTGGTGATAGTTGATGGGGGTTGTTAATTGGAGTGGAGAGGGATGCTGCCTGTGTTAATTTGTAAGTTACACATCCAGGGCTAGTTGCAGTGCATCTTTAGTACTGCAGGGATACCTGAAAAAAACTCCCCTTTTCTCCATGCTTGTGGGATCTGTACTGTATTCTTATCCTGAGCTGTCCTGGATTTACAAAACTTTGTCAGCTGAGCACTTGCACATTTATCTCACACATACAACTCGATCAATTGTGTAGCCTAGATATTTGCTGAGTCATCTTAAACCTATACTAGTGCAGCCACTGGCACAATCAATTCACCTGTCCTTAAGGTAAGTCAGCACTACAGGCACTTGAGTAGGGAAACTCCTTTTCACCTCTGTCTGGGGATTCTGCTATGTAATATGGATCTGTTTTTCTCCTTGAACATCCTAAATACCAGGCAACACCTGAAGACTGGACGCAGGTGTGATGGCAGGCACTTCTTACTCATAGAACCCTGGCCCTTTGTCACTGAATCCGCCTTAAAACTTCCAGGATCAGTGGAAACCTTTAATCCTCCTTCCTTCAGAGGCTTCCTTCTTCCCCATACTTGTATCCATGTGCAAGTTGTCAAGATAGCCACCTCATGAGGAGATAGTAAGAAGAAATTATATCTTACCTGATAATTTTCTTTCCATTAGTCCTTCAAACTATTCCAAAATTTGTGTGGATAGTTATGTCCATGAACCAGCAGATGGAGGTAGAGAACACTAAAGAGAGCTGTAACATATAAGCCCAGAAAAGCCCTTCAGTATCTAAGTAGACAAGTAGAACACAAGAAAGAGAACAATGTCAAGGCTGAAACAACAATCTTAAACCAACCAAACTGCCTCAACAATACAACTGAAAAATGCCAGGAGAACAGTAACCCTACTGGGAAGCATGACAGTAGCAATGTAGCAGGAAAAACCAAGACTTCTGAAGGTTTGCTAGGCCAGAATCAATGGAAGGGCTTCTGGAATAGTGTGAAAATCTAATGGAAAGAAAATGATCATGTAAGACATTGTTTCTCCTTCCACATATTCCTTTCCGACTACTCCAGCACTTCTGGGATGTTCAAAGGCAATCCCTAAACAGGGCGGGCACCCATTCCTATCGACTGCAGAACCGAAGCTCTGAACACTGAATCTGAGCGAGCCACCACATCTACCCTATAATGCTTGACAAAGGTGGGAAGGGATGACCATATCGCTGTCCTACAAATTTCTGCCAGCAAGACCAAAGCAGTCTCCGCCCAGGAAGCAGCCATATGCCTCATATAGAGTGCGCTCACAAAGCGGCAAACATCTATTTCCCAACTAGAATGTAAGCTGATCTAATAGCTTCCTTCCACCACCATGCAATTGTGGGTTTAGATGCTGCCAAACCCTGTTTCTGCTGACTGAAGAGGACAAAGAGCCTGTCTGACTTCCAAAACTACTAGTGACATTAAGCTAGCTCAGCGGTTTCCGATGCACATCCAACAGTCTCAGGGATGAAACAGATCACTACAATCTTCCCTGTAAAAGGACGGGAGGGTCCACAGACTGATTAATGTGGAATGCTGAAAACACCTTCGGAAGAAGGATGAAATAGCCTGTAGTAACACCCCCACTTCTGAGAATTGGAGAAAAGGGTGTCGACAAGAAGGGGCTTGAAACTTAAACATGGTGTGTCGAGGCAATAACCACCAAAAAAACTGTCTTTAAAGTCAGGTCCTTGGAGCCTTCTTAAGAGGCTCAAATGGTGCCTTCTGCAGAGCCCTAAGAACCAGGTTGAGGTTCCAGTCTGGACATACAGGATGGAAGGTAGACCGTAGATGGCCCACCTGTTTCAAAAATCTGATAATATCTGGATGTGCAGCCAGGGAAGTATTCTGCAACTGGCCTCTGAAACATGCCAGAGCCACTACCTGAACCTTCAATGACCCCAGTGCCAAACCCGTCTCCAAGCCTCACTGAAGAAAGGCTCAGATAACAGCAAGCAAGGAAGAGAAAGGCAAAAATTGTCCTCTCCGAGCACCAACCCTCGATGGTTCTCCACACTCTCGCATATGCCACCAATGTAGAGAACTTTTGAGCTCGGAAAGTAGCAATCACTGAGTTTATGCATACCTTGCATCTCAACTGTGCCCTTTCAGTGGCCAAGCCATAAGACCAAAGGGGAAAGGATCCTCCATTAGTACTGGGCCTTGCCTCAGAAGCCCCTGCTCCCATTGGAGCCGAACCGGATGCCCATCCAGAAGCTGGATGAGATCCGCATACCAGGGCCTTCTCAGCCAGTCCAGAGCCACCAGTATGACTCGGCTAAGATGTAGTGCAATTATTCTGATCACTTGGCTCACCATAGGACACTGAGGGAAGACATACAGCAAAATGTTGCCCGGCAACAGCATGAGAAGAGCATCAAGGTCTGACAATCCTGGATCCCTCCAGCGGCTGAAGAAGTTCTCCACTTTGGCATTGCACTTGGTGGTCATCAAGCCCAGAAATGTTCGCCCCTGATGATTCAGTACAAGCTGAAACACTTCATCAGAGAGCTCCCACTCCCCCAAATCTAGGGAGGTCCTGCTGAGAAAATCCACCTGCAAATGGATCTCACGCATATTCATTGAGGAAATCCTGAGAACATGATTGGGATATGGACCACATGGACCAACACTGAGCACTCCTGATATATTTTATGGTAACGATTCTACCTATAGCTCTTTTCCTTCCTTCCTACTCTCTGAACCTCAGCTCAGGGCTGGAACAGAGGACTTTTAACAATACAGATACATCTTGCTGCAGAACTGAAGGGATGTACTGATTGTTAACTATTATTCATACTCTTGAGATAGTTTTCCTTAATTTTGCAAAACTAATTTAGCACCCCTTTCCTGTGCAGCATACTGGATTAAAACAGAGTACTATTGTTAAAAATATGTATAAATATATAAAAGGCATCTTTTTTGAAACACAAAGAGAAGCAGATCCTAAGAATAAATGCAGTCTTTATTGGTTCGTCAATACTTCCAGGATTCATACTTATGTGCCCAACACAGTGGCGTAGCTACGTGGGCCTGGGGGGGCCTGGTCCCCCATAGATTTGGCCCTGGACCCCCCTGCCGATGACCCTCTCGACCCCCCCTCCCATCGCCTGCCTTTGCTGGCAGGGGACCCCAACCCCCGCCAGCCGAGGTCCTCTTCTTCCCGCGCAAGGCTTCCTTCTGTTTCTGACACAGAACAAAGCCTTGCAGACAGCTGATCTGCAAGGCTTCATCCTGTGAGTCTGACGTCCTGCCCGTTGTACGTGCAGGACGTCAGAAACAGAAGGAGGAAGCCTTTTGCACGAAGAAGACGACCTTGGCTGGCGGGGGTTGGGGTTGGCCCACCTGTTGGCTCCTAAACATGTCTGAAATGCATACTTTACATGCATAAGTGAGACCCCTGCTCATGTTCCACCCATGCTCTACTCACATATATGCTCCCCTTGTGTTTACATGCTATAGCACTATGGGGGTGCCTTCATAGAACAGCACTTAGGACACGCATAAATGCTAATTTTCTTTGTATTTATACATGCAAGGAGCACATAACTGCAGGTGCTTAGTTACAGAATTGCCCTTTACATGGATAAAAAATGTATACGTGACCATCTCTGGGAAAAGGTGACTAAAGTCACCAGAAACAAAAAATGAGTTTTTAATGAATTCTGTTAGAGCAAACAGTTTGAAAATACAATAGTCTAAATCCCATCCTTTTACGTGAAAAAATAAAATAAAATAAAAAAGTTATAGAAGTTCAAACGTGTAACTTTTGCAGACTGTTTATGGACCCTTGACATAAAAAAAATCAGCCATTCACAACATTTTGGACCTTTCCCCAGAGATGGCCACATATGTTTATCACTACCATAGAAACGGAGCAAACTGCTATTACAGCTAATTAGCAGTGCACCTTCTCAAATTTTTGTGATTGGAAATCAATACAGAATACAAGAGAGAGCTTAAAATTAAACAATGAGCGTCCTTTCCAGGTTATCTGTAGTTCACATATTTGAACTGCATGCCAACCAAATACATTTTACATTTAAAACAATTGGGAAAACTAGCAAAACATGTTAAGCTCCATGAGCTGTCACTTGTACAATGCAATGGTATTGTTCACCTGTTTCTGGTTATATTATGAATAATGGTAGCTTATAACTCATATTGTTCACTGTTGCATTCCATCAGAATAAATTAAGAAAATAAAACAAGAAAAATGGCAATTCTCTGCCAACCCACATCTTAAATTGTTCTCCAAACGTGAACATCTGTAAAACATCTAGATGCAGAGAAACATATGGTCTTTTGTATGGAAAGACCACAAAGGTGATGTGTGAGCAATAGTGAATACCACAAGGGGATATAAGAAGGGATGGCTACAAGGAACAGAGAAAGTTTCCACTACAGTGTATATCAAAGGATACAATTACAAAATTTTTTTTACCAAATAAATATTTCTGCATGCTTGCCTAGAGATAGGTACGTTTCCTTATACAAGAAGTGGGCAAAGCATGTAGAGCATGGCTCATGGAATTCTTTCCAACCTTGCTCTGTGTGAATGTGTGTAGCTATGTTGTCTCTGTGTGCCAACTTTAACTTAGAGGATGGTTTTTTTTGGGGGGGGGCTTTATTTATGGATGACAGAGGTAGGGGATCATTTTGGAGGGGTAACTGTGAAGGATTGATGGGTGGAGGGGTAACTCCACTCCCTGTTCCACTAGAGACCACCCTGCCCACTCACTTGATGTTCTTTCCCACATTCTCACCTCATTCCACATATTCTCTCACCCATTCACTCAATGTTTTCCCCCCTTCTCACCCCTCCCACCCACTTGATGCTTCTACCATTTCTTCACCAACCAACCAAATCCTTTTCACCCCATTCTCATCCCCACCCAACCCATCCACATACTTACTTGCCAAATCTTCACTAGCGAACGCCTACCTCTGCCAGGTCAACCCTACTCTTTGGGGCTGTGCAGTGAACACTTTTCCAGATCCTGGGGACATGTTACAGGAACTTTCCTTCCCTTTCTAGCATTTCAAAAGTCACCTTGGCTTTCTCTCATTCAGCAGCACTTAATGAAGTAAATTCTATAAATTTAGGCTCAAGGATGGGGTGCACCGAGTGTGAATTCTATAATGGCAGTTCCACATGGAACTGCCATTATAGAATACTAGTATAAGTTTGTACTTTCGTGCCTCACTTTAGGAGCAAGCACTTATGCCATGTCAAAGGCTACAGTAAGTGATCGTGCCTAGTTGTTGGCAGTTAGGCACATAACCCTTAGTATTCTATAATATGTGCGCGTAACTCCTCGGCACACTCTTGACCCACCCATGCCCGTCCCATGACCACTCCCCCTAGAATAATGACTAAGGTCAGTTGTTTGTACAACTACCAATTGGTGCCAATTCACACCAATGAACACCAATTTAAGCCAATAATTGGCTATTAGTTTAAACATGTTACTTCACTCTTGAAAACAGCCCACTGGCTCCCCCTGTCCCACCGTATCATTTACAAAATCTTACTACTAGTTTATAAAATCAATCAGTTAGGAGAACCATCATACCGTAAGCTTATCCCTTATTCAAATTCTAGAAATCTACGATCAGCATCTCATAACCTTCTGATTGCACCATCATTCAGAGAAATTATCTACCAACATACTAGAAAGGCAATCTTCTTAGTTCAAGGCCCTGATCACTGGAACAAATTACCCTATCTCTTCAACATCAAACATCTCTCCAGACCTTTAGAACGGAACGTAAAACATTCTCTTGCTGCAGTCCATGGATGTGAGCTTGTTGGACCAAACAACACCCCTCCCATCTATATCCCCTTCTTTTCTATCCTGCCCTTCTTCTTTTACTCACCTCTAATCTCTCGCTCTCTTTTGTCAACTTTTAGATTGTAAGCAACCCAGACATGTTTTTTGACGGGCGAAGTAGTAAATCATGAATAAACTTGAAACTTGAACTGGTTGTTAACGGGCATTAACTGGCTTTATTCTATAAAATGGGCACCCAGCTTTGCACACTAAGCATAAAATTGGGCATCCAAGATGATAGGGGGAATATGTCTGAGTTGGTTCAATATCTCTTCGTTCACTGCCAAAACCTTTCTGTGCCCTCTGCAGCTGTATTTCCACCCCATCCATCACAGATCTTGCACCCTGTAGCTCACTTCCCTCAGTCTGTGCTCTGGAACTCACTTGTCCATCTCAACCTCGCATTGTATCATGAACCTCTATTAAATGACCTTGAAGGAATTAAATATTTCTTCTTCTTTTTCCACAACTGCTGTATTAGAGCACATAAATCAATCCAAATTTTCTTCCAAATATTAGCAAGTAATTTATTCTTAGTTCCTTTGGTACACTGTCATTGCTTAACACCAGCCTCACCACTGTGCTGGGAATTACATCATTACAGATGTCTCAAAGTCAAAACTGGCTTGCTGATTCTCTTTAACTCCATCCACTCCTTGATTTCAGCTTGTACTCTCTTGGACTTACTCTCCTCCTTTGACCCATTCAAGCTTTGGCCTTGCAGTCTGGATTTCACGAGATCCAGTACTAGCAGGCTCTTGGCTGAGTTTCTTTTCCAACAGGGTCTGGATGCTGGGGCTCAGAGGTCTTGTTTCCTTGTTCTGGGAATAAGTGCCTCAACTCTGGGGTTTCACTCTACCCTGCTGATTCCAGCCAGTCCAGCTCTAACCCTTGGTTGTATTCATGATGGGCCAGGCACTGCACATACAGTCTCTGTATGCCACTTTCCAGCACTGCCACTTTATCTCCGTGCCCATGCACACTGACAAAGTCTGTGCTGGCCTTGTCCTGCAAGTCCAGAAGCTGCTGAATTAACTCCACATTTGATGCAACCAGCTGTATACATTCCTGCCAGAGTACCTTTTCTCTTTCGTGTGTTATACTCCTAGAGAATGGCTTCCTTCACCTGAATCTAAGGCTCAGTGCTAATGGCCTGTAGCACTAGGGCCTTAGCCTGTGCCTCATTATCATTGTGCTTGAATTATTTTAGGTGCCTCTGCAGCTCAGTATACTGTCACAGATGGTACTGTTGCTGCCAAGTCCTATCACAGATGCTATGCTTCTACTCTTGAAGCCTCTGCTTTGGCCTGATAGCCCTGGGCTTTGACTGTCAGCAGATACATCTGGGTCTTGAGAGCCTTGATCTTTTACTACTATTACTGTCAGCTCCCCTTTTATGACTACCAGCTGCTCAGCTATCTCATTCACTCCATTGGTGAACAAACTCTACGTTTTCAGCTGGGACACTCTTCTTCAGCTGTTCTTGCAGTTTCTGCAGTCTCCTTATTACTTCCAAGTTCCACCCATTCTCTTCTCAGACAGATTTTGGTGTTTCTGGTTGATCTACCTCTCCTTCCAGCAAAGCTCTTTCATTATAAATTTCTGCTGCCTCAGCTAGGTGTGTAACTGGCTCACTTCAACTAGTGCATCTTTATACTAGGTTTTCATACTTGCTGTACCTGCAGCAAATCTGTTCTCCATCTCTCTCTGGCTAGTTCATCCTTTCTGAGTCTCATCTCAGCCAGAGGAGGCTTCTGTCTGTTCAGCATAGCTTTTGACCACATTTCCAGTTGGGATTCCGTTCCTTTGAGCTGTGTCAATACCTACCGCAGCTCCAACTTGTACTTGCAAAACCTGTATTGTGTTCTCAGATTGCTGCTCCCCCTCTAACAATGAGTGCAACAAATTTTCCATCCTAGATTCTGACCGATGATACTGGGACACATCTACCATCCAGCTCTGCACCCACAAAACTAGCACCATTAAAACAAAATCCTGCCTGTTCAGCTCAAATTTCATTTCTTCTAGTCCCTCTCTAGGGCAGGGCTACTCCCTTTAGGCAAAATTACACTTCTGTCTTTTGTGGAGGGATTTGTGTCTCTCCACTAACACCATATATGATAACATGGGAGAGTGTTCAAGCCCTGGGTCTCTTGGAGGCCTATAAACAAACTGAGGCAATTTAAAGATCAAAAGTCCTTTATTCAGGATAATAACTAAAAAAAAAAAAAAAAAAACAACACAAAACAGAGAGCCAGTCCTACCTTATAAGTTATAGAACACATGGGGTCTCTCAGATATTGCTAGCAGGGCCTTCGAGACTTCCCTCAGCCTCTCTGACTTCCCCCAGTTTAGAGATTTTATCCTTCATGATCTTGACAATGTCCTCCTGACTAAACTTCCCCATCCTAGCTCTGCCAAGGTTGCCATGGAGAGTATATGTCTTGAGAAAAACTAGCCACTTCTTCAAAGGGGAGCTATCTACACACACAGCAGTTTGTATATATGTTGTCTGCCCTCAGTAGCCACATCTATAATTCTATTATTTCAAGGACACAGATATTTTATTCTTTCCTTACATGCTATGAATTTATCTACAGTCCCTAAGTCTCAGAAATCAGTCAAGCAGACTTATTTTACTTTCTAGAATTTTCCCATTCTTTTTTTAATTAAAGATCCTCTGAAACTGGCTCAGTAAATCAGTGGCACTGCATTGCAGAAGAGCCAGCCAGGAAGTCCTTTGAAAGAAAAAAAAAATAACTACTGGGATTTCAGGATACATATTGAAAATCGAAAATCTGTAATAATTTGAGGAAGTCTATACCGAACAGACCCTTAACAAGTTGCAAGTTCTTATCATCTACAACAGTGGTTCTCAACCCAGTTCTCAGGACACACCTAGCCAGTCAGGTTTTAGAGATATTCACGATCTGGATAATATTCTGCCCAAGAGGCAGGCCAGCTAAGTCTCACGATCGGCACTGAGCCCGGATATTCAATGCTTGGCCATTTCCGATGACTGTTATTAAATATTAGAATTTCTTTTTTGTCAGCCAGCTTAAACTTAACCAGCCAAGTTAATATTCAGCACTGGCCAGTTACGTTTATAGCAGCCAAAGACAGTGTTGGTGTGGCTACCATAGAGGTGGAGCCATAGATGGTGACCCCGCCCATAATGAGTACCGGTACCTTTTTTTCCTACAAGAAAAGTACTATATAAAGGTAAGCATGGCATATTGGACTGACTTTCAGTGATGAAAGGCAGAAGAGAAGGTGTAAAAAAGGGGAAAAACCAGACCAAGCATATATGCCTAAAGTATCTGCCAAGGAAGAGAAATGAATGACATTAGAAGATACTATGACTAGCCATGGTACATCAATCCCCTTGACGAGAGAGCAATCTAATAGCCGAGTTAGAAGGACAATGGCATCAGACCACTCTCCCTTCCTACAAACATCAGCAGTTTTGGGGTAGCAACAGCACATTGACACCTCTTCATGCTGAAGCTTCAAAATGCCTGAAGTTGTTCTTGAACAGGCTGACCACAGCTTCTACTCTCAGGCCCTGATGCTTAGAGGCAAATACGGGCACTAGAGGCATTTGCTAACGCTGAATGTTCAGAGCCAACAAGCACATGAAACAATGAGCTCGCTGGCTCTGATCAAAATGAGCATACAAATGCATGCTAAAGAGTTCATCCTGAATTTCTCCCCAATGCTCAGCGGGCAGTGCACCAAACATGGGTGCTTCTCCCGCAGTAAACCCTTCGCCAGCTCGGAGTTTGCATTAGGGTGTGCTGAGCCATGGGAAGGAATAAAGAGACCGGTGTTGCAAGATTCTTTGTTCTAGGCTGTCTTGAAAAACCCATTTCTCTTTTATTTACCTTATCACATAGTCCACAGCAACATGTCCAAAACTCCAACAGATACCTACTTTTACCTACTTTATATATATATATATATATATATATATATATATATATATATATATATATATATATATATATATATATATATATATCGAATACCAGCATAACAGATATGCATGTCTATATTTTAGGCACAATAACTTATACTAGCCATAGAGCTGGTGTATTGTAAATCTATGTGCCTAGAATATTAAAGAATGCATGTAGATCATTGTACATCTGTAAATGGTGCACCTTGCCCATGTGAATGCCCACTTGTAAAGGATGTACCACTATCGGCAAATTCTGACAGAATAGTGCTTAGCTGAAAACTGAACATAAATGCACATTCTTGTTGTCTAAAACTAGGCAGGTCCTTACACAAATTCAATTCTATAACCTAGGTACCTACATTTATGTGCACGTTATCCCCCAGATTCTATAAAGGGCATCCAAATTTGAGCACCGAAATTTGGACGTAATCCTGAGATACATAAGTACATAAGTAATGCCACACTGGGAAAAGACCAAGGGTCCTTCGAGCCCAGCATCCTGTCCACGACAGCGGCCAATTCAGGCCAAGGGCACCTGGCAAGTTTCCCAAACGTACAAACATTCTATACATGTTATTCCTGGAATTGTGGATTTTTCCCAAGTCCATTTAGTAGTGGTTTATGGACTTGTCCTTTAGGAAACCTTCTAACCCCTTTTTAAACTCTGCCAAGTGAACCTTCACCACGTTCTCCGGCACAAATAAATTGGGTAATGAGCCAATTAAAAGCAATAATTGGGTGCTAACAATTCTTTGACTTCAATTTATTACAGTTGGCTCATAAGCCAATTAATTTGCGTGCACATCTTCTATCAGCATGCAAATTTTGGCATCTAAATTTGGGTGCCGTAAATAGAATCCAGGGAATGATATGCCACACAAAAGATGGTATAGAAAATGCCTAATAAATCATATGTACATAGTGCTAGTATTCTAAACATTTACACACACAGAACCAGATTCAGTAAATGGCACCCACATTGGCACCCAACGCTATTCTACAAAAGGTGCTCAGGGTTGAGTACCCTTTACGAAATAGAGTGCAGCGTTGATTCACATGCCTAAATTTGGTATAATTCCTGGTGCCCAATTTAGGCACACATCTGTGGTATTTTGTAACACTCTGCATAAATTTGTAGAATGCACCATGTCCCTCTCATGACCATGGGTGGGTTATGAGAGGGGTATGGGCATGAGATTTAAAAACCCATATGTTTATTCAAGCATATGGGTCATTAGATGAATGATAGTGTTTTGTTTTATAGCAGTGCTTGACTTTGTATTGTTGTTGTAGTTATATGCAAGTTTGTATTAGTTATAGTAAGTATGATTTTCTATTATTGTTTGTTTTCATTTATTGTTGTATCAGTTTATTTTATTTTTTATGTAATTTTGTTCCCCGCTCAGATATAGCGGGTTAGAAATAAAGTTTTTATTATTATTTATTATTACACGCTATGGGACTTGGGTGCCCAGTGTTATAGAATAGCATGCAGCAAGATGTGAATGCAAATCCTAACCAGTGCCAATTAACGTGAATAACTTATTATTGCAGTTAATAGGCATTATTAAGAATTTACACATGCATCTTCTTAGGTGCTAGTCTTGTAACTCTGGGCAAGTTACTTAACCCTCCATTGCCCCAGGGTCAAATAAGCACCTGTATATACTATGTAAACCGATTTGAATGCATAGGAGCCAGCTCTGTGGGTGCTGTGGATGATTGAGCACCGCCACTATTGAGAAATTTTTTTGCGTGTGTCCAGGGCGGGGTTATTTCCGTTGGGCTTAGCACCCCCAATAATTTTAAAAATCTGGCTCCTATGTTTGAATGTAGTTCTCCTTTCCCATTACCTCACGTGCCTACATCCCCTAGAGCAGGGGTAGGCAACACCAGTTCTCGAGAGCCGCAGGCAGGTCAGGTTTTCAGGATATCCACAATGAATATGCAGGAGATAGATTTGTGTACCATGGAGGCAGTGTATGCAAATCAAGTTCATGCATATTCTTTGTGGATATTCTGAAAACCTGACCTGCCTGCGGCTCTCGAGGACCAGAGTTGCCTACCCCTGCCCTAGAGCACAACTCAAAAGGGGGTGTGGCTAGAGACAGTGAAGAGGCGTTCCAAAAAAAATTGCACGTGGAGTTATAGAGTAGCACCATTCCCACGTCCAAATGCCAAGAGTTTCAGGAGGTTTCAGCTGGTGTAAATACCGGTGCTCAAATTCTGGAGCAGGAATAGGCTTTAAGTGCTGATCTATAAAGAGCGCTCAACTTGGAAAGCCTTTATAGAATAGCTCTCTGCACCAATTTTTGCCAGTGCGTCCAAATATGGGCACCATTGAATAAAACCAATCCCATCCCCTGTATTCTATATATGCCATCCAAATTTGGGTGCTAATAGAAGACACACATGCAAATTAATTGGCTTATGAGCTAATTAACTGCAATAAATTGATGTCAACAATTATTGCAGTTAATTGGCATTGTTAAGAATTTGCGTACGCATATTCTTGGGCGCTATTCTATAACCCAGTGCGCCTAAATCCTCTAGTGCACAACTCAAAAGAAGGCATGAGTTTGGCACCAGCATTTATACCACATTTCAGCTGGCGTAAATACTGACGCCCAAATTTGGGCGCGGGAATGGGCTCTAAGCACCATTCTAAAAAGAGCTTTGAACTCCCTTTATGCCAGTGTTTTTCTGGTGCCCAAACTTTGGCACCATTTACTGAACAAAGTCTCATATGTGTATACATACCCGCATAGGTGCAAACAGGATGTCTACTTGCTATTATTGAAAAGCCTGCTTAAATTATATAGTAGGTATTTGCAAGGTGGGTGGGGGTACACAGGAGCGGAGCATGAGCATGGCACAGGCATGTCTCCCAGTTATATATATAACTTAACGTAACATAACATAATGCTTTGTTTTTATAGCCTGCAATACCTCACAGTAACAGTACTATGCGGGTTGCACACAAAGAGACTGGACAAACCAGGAATTATAAAATTATCATCAATTCATTAAAACTAATACATTCATGCCCTTCCATAATTGTGAAACATCTGAAATAGATGTCTAAAACGCACACAGCCTGATGCCTGAACTATCATAGAGGAGATTTCCTTGCCTATTTTAGTAGCCTGGTAAGAAAGCAAAGAATCTATACACTTCATTCATATTTTACCCTTCACGGGTGTAAGTGATGTACATCCTTGCTACATGTATGTGCCCACATTTACACCAGCTCCGTGGCTGGTGTAATCGTGGGGACCTAAATATTAAGCATGGAACCTAGGTTCCTTTAAAGAACAAGTTCATAATATGTGGCCTTGGGGTGCCTAAATGAAGGCAGCCAGTTACAGAATTGCCCCCTATGGGATGAATCCTACATGTGGTGCCAAAAAAAAGCACTATTCTGTAAACCACACTTAGTTAGGTGCGGTTTATAGAATAACGCTTACACCTGGGAAACACGTCAAACTTTATGTGCGGACACTAGCACCAACTGAAATGTGGCGTGTAATTTTTAGGAACGCCACCATTCCACCCATCTCCCACCTCCCATTTCCACACGTGTGCCTAAATTTACGCACTCATATTTCAAATAAATCTAATTAGTGCCAAGGAAAGTATCGCATTCAAAATCTGCACGACAGGTCACAAAATCATCTATGGCGAGGCACCAGGATACATGACAGACCTCATTGACCTACCACCCAGAAACACCATAAAATCAGCACAATCATACCTAAACCTCCATTACCCAAGCAGCGAAAGGACTCAAATACAAATCCACCCATGCTTCCAGCTTTTCCTACCTGAGCGCACAATTGTGGAACGCACTACCAAAAGTAGTAAAAACCACACTCAACCACATGAATTTACGGAAAGCACTAAAAACAGAACTGTTCAGAAGGGCATACACCACCGACCCAACATAAAAAACCTGGACATCTCCGACATAGCTTAACCAAAGATCGTAACGGACATATGCTAACTCTTCCTTTCCCTCTCTAAGTTCTCCCCAATTGTCTTTACCATATATGTATCTCACTCTACCATAATATCACCTTGATATTAATCACAACTTGTATTTGTTCATACCGAAATCGGTTAATGCCAATTACGGTACCATGTAAGCCACATTGAGCCTGCAAAAAGGTGGGAAAATGTGGGATACAAATGCAACAAATAAATAATTGCAAATAAATCTAATTAGTGCCAATTGCTTTAACAAGCCAATTATCAGCACTAATTAACTCGTTACTCAATTAAATTGTGTGTGCAAATTGGGCATGTGCCCAAATTTGCACAGGCAATTTATTGCAACTTTTATAGAATTCGGGGGTATGTGTTTATGTGCCGACTTTATACTCGAATATATTCCCAGGCAATTTTATGAGTTCACTTGAATATGTAAAACCCTGTTCTACATGCTCAAGTCCCTTAAAGAATTACTTCCTTACTGTGCATAAAATATGAACTATATCAGGAAGGAATGAAGACTGACTTGGAGGTACAGAAAGAACTCATTTTTAATGTTCATAGCTTAAAGAAAGTTATACTGATGTGTCTGGGAAAGTTGTAGTCCCGCGTAAGGTTGTTTATGTGTGATTTCTCCATGCCTTTTGAATCATTCCTGCTCCATCACATTTTGTGTCCCTCATATTCAGTTATCATTTAGTAAAATGGTTTAACAAACTTGAGATAACTTTGTCGCAAAGCAGCTGACATCATCACACAAACCATTTTGTCTGATGTCAGCAACCCCTGAAAGAACCTTCCTGAGCTTTACATTCCATTACGATGACTTAACTTTGGAGGGCCTTTTCAGGCACGTTCAGCTTGCACTGTGCATTTATTTCAACCTAATCTTTGCCTTCTCAATTATTACTAAGAATATTTGTGGAATTCTATATTTTTTTCAGGCCTCTTTCCAAATTGCTTGCTTATAATGCCATACCTTACAACAGCATATTTGGTAAGATTGAAAGAATACAAAGACCAGAGGTTCACTGAGTCCACTAATCTTCTACTTGCTTAACCTCCAGTAGCTGTCAAAATCATTTTAAATCAAACACTCAGACCAGGGTTAATATAGAGGGCATGCCCAGATGACTCCTGCCCTTACACTGATTCACTTACTGTTGTATCTTCAGGATTCCCGTTAGACACTTCTAAAGCTCTGAGCGTCGTGTTTACGTTCACCAAGGCCCTTGTTATAAACTGGATAACTGATGAACTATCCTACAGATTTAAAAACATGGAACAGAAGTTAACAAAAAAAAAAAACAACTCCCCAGTCAGAGAAACACAGGCACAACTATAACATTCACAGAATCTGATGATGCACGACTATAAGGATGAATGACAGCATTAGTTCATATTTCAGTTGAAATACCAAAAACAATAAAATGGTAGTAAAACCCAACAATGATAAAACAGCAACACAAACAAATTGTGCAGCATTCACAGATAGTATATAAAGAATGTCATATAAAGTTATGAAGGATTCTCTATAAATGTATTTATTTATTTATTGGGATTTATTAACTGCCTTTATGAAGAGATTCACCCAAGGCAGTGTACAGTTTGAGGGGTCCTTTTACAAAGGCGAACTAGCATTTTTAGCATGCACTAAAATTAAGCGTTAGCTAAACGCCCATATATTCCTATGGGCATCTCTAGCATTTCATTAGCGCGTGCTAAAAACGCTACCGTGCCTTTGTAATCTGCTAATCTGCTCTCAGAGTCACAGCAAATCACATTTCTTACATTATGCTAAATAATGGTTACTGCGTTTTGCTGCTACACATTCCACCCCACCTCTCCACCGCACTCTGACTGACGCCCTTCTATAACTGTCTGCTTAATCCTTCTATGTCGATCTCATTGGAATTCCAACTGTATTTTCTACCCTGGAATGGCGATGCCATAACAGGTCTTTGTAAGCCACATTGAGCCTGCAAACAGGTGGGAAAATGTGGGATTCAAGTGCAATAAATCTCTCTATATAAAACGCACCTCCAACGTTCTAATGAAGCCTCTGTTAGTTAGCCAACATTCTAAGTGAAGGGGGTGAGATCGCATTGTGTCTGCCCCGCCCACGCGTCAAACGTGATGACGTCGAGGGCGGAGCAATGACACTCAACCAATCGCAACGCTCGGCAGCGAAGCGTCAGGGAAGGAGGCGGCGCTCTCGACGTCTAGCCTTCCCTTCGCTGTGTTCCGCCTTCTTCTGACGTCAAGGATGACGTCAAAAGAAGGCGGAACACAGCGAAGGGAAACCTAGACGTCGGGAGCGCCGCCTACTTCCCTGACGCTTCGCTGCCGGAACCGCAACGGAGGTAAATTTAAAAACAATAAAAGAAAAAAAAAACCCATGTTGGGGGGAGAGAAGAGGGTGGCCACAAAAGTACAACAATGGGAGCGGGAGGGCAGGGGAGAAACGACAGCATGGATGCGAAGGGGGGGGGGGGGAGAAGAGGGCGGGCCAGGCTGGGACATGAGAGAGAGAGGAGCTTGGATGCAAGGGGGGGTCATGGAAGGGAGACAGGGGACTTGCTGGAAAAGGATGAATGGAGGCGGCAGGGGACAGAGGAGCATGGATGGGCATGGATTGGGAGGGCAGGGCTCAGGGAGAGGGCAATTGCTGGAAAGGGATGAATGGAGGGGGCAGGGGACAGAGGAGCATGGATGGGCATGGATTGGGAGGGCAGGACTCAGGGAGAGAGGGAAATTGCTGGATAGGGATGAATAGAGGGGACAGATGGGCATGGATGGATATGGATTGCAGGGCAGGCCTCAGGGAGAGAGGGCAATTGCTGGATAGGGAAAATGGAGGGGCCAGGTGACAGATGAGCATGGATGGGCATGGATTGGAAGGGCAGGACTCAGGGAGAGGGGAATTGCTGGATAGGGATGAATGGAGGGGACAGATGGGCATGGATGCATATGGATTGCAGGGCAGGCCTCAGGCAGAGAGGGGAATTGCTGGATAGGGATGAATGGAGGGGCCAGGTGACAGAGGAGCATGGATTGGAAGGGCAGGACTCAGGGAGAGGGGAATTGCTGGATAGGAATGAATGGAGGGCACAGATGGGCATGGATGCATATGGATTGCAGGGCAGGCCTCAGGCAGAGAGGGGAATTGCTGGATAGGGATGAATGGAGGGGCCAGGTGACAGAGGAGCATGGATTGGAAGGGCAGGACTCAGGGAGAGGGGAATTGCTGGATAGGGATGAATGGAGGGGACAGATGGCCATGGATGGATATGGATTGCAGGGCAGGCCTCAGGCAGAGAGGGGAAATGCTGGATAGGGAAAAATGCAGGGGCCAGGTGACAAAGGAGCATGGATGGGCATGGATTGGAAGGAGAGGACTCAGGGAGAGGGGAATTGCTGGATAGGGATGAATGGAGGGGACAGATGGGCATGGATGGATATGGATTGCAGGACAGGCCTCAGGCAGAGAGGGGAAATGCTGGATAGGGAAAAATGGAGGGGCCAGGTGACAAAGGAGCATGGATGGGCATGGATTGGAAGGGCAAGACTCAGGGAGAGGGGAATTGCTGGATAGGGATGAATGGAGGGGACAGATGGGCATGGATGGATATGGATTGCAGGGCAGGCCTCAGGCAGAGAGGGGAAATGCTGGATAGGGAAAAATGGAGGGGCCAAGTGACAAGGGAGCATGGATTGGAAGGGTAGGACTCAGGGAGAGGGGAATTGCTGGATAGGGATGAATGGAGGGCACAGATGGGCATGGATGCATATGGATTGCAGGGCAGGCCTCAGGCAGAGAGGGGAATTGCTGGATAGGGATGAATGGAGGGGCCAGGTGACAGAGGAGCATGGATTGGAAGGGCAGGACTCAGGGAGAGGGGAATTGCTGGATAGGGATGAATGGAGGGGACAGATGGCCATGGATGCATAAGGATTGCAGGGCAGGCCTCAGGGAGACAGCGGAATTGCTGGATAGGGATGAATGGAGGGGCCAGGTGACAGAGGAGCATGGATTGGACTCACACTTTCACTCTGACTCTCAAACACTCACTCTCACATACACTCTCCCAAACATACACACTCCGAGGAAAACCTTGCTAGCGCCCGTTTCATTTGTGTCAGAAACGGGCCTTTTTTACTAGTAAATAAATAAAATATTCATGAGTTGTGCAGACTAAATTCTACCATTCCTGAAGCGAGGAGCAACTGACTCTTTCCAGTGGGTAAGAATGAATTGAAACTAATCTTTTTTTTTTTTTTTTTTTTTTTTTTGGCCAGAGTGTTAGCAGATATACGTAAATATTCTTTTGTCTGGCTATGTTGTACTGTTTTGTGTTGTTAGTTCAGTTTTACAATACTTGATTGTAATTGTGTGTTTCGGAGTGTTATCCGCTGACAGCTAGGTCCTAGGATTAGTGAAATGGAAATGTATATATTAATGATATATAGAATTTGTAAATCAACCCAAACACAATAAATCTTAATCAGGGCCCTCAAACAGATGCAGCACATGGGCAGAATGTAATAAAACTGTTTATTGATATAAAACAAATCCTGACATGCAATAATTTAAAAGCTGTGTAGCCATCTTTTTTTCTGAATGATTTCCACATCTTTCCAAGAAAATGACTTTAGCTTAAGGCAGTACAATGAAATGGCCTCTTTCTCCCCCCACCTACCTTTTTTTGAAGTATATATTTCCTCGGGTTAATTAACAGATGGGGGTTCTATATATTTTTTTCTTACTATAGGTTTACACATGTGGCACTGTACTACACTCCAGGATTACACAGAAATGTTTGGAAATGATATAATGTTTCAGCTCTGTGTCAGAGTTTTACAGTAACATCTGGGGTTCTTATATTACAGAGTCTGCTGTAGACATCAGCTGTAGAAGTGTCTGCAAAATGTTAAATCATGATTAGCCCTCAGGAAAAAAAATTGCTCTTAAAAATTGTTATCCGACACCTTGTCACCAATAGGCTTATGCTTACCATCACTGATGTAATTAGGCTGTTTAAGTTAGTACTGTCTGCTCTTTCAGTATGTAAAATGAAAGCATGCTTTCTCATCTCATTGCACAGAGCTAGTATGTGCTAATCTCAAAATCAAGGGCCTGATTTACTGACCAGTGTTACAATGTTAAAGCTCATTAGCATACAATAATGTGAGCTATGTACTTCGGGTGAAATATCGGAGGAGGGTAAGGTCCCCATGGAAAGAACCAAAAGCAAAAAGCGGTGGAAGGACACTTCTAAAGAACCAAGAAACTTATATTTCAACCAGCGTCTGTAGCTCATGCACAAAAAGACCTGACATGGCCCTGTTTCGGCAAACAGTGCCTGTGTCAAGGGTCAAGCACATCTGAGTAAAATGTCACTGATGTGAGAAAGTAGCATTTTCAACAGCGCCTGCTTTGAAGTCATTTCTGTGCGATATTGTCTCTGTTTCTTGTGCAAGAAGACCAGGCTGTTTGATCAGTGTCTCCTATTTTCTCCCAGGGTAATCTCGTTGCTTAGATTTGAAGGTCAAGAAATCAATTATTTTAGCTTATTAAAAAAAACACACACATATATACTCCTATAAGTCTTTATAAAATACCAGGGATAAATTGACAGAAATCATAGCTAGATTGAAGTCGAAGGCATTTTGCCTCTTCGGGAGCAGGTGTAAATGTTAGCACATAAAGTAAATGTGTGTTTTATTTTAAAAGAAGATATAGCGGAATTAGAAAAAGTAAAGAGAAGGGCAATGAAAATGATAAAAGGGATGGGATGTCTTCCCTATGTGGAAAGGCTAAAGCGGCTAAGGCTCTTCAGCTTGGAGAAGAGATGGCTGAGGGGATATATTATAGAGGTTTATAAAATACTGAGTGGAGTGGAATCGCTTGTTTATTCTTTCCAAAATACTAGGACTAGGGGGCATGCAAGTAGTAGTACGTTTAAAACAAGCTATATTAAACTCTGGAATTCGTTGCCAAAGAATGTGGTAAAAGCAGTTAGCTTAGCCGGGTTTAAAAAAGATTTGGATAATTTCCTAAAAGAAAAGTCCATAAACCATTAAGATTGACTTGGGAAAATCTACTGCTTATTTCTAGGATAAGCAGCATAAAATCTGTTTTACTCTTTTGGAATCTTGCCAGGTACTTATGACTGGATTGGCCACTTTTGGAAACAGGATACTGTCAGGGCTTTCAGGGATAAACCTGGATTCGTGAGCCCTTGGACCACTGCTGAGGAGCAGCAGCGGCAGGCAAAACCCCCCAACCAGCCCTGGGCTAGCACACTGGCAAAGCAGGGACTGCAGACGCAGATAAGCAAGCCAGAACACACGGACTGGAACTAGGCTTCACCTACACTTGACTGCCGTTCCCCAGGGGTTTAGCCCCTGGGTGCAGGCAGCCGGCAGGACTTAGAAGAAAGCTGGTACTGGAGCAAGCAGGCTGGAACACCAATAAATTCACACTAGAAAAAGATTCTTAAACAAGCTTGGCCAAAACAGGGTTCAGGATAGGAATCAGGATTCAGGTTTTCCAAACAGGCTTCGCTGGAAGGAAACTGAAAGCAAGCAGGGCAGACACAAGCAGGAGGGGAACTGAAGCTGAAAACAACCAGCTACCAACAGAGGAAGAACGGATACTATATAGGGTAGAGGACTTTAAGACAAGCTTGACTAACCAGGGTAGGACAGAAGCCCAAGGTGAACAGGGAACCAAACAAGACAGACTAGAAAGGACGCAAAGCTAGGCTACACAGACAAGAACTAGGGCAATGACGGAAAGGTGCCAAGCAGCCATTAAGAAAGACAAACATACAAGCAAGCAAGCAAGCAATAAAGCTAGACTGAAAGCAGAACCTAGCAGACAAACAAACAGAGAACACAAAGGCTAAAGTACACACAGGCACCAAGATCTAAACACAGAACAGGACAAGGCTAAACTACACACAGGCACCAAGAAATAAGCATAGAAAAGAACAAGGCAAGAGTGCAACTGCACACGGGTTACCTCGAGACCCTTGTCAATGCAAAGGCCCTGCTGAAAGGGCCAGGTGCCTAATAAAGGCAATCAGCAGCTGAGGCTCAGCTGCAGGAATCTCAAGTCAGCTAAGGGTGAGGCTAGCTGCCAAACTTCCAACCAAGTCTGGAGGACTAGAATATCTGGACCGGACTGGAATGAAAGTATGGAATGTATAGGGAGACAGCAAGACAATCTATGGCAGCCACCGGTTCTGGCCACCAGAGGGCGAAGTGAACACAGCCAAGGAAAACAGTCACCATCGTGACAGATACTGGGCTTGATGGACCTTCAGTCTGTCCCAGTACGGCAACACTTATGCTCTTAACATGTGCTAAATTGTGTTAAACTAGATTAGTAAATGAGGCTTTAAGCTGCATCTATTTAACTCATTTCTACAACAGAATTTTCTGGAATATTTATACAAGTATATTCCTCCTCTTCCAGGTCCTGGTCCTGAAAATAAACATTCTCAAAATTATCTCTGAAGGATTCCGTCCAAAAAGATTGAATCATCACTATTACAAACAGAACTATGGAGACAGTAAGCCTTATCATTTATGATAATGATTTCCTCTTGATAATAATTTCAGTGGTGTAGCAAAAGGGAATGGGGACATCACAGCGTCTGGACACTGGACAGAAGGGGAAAGAGGCTACAAGAGCCAGGGCTGGCCAACCAGGGAGTGACAACAATGCTGGAGAGGAGAGATGCTGGAATGAGTAGGGGGGCAGTGTAGAGTGGAGATGCTGGACTGTGAGCAGGGATAGAGAGGGGAAGAGATGCAGGTTTCAGGAGAATGAGAGAAGGGAGATGCTGGGGGATACACAGGAGATCCTGGATATGAGGGGAGAGAGGAAGCGGGGGTGATGCTGAACCTGGGGAAATTGAAATAAAATGATAGGAAAGAGAGAGAGAGAGAAAATATGGAGAAGCCACACTGCAAAAACAGAGAGAAGGGAGATACAGGATACACAGGGGATAAAGAGTAGAGAAATGCAGACCCTGGAATGGGACAGAGAGAGGAGAGAGATATTAGACATGGGGGGGGGGGGGGCATGGAGAAGAAAGACAATGGACACAGGGAGGGGATAGAGGGGGCTACTGGATATAGAAGAGATAGAGAGATGTTGAGCACTGGGGTATAGAGCAAGATAGGGATATTATTATTATTCATATGATAAACAAATAATATGCTGGAATAGTGGTATAGAGAGACTGGGGCGATGACTGATATGATAGGATAAAGAGAGAAGGGAGATACTAGACACAGGGGGAAGGAGATAGAGAGGAGAGGAATAGGATAGGGCAGAGGAATGGGGAACTGGAGTGAGGATAAGAGGGGTATTAGGTGGAAAGGGAATAAGAAACAGGATGAAATATTGTAGAGGCAGATACAATAAAATGAAGCAGATGAAGGACTGGTTGATGAGATGGAAGTGGCTGGAATAGTAGCCTAATGGTAAGAGCAGCAGATTGGAAACCAGAGGGCCCAGATTCAAATCCTACAGCAGCTCACCAATCCACCTAACTCTCCATTGCCTTGGAATGGCCAGGGGTGGCCTACCACTGAAACCACCATACTTGTACCATACTTTGTAAGCCGCACTGAACCTGCTATTGAGCGGGAAAGAGCGGGGTATAAATGCCACAAATAAATACTTGTGTGGCAGCATCATAAGCAGTTCCTGGCTTGTGGTTCAGCAGCAGGCACAAGAGAAAGAGATAATGAGGGGTGAATCTGGGTAGACAGAGAGGTAGAAGAAAATGGAAGAAAGATGAAATGAAAAGAACATCACAGAGGATGCAGAAAACAAAGAGAAAGTAGAAGTGCAAATGAACATGAAACCCTGGAAAAGATTAGGAGAAAACAAACAAAGGAAAATAATAAATCAGAGAGTATGGACCAACAAAATAAAAAATAAAATGTATTTATTGGAATATGTGGTGGCCTTGCAAGACTTCCGCAAAGTCTGATGAGGCCTCTGCTTGAAGTCTTAGCAGACATTTTCAAGAAGCGGCGGTAGCGGGGAGGTCAGTGGCTGCGGACAGGAAAGAGTGGAGTTTTTTCCTGCCCTGAAGAGGCCACTAGACCACCAGGGTGTGCTACGGTAGGCTGGGGTGGGGGATGGGGGGGGGCTCGCCCGCTAGCCAACCTTCCAGCCCAGAAACCCGGGCAGACAGGCTGACTGGGAAAAAACTGTCTGGATCCCAGACAGTCGCCTGAAAAGGAGGACATGTTCAGGGAAATCCGGACCTATGGTAACCCTAGCTTAAGGTGCATTTATGAAAGCCTTTTCATCCTGCAGTTTTCAGAATTACTTGTTACGCTGTCATATTTGTTTAATTATTTTTATTCTGGGCTTATTTATACATTCAGTTAACTTTTTTTTAATTGTTTGCTTTTAAGTTTTTACTGTGCATGTTTTACTGTAACCCACCTAAAATGATAGGCTAGTGTGGGATAGAAATTGTTTAAATAAAATGATGCACTGCAGCAATTTATGGAGCACTAACAGCTGATCTAAGCCATAAACTACAAGGGCAAGAATGGCACAGTGGGCCTACAGAGTAAATTAGAGAAGTGCTGTACTGCCAGGTGCACTGACCTGATGTCATCTTGGAAATAGGTAGCTGTGGGTGCAAAGGGGGATAAATACCAACATCAGACCCCGGGTGCCAGAGAACACTGCTCTGCCCCTGAATAATGCAGTGGTAACAGATGATATTCTGGAGTCTAGGGGCAGTGTTGCCAGGTGGAAAATTTTTTTCCCACCCAATCCAGCACAAAAACCGCCCAAAACCCGCCCAAACTCAAACCCCGCCCCTGACACCCCCACCCCCGCGTCATCGCCCCCGCCCCCGCCGTCATCAACCCCGCCCCCGCCGTCACCGGCCCTGCCTCCCCCGTCACCGGCCCCACCTCCCCCGTCACCGGCCCCGCCTCCCCCGTCATCGGCCCCGCCTCCTGCGTCATTGGCCCCGCCTCCTACGTCACTAACCCCGCCCAAGTCACTAACCCCGTCCCCCGCGGCCGAAAAAGCCGCACAAAAAACCGCCCTGAAGCCCAAAAAACAGCCCAAAAAACCGCAACCCGCCGCGGGCAAAAATTTCCTGCGGCGGGTCGCGGAAAACCGCCCAATTGGGCGGTAAAACCGCCCACCTGGCAACACTGTCTAGGAGTGTTCTTTACTAAGTACCGTCATGGAAAAATACAGTATAAAGCAGTGGTTCCCAAACCTGATCCTGGAGGCACCCTAGCCAGTCAGGTTTTCAGGATGTCCACAATAAATATTCATGAGAGAGATTTGCACGCAAAATCTGTCTCGTGAATATTCATTGTGGATATCCTGAAAAACCTGACTCTCCGGGGTGCCTCCAGGACCAAGTTTGGGAAACACAGGTATAAAGTGTATAAGCTCATATCACAGGCATTTGTTAACAATTTGCAACAGACAAGACTGCTAGTAAAGGTACATGTGAAAATGGAGGTTTGGGACACTGCCTTGTCCTCTTCAGATAATTTCATAGAGACCGTCAACAACTGCTGGAGAAACAGGAAGAACACAGCAGATCTTTAAGTTTGCCAGCACAGTCTGGTTCTATCTCACTATTTCCATGCTGTTTGAGATGTGATGTCTGCGCTACAGTGTGTATTTTAAGTAAAGGGCGTGAAGAAACCAAACTTCAGGAGTGTACTGTAGTTGAACTGCAAAAGGAGGAGTTAAACTTTCATTGACCCCTCCTGGTGTGAGCATGATTTTCTGAGCCAACTGCCAAGATCTCTCAAACCATGTATGTTAACTGAAACAGAGAATGAAGGCGAATCTACTGCAAGCTGCACAAGAGAAACCAGCAATGTGACTCAAGCGTGGCACAGCTAAATATTTACATGCATAGGGGTTTTTGCCCTGTGGCAGATCCAGTCACTGGGTGGCAAAAGCGCAATCTTTAAATAAATAATTCCTCCTAAATACCTTCCTCCCTTCCCCCAGACCCTAACATTTTCACTTTTTCCCATCTCCCCCCCCCCCCTTCGCAAACCTTCCAGTAACATGATTGATCAACTCTGATGTTCACCTGGATTGGATAAATAGTTCTGCAATTCAAGGACATAGGTAGAAGTCCATTATTTTTGGAGGGGGGGGCTGGGGGTGGACTCAAGGTGTAATGCATTTCCTCTCATTTCTTCTCCCCCACCACCTCTGGCAGTGTTAAATCCTACCTTTGCTGGCGGGGATGCCCAAACCCCCACCAGCCGAAGCGGTCTGCTGCCTGAGCAGCAAAGAAGTCAGCAGCTGGCTTCAGCTACAGATGTCGGCACTCCTGTGTATACTCTGTGCATGCTGCTGAACCGAGCATACACAGGAGGGCGTGTATCAGCGGCTGAAGCATGCTGCCAACTTATTTGCTGCTCAGGCAGCATGGGAGTGGGCTCGGGCAGCATACCACTTCGGCTGGAGGGGGCCTGAACCCAAAGTGAAGGGGCCCAGGTTCCCAAGTCCGAAATTATTGCTTCTTCTGTCCCCCACTGGAGTGTTGACTAAGCAATGAACAAAAGTAATGGGCACTGAGTTTAGACTTTGAGCAGAAATCAGAAGAAAGGTACTTACCTTCTTCAATATCTCTGTATTTAGCAGCATGTAAATATCTATAGTATGGATTTCTTCTTTTGCTAGTGAGCTTAAGTAACAGTTTACAAGTAGACAGGGCCCATCTGGTTCACAGCTCTAAGACAGATACAGAAAACAACATTAGCTACATGTGGAACAGGGGTAATATAGTACTTACTGTAAGACTTTGTGGGGTTCCCCTACCCTATGGATATGAATGAGATAAATCTGCAGATATTAGGTTTACAATGTACACAAATTTATCTCATGTATATTCATTGTGGATACCCTGAAAATCTGTCTGGCTGTGAGGTCCCAAGGGCAGGTTTGGGAAGTCCTCCCTTATGAATTTGTAGCCTGAACGCTCAGCCTCTTTTCATCCAAGCATAAGTTAAATATAGGTAAGATGCACTCTCTATCCTAGATACATTTTTCTTTAAGATGATTGAATGAATTATGAATGTAAATGAAAGAGCATAAATGGACAGTAGCCACAGTTGAAGCCCTTGAGGACTGGTGCTACTGCTCACAGGTTTCAAGCTTGGACAAAATTAAGCTTTTTTGTGCTTTGGCATCTCCAAATATATGTCAGATAATATTGTCAACATCTAACCAACCAAATGGTAGGGATGGGCAGCCAGAAAACTTTCGTTTTGCGCCATTTACCTGTGCCATTTCTGAGAATGTTTTATTAATTTTCATTTGATCATTTTGTTGTCATAGGGACAAATTTGTTGAGGGTGTTTTCTTTTGAAAGACGGTGCACAGAGTGTGCATGTACGATACTTAGGGTTACCATATGTCCGGATTTACCCAGACATGTCCTCTTTTTAAGGACATGTCCAGGCAACCGGGGGGGTTTTGCCAATCTGCCCGTTTGTCCGGATTTCTGGACAAACGGGCAGGCTGGTGGGCAGGCTGTCCTATAGGACGGCCCGCCCGCCTAACCGTTTGTCCAGAAATCTGGAGAAACGGGCAGATTGCTAGCCTCCCCTCACTTACTACTGCCCTGGTGGTCTAGTGACCTCTTCCACCTTCGGGGCAGGAAAGAGCCCCCACTTTCCTGCCCGGAGCACTGCCCTGCATACTTCCTTCCTGTTGCTGATCTCGGCGCCGATTCAAAATAACCGTCGAGAGTTGAAGTGACCTTGCAAGACTTCAACTCTCGGCGGCCGTTTTGAATCGGTGCCGAGATCAGCAACAAGAAGGAAGTATGCAGGGCAGTGCTCCGGGCAGGAAAGAGGGGGCTCTTTCCTGCCCCGAAGAGGTCACTAGACCACCAGGGCAGTAGTAAGGTAAGGGGAGGGGTGTGTGACAGAGGGGAGGGGAAAATATGACAGGGGGCAGAGCGAGGGCGTGACAGGGGGGTGGGGTGTGAAAGGGGTGGGGCGGGGTGTGTGGTGGGGGTGGGGCATGTGTCCTCCTTTTTGGGGGGCAAAATATGGTAACTCTAACGATACTTCACACAGTGGTTTGAATGGGGGCAGTATTGGGAAAAGGGTACATGCTATTATCAGCAAACAAGTTTTTTTTCTGCTCATTTTCATATGTTAATGACATGGGATCTGTTGCTGGAAAAAGAAAAATCCCACATGCAAATAAATATATGGCAGGAGATATAACACTTCTAGAATACAGACAATTTTTATAAAGATAATAGTCACTCTGAGTTATCTAAGCCGTAGCATACCTGCACCTAAGGCAAACAAGAACTATTAGCCTACCATCTGGGGCTCTTATTTGATGCCTAAATACATCCTCAAGTAAACCAAGATCCTTGTGTGAGTGCAATAAGTGCAAAACTAAATAATCTCAAAATGTATACATCTACTATTAACAGTTAAGTCTGGTGTCCACAGTAAAACAGGAAGACAAATTTGTTTGCTTTAGGTGCAGCTGAGCCACAGCTTAGATAACAGAGAGTGACCATTATCTTTATAAAAATTGTCTGTATTCTAGAAGTTATGTCTCCTGCTATATATTTACTTTGCGTATCGGATTTTTCTTTTTCTACTGTGTATTCCCTGTTCGTGGGGGGTTTTTTTCTTTTTGATTGGATACATTGTTGACATTTCCCGTGTCATTGCAAATGACAGCCCATCCTTGCAAAATGACCTTAGGTTGAAAACCAGCAGCACATGGTATTGCAAAGCAAGGTCTCTAAGCTTAAAATGCCATTATGTTTAATGAATTACATGGTTTAAAAACAAAACAACAAAAAAGCATAAGTAATATTGACCTCCAAAACATGTTGAAATTTAACATCAGGCCTGGATTGTAACTCCTACCTAGCCTAATATATCTTGCAACATAACAAAGGAGCGCTTAGTGATGCAGTGTGGAATTAAAAAAAAAACAGAGTTACACTGGACAGTTTGGCTCTCCCAACTATCATCTGCACCCTTTAAATTATGGAATATCATTTCATCTGAGATGTGTAGAGAAGCCTGCCAATTAACCTTCAGAAAACAAGCTACATCTTGGCTCTTCTGCCAATTCTTAGGCGTGAGAATTTACACCAACTGAAAAATGGTGTAAATCCTGGTGCATAAATTAGGCACAGATCCCCCAAATTCCATAATATTGCATGTATCTCTAGAGAATGTCCTTGATCCACCCATGCCTCTCCCATGACCACACCCTCTTTTCAGATGTGCGCTACAGGATTTACGCATGCATCTTTACAGAATAGTGCTTAGCAAGATGCATGTGTAAATCCAAATTTGTGCCAATTAACACCAATAAATGGTTGTTAGGGCCCAATTATTAGTGCTAGTTGGCTTGTTAACCAATTAAATTGCACATACAAATTGGGCACATGCCCAAATTTGCACGCCATGTATGGAATCTGTCCCATTATGGAGCGATTTTCCTAAATTGTGTTTAGCAGTTAACATGTGACTTAGCGCATACTGTTACTGCACACGCATGGTACCTGTTACTGTGGGATTATGACAGCATATGTAAATTCCCATATTAACTGAATTCTGTGTTAGGGGGTCTGAACTATCCCTAAAAAATGTAAAGTTCCTTTTAAGCCTCACTTTTTTCAGCTCTCCTTTAATTCATCCTCTGTGTGATGCTGGATCAGCATGTATATTGATGCAACTACTATTTTCTTTTCTATTCTTTATTTGTTGTTGTTGTTTCTTTTCTATTCTTTATTTGTTGTTGTTGTTTGTTATTGTAATTTATGATGTTATGACTTTTAAATTAGCATTGACTAAGTTTTTTCCTATTTTATTGGAGGTTTTTTTTCCTTTTCTCTTATGTATGTATTATATATATTTTTTTTCCTTTGTGAACTGCTTTCACCTATGATTAGACATGGTGGAATATCAAATCTTTTTAATAAACAAAAACATACTTACTAAGCACTGTCACTTGTGCAATTAGCATGGGTATATATATTGCCGCCTTCAAAAGCAGACATTAAGTACATCCGCACTCTCTTGTAAAGCCTAAGCGCTACCCCTAACACCCACCTGGGGCTGACCCTGCGGCTACTTAGAGGGTCTGTCCCAGTACTGCCCAGGACTGCTCGCACCTGTGCACCTGGTCCTACACTGGCATACCCTCCACCCACCAACTGGGTCCCACTTGCCTCTGGGTGAATTTCCCACCCACAAAGTTACTTTCCCAGTAGTTTCTAAGCCCAGGAGTCTCACAGTTTCTAGAAAATACCCACAGACTGGGAACACAAACCAGCAGAATTCTTAATTAGTCCAGGACAACAGAGCTAATAAACTATTAGGTTTATTACCATAAAAGAGGTAGAACAGTGAACAGATGTAAACAGCAAACACTAACCGGTGAAATAATAGGAATCAACATTAAAACTAGCTAAATACTGTCTTACTACCTAAGTGGTACCTGGGGAGTTCAGGAAAAAAATAACTGCTCATAGGATTTGAACAGGGTCTCAGCGCAGAGGTCTTCACTCTCCACACTCCCAGCTGAGACTGGAAAAATGCCAGCACATTCTGGCTAGATCTTAGGCTTCAGGGCAAATCAGGGCCTAGAGCACTAACACTAAGGGGTTTCTGGCTAATGACACTGCAGGAGTTTTCCTCTTTGGGGAGGATAAGCCCAAAGGAAAACAGACCTCTGCTGCAGCTTTAAAGCAGAGGACAGACACTACCTGCTGACCAAATAAGAAAAATGAATTGATGGGGAAGGTGTCATAAAAGTGCAGTAAAAACATTTGTAGTGCAGTAACTGCAGAGGACTTGCTGGCTGCACGACCCAACAGTTACCACACATTCATTTCTGCTGCTATAGGGGTCCTTTCACGAAGCCGTGCTAAAAAGTGGCCGGCGCTGCATCCATTTTTAGTGTGGCAGTAAAATGGGCGCATTTGCTATATCCTCCATTAATTTTCCAATTAGTGTGTGGCCATTACCACCACCTATTTACTTGGCAGTACGAGCTCCTGCGCTACTCTGCAGTAAATGGACAGCGTGCGGCAATGCACCCAGGCTAACTGAATAGCACAGGGCACGCTTACTCTCCCGCCTATGGGCGCATCTCCTGCGCTGAAAAATGAAAAATATTTCTCAGTGTGGGATTAGCGTGTGCTGAGCAGTGCACTACCACAGGATGCGTCAGTGTGTCCTGCAGTAGTGCTTTTTACTGCTACTACAGCTTAGTAAATAGGCCCCAAAGTGCAGTAAGTGCAAAAATGATGCATAATAGTAAAAGGGCCCCTAAATCAACTAGCACGTTATATACATTTTATTAAAACAAATGTGTGAAATGAACTGAGAAAAAAGTCCAACAATGAGGGGGAAAAAGTTCATATCAACTGAAAACAAACCGAAAATGTTTGCTCTGTGCACACCCCTACTATACAAGTTGAAGTTTTTTGAATTCCGGTTATTAGCAACATAAGTACTGCTGGGCAGACTTGTACGGTCTGTGCCCTGAATAAGGCAGGTACAAATCAAGGTAAGGTATACACATATGTTTGTCTTGTTGGCAGACTGGATGGACCGTGCAGGTCTTTTTCTGCCGTCATCTACTATGTTACTCCTAATTAGTGCCACTCGATAACTGCTTAAACACACAACAACAACAACAACAAAAATCATATCATTTTTCAAAACTTTGCAGCTACTAGAACACAACGTAATTCTATCTGGCATATGAACTGAAAAGGAAATTCCATCCTGAGGTCGTAGCCCACATGAGAACGAAACCCATTCTAATGAAAATAATTCATTTGTAGATTCTATTTAGGATTTGAAAACAGCACACATAAACGGGAAATAACACTTTTTAAATAAAATAACATCTATCTTACCAATTTTAAGAAAGAATGAGTCAGGGAAGTTTTTGTTTGAATTTGAGTACAGACCCATTGAGAACTTTAGCTGACACTGTATATGATGCTAGCATGAGGAAATATTAAGTTGCAGTTGTTCTTTAGTAAAAATAACGCATAACTTAATCCAATTTCATAACTAAGTTTCGCTGTAGCTTATATTCCTTGGCTACAGTAAACCTTTGCAGAGCCTACAATGTGGAATCTGCTAGAGGGACTTTTTCCAAAAATGTATGTCAAGCCTGATATAAAAAGTCAGTGGAATTATGTCAGCTTTCATACTGTGCAGAACCAAAGCATAGAAGTTCATGAAAACAGATCCTATTATGGTATTACTAATATCCCCGGCTCAAAGGGCAAACAGGGGTAAAGGAAGAATACAGAAATATTTAAGGGAAAGCATTTTCTGTGCTTCTGCATTATGTATTTGGTATTCATGTAGGATAGCTTTTGTCTAATCATCAAATTTTATAGAAGTTCTTGGGTGCCTCATATTAACTTTCTTCCAGTAATCCAATATAAGTCTCTGTCAATGATGGTTCTTACTGCTTCTAAATAATCTCTGTAAATCCGTAGGTTCAGGTCCACATGCCAGTCATGAAAGGAAATCATGGATAGCTTATAAAATAAAGCCTCAGAAGCTTGATTCTTGGGTCAGATTTTCTGCTCTCTAGTTGGGGGGGGGGGGGGGGAGAGGGATGGAGACAGGGGCTGGAGATACCATTGAGACAGGGTTCACAGCAGGGGCTCTCAGTCTGGTGCATGGACATACCCAGCCAGTCAGGTTTTCAGTGTACCCACAATGAATATGCATGTGGTAACAGTGGTTAGCTATTTGGGTTTAAAAAAAGGTTTGGACAACTTCCTGAAGGAAACATCCACAGTCTGTTATTGAGATGGACATAGGGAAAGCCACTGCTTGCCCCAGGATTGGTAGCATGAAATGTTGCTACTAATTGGGTTTCTGCCAGGTACTTGTGACCTGGATTGGCCACTGTTGGAAACAGGATACTGAGCTTGATGGACTATTGGTCAGTATGGCTATTCTTATATTCTTACGAGATAGATTTGCATACAATGGAGGTAGTGCATGCAAGTTTATCTCAAGTATATTCATTGAGGCCATCTTGAAAACCAGACTGGCTGGGTTGAGAATGAGGGATTTACAGCCTCTGGGGAAAAAAAGGAGTCTTGATAATTGCTCAATAGTAAAGGCTTGAACATTAATTTAGTAGTCTTGAGATTTCAGGGCTCTGGAAGGTGTGCTGTGCATGGCCCCTGGCCAAAGATATTCACTCCAATAACTACAGTTAGTGAGTTGGAAAAAGATTTTAAAAATAGGGTTAAAACTCCTATGTAGTTTATTATAGTTATAGTATTTGAGTTTGCTATACTGCCATTTGCTAATGGGCAGATTACAGCGGTGCACAATTCTAAAAACAAGGAAAAACAGAAAGGAACTACAATATTGAATAGGACAGTAGGTAGGCTAACCAATCATTCAAGCTTGTATACAATGGTGAGGGGGAGAAAAAAGTAAGAGGAGAATATTGCAGGAACCCGATGGGAGAACTAGAATACCTCATGGAGGATTAAATATAGTTATAAATGAAGACTCATGGTACCACCACCGAAATGAAACCAGTAATGAATGGGCTAGAAACCGAAAGGCACGGGAGAAAACTGCTAGATCAAATGCAGGACAATGATTCATATGATCTGGCCGATATTCAAAATGATTTAAGCGGGCAAGAGAATCTCTTGCCCACTAAAATCACCTATGGCCGCCTACCCCCGATATTCAGTGGCACTAAACCAGACAGTAGAGCTGAATATTGCTTCTGATCATCCATGTAAAAAATGGGCAGGTCAGGGGCGGTGTTAGGGAGGACTCCAGGGTTATGTGGGTGCCAGCAATATTCACTGCCGGCACTCACATACTGTAGCTACGTGGGTGAATTTAGGACAGCTCAAAAGCTGTCCTAATTCTGCCAGCTTAGCTATGCAGGTACTGGATGAATATTGGCAAGCAATCACATAACTATTAAAGCCCCCTTGGTTCCCTGATAAAGCCCCCTCCTTTCTTCCCTCCCCCCCAGCCTACCTGATGTCCCTGGTGGTCTGTGGGAATCACTGGGGGCAGAAGCGAAGGCCACTCAGTCCTGTCCCTTGTGTCTTCCTCTAAGAAAACGACTTGTTATGATGGCCATGGCTGAATATCTGCAGGGACCCACATAAGCCCCGGCGGCCATCACTGGCCAAATTTGCCCCTGATATTCAGTGCCAGTGGCGGCAATAGCCTGGCACTGAATATACAGAGCAAATCTAACCTATGGCAGTCAGCCTTTAAAAACATGCTGACCGTCGCTAGCTGAATATTGACCGGAAAATGTTTACGAAAACTTGAGCACAATATATTGGTGGTAATTGAGCTGCTACTAGAACTAAAATTATTAAGGCTGCTCCTTTCATTCTGCTTTCTATTAGTGAGAAGGTATCAATATGTAATGTTCTTAAAAACTCCTCCAAAATGCCTAATCTCACTATTCTGAAGGTATATCAGAGATGCAGGTTTGCTGAAATGCGATGCTGGCATGGAAAGCAGCAGATAGAGGAGAAAGAAGACCAAATTTAGTCATGAAACTGGAAAACTGATATTTCAAACACATGTACTATGGTTTTACAAGAGATTATTATCTCATTGCAGTATATTCACAGTCAGAGTTAGGGGGAATACTGAAAATTCTGAGTTTTGGGATGATTTTTTGTGGTGAAATCCTCTGACTTCCCAGAAAGTCTGAAACACATTACAGATAGGTACTGGAACCTCAGCTCATCAGAGCACAATCTATACCTGCAAATCCTGCTGAGTTTGAGGCTTGCGGAATTATTAAAGAAACTGATTCCCATATGGGCACAAGTGATGAATGACGTTTTACAAGACAGTCCCTGGATTATAAAAACAAGGAGCACCAAATCAGGAATTCATGAACTTGCCACAGATTGCATGAAACCCATGGATTGATCCAATAAATGTGAAGGACAGGGGGCACTTTTCTGACAGGTCATTTTTGGTCTCTGACCAGAAACCTTTTTAAATCTCCTTCCATTTCTCAATTGCAGCTGGAGTGGAAAGTGGAGCCCCCTGCTGTCCTGACCTGGTATCATTTTTTTTAAATTAGAAATCTATAGTTGCCATGTGAGAATTGAAAACAAACCAAAAATGTTTGCCCTGCTATACAGTTTTTTGCATTTTTGGTCAACAACACTCCTCACTGCTTGATCTGCAATGCACACTAGTCCTGGTTCTGTCATGCCTTGTCCCATATCTGCCCCATCTTTGCCTGTACAAAACTGTGAATATTCAAGCTGTGACCTGAATAATTATTACCAAAAGTGTCAGATAGCTTACCAGCACTTTCCTGCCAGACTTTGTAAAGAAAGAAAATATTGAGTGGAAGATATTGTCTTTGTCCTGAGGAACAACACAGGGGTCTGGGTTTTTCTTGAAATAACAGGTTCCCTTCTCCTGATTGACCTGGTGGGGGAGAAGAAACAGAAAACATAAAACCACAATCTCTTTCAAGCTAGCTAGAGTGAGGTGCCTTGAGCATTGTTTGCTCATTACCCCAACAGAACTGTTATTGTATATAAGAACATAATATTTTGCCTATTCCAGGGGCCCTTTTACAAAGGCGCACAGCGCGCTGAAAAATGGCCTCCGGTAGACTTGTGTTTTGGGTGCACACAGAATCATTTTTCAGTGCACCTGTAAAAATGCCCTTTTAAAATTTTTGCCGAAAATGGACGTGTGGCAGAATGAAAATTGCCGAGTGTCCATTTTGGGTCTCAGACCTTACTGCCAATCATTGACCTAGCGGTAAAATCTCATGCGGTAACCGGGCGGTAATGACCTGCACACGCCCAATACGCACATCTGAAAATAAAAATGATTTTTTGGATGCATGCCAAAAAATTGAAATTACCGCAAGAGCCACACGGTAGCCGGGTGGTAACTCCATTTTGGCACGCATAGACGCTTCCGCGGCTTAGTAAAAGGGCTCCCCAGTTTTCTACAAGGTGAGTCTTCAAAAGCAATTAGACAGTAGGCAGCAAATACTGATGCATTATTTTTAAAACAGCCTGGAAACTAAAGCTTAAATTTTACCCCTACAGATTACTATTCAGCTATAGTTAAATGTTTTAATTGTCCTGGGATTCGAGGCAGTCTGGGGAAGGTAGCAAAAGTTACACAGAGAGCAATGATATTCAGCCACTATTTAGGCAACTCTATGAAGAGGCACCTACATTTGGGTGTCCCAATGATGCATGGTGAGAGCCTATTCTATAAATACATGGCAGCACCATATTCCATTATAGAATACTAGAGCAATCTGTCATTGGAATGCCTTACATTTAGGTGCCTGTGGTGACACCAGCCATAGACCTGGTGTATCTGGTATAGCTAAATGCAGCAAAGGTGTGTGCATTGTTGAGTACCTAGTTAAAGAATTGCAATTCACCTATAGAACTTTTCTGTACAAGCTGAATCACATAGAAAGAGTTTCTCACACTGATGCTGTGTCCTGCGTAAGCCCCACTCAACAAGCCCAACTCACCGTTCGTGACATCTGCAGCATTTACCCATATAGGGCCAGATTCTATATAAGGTGTAATATATATAATCCACGTGGTAAACATTTCCACTTCAGCATATTCTATGTGCCACCTAGATTTAGATGCAGTATATAGAATACACTTAGTTGATATCCCAGCGTGTAAAATTACATGTCTCCATTTACACCAGCAAAAATGTGGCTTAAATCCCTGTGTGTAGATTTACACACACTGGGCCATATTCTATATTCTATAACAATGTGCGTAAATTTTGGAACGCCCGTGAAACACCCATTTCTTCACCTATAAGCAAGCCCCTTTTGCACTGTACGAATTAGAATTCAAGAACAGTTTATTACAGAATATGTTTAGCGAGTTCTGTGCATAAATTCTAATTATTTACCCATTAGTGCATATTATTGCTTGTTAAGTGCTGTAATCAATGCTGATTAGCTTGTTAAGCCAATTAAGTTATACACGTTGTTATAGAATATGCCTAGATTTTGGCACGGATCTCTAGACGCACTATATAGAATCTGGTGGATAGTTTGTCCTACTGCAGCATCCTGCACCTTGGTGGAGCGTGCATAAGAAACAAAAAGTTGGGTGAACTGTCTGTAGGGCCTAGTCTGCTCCAAGTAAAAGGCCAATCCTCGATAGCAGTCCAAGGTGTGCAGTGTGCTTTTGCGAGGATGGGCAAGAATATTGGAAGAACAATCGACTGGTTCAAATGACGACACAACCGTAGGCAAAAACTTAGGGTGCATGCGGAGAACTACTCCGTTATAATGAAATTTCGTTATAAGGGAAGGAAGAGGGACATTTCCAAAGAAAGAAAAGCAAAATGTCAGAGCAAATAAACCCCAAAGGGAAGGCACAAAGATCAAACAAATACGTTCATGAACCAGTTGCTGTGAGGAGTGCAGGACAATCTCGTCTCCTCACTGTGGATGAAAAGAGACTGATAGTCCTGCGCTCCCGCACAGGATGGGAAAGCACTCACGTATGCATGGTGGGGATGATGCGCATGCTCTTAAATCTCTAGTAGCTTGTTTAAGCTCTGCACCGAGTGATGTGGATGACACCACCTACATGTGAGAATATGGCCTGCTTGTCCTCAGAGAATCAGTAATACTGTGCCCCCAACCCACCCATGCCCCTCCCATAGCCACATCTACTTTTGAGTTGCACGCTATAAGATTTGCACGTGGGATCTTTATAGAATAGAGCTTAGCAAGATGTGTGTGCAAATCCAAACTGTAGCCAATTGATGCCAATAATTCTTAGCATCCAATTATTGGCACTCATTGGCTCATTAGCCAATTGGCACTCATTGGCTCATCAGCCAATTTAGTTGCGCATGCGCAAGGAAATTTGCACACCATTTATGGAATCCAGGAGAAATCGTCTACTTCAACACACTACCCAAACCAGTAACTATTTCAGAAATGTGTAAGTGGAAGTATTCTGCACATATAGATGGAAATAGACTCTTTTATACTTCCATCACTGGCTTGAGTCTGGCTCATGATGGTAGCAGGAAAAAAATTCTGCCAACTCATAAATCATTTAGCAATCTAAAGAAAAAAAAAATTATTTGGTAGTCCAACAGAAAATGCAAATTCCATTCCAGTTTAAACTGCTGAAGCCCTGAGATTCCCTTCCTTCCCTCCAGTTCTTACTGTATCTCTGAGCAAAGTACCTGCACCTAAACCAGATATTGTCAAAAAAAGGTCTAATCTTGATTTCCACCCCCCCCCCCCCTCAGAACAGCTCCTAATCCCCAAAATTCAAGAAGTAGATTTTCATCCAGTTACCAGACACTGAAGCGGCAAATCTATAAGAGGGTCACTGCCTGTTTGGCAATCCAATCTATACAGGGATTGACTATTCTATAATGGCATCTGGGCACCCGGATTCCCAAAATACTAGAATAATCTGGCATCAAAATCTGCACAAGTGGGCAATTCTACAACAGAACGCTTATATATAGATGCCTAGATGGTGCCTATATTGCTTTATAGAATATTAGCGTAACGGGTGACAAACATTCTTATAATTTAGAGCTGGCATAAGTGCTCACCCCTAAATGTTGGATATACATGCGTTAAGTGTGATTGCTGCCCATGCTCTACCTATCTATATACCAATCTGTTAAACACATACTATGTAAGATATATGTGCATTCATATATGCCATTATTCTAATCATTTATGTATATATTTGATGTCTACATGTTAACACCCACTTTACAGAATTACCTCCTAAAAGTGGGTGTTAACATTTAGGCATCAAATATATGCATAACAGAATAATAGCACATGTGTGTATATGTATGCACATATGTGTGCAAATGCCAAAATTCCACCTAAGCACACAGAGTTTACATTTAGGAGTTCTGGAGTTGTAAGTATTTCTGTATTAAAGTCAGTCATACATTTTACAGATGAAATATCCCTCGCAGCTTACAGGTTATGCCTTGCCAACACTTTGAGGTTCACACAAACCACAAAGCTTTCTAAGACACAGAGTGCAATGGCTCAAATAAATAAACAGGAGAAAAAAAGGTAAAAGAAGTTAGGTGACTGTTGAAGAAGACCGTTTTTCAAGAAGCATTTTCTACAGGCCTTATTCAATCAGAAATGTTTTACAGCAAAAAAAATTAAAGCGGAAACAAAGGCAGAGTCTAGTCAGATCAGATGGCAGCATCTTACAGAAAGCACTTTAAAATAATCTAAAGCACATACATATTTGGAAAATACACAGGATATTTAATATCACCTTGCAGTAAATATATAAAAATATCTGAAGCAGAGATGACCTCCTAAGGTTTCCCATAAAAATATAGAAGGGAATCCTGATGGGAATAAACACAGGGTATTACGGAGTATTATGCACAGAACAGCAAACAGTAATGGCAAAATAAAAGAAAATTCTTGGATATTAGATACATAGCTAGGGATTTTTCTTCTTACAGGAAGGCAAAAGTCATAAGAGGGTCACTGGGGAAACTAAAAGAAAGTGGAACACTGCAACTCAAGTAGGATTTAGGGGATCAGCTTGAGAAATTTACAGACTATCAGGCATAGCCGAGTCCCTTCTTGTAAGATATAATCTTTACATCTCCTGTTCCACTTGTACATGCTGGCTCTTTAACATTAAGATTTAAAGAAAGACAACAGTCTCTAGCTCATTAAGGATGTGTTTTACTAAGGTGCGCTAGCGTTTTTAGCTAATGCTAAAAATCAGCTTGTGTTAAATGCTGAGACGCCCATTATTTTCCTATGGGCATCTCAATGTTTAGCACCAGCCGATTTTTAGCACAAGCTAAAAACGCTAGCGCACATGGAGGTGCATTTTTGAAACAAACATCTAAGTTGCAATTTGGACGTCTTTGTAAAACGTCCAAATTCAGAGGCAGGGAAAAGGTCATTTTCGAAAAAGATGGACGTCTATCTTTGTGTTCAAAAATACCATGGATGGACGTCCTTGGATTTGGATGTCCTTGGATTTTCGGCCATTTTCAAAAACGTCCAAGTCTAAAACATCCAAATTCAAGCCATTTGGACATGGGAGGAGCCAGCATTTTTATGAGACCGGTCCCCCTGACATGCCAGGACAGCAATCGAGAACCCTAGGGAGCACTGCAGAGGACTTCATAAAATGCTCCCAGGTACACAGCTCCCTTACCTTGTGTACTGAGCCTCCTGAAACCCACTACCCCCAACTGTACACCACTACCATAGCCCTTACAGGTGAAGGGGGGCACCTATATGTGGGTACAGAGGGTTTCTGGTGGGTTTTGGAGGGCTTCATGTTTCCTCCACAAATGTAACACAGTAACATAGTAGATGACGGCAGAAAAAGACCTGCATGGTCCATCCAGTCTGCCCAACAAGATAAACTCATGTGTATACCTTACCTTGATTTGTACTTGCCTTTTTCAGGGTACAGACCGTACAAGTCTGCCCAGCAGTATTTCCCGCCTCCTAACCACCAGTCCCACCTCCCATCACCGGCTCTGGCACGGACCGTATAAATCTGCCCTCCACTATCCTCGCCTCCCAACCACCAACCTCTCTTCCCCCACCTGCTCCACCACCCAATTTCGGCTAAGCTTCTGAGGATCCATTCCTGCTGCACAGGATTCCTTTATGCATATCCCACGCATGTTTGAATTCCGTTACCGTTTTCATCTCCACCACCTCCCGCGGGAGGGCATTCCAAGCATCCACCACCCACTCCGTGAAAAAATACTTCCTGACATCTTTTTTTAGTCTGCCCCCCTTCAATCTCATTTCATGTCCTCTCATTCTACCGCCTTCCCATCTCCAGAAAAGATTTTTTTGCGGATTAATACCTTTCAAGTATTTGAACGTCTGTATCATATCACCCCTGTTCCTCCTTTCCTCCAGGGTATACATGTTCAGGTCAGCACGTCTTTGGTCATATGTCTTGGAACGCAAATCCCATACCATTCTCGTAGCTTTTCTTTGCACCGCTTCCATTTTTTTAACATCCTTCGCAAGGTACGGCCTCTAAAACTGAACACAATACTCCAGGTGGGGCCTCACCAACGACTTATACAGGGGCATCAACACTTCCTTTCTTCTGCTGATCACACCTCTCTCTATACAGCCTAGCAACCTTCTCGCTATGGTCATCGCCTTGTCACACAAATGTAACAGATAGGGGGGGTATGGGCCTGGGTCCACCTGTCTGAAGTGTACTGCACCTTCTACTAAACTACTCCAGGGACCTGCATGCGCTGTCATGGACCTGAGTATGACATTTGAGTCTGGCACAGAGGATGGCAAGTCATATTTTTAATCGTGTTTTTTGACGGTGGGAGGGGGTTAGTGACCACTGGGGGAGTAACGGGAAGTCAGCCCCGATTCCCTCCAGTGGTCATCTGGTCATTTTGGGCACCTTTTTGTGCCTTATTCGTAATAAAAACAGGTCTAGGTGAAACTGTCCAAGTTTTAGTCCTGGACGTCTTTGCTTTGTTCCATTATGGCTCAAAGACGTCCAAGTCTTAGGAACGCCCAAGTCTCACCTCGAACACGCCTCCAATACGCCCCCTTGAGATTCGGACATCCTTGCGATGGACTTCTGACAAAGACGTCCAAAATGCGGTTTCGATTATACCGATTTGCACGTCTCTGTGAGAAGGACGTCCAATTGCCGATTTATGTCACTTTTTGGACGTCCATCTCTTTTGAAAATGAGCCTGTTAGTAAAAGATCCCCTAAATGCAGCAGTGATGAAAGAGAGCAGAGAACACAACTTACTTCAAGGGATGGCATCTGGGGGACGGGGAGGTACAACTAAGGCAATTGAACTGGACCCCAAGACTGAACAGAATTGAAGGTGGTACAGCCTGCTGGTAGGCTTTGGGGACTGCCTCCCAAATTTCTTTCTTGGGCCTCAACATGTCTAACGTTATGGAAATAGAACCTGAAAACATCATTACATATTTTTGTATGTTCTAGATTTATTTATTTAAAACATTTATTGCCCACAATACAAACTAAACAAGCACAGTAGTTTTAACAAATCACACACAAACAAAGAATTAGCATATATATTATTGCTTCGTTTTCATGACATAGATACACATAAAAATGCCTTTAACTGTTTCTTAAAAATGTCAAGCCTCTGCAACAAACAGCCTCAAAAGGTAGTTCATTCTATCGAATAGTGCCAGCATGAGATCATGCTGCCTTTGCTGTAACAGAAAAGTGCAAGAACCTCAAAGATAGAACAATCAAACACTGTACTATTTTCAGAATGCTTGTATGGGAATTAAATCATGCAAAGTTTAAAACAAAATCTAAAAGCAATTGGCAACCAGTGAAGACCTTGGTCTTTTCCTGTACAATGTTTAGAATAGGGATTAATTTACTTATGTATTTATGCATTTACCCCAGGATTTTATAAATGGCATGCAAATTTACACACACAAAATTGCACGCTATTCTGAGATATGCACACAACTAAATTGGATAATGAGCCAATTAGTGTCAATAATTGGGTGCTATCAATTATTGGCAACAATTTGGATTTGCACATGAACCTTGCTATGCGCGTTTGCAAATCTTATAGCATGCAACTCAAAAGGGGGCATGGCCATGAAAGTGGCGTGGTTGGGTCAGGGGCATTCATTAAAGATGCGCACAGTGTTACTGAATACCGTGGATCCATGCCTAACTTACGTGCCAGGATTTATACCAGGTTCCAGTTGGTGTAAATCCTCGTGCCCAAAGCTGGTGCAGAAATCGGCTCTAAGGGCTATTCTATAAATGGTATGTAACTTGGAGTGCCATTTATAAAATAGCGTTCTCTGTAGATTTTTTCGGTGACTTTTTTTGGCACCATTTACTGAATCTAGTCCTTATAGTCTACCTTGAATAAGCGGAGTATACAGATATATATATAATCCAATAACAAACAACACAGAACAAAGAGCAGCACCATTACAATGGAATTTTAAGGACAAAATTAACAGACAATAAAAAATACTTAGACAAAACAAAGGACCACTCATCATTAATAAACAGTTGAATTATGCCTTGTGCAGACAGTAATGTGCCATCTGCTTAGCATACTGTCCAGATCTAAAATCTTAAACCCCAAAGGCCTGCTGAAATTAACAGGCCTTTAAACAATTATTAAAGTTTGTAGTAACTCTTTCCAGCCTCAAGGCACTAGAAAGGCTATTCCATTCTGTCGGCTTTGCAATGGAAAAAAACACATGCTCATATTTCTGCAAAATGGATTTGGGGACTAGATGAACTAGGAAGTCAGTGTGCTTTTGGAACATAGGGTTCTGCTTGGTTTGTAAACTTTCAAAATAGTAGACAAACAAAATGGAGTGTAATGGCACAGTGCCTTTTGAATCAACATTAACACTTTAAACCTAGTGCGATAAGTCACTGGCAGACAGTGTACAGAAATAAGAGTAGATGAAATATGTGAGTGACAAGGAGTTTCTACAATCAAACTAATAGGCACACTGGACCAAATGCTGTGATCTCAAACTCTGCAGAGGAAAGCCAAAATATATGGAATTACAATAATCAAGCATAGTCAAAATCAGACATTGTAAAACAGTCCTGAAATCTACAGAATATGAAATGGGTTATTCTGCTAAACAATCATAGATTGAAGAAAAAGGATTCAATAATGGATCTAATATGTGGTTTCATCATTAAGCTGGAATTTAAGATTTAATAAAGGTTTGGACAAATTCCCGGAGGAAAAGTCCATAGTCTGTTATTGAAACAGACATGAGGAAGTCACTGCTTGCCCTGGGATTGGTAGCATGGAATGTTGCTGCTATTTGGGTTTCTGCCAGGTACTTGTGACCTGGATTGGCCACTGTTGGAAATAGGATACTAGGCTAGATGGATCATTGGTCTTATGTAGAGCACTGACAATCATGAACCTGCATAGTATTAATTTTCTGTTCCATAATGTGTAAAACACCGTGCAATACTAAAATAAAAGTGTTATATCTAGCCCCTCCTTTCTCATAAATCAATAAATATTTCCCCAGTGCATATTTCAGATATGTTGAATATATCCCAGCATTTAGGCAAATAAAGTTACAACAACCTGAAAATAATTTTGTAATATAAAGTTCTTCCTTGATTAGATAGAAGTCTTGAAGCATCTGCAAGACTACTGCGTTTTGGCAATCACACGCATTTCTCACAGTACATAGGATGTAACAAATCACAGAGCACAAGAAAACACTGCAAACCCTGAAAACAAATGTTGCAATGACACCAACTTTAAACATATTGGGGAAGATAGTCAAACCAATTAAAATGGCCGGAAGAGGCTCCTGACCATTTATATAATTTGTGTAGGGCTTTCTGGGAATATTCAGCAGCACTTAACTGCTTAGTGCCATTAAGTATCCCCACTAACGGGCCATCCCCTAACCATCTAGGTTAGGGGCAAACCATAGGCAGAGCAGCATAAGTAAGTAATTGCATAAAGTTAGGGCAGTAAAACAGCACTTTTGTGTGGCAAAGTAACCGGGAACCGGTCTGAATATTGGTTGGGGCTAGGTTAACTTCCGAGTCGGTGGTTATACCTGAATATTCAATGCTGGGACTATTTCAGCTCATGGCTGGAAGTGGCTTGCTAGCCACTTAATGCCACAGGTTGAATATCACCTCATTGAAATCAAGTATCCTATTCCTTCTGACAATCAGAACATTTGAAAATGGAATATTTGTTTTCAGGTCTGGTTCCTAAGTAATCATGTTTTATCAGGGTTTCTTAGCTTATCTGACTCCTTTTCCAGAGTAGATATGTCTCTAGGGAAATATTGTACCAAGGGCCTTCAAGACTGAGATAAACACTGGTCATTTATTCATTGAACCAACACAGGCCATGTTTCAGCGCAAAACGCCTGTGTCAGGGGTCAAATAAAAGTATGACTCTAAATTCCTAGATACCAAGTTCTGTAAAATGGACCAAGTACTTTGTATCGTAGCTTTATTGAACGCTGTCTTTAGAAAAACACGTTTATCTCAACCTTGAAGGCCTTTGGTGCTGTTTATCTGTTGCTTTTGTATTGTGTGCTTTGACCCTGTCCATGCTGCTGTGACTCTAGTGAAATACTCTCAACTCACATTATCACTTTTCTAGAACCATGAGCACTTAATCATCAATCTGGTCCTTCAAAATTGAACTTTTATCACTATGGGGCCCTTTTACTAAGATGTGCAAGTGCCTGTGCTCGTACAACGTATGTCAAATTAGAACTACCGCCTGGCTACTGCGTGCCCCGGGCAGTACTTCTAATTTTGACACGCATCCAAAATGCGCGGCAGAAAATAATTTCCATTTTGTATCGCGTGGTGCTAACCGGGCGGTAATCGGCAGTGCATGCTGATGATTACCGTCTAGTTAGCGCGCGAGACCTTACCTGTAAGTCAATGGGTGGTGGTAAGGTTTCATGCCCAAATGGATGCGCTCTGATTTTTATTTTGCCGCATGTCCATTTTCGGCAAAAACGGCCTTTTTTTGCAGGCACGCTGAAAAATGGACCTGCATGCATCCAATACATGCGCCTACACCAGACCAGGCCCCTATCTTTTTTTAGATTAATTAATAATGTCTCTTTTGCTCCTGTTTTTATTACTGACAAAATAATAGTTCTTCTAGGGTGTTCTTCCCCTTGTTTCACTCAACTCTCCATATCTATAGCATCACTGCATCTTGAAGAGTTCAAATCCTACTGCTGCTCCTTGTGGTCTTGGGCAAGTCATTTACCTCTCCACTGTCTCAGGTACAAACTTTCCCCCCGGTTTCCAAAGCTGCACAGAAATGCTGGCACAACCCATGGTTGTGTGGGCATTAGCACACCAGCAGCTGCTAGCGTGGCTTAGAAAACAGGGGGGTTTGATTGTGAGCCCTCTGAGGACAGGGGAATATCTACCATACCTGAATGTAACTCACCTTGAGCTACTATTGAAAAGGTGTGAGCTAAATCCCAAATCCTTTCACTTCCCTTAACTAGAATATGTGCTCAGCAAATTGTGATATCAGGCCAGCTGAATGAGAGGGAGTGAAACAAAGGATAAAACAGTCAACTAATAAAAATTAATATTCAGTTCTGAAAATAAATAAATCTTAGAACTTCAAAGGCAAATGGAAAACTCCAAGCCAATCCCATCAGGGGCATTATAGGGTTTCACATCTTGAAGAAAATGAAGTAAACTGAGTGATATGTCACATGTCAGCAAACAGAATGGAGACCTCTGAAACATGAGGGCAGCCTAACTGTCCTTCACAGACTTCACAGGAAATAGAATTCACAGTTTAGTTCATCCAGGGCTGTCTGCACTGAAGAAATGATACTCTTCAAAGCTGAAAGAAGATACTCAGTGCCCCTGTTTCAAAGATAGTCACTGGTTCACCACAATAATAAGAGAATAAGACCTTAAGCAAGGAAAACATTAAAGTTAAGCTGACCAAGACAAATTCGTAACCAAATCCAAATTTCAAAACCAAATCAAACAGAAAAAGACAGTAAGGAATGATTTACCTGTGAAAGGCATTTGCTGTAGATTACTCCAGATATCCTGTTTACTAGGGCCCAAACATTTACAACAGTCAAACTGTCAGTCAGCTGTTTATTTACAGCAGGACAGTTTTCACGCAAAGTAAAATTTACCACATTAAGGAAGTTAACTAAATTCTTTGAGGAGTCCTCATCCTTTCAAGGCCTCACTACCTAATCTTGTCTACCTCATGGCCTGTCTCCAGTAAATAGAATGTCTCCCTGTTCTGCTATATGGAAACAATGAGCACAGGTGTAAAGGAAGCCTTCAGCTTAGCATAAGCATTAAGAGATGTCAAATTACAGAATCTCTGAGCTCACAGTTAATTCTCAGTCATGACCTCCTCTTTCTCATACATTCAAGCTAAACTTACAAAGAGTAGAAAGAAGCTCAGATACTCCAAATACAGATGTATTTAATTACCAATTTGCATAGATCACTGACTTAGGAATTGAGATGTGTAGGTTAGGAAGTGCTCTGTTCTGTCAGTATTTTACAAAAGGCTCTGCTAAATACAGAGGCTCTCGTAAAATATGTAGGACACAGGCAAATACACATTTCTTTGCTGGCATGATTTTACAAAGCTGCTCAAAAAAAAAAGGGTGGTAAAATCCAGCAAATACCAGCATTTATACATGAAAGCGGTGATTTTTTGACTTACATGTATAAATGTTGGCAACTGTTTGTAAAGCTGATTGATTTCACAGTTGTTTGTTTTACTTTTAAGGTACAATTAAAGGTAATCAATAGAAATAGAATAAGATAAAACATAGAAAAGAAAATAAGATGATACCTTTTTTATTGGACTAAAAATATATAATTTTGATTAGTTTTCGAAGGTAGCCCTTCTTAGTCAGATCAGACTGATTACCTTTAAAAGTGGACTAACATGGCTACCACATCTCTCTACTCAAGGTACAATTAAGGGAAAGGGAAGTGGGACTTGATATACCGCCTTTCTGAGGTTTTTGCAACTACATTCAAAGTGGTTTACATATATTCAGGTACTTGTTTTGTACCAGGGGCAATGGAGGGTTAAGTGACTTGCCCAGAGTCTCAAGGAGCTGCAGTGGGACTCAGTTCCCCAGGATCAAAGTCAACTGCACTAACCACTAGGCTACTCCTCCATTGGAATGGAAGATTAAGGAAAAACACTCCCTTAAACCCCTATTAATGCCCTGGGCCAACATGAGCACTTTTATTTAACCTTGCTGCTGGTGCAGAAGTGGACAGGGAAATTAGTTTGCATAGATGTGTATTCCCATTATACAATGGATTATATACATATAAATGTATGGCCCGTACTAAACACGACCAAACCATGTCCCCTTAAAATCTCTGTCCTGATCATCTCCAAGCATAAATAGCAGCTTTCTAAAATTAATCAATTAATTTATGTAATGCAATATTCCCCTTACTCTTCAAAAATTCTATTTTGAAAACATACTGGCCAATATTATCTGTTCCTTCATGTTTTTCCAACACAATTTATGGCGGCGTACAGTCATGATAGAAACTTGAAAGTGTTGCTTTGTTCAACTAAACTATAATCTAGTAATGATCTAACTGAAGCTGCTCATCATTTTATTTGTGGCGAACGTATGGCCTGTGCAATTATGTTACAAGGCGATGTATTTTTGAATCCATTAGATAATATAAATTAAAACAAGGATCTACTTGTATATGTGCCATCAGCTGTCCCTGCAACAAACAATACATTGGAAGACCACCAGTCAATTAAAACAAGACCGACTGAATATAAATATTGCCTTAAAAAGAAGAGAATTGATGCTCCTATGGTTGTCCATTGTATAGAGCAAGAGTTCTCAATCCAGTCTTCAATAGTAACATAGTAAATGATGGCAGATAAAAGACCTGTATGGTCCATCCTGTCTGCCTAACAAGATACTCATTTTACATGGTATGTGAAATTTATACCTGAGTTTGCTTTGTCCTTGCCATTCTTAGGGTACAGACCGTAGAAGTCTGCCTAGCACTGTTCTTATACTAAAAGTTCGAAGCTCCTTAAATTTACACTCCAGCCCATCCATATCTACTCAGTTACCATCAGGGCACAGACCGTAGAAGTCTGCCCAGCACTGGTTTTGCTTCCCAATTACCGGCGTTGCCACCCAATGTCCACTAAGATTCCAACCAATCAGGTTTTCAGGCAATCCACAATGAAATTGCAAGAGAAAATTTTGCATGCACTACCTCCACTGTAGGCACATTTATTTTATGTATATTCATTGTAGGTATCCTCAAACCCTGACTGGATTGGTCTTTCCAAAAGACTGGGATGAGAAACAACATGATTTTTCAGAGATGTGGTGTATTGTTATTGATCAAGTACAGAATAGTCTGAGAGGCAGAAGTCAAGGTAAAGCTTTACTGTGTTTAGAATTTGAGATGGATTTTGTGCCTTATTATAATTAATTTTTTTTATTTTTATTACACTTGTACCCTGCACTTTCCCACTCATGGCAGGCTCAATGTGGCTAACATATTGTATACAGGTACTTATTTGTACCTGGGGCAATGGAGGGTTAAGTGACTTGCCCAGAGTCACAAGGAGCTGCCTGTGCCTGAAGTGGGAATCGAACTCAGTTCCCCAGGACCAAAGTCCACCACCCTAACCACTAGGCCACTCCTTTAGGTCCTTTTGGTCTAAATAGGAACACTGAGAAGATTTTTTATTAATCTTGCAGCATTAATAATACAGATCAGGGTTGTGGGAGGGGGAATACTGGAAAGTTGAATAGTGTATTGGGACTTAAGCTGGATGACAGGGGTTTTTGTTTTTGATGTGCTGTGTATGTTAATGTGGGATGTTGGGTATGCATCCATGTACTGCTTTTCCTTGCATAAAAAGTTCATTAAAAAAATCATGCAGTATTGATGTAATACCTTTGAGCTCTATAGTTAATTAACAGTATTGACCTGAAGATCTGCTTGGCTATAATGATTTCTATTTCTGAATTTTCTTTAAGCCTTATTGATTATGAATAATTTTTATAAATGAAATTGTCTGATTGGAAGGATGATGACTGATATGGTGGTTTTTGATCAGTGGGAAGATTATTTTACAACTAATGGGAAGTTTTGTTGGGGACATAAAATGCTGTTTGTTGATTGAATTCTGTTGTCTGCTATATTTAAAATATTTTTTGAAATGGTGATTCCCTAGAGTCTCCTACTAGTTTGCAGTTCCTGAAGCAATATTGGCAAAATAGAGACCTCATTGGTGGTTTAATCATGTGCTTTGGAATTCTTTGTGCATGAATTAAGAACTTCTCTGGAACTTAAGTCTTGGCAGCCATTGTGATGGAGCAGCGGCTTGGGGCAGGAACAAGTGGGGTTCATTCCTGCCCCTGAAGAGGCCACTAGACCACCAGGGATTCCTAAGGTAGGCCCAGGGAGAGCCTAAAGGTAGTTATATGGGATGGGAGGTAATGAAGAGTGATTGCGAGGGGAGGGGGGAAATCCATTAGCACCTCTTAGTAAAAGGACCTCAAAATAAATAAGAAAGGCCTTTCAGTGCAAATTTCACAGCTTATCCAGCTTATTTTCAAAAGATAAAAACGCCTATAGTGCGACCTAAATCGGGAGATAGACGTTTGTCTTGCAAAGGCGCCCAAATCGGTATAATCGAAAGCCGATTTTGGGCGTTTCCAACTGCACTCCGTCGCAGAAACGAATAAAGTTGATGGGGGCGTGTCGGAGGCGTGGTGGAGGCGGAACTGGGGCGTGGTTATCAGCCGAGGAGAGATGGGCGTCTTTAGCTGATAATCGAAAAAAAGGCGTTTTTACCACGATTTTGGGTCACTTTTTTTGGACCCTTTTTTTTCACGAACAAGTCCCAAAAAAGTGCTCCAACTGCCCAGATGACCACTGGAGGGAATCGGGGATGACCTCCCTGGACTCCCCCAGTGGTCACTAACCCCCTCCCACCAAAAAAAAAACCCACTTTAAAAACTTTTTTTCCAGCCTGTATGCCAGCCTCAAATGCCGTACCCACCTCCGTGACAGCAGAATGTGTTCGATCCTGTCACAGCCTTTCCCTGGGTCAGATGTGGCTCTCGGGTGCAGTACAGGGTCACATCAGCATTGCATTGTGGTGGGTGTAGGGTATTGGGCTCTGTGATTTCATTAGCTTGTGTTACGGTCTCACGATGTTGGTAGTTGGTAGGCTCTTCTCCCATGGTGCTTTTCTCCCTGCCTACTGGGTCAGAGTGTGCCCTGTTGTGTTTCCTGTTGGTCCATGCGGTAGTGGCCATTTTTGTAAGCCAGTTTTAGTTCCCTTTCCTGTGTTAGCCACGTTAGACAACTTAGTTCTTCCCTTGAATGTGGCTGAAAGAGGGCATTGTACAGCATTCTGCCAGCTCTGACCTACTGCTCATCTCAGTACCAGGGAGACTCGTTGCCAGTGGGGCACAACCTCTGATCTGCAGTTAACTGTGAGTAAACGCGGTTATTCCAATAAAGGACATTTTCGGAGAGATTAGTCTTCAGGTGCCAACTGGTGTGCCAATGTTATATAGCAGCAACCAGTCCTAGAGGCCTGCGTGTATGCAGGTCCCTGGAGCACTTTTAGTGGGTACCGCAGTGCACTTCAGCCAGGTGGACCCAGGCCCATCCCCCCCACCTGTAACACTTGTGCTGGTAAATGGGAGGCCTCCAAAACCCACTGTACCCACATGTAGGTGCCCCCTTCACCCCTAAGAGCTATGGTACTGTTGTACATTTGTGGGTAGTGGGTTTTGGGGGAGGGGGGTTGGGAGCTCAGCACCCGTGGTAAGGGAGCTATGCATGTGGGAGCTTTTTCTGAAGTCCACCGCACTGACCTAGGGTGCCCAGTTGGTGTCCTGGCATATCAGGGGGGCCAGTGTACTACCGATCCTGGCCCCTCCCACGACCAAATGGCTTGGATTAGGACGTTTTGAGCTGGGCATTTTTAGTTTCCATTATCACTAAAAAAAACAAACGCCCAGCTCAAAAACGTCCATTTTTTCGAAAATACGGTTTGGCCCGCCCCTTCACAGACCCGTTCTCGGAGATAAACACCCATGGAGATAGGCGTTTCCATTCGATTATGCCCCTCCACGGCTATCTATCAAGGTCGTCTGTTTCTAGTATCAACTTATTTTTGAAAAAAATGTATTTTTAACAGGTGTTGGAACTAGACTCTTCAATTACCCCGAGGACCTTCTGTTGTAATTTCTTAAGATGTTTTACACTTTTTCATGGTTTTCCCTGTTTCTCCATCCCTTACATTTTTTGACTGGTGTAAGAAGACCCTTTCAATATTTTTTTCAAATTTTGGGGCCCTTTTACTAAGCTGCGCTAAAAGGTGGCCTGCACTATCATTAGTGCATGGGTTTCCCTGCACATTGAGGCCACTTTTAGTTCAGGCCACATTTCCATTTTTCCTATTAATGGGCAGTCGCTAATTTCCAAGTTAGCGCATAGTTAACGCATGAGCCCTTACCGACACCTATTTAAGTAGGCAGAAAGGGCTCACACGCTAACTATGTGCTAATTGGTTGGTATGCGTAACATCTACTTTCCACCCCCAAACATGCCCCCCAGCATATGCCTCAAGTACCGCAGGGATCCTGAGCGGGTTCCATGGTACTGCATTTTGGCATACGGGAAGCACACGTTTGTGTTTACCGCCACTTAGTAAAAGGATCCCCTTTAATTGTTAAAGTTGCATCCTATGTGGTTGGATAAAGTATAACACATTTCAAAGCCCTCCTAGCAGGGGCGTATCTGAACTGCGGCGGTAGGGGGGGGCCAGGGCCAGAGTGAGGGGGCACATTATAGCCCCTCCCCCCCGCGCCGCCGCCGCCATTGCCAATCCCCCTCCCCCCAGCCGCTGCCATTGCCAACCCTCCCCCTCTGTTGTTGTCGCCTACCTTCGCTGGCGGGGGACCCCGCCAGCTGACGGAATTCTTTTAACGGCAGCCGGCAGCGGCAGGAGGACGCGGACCTCGGCTGGCGGGGGACCCCCAACCCCCGCCAGCCAAGCCGAGCTCATTCTGTTTCTGAGTCTGACGTGCGGCACCAGCTTTACTGGAAGAAGAAATGAAAGGACCTCGGCTTGGCTGGTGGGGGTTGGGGATCCCCCGCCAGCTGACGGAATTCTTTTAACGGCAGCGGCAGGAGGATGCGGACCTCGGCTGGGGGGGTTGGGGTCCCCCGCCAGCGAAGGTAGGCGACAACAACGGAGGGGGAGGGTTGGCAGCGGTAGGGGGGTCCAGGGCGAAATCTGCGGGGGCCCAGGCCCCTGAGGCCCCATGCAGATACGCCCCTGCCTCCTAGTCTCACCTAGAGTCTGCAAAACTAAAGAATTTCTTAGCAGTTCAAACTGCCTTTTGCTACATATCCCAAGGGGTTAACAATACTTTGAAGAGGACTGGGTTGAGAATCCCTATTACCAGTGCATTTTGTTCTAGTGAAAAAGGTGCCGGTACTCAAATGCTAGGCCATCCTTCAGGGGTGGGGTCAGGGCCGTGCCTAGGGTCTCCGGCGCCCCCCTGCAGTTGGCGCCCCCCCCCCCCCGAAAACGATCGCTACACTACCCGCCCTCTTCTCCCCAGATCCTTTTCCTTTTTTTTTTTTTTTAAATTTACCTCTGTCCGGCGGCAGCGTAGCGTTAGTGAGAAGGAGGCGGCGCTCCCCCACCCCGACGTGTCAGTCTTCCCTTCGCTCAGTGTCCCGCCTTCTTCTGATGTCATTTCTGATGTCAGAAGAAGGCGGAACTGAGCGAAGGGAAGACTGACACGTCGGGGCGGGGGAGCGCCGCCTCCTTCTCACTAACGCTGCGCTGCCGCCGGACAGAGGTAAATTTAAACAAAAAAAAAAAAGGAAAAGGTTCTGGGGAGAAGAGGGCGAGGTAAGCATGGTGCGGCGGGGCGCCCTCCTGCCATGCTTACCTCGCTTACTGTGTTGGCACGGCCCTGGGAGGGGTGATCACTTACAGTCCCACCCCACAATAGCCAGGCCCCCTGCAACCAGTCACAGAAACTATGACAAGGCAGAATTGTTGTGTAGAGTCTGAGCTCTTTCATGAAAACTTTGGGGACCATAAGTCAATTTTAGCAGACAATAGAAAAGGTGCCGGTACTCAGTACCCCCTTCAAAAAAAGCCCTGCCTACTACAGACCTTCAAACTACTAACAATTGTCCCCTAGATCAGCGATTCTCAACCCAGTCCTTGGGGTACACCTAGCCAGTCAGGTTTTCAGGATATCCACAATGAATATGCCTGAGATGAATTTGCATGCACTGCCTCCTTTGTATGCAGATCGTCTCATCCATATTCACAACTGGTTGGGTGAGCTCTGAGGACTGGGTTGAGAACCGTTGCCCTAGATGAACCCCAAAGAAATGTACTGCGCACAGCTACCATCACTATGAGTTATCACAGCCAATAGATAAGAGAATTTTCATGTTGCCACTGCCCTGTTAGTGAAGAAAGAGCTTCTGAAGACATTAATGGATATGGGCTAGAGGCTAATCCTAGGACTTCACAGGCAAAACAGTTTAACAACTTTCCATCTTAATGCAATTGCATAGTCTTAGCCATAAACACACAGCTATTTTGGGGATGGAACAAAAATATATTTTTTATAGGAACTTGTCAGTGTGATTTACACAGGAAAGCTATGATCTGAAACAGAGATTTAATGCCCCCCCCCCCTTTCCTTATAAAGAAATAATATGACTAGCAACAGACAAGAGACCCTTTGGCATAAGACAGGGTCAGAACTTCCATTCTTACAAATGGAGAGGATATATTTGATACACAGCAATCCGCCAAGGTTTTCAGTGAGGGATTTGTTTTCACTCTGATTTTATACTACTACTAGACTTTGAGCCCGTAAAAACGGGCTATTATAGGAAGGGGGGGTTGAAAGGCCCGCCCCCACCGCCGAGTTCGCCGCTGCCCCTCCCCCTCCGAGTTCACGCCCCCCCCCCCCCCCACCGAGCCGTCACCACCCACCTTCCACCCGGCCGGGCCCTCGCTCCGCTATTGAAACAGCGAGGGTCCGGGAACGCAGCACTGAGCTCTGCTGAGCTGCCGACGTCGGCCTTCGTTCTTCTTCTCTGCCTGTCCCGCCCTCGTGTGACGTAACGTCGTCGAGGGCAGGACAGAGGCAGAGAAGAAGAAGAAGGAAGGGCGATGTCGGCAGCTCAGCAGAGCTCAGTGCTGCATTCCCGGACCCTCGCTGTTTCAATAGTGGAGCGAGGGCCCGACCGGGTAGAAGGTGGGTGGCGGCGGCGACTCGGGTGGGGGGAGCGTTAGACGGCGGTGTCCCTCCCTCAGCAATGCGCAGTACAGACCCTCTGTGTTCCGACCCCCGTCATCACGTATTGACGTGGGGGCGGGGCAGAGAAGGTCTCTACTGCGCATTTGCGAGTGAGTACTGTCACTCGCCGTTTATATGTTTGATTTCTGGGTGAAATTCCCACCAGCACTGAGAATACTCAATGGAGTGTAATTTTCACTTCTAAACAAACAAATCAGTAACACCTCCTTTCATAGTAGTAGCAAGCCTACATTTGACAGCATAAGTTAATTTAGAAGTGCTGACAGGCCAAGATTTCTGGTCGCACTGGTTATACACAGAAATCTGAGCTTCACTGAGATTCCTCTAAGTATTTCATGGGAATGTGTGAATGGGTTTAATTTCCCTTTGTACTACCAAAGCTAGAAACTCATGACTAGGCTGACTCTCCAAATGCAGGAACATGGCTGATGTGAACTGAACAAAATTAAACACCCTTGTATAACTCAACATTGACCCTTGACCCTAGGACGGGATCCAGCTGATGTTTCCTGTTTCCCCCTTCAGAAGAAGGAATCCTTGTTTATGTTGAAGTTAAATGCTACAAGCTGTTGTAAGACATGGAGACATCTACTTGAGCAATTCTGAAGAGTTAAAATTCAATCTAATCTTTATCCGCTTTTCTATTGACTCACTTCTGGCACTGTTAGTTGTTCTGAACAAGGAAATAAAAATATTTCCCTTGTGGGGAGGGGGAATCACTATTCAGTAGTAAACAAAAGCTGCATTGGTTTCAACCAATGCAAACTAAAATCAATAGTGATACTGTTGATCACCTCACCTAACTATTTTCTCTTAGGTATCTGTTAATTAATGCATGTTAAATCCTGCATTAAAAACATGTGCTTAGAAATCAAGGGGCCTTTTTACTAAAACATGGAAAATATAGGCTTAGCATATTTTAAAGTGGGACTTTCTGGCACACTAAATCCGTATTTAAGGCACCAGTATTTAAGGGTTTTTTTTTTCAGATTCCATGCTAATTTTTCCATTGAGGTTAAGGTTAATTTTATTTAATATACTGATCTTCATTGACATGCAAACCAGAGCAGTTTACAATAATAACAACCTATAATAAAAGAAAGGTACAACAAAGCTGAATAGGATAAGAAGCATTCACACCACAAACAAAGAATAAAACAATAATCCCAATAAAAAAACCAAACTATAATAACAATATACATATACAAATATAAATGTATAATATATAGGTCTTTGACTCAGCCCAGGCCCCAAACTGGTCAACCAAATGCAATATGAAAACAATAGGCCTTCAATAACACCTTGAATTTAACCCTTTGGTAACTGGTTCCATAGCTATTTGGTGGTTTTTTCGGCATCACGGAACAGAAGTAGAGAGTGCTTGGTACAATCTGCATCAACACTTGTAAAGAATATTAGTTTTTCTGTACTTGACCCCCCTGAAGCAGGCGCGGCTGTGTGCCGAAACACTGCCCGTGTCAGTTCTTTTCCAATAAAGACTGTACCATTGTTCCAGTTATGGAGGTCCTTTTGTACTTTGTTGTGCTGCTTTGTGCTGTGTACGTTTGAACCCTCTCTTTTTTGCTATCCTCCATAGCCATGGAGCCAAGAAAAATCTCTTGTTTTTCACTATGCTGTTTGTCAAACTTCATGTTGTGTCTTACTTTCCATGACTCTACCCATCCAACAGTTGAACTGTAACCATCCAATCCAAGGTTTTTTGCCAAATTATTGGCTTTCTTCATCAGTAGGGAACCACTGACAGTAAGTTGACATCTTCTTGCTTGTAAAAAACCAGTGAAGAAGAGCTTCTTCCACATCTTCTGCATTTCCAGTTTTCTTGCGTTTCCTTTCAAGATTGGTGTTCTGCCAATCTTCAAGAAGCTTGTTCTTTTGCTTGTAGATATGTGAGATTTAGCTTGGATGCACCCCATACTTTTTTGCAATGAAAGCCTGACATTCCTTATTGTCCAGTTTTTTTATAACATTGATCCTATCTGCGAGTGACAGCACTTTACACATGCGTGGTGGCACGGCCATTACTGTACAGGCAGAACGTTTAGGTGCTCTGTTCAACTTTACAGGACACACTTTTGGTACTCTGCTGCCACTACAGCCCACAGTTTTGGTACAGACACCGAGTCAAACTTGCATTTAGGCACTTGCCTTAACTTCATAGCCAACAGTTTTGATAGAGACACAAAATCAAACTTGTGTTTACGGTTATCGGAAGAGGAATAAAATGGTGGGCACCCTCCTCCTTCACTCAGCGAGCGGACAAGAAAAAACACTGCAGTCACACAACCTCTTCACTCTGCACATCACAAGCTACTAGGCAATAAAGGAGATAGAAGAAAGAGGGAAGACTGCCCATCCGACCTCATAGGCTTCAGGCCTTATGATATAGTATTCAACTGCTGTGCCACACAGCAATTGGACATCACAGACTGTGCAGTCAATGAGGTTGGTTGGATTGCTCAGGCGACATTAGGACTTTACAAGCCCCAGAGTGAATGAAGAAAATTGCAATTAAAAGGACTGAAGTTGTAACAAATGTGGTTCAAGATATTGCACTTAAGCAGATTATGCGCTTATCGCTGGTGTGCCAAACTGGAGTAAGTTAATATTGAAATGAATGAGAAAAATTTGGGACTGTAAGTTTACGTTGCAAGTATGCAAATAAATAAATAAAAAACAAGCGAAGACAAATAGCCAGGAGTGTGTTGACCAAAAGTCCAATAAATTAACAACACAATTTTACATTGGTAACGATATATTTTAGGCAACCAATGTAAATGGGCTAACAAAGGGATCATCTGATCAGTGGTGAACACGAAACAGACAACACACTTGAGCCTATAATTTGGAACACCTGCTTAAATAACATTACAGTAATCTATTTTGGAAAATAGTATAACATGGAGCAACATATGTAATGTATCAAAAGAGAAATAATAATAAACAGCAAGTAATTGTCTTAACGTAAAAAAACCCACCTTGACCACACTTGACATATGTTGGACAAAAGTTAATTTGGAATGAATAATCACACCTAGATATCTAAATGAGGTAATTGGTATTATATTTGAGTTGAATAAGTGAGGTATCAAAGAGGGGCATTCCAGACTGCCTGTAAGCCAGAGTTTAAAAAGGGGTTGGACGGTTTCCTAAGGGACCAGTCCATAGACTGCTACTAAATGGACTTGGGAAAAATCCACAATTTTGGGAATAACTTGTATAAAATGTTTGTACGTTTGGGTAGCTTGCCAGGTGCCCTTGAGGATGCTGGGCTTGATGGACCTTTGGTCTTTTCCCAGTATGGCATTACTTATGTACTTATGTAGTTGTCTTAGTGCAATTAAGTTTGAAAAAATGACTCTGGAGCCAAGTTGCAATCAGGTTCAAGCAATGCTGAAGGGGGGCAAGGTCCGGGGCCTCCAAGGAAGTGTAATATACTAATAAAATGTTGCTTGCATAAAAATAAAACTGAATACCTTGATCCTGAATAAGAGTTCCCAGGTGGCTTAAAAAAATTAAACAAAACAGGTGATATAATTGACCCTTGGGGTACACCACAGGACAAAGGCCAAACCCAAGAAATATCTGTAGTAGTCTTAACATGAAATGTATGATCTGACAAAAATGAGCAAGACTATTTCTAAATGTACCTGATGGGCCAATTTGAGAAAGACAAGAGAGTAAAAAAGACTGAATGCACAGGACAGGTCCAAGGAGACTGCCAACGCTATGCGTCCTTGATCCAACATAGCATGTACCTCACTAAGGGGCCCTTTTACTAAGCTGCGCTAAAAAGCGGCCAGCACTATCCCCAGCACAAGTCTTTCGCATGCACTGAGGCCTCTTTTAGCGGGGCAGTAAAATGGCCCTATTTTCCATTATTCCTATTAATGGCCATGTGGTAATTTCCCCATTTGTATGTGATTCCCTACTGACACCTATTTTATAGGTGGTAGGGGCTCACACACTGACCATGTACTAATTAGTTAGCACATGATAATGTAGCTGTTCTAATGATTAGGTACTGCAGAACACGCTTGCTCTCCGCTCCCAGCACCAAAACATAAATTCTATTTTTTAGCGCATGCCAATCCCAAAACTACTGTGAAATGCCTGAGCATGTGCCACGGTAGTGCATTTTAACCTACGGTAAGCACACATTAGTGCTTACCAAAGCTTAGTAAAAGGGACCCTATGTAAAGATGTAATAACAGTTGCAAAATATTAATATGGTAGCACTTAGCGCCTCCTCTTTAAGAGGTGCTAAGTGCTCCCGTGTTAAGTCCATGTTATCTAGTTAGAATATGCTAATCAGAGCACACTAGCTGGAGAACGCTGGAACAGCCATTCCCCACCCATGCCCCCCCCTTGAAAAATAGACACATAGAATATGACAGCAGATAAAGGCCAAATGGCCCATCCAGTGTGCCATCCTCAGTAACCACTAACTCTTCCTTTCCTAAAGAATCCCACATGCCTGCCCACACTTTCTTAAATTCTCCACAACCTCCACCAGGAGGCCATTCCACACATCCACCACCCTTTTGGTGAAAGAGTATTTTCTTAGACACAATCACCCCAAGTACTGCTCTTCTTTTGTACACAGAAGCACTTCACCCCCTATACTGTACCGTTCTCTTGGATTCTTGTACCCCAACTGCATGACCCTGCATTTCTTACCATTAAATCTTAGTTGCCAATTATTGAACCATTCTTCAAGCTTTGCTAGTTCCTTCTTCATACCATACACACCCTCCGGGGTGTCCACCCTATTACAGAGTTTGATATCACCTACAAAGAGCCAGTCCTTCCACAATATCACTCACGAAGATGTTAAACAGAGCTGGTCCAAGCACTGAACCCTGCGGTACACCACTGATACCTGCCCTTTCCTCAGAGCAAGCTCCATTTACCACTACCTTCTGTCTCCTTCCACTTAACCAGTTTTTAACCCAGTCAGTCACTTTAGGTCGCATATCGAGGGCACTCAGTTTTTTTTATCAGTCACCTGTGCAGAACCGTGTCAAATGCTTTCCTGAAATCCAAGTACACCACATCTAGCGTCCCTCCCACGTCCAACTGTTTGGTCACCCAGCCAAAGAAAGCAATCAGATTTGCCAGACACAACCCACCTCTAGTGAAGCCATACTGCCTTGGGTCCTGCAGTCCATTCAATACAAGCAACCTCACAATCCTCCGCTTTAGAAGCGTTTCCATTAGTTTACTCACCACCAAGATCAGACTGACAGGTATCTAATTCCCAACCACCTCCTTATTTCCGCTCTCAAGGTCAGACTGACAGGTATGTAATTCCCAACCTCCTCCTTATTTCCGCTCTTGTACAGAGGGACCACATCCACCCTTCTCCAGTCCTCCGGGACCACTGCAGACTCTAAGGAAGCATTGAAGAGGTTAGACAGCGATGCCACAAGAACAACTCTGGGTTCCTTGAGGACCCTCAGATCTATCTCATCAGGCCCCCTCACTTTATCTACTTTTAGTTTAGACAGCTCTTCCCCTAACAGAGTCTTATGAAAATCGGTCCACCATACATCCATCCCCATTAGCATTTGTTTTCTGCAGTCCTACCCCCAGCCTTTTATCCATGAACACATAACAGAAATAATTGTTAAGCAGTTCAGCGTTATCCTTAGCTGCTTCTACATACTCCTCCCCCTCAGCTTTGAGTCTCAAAAATGTAATTATGGCACTTCCTCCTATCATTTATATATCTGACAAATGTCTTGTCCCCAATTTTACAGTATCAGCTATCTATTCTTCCATTTGCCTCTTCACATTCCTGACAGCTTTTCCAGCTTCTCCAGGTATATTTTCCAAGACGCCTTGTAATGTATGAAGGGTAACCTTTCCTTTATGTTCGAGAACCGGAACAGCCTTCTTTTCCTTTTATGTAGTTTTCTAAAATAAATGTTTGTGGCCTTTAAAATAGCTCCTTTCAGTTTCATCCACTGCTGTTCTGCTTCCTTCAGCTGTTCCCATCCAGCACTTTCCTAAGAAACTTCCCCATCTCACCAAAGTTAGTTCTTTTGAAATCTAGGACCTTCAATTTTGAATAAACCCTCTCCTCCTCTGTCTTAATATTGAACCACACCATTCGGTGATCACTAGATGCCAAATGATCTCCCACCGTAACATCAGACACAATTTCCTTGTTTGTGAGCACCGGGTCTAGGATAGCTCCATCCCGCATCGGTTTCGTTACCCACTGCTGAAACAATTCTTCCTGTAGAGAATCCAAGATCTCTTTGTTTCTAGATGACCACGTGGCAGGTTGAAATCACCTATCAGTAGTACTTCCCCTTTCCTAGCTATTTTGTGGATGTCTTCAAATAAGTCTCTGTCCATTTCTAATGACTGTGAAGGTGACCTGTATATTATGTTTAAATCCTTTTTATTGACGGTAACATAACTTGTACAAAATCTCAAATCCGAACACAATCACAATATGTCATCATCGTAGCTAATGTCACTATACAGTTTTACATTTTCTCCCCACCTCTCAACCCCCACCCCATGACCACATACGTACTCTAAAATTCCCTCATATTATGCTCCAACATTGCATGCGTAAAACTACTTCTTACAGTGTGCAAAAAGATGTCATCGACATAATGTCCAACAAGGTGTCATCAACAGTACACGTATCTTCTTACTGCATGAGGCTTAATACCATTCAGTATAATATACTGCAAAGGGCCTTGACTCTTATAGCCCTTCACCTAACGATGTCACTCACCTCTGTTATGATTATGATGAAATCTGCTGTTTTAATATACTAATCAGTACAACCAAACATGGAAATGCAACTTATAACTAGCATTTCAATACAAGAAAATCATCAGGCATAGCCACAATAGTCAATGTTTTCCCCCTGTTACCCCCCCCCCCCCCAAACCACTTCCCTGTCCCACCTTGTGCCGCTATCCCACTGCATTATTTATGCATTCAGGATTCTACTACGCGCCACCACAGTCAGCGAGTCCCAAAATGGGGACCACATCTGGCAGAAACATGCCCCCCCGGCGGAAGACAAGTCCTTTAGACCTCTATGCTCTAATGCACAAAGAATAATCATATTAGATCTCCACTGCTGTATTGATGGATGCCCTGCTGTAATCTATTGCTGTAAGATGGATTTCTTACCCATAAGAATTGCCCATTTTAAAAATGGCTTCAGGCCCCTGGGCGAGAATGGGGACACCCGAAAAATATCAAACAATTGGGCGGGACCAGGGTGCCAAGTCACCCTCCAGAGCAAGGAGACGTGCTGACATAAGCGTTTCCAAAATTCAAAAACCCCCGGGCATGTCCAAAACATGTGGCCTAGACCGGCCGACGATTGGGCGCACTTGGCGCATCTGTCGTCTGCTCTCATCGTCGCCCGGTATGCTCTACGCGGAGAAATATACATCCGTAATAAAAATTTGTAATGCATCTCCTGCAGCACCACACTTTCAGTTAACTTTCGAATACCCAAGAGACATGTCTTCAGTTTATCCCCCTGAAGATCAACTGTTAATTACCTTTTCCAACTATTCACCAACCCCTCATAGTCAATTTCCCCCAAATGTTCCCGTAAAGTGAGATGATAATACTTAAGGGGAATTGCCAACTGAGCATCCAAGCCGAAAATGGTTAAAAGCGTTTCCCAAACTTGTTGCACTAGGGAAGAAGAAGGGAGAGACCTTATATAGTGACGTAATTGAAACATGGAGAAAAAGTTGAGTCCCTTTAACCTATATTCCACCTGTAAATCTTCCAAGGATTTAAGTTTACCCTCTTCTGAGTATAATTGATGTAAGTATTGTAACCCCCTTGCCTGCCAGGCGAGGAAGTTCGCTAATGTAGAGCCTGGCGGAAAATCCGCATTACCCTGTATTGGCAACAATGGTGATGACTCTGCATTTAAGCCGTAAGAGCGACAAATCCAACGCCACGTTCTTCGCAGTGGTAATAGTAACGGCGCATAGGCCGCAGGCGTACTCAATTTTCTTGGTGGCACATGCAACCAGGTACTAAAATGTGATGGAGTAAACAATCCTATCTCAGTTGCAGTGCAGGAAAAATAAGAAGATCCCCGGAACCAATCAGTGAGGTGGCGCATGTTACTTGCAACCGAAATCAACTTTATATTCAGTAGTCCCATCCCCCCCTGGGAACGGGGTAGAAAGAGCTTGCCTGACTGCAGCCTGGGTCTCTTACCCTGCCACAAGTAACGCGTCACAATGCGCGTTACCCATTTGTTATCCCTGTGTTTAAGAAAGATGGGTAGCATTTGCAAGACATAGGTCCACTTGGGCACCAGCATCATATTGTAAAGTGCAATTCTTCCCAGAGTGGACAATGGGAGTGAATGCCAGCTTTGCAGAGTTTGTCTCAAGCCCACCTATAAAGGTTCTATATTAGCTTCATACAAACATGATAAGTCTGAAGGAATAAACACCCCCAAATATTTTAAGGGGCCCATGGACCATGAGAGCGAGAACTCTCCCTCTCAATTCTCTCGGATCTGCGCCTGAATGGGAAAAGCCACGGATTTCTGTAAGTTGAGAGTGAAACCCAAGAAATAACTAAATTCCTCTATGGCGTTAATCAAATTATCTAACGACTGTCGAGGCTCCGTCAAAGTCAATAGAATGTCATCTGCAAACGCCAGTGTCTTAACCGACAATGAAGGTGCCATAATCCCAGATATCCCAGTGTCTCTTTGAATAGTACGCAGCAGGGGTTCCAAATAAAGCAAAAATAACAGAGGTGATAATGGGCATCCCTGCCGCGTGCCCCTAGCTATGGGAAATGGAGATGAGCGGAGACCATTTACTACTAAAGAGGCTCTGGGCTTAAAGTAAAGAGCCAAAACTGCGTGCCGAAACCAGCCCTTCAGCCCCACATAATCTAAAACCTCAAAGAGGTATTTCCAGCACAACTTATCAAAGGCCTTCTTAGCATCTAAACTAACCAGCAATAAAGGCTCTTCCATAAGGTGGCTATGTGCAATAGCCAAACATACCTTGCGTACATTAATGGATGAGTGGCGGCCTTGTACAAACCCTACCTGTCCCTCACCAACCATGGCAGCCATATGTGGTGACAAACGTTCCGCCAATACCTTGGCCAGGATCTTCAAGTCTACATTAATAAGTGAAATTGGTCTGTACGATTCTGGACGATCTAGTTGCTTTCCTGGTTTCGGGATAAGGGTAATCAGTGCTTTGTTAGCATCTCTAGAGAACCCTCCCTCCGCTATAGAAATTTCAAAGAAAGAGGGGAAACATGCATTGATAGTACTCTGGCGTGTACCCATCGGGCCCCGGTGCCGTGCCCCTTTTAAGTGATTTAACCGCATGCTGGATTTCTTTAGCTCTCAGGGGTGCATTCAATTGACGTACCACTTCCGTCGATAAGCACGGTATTCCCGAGTCTTCTAAATAATCTACTACTGTGGGCCCTTCCTGAGATTCCGGTGTGTCATATACAGCGGCATAAAATCATGGAAAATCTGCAAAATTCCCGCCGACTGATTTTCTCTCGTACCATCTTTCTTCAGTAATGAGGAGACAAACCTATTACCCCCCACCCCCCAATTCTTTACAACTCTAGCCAAGAGTTTACTAGACTTATTGCCATACCGGTGATAAGTGAATGAACGATGAAAAAGCTGCTTCTTAGTTCGTTCATGGATCAGAGAGTTTAGAGCAGCAAGTGTCGACCACATCTCCTCTCTGGATGCCGGAGAAGTGACCTGTATATTATAACAATGTAAATACATTTCCTTTGCCTTTTACCAATTTAATCCACAGTGCTTCTTCCTTATACCGTACGTCCTGCAGTTCTGTCACTTTAATACTATTCTTAACATATACTGCCACTCCTCCACCCTTTTTTCCTACCCTGTCCTTCCTGAATAGATTATAGCCAGGTATAACTATAATTCAGTTGTGGCTCTCCATGAACTATGTCTCCGTGACCGCAATTAAATCCAAGTTGGCTTCTATCATTGCAGCACATCTAGAAATGTGTTTCTCATTCTATGGTCATTGGCATACAAGTCTTTCCAGATTATACTTATTTTCCCCTTTTCTATAATGGTATTTGATGCCTTACATCACTGGGGGTTATTAATTACTTTGGGGCTTTTCTCACCCATCCCCAGCAGATTTAATTTAAAGCCCTGTTTAGTACTTTAACCAGTCTGTTACTAAAGACACTTCATTCATTCCTTGAAAGATGGACACCATCACCACTTAGTAGCTCTTGGAAAATCATCCCGTTGTCTAGGGAAACTGAAGTGCTCGGGTTGACACCATCCACACATTTAGCTCCAGGATGCGAGATTCCCTCATTCAGCCTTTACCTTGAACAGGGAGGATCGATGAGAACACCTAGGTGCATCACCCTCTGACCCAGAACCATGAAGTCACATTTGATATGTTCAATAGAATACCTAACAGTATCATGGGCAGCATAGGACAGTGGCTTGGTGAGTCTAGGCAATCTTTCTGCTACATCTCAAATCTTGGCACCAGGCAGACAGCACACCTCCCTGGACATCATATCTGGTTGGCAGAGGGGTGCTTCAGTACCTCTCAGAAGAGAATCGCCAACAACCACTACCTTTCGCTTCTTATTGACTACTGATCTGGCAGCTTTGGGATTATTGATCATTGAGATGTTTTAAGCTCTTCTGCCTCCAGGGTTGCGAACTGATTCTTCAGATCAACAGAAATTGGAGTTGGGGGTTGATTTTGCAGCATCTGGTGATTTGTATTCAGTTATCCTTTTTCTGCACAAGATCTTCTCTCCCTTTGGTGGAGATCCCCAATGTTTCAACGTGCATCTCCGGGATGAATTTCCGGTTCTCACAGATGCTTCTTAGTTTTGCCACCTTCTCTCTTAGTTCTTGTACTTCTTTCAAGAGGGATTCAATGTGCATACATTTATCACATGAAACTAAAATCTTGCCTTGGACCAAGCATTCAGTCTGGACAGACGCAATAGCTGTAATGTGAGCTGCAGCTTTACTGGCACAGTGTTGCTTTGCCATATTTCAAGAGTAAGAGTTTTTTGTGTCTGTGGGTCTAAAGGAAATCAAAGGGCTACCGAGTCCCAACTCTATTTTTTTACAGCTTTTCTGAGGGACACAGGAAGCATATAGATTTATTGTGAGAAATCTAGGAACTTGTTCAGATTTACTCTGTTGATGTAGTTAACGTACTTCTTTGCCTATTAATGGGAACAATTTTAAAGGAAGGAGAAGGTAAATTAATATCCTTCTAGTAGAGGTATATAAAAGAGTAACAAACTGGTGTATATGTTAATTGAGATCCTTTTAATCTAAAAACAAGAAAGTCACCTGATCCAAAGCAGAAGGCTGGAAAGTTACTGCAATCAGAAATTATATGCTTTCAAAAACAAGATGCAATTAGGATAGAATTAATTGCTGGAGATAAACAGTGGATTAGGCACACTATATAGCAAGTGTCACCCTTGGGGTGTGTTGAGGGGCAAGGTGGGAGGGCCTAAACAACCAAGTATCTGTAGAATCTCCAAAGCTGTATTAACCACCTTTCTACACCTCTGTTTGGACTGACGTGTAGGGCAGAAGGGCCTAAGAAGCAAGATCTGCAGGTTGTGCTAGCTGTGAAACTGTAACCAGTTTTAAATGCAGTGGAATAAAAAAAAAAACAGACAACAGAAACAAACTGAACAGAATTGCCCAAGGCACAGCACAGATGTAAGAATTAGCCAGGTAGAAATGAGGAGAGGGAATATACAAGACTACTGCATGCTGGCTCACTGGTCCTTAATATCAACCCCCCAATGATGCCATTTCTTTTTAGTCTTCCAATCGCTCCTGTCACAACTTGCCACTATCTGACTGGGGGTTTGTTTTGACTCACAGCTCACCTTCAAAAGCCAAATTCCTCTGTTCTTAAATCAGGCTTTGCCACATTACGTACTCTCAGTGGCGTAGCTAGGGTAGTTGACACCCGGGGCCGGTCATTTTTAACACCCCCCCCCCCCCCCCCCCCCCCCCCCCCCAAATCCAGTACTAGGCATACCGAGAATACACAACACTCAGGACCTATAGCGCAATTCTACCATACCATAAGCAGTCATTTCTACAAGTCACACAAGTATCTTAAACGCTACAGTGAGCACTAGAACATCAATTCACCTATTGTAAAACGAAAACAGACAGATTAGTACAGATCGTCGATCCTGCAGAGTCAATGCCAACCGAAAGCCATGTCTTTTTCACAAACACAGATACACCCTAATCCACTATAGAATAAGTAATCATAAACTTTCTATTTAGACAAAAATTAAACAACCCCCGATGCCAGACTCTGCATACAATGCAACACCACAGAAACAGAAAATGTCCCCTAGTACTGTGCAAAATATAACGACAGTGGATGTAAATTTCAAAAAACTAACAAATCCGATCACCACTTTACAAATTAACAAATAGAAATAAAACAAATATAGAAAATAAAATACCATTTTATTGGACTAATACATTTAGCTTTCAGAGGCCAAAACCTCCTTCCTCAGGTCAATACAGTATAGTGCTGTTATAGTATCCTATCCTGACCTGAGGAAGGAGGTTTTGTTCTCTGAAAGTTAAGTCAAAATGTATTAAAAATTAGTCCAATAAAATGATTACCTTATTTATATGTTCTATTTATAAACATTTATTAACACATAAACACAGATACAATACTATACCCTAAAGCAAAAAAATAAAAAATATATATTTTATTTACAGTTTGTTGTCTCTGGTTTCTGCTTTCCTCATCTTCTTTTCACGGTCTTCCTTCCATCCAGCATGTCTTCGCTCTTTCTCTGAAATCCAGTGTCTGCCCTCTCTAATGTCCGTTCCATCCAGTGTCTGCCCTCTCTCTCTGTCCCTTCCATCCACCATCTGCCCTCTTTCTCTCTCCCCCTTCCACCCACCATCTGCCCTTTCTCTCTGCCCCTTCGATCCGTCTGCCCTCCCTTTCCCATCCATCCAGGGTCTGCCCTCCCTCACGCTCCCCCCTTCCATCCAGGGTCTGTCCCCCCTCTCTCTGCCCCCTCTTTCCACCTGCACCTAGTTCCAGTTCCAGCCCACATCTCCGACCTGCCACCCTTTTCAGCCCCACTATCCCACCAGTCCCCAGCCCTTTTCTCCCATCAGTCCTGGGCTTCAGCCCCCAGCCACTTCTCCCTGTCCCCTTTTCAGCCCCTAGTTTCAACCCCAGCCCTTTTCTCTCACCAGTCCCGAGCTTCAGCCCCAGCCAGTTCTCCCTGTCCCCTTTAAAGCTCCCAGTCCCCACAGTTTCAGCCCCTCCCCCTTTTCAGCCCCCAGTTCCAGTTTCAGACCCCTTCTCCCATGAGCACTTCCCTCCCCAGTCCCCTTATCCCCTCTGAGCACCCCCACCCCTCCCCAATCCCCATTCTCCCCTATGAGTACCCCCACCCTCCCCAATCCCCTTCTCACCTCTGAGCATCCCTCTCCAATCCCCCCTCTGAGTACCCTTCTGAGCTCCCCCACCCTCCTCAATCCCCTCTGAGCACCCCCACCCCTCCCCAATCCCCATTCTCCCCTCTGAGCACCCCTCCTCTGAACTTCCCCACCCCTCTCCAATCCCCTTCTCCCCTCTGAGTACCCCCACCCTCCCCAATCCCCTTCTCACCTCTGAGCACCCCTCCCCAATCCCCTTCTCCCCTCTGAGTACCCTTCTGAGCTCCCCCACCCTCCCCAATCCCCTCTGAACTCCCCCACCCCTCTCCAATCCCCTTCTTCCCTCTGAGCTCCCCCCTGACCCAGTCCCATCCCCCCTCCTGACCCAGTCCTGTCCCCCCTCCATTGAGAGCCACAGAGCCCTCTTCTCCTGCCACCGCCTGCCTTTCTTTTTTTTTTAAATCCGTGCAGCCACGCAGGCAGCGCTTCGCATCTGCCCTGCGTGTGCTGTGAAAGAAGTAAATCACCAGCGCTGGCTTCAGGCCTTCCCTCGATGTCCCGCCCTCTTGTGAGGTAACTTCCTATTTCCTCGAGGGTGGGACATTGAGGGAAGGCCCGACGCCAGCGCTGGCGATTTACTTCTTTCACAGCACACGCAGGGCAGACGCGAAGCGCTGCCTGTGTGGCTGCACGGATTTAAAAAAAATGAAAAAGGCAGGCGGTGCCAGGAGAAGAGACGCGACGGAGCACCCCCCACCCGCGGACACCCGGGGCAGACCGCAACCACCGCCCCGCCCTTGCTATGCCACTGCGTACTCTCCGCTATTTATGTGATTTATTAGATTTTGATTTATTACACACTGTAATGCATATGTATGTATGTCTTCCTAGTACCGCATCTTGACTACTGCAATATCGTTTACGCTGGGCTTCCTAATTCACAAATGAGACATTTTCCAGCTGTCCAAAACTGTGCTGCCAAACTTCTCTGCAAAGCCAAGAAACATGACCACGTTTCCTCCCTCTTAGTTCGGCTGCACTGGCTTCTTTTACAGTTCCGAATCCTTTTTAAGGTTCTCTCCCTTACTCATCAAGCATATTATCTAAGTTCCCCTTCTTATCTTACAAACCTTACTATCCCATAAACTCCCTCCCGTAGCCCATGCTCTTTGGATGCCGAATTGATTAGTCCTCCTTAACCCTAAACAGGCCTACCTTGAGCATTTGGCCTTTTACTTTTTATCTCCTAAATTATTGAACACACTGCCCGTTTATATTCCTATTGAACAGTCCTATATGAAATTTAAGGCTCAACTCAAACTTTTTTTCCAAGCCTCCCAGATAGGTTGACAGTCTCTTCTGGCTTGTGGGGCTGGCCTGTGGCAGAGAGGATCTGTGTGAATGCTGTGAGTAAGCTGTCTCAGTCCTGTTTTAAATAATGGCATTCTTTTCATCTCATTCTGGTTTTAACTTATAATATACACCGCTAGCGATAACAAGTTTTAATAAACATAAAACATTATTTTATATTAAAGATTTTTTGTAACTTAGGCCTCCTTTATCTCTTGCCCTTATTCTCCCATATCTAATTATACATTTTGTATTATTGTACACTGCCTACATAAACTTGTTTTATATCAAATTAATAAACAGTAAACTGTAACAGTCCTTTCCCAGAGTCAGCTGTCAGTAAAATTAATGTTTATTGAGAGAGGTATGGTGTACCACATGTCTCCTGTTGAAATATATACATGCCACATGTATAGGATACAAATGTATTTCTGTGGTGATGATGTAAACTAAACAAGCAGCGGCAGAGGGGCAGGAGAATCAACGTACAGATAAGTAGCAGATATATCTACATTTATCTACTATAATAAAACTCACCCTCAACGTTCTGAAGACAACATTCTGAAGTCACTCAGTCACTCCCTGAAGGGTTCGTCAGTTCATGGTGGTGAAGCCACAAAACTGACCATGTCTCTCTGCCCCGCCCTCGCATGACGGACCAATCAGAAAAAAACACCCTCAACATTCTGTAACACAAAGGACCATCAGAAAACCGTTACCAGGCAACGCTAGGTGACATAAGACGGACCTAACAGAGGAAACTACGTGGCAATAAGGAAGGATCATTCACCAGCAGAATGGCTCATTATCTGTGCAGCACGGAGAGCACAGAACCACCGCTTGAACGAGAGAAGAATATTCCTGCTGTGGGTATGTGCAAAAATAGACCGGGGGGGTGGGGGAATTTTTAAATGCCTAATGCCGGTACTGAAGAGTGCCGGAGGGCCTATAGCACAGACTATATTTGGGTTCGCTTGACGTGGAGTCGGTTGAGCCGGAGAACAGCGTGCCCCTCACCATCTGGGACGTGGGCGAACAGGACAAGCTGCGGCCCAGCTTAAAGGATTACCCGCGACCCAGCCAGCAGCAAACAGCAACCAAGGAAGGGGGAGGAGTAGGGAAACACGCGGAGCATTTTTCCCTACTCCTTCCCTGCATAGGAATCGCAGGAGACTGGCTGCCAAACTAACGAAACAACTGCACACCGATGCACCACCTCCATCATTCGAAAGGCAAACTAATAATACAAAACAAACAAAGAATACTCGGTTGCACACGCGGCTGCAGGTAACTCCCCACCCCCTTCCTCTTCCCCTTTTGCCGAAGTGGCCAAGGATGTGCCCAACCATCCCCAGCCTCAGACAAGCCGTCTCCCACCTCAGGGATTCCCCGAGCACCCGGAAAAAGACGGCGCTGCTTCCCGCAGCGCATAAATGTTCCAGCATTCCCCTGCAGCCGGCCTGAAATGGACCAAACATACTGGATCATTCCCCGACGGCCCGAGACCGTGCTACTCTCCCTTCCGCCAACTGAAAACAACCATCCCCGTCCTCAGGCAAGCCGTCTCCCTCCTCCAGGATGCCCAGAACCCCAGCCCAACGGAAAAAGACGGCGCTGCTTCCCACAGCACATTTCTCTTCCAGCGTTCCCCTACAGCAGCCCTGAAACGGCTAAAAAATAACGACAGACCAAGAATGTGCTCCTCTACCTTACGCCCATCTAAAAACAACACTGCTGCCTCAGCACAACACAAAAAAAAAAACCCAGAAAAAACAATCCACCACTCAGCAAAGGCTGACCCCCCCCTACAACCACATTTACGTTTCACCAACAGAAAGACCCCCCTCCACAAACCTCCTTGGCAGACAAAACCACACACATACAATACATCAGAAACACACCCTCAAAGCCACACACCAATCCATCCCACTTTGCCAGCACAGCACATCCCCCAACCCCCCCAAGCAAAAAACAAACCAAAAAAAAAAAAAGACACACATCAACAACCTGCACACACACCCCACCCTCACACACACAAAATAACTCTGTGACACATACACACACACACACACAAAAAAGCCACATGCTAGCGCCCGTTTCATTAGTTTCGGAAACGGGCCTTTTTTACTAGTATCTATATATAATCACAGACAAAAAATTATGGCAATTTCTAAAAGCCCTTTACCCAGGTATATGGGCTATTTGAAAACTGAGAAGAAAAGGACATAGGGGAGGACCTTTTCTTCTGTATTTTCCTATAGGGGACCTTTTCTCTTTTTTTTGTGTTTGCTCCCCTATTTGAAAATTGCTCACTCTTCCTACAGGTAAAAAGTATACATTGATGGTCCTTTGAGGTTGTGTGACTGTCAGATCTACTGTTTTGCTTTCACTACAGCTTCTGTTTCCTGCCCCACAGAAGTTGCTGCCCTAGGAAAATGCCTAGTTTTGCCTAATGGTTGGGTCATTAGATTCACATATGTCTCAAGCAACCTTGAGACTGCTTTAAGTATTAGCATAACACTGGCATGTTCAGCGACCTGGACACAGCAGTCTTAAATAAATACATAGAATGCCCACAATAAAATTACAGTGGCCAAGCTAAACAGGGAAGGCACAACTTCTGCTAGTGCCCTTCTAGGTTTTATACCAACCCAAACAAACAATTTCTGGTCACTTCATCTGAATTGTTTATTGTTGTTTTATTCCATGCCAGCCCTTAATTTTTTTTTAATGAACATTATAACTTTTGTCACATCCCTAGGCTTTATTTGTCAAAACGATGGCCACAAATTCTTCCTCTAAAATATGTCACTCCAAGCATGTGTTTGCTTTAGCTGGGGCCTACAGCCAGCCTATACTTCTACATCTAAAAAAAATCAGCTAAAACTAAAACTGAAGAATCAGTTCAGTACATCAAATATGGTGTCAAAACACCAATGCCCTCTACAGGCAGGTGGTCCAAAATACAAGTTTTCTCAAACATGTTTTACATTTCCATAGATCCTGAATTAGGAAAATAATAGGTTGGGTATGCCTTTGGGCATAGAATACCACAAAAGAAAAATATTGCTTTGCATCTCTCTAGCTCTAATCCAGATCCCTCAAAAGAAGTGAGTCTAATTCTGGACTGTAACAGAATGAAGTGACCGCCAAAATTCACTGGCCTATGATTCACTAAAACTATCCATAATTGTACAGGCTCAGGAAAAGAATAAGTGTTTAAGCATGAATCGTTTACAAGGTGGTTCCAAACCACCTCCTCCCACGCTGGGTCAGGATGAAGGTCATCCAACAGCAGCATAACTGGCCAAGATCAACCCCATTTCCAGCTGTCAGTCACTCCATACTCATGCACATCTTCACCCTTTTCCTCTAGGCAAAATAAATATCCTAAAAATAACAATTCTAATCCTGCAGCCCAGAATAGGCAGATTAAAGTAATCTAATGCTTGTCAGAAATGTATCACAGTCTTTGGAAAGACTATGGTTAATTTGTTGCAGATTTCAGCACTTAAAACCTAAGAGTCCTTCAAGAAATGCTAGAAATGCCTTCCGTTTCACAGCCCCCTCTTCCCTACAGACTTCTTTTTGCATTCTTTTTAAAGCTGTGAACACACACTGGTTGAGATTCAAAAGCATTTATGTGGTTGGCAGTGGTGCCAAGAGTATAAGTGCTTTTTAAAAATCCCAATTTGCACTGGTTCTACAAATAAATCTAGCCACTCTATATGCAGAACAACCAAATTCATCCAGCTGGAAAACAGGAGTGATTTGGCATAGAGCAAGCATGGGCAAAAAAGTTATACATTTTAGCAGTGAAGTTCAGCTCAGCCACCTGGAAGGTAAAATCTTAACAAGTCACCTATGTGTGAAGACCAAGCATAGGTCTCCAGGAAGAAGAAGCAGCAGCAGCAAATTGCATATTGAAGCTGCCGTCTCTTAGGCCTGCTTGGGAGCAGAAGTAAATGTTCATGCTTAAAATACATGTGTATTTTATAAGTAATAGGGCAATTCCATAAAGGGGGCCCAAAGTTAGCACCAAGGGCTAGATTCAATATATGGTGCTTGAAAATTCTACACTGAAAAAAAATACACAGGTGTATTATTATTATTATATTTTTATATACCGCCTTTCTATAAAGAATGCTTAAATTTAGGCATACTTTATAGAATAAGCCTAAATTTCTGTGTGGATTATAGAATACGCCGAGCACCCGTCTGAGCAACTAAATTTAGTCACGGGCAGTTGCAACAAGTAAAACTTGGTGTAAATCCCAATGCATAAATTAGGTGCAGACTGGGTGTATTCTATAAAACTAGTAAAAAAGGCCCGTTTCTGACACAAATGAAACGAGTGCTAGCAAGGTTTTCCTCGGCTCCCCTGCAGCCACCCATGTCCAGCGACCCTCCTCTCTCCCCTGCCCCCCCTCCAGCCACCCATGTCCAGCAACCCTCCTCTCTCCCCTGCCCCCCCTCCAGCCACCCATGCCCAGCGACCATCCTCTCTCCCCGCCCCCCCCTCCAGCCACCCATGTCCAGCGACCCTCCTCTGGACATGGATCAGCTGTGAGTCATGTTTTTTTTCCCCCTGGGTTCTGTAGTTGACATCATAATGGCTACGGTGATGTCAGCCTGATCTACGGAGCCTAGCAGACCAACTCGGAATGAGCCACGGTCCCAGGCAAGTCAGAACGTTGAAGGTGAGAATTATTATATAGCATGATGCATAGATTTCAGAAACATCCATTCCATGCCCCCTTTTCGACCACATGACTTTCAATTCACATGCATCACACTGCAGAATATGCTTAGACAGTTGTACACGTAAATTCTAATTGCCAATTAGTATCAATAATTCTTAAGTGGCAATTATCAGCATTAATTGGCTTGTTAACTAATTAAGTTGCACACGCAAATCCGTAATACAACCGGATTTGTGCAAGCAACTTAAGTCGCGCTATGTAGAATCCGGGGGCAATTGTGTGTACAAATTTATAGACTAGGCACACTTATGTACATGAATGATGCTACAAATGAACATTTAAGCACCTATTTGCTGGGTGCTAGTCTCTAAAATTGATGCACTAGTCACATGGTACGTAACAGCAAATGAGCTGTACCAGTGGGCGGAGCATAGACGTTCCACTTAGAAACAAGTGCATCTTATAGCATAGTATCAGATGATTGCATTGTAAGGTGCACCAGCTTATGTCTGTCATTGACCTGGCATAAGCTGTCATGCCTCAATTTTGGCACGCCAAAGCAGTTTTGTGCTAGCATTCGATAATGCAGTGATTCTCAACCAGTGTGTTGGACCAAGAGGTGTGTCACCAAATATGTGACAGACAGCAAACCTTTGCTTTTCTTAACAACACTCTGCCTTTGGGCTGCAGATAGCAGGGCAGGGAATCAGGTATTTGAAATCTACATAACTGGTCCTTTCTGCTTCACCATTACCCACAATGCTCACTCTGCCACCAGCCCCAAATGGAAATGTTGCAGGTCTGCTCCTCCCCATCCAGCAGTCACCACCTTTCTTTACATCATTTTCAGCAATGAATGAATGATATATAAAGGATTTTTTTGTTGTTGTTGTTCAGCCGTGAACTGTGGTGTTCAGAGTGTCACGGATGTGAACATCATCTGTCAGGTGTGCTACAATGGAATGAAGGTTGAGCACTACTGCTATAATGGGTTAGGTATGCCTTGACAACGCTGTAGAATTGGTACTAAGTGTGCCTCTCTGTCGTGCCTATATTTAGGTGCCAATTTACAGAATTGATGTGTATAAACTCTGACTTAGCTCAAACACCACCCCTAAGCACACCTACATGCTTTTATGTTTATTAGATTCTTGATATACCACCTTTCTGTGACATAAGCAAAGCGGTTTACATATTACATACAGGTTCAATAGGTTTTTTCCCTGTCCCTAGTAGGCTCTCACAAATGTATGTGCCTTCTCACCATACATATTTTTATGCAAGTAACCCCAGGGTAATTTGATAAAAGCTATTTATACATGTAAAAAAGCCTCTATGCACACAACACCTTTATAAAATGATCCCCTTAATATTTAACTTATTCATCAAAGTGTCAAAAACTAAATAGTAGGTGGTAGTCACAGCCGAGTGGTTAAATTGATGGACTAGAAATCAACTGGGGTCTCCCAGCACAGATTCAAATCCAGCTGACTATGGGTCTGCAAATTTGTCTCTTCATCACAAAGCACATATGGACAGACTTAAAGATCTCAATCCGGCCAATATTCAGAGCTATTTAACCAGCAAGGAATAGCTCCTGGCCAGTTAAATAGCACTTAGCTGCCTAAGTGCTAATATTCAGCATGAGATAAGATGGTTATCTCTGCTGAATTCTTTAGCGCATGAGGCCAGATTCTATATATGGCACTAAAAAAATCCATGCAGAACTAAGCGTATTCTATAAAATTTAGGCGCAGCAGTATATAGAATACGCTTAGTCGCTAACATAGTGCCTAAATCTATGTGCATTCATTTACACCAATAAAAACCTGGTGTAAATCTATGCACGTAGATTTAGATGCACTGACCCATATTCTGTAATTACATGCAGAAATTTTGGAATGCCCATGAAACACCCATAAATACAGCCATAAGCACGCTCCTTTTAAGCTACACGTTTATTTTGAACTGTGCGCTTTGCAATTTAGGTTCTTCTTTACAGAATACGCTTAGCGATTTCTGCACATAAATTGTAATTATTGCCAATTAGTGCTCGTTATTGCTTGTTAAGTGGCGTTAAAAATGCTGGTTACCTTGTCCCGCCAATTAAGTTACGTGCGTATTTCTACGTGTAAATCTAGGCGCCATATAGAGAGTCCGGGGGATAGCGACTAACCAGCTATATCATGTGATATAACCGGCTAGCCACAAATATTCAGCGCTTTTCTGGCTACGTTTAGCAGCCAAATCAGACCATCTAAATAGAAGTCCTATATTTGGTCACTATAAACTTAACCAGCCAGTGCTGAATATTAACTTGGCTGGAAGTTTAAACCAGCCAAAAATATCCCCAAACGGATATTCAATGCCAGTCACTGGAAATGGCCTGGCATGAATATCCGGGCTCAGCACCAGTTGTGGCACTTAGCCGGCTTGCCTCCCATGGCTGAATATTGGCCGTAATATGTATACTTTGGAAGAAAGGTGTGAGAGGGGAGATATGATAGAGACATTTAAATACTATATGGCATAAATGCACAGGAGGTGAGTCCCTTACAATTGAAAGGAAGCTCTGGAATGAGGGGGCATAGGATGAAGGTGAAAGGGATAGACTCAAAAGTAACCTGAGGAAATACTTCTTCATGGAAAGGGAAGTGAATTCGTGGAACAGCCTCCCTGTGGAAGTGGTGGGGCAAGATAATTTTTATGGAGGAGGAAGAATGCCCGTATTAGTCTGTCTAAGCACTATAGAAACCCAAGCAGGGTGGTGTGAGAAATGTGTAAATATATTGCTTTTTCACTTAACCTAATTGCAAAGATAGAATATATAGCTTATGCCCTGGTAGAAATGAACTCTTTAGGGGTAAGGGTATAACTGTATTTGTGTAGGCCCTTTCAGAGATCACCACATTATGGCTTTCTAAATTACTAACAAAGAAACTGTGTTAGTTTAAAGAGACGTGTGCAAATTGATAAGAATTGCTAAGAAAGGAGGAGAAAGAGGGGGGGAGAAAGAAACCCAAACTGCCAAGACAGAGATGTATGAACGTTTCAAGGACAGGCCTTAGAGCTGAAATAAAAATGTATCCAAGCATGAGGCCATGAAACTGTGAAGCTATTTCTAACAAAAGGGAACAGAAGAAAGGGGGGTTGGGGGAAGGTGAAGCATACCATGTATGAAACTACTAATGCGGAGTTCTCACATGAAGGTTTGAAGATAAGAAAATGTAAACCGAGCAGAAGAACTAACAATGAATAGAGGCTCTGTTTATGGAAAAATTTCAGAAGGGACTGTCATATGATAACCAGCACTGATGTAATAGGCGGTAAATGTGATCAATATCCAATGAGAAACTTAGGGTCAGACACCTAATGTAATCAGAAAGAAAGAATATATAAAAACTGTAAAAATTAAGGAAGGGTGTGCCTGCTTGCTTTCAGAGACACCCATTCTTGCAAGAGTGTATTTTTTTAACAACAAATTAATTAAGACTTGTTTCACCAATTTGATTTTGTAAGTTCTTTTTGTATAGGTTCTCAGGTTATCTGGGGGCTATTTATAACAGTGGCATATGGACACCTGATATTAGAGTGTACACTGTGGCTGCATTCATTTGATGGATACAAGAACCGTATAATCGTACAATGAAGTTTATGCCCCCTGATAAGGGGAAGACTCTAACAGACTATGATCCAATGACTGCACTTCAATAAGTTGGAAGCCCTGGGTGGGTGAGTGGGTATGTCTTTTCTTGGGTGTTCACTTCAGAACACATGGTCTTGGTGGTGTAAATTTTGGAAATTGTCACCTGTCTCCCCTTTTTTGGCATTAATAGGTAATCCTGCCTTTGAGCCAGAGTTGGGGGCTTCCAGGACTGGAATAAGTGAAAAAGGGTTGTGCACTTATATGATCTATAAATTGAACAGAGCATTTTCTCCCAAATAGGGGGATTCCTAATAGCCATCTATTTCACTATCTCCTGATTCACCATCCTCTTACTTCATTGCAAAGTATTTGGTGTGGTTTTTTATTTATTTTTTTTTTTGGGGGGGGGGGTTCTGGGATAAAATATGAAAAAGGCACATGTGCTGAGAGCTTGTGCATGTCTAATAGTCCCACTGGATAACAGACAACTGGCAGGGTATATTTGTTGGCTTTGTTTACTTTCTTGAATATTTTCAACTTCTCCTTATGATGTTTACCTGTGGATTCTAATTGTTATTTGCCCTTTTGCTCTGTGTGACAAATAAACAATTTTTAAAAAGGCTGTTCTACATGCTTGTTTCTAACATGATCCCCTCAATTTATATTTGAAGAGGTGTGTTAGCAGTAGTGCATGAAGGGGAATGATAGGACACCCGTCAACACAGACTGATGGTAAAGGAGGATTCTGCTGCAGTGGTTGTGGCCAGAGGTTAAGGAGAGGGTGCCAAACTCTGAAGCTGCCTATGTCAGCCAGAAACCTTGCAACCAGCCCTAAAATAGTTTAAGAGAATGTCTTTCTCGCATCTTGGTCCTTGTATTTGACCTCCTCTGATTTCATAACCTTGGTCGGTGCCAAACAGAAATCTTTTTTTCTGGTGTGGAGAATTGGTAATTCATTCTTTCTAGGTCTGAATTTACTGAGTTTCCTTATTTTGCAGTAGAACAGTGCAGCAAGTGTTTGAGAGGTAGGTTACCTTAAAGGTTTCTAGATTCCAAGAAAACCTTCTACTCTATATCTAACATTTACTATTCATGGTGTCTAGAATGAGAGCATGGGTTTATATCATAAAGCTTGTTGTTACTCTGTTCTGCCAGGGACATACCATCATCTCCTGAATGTGGAATATTTCAAATCCAGTGTCAGAAAGGTGGTTGGGGAAGAAAAGTTGAACAACCGATCCTGGTAGGGTGCTCGGTCCAGTGTTATAAACCTGTAATTAGGAAAAAAAGAAAAATATTCGTAGATTTAGAATTAATTACAATGCAGTTAGCCAGCCATACAAAATATGCAACAAAAACGTCTCTAATTACCCTGAGTTAGAGAAAACATAAGTATTTTGAGCTTGTAAGTTTCATTTCTTGATTTTTGCTTTATATTTGCTTACTTTTTTAATCCTGCATTCTCAAAATGTGGGTTTGTGAGTTTTCCAATATACTTTTTTTTTCTTACTCTTTTTTTCTTTAATCTTGTTTGGCAAATTGTATAACCCTCTTTTCTTATAATGCATGTTGGCAAAGTAATACACCTAATAAAAAGAAATGAAATGAATGTGTGTCATTTAGATGTTAAGTAAAACCCTAATTGGGAAACAGAAAGGAGACGTGCAAAGGACACCATGATGGGCATTTTCAAAAAAACATGCTGCTCAAACGTTCCATCCCCCTCCCAAGTCCATCTCACAGCCATAATCAAATGGGAAAAACATCTAGATTTCCTGTTCGATTATGGTTGAGATGGACATTTTTGCACTGAAAACGTCCAAAATGAATAGCCATTTTCTTTTGAACGGCAAAAAAAAACAGGGACATGAACATCTGTCTGGCATCATTTTCAAAAATATGGCCACAAACATGTTTCTGCAGAACAGATGAGTAGCCTACTGTAGTGGACTGTATATCAAGGGGTACAGGTTCAAACCCCACTATAACTCTTTTACTTATAAATGTGATCCCTCCAAGACCTAAAAAATACCTACTGTACCTGAATGTTGGCCACTTCAAAAGCCTTCAGGCTTCCAGATGTCTTATATATTTAGGCACAGTAGGCATTTTTCTGTTTCTGGAAGGTTAAAAAAAAAATTTAAGTGGGACTTGGTTCTCAGACCATTGTACTAACCACTAGGCTACTCCTCTGGCCTGCTTACTACTTTGTTCAGAATGGCTATAATACCTGCAGCTGACACAGAGCCTGGTTTTCCTTTTCAGTTTCACTTTTAGGAGAGAGGGAGGGGGACAGCAACCACCTCCAGTGGTCAGCTTCTCAATTTAGGGCAACTTAGACCTGACTTTCTAGTCATGGATGTTTCTTCCCATTCAAAAATCCCTGATGGACGTCCTACTTTTGAGCCCGCCCTAGTCCCACCCAAAACACACCCACAACATGCCCCCTTGCTATCTGGATGAACTGCAGTCTGTGTTCTTTAAATGCCGGCCACCATGGCTGAAAAAAAATCCAGATAATCAGCCTCAGTATCCAGATATTGGCTAGTGTTGCCTAGATAGGGAGATCAGTGCCAGAGCTATCCAGACAGCAGCAATATGAAGCCCTCTACCTATAATAGTAAAAGGGGCCCTTTTACTAAGCTGCAGTAAAATTTGCAGTTACCACGGTTACACAGACCTTTACCATGCAGCAGCTGCAAATTCAACGCAGAAACCATTGGGCAAGTTCCCAACAGTTGCTGCATGAAATCTACTGATACCATACAGTAGTATTTAAAGGCAGGCTCAGTAAATGGTGCCTAAAGCAGGCACTAGGGTCCTAAGTGCAAATTCTATAACAGCAGTTCTGCGTGGAACTGCCATTATAGAATACTAGCTTAAGTCTACATTCCTTTGTCTACCTACTAGCATTTAGATGTGTAAATGTGCATACTCTATAACTGCCCTTAAATACTGGGTACATTCCTGACCCGCCCATGACCCTCCCATGGCCACACCTTCTTAGGATATAAGCACTATAAATCAGTTACGCACATAACCCTTAAATGCAAATTAGTGCTTGTTAGGGCCAATTAGTTTATGTGTGCAATGGACCCTATTCTATAATTGCACATCCAATTCCGCACCTATCTTTGAGCGCTATTTATAGAATCAGGTTACTAGCTCCCGCTTATGCTCAGTTCAAGGGTGCCGGTTGAACTGAGCATGCACAGAGGGTGCTGGCATCTGCGGCTGGAAATGCGCCCCTGATTACCCTTGGATTGAGACAGCACAGGGGGCTCTGGAGAGGACTCATCAGCTGGTGAGGCTTGGGGATCCCTTCCAGCCCGATCTCCAATCATCTAACCAGGTGTGCACAAACTCGCCCCCTCCTGACACAGACATATGGGACTCTCTTAACCCAATAACAGAGGAAGGCCTTGACAAAATCCTAAGAGACCTTCGACCAACTAAATGCTCCCTCTACCCCTGCCCATCAAAGATAGTGCAGCAGGCAAGCAGGGCCCTCATAGAAGGCACCACAAAAATCATGAACTCCTCTCTTTCTAATGGGCAGCTACCAACAGCATTAAAAAGGGCAGTGGTGCGTCCTTTGCTAAAAAAGGAAAAACCTTGACCACGACAAATTTGAAAGTTACCGGCCAGTATCTAACATCCCATTTTTCGGAGAACTATAGAACAAACAGTCTGTGATCAACTCAATGATTGGCTAGAAGAGAGAAACTGGCTAGATCCATGTCAATCTGGATTCAGACCCAGTTATGGAACAGAAACAGTCCTTGTATCCCTACTAGGATACAAGGACTGTCATGGATGATCTTCACAGAAACTGAGACAGTGTTAGTACTGCTAGATTTCTCAGCAGCTTTTGACACTGTAGATCACATTTATGTTTATTCAAACTTGATATACCGTCAAAGCAGCATACAGTAATACAATATAACACATAAAATACAATAATAAAATAAAATTCAATAAAAGAACGCCATTAGTAGATAGGAAAGAATAACTACAAACGTACAACAGAAAATGAAGATTACGGTAGCAGATAAAAATATCTATATATATACAGCAGATGCGTGTGTTTGTTTGTTTGTCCGTGTCCGAACTCCTCCAGCCCCCAAAGAGCTATGGCCACCAAACCAAGCATGCAGACTCTACCCACCATTGCCGAGGTTATTATGTAGTTTGAAGTGATTGAGTTCACGGGGGCACTCAGGGGAGGGGGAGCAATAACTTCATCCATTAAATGAATAGGCTGCAGGTCGAAAAGTTCTTTCTTGCTGTAGCTAAGCAACAACTTGCTCGACTGCTTGGGATAGGGTGAGGGCTCAGAGACTAATGGAGAGAAACACAGACAGCAACTGTGCAGTTGTCCCTCACTCATTCTCTAATACCCTCTTTCCTAACAATTTCAGTACAATGGAAGTTCAGACACCGGTGGGAACAGGGTAGGGAGAAAGTACTGGGTCAGACTGGTGTGTGTGTGTATGAATTTACTACCCCGCCAGGGGAACACTCCTCGAAAAGGGCGAGAAACTGAATTTCAATATGCCCTTGAAAAGGCGGCTGTGTTTTGACAGGAAAACGGTGAAAGCCAAACAGTAGACACTTGCTAGATTGAAAGAAACAACTAATCAAGAAAATCAACCTAAACAAATTGATCAGAAAAGTTAGTGCTATGTAGGGATCCAGTCTCCACATTTTCTAATTTAAGGGAGTATTAAACTCAATGTCAATGTCACCCTTTTTCAAACACCCTTCACACTCAGCCATTCTCAAACACCCCCACTCACACTCACCAATTCTAATACAGCACTCAGCAAAACACCCCACTCACACTCACCCGTACTCAGACATTCCCTCAGCAAAACAACCCCAATCACACACTCCAGAATAATACACCCCCACTCATACTCACCCCTCAGTACCACACCCCAACTGACATTCACCTGTTCTCACACAACACAGAGTAGCACACCTCCACACACACTCACCCCTCAGCATACTTATACAGTGTTATTACATACAAATATTGCTTTTCTCAGTTACAAAGTACTAACCTATCACTAAGCAACACCAGCGGGGACAGCTAGTTAATATACATATACAAAAGTAATACAAAAAATAATGAAAACAGACTCACCAACCCGCTACAGAAGACCTCTTACAGCATTAGGACCCAAAAGCCAATTGGAAAAAATGGGTTTTTAATTTAGGGATAGTTCATTATGAATATCATGGTAGCATGTCTGGCAGAAAAAGGTATCAGTGGTACAGTACTTGCCTGGTTCAGATCCTATCTATCAGACAGACAACAGTCTGTACTGTTCAGCGGCACCTCATTGCCACCATAGGCACTGACCTGTGGGGTACCACAAGGATCGAAACTGTCACTTAACCAAGCTGATTCAGTTGATGGACACTCAGTTCTACATCTATAAGTATGATGTGCAGCTACTCATACCCACTGAACCTGACTTATTTATGTATTCTATTTATTTATTTATTTGGATTTACTGGGACTTACCCATAGCCCTGAATAAACTACCTGTCTAACATCAACTCATTTGCCTGAATCCAAGTGAAACTGAGCTTCTTTGGGTCCCTAACATAATTAGGCTCATATGGTCATACCTGACATCAGAATCTCTTGGAAAATATAAACTCCCCCTTAAATCACAAGTAGGGAACCTTGGAATACAGCTAGATTCAACAATTACTCTGATCCCTGAAATCTAAGTATCCTACAAGAGCAGCTTCTATCTCTTGCGACAACTATGCTGCTTGTCTCGTTACATTAAGAAGGTAAGTCTTATCTCAGTTGTGCATGCCAAGATAACATCAAGTTTGGATTACTGTAATGCACGCTACACTAGTCTGACTACAAAGGGTCTGGACCAGCTCCAATTGGAATGTAGGAGGATCCAGCATTCTTAGCAGACTGGCACCACAGACATCCCAACAGAGCAGTGGGGCACCCTAGGGGGCACTGCAGTGAACTACATTTAAAAGGTCCGAGGTACACATCTCATCATTACCCCCTTATATTGTATGGGGAGCCATCCAAAACCCACCAGAAACCTACTGTACCCAACTGTACTGTACTAGAATAGCCCTTATGGCTGCAGGTGTCTATATGTGGGTACAGTATGTTTTTTAATGCGTTTTGGAGGGTTCACACTTTCCACCATAAGTGTAACAGTTAGAGTGGGATATGAGCCTGGATCCCCTTCTCAACAGTGTACTGCACCAACCACTAGGCTACTCCAGGGACCTGCTTGCTGCTCTAATAGGACTGGCCATAACATCTGAAGCTGTCATAGAGGCTGGAATGTACTGTTTCTTTCACACCTTTGGTGGGTGAGAGAGGGAGGTCAGTGATCACTGGGGGAGTAAGGAGGGTCATGCCTTAATCCATCCAGTGTTCATCTGGTCATTTATGGCACATTTGTATGACTTAGTCATTACTGAAACATGTCCAGACCAAAATGTCCAACTTATAGCCCTGGATGTTTTTGCTTTGTTCAATTATGGCAGAAAAATGTCCAAGTTGTGGGACTGTCCAAATCCCGCCCCTGACACGCCCCTTTGTGATTTATAGAATACGCCCCTATACAGACATGCATAGAAAAATATCTTAAAAATGTGTTTCAAAAATATTGATTTGGATGTATTTGCAAGAAAAATGTCCATCTGCTGCTTTGTGCCATTTTTTGGACATCTTTCTGTTTTGAAAATGAACCCTATAGTAACCTATGTAACTTTGTAAATCTATGTACTTTGAAAATGTGCCTCTAAGAGTTAAAAGCAGCCTCAAAATGGTGGACTTTTAGACTGGATTTCAAAAGGGCCACAAACGAAGCATGATGTACACCTGAGCAAGTCTATTCAAAGCGTATGGCACAGCTAGATGGAAGGAACAGTTTTTTGGTTAGAGAGGCCAAACAAACCAACTCCCAAGCCTGCGCCCAAGCTCTCCAGTTGCTGATGATGTATTGGGAAAAATATTGGTCAGTCCATGACCCCAGTGGCCCACCCCATTCTGCTGTCCATGAGTGCAAAGTTTAACCAGTCCCTTCACTTCTGCTGCAGAGTCCAGGCAACCAAAGAAAATGTACAGTATGAATACTTTTACAGTTGATAGAACAGTATAATATTTATACAATAAAACACTGCCCATTGCTCTGCGGGTTACATGATAGATAGCTCCAGTAATCTAAGCAGCCTGTCTCCCATAGATCACGCGCTGCTTGTTGCATTTAACATCCATGAGGTGGGTCATAGCTATAAAACGGAAAGTAACAAACAGAAATGAGTGATAGTCCCTCTCCTCCTGGCTTTTCATTTCAAACAATTTCATTTCCATTACACAGCGACTTACACATGCATTTTTTGTGCAGCCAGATTTAAATGGAAAAAATGTTTTCTGTAAATCTCCTCTATTTATAGCGAAAGGAAAGGTAACTGGGGTAGATGTGCACAATGCCAATTAATTACAGGAGCCCTCTGCCACAAGCAAAAGGGAGGAGACTGCTCCTGCAGAGCTGTATAAATAGAGAATGCAAAATTTATTTCCTAGTTCATGCTTATGCAGACTGCTTCTTCGACTATTCACTAAAACTATCAGAGTGCTGCTGATGTAAGGAATTCCATTTGAAGATTAAAAACTGGACTCATTTATCTAATTTACTTTTAAAAACAATTTATGCACATAGAACAGAGGTTTGTGTGCTGAAATGGCTTGTTGTAAGTTGCCCAGAGTCTATAGGAGCAAAAATATTTACATAGGGCAGTGGTTCTCAAACCTGGTCCTGGTGGCACCTCAGCCAGTCAGGTGTTCAGGATATTCACAATGAATATGCATGAGAGAGATCTGAATGCAGGGGAGGCAGTGAATGCAAATCTTTCTCTTCAATATTCATTGTGGGTATCCTGACAACCTGACTGGTTAAGATGCATCCAGGACCAAGTTTAGGAACCACTGACATAGGTGGTAATTCTATAAGAATTCATCTAGTTTCAGGGGGCAAGAAGGCATTTAAATGGTTCCATTCTAGTCATGTATGTGCCTTACATGAGTAAATGACCTCTTACAGAATAATGAAAAACTGAAAAGTATGAGTAACCAGATTACCAACAAAGATTGCAATAGCCATGTTTGAACCCAGGGTCTTTGGAGCAAGAGTGAGTGGGCATCACGCCTAATCCTGTTAGACTGCAGTGACTCCCAGTATGGCCAGGGATGGGGGGGGGGGGGGGTGAGGGGTATTAATGCCATGGGGGTGAGGGCATCAATGGGAGTTCTTGATGATGGGGAAGGGTCAGATGTTGAGGGAGGGGATCTTGTTGCCAGGGTGGGGATCGGTGGTGCTAAGGTAATAGGGGGGGGAAATGGTGGGGAGAGAAGACAGATGTGTCTAAGGGACCTGCAATTTCAAAAGGCTGCTCTCATGCACATATGGGAAGGGTTGAATAAATGCCTGTATTTGGCAGCCTTATCCAAAGCAGTAATACTGCAAGGTTATGATGACAACATTCTCCCACTGTACTCCACTGATCCATATAACCCAGTCCTGGGACCACTTCATAACTGCCTAACACAGATATCTAATTGGTTAACTGACCATAAGTTAGTTTTAAGTAAAGAAAAAACTATGGCATGTTGGTTCCCTGGCGGTCTTACTATACCCACCACCCATTTGAATCTTATTTGGCACCTAATTCTCCCCTGTTGAATCCATCCATTATTTAGGCATTATACTTGACTCTGGTCTCACTTTTTCAACTCAAATCTCTAGTCTACGCAAGTCCAGTTTTTTTACTCTCCAGCAGTTACGTTCGATCCGCAGATTTTTTGATACAGATACATTCCATTCTCTTGTATTGTCATTATTAATAACAAAGCTTGATTATTGCAATATTGTTTACCTGGGATGCTTTCCATACAAAATGCAGCTATTAAACGTATTTGTCATGCACGAAAGTTTGATCACGTTGTAAGCAGGTGCCTCTAAGTGCAGCCAAGGATAGAACAATCTCCTCCAGCCACAGGCTCCTGGTACAGTCAAGAACTAAATGTCCACCCGCAACTTCAATCTTAAAGACTTTATTCCATGCAGGTTTCTAGTAGACCTGATACACAGTTCCAACAGCAGCATTCACCTTCAATCTTAAGCACAAGTAAGCCACCTGCAAGTGTGTGGCAAATAGTCCCCTTTAAGCAGTAGGCTATCAGCACATACCAGGATTCAATACAGGCTCACAGTCAGCTCCAGTTTGGGCTCTTTATCAAGTGCACAATAAACAGTAGTTCAATTCCAAATAGAAGCAGTTCTTTCAATTCATCATCACAGTTAAATCACAAAGCAGCAGTTTCTACCTTCTACTCTCTTTACCTTCAGGAGAGTTCAATACTTTAGGGACTCCTCATACCCAAGGGATTTCACCCTGTATCAGCTTCACTGGTAAATTCAATACTTTAGGGACCTCCCTTACCCAAAGATTTTCAGCCTGCAAATACTTCTGGTACTTCCTCACCCAAGGGATTTCAGCCTGCCTCAGTATTTTAGAGCAACTGCTTCTCTCCTCCTCTGGGACTCCTTCCCACCCACCTAATCAATCCCTGACTTCTGCTCTCACAACCAATCATTCTCCTTCCATTAGCTTCCCCCACACCCATACCAGCTGAGTAAAGCATTAGACTAATGATGAGTTCCTGCACACAGGGTTTCCTAACTCTCTTTCCCCCTAGTGGCCGCCCATCTACATGTCCTGCCAGCTTACACCCATGTCTTCCCCAACTAGGAGTCCAGTCCGGGTTCCTCATCTCACCCCCTGGCTCCTTGCCTGCAATGCCTTCTGGGACTTGTATTTCAACCTGACACTGCCTTAAGCCAACTATCCTGGATGTGACTTTATCACAACTTCTCTCCTCTGCTCCAAACATTTCATTGGCTCCCGACAGAACGACAAATTGCATTCAAACTACTCACACTTGTTTTCAAGGCACATAGAACCGGCTATCCACACTATCTTTCCATTTTCACAATACCATATTCACCACCAAGTCTTCTCCGCTCCTTAAATGATCAATGACTGGTGCTTCCCCATTCAAAACATGCACAACTTGACAGCACTCATCACCGTGCATTTTTCTTTGTGGCCCCTGGCCAAAGGAATTGGCTTCCATTAAGCCTTAGGACCGAACTATCTTTCAAGAGCTTTAAGAAACTTTTCAAGGCATAGCTGTTTGACCAGACTTTTCAACAGTAAGTAGAAGAGACTTCTGGGCTATCATCAGCACTGGCAAGTTTTTCCTTCCTCGTTCCCTCACCCCTCCCTGTTTTATCTCCTTCCCTATACCATATAACAACCTGCTGCTTAATATTGTTAAGTGCCTGCTACTGTCTGAGTGATACTACCTTTCCTGTCAATAAATTGCATTTTTTTTCCTGAAGTGTTTTATTTTGTATATTTTAGTTTTTGTACACCGCCCAGATCTGCTGGTCAGCTTGGGAGGTATAGGAAGTGTGAATAAACTATAAACTATTGCACTTTTGGAATCAGGATCTTCAGAGCAAGAGCATGAGGCTTTTGCTCCTGCTAGATACCAGAGACCCCCGATAAGGCTGTTTGTAAGAGAGATAGGGTTTTCCAGGGAGGCCTCAAGGGGGTGTTATTGCCAGGGGCAGAAGGGCCTTGGGGAGGTGGTGTTGCCTCTGGGTGGGAAACTGGATGCTGAGGGAGGGGATCAAATATCAGGAGGGGGGTCTTGATGTTGAGGGGAGGCTAATTATTGTCATTGGGGTGGGAGGATCAGATTGTGGTGCTGACCTCAGCCTTTACACCATCTCTTCCTAGTAGGCATGTATGCATGTCTAGGGGCGACATCTATATTTGTTCCCAGTGATGTGCATTCCTCCTATAAAATGGGGAATACACTTTGCTGTTCTTGGCTGGCCTTTACCACTCCCTCTCCATGCCTCAACACGCCCCCTTGTCTATTGGTCTTGGTATGGATCCTATGAACAAATGGTAGCTTTGCAAAAATGGCTTTTCCTTGTGTCTGTACTATTAGTGAGCTGAAATAATCTGAACTAACTTAATCACGATTTGTTGCGTTTACACATGATACCAAGTTAGTAAGGTGGAGAAAAAGACCTCAGTAGTCACCGCGTGGCAGCAGAACAAATAATGTACTCAATGCCCGCATCTATATGACTCCATTCTTATCACTGGTCAAAAAACTCCACTTCAAATGAATGTAAATAAGTTGTAACTAGTTTACAGTATTGCATAGAATTTAAATGATCTAAATAATGTCACTTAGCTTTAAATCTGCCCAACGGGGCTCTCCGTTTCATTCTGTAGTTGAGCTTCCTCAGAAGGCCAAGTAACTAATGGCAAGTCACAATGCCTTATGAAATGGTGTCCATTTTCTCTATGACACCGGCAGTGTCTGTCCTTGTATCTGTCCATCTACACATGTCAAGGTTGCTATGTAAACATGGGGATACTTCTGAAATAAGGGCATCTGTGTTTTATATTTTTGTTGTAATTCTTACTTGTGATCTGTACTTTATTTATAATTCTAAACTGAAATGGGTATATACCATCTGCAGTATAAAAGAAGGTAAAGGTGCTCATTTTCAAAGCACATAGACTTACAAAACTACATATGTAACGTGTAGCATTGTAAGTCAATGTGCTTTGAAAATGAGCCTCTAAATACATACATTTATTTCCAGCCCGTGGAAGAAAAAGGATTTACCACCTCTTTGTACCTTTTTTTTTTTTAAATCTTTCTTTTATTCAGTTTTAAAACCCTAACTAGTTATCATGGGGTGAATTGAAGCACACAGATGTTTAGGAGTTTGACTGTCTTCTTGTCAGATGGTATCACAAGGCTGGGCAAAGAGGTGTTTCTTTAATATGACCCCTCCTTTATAAGAGCATATTACTGTATTTTCACACATATAGGGCCTGATTTTAAATTTGTTGCCAAAAAAATCGGTGTGGATGAAAAACGCGCCTACGTATATTCTATAAACTGCACCTAAAGTTAGGCACAGTTTATAGAATACATGTAGCGCTGTCTACACAACTCAAATTTAGGCACAGCCATTTACTCCAATGAAAAACTTTAGGCATGGAATGGGTTACTCTATAACAATGTGCATAAATTTTGGGAATGCCCACAATCCACCCATGCTCCTCCCATGCCACACCCACTTTTGAGATCCACATGGTAGAATTTACGTGGACTACTTGATAGAATAAGCTTTGTGAGTAGTGCACGTAAATTGTAATTAGTGACAATTACTGCTGATAATTGATTGCTAACATCCAATTATCGGCACTGATTGGCTTCTTAACCAATTGAGCTAAGCGCACAAATCAGAATACACCCAGATTTGTGCACACAACTCTAGTTGCATTATGTAGAATTTGCAGGATAATGCACGCGTTATACGTGTTTTTACAAACTGCTTGCACCCCCTGAGAGCTATCTGCTGGATTCTATATAGCGCACCTACAGATCCGCGTGGAAATCCAGGCATATTTTATAACAACACACATCACTTAATTGGCTTAACAAGCTAATCAGGGTTGATAACAGCACTGAACAAGCAATAATGAGCACTAATTGGCAATACAACTTGCTAAGCGTATTCTGTAGTGAACTATGCCAAAATTCTAATTCACGCAGCTCAAAAGGGGTGTGGCTATGGACAATTCTTGGGTGTTCCAAAATTTACACGCGTAGTTATAGAATATGGTTCAGGGATTTATGCTATGTTTTTATAGTTTTAGGCGCTAGGAAATCAAATAAGCGAATTCTATATACCGTGCCTAAATCTAGGCACCGCTTATAGAATATGCTTAGGCGGAAGTGTTTACTACGTGAATTTTTGTTAGGTGCCATATACAGTGGGGGAAATAAGTATTTGATCCCTTGCTGATTTTGTAAGTGTGCCCACTGACAAAGACATGAGCAGCCCATAATTGAAGGGTAGGTTATTGGTAACAGTGAGAGATAGCACATCACAAATTAAATCCGGAAAATCACATTGTGGAAAGTATATGAATTTATTTGCATTCTGCAGAGGGAAATAAGTATTTGATCCCCCACCAACCAGTAAGAGATCTGGCCCCTACAGACCAGGTAGATGCTCCAAATCAACTCGTTACCTGCATGACAGACAGCTGTCGGCAATGGTCACCTGTATGAAAGACACCTGTCCACAGACTCAGTGAATCAGTCAGACTCTAACCTCTACAAAATGGCCAAGAGCAAGGAGCTGTCTAAGGATGTCAGGGACAAGATCATACACCTGCACAAGGCTGGAATGGGCTACAAAACCATCAGTAAGACGCTGGGCGAGAAGGAGACAACTGTTGGTGCCATAGTAAGAAAATGGAAGAAGTACAAAATGACTGTCAATCGACAAAGATCTGGGGCTCCACGCAAAATCTCACCTCGTGGGGTATCCTTGATCATGAGGAAGGTTAGAAATCAGCCTACAACTACAAGGGGGGAACTTGTCAATGATCTCAAGGCAGCTGGGACCACTGTCACCACGAAAACCATTGGTAACACATTACGACATAACGGATTGCAATCCTGCAGTGCCCGCAAGGTCCCCCTGCTCCGGAAGGCACATGTGACGGCCCGTCTGAAGTTTGCCAGTGAACACCTGGATGATGCCGAGAGTGATTGGGAGAAGGTGCTGTGGTCAGATGAGACAAAAATTGAGCTCTTTGGCATGAACTCAACTCGCCGTGTTTGGAGGAAGAGAAATGCTGCCTATGACCCAAAGAACACCGTCCCCACTGTCAAGCATGGAGGTGGAAATGTTATGTTTTGGGGGTGTTTCTCTGCTAAGGGCACAGGACTACTTCACCGCATCAATGGGAGAATGGATGGGGCCATGTACCGTACAATTCTGAGTGACAACCTCCTTCCCTCCGCCAGGGCCTTAAAAATGGGTCGTGGCTGGGTCTTCCAGCACGACAATGACCCAAAACATACAGCCAAGGCAACAAAGGAGTGGCTCAGGAAGAAGCACATTAGGGTCATGGAGTGGCCTAGCCAGTCACCAGACCTTAATCCCATTGAAAACTTATGGAGGGAGCTGAAGCTGCGAGTTGCCAAGCGACAGCCCAGAACTCTTAATGATTTAGAGATGATCTGCAAAGAGGAGTGGACCAAAATTCCTCCTGACATGTGTGCAAACCTCATCATCAACTACAGAAGACGTCTGACCGCTGTGCTTGCCAACAAGGGTTTTGCCACCAAGTATTAGGTCTTGTTTGCCAGAGGGATCAAATACTTATTTCCCTCTGCAGAATGCAAATAAATTCATATACTTTCCACAATGTGATTTTCCGGATTTAATTTGTGATGTGCTATCTCTCACTGTTACCAATAACCTACCCTTCAATTATGGGCTGCTCATGTCTTTGTCAGTGGGCAAACTTACAAAATCAGCAAGGGATCAAATACTTATTTCCCCCACTGTATACAATCTGGTCCTAAATGCGTGGGTGCACTATACTGGTGTATTTTTACTAAGATGCACTAGTTGCAAAATTAGCACATTTGTTTTTAAGGCTTTTTCTTTTTAGTTTTTTTTTCAGGTTTCATGCACTAACAAGAATCTAAAAAGAAAATCCCTTACAATCAAATATTTTAGTTTTGAAATTAGTGCATCTTTAGAAAAAAAAACTGGTATAGGCGTGGGTACGTTATCCCTCAAATTCTATATAATGCGACCTAAGTTGTGCATGCAAATCTGAGCATATACTGATTTATGCGCACAACTCAACTGATTAACAAGCCAATCAGCGCTGATAATTGGCCACTTAACAAGCAATTATCGGCACTAATTGGCACTAATTCAAATTTACGTGCACAATTTGTTAAGTGTATTCTATAAGGTGGTAAATTCTAATACGTGGATCTCAAAAGTGGGCGTTTCGAAAAAAATGTTACAGATTATGCCTGATCCATGTGTAACTTAGACGTGGGCATTTACACTAGTTTTTAGTTGGTGTAAATGGCTGAACCTAAATTTAGTCGCAGCACCGGACACTTAAGCATATTCTATAAACCGCGCCTAACTTTAAGTGAGGTTTACAGAATTGAGCTATGTGCATGGTTTTTTGGTGCTGATTTTTTAGGCACAATTTATAGAATTTACCATCATCCCCCAGATTCTATATAGCGTGCCTTGAGATTGTTATACAATCTGCACTGATTTCGGCGCCAATGTATGTAATTTAGCAAGCTTAACAAGCTAATGAGCGCTGATAACAGCACTTAACAAGCAATAATGAGCACTAATAAAAATTTAGGTGCATAACTCGCTAAGCGTATTCTGTAATGATGTGTGCCAAACTTCTAATGCGTGGAGGCAAAAAGGGGCGTGGTTATGGCAGGGAAATGGGAGTTTCGTGGGGGTTCCGTAATTTACATGCCTAGTTATAGAATATGGCCCCAGGCGCCTAAATCTACATGCTGGGATTTACACCACATTTTCACTGGTGTAAATGGATGCGCATAGATTTAGGTGCTGAAATATCAAATAAGCATATTCTATAATTGGCGCCTAAATCTAGGCACCGATTATAGAATATGCTTAGTCGGCACTGATTTCAACACCATATATAGAATCTCCCTCTATATGAATAAAAATACAGTACTTTATATCAAATTTCTTTTTATTAGTATACAGACAAACTCCCATACAAATTGTTATTAAAAAATGGACTGATTTATAGTCAGTGCAACCTGATGTGTAAACCATGCATTTGTACAGGGCGACAGCTTAGGAGGGTTGACATCACACATCTGAATGAGCCAGTGGAGCAGAAGCTGTAAATGAGGTCGGTGCAGCATGAAGAAGTACTGGCAGTGCACGCTGACCTATCATCCACACCCACTGCTTAGGAAGTGGTCTCTACATTTTTATAAATACATTTACAAACCAATCGAGTAAGCTAAAGGGGAGGAGTGAAGACAGCATAGCAGAGAGAGGAGAGAAAGGATGGGGAATGGGGAAAGAAGAACAGGCAGGAAGAGGAGAACATAAAGATGAGACAAGGAGGAACAAAAGAAATCAGAGGAGAAGAAGGAAGCAAAGCAAGAAGGACCCCCCCCCCCCCCCCCCCCCCCCCCCCAATATTAAGCTATTCCATTGCGAGGATACCAGAGAGAGAGAGAGAGAGAGAGAAAAAAAATTAAAACAGCAACAAGACTAGGGGATGAGAAAAAAAGGCACCCTGAGCTCGAAAATCAAGCCAAAAAACATAAAAATTTGGAATGTTTTATTGTCTGAGAGAGAATATTAATAACTCATCGGTGTAAAATGTTTTGGGACTCAGTTCAAAGTTTGACTTGGACAGAGAATTTACATACTGGAAACAGCTAGATGATGTTGGCTGATCTGGCTTCTTCTGATGCATAATAACTGTATTTGTCTCATGGCCAGGACATACCCCTAGCACTGAGGCTTTTAAGCTGGATTTTAAATATTCTGTTGCAACAATAAAGAATGTGCTTCTAGATATATTTTGAAAGTAGATTAGTTCAATTTTCTATGTGGACTGTTCACTAGACTGCCCCCCCCCCCCAAAAAAAAAAAGAACTGCTTGCTTAGTATTGGCAAGGGGGAGGGGGAAAAGTATCCCAGATTCACCCACCAGAAATCTGATAGCCTTACTCCAATCCTGCCTTCTGAGTCCCTGTAAGTGGTGTTCGGACACTCATTAAAGTTACTGTTGAAAAAAAGCAAAGCTCAGAACTTGCTTGGTTAACTATGCAGCTCAAGAAGCTCCAAAAGGAACAGGCCTGCATGCTTTACAGCACAGACTTTTTCAGTGGTCTTTGTGAAATTGTGAAATGAACTATTTTGTCAGTTACTTTTAGAGTCAGAGTATATATATCTTTTAGAAAGAAACTGAAAGCTCATTTATTTTGGATTGCGTTTGGATGATTGTTAGAACTTTATTTTATTATATGGGCTGATGGTTTAGATGGTTGATCTGGAGTAATGCACATTGCATTTTATTGATTTTGGAAACTGTGATGGGCATTTTATATCATTTGCACTACAAAAGAATGGTTATAAATAAGCATTTTCAGCTGGACATCTGCTCTCCTATTAAAAAAAAACTGTGGTCTATTTAGATTTTACAGTTTAGCTGTTTTTCCTTGCTATTCTACTTCTTTTCTTGATTGGTTACTTGTCAAATTAGTAGGCAGATTTACTAAGCAGTGCTAAAAAGTGGCCTGTGCTATCCCCAACGCAGGTCTTTCACGCTCGCTAAGGCACTTTTAGCGTTGCTGGTAATTGATTTTTCTATTTTTGCAATAATGGCCATGCATTAATTTTCCCTTTAGCGCATGGCCATTAGTGCATGAGCACTTACTGACACCTATTTTGGTGGTGGTAAGAGCTCACACACAGATCCTGTGCTAATCAGCTCATGACAATGCCCACACACTAACCAATTAGCATAGCCACGCTCACTCTCCACCCCCAGTACTAAAAGATAACATAGCGCTCGCACAAGCATGCATTAGAGCTTAGTGCAGCACAGTAAAAGGACCCCATAGTTATTTGAGCATTATTATACTGATGTCAAAAAAATGAAAGTGTAGCCCATGAAGGGTCCATTGCACTGGAGGCAGGAGGAGCATAGCAATCATTGGCACAGGGCAGCAAAACAGGTAACACCGGTCCTGCTAATGCACCATTTTCATGATGTTGAGCAATTTTTTCCTTCTGGAGCAACACAGTCGCAAGAAAGGATATGATGTGGCAGAAAAAAATAACATGCTTATGAGAGGATCTCTAAAATCTGGAAGCACAAACCACCACAGGTGCAGAGATCAGTAATATTTCAATTGAGAGGGAAAGAAGGGATGGCCGTTCCCAATTTGAAGCAAACCAAAGGGCAGGAATGACCAAGGTGATGAATCAAGAAGTTATTTAATCAGTCTTTTTATTCTATACTCTTGAAGTCAGCACAATCAAAAAAAATGGACACTCACTGGAGCGTGGACTCTAAATGTTCCATGTTTCGGCACATGCCTTCATCAGGAGTCCTTAACAAATGAAAATACATATAAAATGAATGAATAAATCATTAGATAAATAAATAGCTAAATATGTGTAGCCAGTGAATGTTTATCCATTTTTTTTTGATTGTGATATGGGCTGGTTTATCCGGTTTTAAAATAAGGGTGACCCCCGCCAAATGACATGAATAGGGAAATTCATCTCCCTCCTCCAAGCTGTTAAACATGTTTGTTAGTAGTTTCACCAATAACTTCTTGAAACATTTGCAAAATTTTAATGGTATAGCCATCTAAGCCAGGGACCTTGCTATAAGCAAATGATTTAATAGCCCATAAAGAAGAATGTTCTCTGTGGCCTGCTCCTGCAGAACTAGTGCATGCATTACAGTCTCTTGGTAAAGCAATTCTTAACATTTCACCAGCCAGTCTGCTTCAGGCTGGATCCAACATGCAAAGCTACAAGGTCCAAATTAAACTTGGCCTACCTGGCTATTGTGACTCTGGTTCACAGGTAAGCAGTGAAGGTGTATGCAATAGCCTTCCCTCTTTCCCTCTGAGCCTGCCTTTTATAGTTCCTGGTTTCAGCTCCACCCCTCCCATTTTAAATCCTCCCTGGGGAAGGCTAAGGGTTTTAAAGTGGCTCACAGTACCTGAGGGATCCTTCTTAAGGGAGAGGGGCAGTGTTCTGTATACCCTTTCACAGTCCCATACAAGTGTCTAATTAAATTTCAAGATTCTAGTTTTGCCCTTTATGATCCTGAATATTTGGAAAAGTTTTTCATTGATACAAAGATATGATCAGGGTAGTAAGAATGGGCTTTTATTCAGGTCCCAGCTTTCTCAGGCATAAAGGTAAAGGGTTCACAGGTCCCTTTTTGATTTTTGTATTGTTTGCTTGATTTTCCTCTTACTCCCCAGTAAGATGGACTTGATATATAAACACTAACACTCAAGGAAGTTACATGGAAATACTTTAAAAACAAATAGGAGGAAATACTTTTTTCACGCAATGAATAGTTAAGCTCTGGAACTCTTTGCCAGAGGATGCGGTAACAGCAGTTAGCATATATGGGTTTAAAAAAGGTCTGGACAAGTTCCTGGAGGAAAAGTCCATAGTCTGCTATACAGACAGACATGGGGAAGCAACTGCTTGCCCTGGGATTTGTAGCATGGAATGTTGTCACAACTTGGGTTTCTGCCAGGTATTTGTGCCCTGCTTGGCCACTGTTGGAAACAGGATACTGGACTAGATAGACCATTGGTCTGACCCAATATGGCTACTCTTATGTTTTTATGATAATGCTGTATTATGCTTTGGTGACATTTCTCACTTCTGTTCTTTAGCTTATCCATAATTTCTTTCTATTTCAAAATATGTCAATAATAAAAAAAGAATAAAATCTCATTTTGCAGTGAGTGAAGATTTTGAGACAAATTAATTTTAAGTAACACGGAATAAACATCCAGGCATGTATTCTGTAGAACTCAAGAAGCTATATAGATCAGACCGAGGTGGGATTAAAACAAAAAGCAGTGTTCAAGAAAGAGAAGATTTGAGGGAGAGTACCTATTCAGAGGCCTGTTTGGGTTTGAGAAACATTGTGGGAGAGTCTGGATTTGTGAATTCTATGGAATGTCATGCCAAGCCAGAGGACAGAATTCTTGGAGATGGGGGGGGGGGGGGGGGGGAGAGAAAACATGCTGTGAAGTGTCTTGTAGGTCAAAAGGGTGAGTTTCTGGCTGTGAGACTGGATTAAAGAAGAAAAAGATTCCTGGCATCTGGAGCAGGAAAATCTCTGGTTGGACGCTAGAAGGTCTCATTCCCAGAAAAGACAAAATCTCAATGCTTCTGAAAGTTTTTTTTTTCTTCTTTTCATTCTGTATTATATTGAACTTTCGATGTAAACCACATTGTGTATTCTGTTTAATCAGCATGTATAAGAATGATGAATATATGAATAAATAAAACCTGGACTGGATCTGCCCTCATTTGGGTAAGTGAAGGAGAGAGATTGAACTGACCTACAGTAAAACACCTCCGTAGGGCCTTGAAGGCCCCTAAAGGTAAGATGTATGGTCCTATATAGGGGCAAGTGGTAAACAAATCCTGGGACAGGGAGGTAGGCTACTCTCTTTTCATCAGTGAAAACATACACAGCGCAGCAGCTGCAGACGCTAGTCCTAATAAACACATGAGCCTCTTCCCTTTTCCAGTGGGTTCTATGAACGCAGAAAAACTCAAAGAACCAATTAAGAGAGTCATATGACACTACAAAATATGGTTGGATCAAAATGTTCATCCTTTAGATCCTTCCAGACACTCTCCCCCCTCCTCTCAAGTCCACTTCATAAAAAGTGAATTCTAGCATTTGAATGAACAGAAGGCTGGCTTGTAAGACTGAGAAAACATAGGAATCTAATGCAAAATTCTATACAAATAAAGGGCCGTGTTTACTAAGGTACGCTAGTGTTTTTAGCACATGTTAAAAATTAGCGTGTGCTAACTATGTAGATGCCTATATTATATTATGGGCATCTACACGCTTAGCACGCGCTAAAAACACTAACACACCACTAACACATCTTAGTAAACAGGGCCCAAAGTGCTCACATGAATTGCTTTCTAATTCTTTGGCATTTTAAAATCATGTCTTGGAATGTGGATATGGGAGATGGGGGATGGGGGACAGGGGAGAAGAAACAGAAGGTTTCATATCCTATTCTTCCACAACAAAACTTCATACTTCAGAAGAAACAAATCTTTATGTTCCAAGGTATACACAGTATAGCTGATCTTTACACTTGAATTCCTGCCTACTGTGACTGTGGAAAAGTTACTGTAAATCCTTAATAATGAGTACAGTATTGCGAGATACTTTTATTTTTTTAATCAGAAACCCAAGAAATTAAGTTTGAACACTCCATCTTGAATACTAAAGCCTGTCACCCCCAGACCTGGATCCTGCAGAAGGAACTTAATTGCTCTTTTATCTACAGGGACATGTGTTAGCTATTAAGACTGAGGTGGTATCCTGCCTAGGAGCAGTGCCCATAAAGAAAAAACCTTGGCTCTAATACACTACAATCAACCCTTTGTTTTATGACTCAGAAATCAGAAGGCAATGTTAAAAAAATTAATAAAATAAATTCAACAAGGCAGATGCGCAACTATACTGACAAGACAAACTAAAAACTGCCAAGCATAAACTTTCAGAATGCAGCTTTGTTTGGCTACTGTGCTTGTGGTGACCACAGGAAGAACCCTTTGCATGCAAGATCTCATGTTACAGAAAGAACTGCTCTCCATGGCTCCTTCTATAGATTAAAGGAAGCTTTCAACATGCTTCAAGTAGCTGTAGGAAATTTTGTCTGATTGCTAAATGTTGGTATCTTAGCACTGTTAATGCTATACAAGTTCCTCTTCCTCCTCCTTCCATCCAATCCATGGGGGTGACAGCTCCTTAAGGGAGTCTTTTACTAAAGCTTAACTCCACTTATCTGCAGCAGGGTCCATAGGAATAACATGGGCCCTGCTGCAGCTAACTGGAGCTAAGTTTTAGTAAAAGACCCCATAAGGGCTTGTTGATATGGTGCCAAATTACAATCCTAGAAGACCACAGAGCAATTTGGTTTTTCAAATCTCCCTGATAAATACAATTGAAATAAAATTGCACACAATGGAGACAGTGCCAATATTCAGAACTGGTGCCAATATCTAATTGGACAACTGCTTTTTATGCGGTCCTATCTGTCCAGTTACCTATGTGGCCACCAGTGGCGTAGGAAGGGGGGGGGGCGGTCCGCCCCGGGTGCATGCCGCTGGGGGGTGTCGGCTCCACGTTGGTGCACTGCCCTCTCTGCCCCGGAACAGGTTACTTCCTGTTCCAGGACAGAGAGAGCAGTGAACCAGCGCGGAGCCGACACACCCCAGCAACGTGCAGTCGGGGCGGATTGGCCCTCCCGCCCGTCCATCGCCGCAGGTATGCTCTCCGGGGGGAGGGGGTATGCGCGGGGGGGGGGGGGGGGGGTTAGTGCCACTGAACATCAGCAGATTGCCCCACACACATCATTTACCAGGCAGGAGACTCTCCTGACCCGTTAAATTGCTTTGAATATCAATCCCAATGTGTTTTGACACGGCGTAGATATCAAAGTCCAGGCTAGCTTGCTACCATCAATCAAAGGCATGAACCTTGTGAAATCGATATCAAGTTTAACATGCAAAGATAGGACAATGACTTGGTGACTGTAATGCTGAATTTAACTCAGTTTCTAGCCTGAGCAAGCCTGATACACTAGCAGCAGTACTGTTTGCTGCCTCATGGGAGATACAGGTTCAGTTCTCAGTCCCAGCTCTTGATCATTGGACCAACTGGAGCTAGGAACAGCTTCTGGCAACAGTTGTGAAAATGCTGAGCTAGAAACATCCTGCTTGATATTCAGCCACAGTGGTCAGTGATTGTTTTAAGCGCTGGCTCCTGCGCTTAAATTATATCCAGATATTCAGCGACATTGAATATCCAGATATAATGGGCAGTGCTGGCAGTTATCAGTAAATCACTTGGATAACTTAGGACAGGTTTTTGCTGCCCTAAGTTATCCAGCTAGTGTTGTTGCCTTGTTACAGAGATGGGATCCTCTACCACCAAAACTTTCCTAAACTGCTTCTGCCCACAATGTTTTAGTCCACCACCTCAGCTGAGATCTAGTTGCCTTAGGAGGCCCTGTCAGTAATTACACTACCAATGGCATAGCTCTCAGTATCACTGATGCATGGTGTATTCTTTCCATCTTTTCTTGATCTTCTCAGTGTTGTTCAACATGGATCTAGATGGAAAACATTGATTTAAAAAAAAGGCTACCATAGAGCCAAAAACTCATAGGTATATAAGTACAAAAGTATTGCCATACTGGGACAGACCGAAGGTCCATCAAGCCCAGCATCCTGTTTCCAACAGTGGCCAATCCAGGTTACAAGTACCTGGCAAGATCCTAAAACAGTACAATACATTTTATGCTGCTTATCCTAGAAATAAGCTTTGTAGGATAAGCAGGTACATTAGAACTAGAAAGCCTGTGAGGGAGTCAGTTGGACCATTAGGGAATACAAAACAAAGAGACTAAGAGGTCCTTTTACTAAGCCCGCGGTAAAATGTGGCCTGCGGTAGTGTAGGCGCGTATATTGGGCATGCGCCAGGCCAGTTTTTACCACATCTGCAAAAAAGAGCTTTTTTTTTTTAATGGGATGGGGAAAGGGTATGCAGTCAAACAAACTGGCGTGTGTCCAAAACTAGCCTGAGCCCTTAATGCCACCCATTGATATAGTAGTAAGGGGCTCACGTGCTACATGTGCGGTGACCGGTCCGCGTGCATCAACTGCCGATTACTGCCGGAAATGACGTGCATGGGAGAAATAAATAAATAAATAAATAAATAAATCATCCAGGCATTATGGGTGCACACCAAATCTAAAATTACCACCAGGGGGGTATTTAAAGGTGACAATATGGAGGAACTGGAAGATGTAATAAGCAAAATTGAAAAGTTAAAGAGCAGCAAATCACCTAGACTGGATGGTATATGCCCCTAGGTACTGAAAGAACTCAAAATGAAATTACAGATCTATTATTTTGGTAACATGCAATCTGTCATTAAAATCATTCATAGTACCTGAACACTGGAACATTTGCCAATGTAGCAACAACTTTTGAAAAGGTTTCCAGGTTCATCTGGGAAACTGCATACTAGTAAGCCTGATATCAATGTTGGGCAAAATGGTAGAAACCATTATAAAGAACAAAATTATTGAACACATTAGCAAGCATGGCATAATGGGACAGAGTCAACATGGATTCAGACAAGAGAGAACTTGCCTCACCAGTCAGCTACAGTTTTTGAAGTTGTGAATAAACATGTAGATAAAGGTGAGCCATTTGATTTAGTGTATTTAGATTTTCAGAAAGCTTTTGACAAAGTCCCTCATGAGGGACTCCTGAGAAATTAAATAGCCATGGGGTAGGAGACAATGTTGTGGACTGGGGAACTGGTTAAAAGATAGAAAACAGAGAAGGTTAAATGGCCAGTGCTCTAAATAGAGAAAGGTGGAGTGCTGCAAGAATCTGCACTGGGACCACTGCTTTTTAATATATTTATAAATGATCTGGAAATGGGACTGATGAGTGAAGTGACAAAATGTAAAGATGGAGCAAAATTATTCAAAGTTTTAAAAATTATTCTCATATGAGGAAAGACTAGAGGTTAGGGCTCTTCAGCTATAACAGCGTTTCCCAAACTGTGCGCCGCAGCAAACTCAGAGGGGTGCCGTGACGGACAGTTGTATATCGAGGGAGGGGCGGACAGGGCTGGCAGCGGGGCAGTGTAGAGGCCGCTGTGGGGGCAGGAAAGAATCCTATTTTTTCCTGCCCTCTGTCTCCCTTTTCTCTTCTGTGCTGCACAGGGGTGGGGGGGAGCGGCATCCACATTGTCATTCTTTATTGTTGGTAGCATTTTTTATTTAATCTCACATATTTTCAAACATGCTGGCTTGTGCAGCATACGGATGTACACAGAGGAAGTATAATAATGGAATAACTTTTCATAGGTAGAGTAGTAATTTATTATAAATCGTAATCAGTGTGTCATTTGGAGAGGCTGGTTATAGAGACACCCTAGCACTGTTATATTTGTACAGAGAAAAAGAGACCTGTGTGGCCGGCGGGGGGGGGGGGGGGGGGGGGGGAGGGGGGCGTGCCGTGAAAAATTGTTTGCACATGAAGGGTGCCGTGAACTGAAAAAAGTTTGGGAAACACTGAGCTATAATATCCTAAGTGGAGTGAAATGGATATACGTGAATCAATTGTTTACTCTTAAAAAAAAAAAAAAAAGTACAAAGATTAGAGGGCACTCCATGAAGTTGCACAGTAGCACATTTAAAACCAAATAGGAGAAAATATATTTTTTTCAATCACAGTTAAGCTCTGGAACTCATTGCCACAGCAAGTGGCAAAAGCAGTAAACATAACTGGGTTTAAAAAAAAAGATTTAAACACATTTCTGAAGGAAAAATCCATGAACCATTATTAAGTCAGACCTAAGGAAAGCTACTGCTTACCCCTGGGGTTAAGAAGCATCGAATCTTGCTAAGTTTGGAGACTCTACTGGTTACTCATGACCTGGATTGCCTACTGATGGGAACAGGATACGTAATTAAAGACGTAATTTGTGAACTCATGATTGGCTGATCTGACCTTGAGTTCTTTTAAATGAGGTAGACGCCTTATGTAAATTAAACCCACAAGCAGGAAGAAGCAGCGAGTCAGAAATAAGGTAAATGCCGCTATGCAATGCTCACAATATCTTCCATAATTAAAGTTAGGTTACTGTTTATGTTATATTTTGTATTGCTTTATCAATGGACATCATTACTTTCTTCAACTCTTCTGGGTTTCAATAACAATTCTCTTTGATTGTATTTTGCCCTGGTGTATGTCCACTGCACTAGCCATTAGGCTGCCCCTCTGTTCTGCATGGATATCTGTGTGGCCACTTTCTAAGAATGCTGCTATACAGATGTCCATGATCCTTGTTTATCTACACTTGATTGGCACTTGTTATGCTGTATTATTGTAAGCCACATTGAGTCTGCAAATAGGTGGGAAAATGTGGGATACAAATGCAACAAATAAATAAATAAGGTAGATTGCCAGGCCTTTCTTCCATGTAGATAGTACTAGTGAAGCTCAATCTTTTTAAAATATTTATTTATTAATTTCAAAATAATTCACAAGAAACAATCTTGTACAGAAAGAATAATGTCACCTGTTATAACTCAAAAATTTCACAAATAACTAAATTTTCTCAAATGACATATATATCTAAAGTCCACAATAAAGGCAAGACACAATTCAAAGTTATAATACTTAATACCAGGAAAATAGTAGGGGTATACCACCCGTGCTTATAATTCTTACGGAGTAGATATCAGAGGGTTTACTAACGGTGAGGATATAGCCGGGCCTTGTTTAGAGTCCAAAAAGGTCTGCAAATGTTCACTCTCATAGAAAACATATTTAACAGATTGCAATTTTATCATGCATTTACAAGGGAAATTTAACCAGAAGATTCCTCCTAATTGGAGGACACGAGTACGCAATTTCAAAAAGGATTGACGCCTTTTCTGTGTCTGCTTAGATACATCTGGAAATATCTTAACTTTACAATTAAGAAACATATCATCTCGGTGAGAAAAAAAGGTCTTTAAAATCCAATCTCGATCAGGCTGTAACAAAAAGTCCACTATCAAGGTAGCTGCTTCTACGCCTAATAGTTCATTTTCTATTGTTTGAGAAAGGTTTAAATTTAACTCCTCAAATGGTATTTCGGATCCTGCTGTTAACACTTGATCTGTAGATTGCTTAGTATAAGGCGCTAAATAGTAAATCCTTGAGATCGGCGGATATAATTGATCAGATATTTTCAAAACTTCTGTGAGGTATCTCTTAAAGGTTAACAATGGGGCCACTGATGGCACTTTAGGAAAATTTATAAGTCTTAGAGTTTTCATCAGTTGTTTATTTTCTAAATTTTCTATTTTTCTTTGCAAAAGTAAATTTTCTTTCATTAGTGCCACTTGGCCATCTCTAATCTGGTCAGTTTCTGTTTTAATAGACTGTTCAAACACTTTAGTTTGTTGAATTTGTTTTTCCATTACTTCAATTTTATCAGAAAAGGTTTGAATAGGCTTTAAAGCAGAGGAAATTTTTTGAGTAAAAGAGTTTTCCAGACTCACCAGGGCGTCCCATATGTTTCCCAAGGTAATTACTTCTGGCTTTTCTGTCGTTAGAACCTTTGTTTGTAGCAGATTCACTTCCCGAATCTCTCCCCTAGGCTCAGGCTCTCTCCCCTCCGTTGCAATTCCTTCACCTCCTGTGGCATTCACAGCGTCACATTCCTGCGGCGTTGGTCTCGGTACTCTACTGCTAATGTCTGCCCCTGCTCCCAGATCAGTTTCCCCCACTTCGGGTCTTAACGATCTGGGACAGCCACTTTGCAGCGTTGCCGGCATCACATGAGGACTCCGCATTTCAAGGCTCAATGTGATGTCTCCTTCTAGCGGGGAGAGCGGTTCACCTCTCACCGTCCCTCCCTGCAGTGAAGCGTTCTACCCTGTTCCTCCTGCTCGGGTGGTGAAGCGATCCATCGGACCCAGATGAGGTTGCACTGAAGGTGCTGGGGAAACCCTCTGTCTGCCCCTTCTTTTAGGCATAAATTTCAATAAGGAAGTTGAGGTAAGCAGGAAAAAGAAAGTGAGTCAGTGGAGCTGCTTCTCTCACCTCCTATTCAGATGCCATCTTGCCCTTCATGAAGCTCAAATTTGAAAGCTACGGCTTTCATACTTCAGACACATCATGCCAAGAGGAAGATCACTAGAGAAAGACATCATGCTTGGCAAGGGTGAAGGTCAATGCCAAAGAGGAAGACTGGCAATGCAACAGATTGATACAATAACATCAGCTATCAATGCCACTCTATCAATGATTAGCTGCTTGACTGAATACTGAACATGGCTCCAGACAACTAGCCATAGAGCTGCCATGAATTAACACCCACTCAAAGGCACTTAACAACAACAAGTTATGTGGATAGTTAACCAAATACTGGCACTGAATATTGAAGGTCTCTGGGTAACACCTAGCTTCACCAAGGCTCCACCCTGGCACCCTGCAGAGAAGTTCAGTAGCATTATCTAGATAATGCCATTAAAAATCAGGGTATGGTCCTGGTCAACGTTACTTATCATATTTGGGTAAAAGTGCCACTAAGTATTGGGCCCATCATTTTACAAAAAAAATGCTTGCCCTGCAAAACAACAAATGAGCCCTGACAAAGCAAAGAGATCCAGGCAAGGGAGGTTCTAATTCAGCACAGTCTATGAGAGGTAATATACCTGAAATGTGAAGTTGAGGGGTTGAAAATGACATTCCAGATCCTCCAGCTGAACAAAGCGAGTGGCTTCCACTGATTCACCATAATCAAAAGAAGTCGGAGTCACAGACCTGCAAAAAGCAGATAACAGCCAAACCATGTCAGTCTTAGATTTTCCCATTCAGAAACCAAATCCTCTTTTATAGATCTCCCTAGTCCTCAAGCCATTTCAGTCTGTGCCATCGTGCAGCTACACTCTTGTTTCCTTGAAGTTTGGCATCTGTACCTTCGGTGCACTTTCCACAGAATGCTGAACAGGTATTTGGAAGAAAGCTGTTAACTGTTATCAATACACGGTATGGCAACTGTCCTTCCTCTGCCCATTTGGTACAAAATTGCAGTTACAACAACTGCTGCAAAATCTAACATAAGCATGGCAACCAGCTGCCAGTAGTTTACAGTTGGTATTTGCTATCAGGGGCGTAGCCAGACACCAAAGTTTGGGTGGGCCTGGGCCCAAGATGGGTGGGCAGAAGAACCCTGCCTCATCCCACAGATGATGTGGTCTCTCCTTTCACCTGCATGCCATATGGTCTCTCAAATATCCTCCCTCTCCTGAATACCTTTTAAATAGCAGATTTTCACCGGCAACGCGCAGCAACTAATACATTCTGCTGATGTTGGCTCCATACCCTTCCCTCTGATGCAACTTCCTGTTTCTGCCTAGGCAAGAATACATCAGAGCAAAGGCTATGGGGCCGGTGTGAGCAGTATGCATCAGTCACTGCTCACTGCAGGTGAAGATCTGCTATTTACAAGGTATGCAGGAGGGACAGTTGTTTCGAGTTTTCGGCTGGTGGGGCTTGGGGATCCCTGCCAACCACATTATAGCCATGCTAGTACTGGGTGGGCCTGAGCCCAAAGTGGGTAGGCCTGGGCCCACCCTTGGCTACGCCACTGTTTGCTATTCTGCCTTTTATTTACAAAAAAACAACAAAGTAGATTACAATTCAATAACAGTACCCCTCCACCTACCATTTGCAAGAACTGCCACAACTGCTGCTTTTCTTCTTTTCTCCTTCCTGCCCACCTCCCACTGCAGCCATTATTCCCTCATTCTCTTCCCTCTCTCTCTCTCATCCTCATCCCACAACCTGTACTTCCATTTCTTCTCTCATATGGTTGCAAGGAAATTTGAAATAAAAGCCAAGACCAACTGGGGGTCTATGGCACTGTACCAGAAACTAATCAGTCTACTGTAGATGGACCTTACTGTCCTTCTCTGGTGTCTATGATAAACCTGTCCCTTCCTTCTGCCTATTTAATCCATCAGAAAAAAAAGCATGGTTATCAGGGATTTGTTCAGCATATATGCTTTATGGAAAAAGGTTTGTGATGGAATTACAGCAGAGGATGTAAAAATAAAAAATGTTAGATAAACCACAGTTTGCTTTCACAGCCTGGGAATTCAAGGCAAGATGAAAGCTGACTTTTGGCCTGCCCACTAATATGTAAACAAGAAAAGAATGCAGCTTTCCACTGGGATGAGATTGTGCTTCTGCTCTGCAGTGACTGGGCCAGTTACCCTTTGATCGATGTGTCCACTTCATGCATCAGCGGTACAGTCAGAGTGAGGGTGTTGTCGTGCAGAGATTCAGCGCGTTCAAGGTTCCCGCTGTGGGAAAGGAAAAATAAGTTTATTAAACACAGCGATTTAACTGACCCTCTGGTGTGCATGCAAGTACACATTGCAAATGAATATCAGACTACAGTTTAGATTGGCTGCCATTCAGATCAACAATGTGAACAGCTGTAACTGGAAAATACTCATCAGCATGACCAAGACAGATCTGTCATTTTGCAGTATCACAATCTGTAGCACCCCAAGTCCTCCTAACATTCCACATAACGGCATCTCAACTTCTGACAACTGGGCACAGTTTACTCGGCTTCAAAGATCCAACTATAAATTCTAATGATAAGATTATGGTGATAATTCCAGGGAGTGCCTATTCTATAACGATATCTGGGCTCCCCAATTTAGTTACAGAATACTGTAATTGCGTGCCTAAATATAGAGGCACCCAGTTATTAAACGGAAGTGCCCTACGGAAACAGAGTCTAAAAGAGCAAAAAAGTAGGGAAGAGCCAATGGACTTCCAATAAAAAAGGATGTTACTTCTGTGGGACAGCACTTTATAAAGCCAGAACACTGTACCAATGATTTTATGGTGAGAATACTGAAAGGAAACTTTAAAACAATACAGGAACGCAAGACCTTTGAAGTCAAAATGATTAAATATTCTGACACCCACCAGACAGGACTTAACAAAGATCTGGGTTTTCTAGCCCATTATAAACCATGAAATGTCACTGCTTTGTCACCCTCTGATCACCATGCATATCTCCCTGTCCCCTCATCTTCTCAGCCCTCTCTGTTTCTCATCTAGCCCATCCCTCCCTCATCCCTTCAGACTGTCACTGAAATACTTTGTTGTTTCACTTATATAAGCTGTTACTTATCAAAATTTGTTTATTTCTGATCTGAAGAAGAAGGGCTATCTTTGAAAGCTAATCTAAAAATGTATTAAGTTAATCCAATAAAAAAGGTATCATCTTATTTTCTTTTCTGTTTTATTTTTATTCTATTTCTATTGATTACCTTTAAAAGTGGACTAACATGGCTACCACATCTCTCTACTCAATAAAAAAGGAAAAACCCAAAGGTTAAAAGGAATGCCACCATCAACCCCCCCCCCCCCCCCCCCACCACCACCTCAAATTTTAGACAAATGAGTTGCAGTCCTTTTTTTTAAAACTATGAATCTCTATTTTACTACATTACTAATGCACGACCTCTTACCCAGTCTACAGTCAATCAAGTAATCCTACTCAAAGTAAATCTACACAAATGCAGCACAAATACATACCTCTTAAGATCTTACCTCTGAGCAGTGGCGAGAAACTCAAGAATCTCATCTTCCCCCGATAAATGGCTGGTATCAAAGATAACACTAAAATTATACTGTAAAAGATGTAAAAGTAATCCGTTATTCTTTGGCTGGTATTACAATAAACATTTTATACAAAAAGGCTATTTGTCTTTTGACCTTCTCAGTGCCTATTTCTGGAAATTCTGTTGGGCCTAATATTCAAAGGATTTATGCTCCTAACTTAGGGGTCCTTTTACTAAACAGTGTTAAAGGCCTTATGCGTGCTAAGCATATGGGAAAACGCTTAATGCAGAATGTGTTAAAGCACTTTGCAGTAATTTTGCATTTTCTGCACCCTAAGGACTAAATTTTATAAATGGCACTTAAGGTTAGGCACCGTTTATAGAATAGTGCTTGGCGCCAGGAACTGTGACTACATTTAGGCGTGATCATATACACCAACAAAATCTCAGTGTAAATCCCTGTGCATAAATTTGAAGCGGACCCCCATTATTCTATAACAATGCGCATAAATTAAATGAACACCCCCAATCCACCCATGACCTTTCCATGACCACACCCCCTTTTTAGACCCATTTGTAAAATCTACACGCAGATCCTGCGCCTAAATTTATGCACGTAAGTTTTAATTAAATTTAATTAGCACCAATAATTGCATGTTAATCTCAATTATTGGTGCTTTTGGCTCATTCCAAATTTACACACGTGATTTTTTAGCAACTTTTATGGAATTCGGTGGTAAGCGTAAATATTTTTTTTCAATTATCTTTTGGAAGGAGGTGTGCCCTGGGTGGGGAATGGCATGTCTGCATTAACTAGCTAGCTTGTTTCAATCAGTGTGCATTAACTGGTTGAAGCAGAGTAACACAGAAGCACATATCATCTCCTAAATAGGAGGCAATATGTACTCCTGAGTTGTTGTTGTTTTTTTTTTTAAAAGGTCTTGCACGCTAATGGGGACCTATAGACATGCTAAAAATGGGCTTAGCGTGTGGGAAAGTCCCACTCTCCAGATCCAGCTCTGGTCACTCTGTCAAAGAAACTGAACATATTTGTCCAACATCTCTAAAAATTTCCAACTTGCAATTTCAACTGTCAGAAATATTGTTAAAAAATGGAGGAAACGGAAGAGAAAGTGAAGCCATCAGGCCAAATGGAAGCTTAAACCCATGACTCCTCACCTAATCTGGGAAATCTAAATCCATTGATCCTCTCCATAGCATTTTTGTGCAGGAAAACGAGTGAGCTGACCATTTAAGGCAGTGCTTTGCAATAATTGATGGCTTCTAAGAAGAAACTGGCAGACCTTCAGGAATTTGCCTACCAAGGTGGATCTCAGCCATGCAATGAGCCAGAAAGCACAGTGGCCAGTACCACTGAGAATACTGTTAAACCAGCTGAGAACCAAGCCACTGAACGAGTAGAACTTACTACTTTTAACTTTGAAGAACTTCGGGGGGGGGGGGGGGGGTTGGTTCCTAGAAATTAAGGTAGAAATATCTACCACCAGAGCAGATCTTGCAGCACTGATTTCTGAACTGCAAGCCGACATGGCTAATCTAGGCAAGTGCTTCGAGGAAACAGAGGTGCAGCTTGAAGATCAGGCTGTGCAAACTACCAAATTGGATTGAAGATTTGCGGACCTGGTAAAACAACAGCAAGAGCTCTCTGAAAGGGGACCTTGAAAACAGGAATAGGAGGAATAATCTCCGCATCAGAGGTCTCCCTGAAACCATGGAGTTTGTGGACTGTGTAGCAGATGTTCAAAAGAAATTGGTGGTGCTCTTGGAAAAAGCTGGATCACTCTTAAAGCCACAGATATCAAGAAAGATACAGCGCACACAGCGCTGGCCCAGCAGCATGCCAATAACTCTAGGCACATTGTGGTATGCTTTCATCACTATACCTGGAGAGAAAAAAAATCGGCTGGTGGGCTACAGAAGACGCCACATGGAGTTCTGCAATATATCAACTTCATCCCTCACTGCAAATATCCAGTGGTGTCAAGTGAAACCAGTACTCTTTAGTCCTTGCATTTGTTAATGAGCGTACATGTTAAATGCACCACTCTGGTATTTGAACTACTGGGTATAAGTAGTTGCACTTCACTCCTTGTTCACTCATGTTAAGTCCTTGCACTACTATTATGAGATGACAGATGGCTGTTTTTGCATTATTTGCTATTAATCCCAGAGCAGTGAGGACCTTCCTCTCACTCTTACCTGTTCTTGACAGAATTGGGGTGGACCTACTTGATAAGGGGGAGGAGGAGAGAGTATGGGTGGGTTATGTTGCATGAGTGTAGTTGATGAATATAGGGCTCTGTTTACCAAGGTGCGCTAGCGTTTTTAGCGCGTGCACAAAATTAGTGCGCACTAACTGTGTAGACGCCCATATGAATATTGTGGGCACCTACACAGTTAGCGCCTACACCTACACAGTTAGTAATGGTTAGAAGGTGCTAAAAACACTAACACGCCTCTAGCACGGCTTAGTAAATGGGGCCCATACGGGCTCATTTTCAAAGCACTTAGCCTCCCAAAGTTCCATAGAAACCTATGGAACTTAGCCTCCCAAAGTGCTTTGAAAATATGCCGTGTCCTATATGATATATGTTATAAGAATGTGAGTGATTACGGTTGATTTAAAAGTAATTACAATGAATGTTAATGGTTTGAACTCCCTATAAAAAGAAAATGTCTCTTCAGGGACGTGCAGAGGTTCTCAGCTTCAGGCTTTCTGATACAAGAAACTCACCTGAAACGGAGAGCCAAAGGTCTTCTTAGAGTTAAAAATGATCCTACTTGCATTTTAGCTTCTCACCCCTATAAAAAGGTTCATGGAGTGGGAATTCTGATATCTAAGGACATTCCAGTTAAAGTCTTTGACACAATAAGAGATCCCACAGGCCGGTATGTACATATCCAAGGGTGTAGACATAATATTGTTTCAGTATATGCATCGAATAAAGGTCAGCAGGATTTTTGTGAATCACTGGAAAAACTCTTGCTAAAGTTAGACAAAGGCAGTTGGATTATAGGCAGAGATTTTAATATAACCCCTTTTCCACCCTTAGACAGCACATCAGGCACGTAGTATCAAAGGACTTACCACATAGCCTTTAAGTCTCTGATAAAGAGATTGGGAGTGGTGGACATGAGGAGATAATTAAACAGAGGCCACCCCATAAGTCTCATTCTAGGATAGACTATTTATTTTGTAATAAAAATCTAGTATCTAGTGTTAAACAGTCAGAAATTCAGACTATCTGCTGGTCTGACCATGCCCCAGTTTGGACAGCATATAAAACAGGACTCCCGGATGTCAAACTTCGATTCTGGAAACAATGAGAGCATGCTTGATGAGGGGGAGGTTTTGGGGGATTTATACAAGTTGATTCCTGAGTATTTTGAGCTGAATGCTACTCTAGAAATCCATTAAGCATCTTGTAAGATGGCTTTAAGGCAGAGGTTTTCAACCTTTTTCATCTCATAGCACACTAACAAGGTGATAAATTGCACACACACACATTCTCTCTCTCACACAGGAAGAAAAATCCATAAAGTAACTTTTGGACAAAGCACAAAAGAATGAAGGAGAGCTCTTTTACTTGCTATATTGCTACACCAACAGCAGATTCAATGTGTAAATTAGACAAATAAATATTAAAATGTGTATTTGCAAACTTATTGTATCAGAACTAGCTCAGAATTTGATTCATTTGCTATAAAGTGCACTTCCACTAAAATCTTCCAAATTCAAATATGAAAGAGGAACATCAATCTAAAGTGCATGGGTGCTGTGTGCATTACAGAAATAAGCTCAAAACAACTAGTTCCAAGATACAAGTACCTGAGCTGGTGGGGATCCTCAAGCTCACTAGTTGAAGATGTCCCTGACACTGGTATTCTACGCATGCATGAAAATTGAGCATACACAGAGTACTGGTGTTGGCGGCTCAGGAAGCAGCTGCTGAGCTTCTGGGTGCCTTTGGGGACATCTTCAGCTGGCGGGGCTTGGGGATCCCTGCCAGCCACCGCAGCAGCCACTGTGAGTCCCATGGCACACCTGTAGATAATCTGCGGCACACTGGTTGAAAATCGCTGATTTATGGCCTATATCAGGGGTCATCTTATAAAGTGGTCCAACAGATTGAAAAGAAAGAAGAAAGTTAACTATGTAAGGAGATTCAGGCTTGTGCACAGCAGTTGCTTAGAAATCCAACTCCTCAGGTTTCCTTGTGCCTGAATACCCTGAGAGACCAATTAAAAAAAACTTTTGGGCTGGGAAAAACAATTATGACTTACAACTAGCAAACCAGAGATATTTTAAGAAAGGTAATAAGGCCAGCAATCTGTTGGTCCATCAGCTCAAAGCTATTCAACTGCAGTCCCAGATTGTATCTATAAAAGAAGGAGGGAACTTGATGATAGAGCCAGGTCAAATGAGAGACTGCTTTGTGTGCTTTTATCAGAAGCTACACATCAGAGATTACTGCTACCCCGAATGAGATTGATGATTGATAAGTATTTAACTCAACTGGATTCATCTCAGTTGGGGGAGGAAGCTTCTATACCAATGGACAGAGAAAATCAGCTAGATGAGGTCAAGAAAGCTATCACGTCATTAAAACTGGGTAAATCTCCAGGGCTAGAGAGCTTGACTTCCAGATTGTACAAAAACTTTAGGGGTCACTTAGTTCCAATACTTGTTTAACTTGGTATTATGGGGTGGATCCCCTCCCCCCACAATGTTAGAGGTAGGGGTGATGGTACTTCCAATACCAGAAAAAGATCCCACTGTTTGTGGCTCTTACAGGCCGATTTCACTGTTGAACCTGGATGTCAAAAACTCTTGGCCAAAGTGTTAGATAATAGATTGAATGATCACATGCCCTTTCTAGTTCAAAAGGATCAATCAGGTTTCATCCCAGGGCAGACAACTGGAGATGTGAGAAGGACTTTGATCCTGATATGGTTTGCACAAACACAGTCATTGCCCATGACACTCTTAGCTATTGATGCTGAGAGAAAGCTTTTGATAGGGTGGAGTGGGTATTTATGCATCATTTAATGTTCTGGATGCTCATCTGAAGAGGGTTCAGAAAACAATGTTCTCTTTTATCTGGCGTAGGTGTCCACGAAGGCTTTCTGCTCCAGTAATGTACAAGAGGTCAACTAAAGAAGGGGTGGGGGTTCCAGCACTTGGGAAATATTTTGGGGCAGCCAACTGCATGTGATTCTTGATTGGTATGTATTAACACCTAAGGCATGGGTACACATAGAAAGAGTAACTATGGAGAACAACATTTTATGTTTAAATCTCTTTATTAACTCACAATGTACACTCATAATACTTTAACCAATGCAATCAGTTATTACCAATTTGTCAAAATTATTCTCACTTCTTTTCTCTTTTCTTCAGTTTATCTCCCTTCCTTCCCCCCCCCCCCCCCCAATCAGCTCTCTTTCTTTACAGTTCCTATTGATTTAAAAGTGAACATTGTTATAAGACAAGCATCTTCCTGTTTCAGTGATAATAATAAACACATACAACAACGTAACATTGATCCACTGCTAATTATTCCATCATCAAGTCTCCTGTTTCTTCCCATTGCCCTCCCACTGCCCTCCCCCCTACCTATCCCCTTTCATTCCCTCCCCCAACTTCTCCCGTAACCTTTCCCTCAATGTCCTTGTAATTATCAGTCGGGTAGTCTTATAGATTCAATAAGTGACTTCTGGCTGCGGGAGTCATAGTGTTCCAAAAAGGTGACCACACCAATTGCAATTCCTCTCCTGCATCCGAGTCCATGTCTTTTATTCCAATGCGTTCCAAGCGTAACATCCTCATCATTGTTGTCCGCCACTGCGATAACGTGGGGTATTTGTTTGTCAACCATTCCTGCAATATAACTTGTCGTGCCACAATGATTGCTTTATTGATAAACATTTTATATCCTTTTGGAATTGGGTGTCCCAAATCTGGCTGTCCAAAGAGTAGTGCCGGTTCGCATTTCCATCTGTTCTTCCATAGTTTGGAAATATATTGCACCACGGTTTCCCAAAACTTGAATATGCCTTCACACGACCAAAACATGTGGCCTAAAGTTGCCCCACCGCCTCCACATTTTGGGCATGCTCCCCAAGGGGAGAGCCCCATATGAAAGGCCCGTCTTGGTGGAATATAGAGCCGAAGTGCAAATTTATATTGTTGCTCCCAGTGTATTGGCCAGGCCGATCTGCTTCTGATAGACAAAATGTATGATTTAATGGTCTCCGATGATATGGTTAAAGTTAAGTCTTGTTGCCAGGAGTTGACTAGTTTACCATAGTCCAGTTCTGGCATTGTGTCCCTTATGTGTCTGTGGTGAAATGAAAGGGGCACTTTGTCCTGAGCCCCCAATGTAAAGGCTGTTGACAGTTCTTTCTGAACATCCTCTGCCAGATCTTCCCAGGGCAAGGATGATACATAGTGATGTAGTTGTCCATAATAAAATGCATCTCTGTCCGGCAGGGCAAATTCTGCCTGCAAGTCTGAGAATGGTTTCATTCTGCCCTCTTCTGTAACTACCTGTAATATATATTTTATGCCTTTCTCATCCCATCTGCGAAAGACTGAGTACATTTGCCCTGGAGGAAATGCTACGTTACCACAAATCGGTAAGTATGGAGTGTTTTTTGTAGAGAATTTGTGCATTTTACATATCCACCTCCACGCCGCCCTGGCTACCTGTATTATCTGAGTTGATTTCAATAAATTTGGTATTCTTGCCCCCGTAACATGCAAGTAGTTACTAAAGTGAACCCCTGATGTCAATCTCTGTTCTAGTTCTGTGTTAGAGTATTCTTGTGTTTTCCGAAACCAGTCGTTTACATGTCTCATGCCACAAGCCACATTTAGCCATCTAAGATTAAGGAGCCCCAGCCCCCCATATTCCACTGGGATCTGAAGTGTTTCTATGGGAAGCCGTGCTCTTTTCCCCCTCCATAGAAAACGTTGGAGCATAGCATTTAATTGTCTTTCATCTGTCTTTTTCAAATACAATGGTAATGTTTGCAATACATATAACCACTGGGGTATTACCATCGTATTATACAGTGCAATTCTTCCCCCCAATGAGAGAGGCAAGGGAGTCCAAGCCCGCAATCTCCCCTCCGTTCCTCTAATAAGCCTACGGACATTAGATTCGTACAAAGTAGTAAGATCAGAGGGAATATACACTCCTAAATATTTGAGCTCTCTATGTGCCAACTGTAATGGTAATCTGTGTTCGGTAAGAGTTCTAGTTTTCGGCCCTAAGACGAGGACCGTCGATTTGCCCTTATTTAGTTTAAAACCTGACAGCTGGCCATATTGGCCTATGCTGTCTAATAATTTGTCCAGGGAGTGATCTGGATTAGTCAGAGTTAGTAATAAGTCATCAGCATACGCCAAGGCTTTTATTTCCTGGCCTGTTATTGGAACTCCCTCTATTTCTGCAGCAAATTTTAACGTCCGGAGCAGTGGTTCCAGTGCAATTACAAATAATAGGGGGGACAAGGGACATCCCTGTCTCGTCCCTCTCCCAATGGCAAACGCCGGCTCACTTGTCCCATTCACTATCACCTTCGCTTCTGGGCCACAATATAGGGTTTCTACTGCTTTCACGAACCATCCTTGAATTCCCATATGACCCAGTGTTTGGAACAGCCAATCCCAGCGCACCTGGTCGAAAGCTTTTTCAGCATCCAAGCTGATCACCATGGCCGAGTCTCTAGCCTCCAAACACGCTGCCATTGCTACTAGAAGCTTTCTTACATTGTGGGTTGCTTGTCTGCGTCTGACGAACCCTACCTGTTCAGGCCCTATAAGGACGGGAAGCCATTGAGCCAATCTTTCTGCCAGCACTTTTGCGAGTATTTTGACATCTAAGTTAAGTAGGGAAATGGGCCTATATGAGCCTACCTCCTCAGGTGGTTTTCCCGGCTTTGGTATTAATGTAATATGTGCCGTATTCATAAATTTAGGGAAGGTTCCCTCCTGTATCACTTCCTCATAAAACTCCAATAAGGGTATCATCGCACCTGGGGGCAGCATTTTATAGTATTCCCCCGTAAAGCCATCAGGTCCTGGGGCAGAATGTTGCTTTAGGGATTTCACAACTGCTTGGATTTCTGACAATGTGAGGGGGCCGTTCAATGTTTCTAAGCCTGCTGGGGGAATCCTATCCAACCCTGCCTTGGCCAAGTATTCTGAAAGTTGAGTACCCTGCGGCCCATGCTCTACAGAATAAAGATTTGAAAAATAGTCAGTAAATAGCTGCCCTATCTCCTTCCTGCATGTTGTAATGTTACCATTATTATCTTTTAAGGCTGCCACCGTTCTAGGACCTCCCCAGTTTTTTATTACCCGCGTCAGTAAGTTCCCTGTGCGATTTCCAAATCTCTGCAATTTATATTTATAATAGAGCAAAGATCTGTTTTCCTGGTCATGCAGCAGCGTATTGAGTGCTATCTGAGCAGCCTTCAGTGTGTCTAGTGAGTCTTGATTGGGGCGTTGTATATGTGCGCGTTTCGCCTTCTTCATCTGCTCTTCAAGTAATAAAATACCTTGTGCTCTTTTCTTCCTTTTCAGGCTAGTGTATGCAATTATCTCCCCCCGTAACACTGCTTTTGAGGCTGACCAAAATAGCGTAGGTTGTATGTGTGCATGTATATCGTTATTCAAAGCATACTCTTCCCATTTGGCCTTTATATAAGCCTTAAATTTGGGGTCTGTGTATAAATATGTTGGGAACCTCCAACCTCTGCCCCCCATGTCGTCTGCCGGCATGACCAAGTCCACCCAAACCAGAGTGTGATCGGATATCTCCTCCGGACCTATAGTTGCAGTTTTTACTAGGTGGAACATTCTCCGGTCTATCAAAACATAATCTAGTCGAGACAAGGTACCATGTGCTCTAGACCTATGGGTATAATCTCTTTCCCCAGGGTGCAGTGTTCTCCAGGCGTCAATTAGCCCCAAAGTTTGGGAGAGTTTATCAAATTCTTGCATACGTTGACCTGTATAGTGGCAGGATGTGGGATTAGTGCTATCTTGTTCTGGGTCTGCGACCATGTTAAGGTCCCCCATCACCACGATCTGCTTTGGCTGGTATTCAAGACATTGGCCTATTATCATGTTATAGAATTTTGGATCACAGAGGTTAGGCCCATAAATTCCCACCAAAACAAATTCAATGCCCTGCAACCATATTTGTATTATAATATAGTTCCCTTGATCCCCTTTTGCCAACAATTTGGCCCTATATTGCAACCCCTTGCGAAATAGGACTGCTACGCCCCCTCTCCGCCCCTGTGGGGAAGCCGCATAACACTCTCCCACCCAGAGCCTTTGCAATTTGGCATGTTCTAGGTATGTAAGCCTTGTTTCCTGCAGGCATGCTATATCAGCTTTATGCCTCTTTAAAGCCGTCAATATTTTCGCCCTCTTTATGGGGGAGGTGATGCCTCCCACATTCCATGTGATTAACCTGGCTGGCATAACATATGTTGTGTATGATTTCCTAACAAACTTGTCCCATTCTTCTGTATTGACCTTCTACCCCTGTCTCCCCCAAATATATTCATTGTGTGATTTTGTGCATCTTGTCTTGGTGTGTTTTTATTCTGCTCCAACAGCCTCAGTCTTTCGCCCCTAATTTGCCTCCCTCTTACTTTCTGTAATCTTCTTATTGGAACCCTTTTATCTTTCCTTACTTGAATCCCCGACATTTCTTCTATCCCTCCCCCCCTTATCCCTTTCCCTTTCCCCCCTCTTTGCTCCCTTTGCTCCGTAGGCTTACCCACGGATTAAGACTCCCTTAGTCGGCGAGGGGCCCCCCGCTCCTTGTTGTCTCAGAGTAATACTTTACAGGCATAACATTACATACATCACCTAATATTCTTGCCCTCCGGACAGTCCATCTATGTCCCGCTGCTTAGTTTATTTTCTGACATAAATGCCCGTGATTCCACAACCGATTGAAAATGATGCCACTTTTCCTGGTGCATTATCTTCAAGTGCGCCGGGTACATGAGTGCAAATTTTATTTTATTTTTGGCCAGTTCAGAGCAAACCGGATGGAATGCTCGCCTTTGTTCTTGAACCTTCTGTGAGTAGTCTTGAAATATCATTATTTGTTGACCTTCAAAACGCAAATTGTCTCTCTTTAAACGGAATCCTCTAAGAATCTCCACTTTATGTCGAAAATTTAAAATTTTTGCCACAACTATTCTCGGGCGTTGTGAGTTCCCCATTTTCTTTCCCACTCTGTGTGCCCTTTCGATAGTCATAGTGCCCATGGAATCGGTTAGCGCCAGTTCTTTTGATAACCATGTCTCTAACCAATCAGTCAGGTTCCGCTCTGGCACTCTCTCTGGGATCCCTACGATCCTGATGTTATTGCGCCGAGAGCGGTTTTCTAAATCCTCTAGTTTTTCAGCTTGTTCTGCGAGTTGTTTTTTCAGTTGCGTAGTGTCCGGGCCCCATGCGCGGGAATCGTCTTCCAGCGCGGAGACTCTCACTTCCAAATCGCCAGTTCTCGTTTCTAGGCCGTCCAGCCCAACTTGTATAGTTTCTAACTTCTCAGACAAAGCGTCCCAACGGGGATTCAGGGCACGGATCACCGCCGCCGTTATTTGTTCTAACTGTTGATCTGTGAATATTGGGGCCGGTTGCGGCGCCACATCCGCCATCTTGTTTTCTCCGCTCGCTACCTTACCCCGTGTCTTCGCGCTGGATTTCTGCGCCATCTCGGTAGGTGATTTACCTAAATATTTTTCCATGCGGTCTGGTATTCGAATGGAGGGCTGTCCGGAGGAATTTGTTCGCCGTTTTAGGCAATTTTTATATCGTTTTGGAGCGGGTACACCCGGAGCCTCAAGCCGCTGCTGCCGCCTCGCTCACCGCATGACCGGAAGTCCTCGGAGAACAACATTTTAGCTGTGCTGGAACACTGAGAAGTTCTGAGAGAAGAGAACATTTCTCTGGTAAGTGCACACTATTTTGCTTGTGCTTTGGGAACTTAAAGATTGGGGTTTAAAGGAGGAATTGTAGGTTAGTCATAGGCAAAATAAAAATATAAAAAAACTAATTTTATCAATAATCCCCATAGTCTTTTCCCCTTAGTTTTAAAAACTTTGTACCACAGCATTAACAGATAGACTCTAGCAGGCATTGCAGGATCTAGTTTAGTATTAAGGGGGAATAAAAAGAGAGAGAGAGAGAGGGAAAAGCAAGCAGGACCTAGTTTAGTATTAAGGGGGGAATAGAGAGAAAGAGAGAGAGAAAAGCAAGCATTATTAACTAGTTGCCATAGAGGGGCATAATTGAACGAAAACGTCTATCTCCATGGGCGTTTATCTCCGAGAACGGGTCCGTGAAGGGGCGGACCGAACCGTATTTTTGAAAAAAATAGACGTCCATGTTTTATTCGACAATTTGTGAGCTGGGCGTTTTTGTTTTTCAGTGATAATGGAAAATGAAAGCGCCCAGCTCAAAAACGAATAAATCCAAGGCATTTGTTCGTGGGAGGGGCCAGGATTCGTAGTGCACTGGTCCCCCTCACATGCCAGGACACCAACCGGGCACCCTAGGGGGCACTTTTACAAAAACAAAAAAAAAAGTAAAAGAGCTCCCAGGTGCATAGCACCCTTCCCTTGTGTGTTGAGCCCCCCAAATCCCCCTCAAAACCCACTGCCCACAAGTCTACACCATTACTATAGCCCTAAGGGGTGAAGGGGGGCACCTACATGTGGGTACAGTGGGTTTGGGGGGGTTGGACGACTAAGCATTAAGCAGCACAATTGTAACAGGTAGGGGGGGATGGGCCTGGGTCCACCTGCCTGAAGTCCACTGCACCCCCTAACAACTGCTCCAGGGACCTGCATACTGCTGCCAGGGAGGTGGGTATGACATTTGAGGGTGAAAATAAAAAGTTGTGAAACATCATTTTTTGTGGTGGGAGGGGGTTAGTGACCACTGGGGGAGTCAGGGGAGGTCATCCCCGATTCCCTCTGGGGGTAATCTGGTCATTTAGGGCACTTTTTGGGGCCTTATTCGTGAAAAAACAGGGTTCAGGAAAAGTGCCCTAAATTCTAGCTACAAACGCATACTTTTTTTCCATTATCGGCGAAAGGCGCCCATCTCTCCTCGGCCGATAACCATGCCCCCGTTCCACCTTCGCCACGCCTCCAACACGCCCCCGTCAACTTTGTACGCTTCCGCGATGGAGTGCAGTTGAAAACGTCCAAAATCGGCTTTCCATTATACCGATTTATTCGTTTTTGTGAGATAAACGTCTATCTCCCGATTTGGGTCGAAATCTAGGCGTTTTTCTCTTTCAATTATAAGGTGGATAGTGAACAACCCTAGTCCCATAATTTTAAACTGACATTTTCTCTAGAAATAGGCATTTTTCCAATAGTTTTAAACTGAAACCTTTTCTAAAGGTAGAAACTTAGAACAAGAGTTTTTGGCTGTTAAAAGGCTGTTATTTTCTGTTTTTTGGCTGCTGGAGAGGTAGCACATCCAGCGAACTCAATTAGGTGTTAACTAAGGTGTGGGGAAGTAGAATATTTGCATAGGTTGCTGAGTTAGCTTCAAAGAGCCTGTTTAAAAAAGGTCCCTTAGATTCAAAACTACATAAAGAGGAAAGGTCCCACTGAACTTTCTTTCTGAGAAGTTCTGAGAGAAGAGGACATTTCTCTGGTAAGTGAACACTATTTTGCTTGTGCTTTGGGAACTTAAAGATTGGGGTTTAAAGGAGGAATTGTAGGTTAGTGATAGGCAAAATTAAAATATAAAAAAGCAAATTTTATCAACTAATTTCCATAGTTTTTTCCCTAGTTTTAAAAACTTTGTACCACAGCATTAACAGATAGACTAGCAGGTACTGCAAGACCTAGTTTAGGTATCTCTGAGACCTGGTGGAAGGAGGATAACCAGTGGGACACTGTCATACTGGGGTACAAATTATATCGTAATGATAGGGTGGATCGAATTGGTGGAAGGGTAGCATTGTATATTAAGGAGAGCCTTGAATCAAATAGATTGAAAATTCTGCAGGTAATCAATAGAAATAAAACAAAATAAAACATGGAAAAGAAAATAAGATGATACCTTTTTTATTGGACACAACTTAATACATTTCTTGATTAGCTTTCGAAGGTTGCACTGTATATTAACGAGAGGCCTGAATGAAATAGATTGAAAATTCTGCAGGAAAAAAAAGACCTATTGGAATCATTGTGGATCGAAATTCCATGTGTAAAGGGGAAAAGGATGGTGATAGGGGTGTACTACCGTCTGTCCGACCAGGATGAGCAAATGGACGCAGTCATGTTAAAGGAAATTAGTGAGGCAAATAAATTAGGCAACACAATAATAATGGGTGATTTTAATTACCTCCTTATAGACTAGGTTAATGTAACATCAGGGCATGCTAGGGAGGTAAACTTCCTCAATGAAATAAAGGACAGCTTTATGGAGCAGCTGGTACAGGAGCTGACGAGAGAAGGAAAAATTCTAGACTTAGTCATTTGTGGAGCGCATGATCTGGTACGGAAGGTAGCAGTCCGGAGACCACTTGACAATAGTGATCATAACATGATCGCCTTTGAAATTTGCTTTCAAAAAGGTAAGCATAGGAAGTCAAATATGTTAGCATTTAACTTTAAAAAAGAAAGCTATGATAAAATGAGAAAAACGGTAAAAAAAAACTTAGAGGAGCGACTGAGAGGGTAATAAACCTACAACAGATGTGGATGCTGTTCAAAAACACCGTCCTGGGGGCCAGGTCAAACATATTCCACATATCAGAAAAGGAGGACGGAAAACCAAATGACAGCCGGGGTGGTTAAAAAGTGAGGTAAAGGAGGCTATTGGAGCTAAAAAGGAATCCTTCAGAAAATGGAAGAAGGAACCAAATGAGGAAAATAAGAAGCAGCATAAGGAATGTCATGTCAGATGCAAAGTACTGATAAGAAAGGCAAAGAGGGATTTTGAAAGAAAGATAGCGTTAGAGGCGAAAACTGATAGTAAAAATTTTTTTAGATACATTAAAAGCAGGAAACCGGCAAAAGAATTGTTTGGCCCTCTGGATGACCGGGGTGTAAAAGGGGCGATCAAGGAAGACAAAGAAATAGCAGAAAGACTAAATGAGTTCTTTGCTTCGGTTTTCACTGAGGAAGATTTGGGTGGGATAACTGTGCCGGGCAGGGTATTCGTAGCTGAAGAGTCGGAAAAACTTATTGAAATATCTGTAAATTTGGAAGACGTAATGGAGCAGTTCTGCAAACTGAAGAGTAGCAAATCTCCTGGGTTGGATGGTATTCAACCTAGGGTACTGATAGAACTATAAAATGAGCAGGCGGAGCTACTGTTATTGATTTGTAATTTATCCTTAAAATCGAGCGTGGTACCGGAAGATTGGAGGGTGGCCAATGTAACACCGGTATTTTAAAAAGGTTCCAGAGGAAACCTGGGAAATTATAGACTGGTGAGTCTGACGTCAGTACCGGGCAAATTGGTAGAGACTATAATCAAGAACAAAATTACAGAGCACGTTCAAAAGCTACTACTACTACTACTATTTAGCATTTCTATAGCACTACAAGGCGTACGCAGCGCTGCACAAACATAGAAGAAAGACAGTCCCTGCTCAAAGAGCTTACAATCTAATAGACAAAAAATAAAGTAAGCAAATCAAATCAATTAATGTGTACAGGAAGGAGGAGAGGAGGGTAGGTGGAGGCGAGTGGTTACAAGTGGTTACGAGTCAAAAGCAATGTTAAAGAGGTGGGCTTTCAGTCTAGATTTAAAGGTGGCCAAGGATGGGGCAAGACGTAGGGGCTCAGGAAGTTTATTCCAGGCGTAGGGTGCAGCGAGACAGAAGGCGCAAAGTCTGGAGTTGGCAGTAGTGGAGAAGGGAACAGATAAGAAGGATTTATCCATGGAGCGGAGTGCACGGGAAGGGGTGTAGGGAAGGACGAGTGTGGAGAGATACTGGGGAGCAGCAGAGTGAGTACATTTATAGGTTAGTAGAAGAAGTTTGAACAAGATACGAAAACGGATAGGGAGCCAATGAAGCGACTTGACGAGGGGGTAGTATGAGTAAAGCGACCCTGGCGGAAGACGAGATGGGCAGCAGAGTTTTGAACCGATTGGCGAGGGGAGAGGTGACTAAGTGGGAGGCCAGCAAGAAGCAGATTGCAGTAGTCTAAACGAGAGGTGACAAGGGTGTGGATGAGGGTTTTGGTAGAGTGCTCGGAAAGAAAGGGACGGATTTTACGGATGTTGTAAAGAAAGAAACGACAGGTCTTGGTGATCTGCTGGATATGAGCAGAGAAGGAGAGAGAAGAGTCAAAGATGACCCCAAGGTTTCGAGCTGAGGAGACAGGGAGAATGAGAGAGCCATCAACAGAAATAGAAAACGGGGGGAGTGGGGAGGTGGGTTTAGGGGGGGAAAATGAGAAGCTCGGTTTTGGTCATGTTTAATTTCAGGTGGCGTTGAGACATCCAGACAGCAATGTCAGACAAGCACGCTGAAACTTTGGTTTGGATGCAAGGTGAGATATCAGGGGTAGAAAGGTAGATTTGGGAGTCATCAGCATAGAGATGGTAGGAAAAGCATGGACTAATGGGACAAAGTCAACATGGATTTAGTGAAGGGAAGTCTTGCCTCACCAATCTGCTGCATTTCTTGAAGGGGTAAACAAACATGTGGACAAAGGTGAGCCAGTTGATATTGTGTATCTAGATTTTCAGAAGGCGTTTGATAAGGTCCCTCATGAAAGACTACAGAGGAAATTTGAGGGACATGGGATCGGAGGTAATGTCTTACTGTGGATTAAAAACTGGTTGAAAGATAGAAAACTGAGAGTAGGACTAAAAGGTCAATATTTGCAATGGAGAAGAGTAGTTAGAGGGGTCCCTCAGGGATCGGTGCTGGGACCTCTGCTTTTTAACACATTCATAAATGACCTAGAGATGGGGGTAACTAGTTACGTAATCAAATTTGCGATGACACAAAGTTATTCAAAGTAGTCAAACCGCGGTAAGATTGTGAAAAACAACAAGAGGACCTTACAAGACTGGGAGACTGGGTGTCTAAAAGGCAGATGACGTTTAATGTGAACAAGTACAAAGTGATGCATGTGGGAAAGAGGAACCCAAACTATAACTACGTCATGCAAGGTTCAGCGTTGGGAGTCACGGACTGAGAAAGGGATCTAGGTGTCGTCATTGATGATACGTTGAAAACTTCTGCTCAATGTGCTGCTGCGGCTAGGAAAGCAAATAGAATGTTGGGTAGCATTAGGAAAGGGATGGAAAACAAAAATAAGGATATTATTCTGCCGTTGTATCGCTCCATGGTGCGACCGCACCTCGAGTATTCTGTTCAATTCTGGTCGCCACACCTCAAAAATACATAGTGGAATTGGAAAAGGTGCAGAGAAGGGCGACAAAAATGATACAGGGGATGGGACGGCTTCCCTCTCAGGATAGGCTGAAGAGGCTGGGGCTCTTCAGCTTGGAGAAAAGGCGGCTGAGGGGAGATATGATAGAGGTCTATAAGATAATGAGTGGAATGGAACAGGTCAATGTGGAGCGTCTGTTTACGCTTTCCAAACACACTAGGACAAGGGGGCATGCGATGAAGCTGCAGTGTGGTAAATTTAAAACGAATTGGAGGAAGTTTTTCTTCACTCAACGTGTAGTAAAACTCTGGAATTCGCTGCCAGAAAAGGTGGTTAAGGTGGTTAGCGGACTTCAAAAAAGGGTTGGACGGCTTCCTGGAGGAAAAAGCCATAGAATGTTATTGAATGGATGAGGGAATACAGTATTTCTAGGATGGGTGGGACAAATTGCTTGTTCTTTTGGCCGCTGTCGGTGACAGGGTGCTGGGCTCGATGGACCCTTGGTCTGTCTCAGCATGGTGATGCTTATGTAGTTATAAAACACTTCTTGTAATCACTGTGGATTGAAATTCCATGTGTAAAGGGGAAAAGGATAGTGATAGGAGTGTACTACCGTCTGCCTGGTCAGGATGAACAGAAGGATGCAGAAATGTTAAAGGAAATTAGGGGCGCAAACAAACTGGGCAACACAATAATAATGGGTGATTTCAAGTACCCCGATATTGACTGGGTAAATGTAACATCAAGGCACGCTAGGGAGGTAAAATTCCTTGATGAAATCAAGGACTGCTTTATGGAGCAGCTGGGTACAGAAACCAAAGAGAGAAGGAAAAATTCTAGACCTAGTCCTTAGTGGAGCTCATGATCTGGTGCGGGAGGTAATGGTGCTGGGGCCGCTTGATAACAGTGATCATAATATGATCAGATTTGATAATAGCTTTGAAGTAAGCATACATAGGAAATCAAATACGTTAGCGTTTAACTTTAAAAAAGGAGACTATGATATAATGAGAAGAACGGTGAAAAGAAAAACTTTGAGGAGCAGCTGTGAGGGTCAAAAATTTACATCAGGCATGGATGCTGTTCAAAAACACCATCCTGGAAGTCCAGGCTAAATATATTCCTTGTATTAAAAAAGGAGGACAGAAGACCAAATGACAGCCGGCATGGTTAAAAAGTGAGGTGAAGAAAGCTATTAGAGCTAAAAGAAAATCCTTCAGAAAATGGAAGACAATCAACTGAAAATAATAAGAACCAGCATAAGGAATGTCAAGTCAAATGCAAAGCACTGATAAGGAAGGCTAAGAGGGACTTCGAAAAAAAGATTGTGTTGGAGGCAAAAACACATACTAAATTCTTTTTTAGGTATATTAAAAGCAGGAAGCCGGCAAAAGAATTGGTTGGACCGCTAGATGACCGAGCGGTAAAATGGGCGATCAGGGAAGACAAAGCCGTAGCGGAGCGATTAAATTAATTCCGCATCAGAGGGGTGTGACCAGCAGAGCTAGTGATGATACACGCAGGACAATGGTCCCCTGGTCCTCACATTAGCTGATGGTTCTGGCCTGCTGCTGATCAGGGAAATCTGCAGAGGGTAAGCGGGGGAGGAGGCAGAGAGAAAGCCACTAGTGATGTTGGCTTGGGGAGAGGGGCAGAGAAATATAGCCAGAGACAGAAAGAAAGAGATGAGGAGTAATGAAGGATGAGGGAGGAGAAAAAGAGAATGGGGTAATGCTGGATGGGGAGAAGAAACAGAGAAAGAAGGGAAAAGGCTGTATAAGGGAGAAGAAACAGGGAGAGAGAAAGGAGTAATGCTGAACTGGGTTAATGGGGGGGGGCTTAGGCTAGATGGAAGGGGGAGCAAGAGAGAGGGCAGAGGCTGGATGAAAGTGGGGAGAAAGGGAGGGCAGAGACTGGATGGAAGGGAGTGAGGAGGGCAGACACTGGATGGAAAGGAGGAAGAGAAGGAGGGCATGCGTGCGAATGCAGGCATTGGTGGTTAAAACATGCCACCAATTTGCTTGCCCAAAGTCATGTCCCAAACATTAACATATTCAGCAGGAAATTTCAAAATCTATTCAAAACAGTATCCAGATCTATGTAACAAGATAGACCTCATAATCTTGTATACACATTTATAGGGATTATCAGATCTATATGCATCTCGCCATCTTGTTTATGCAGGAGTATACTGAAAGTTATAATGAGAGCCTCTTCCTTGATAAAGCAGTATGCGAAACTTGGCCATGTTGGCGGGGGTTCCCTGATATCTCTATGTTGCTGCCATTAAAGATAAGTTGGAATTTAAAATAACATTTTTTGAACAAAAGTAAAACAAATATTAAAATAAACGTGGGATTCTATGAGGATTTCCACCGCGCCATTTCGTTTATAACGATAGAGCAAGATTGTTCAGATGGTTGCGAGATGCATATAGATCTGATAATCCCTATAAATGTGTATACAAGAATATGAGGTCTATCTTGTTACATAGATCTGGATACTGTTTTGAATAGATTTTGAAATTTCCTGCTGAATATTTTTATGTTTGGGACATGACTTTGGACATTGATATATAGTCCCCACATTCTTCTGTTCTGGTGGTTCAAAAATAGACCAATTTGCTTGCTGCACAAGCAACATGGAGCTTGGGCCTTGAGTGGACCTCTTCAGCTGGCGGGGCTTGGGTACCTGCCCAGCAAAAGTAGGACTCAATGCTGTTAGAGGTGGGGGCAGGGGGCCTTGGCAGGGGTGAGGGGGGGAAACTTGAGAGGAAATGTGTAGCCTAGGGGTGCCGTGACCTGAGAAAGCTTAGGAACCACTGGTGTAAGGCATTGCAAATGATACAAAATTCTGCAGTTAAGATTGATTTTTGGCACTAAGGACAGGGCCGTGCCGATGCGGTAAGCGGGGTAAGCACCGCAGGAGGGCGCCCACCTCTGGAGGGCGCCGCCACAGTGCTTACCCTCGCCCCGCGCCGCCGAGGCCTTTAAATCTTTTACTTGCAGTCGCAGCAGCGTCTGTGAAAACGGAGCGCTGCCGACGTCTCCCTTCCCTTGCACTCGTTGGTTCCCTCAGTGTCCCGCCTTCTTCTGACGTCAGAAGAAGGCGGACACTGAGGGAACCAAGAGCGCGAAGGGAAGGGAGACGTCGGCAGCGCTCCGCTTTCACAGACGCTGCTGCGACTGCAAGTAAAAGATTTAAAGGCCCCCAGGGCGCGCAGCGATCATCTTCACGGGGGGGGGAGAGGGGCGCGCGCGCGCCAACTGTTCTTCTGCGGGGGGGGGGGGGGGCGCCAACAGTTCGTCTGCGGAGGGGGGGGCGGCATAGACCCTTGGCACGGTCCTGACTAAGGAAATGTGAACATGTGTCACTTTTGTTGCAGAAATTGCATCAGTTACCTGGGAAATACATTATGCATAAGGCCTTAGTTTTGATTTATCAGATTTTGTATCAGGGAGGTCCACAGTATTTAAAAGATGTGATACAGTTGTATATCCCTATCCAGCTTATAATCGAACGAGAATAACGCCCAAGTTCCGACCTAAATCGGGAGATGGGCGTTCTTCTCACAAAAACAAATAAAGCGGTATAATCGAAAGCCGAACTTTGGACGCTTTCAACTGCACTCCGTCGCGGATGCGGACAAAGTTGACGGGGGCGTATCGAAGGCGTGTCGAAGGCGGAACTGGGGCGTGGTTATCGGGCGAACAGAGATGGGCGCCCTTCGCCGATAATGGAACAGTTTTGAGCTAGAATTTAGGACACTTTTCCTGGACCCTGTTTTTTGACGAATAAGGCCCCCAAAAGTGCCCTAAATGACCAGATGACCCCCAGAGGGAGTCGGGGATGACCTCCCCTGACTCCCCCAGTGGTCACTAACCCCCTCCCACCACAACAAATGATGTTTCACAACTTTTTACTTTCACCCTCAAATGTCATACCCTCCTCCCAAGCAGCAGTATGCAGGTCCCTGGAGCAGTTGTTAGGGGGTGCAGTGGACGTCAGGCAGGTGGACCCAGGCCCATCCCCCCCCTACCTGTTACAATTGTGCTGCTTAATGCTACTAGTCGTCCAACCCCCCCAAACCCACTGTACCCACATGTAGGTGCCCCCCTTCACCTCTTAGGGCTATAGTAATGATGTAGACTTGTGGGCAGTGGGTTTTGAGGGGGATTTGGGGGGCTCAACACCCAAGGGAAGGGTGCTATGCACCTGGGAGCTCTTTTACCTTTTATTTGGTTTTTGTAAAAGTGCCCCCTAGGGTGCCCGGTTGGTGTCCTGGCATGTGAGGGGGACCAGTGCACTATGAATCCTGGCCCCTCCCACGAACAAATGCCTTGGATTTATTCGTTTTTGAGCTGGGCGATTTCATATTCCATTATCGCTGAAAAGCAAAAACGCCCAGCTCACACCTTGACGAATAAAACATGGGCGTCTTTTTCTTTTAAAAAATACGATCCGCCCCGCCCCTTCACGGACCCGTTCTCGGAGATAAACGCCCATGGAGATAGGCGTTTCTGTTCCATTATGCCCCTCCATATGTTCTTTGCATTCAGCTACTCTGAAGAAGCTTTCTGTACTAGCATTGACCACTTTTCACTGGGCTGAAACATCAGCTTGTGCCTACTGTATAACTGGCCCGAGATTATGGAATGCATTTACCAGGTCATATCCAATTTTGTTCATCAGTACAGAAATTTGGAAAGGTTCTCAAAACACACGTGTATGTGCAGGCTTTTTGCAATTCCCAAGTTTCAGTTCATTATCTTATAATGTGATGTTTGCTCCCACAGTCCCTCAGTTCTTAAATTCTCAAATCCAACCCTTCATTTCAATAGTTTTTTATCTCTTAGTGTCCTCAGTTGTGCACATTACCAAGATTACTGAATGGCAATGGTTCCTGCACACCTTTCTTCATCGGTACACTTTATCCACCCTTTTTTTTAAACTTATTTAGCACTATTCTTCACTTTTATATTTTTAAAAAATTTTAATTATCAATACTCATCTTTGAAAAATACATCAAGCTCAGGGGTTGATGTTACTGCCCGACATGCATGTTTCGCCCTTAACAGGGCTGCTTCAAGGACTGCCCCCCCCCCCCTTTGCCGTTTAGCGCTCTGCTCTGCTCCTAAACGGCAATGGGGGGCAGTCCTTGAAGCAGCCCTGTTAAGGGCGAAACATGCATGTCGGGCAGTAACATCAACCCCTGAGCTTGATGTATTTTTCAAAGATGAGTATTGATAATTAAAATTTTTTAAAAATATAAAAGTGAAGAATAGTGCTAAATAAGTTTTAAAAAAGGGTGGATAAAGTGTACCGATGAAGAAAGGTGTGCAGGAACCATTGCCATTCAGTAATTTTGGTAATGTGCACAACTGAGGACACTAAGATAAAAACTATTGAAATGAAGGGTTGGATTAGAGAATTTAAGAACTGAGGGACTGTGGGAGCAAACATAATATTTTAATGCGAGTTGTTTGAAGCTCCACAGTGATTATACAGAGAAGGAAGCCATTGTGATTGTTTCATAGATTAGTTCATTACCTTAGGCATTCTTGATGTACTGTTGTGTCTTGTCAAGATTTGTTTTTGAATTGTTATGTATGTTTTTATTATGTAAGCCGCTTAAGATAAGCGGTATATACATTTTAAAAATAAAAATAAATAAGATAGATAAAAAGGAAAGCAACAGAACCAGAGATCGTGAAGCACTCTTTAGGGTGCCAACCACAGTGCACCCGATAATGATGTTTCGGTAACTACAAAGAGGTTTTCCTCGGCTAACACTGCAGAAAGGCTGCAATGGGAACAGCAACATTCCTGCTGCCACTTGCTTAGTACTATTTCAACATCACCTTATGGAAAATGAGAGCAAGGTTATTCCCCTGAAGCACAGTGAATCAGCCCACTCTGGGAAAACCTACAATGATCAGCACAGGTCATATTATTTTGATTTACCAAGTTTTACTCATCACACATTTCCTCCTAGAAGGTGTTTGAAAAGGCCAAAGAGCCATTTGTTGGGAAAGTACGAGTCTTATCAGTACGCTACCGTGGACTTGAATCTCATGAAAGGAAATCCCACGCTGCACTTAAGGAAGTCCGACTCCAGCGATTCACAGGAAGTGCCCATTTCTTCCTGAAAAAACAAAACAAGAAAATGATAACGATGAGGATGATTCAAAAGAAAAAGTAAAATGAGGAAAAATAGATTACATAAACACATAAAAACATAACAATAGCCATACTGGGTCAGTGGTCCATCTAGCCCAGTATCCTGTTTCCATCGGTAGCCAATCCAGGTCACAAGTATCTGGTAGAAACCCAATTAGTAGCAACATTCTGTGCTATCAATCCTGGTGGAAACAGTGGCTTCCCCATGTTCTTCTCAATAACAGACTATGAACTTTTCCTCCAGGAACTTGTCCAAACCTTTTTAAAACCTAGATACGCTAACTGCTATTACCACACCCTCCGGCAGTGAGTTCCAAAGCGAAAAATATTTCCTCCTATTTGTTTTAAATGTATTAGGACAAGGATTAATACAAGAGATTAATACAAGAGATGAGCATGTGTCTTCACCATCCATGAGAGGCTTCTGGAACATCCATCTATTTTATGTACAGTGGGGGAAATAAGTATTTGATCCCTTGCTGATTTTGTAAGTTTGCCCACTGACAAAGACATGAGCAGCCCATAATTGAAGGGTAGGTTATTGGTAACAGTGAGAGATAGCACATCACAAATTAAATCCGGAAAATCACATTGTGGAAAGTATATGAATTTATTTGCATTCTGCAGAGGGAAATAAGTATTTGATCCCCCACCAACCAGTAAGAGATCTGGCCCCTACAGACCAGGTAGATGCTCCAAATCAACTCGTTACCTGCATGACAGACAGCTGTCGGCAATGGTCACCTGTATGAAAGACACCTGTCCACAGACTCAGTGAATCAGTCAGACTCTAACCTCTACAAAATGGCCAAGAGCAAGGAGCTGTCTAAGGATGTCAGGGACAAGATCATACACCTGCACAAGGCTGGAATGGGCTACAAAACCATCAGTAAGACGCTGGGCGAGAAGGAGACAACTGTTGGTGCCATAGTAAGAAAATGGAGGAAGTACAAAATGACTGTCAATCGACAAAGATCTGGGGCTCCACGCAAAATCTCACCTCGTGGGGTATCCTTGATCATGAGGAAGGTTAGAAATCAGCCTACAACTACAAGGGGGGAACTTGTCAATGATCTCAAGGCAGCTGGGACCACTGTCACCACGAAAACCATTGGTAACACATTACGACATAACGGATTGCAATCCTGCAGTGCCCGCAAGGTCCCCCTGCTCCGGAAGGCACATGTGACGGCCCGTCTGAAGTTTGCCAGTGAACACCTGGATGATGCCGAGAGTGATTGGGAGAAGGTGCTGTGGTCAGATGAGACAAAAATTGAGCTCTTTGGCATGAACTCAACTCGCCGTGTTTGGAGGAAGAGAAATGCTGCCTATGACCCAAAGAACACCGTCCCCACTGTCAAGCATGGAGGTGGAAATGTTATGTTTTGGGGGTGTTTCTCTGCTAAGGGCACAGGACTACTTCACCGCATCAATGGGAGAATGGATGGGGCCATGTACCGTACAATTCTGAGTGACAACCTCCTTCCCTCCGCCAGGGCCTTAAAAATGGGTCGTGGCTGGGTCTTCCAGCACGACAATGACCCAAAACATACAGCCAAGGCAACAAAGGAGTGGCTCAGGAAGAAGCACATTAGGGTCATGGAGTGGCCTAGCCAGTCACCAGACCTTAATCCCATTGAAAACTTATGGAGGGAGCTGAAGCTGCGAGTTGCCAAGCGACAGCCCAGAACTCTTAATGATTTAGAGATGATCTGCAAAGAGGAGTGGACCAAAATTCCTCCTGACATGTGTGCAAACCTCATCATCAACTACAGAAGACGTCTGACCGCTGTGCTTGCCAACAAGGGTTTTGCCACCAAGTATTAGGTCTTGTTTGCCAGAGGGATTAAATACTTATTTCCCTCTGCAGAATGCAAATAAATTCATATACTTTCCACAATGTGATTTTCCGGATTTAATTTGTGATGTGCTATCTCTCACTGTTACCAATAACCTACCCTTCAATTATGGGCTGCTCATGTCTTTGTCAGTGGGCAAACTTACAAAATCAGCAAGGGATCAAATACTTATTTCCCCCACTGTATATATATATATATATATATATATATATATATATATATATGTGTGTGTGTGTGTGTGTGTGTGTGTGTGTGTGTGTATATGTGTGTGTGTGTGTAAGTTCCATGACCCCTACCTCCCTCCCTCCCTCCTTCCTTCCACTCGCGTCTGAGTTCCATGGCCCCCCTCTCCTTCGAGTTCCACCGCCCCGTTCCATGCCCCCCTCCCTCCACTCCCGTCCGAGTTCCATGCCCCCCCTCCTCCTCCGAGTTCCACTGCCCCGAGCCTCCCTCCCTCTCTCTCTGTGGCCTCCGAGTGCAAGCAGGAAGGGCAACAGTGAAGTCGAGCAGGCATGGAATGGCGCTTCAGACTGCCTTTGCTTTCGCTTCTGTTTCAGCTGTGCCTCTGGTCCCGTCCCTCATTTCCTGTTTGTGGAAGGGCGGGACCAGAGGCACAGCTGAAACAGAAGCGAAAGTGAAGGCAGTCTGAAGCGCCATTCCGTGCCTGCTCGACTTCACTGTTGCGGCGGACCACGAGGTAAAACGTTTTAAAGAACGGCTGGCACTTACGAATGGGAGGGACAGCCGCACACGTCCTGCTTGCACTCGGAGGCCACAAAGAGAGAGGGAGGGAGGGAGGTGTAGGGTTGTGCAACTCAGACGACAGTGGGTGCATGGAACTCGGAGGGCACAGGACGAGAGGTGGGGGGAGGGGGGCACGGGACGAGAGAAGGTGGGAGGGGGTTCTGGAACTCCACCAGAAGGGGAGGGCCGGTTCTGGAACTGGAAGGGGAGGGGCACGTACTGGTACTCAAAGGGGAGGGGGGAAGGGGGAGGAGGAGAGGGGAAGAGGGGAAGGGAGGGGTGGGTCCTGGAACTCGAAGGGGACGGGTCCCTAGAACTCGGAGAGGGAGGGAGGCAGGTAGGGGGGCATGGAACTCGGAGGGAAGGGGGGCTGGAACTCGGAGGAGGGATGGAGGGAGGGAGGGAGGGGGCCCTGGAACCTTGCTAGCGCCCGTTTCCATAAAGTTCAGGCAGAAGGAAAGGTACAGACCATTATTTGATGAACCTGCCTTTTTAAAACACAGAACTTGTTGACAAAGGCAAAAATAGCAATCATGACTGAAGATAACGTAAAGATTTTATTTGTAAGTTCTTTTATAGAAGCCATCCTCATTCCTCATGAAATCTAAATATAGGGAGAAGTTGGGAAAAGAATGTGTGAAGAAAACGAATACTGGGGACTAGGAAAAAACAAAAAACATTCGGGTGTGAGCATTAAAAAGTAGTTAATGGAATAAATGTAACTATTATGTTTATGTCAAGAAGTACAGCTTTTAGGAATCCTTTTATAAAGACACGTTAGAGTTTTTAGCGAGCGTTAAAAATAAGCATACGCTAAACACTAGAGATGCCCATATATTCCTATGGGCATCTCTAGGTTTAGCGCACCTTTGTAAAAGACCCCCTTAAATTGTACTCAACCAGACTGAATAATAAAAAAATATATATATTTCAAATATAAACACAACTAAGGTTCTTCCTGCTGAGCAGCTCAGGAACTTTTAGTCCCAGAGTAAAGGAATGCTGACCTTTTTCTTACCCCACAGTTTCTAGAACAGGGGCTGTGTCTTCATTCCTGACTTACAGGGTAAGAGGATACAACTCTTGGAGGGAAGATCTGGGCTGGAAATACCCAGTCGAAGGGGTAAGATTCCTCGTCTTTGGCTCTAAATTCCTGGCCACTGTACCTCTCAGGAACGGAACCAAAGCTTTATCTCTGAGTCCCTGGCCATTCCATTAATACCAATGTTTTGCCCCCATATTCATGGTATCAGGATGCATTGTTATGCATATTTAGTATGAGTATTATTTGTATTCAATTGCATTGTCTGTGTAATAGATAGCACTGTGTATTAGGGCTGCTATCCTTATAGTTAGCAGTTTCCTTTTCCCTATTGGCTCTTAGTTCTGAGCTAAGGCCAGCCCTCCCTATCTGCACCTGGGGGCTGTGGGAAAGAGTCCCAGTCTTCCTAGCATCCTTTTGTGATCAGCAGCTGTTCTAGCGGCTAATTCATCCTAAATCTACTGTGATTCCATCAAAATTCTTCACCATTTCCCCCAAGGCATTTATCCCCGATTGAGTCCCATTATTTGCACACTTTTCCCTTTGAGTACTGCAGTTTTTCCTCTCAGCTAAGCTGAGGTTCTGGCCATCTCCTTGCCTCTGAGGTGGCAAGATACAGACTCTATTTGCAGAAGGCAACAATTCTTTCCAAGCAATTGAATTGTAAGTTGATTTCCTTTGTTTACTATGATTGCTATACTAAAGAAGAGTTAGATTAAGAATTGAGAGTCTGCTGGTAAAGCTTTTACTTGGGAATGGTTTAGCTGGCTGTTGAAGCTTTGTGATCTCACCTAGCTTAGAACAACAAAACCAATGCAAGAGTTCACAATCTATTGACGTTCTGGCTTCAGCACCTTCTTACCTTCTAAAAGAAAGGTCTCTGACTAGCACAGTCTATGATCACAAAGTACTAGAACGGAGAACCAGTCCATCGCTACATCCTACAGAGAGGAGTATGGGATAAAGGAAAAGAGGTGCTACACAATCCAGCCAGAGAAAGAAAAAGCAGGGACTAGGGAGAGTCCCAGAAGATCAGCCAAGATAGACCCTCCATCATCAGATATTCCTCTGGAGAGCTGATTTACACTGGGCCTAGTAGCTGGACAGAGAATTAAAAGAGAACCGAAAGACTGTCTGGCTGATATTCAGCCGGTAGCTGTTAGTGTTTTTATAAATGCTAACAATTGCTGGCTACATTAGCCCTGGGTATTCAGTGCCAGGGTGGGGCTAATTATTCTGCTGCTAGCTGCCAGAGCTTATGTGGGTTCTGGCCAATATTCAGCCAGGGCCCACATAACTGTCTTATGTGGCCCACATAACTTTTTTTTTAAGGTCCAGTGATCCTCCTCCTACCCCCTGATGCAGGCCCCTCTACTAACCTTGACCTACCCAAAGTAAGCCCAAAAACTACCTTGCACAACTGCCACAGCAACCTACAAGCTGCCTCATCCTCAATATATACCCCCTGCAGAGTGCTTTATCTCCAAACATTACTCCATACAACTTCAATACCACCCTGCATATTACCCAACATGCAAAAAAGATCCCTGGCAACTGCCACCCCATCAAACTGCCCCATCCCCCTAAAACTATCCTCTGCAAACTGCCCCACCACTTTCTAAAAACTACCCTGCTTCTAGTGGCATATTTATTCGAGGTTCATGTGTTGCATATGCACCCCTGTCAGACATGGCCCCCTGCTCCCCCCCCCCCCCCCCCCCATGCCTTAAAATCATCTCTGCTCCAATCTTTGCCTGGGCAGTGGCAGCAGCACTCATAGGCTGCCTGTAGCCTGCACCAGGACTTTCTCTCTGAATCATCCCTACCTTCTGACACAATTTCCTGTTTTGTGAAGGGAGTAGGACAGTTCAGAGACAAAGTCCCAGTGCAGGCTGCAGGCAGTCTATGAGTGCTGCTGCCTGAGCGATGACTGGAGCCGGAGGGGGGGGATGTGTGTGTGTGTGTGTGTGTGTGTGTGTGTGTGTGTGTGTGTGTGTGTGTGTGTGTGTGTGTGTGTGCAGAAGATGCACCCTCTGTTAAAAATTCCTGGGTGACTTCCCAACTACCCCACCATACCACAAACTGCACCACCCCCAAAATTTTACCCTCATCATCCCATAAACTTTCTCACTCCCATAAACTATCCCCTGCAACTATCCCACCCCCAAACTAGTCCTCCACAACTACCCCTACATGCTATGAGCATGGCCAAATTAAGCCATTGGCGTACTTTGAACATACTTGGTGTCCACATGTTTAGGGATCCCTGTGAGATTTGCTCAGAAGTTAGGATTGCCAACTATTTGGTATTTTTCCCATTGTGGATATCCTGAAAACCTGACTGGCTGGTGTGCCTCCAGGACCAGGTTTGGGAACCACTGGGATAGCATTTTTGTTTGTTTGTTTTTTGGATTTTGTTCACACCTTTTTCAGTAGTAGCTCAAGATGAGTTATATTCAGGTACACTGGGTATTTTTCTGTCCCTGGAGGGCTCAAAATCTAAGTTTATACCTGAGGCAATGGAGGGTTAAGTGACTTGCCCAAGATCACAAGGAGCAGCAGCAGGATTTGAAGTGTAAGTGTAAGAGGACATACACATGGGCAGAGCATGTATGTGGCTCGGTACATGGTCAAAACAGCCCCAACAAAAAGGCCCAAACACAAAATAGCCCCGACAAAAAAAAAAAAGACAAAGAGCCCCAGACAAAATAGGCCCCCAGCAAATCATCCTCTGACTAAAGGGCCTGCCCATAATTTGGCCCCTGACAAATAAGCCCCTGGACAAAAGGGCCCGCCCCTGAGCATTTTACCTCTTCTGCTCTTGCTCCTGCTGCTGCAACTGTGTGAGTCCCGCTACTGCTTTGTGCCGAGGTATGTATCCCCTTTGCCACCCCAGTTCCACTGCTCACTGTCTGGAATGTCTCTCTCTTTCTTTTGCCTGCCCTGCTGCATGGTCCATTATCTCTCTCGCCATCCCCCTCTGGCGATCCTCCAACGTTCCTGTGGCCACCAGCAGAATCAACATGGAAAACGAGCTGCTTCAGCCAGCCTCGGAAGAGTTCCCTCTGTTGTGTCCCGCCTCATCTGATACAACTTCCTATGTTCACGTAGGCAGGACACATCACAGAGAACACTTTCAGGGCTAGCCGATGCAGCTTGTTGATGCTGCCGGTGGACCACTTGAACGTTGGGAAGATTGCCGGGGGGGGGGGGGGGGGGAAGGGTGGCAGAGATACCGGACCACAGAAGGTAGGCAAGAGGAAGAGAGAGATATGCTGGACAATGTTGGGAGATGGGGATAGAAGGGGAGAAGTGATGCTGGACCCCCAGAGGGAGGGAGACAGAGTTTTTACTATACTTCTTATTTTTGTGGAGGACTATGGGCTATTTTGTTACAGGGGCTATTTTGTCAGCTGGCCATGTGGCTCCCACTTTTCATGTGTAACATACACAATAAAGTAAGTTACATGCATCCCTGCTGCATTAACATTATCACAGTTACGCCAGGTCTATGGCTGTTGCAACTGCAGGTACTTAAATATTAGTAGCGCCAATGCCAGTTTTCAATTCTGAGTACCCAGATGTCGTTATAGAAGAGGCTCTCACCATGTGCCATTGGGGGTCTAAATGGAGGCTCCTATTCTACACAGTCTCTAAAGGTATCCTAATATCACATCAGTTAAATGACAGTATATTTGAAACTGTTGAAAAAAATAGAGAATGAAGGTGTTCTTTTTCCTCTCTCTCGCATACATCTTTGCTTATGAACTAAAATGGAAAAGAAAATAATGAATGCACGCCCAAGTGTCATATTAGATCATAATGTTACTAAGCATTTTAGGGAAATAACTCACAATGTTCACCTCCAAAGACTATAATAATCAGGTTCAAATGGATCTGCCTGATGGTCCAGTGGCAGCATTTTGCACTGCAGTGTGACAGGTCTGGGTTAAATTTTTGGACCCAGTTCTCATCCTTGAGGCACCTGGAGCTCAGATTCTGTGGCTCTGTTATCCACAACCTCCAGAAGGGGCTTTTGATCTGTAGTTAACATCTACTGGTCCATACAGACAGCTGCAGTCCATGCCTCTAGCAGGGCAGGATTAAGGCAAAGGCAAACTAGTCACATGCCTAGGGCCCAAATGTATAGGAGGGGCTCTCTCAGATATGCTAATTCAGTAGCTGCTGAGGCAGGTTGTTCCCTTCTCCAAGTCTGCTGCTGGCATAAAGAAGAGTGGGGGTGGGGGTGAATTAGGGACCAGGGGTTCATCTATTCTTCCCACTTCATATGCACTGTCCAACATTTGACAAGAAGAGTCAAATACATAAGAACATAAGCATTGCCATACTGAGGCAGACCGAGGGTCCATTAAGCCCAGTATCTTGTTTCCAACAATGGTTAATCCAGGTCAAAAGTTCCTTGCAAGATCCCAAAAAAGTACAATACATTTTATGCTGCTTTCCCCAAGTCCATTTTAAAAATGGTCTATGGACTTTTCCTTTAGAAAGCCACCCAAACCTTTTTTAAACCATGCTAAACTAAACGCTTTTACCACATTTTCTGGCAACAAATTCCAGAGTTTAATTACATTTTGAGGGAGAAATTTGTTTTAAATTTACTATATAATAGCTTAATTATGTGCCCTGTAGTCCTGGTACATCTGGAAAGAGTGAACAAGTGATTCATGTCTACTCATTTCACTCCACTCAGGACTTTATAGTGAGCGAGCAGCGCTTCTTACCTGCTGCTTCTTCCTCTGTGCTCAGAACCATGTAAGGCCCCATTTGTGGAAATTTAAAAATGCACTTTTGTGATGAGTTGGCCCCAAATGATTCACCCTACCCTGCCTCTCAGCAGAGGGCCATTGCTGTGATGGCCAGACTGGAGGGAAGGATACAATGGGGAAAACTCCAGAGAGCTGCAAATATAGCAGGAAGCTGCTGGTCAGGCAAAAGAATTGTTAATAATAATAATAATAATAATAATAATTAACAAGAAACCAGGAGCACTGTTTAGAAACAGATGCCTGGTTACTAGGAGGATGGTTCATTTTAAGCGCTTCATTATAACTAATTTATCATAGGCAGTGTTTTCACTGGAGACTTTTGGGTGAAGCGGAAAAACAGTCTGCACATCATAGGGACCTTATGCCATGGAAAGAAGGGTGGATCACAGCTCACACTAACACAAATAAGTGTGTGAAGTAATCACCATATTAAGGAATGCATATAAAACAAACAAAAAGGTAATTTTCAACATAAATAAACGGCCATGTGTTCATTTTGAACTTGCAGCAGGGTGATAAAGTGGAAAATGTCACATCTAATTACTCATAAAGACAGCTTCTTCAACAGAAATAAAAGTGTTGGGACACTCATTTAAAAATAAAAAAGCAGCCACATTTTCTGATCAGATTATATATCTGTCAGCATGGTTATCTGATGTTCTCTACCACAGGATGTGAAACATTTCTAGCGTGATAGCATCTTATATGTCTAAATGCTAGTTTCGAAGAAAAACATTATAATACCCAGGAAAATGTCTTTAAAGGCAAAATTATTACTTGCCATATATTCTTTTAGCCAGGAAAGTCATGGGACTAAAGGATCCCTGGAAAGGTTTGCTTTGGGCAGTCCATTCCCTACCCCCTGACTTGGCATCTGGGGCAATCAATCTTACTCCCCACCCATTACAATGTCTCTGCTTTCCCTCCCTTCTGCAATCCTAGGTCTCCTATCATATTGAAAAATTCTGTACACATCCTTGCAATCAATGTAGATAAATGTCTGAACTTTGTTAAATAAATCTTGAGTATTTTTTCACTACGAGGCAACAATGTGTTGTTTACCTTTTTTTGGACCCTGAGTGCTATGTCTTCTTATCCATACTGTCTTTCTTTCTCGCTTACACTATTGTAATTCTCTCAATCAGGGTATTAGTCTCTCTCAAATTAGGTGATTACAACTTACACAAAATACCTCTGCTAAACCTTTCCACTGTGCCCACAGGGTTACCCCATTCCGAATGTTGAACATAGTCTCCTCATTTCTTATCATATTCTTTTCAAGATACTCACCATTGCCCATTCTAGGATTCCATCTTTCATTCACAGCTCCCTTATTCCTTACACTCCTTAATGCTCTCTTCAGTCCTCTCTCAACACAACTTGTTAATAATTCCATTACATCTGCTTATATGATTAGATCACACAGGACATTCTTGTTTTAGCGCTGTTGCCCCTTCCTTCTGGACTTTAAGACTTTTATACTTTCCCCAAGCATTTCTGTCCTCACCAGTGTTTGTGGCCTGCCCGACATAATACTCATTGTGTATCCCACATTGTTTTGTCTATAGATTTTCCCATTTTAATAATGGTGTATGGACTTTTCCTTTAGGAAGTCATCCAAACCTTTTCTAAACCCTGCTAAGCTAACTGCTTTTACCACATTTTCTGGCAATGAATTCCAGAGTTTAATTACACATTGAGTAAAGAAAATCTTTCTCTGATTCATTTTAAACTTACTACTTTTTGCTGATATTATAGAGAAAGAAACAACAGGTTTTAGCAGTCTGCTGAATATGTGCAGAGAAGGAGAGGGAGGCGTCGAAGATGACACCAAGGTTACGAGCTGATGAGACAGGAAGGATGAGAGTGTTATCCACAGAAATGGAGAATTGGGGGGGGGGGGAGGAGGAGAGGTTGGTTTAGGGGGAAAGATAAGAAGTTCAGTCTTGGTCATGTTTAGTTTGAGATGGCACTGAGACCATAGGCGGTCGGTGGCCCAACTGTTTGGGGAGGCTAAAGGGGGCGGGGTTAGGGGTGGGGCCAGGGGTGGAGCTTAAATCCATAATTGTCTGATCACACACAGAAAAAAAATAAATAAAAATAAATGTCACAATTAATACCTTTTATTAAATTTAGATATTAGTTATGTATCATATGTCGAAGAATAAAGTGGTTGCTCAAAGCATATACTAACCACAATCGCTCAACTGCAAAACACTATGCACAACTTTGTGCAAAAACACACTCTGAACCTTACTGTACCATAAATATTACACTGGGAAGAACCTAATACACCAATATACCACCCATACGGAAAATGCAGACCGTCAACAATATTGAAACAAGGGATCATAATTTCACAATTCTCATGTAGAGCCACAAAACATCCTAATTCATGTTTAATGTGGGATAAAATGTCATAAATAAGTAAATAAACTTTTAATGTTGAACACCTAATTCTCAAAGTGGACATATTCCAAACACTGTAATGAAAATAAAATGATCTTTTCTACCTTTGTTGTCTGGTGACTTTGTTTTTCTGATTGTGCTGGCCCAGTATCCGATTCTGCTGCTATCTGTCCTCTTAACTCCGTTTCCAGGGCTTCCTTTCCATTTATTTGTTTACTTTCCGCCTATCTTCTTCATTTCTTGTCCTACATCCGTAAGTAAAAGCTGGGTCCTCCGCAAACTTGACTGTCCAGTGGATCCAGCTTTTGCCATTTTCTTCATCCATGTGCAGTTTTTCTACTCTCTTCCTTTTCCGTCATCTCATCTCCTTCCTCACTCCTCCCTCCCCCTCCATGTCCAGCAACCCTCCTCTCCCCCTGCCCTCCCCTCTATCCACCCAAGTCCAGCAACTCTCCTCTCCCCTTCATCCACCATGTGCAGCAACCCTCCTCTCCCCTCCCCTCCATCCACCCATGTCCAGCAACCCTCCTCTCCCCTGCCCTCTCCTCTCCCCTTCATCCACCATGTGCAGCAACCCTCCTCTCCCCTTCCTTCCATCCACCCATGTCCAGCAACCCTCCTCTCCCCTTCTTCCACCATGTGCAGCAACCCTCCTCTCCTCTCCTGTCTGCCCTCGCTCCCCGATAGGCAGCCCTCTTTTCCTTCCTGCCCCCCCCCCCCCCGCCGTACCTTTAAATATTATATTTTTGCTGGAGTCGCGGGCAGCGCCGGCATTGAAGGCATCAGCAGGCTCATCTCGGTTCCAGCAGCCTTCCCTGGCAAGTCGCATGATGGCTCCGCCCTCGCAGAAACAGGAAATATGTCAGAAGAGGGCGGAGCCATCATGCGACTTGCAAGGGAAGGCTGCTGGAACCGAGATGAGCCTGCTGATGCCTTCAATGCCGGCGCTGCCCATGACTCCAGCAAAAATATAATATTTAAAGGTGCGGCGGGCGGCGGGCGGCGGGCGGCGGGCTTAGCCTCCCCAAGCCTCTTATACGGGGCGCCTATGACTGAGACATCCAGGCAGCAATGTCAGACAGGCAGGCTGATACTTTGGCCTGGATTTCAACTGAGATTTCTGGTGTGGAAAGGTAGATCTGGGAGTCATCAGCGTAAAGATGATACTGAAAACCATAGGATGAGATCAGAGTACAAAGGGAAGAAGTATAGATGGAGAAAAGGAGGGGTCCCAGGACAGATCCCTGAGGTACCAACTGACAGTGGGATAGAAGTAGAGGAGGATCCACTGGAGTATACACTAAAGGTATGCTGGGAGAGATACGAAGAAAACCAGGAAAGAACAGAGCCCTGAAATCCAAATGAGGACAGCGTATCAAGGAGTAGGATGTGATCAAGTGTCAAAAGCAGCAGATAGATCGAGAAGGATGAGGACAGAATAGAGATCTTTGGATCTAGCCAGAAACAGATCATTTGAGACTTTAGCAAGCGCTGTTTCAGTTGAATGAAGAGGGCGAAAGCCAGATTGAAGTTGATCAAGAATAGCTTGAGATGAAAGAAAGTCAAGTATCTTGGATAGGAAAGGGAGGAGGGAGATGAGGCGATAGTTGGAAGGACAGGTAGGGTCAAATGAAGGTTTTTTAAGGAGTGGTGTGACTATGGCATGTTTGAAGGCATCAGTGGACATTGAAAGATTGAGGATAATGACAGATAAAAGGGATGACAGTAGGAGAAATAGTGTTAAGTAGATGGGTGGGAATAGGATCAGAGGAACAGGTAGTTAGTTTCAAGGAGGAAAAAAGATGTTTAGTTTCCTCTTCAGTAATTTCAGAAAAGGAGGCAGGGGTTGGAAGGTTGAGAGAATGGACTAAGGGAAGGAGAGGTGGAGGTGACCTGGTTGAGAAGAACTATATATTCTATAGCAAACAATGCATTGTACGTGAGAGTTTTTAATCATTTTAAATTGTGTTTTTTACTGGGAATACTAGAGGATTCCCTTCTAATGAATATTTTTATGGAGAGTAAGCAGAACTTGAATACTCAACCCGGTTAGATTTAAAAACTCTGACTAACTGAATTTTATTGTTTGGAATAGTGTCTTTTTATTTTTCTTGAATCTATTTGTTAAAGAAATATGTCACGTATTCCTATTATTTTCACATTTGAATTTTAATTCTGCGATTTACTGAAAGGTGCATGACACTCTTTATTGGAGGAAGAACTTGTAAATGGTTTGTGGAAGCGGGAGCATGATTAAAAAAAAATCTCTGAAGTGTGCGTATGTACTGTTCTTCCCTTAACGGCTCAGGATATTAAATTGTACAATGTAAAGTGCCGTAACTTGCCTTTTGCTATCCTTCATAAGTATGTGTGGCCATAAGAGCAGTCCAGTTTATGCTTTCTTTCAGGGAAATATCAGCTGCCTGCATATTTAGCCATGTTCTTTTGATAATTGCCTTGTTTTAAGTTACGTGACAGAAACTTTATTTTGTTTAAGAGCACTAACTTTTAAGAGATTCCTGAACTTTATTGTACAGTTTTTTTTTTCCTTTGAACTAAACTATTTTTCCTATTAGATTGGGTTCAAAGCTTACCATTAATTCTTCTGAATTCTCTGTGGTATGTTTCTTCGCTAGATAATTTCCTGACAGGCTCATGCCAGCATTATTTTTCCTAGTTTTCAAGGCTACAGACCAATGTTCCCAAGGTCTGCCTTAAAAAAAAAAATCTTTAGTTTATGCAAGTTGTAGTCATTATATGACTGGTTTTGAACTAGAAAGAGTTTATAATTGCCTTGAAAGCCATACCTTGCCTCAGATAACCCTTATGGTCAAGAATAATGAAATTACTTTCCTGTGTAATACTGGGGCTGGATGCACCGTTGTAAAATTTGATCATGCAAAATTAATTCCTTTATTCTCTGAGACTATTATAGTAAAGAATGCAGGTGGCAGTATAATAAAGGAACTGCTGTCTAAATTAATAGAGGGTTTTGAGCCTGAAAGTGGTAGACGCAGTTCATGTCACGTAATTGTATCCAAAGTCTGCCCATGTAATCTATTAGGGAGAGACCTCCTTCAAAGCTTAGGAATTGTCATAGTGCCAACCGAAAGGGGGTTAAAGGCTTACAGAATCGAGAAAGGCCCGTATGTGACATAGGATCTGAACTCTAATTTAACCCTATAGTGGGTGCCTGGTCAAAGTTTATATCATGGACCACGATGGCGCTGCCCACAGTACACCTGAAAGAGTTTATATGTTGCAAACGTTTACACTCTTGTGTTTCTGATGGCATGCTAATTTTTGTGATGCAGTTTTCTTATTTCCAGCTGGTTGCATTCCTCCCTGATAAACAAAAACGGACCATATTATCTGCTGTAGCTTGACTGTGAGGTTTGTAACAAAACAGGATTTCACGGACCTGCTGGACTATTGCCCTAATAAGATTGTACGCAACTGATTCTACCTTTAAATTTAGTTACAAGAAATGTTTGTCTACTGAAATATTACATGTGTTTAATTCTTAGGTCTTAGGGGTAAACTCATATGTTAACTCCTTTACTCAGTTCATCAACCTTACTAAAGCAACTGATTGTTTTATGTTTGATAATGTTTCTGTTCACATAATAAGCTATGTACTGTTTTATTTTAACTGTTAATGGTCTGTTTATAGAAAAGAAATTATAAGACCTGTATAAATTAGCACAGAATTTCAAAATGCTGTTACCAGAAAATGCTTTTGTTTCTAATCTTATGAATATGTCCTCTTATCCTTCAATTACTGGACGCTGTCTTCCTTCCTAGGCAGATAGCTATTTGTAAGTATGCAGCCCATACTAGATGTACAGGTCCCATTTCTTTAGGAAATGCCTTTGCAGACAAAACAGCAAGAGAAGCTGCACTATCTGCTCCTTTACATGACATTCTTTTCCAGATCGATAGAGAAGCAACCTTCCTGGATCTGGCAATGTTACGCCAGATACAGCAGGCATCCCCGGAAAAAGAAAAACAATCTTGGTTAGGTAAAGGAGGCACCCTTGTAGATGACATCTACCTATCTACTGAAAATAAATATATATATTATGCTGCAATAGTGAGCCATGGGCTATGCCATGTCTCAACAGGAGGGATGGTTACAATAGTGACAAGAATATTTACAGCATACGGATTTTCACAACACTGTAAAATGTTTTGTTCACAATGTATGCTTTGTGCTAAGCACAATTTTCAGGGAAGACTCAGACCCCGAGTGGGCACCTTCCCTCACCCAAAGTACCCATTTCAGTACTTGTGTATGGATTTTATTGAATTGAATAAATGTGAAAACAAGAAATATTGCTTAATAATCATTGATATGTTTTCCAAATGAGTAGAAACATTCCCAAGTAAAACAGCTGATGCCCTGACAGTGGCTAAAGCTTTGATAAAAGAAGTCATACCATGGTATGGTATTCCAGACAGAATTTATAGTGACAATGAACCCCATTTTGTAAACTTCATCATTTCTCTATTAGGGAAACAATTGGCCATTGACCTGAGGAACCATTGTGCTTACCACCCCCAGCCAGCAGGACTGGTGGAAAGACATAATGGAATCTTCAAAAGCAGATTGAGAAAGATAATGCCAGAAACCGGAAAGAATTGGATATACTGCCTATGCTTATAACACCAGCAGGGAGGACAGATTACCAGAAAGAAAAAAAAATGAATGGATGGCATGGGTAATCTATACTACTGGGAAAATAAACAAGTCTGACAGTGTGGCGTGTGCTAAGGCAAGACCTTCCTTGGGGACCATACCCTTCAGATTGAGTCCTGATGATCCTGAGGGATTGCAGTGCATGGTCCAGCTATATAACAGCACTTATCGACCCAGTGGAACCTGCCTTATAATGTCACACCTTTTCCCCCCACTAAAGAATTAGACCACCAACAGTAACCTCATACCCAGGTAACTACACTTGCTTTTCTAGAGCAGGATGAGGAAAGAGACAAAATCTGAAGCCACTACCAGACTCATATTGCAATCATCGGGTCAACTTGACGGGAAAACAGAACCGTAAATACCATATCGATTGGTTCCAGAATCAAGACCAAGGAAGAGCTGATGTCTGGTGGATGTGTGGGGATCTCCATCTTAGACCCCATCTCCCACAAATGTGGCACGGGGAGTGTGCATTAATACAAGTTGTCATGCCGTTTTATATGTTACCCACAGTAACACTGCAACTGCCAAAATCAATTCCACACAGAATGAAGAGGGCAGTGACACCTGGCGGATCATTCGACCCACATGTGTATGTGGATGACATTGGGGTGCCTCGAGGGGTACCCAATGAGTTCAAGGCAAGAAACCAGGTTACTGCTGGATTTGAATCCTTCCTCTTCTGGTGGGTAACAATTAATAAAAATGTGGATTAGATCAACTACATCTATTACAACCAACAGAGGTTTGTTAACTAATTGCTGAGCAGCTGAATGCCACTTCAATGATGACGTGGCAGAATCGACTGGCACTAGACATGCTACTGGCGGAGAAAGGTGGAGTCTGCCAGATGTTTGGAGAGTTTTGTTGTACATATATTCCGAACAATACAGCTCCCGATGGAAGTATCACCAAGACGTTGGCTGGACTGACAGCCTTGTCAAAAGAACTGGCGGAGAATTCAGGCTTTAATGACCCATTTGCCAAATGGATGGAAGATTGGTTTGGAAGTTGAAGTGGCCTGATTACTTCAGTATTGACCTCTATTGCTCTGGCTGCAGCCATATTGGTAACATGCAGATGCTGCTGCATTCCATGTATTCGCTGCCTACTCCAAAGACTAATTGATGTGACCCTAACTAAGACTAACAGCATGTACCAGCATGAAGAGCCTGATGATAAAGATGACGATAGCTGGGTTTCCTCTAGAGACTACATAGCTTCCATTGGTATATAATAATCTCAAGACTACATGAATTTCCAGAACCAAAAGAAAGAGTCTTGGAAAGGAATCTATCATAGAGACTTGAGTAAACATATGTAACAATGATAAACAGGAGGGAAATGTAAATAAATTTTTTTTTTTAATATAGGGTTAATCATTCTAACAATGTCTAAATAAATATAGATTCTAAGAAGAGGAACAGTTCAGCTCTGACCTTGTGCATTACAAGTAGAACTGAATGTTCTTAGATATGCTTTTTGGCCGGCTAGCTTACTAACAGTCTAGAACTGTAACATGTTTGAAATGTATTTGTGATGATAGACACACAGACACCCTGCCTCCCTTGTGAAATTGAACGTAGACATTGTAGGGGAAAGGTTTATAACAGCGGGGGGTGGGGGGGGGGGTTGAGTCAGACAACCTCCTGACTGATGTTGGATTTTTGTCTCCTTGCAAGAAATAAACCTGTTTGATCTCTTGGGGTTCGTGAGTATGTTAATTATATTCTTTTAACACTGGTCTTCAGTCCAGCCTTGGGTGGGTGTCTTGCCCGCCATCAGTCAGGGCCTAGCCATCCCTCGGGTTGGCTAGGTAGCATCAACTTGATTGCGGTCCAAGGGCTTACCCTGAGGCATGACAACCATCTAATGAATGCTAAGCTTGTTTGGATCCATTCCTTCTATTTCTATACAGGATTCCTTTGTGTTTATCCCACAGTTCCTCCCCCTCCCCCCCCCCCCCGGCATCTCTCTTCTTTCCTTCCCTTCCCCCCTGTGCAGTCTGTCATTTCTGTTCTTCCCTTCCCTCCCCCCAATAGTCTGACATTTCTCTTCTTCCCTTCCCTCCCCCCCCATAGTCTGACACTTCTCTTCTTCCCCGCCCTCCCCCCCAGTCTGACATTTCTCTTCTTCCCTTCCCGCCTCCCCCCCCCCCCCCCCCCCACAGTGTAGCATTTCTCTTTTTCCCTTCCCTCCTCCCACCCCCATAGTCTGGCATCTCTTTTCTTCCCTTCCCTCCTCCCCCCTCCCCAGTCTAACATCTCTCTTTTTCCCTTCCCTCCGAAGAATCCATAGATGTGGCATTTCACTTCCTCCACCCTTGCCCCATGGGATACAGTAGCACTCTCTTTCTCCCTGCAGTGCTGCCCTCTTTCAATGCGCCATAATAAAAGTTAGAAAATAATTATATTTTCTTTGGCATGAATTGCCCATATTCTGCAATTACGCATGATCTTGGTAAATGATGCAGACTTACCCCATGCCCTCAACTTTAGCAACCCTGGCTTCCCTGCCCTCTCCCCCCCCCCCCCCCCAGTCTGACATTTCTCTTCTTCCCTTCTCTCCCTCCCCCACAGTCTGACATTTCTCTTCTTCCCTTCCCGCTCCCCCCACAGTGTAGCATTTCTCTTTTTCCCTTCCCTCCCCCCCCCCCCATAGTCTGGCATCTCTCTTCTTCCCTTCCCTCCTCCCCCCTCCCCAGTCTAACATCTCTCTTTTTCCCTTCCCTCTGAAGAATCCACAGGTGTGGCATTTCACTTCCTCCATCCTTGTCCCATGGGATACAGTAGCACTCTCTTTCTCCCTGCAGTGCTGCCCTCCTTCTATCTTCTGGGCCGCTGGCAGCATCAGCATCAATGAATTAAGCACACTGCCTGGGGCAGCCCAGAATCCGCTACAACTTCCTGTCCCCACATAGGTGGGACATTGCAGAGGGAAAGCTTTCAGGGCCACTGAAGGCAGTGTGCTTATTTCACCGACACTGACGTTGCCAGCGGCCTGGAAGATAGGAGGGCAGCGCTGCAAGGAGCAGGAAGGAAGGAGTACTACCACGTCCTGGAATGTGTGAGAGGAGGGGGCTCTGGCATGTGAGCTCATGTCTGGAGCTGAATGCGTGTGTCACACACCAAATGTATGTGACTTGGTATGTCTACTGAAGCTGGGGTGGAGGTTCAGAATGCATGCGGATGAAACAACAGTGTATGAGGAAGGAAGCAGAGATTTGCAACAAACTGAGTAAGGTGAGAAATGCTACTCTGATGGTTTCCCAGTGGTTAGAAGAGAATGGTTTAGCCTTGAACTTTAAAAAGCCTTAGAATTCTGAGGCTATGTAGGATGGGAGACAAGAGTTGGTGATAAATATATAAAACTATCAGGAGGTGTAGTATCTTGAGATTATTATGGATGCCAAACAGACTTTTAAATTAATCAAATGATTAGAAAAGCTTTCTTTAAACTCCAGTTACTTAAAAATTGAAATTGTTGGGATCATATTCAAACCAATTTAATGAATCAGAAATGGCTCCTAGCCAGTTAAATCACCTCACTGGAGCTAACCACTAATTTTCAGTGGCACTTAACTGGCTAGTGCCACTGAAAATAACCAGTTAGCACCGAACTGAAACCGGCTATTTTGGGGGTGTTCCAAGGGCTAAGTCGGCACTTGGCTGGTTAAGTACCAATATTCAACAGTTAACAACCAAGTAGACAGGATTGCATAAAAGCCAGTCCTATCTTTAGCCAGCTCCGGAAAACCGGAAATTCAATGCCAGTGCCTGACATGACCTGGCATTGAATTTCCAGGTTTTAACACCAGTGGTGGCCAGCAAAATGCTGATCTTCGCCAGCTGAATATGAAGCCCATTATTGTTGGAGCATTTTTGAATAGTTTTACAGGAATTGATCTTCACCCTTCTTGACTACTGTAATGCATGGCTGGATTGACAATGAGAGTGCTGAAGGTGATCCAGGTATGAAATACCATGAAAATACTTCTTCTTCTTCTCTGGATCTCCTATATTGGATCCCAATTAAATGGCAAGCTAAGTTTAAGATGTTGGTGGTGTTATTTCAAATGTTGCCCTTGTGCTAATTTTTATAACCACACGAGACAGGAAGGACTCTGATCTCAGAATGAAGAGATCCTTTCGGCGAAAAAGATTCATACTACTAGTTCACAGGATCAGGCTTGTTCAGTGGCTGGTTCACAGCAGAGGAATTTGATAGCTTCGGAGCTGAGGATGCAGAAGGATGTAGTAAACTTTAGAAAAAAAATTAAAGGCATTATTTTCTTGAAGAAGCCTTTGGGGAATTGGTTAACGATTACATGATGTTACTATAAGAGTAGAAAAGGCAGTATACAAGTAGGATGATGAAGAACTATATTTTAATGTGATTTGGATACGTGGGTTGGGATTGGCATTGGACAATGTATTGTACTGTTTTTTGGGTTATCAATGTTGATCTATAATCCATTTATGATTTAAGAGAGGTAGAATATAAATAAAATTAACATCTAGTCTGCTCAAATCACTATCTTTTGTAAAAGAATACATCTGTCCCTTACTTCTTGAAAGTCAATCCTGCAAACTGTAGAAACCTTGAAACCACACTTGACGTAAACTTATTAGGGAATCAAATTAATTGGTAGCTCAAAGGACAGAGAAAAAATTGCAAGTTTTCTTTCTTTAGCTCATAAAGAAATAAATGTACTTTAACCTACTAAGAACCGCACAAGTAGACAGAAACAAAACATCACAATAAATTAGCATTCTCACAAATAGTAAAACTTCCAATCCCCATCATGCTTTCTGAATTAAATGTTTCCTTCTTTTAGGGCAGTTTGTGAAGAGAAATATTTCAATACACCATAATAAAAGTTAGAAAATAATTATATTTTCTTTGGCATGAATTGCCCAAATTCTGCAATTATGCATGATCGTGGTAAATGATGCAGACTTACCCCATGCCCTCAATTTTAGCAACCCTGGCTTCTCTGCTTGTTTGGGGAAAGTTATTTAATGTATGTCCCCTCATCCACCTCCTTTCGGAAATGAATCAAGTAATCACAGTCCTTAGTTCGTGCTCAAAATTTCCCAAGTGATAGGTTGAAAATTATTTCCTGTTATAATAACCTGGCATCCAATGTTGTATTATTATTCCTCTGTCTGCTGCCATCAAAGCATTGCATTTTTTTATTGACAAGGAGTGAACGCATGGGGAAAAGAATGATTAAAGTAAAAGAGCAAAGAAGGCTAGTAGGCTGGAGGGAAAAAGCTTATGACAACATCTGAAAATTTAGTATCCTTGTCCCAGAGGAATGTCATTTCTGAGAGCTTTCAAAAACATCTTCTAACAACCTCCTTTCGCTTTATGTGTATGTATTGAAAACAATTTCATTGGACAGCACGGTTCCCTCTAAGCTGAACGAGAGTCCTCCAACAGCATTACTGCCAGTGGGTGGTGATGCTTCAATATTATGTTTTCAATTGCTAGGGATAGGCAGGTTCCCTGGAGTCCTACAGAGCTTGCCTGTCCCTCAAAATCAAAAATATGAAAGTGAAACAGCACCCCCTACTGGCAGGACTGTAGGTGGTGGACTCCCACTCAGCTTAGAGAAACAGTGGGCAGGAAAGGCTCCTGTCTAGTTAATTGCACTTACCAGATAGTGCAGCTGAAAACCCAGAGAAACCGCTGCAGCACTATTCTATTAGTAACCAGCGGTCAAGGGCAGTTATCTAAATATTAGTGGTATCCAAATAACTACTGGGAGCACAGATATTCAGTGCCGATTATCGAATAGAGGCTGGCAATAGATATCCCAGCACAAATCAATCTACAGCAGTCAGTGTTTTCAAACGTGCAGACTGCAGCGAGCTGAATATCGAGGAGCAGGCTTATAGAACTCAACTAAGCAGAAAAGAACAGAAACTTAACAGGCATTATAACTGATCCATTTCTTTTCACTCATTTCTTTTTTTTTGTTTTCTTTAGAGTTCATAGATGAGTCTCATTCTGAGGCTTGGCAGCTTCCTCTTGCTCCCTTAGGATTTCAGCTCAAATGAGAACCAATATCTATAGGGCTCTGGTACCACGAGCTTTTAATTAGACCTACCCGGGCCTTTCTACCCTATTTTATCTTCCTTCCACCCCAACCATTACAGTGGCAGTCCACAGTTAGCGTGGATCTACATTCAGGCCACTAGATATTACCATTGAGCAACAGCTGAGACTAGGGATGGGTTGTCCTTTGCAACAACATAGGAAATGTCAACAACATATCCTATGTCATTGCATGTTGTTACAAAATGAAAATGAGCAGAAAAAAACATGTTGTGATGTTTCATTCACCAATAATTGTACACACTGGAAATATATGTGCACTACGTGGAAAGCGAATACACTACTTCGGAAAGAGTGACAGTGGAACCATCACACAATCTGCAAACCATTGCACATGCACAAACTAGTGTGCATGTGCCAACTTGGGAAACGAATGTGCCCTCTTTCTGAAATAGTGTATCCTCTTTCCATATATCCCCAGATTCTATATAAATTGGTGAAAGTTGGGTGTTGGAATTTGCATGCGTCCAAAACTCAAGCTGCAAACATGGCCATTTTCAAAACAGAAAAACATCTATCTTTTTGTTTCAAAAATGGCCATTTTCTAGCCACTGTTGTGCTAAGTGCATCAATCTTTTTGGACCATTAAAAAAAAACCAAAAACCTTTCAAGTAAAAACATACAAAATCAAACCATTGGAATGTACGAGGAGGCCGCATTCTAGTAGACTGGCCACACCAACACCCCAGCAGAGCAGTTGGGCACTCTAGGGGGTACTGAAGTGGACTTCACGTAAAAGATCCCACATACACATCAATTCATTACTCCCTTACAGTGGCATAGCTACGTGGGGCCATGGGGGCCTGGGCCCCCGTAGATTTGGCCTTGGACCCCCCTGCCGATGACCCTCTCGACGCCCCCCTCCCGCCGCCAACCCTCCCCTGCCACCGCCGTCGCCGGACATCAGACTCACAGAAACAGAACGAAGCCTTGCGCTGGAAGAAGAGGACCTCGGCTGGCAGGAGTTGGGGTCCCCCGCCAGCAAAAGTAGGCGACGGTGGCGGCGGGAAGGGGTCGAGAGGGTCGTTGGCGGGGGGGGGGGGTCAAAGTTGGTGGTGGTGGTGGGGGGGATCATAAATAGCAGGGGGGCTAAAATGTGCCCCCTCACCTCGGGCTCTGGACTCCCCTCCCACCGAAGTCTGGCTACACCCCTGGTTCCTTATATTGTGTGGTGAGCTCTACAAAACCACTACAATAGCCCTTATGGCTGCAGGTGTCACCTATATGTGGATACAGTGGATTTCTGGTAGGTTTTGGAGGGCTCACACTTTCCACCACAAGTGTAACAGAGTGGATTATGGGCTTGGGTCTCTTTCTCTACAGTGCACTTCACTAGAAATACAAACATAAGGCTATGGAAAAAAAAACAACAGATACCATCAAATTTGTAAAATTTAGAAACCTCTTGAACCTTATCTTTCACAGATTTAATATATTGTCTCATCAATGGGTATTATGATTGTTTTTCTGTTATTATAAACTGATTATGATTGTAGTATTTCTTCCTTTCTGACAACGATATAATTATGTTTTATTTATATTTTATGTTTTATATAGTTCTTTTCAATTGTATTTTGTTTGTTATAAATAAAATATTTGAACTTAAAAAAGAAAGTACAGTTCAGTTACTCATACATATATCCAGGCCTGGCTTCAAACAGGACACTCACCGGGACTTCACAGAAAAAAATAAAGGCACACCTTTACCTTTGCAGTCTTCTATTCCTTCTCATGCAATCCCTGTGCTTCTATAGGGTGAAACCTCTGAGCTAGAGCCACTGCTCATTTTCTTGAGACTCCCCCCTTCAGGTACTGCAGCCCAGCCAACACTTTAGGGAGGATTCCTTCACTCGGAGTCTCACTCGGGATCTCTCTCCTGGAGACCTCTTGCCGCGGGACCTCTCTGATCCACTCTGCTCAAGGACATTTAACCACCGCCTGGCCTGAGCACCACCCCTCTGACTCAGTCTCTGAAATGGCAGGTTAGCACCTACCATAAGTTGATCAAATTGCAACCTCATTGAGGGAGTGTTCTTAGGCACACCTGCTGCTATACCACTCATTCTCTCACACTCCCCAAGCCTCTTATATGGGGTACTTACGTATATAGTCGATTTACCCTTCTGTGCATATAGTAAAAATATGCTATTTGGGACTTTTTCATCACACTAACATTAAATATGATTGGATCATATGCTCAAGGTTGTTATAAACATGGGGCCCTGTTTATTAAACTGCGCTATAGGCGCACTAGCGTTTTTAGCACATGCCAGTGGCGTAGCTACATGGGGCCACGGGGGCCTGGGCCCCCATAGATTTGGCCCTGGACCCCCCTGTCGACCCCACCCTCCCTCCCCCACCAAACTTTGCTGGTGGGGGACCCCAACCCCCGCCAGCCGAGGTCCTCTTCTTCCGGCGCAAGGTTTCGTTCTGTTTCTGAGTCTGACGTCCTGCACGTACAACGTGCAGGACATCAGACTCAGAAACAGAACAAAGCCTTGTGCCGGAAGAAGAGGACCTCGGCTGGCGGGGGTTGGGGTCCCCCGCCAGCAAAGGTAGGTGACGGCGGTGGCGGATTGTCGACAGGAGGGGGGTCGAGAGGGTCGTCGGCAGGGAGGGGGGTCAAAGTTGTTGGTGGTGGTGGTGGCAGTGGCTGGTCGGCAATGGCGGGGGGGGGGGCTAAACTGTGCCCCCTCATCTCAGGCTCTGGACCCCCCTCCCGCCGAAGTCTGGCTATGCCCCTGGCGCATGCTACCACTAAATATACCCATAGGAATATATGGGTGTCTCTAGCTAAAAACACTAGCACACCTTAATAAATAGGGGCCATGGAATCCAGTATCCAGATAATTCCCATAGCTGGCGCTACCCGTTGATAGACAGAGCTGATAGCGCCAATTTATCTGGCTAGTGGTGATATTTAGGCGTATCTTTGCTATCCAGCTAGCTCTGATACTGACCAATGTACAGGTGTATTCAGCACCACCTGCTATCTAGATAGTGATGCTGAATATACCTGACCTGTTTAAATACTACAGCTGTTGTGGGGTTTTTTTTAAACCCAAGCATACACTTAGTATTGGCCTGTAGTATGTTGTTGATGTTTCTTGCATTTTGAAGTCTATGTATGAGTAATGCTGGATGAGCACCCTGGAGCTGGCCTTTGTAAACCTGGCTAAAGTAATGGGCAGTTTATCTGGCTTTTGAGCTAAAGAATGTCCCTACAAGTTTGCAGCTTCCATTCCTATATGTTTTTATTTAAAACTATCACATTTCGAATTCTCTGTCAACTCCAAAGCAGGCAAAATCCTGCTTAGGTTTACCATCTACTCAGGCTTGATGGGAACAAATTTCTCATAGAATAAAAGAATAGCCAAGGTCTAATTCAGTTTTGGGATTAGAGTGAAGATGAATAATGAAGGATCGAGTTGAATGATTACAAAAAAATAGATAACATAGTTTATCCTTGTTTTGCCTGACCAGCATTGTAGAAAAAATAGGAGGAAAAGAGAGGGGTAAGACAAAACAGAGAAAACTAGAAAGAGTAATGCTCTCTTGTCCCCTCCCCCTCAGTGCCCCGGGTTCAAAGTCCCCATTCAGCATCAAAAGCCTGACAGCTGAATCAAGTCTTAGATTCTTTTTTTTTTTTTGCAGCGCTATGTCTAGCTGAATAAACATCTGCGAAACTGTAAAACAGAATTATTATCAGCACAATGTCTGCACATCTACTCTATACCAAAAAAGGAAAAAACACTTTCTTCACAGGAAAGGTATAGTCTGAGCGTGCCAGGAATCATGACCCAAGCTATTCCTACACTTACAAAGAAAGCATGAAATATGTTAGCCAGTATAGCTAGGGGAATAAGCTGGAACCCCTAGATATTAATCCCTATTCAGACTCTGAATTTCTGTGCAAGATCCTTACCTACCCTTAATTCAAAAGGGCAAGATGTCCTATAGAGATCACTTAGACCAAATGTCCCATAGGATATACTGAGGCCAAGAAATACCTAGGCTAGGTTTATCATAGGTTAATGAAGATTAAATATACCACAAGGATGACTAACACCAGATATATTAAGATGCTTACTAAAGCAAAATTTATTAAGTGGTTTTGTTTCAATGTTATAAACTCCAGTCCTAAAAATCAAAATGGAATAAGAGAAAAGTGTTTATATGTTATTTGTGTCCATATGTATAAAGTTCTATGATGTAAATATCTGTGCCTGCAAAGCAGGTTCACAAGGTGACAAATGCTAGTATTCTATAATAAAAAAAAAAGTAGGCACTTAACTGACGGGGGTGCCTAGGTTAAGCGTGCTAATGCTGTGTGCTGAGCACCAATTCTATGACAGCTTCTGTGCTCCTGGACATTACCTCCTGCTTTCTTTTTTTGCTTGTGTATTATGAAGAATTTGTTTTTGTAATTGTATTTATGTGATTTTACATATGTATTTTTGTTCGCCACCCTGGATAAGGGCTGGTTATAAGTAATAAATTCAATCCAATAATCCTCAGGTAAACTCTAATTGGTGTGCCTAAATTTAAGTGTGACCAGTTACACCAGGTCAATGACAGGCGTGAGTGAATTTTGTATTATGTGTGGAGACCCCCATGCCCCTCTCTTGCTCCACCCACGTGTATGCCCACCTTGTAGTTACATGCCTCATTACAGAATGGCGCAGAGCATACTTACATGTGTAAGCACCAACTTTCTCAGCATTTAGGTGCGCAAGGCACACGTAACTGTAAACGCCTGGTTATAAAATTCTCTTCACGTGAAAGGCACAGTCGCTACACGTTCCGCGTTTGCAGTTAACAGAGGAATTTGTGTATGCCAGGAGTCCAGATGCATTGACTATTAGTGCAGGCATGCTCTAACAGCATGTGCTAATTCCTAAGTTAACTGCTTAACACACTTTATTCATAGGGGCTCTAAGAATCAGGTCCATTAAATTGGCAAAGCACTATTAGAAAGGTACTTTATTTTATAAATGAGGGGGGTTTTTTCTGAACAACTTTTAATTCCCCTATAGACATCTGTACACAGAATTCATAGCTGTATTCATAAGAGCTACAGAAAGGAAAACAAACGGCAACTATAAACTTGCAACCAGGCCAAGGTAACCTCATCTATCAGAGCCAAAACTAATATCACATTCCTGGCAAAAGACCAGAATGAAGACCCTTTATGACAGGTAGAACAATGCCAGGACATTCACATTTATCTTTGGATGACATAGCTCTGTATAGGAAAGCATTCATACAAACAGTTACCCCTGTCATAACAGGTCAGTTAGTTTGCAATGATGCATAACATAAGCTTGCATGAGCAGAGTATTCTAAAGTACTCCCCAACATAGGGAAATCATCAGCCAGAGACAGATACTGTAGATTACCGTGGTCTTCAATATTTTAAATTATTACATCTTTCTTTTCTTTATAATCCTGGCAATTTCTCACATCTTCTTTGGACCTCTAGCTCGGTTGGAACTGTCCACCTTTGTTTGAAACATTTTATTATAATTTCCAAAGATAAATTACAAAAACATTTCAAACAATATAATAAACTAACCACTAGATATTTGGAAAAACAAAATATGAAAGTGCTAAACCCCTAAGGGAAAGCTACACTGGCTTCCACTTAAAGAACGCATCGCGTTCAAGGTATGCTCTCTAGTTCATAAAATCATTCACGGAGATGCCCTAGCCTACATGTCAGACCTGGTAGACTTACCACCCAGGAACGCTAAAAGATCATCCCACACATTCCTTAATCTTCATTTCCCCAGCTGTAAAGGTCTAAAATACAAACTAACGCATATGTCAAACTTTTCTTACCTGAGTACACAGTTATGGAATGCATTACCGCTCAACTTAAAAACTATTTATGAACTAACTAACTTTCATAAATCTCTGAAGACCCACCTCTTCAACAAGGCATACCACAAAGATCAGCAATTGTAAATGTAACACATCTCCGAGACCTTACCTATAATTAGAACTGTTTTTTTCTTATATCTGCTTATTTAATTTCTACTATGTTATTCAGGTTCTCTATGTAACACTAATTGTTATCTTCCAATCTATTATCTACCAATATTGATACATTGTAAGCCACATTGAGCCTGCAAATAGGTGGGAAAATGTGGGATACAAATGCAACAAATAAATAAATAAATATAAATTCCAGAAAAATCCTCTCAAAAATCATTTAACACATGATTCAATAACTCGCACTTCTTTAACCTCCTCCTCCTTTGGACTTTGGTGCAAATGAGCCTTTCATTTGCTACCAACTCCAATTTTATATCCTTTCCCATTTCCCTTAGCCCATCCATTGCGCAACAGACCTTGGCCAGGAGCCACGGTCAGCGGTTCTGTCTGTAAAGTGTAATGTGGGTCTGGCATCTGGCTTCTTGATGTCACAAATTAACAATGGCTGCACCTCCCTCAGCCTGGGCACTGCACGGAGCAGGCTTAACCATCAGGCAGACTAAGCCTTTTTTAAACGCTGGCCACCGTTACCAATAAAATCCTGATATTCAGCAACAGAATCCAGATGGCGGCTGCCACTGAATTTCTGAATAGAGCAATGAGCCATCAGCAATATTCAGATAGCAATGATATTCAGCTTTTTGCTGTCCTAAGTTGTTTTGATAGTTATCTGAATAGCAGTGCTGAAAATTGGCGCACCCTGACTCTGACCCCATACTGACCCAACATTTTCTATCTAGGTAGCAGTGCTGCTATACAGATAAATGATTTTAAATAAATATTGGTCCCTAAATTCATACCCGAGGCAAAGGAAGGTGAGGTGATCTGCCCAAAGTCACAAGGAGCATCAGTGAGAGGAAAAAGAATTTGAATAACAGTGTGAAGGAGTCTACAGGAAGTTACCGCTCCCCCTGAACAACACTCCCTCACAGTGCCACACAAAAAGTCAGGCTACAGAGCAGAGAAGTAATGAAAAGGCAGAGTTAGTAGGGAGGGCGTGGTTAAGGCGGGATAAAAATCCTCAACACAGCTCAGTCAGGAAGTCCCAAAGGACAGAAAAGAAGCCCTGTATCTTGTGCCTCCTCTGCAGAAGTGTAACCTATAGAATCTGTACTCAGGTAGGTCAAGTTTATCTTAGAACCCTGCTGAAATTGTAACTTTGGAACTCAGGGTCAAGCCTTACCCACTTGTGCTCAGTTTTGAGAAACAGTACTATAATTCTGGGACAAGCTGTTTGTGCTACCTTTTGAGAGGCAGGCTAGTACACAACATGGTCCTGCAGGAGCAGATCACAGGAGAGAACTTTATGAATACAAGAACTGATTTTGGGGTTTATTTTCTCCTGACCTGTGAAGGGAACAGCCAGGTCACCCACGTCCCTGCAAATAAATAGTTTTGTTTCACATTTAAACCTCTGTGTGGCTGTGTTTATCCAGGCTCCAAGCCCCACCCTAGCTCATGCTGCTATAACCAGCTTCCCTAGTTCTCAGCTCATTGCTGAACCCATGTTTTCCTTGGGGACAACTCTGAAACTTTATTTTGCTTTTCAAGGTGATAAGCTTCTGGTTCTCAATGATGATGATGTACTGTGGACATATAGCATTACTTGTGATGACACTGTTTGTAGTGTGTGCAAATGATGTTACCGATAAAAGAAATGGCATTTCTCTGAATGTTGCTTTATAGAGATACATAATGGGCAGACCCTAGTGAAGAAGGCAGACAAGAAGCCCAGACAAAAAAAAAACAGAAGTGGCTTTGAGTTAGAACAGTTACTGGAAGAACAGCATGTGCTATGGGTGGGACTAAGTCCTTCCTAAAAGTTTTGCACAAGACTATATATACACTCTACACCAGTGGCGTTCCTAGGGGGGCGGACACCCGGGGCAGCGCCCCGCCCCCCGGCTGCAGCACCACCCCCCCCCCCCCCCGATGCAGCGCGGACGCACCCCCCCCCCCGCCAAAGCACCCCCCCCGGGTGCACGCCGCTGTGGGGGGTGCCGCAGCGCGCGCCTGCTCAGCGTTGGCTGAGTTGGCGCGTTCGCTGCAGCCTGCAGCTCCCTCTGACCCAGAACAGGAAGTAACCTGTTCCGGGGCAGAGAGGGAGCTGCAGACTGCAGCGAACGTGCGAACTCAGCCAACGCTGAGCAGGCACGCGCCGTGGCACCCCCCCAGCGGTGTGCACCCGGGGCGGACCGCCCCCACCGCCCCCCCTTGGTACGCCACTGCTCTACACTATCCAGAATCAGAATCATCAGCATTTCAAGATAGATTATCACAGTTCTCTATAATCCTAAATAATAATCCACTACCGTGTTTCCCCGAAAATAAGACACTGTCTTATATTAAGTTTTGCTCCCCAAGACCCGCTAGGTCTTATTTTCAGGGGAGGCCTTATTTTTCGGGGAAACATCGGGTCACCCCCCACCTGAGGTCGCCTCCCCCACCCTCGATCGGCGGCTCCCCCCCCCCCCCGATCGCCGGCTCCCCCCACCCTCAGTCGCTCCCGGAACTAACCTCTTAAATGCTTCCTTTCACCATTCATCTTCACACTCGCAGCAAGCAGCAGGGCAGGCCACTCCTTCCTTCCGTGTCCCGCCCTCGCCTGACGTAATGTAACGTCAGGCGAGGGCGGGACATGGAAGGAAGGAGTGGCCTGCCCTGCTGCTTGCGGCGAGTGCGAAGGTGAAAGGAAGCATTTAAGAGGTTAGTTCCGGGAGCGACTGAGGGCAGGGGGAGCCGCCGATCGAGGGGGGGAGCCGCCGATCGAGGGTGGGGGGGGGGTGACCCCGATGTTTCCCCGAAAAATAAGGCCTCCCTTGCTAGGTCTTATTTTTGGGATAGGCCTTATATTTTCAAATTGCAGCAAGACCTCCACTAGGTCTTATTTTTGGAAGATGTCCTATTTTCGGGGAAACACAGTAGAAACAAAATATTAGCAGAAAATACTATTCAATCAACAAATAAAATACCCATTGCCAGCTGAAAATGGCACCCAGAGATGACAGCATGCAGGCAATTTCCTTTTCTGAACAACCAAGACAGCCACCAGTGAGTCTATTTAACCCCATTTTCATAGCATTTTATTCAGGTCCCGTGAACAAAGAAGTGATCAGAAAGCCTTTCAACGCATCTAAGATTATATAACTAACTTTATCTACAACGGTAATGCTGCAAGAAACCAGAGCTTGCCTGACAATGAGTATCTGAAATGCAGGGCCTCTAAATCAGCACATTACAAGAGGAAAGAAAAGCATTCAGCTGTATCCTTCACCATGTACCAAAATCGGAAAGACAGTGGCAGAAAAGAGTGGGAAAACCAGAACATTGACATCAAATCACCTCATAACGGCAATTTGCTATACCCTAAGAAGCATTTCTAACAGCCATGATGGAAAAAAAAGCACATTACTATGTATCTAGTTTTCTTGAGGTGGGGTGGGGGGGGGGGAGATAGGTTGAATGAGCCAGTTTCTAGTAAAGAGAGAGACAAAACTTCTTGATAAACTATGATAATTAGGAGGGTGATAAAGAAACTATAGGAGTGTACAAGACCAGTTCCTTCAAGCAAGTCATCCTTATCACCATATTTTCAGCCAATCCAGCTTCTTCAAAGGGGTAAAAGACACTGCTTCAATTTATTATTTGTTTGGAAGTTTTTAAAATTTTGCTTCCATTATATTTGTTTGGTAATTTCAAAAGGTCTAATCTAGCTATTGTATGCTTGCTTTGAAAGGGGGCTTTCTGGTCTTTCAAATGTGGCCCACAATATCCACAATTTGATCCATGAACCTTGATTTAGATGACACTCTCCACAACTACTTGAAATAAAAGCATAAATCACAAATCAGTATGCCAATATGGATCATTTTGCCAAAGCGGTGCATCTTATGATATACAAATTTATGTGACTTATCTGATTATCAGCGATTCATGTGCAAATTCAGTCTTCTGGCCTGATCACTATATAGTGTCATCAAATATTGCTCTACTTTGCTATGCCTAAATATTTGTCTTGTAGGTGTATTCTCGCTTTCATCTTCAAATATAGGTGTTGGAATGGGGTAGGCTACAAGGCCCATAGCCCAACCCAAAATCCTGCTGCAGTTGTTACATCAATGCTAGCTGAACAACCAAGACTTCAATCTCAATGATGGCTTCAGAATCAACAGGCAGACAGAAGTTATGTGCCACATGCATTTTGTATGCTGCTCTTGCTTCTTCTGCTGCCGTCTGGATCCCAGTCACCTCACCTCTGTATTCCACTAATCAAGCTTTTCCTGCAAACTTAGTGTTTTGATTACAGCTGCTGCCTAACGCTCAGCAAGTTTAACCTGGCCTGCTGCCATCGCAACGCCAAAGTTACTGCTGCTGTTGGACCTGTATTCCGACTAAAGGATTTATATTTGAAGTGAATCAGCTTTTCAAATATGTCATCTTTGTGATAAAATCACATCACTCATTTGTTCACAGAGAACTATGTATAAGAAGCAAGAGAACACTTCAGTCCTTCTGGCCTCACTCCTGGTCCCTTGCTGACATCTGGTTTTAAGCTTAACCCGTGGCCCAGTCTCACTTAGAAAGCCTGGCATTGCTGACTGGACTTCTTTATTTATTACATTTTTCAGCAATCACATAAATAAATGAATATGATGAGTAGTAAATACTATATTTCAGTCTGACAAACCTTTATGAATTTAAAGGAATAGTGAAAAAAAGACCTGCAAGGCATTGATTCTTATACAGAAATTTCAGACAAGAGTAGAGGGCTGACCCTGTGACTCATCTTTGCACCATCTGCAGCTCCAACTAAACTGGAACATTATCAGTCTTCACAGTGCCTGGAGAGAGGAACCCACAGCCAGTAGCGTCTCTAGACAGACATATTTGGGTTGGCAACAGGGGGGCCAGCTAAGTATGTGGGTGAGCACTTCAAAGCGACATTTCTGCACATCATATCTCTCCCTTTACCTTTCCCTTCCCTTCTGTGCAGCATGTCTCTCCCTCTACTTTTTCTTTCCTTTCATGTGCATGTCTCTCCCTTCCCTTTTGTGTGCAGCATCTCTCTTCCTCTACCTTCCTCTGCAGCATGTCTCTCCTTCTTCTCACCTCTATTCTCTCCTGTAGGTCTAATCTCATTACCTGCTTCCTCCTTATCCCTGGCATCCAGTTTCTTTCATGTTAGCCAAAAGTTTACTAACTTATATCTGTTGCTGGCAGCAATTATATCAGGCTTTCCTCTGGCCTCCCCGATCCTTTCTCTCTGCCGCGCCCCACCCATGAGGCAAAAGGAAGAGTGTCTGAGGGAAGGAATGGCAATAGCTACAACATAGGTGGTTGGTGACTCAGACATTTGGGGATGCTAAAGAGGGGTAGACCAGGACCGATTCTCAGCAGACTGTGTTTGTGAGGAGCTAGCTAAACTAAAAGTAGACAAAGCGATGGGGCCTGATGGGATACATCTGAGGGTACTCAAGGAACATGGAGATGTTCTGGCGAGTCCCCTGTCAGATCTCTTCAACGCTTCCTTAGAGTCTGGAGTGGTCCCGGAGGACTGGAGAAGGGCGGATGTGGTCCCCTTGCACAAGAATGGAAGTAAGGAGGCGATTGGGAATTACAGATCTATCATTCTGACCTCAGTGGTGAGTAAATTAATGGAAACACTTCTAAAGCAGAGGATCATGACGTTTCTTGAATTGAATGGCCTGCAGGACCCGAGGCAGGTCGTGTAAGATGAATCTGATCGGTTTCTTTGACTGGGTAACCAAACAGTTGGATGTGGGAGGGGTGCTAGATGTGGTATACTTGGATTATAGCAAAGTCTTTGACACGGTTCTGCACAGGTGACTGATTAATAAACGGAATGCCCTTGGTATGGGACCTAAAGTGACTGGGTTAAAAACTGGTTAAATGGGAGGAGACAGAGGTTAGTGGTAAATGGAGCTTGCTCTGAGGAAAGAGATGTTATCAGTGGTGCACCGCAGGGGTCGCTCCTTGGGCCGGCTCTTTTTAACATCTTTTTGAGCGATATTGCAAAAAGGCTGTCTGGTAAGGTTTGTCTCTTTGCGGATGACACCAAACTCTGTAATAGGGTGGACACCCTGGAGGGTGTAGATGGCATGAAGAAAGATCTAACGAAGCTTGAAGAATAGTCCAATAACTGGCAGTTAAGATTTAATGCTAAGAAATGCAGGGTCATGGATTTAAGTTACAAGAATCAAAGGGCACAATGCAATATAGGGGGTGAAGTGCTTCTGTGTACAAAAGAAAAGCGGGCACTTGGGGGTGATTGTGTCTGATGACCTTCAGGTGGCCAAACAAGTAGAAAAGATGACAGTCAAAGCCAGAAGGATGCTTGGGTGCATAAGGAGAGGGTTGACCAACAGGAAAAAAAGAGGTGATAATGCCCTTGCATAAGTCTGTGGTAAGGCCCCATTTACAGTACTGCGTGAAATTCTGGAGACCGCACCTACGGAAAGATACAAACAGGATGGAGTTGGTCCAGAGGGTGGTTACCCAATTGGTAAGCGGTCTCTGTCATAAAATATGTAGTGATAGGCTCATGAACCTTAACATGTATACGTTGGAAGAGAGGCAGGAGAGAGGGGATATGATACAGACATTTAAATACCTCAGTGGTGTTAAGGTACAGGAGATGAGCCTTTTTCAAATGAAGGAAAACTCTGGAATGATAGGGCATACAAAGAAGTTAAGAGGAAATAGGCTTAGGAGGAATCTAATAAAAGACTCTTTCACAGAAAGGGTGGTGGATGTGTGGAATGGCCTCCCGGTGGAGGTTGTGGAGACGAAGACTGTGTCAGAATTTAAGAAAGCGTGGGCAGGCATGTGGGATCCCTTAGGAAAAGGAGGAGTTAGTGGGTACTGAAGAAGGGCAGACTGGATGGGCTATTTGGCCCTTATCTGCCGTCATGTTTCTATGTTTCTTGTAAAGTGCAAGAGACAAAAATTAGCTTTTATCCAGACAAAACAATGAAATTAACTAAATGAAAGAAAGAAAACTCAAAATAAACTCAGGACTGTACCCCAACATAGACTGAGCAGAAGTATGTAAAAATGTGAGCAGTAAATAAACAGTGTATTATTTAGCCTGAATTGTAGGAGCTCGATGTGAGCACAGCCTCAGCATCTGCCTTCCCTTTTGGTTTAGGCTGCACTGCCTCTCTCCAGACCTTGTGTGAACTCCTGTGCTTCATTTGCTGGAAAGATGGTGTGAGGGACACTTGCAGACCATCACATCCGGGCCAAAAGATCTGCCCAGATAACACTGAGAGTCACCTGGACAAATCATAAATTGTTTACTGGACAAAAAGTCTGGGTGGAGATGAAGGCGTGAGTGGGCCATGTTTAACATAAAGCCAGACGCTGCTAATACTACCATAATCCAGTTAATCAGTTAAATTGGGCCACACAATTCAGTGCCCTAAATTAATCAAATATATTCACTGAATATCTATGAAAGTTATCTCGATAAGATTAACCAGATATCAGGCCACTCAATATCAGCCCTATCAAGTCTGAATATTGTACATAAGGAGCAGTCTGAGGGGTATTAGAACAGAAGACTTCAGAAGACTCCAGAGGGCAGTAAACGTGTTGTAAACTGCTGCTCAACCATATGAATACCTGATTTGCTTGTACTGCTATTGGTGAGATTGTAATAAACTATCTTCTTATATCCCAGCGAGTCCTTCTGATTATGGAGTTCGTTAATTCCTGGACTGTGTAAGAGCAGTCTGGGGGAGTATGAGATCAGAATATGTGGGGGAACACGTAAATTAAAAACAATATTGACCATCACAACTACGGATATTTGTTCCCTATTAAGTGTGATATCAAATGCCCTAAAAGTTATATACTATAGAAGAGCCTCAGAAAAGAAATTTAGAGTGTGCTGGAGGCAGACCCTTACCTATACTCTCCATGAACAGGCTCAACTCCATTTCCTACTCCCTTGCCCAAATAGCTGCTCACTTACCTTAGCACTGGCATTAGACATACTGGGACCCAGCCATTATGAGATACCCTGACACTCTGGTTTGCTAAGGAAGATCTTTATGGTGCTGGCTTAAGAACAATTGTCCGACTTCCGCTAAAAATGAGTCCAAACCTACCTTGAGGTTCATTATTTACTTCTGCAAAGCTTCTACCCAGCACAGATTTACTGCAGCACGAGGTAGGAGTAAATCCAATTGGCTTCCCAGGTAATGAAGACATGACCTTGTACAACATATTGTTTTAAATTGTTATTCATCTTGAGATCCGGCCAAAAGTGATGCAATCAGGAGATAGATAAGGAGATGCTCCAGGGATGGAACTAAAAGTTAGACATAGGCTGGTTGAAATCCAATACAAAAGCAGCTAAAGAATCCACTTACCTTTGTATGGCAGCCATCCTGCTGAATACTGAACTCAGAGACTTACTTCTAATGCCAGTCATGAATCACACAAAAAGACTATTTCAAATTGTTAATTCTGGCTCTAAATCTACTAGGCTTGCTATTGTTACTGAGTCTGAGTCTCTGTCTTGTCAGATGTTCCTGTATACTTTGAGCAGATGCTTATGGATATTCCTGACACATTCTATAACCACCTTCAACTCCCCCCCCCCTCCGACCTGTTGTCTTTACTCTGCTATTGTGAGCATTATAGAAGCACTCAATGAGGTCTTCTGGTCTACGAGCTGTAATAATTGCCCAGGAAGCCCTGGATCTTTCCACTGGGAATGATACACAGTGTGCCTGCTCTTTGCCTGTTGTGAGTATAATCACCAAACTCCTTCCTGTCAAAATTATGAAGATATATTGATTCTAGAAGATAAGGGTACAAAAAAAACCCAGAGGAAATAAATCGATGCGTGCCAATCTCGTGCTAAAAATATAAATAAAGCGGAGAGTAGGCATGCCCTGCGTTAATCAAGAAGCGTGGGTAAATTGCCATGCACTGCCCAATTAGCACGGGTGCCCTTACCCCCTAGTAAACAGGTGGCAGTAAGGGCTCATGTGCTAACGGCCAGGTGCTAATTGGGAAATTAGTGAATGGCAATGAATGGAAAAACAGAAACTGCAGCCATTTTACTGCTGTGCTAAAAGTGGTCTCAGCACACGGGAAACCCAAGTGCTCAAAATAGCAAAGGCCACTTTTTAGCATAACCCCTAAGAGACAGAGAGACAGGCAAGTGAAGCTCTCCCATTGGCATTAACCAGGAGGTTCAAAGAAGCATCAACAGTGCCTTATGGAAAACAAAATAGAAAGAAAAATCCCGAATGTCTCAAACAGTGAATAGGAATTAGCTCCCCCTGTACTTGCAACTGTAACCTTCAATATTTGGAGTAGTTTATCAAAACAAGATCTTAGTAAAGCTTTTTGTTATTTGTTTTTCAATGTTATCTTCCTTTCTCCCACCAGACTTTATTAAAACTGCAGGATATATGTAAACAAGTAGCTGAAAAGGGACTGAGTGTCATCCAGTCCTACTAAAGACAGTGAGCCAACTAACAGGATCTGACACAATCAGCATGCAAAAATGCCCAAGTGGATGATATTCATCTCTTGGCACTGGGAAAAAGAGACTCCATGGAGAGAAGTACTGACCTTCAGTGACAAGCCTTGCAAACTTCCAAGAATCAGGTTACAAGGAAAATAAGCCCGCAAGACTACTACCTCCTGCTACAATGAATAAACCATTGAAAGTCATCTGAACTGTCTGATACTCATGACCAGCAGAGACTAAAGCTGGCCTTTGTTGGGAACTTAAATCTCAAAAATAAATGGGAATTATTCTACTACTGGATATTAAATGCTCCAAAACTCTATCTGAAAGTTGCAAAGCCCCCTAGAGAGAATTCAGTGGCATAGCTAGAACTGAATGGGCCTTGGATGGAAAAATTAAGATAGGCCTCCTATAACACCATCCCTCCCAAGGTTCCCAAGGTAGCGGGGACCAGGGGAGGGAGGAAGGGAGGAATAGAAGGAGGAATCCCTTCAGAACTCCAGTAAACAAACCCTGCAAAAAGCAAACACATTCAAGACTTATACAGAAAATGGTCATAGTAACAGAAGAAACTGAACTGCAAGATATCAGAGATGCACTTTTCCCAAAACTGGCATTTTACAATTAATAAATTCAGAAAAAATGCTTTTTTTATATGTCTGAGCATTGCATTGGCCTCAGTATTTCTTTTCTGTTTTTTTCTGAACTCTTTCCTTTTTACATTGCTTCTCTATATGTCCACCATCCTTCTTTTCCATTCATCCTTATCTATCCAATTCAGTCAGTGGCATAGCTACGGGGGAGACTCGGGGGCCCAGGCCCCCTCATTCCTCTCTCAGGCCCCCCTATGCTGGTGGCCAAAGAGGTGCCTGATTTGCTGCAGCTGAGGCCTTCAGGTGAGCCTTTGCTTGATGGATGCAGTTGTTGTCTCTGTGCATGCCTTCTGTCTGGCAATGTGCCTCTGATTGCTCCCAATGACAATGGCATCTACCCTTGTGGCCTGGACGTGCTGGCTCCTGCCTATCAGCACCATGTTGAGTTACTGAAACACTTCAGATAAGATACTGCCTGATATTCAGCGCTATTTAACCGGTTGGAATGGCTACTGACCGTTTAAATAGTGCTTAACCAGCTATTCAATGATATTCAGTGGGGGATAACCGGCTATCCCCCGCTGAATATCTCCAGTTAGCAGCTAGTCTGTTATATTTTGTGATATAATTGGCTATCTGCCTATTTTTAAAGCAGGTTTAGCAGCCACATTTGGCCTTGTCAGACTGTGGAATATCTTTGGCTTGTTTGAGGATAAACCGGCTAGGTCTAAAGAAATAGTAATCTGGGTATTACTAAAATATAGAATTTTGTCCTAGCTCTACTGAGTTTCAAAATGTGTTCCTGGGCCCACTGATTTACTAAATCAATGTACTCTTTCACTTTATCTAGTGATTGGGAAAGCATATCTTGAACAAGTATTAATAAAACAATATCAGCAGAATAAGAAAAATTCTGTACATTTAAACTGGAAATATATGAACTCAAGGTACTCTTATAAACATTAAAACAGTAAAGGAAAACGTGGAGAGGCTCAATGTGCAGCTGCGGCTAAGAAAGCAAATAGCATGTTAGGTATTTATTTATTTATTGTGAACATTTATATCCCACGTAATCCCACCGAGGCAGGCTCTATGTGACTTACAACGTTGAAGGAAGAGTACAATACAATAAGTCATATGCAAGATGGAGTAGAGAGTAGAGGAGGGGAAGAGAGGGGGTCAACAGGGGAGAGGAATGAGGGAATGCAGGGGATCAAGCAGGAATGGAGTAAGATCGATTACACAGGAAAGGAATGGAAAACAAAAATGAGGACGTTATAATGCCTTTGTATCGCTCCATGGTGCGACCGCACTTCGAATACTGTGTTCAGTTCTGGTCGCCGCATCTCAAAAAAGATATAGTGGAATTAGAAAAGGTGCAGAGAAGGGCGACGAAAATGATAAAGGGGATGGGACGGCTTCACTATCAGAAAAGGCTACAGCGGCTAGGGCTCTTCTGCTTGGAGAAAAGACTGCTAAGGGGAGATATGATAGAGGTCTATAAAATAATGAGTTGAGTTGAACGGGTAGATGTGAAGCGTATGTTTACGCTTTCCAAAAATACTAGGGGGCATGCGATGAAGCTGCAAAGTAGTACATTTAAAACAAATTGGAGAAAATGTTTCTTCACTCAACATGTAATTAAACTCTGGAATTCGTTGCCAGAGAATGTGGTTAAGGCGGTTAGCTTAGCAGGGTTTAAAATAGGTTTGGATGGCTTCCTAAAGGAAAAGTCCATAAACCATTATTAAATTGGACTTTGGGAAAAGCCACTATTTCTGGGATAAGCAGCATAAAATGTTTTGTACTTTTTTGGGGATCTTGCCAGGTATTTGTGACCTGAATTGGCCACTGTTGGAAACAGGATGCTGAGTTTGATGGACCTTTGGTCTGTCCCAGTATGGCAATACTTATGTATGTACTTATAGCCTGGGGGACACCATAAGTAGAATTTTAATTGGAAGACCTAGTGCCGGAATTTAACACAAAATACTTTCTTTTCCAAAGAAAGTATGAAAATCAATTCAAAATATTACCTGAGATACCCAGCTCACCCAATCTTTGCAATAACAAACCATAACTGACATTATCAAATGCCACAAACTTAATAAAATATCATGATGCCCCATTCCAGTTTTTGAAGTTTAAGGGGGATTGGTAGTAGGGAAGTGTGTGTGTGGGGGGGGGGGGGGGGGGAGGAGTGGTAGATTTGCAGGTTCTGTGCTACTTTGTACCTCTCTTGCTTTCTATGTTTCAGCCCATCTTGTACTTACTGGGGGGAGGGGGGGTTGTTGGTTATGGCAATTTTACTTTGCCATTAATAGCAATGTGTTACACTGTTAATATATTTTACATTGCTCATTCTGGGGTTGAGGGTTCTTGGTTATCTTTCAGCTAGTTAACAGTTTGGGTGGGGGGTTGGGGGGGATATATTGGACAGTATTGTGTTGTAGGTTTTCTCCATGCCCTTCAGTATTTGAGTCTGGTTTATATGGGGTGTTCTTTTTATTGGGAGAAAGGAAAGGGAAGGGAATGAGGCGGGATTAAGGGGTGAAAATATTGAACAACCTTGGTTTCTTGTTGTTATATTGTACTTTATTAATTTGTTCAATAAAAATTGTTTTAGCATGATGACCTCGACCTAAATACTGTTTAACATATGAAGCCATAACAAACAGCACAGATTCAGTACTAGGCAATGACCTGATGCCAAACTGTAATAGATGCAAACAATCAATCGAATAAAGGCAGACTGCAATAACTTCCAAAAGCTTGACCAACCACGTTATACTAATAACAGGTCCATAATTAATTACAGAAGTTAAATCAGTTCCTTCAAACTTGGGTAGAGGAACTAACGCTATAGTACCCAGTAAACAGGGATAAAAACCTAATTCTAAAACCACATTTACAAAAGATGTACTGTAGCTAAACCACTACTTGGCTGGGTATATCCCTAAATGAAAACGAGGAACAGGTATCCAGTGAGCAATAGGAATGTAATAATTTACCAAGGGTGAATGACCTTACCAAGGGTCAAAGATGTCACCTGAGTAGAAGAATCCCAAATTCTATCCACTGGAATATCTATCTCAAGTTCAACAGGAATTAGTTTGTGACTGTCAAAAGGAATCCCCCTATCAAGAAATTGCTTGTTTAACTATCTATAAAATGTGGAGCCTGCTCATCTGCGATAGGCTGCATAACTGTATAAGGACAATATAGATGCAAGTGACAGGAATAATTTAAAAGACATTTCTGGTCAGATGTTTCTACATCAATTAATTTTGAATAATATTTCCTTTTTGCCTCAGCAATGACTAATTTATATTGACAAATTAGCAATTTCCAAGCTGATTTATCTGAGTATTCCCAGATTTTCTTTGAGCATATTGTGTTTACATTTCCTTTTCTGTTCTTGAAGTGTTTGAGCATATCACAAAAAAAATAATGATCTAACCTTTTTCTTTACAACCAAAGGAGCAAGATCATTTAGAACAGAAAGGGTCACAGTATTCCAATTTGATAACATAGTATTAGGGTGTTTTTTCCTAATTAAGAATTGACCCTACCTGTTGCCATTGTCAAAGTTGTGGCCGTGTCCCATGCCTACCACCTCTCCTCCTGGTAACCAGGCCCTATGGCTGCTGTGGACTGTTTTTTCCCTGTTTCTCAATCCTGTATCAGAGATCATGCCAGTTCTATTCGGGTATCCCTGCAACCAAGCCTCACTCTTGTGTTTCTGTAGCCAAGCCTCACTTTGGTGTTCCTGTAGCCAAGCCTCACTCTCACCTGTGACATCATCAGTAAGGTCCTTTATAAAGCACCTTGGAATTTGCAACAGAGGTCTTCAGATGAGTTTCCGTCTGTGTGTGTTTGTTGCAATTCCAGCCCTGTTTGTTCCTGTCCTGCTAGTCTTCAACTTCAATCCCAACCCTGCTTGTTCCAGTCCTGTAAGTCTTCAGTTTCAGTTCCACCACTGCTTGTTCCAGTCCTGCCTGCCTTCAACTTCTGTTCCAATCCTGCTTGTTCCAGCACTACCAGCCTTCAGTTTCTGTTCCAGTCCTACTTGCTCCAACGCCACCTACCTTCAGCTCCAGTCCGCTTGTTCCAGTCCTGCCTGTCTTCCGCTCAGCTCCGGTCCTACTCGTACCAGTCTGTTTCCAGCTTAGATCCTTCTTTGGGTGGTTCGCCTGCAGCTGCCGGTAGTGGCACAAGGGCTCACGGTTCTTGACTCCGTGACATCCATAATTTAGGTGCATCTACTTTACCCCGTTAGATGCATCCAAACATCTCAGACCTCTGCATAAGTGAGAACTGTTCACCACATGTAGCACTCCAAGTTGAATGAGAGATGGATATGTTGGGCTCGTCACTTAGAAGTTTGATGTACTATCCAGGTCAGCAGTGATATCCAGAACATATGCCAGCGACAGTGAGTGTTTTTGTGAACACTAATCGTCACAGGCTAATTTAGACTCAGATATTCAATGCTGGGCCATTTCCAGACACCAGCACTGAAACATAGAAATAGAGAAAAATGAAAGCAGATAAGGACCATGGGGCTGAAATTCAGACTGCCGGAGGGAGCCAGGTTAACTTCCGCGGTTGACGGTCAGGCCTGATATTTAATGCGAGGCTGTTTCCGGTGACCAGCATTGAATATCCAATTTATTTTTGGCCAGTTTACGCTTAACTGGATAAGTTAATAGTAGGAGATATCTGGTTACGTTTAAATTGGCCACAGATATTCCAGCTATTTATGTGGCCCAATGTGGCCACTTACAATAGCCGGCAAACCACTAACTGGGAACATTCAGAGGCTATCCCCTGCAGAATATTGCCAGAAAGTCGGTTAAATGCCATTTAATCAGGCAGGCGCAGTTCCTGGCCAGTTAAATGGTTTTGAATATTGGGAGGCATATGGTCTATCCAGTCTGCCCATCCATGCCATCTACACTCCCTTTCACTCCCTTAGAGATCCTATGTACTTGTCCCAAGCTTGCTTGAATTGAGATTCAGTTTTTGTCTCCACCATCTCTACCGGGAGGCTGTTCCATTAATTTACCATTCTTTCCGTGAAGAAGTGGTGAAATGAATATCCAGGTCAGCAGTGATACTCAGAAGTTACGCGGGCACAGCCAATATTCAATGCTGTACCTGCATAGCTAATCAGTCAAGTTATTACTACTATTTAAGCACTGAATATCACCAGTGTCTACATTACTTCCAGGGCCACCTTGACTCTGTCCCCTATGGACGGTACAGTGGCAGTCAAAGCCAGTATTCAATAACACTGCCCAGGAGCATCTCCTGTCTGGTTAAATCGTTTTGAACATTGGGCTCATTATAAAATACAATGATAATATAAAAATAAATAATAATATTAAAAATGATAAAGCAATAAAGAAGAGGACAGTTCTCTGGGTAAGTGAACATTTTTTGTACCCTGTGCTTTTGTGATTTAAAGGTTAGGATTTAAAAGAGGTAAGGTAGGTTTATTGATGGAGACAGAATTTTAAAAAAGCAAACTTTGGGCCCTGTTTATTAAGCCGCGCTAGAGGCATGTTAGCGTTTATATACCCTCCAGGGACAGAGAAATATCCAGTGTACCTGAATGTAACTCATGTTGAGCTACTACTGAAAAGGTGAGAGCAAATCCAAATAAATAAATAAATAAATATACAATTGCTAGAAGCCTAAAAAATAAGATTGAAGAGTTAGATAAGATAGGCAACTCAGAGACCTGGTGGAAGAAGGCCAATCAATGGGACACTGTGTTATCAGGGTACAAATTATATCGCAATGATAGAGTATATCAAATTGGAGGGGGGTTGTGCTATATGTTAACGAAGGAACCGAATCAAACAAAATAAATATTCTACATGAAACAGACAGTAGCATAGAATCCTTGTGGGTAGAAATTCCATGTGCGACGGGAAAGAGTATACTGGTAGGGCTGTACTACCATCCGCCAAGACAAAACGAACAGACAGATGAACAAATGTTGACAAAAATTAGGAAAGCTGGCAAATTGGGCAACATTATAATAATGGGTGATTTCAATTACCCACACTTTGAAGGAATCTGTAGAATACCAATCACACATTAAAAAAAAAATAGCGATTTCTTAAAAGTAGAGAAAAAAAAGACCTTGGTGAAAAAGGAGACACACCTATCTGTAAAGCAAGCCTTCAATATATAGGCGGCTTGCAATAATCATCAGTCATTAAAAAAAACTCCACTATAATATCTGGATCAAGACCATCCTTATAAAGCAATTACTCTTACTGATACAGTATCTGTTTTGAAAACAGTACATAATCATACGTTGCAAATATGCATAAATTGTCTACAACACTTAGCTTTGTACACTCCACTAAAATATCTCTTCAATCCCAACAGAGGGTCCCTGTTTTGCAATCCAAGCTGCTTCAGGGGAAAAAAGACTTTAAACAGTCCAAGATAATGGTCTGACCCAATATGGTTATTATTATGTTCTTATGTTTTTAAACAGGTCCAGGGTAAATGTACAACTGTGCACCTAAAACTAGACACTCAGGACCGGATTGTATACATGGCCCCGAACGTTAGGTGCCAGGAAGATCCGTGTGAAGCCTATATGCTATACAGGGTGCCCAACCTTTATAGAATACTAGCAGAGTGCACAGGTCGTGCCTAACTTTGGGTGCTGGCCTTATGCCTGGTTCTATCAGGCGCAACTCCAGTGACCAAAGTTTATTCTTAATGTATGATATTTGAACATGTGTTAACATGCTTTTTTTTCAGTGCTGATTTTTTTTACGCCTCATTTATAGAATTCCCCCTAAATATGAACATTAGCACATGTTCTGCAAAAAAAAAACCAATCCTACAATAATGCTGCATTAAATCTGGGCTTAGGATGATAGGAAAATCCCGCATTAGAATACGTTAAACTCATATTTTATTGCAGTTTAGTAAAAGGGCCCTTTAGTGTCTAAAGTTTTAGTGACTAAGTTAAAGATTATTGATCCCTTTCTACCAGCCTCTGTGCCATTTGTCCCCTGTATATTTTATGGGTGTGAGATATAGTCATCATTCAGGATCTGCTCCTGCCGCACTTCTATATTTGTTGACGTTTCTTAGGTTGTGGAATATTTGCCGAACCTACATTACTTGCTTCTTTAAATACTGCTCAAATTACCTTTGCAGTATTTTTCAAAATCAGTGCAAGAGTCTGGTGGTATAAACTAGTAGAGAAGGAAACTACCCAGTGATGCTGTGTCCCCTCCCAGCTTGAAAAAGATGATCAGCAATGAAATTTAATTATATTATCTAACCCCAGAAAATCATGTGAATAGCCATTTTCCATAATGCCACAGTATAGTTTATTAGAATTTGCTATATTGCCATGACTAACTAGCAGATTTAGGCAGTTTACAATAATTAAAATTAACAAGCCAAAGGATAAACAGGTACTACAATATTTGACAGGAAAGGCATGACAGTCGTATCAAAGAACATACACACCTAACAACAACAAAAAGCATAGGAAATATGTAGTGGCGGGGGAGGAAGAAGTTGAAGTTAGGAAAAATGGGGGGAGGGAACAGCAGGATAGCAGTGACCAACACTAATAACAGCATCCTATGGTGGGTCAAAAAATCCTGGATAAAAAGCCAAGGGGTCCTTTCACAAAGCCAAGCCAGAGTTTTTAGCACGTGCTAAAAATAAGCACGCGCTAAACATTAGAGACGCCCATATATTTCTATGGGCATCTCTAGGATTCTAGCGCAAGCTATTCGTTACCATGCACTAAAAGTGCTAGTGCGTCTTTGTAAAAGACCCCCCCCCCCCCCCAAGCCTTTAATCCTGATTTTAAAATTCTTAAATGAGGGCTCAGCACGGATATGTAAAGGGAAGGGATTCTAAAAGGATGGAGCAGAAGAAAAGAAGGCACAATGTCTAGTTGTGTAAATTTGGGGCCAGGCAGACCAATTACACAGATGTCTGGACTGCCGAAAAATGTAAAAAGTGTCTAGAACTTCATAAATATAAGGTGGAAGTGCTGCATGTTCTTCCTTTTTTAATGCGATTATTGAAGATGTTTTCTTAAGTTTGAGAAGATTGGAAAAACAGATTACACACATATGCTAAAAGGGAAGTGGGAGGGGTGGGATTGGGGACAGATTAGTGGCTATTCAAGTTTTACGGTAGGGAGCTATAAGAGTCAAAGCTCACTACCTTGTTTGGTTTCTTTACTGAACTCTTATATTCATGGAATGCTGATTGAATTGCACACACACATTTGTTTTGTATCTATTGTGGATCTTGTCTTTTTTGCATAATTCAATAAAAAGATTTGAAAATAAAAAATATAAAAGTGTCTACTAGAATCCATTTCTAAAGAGGCTCTTTGCTCTCCTTCCTGTGTCTGGCTGCTGATATTCCACCTTGGTAGCTATAACCATATTAAAGCCTAATAAATTTAACACTGAGGCAACATTCTAGAGACCCAAAATAAAACCAAGCACAGCAAGTCAACTCTGAAACTGGACATCAAAGTGTTTTTATAAAAAAAAAAGAGGCGGGCTCTGTTTTATGGTTCATTTCCAATTAAAATGTTCATTGACTATGGGGGAAGCAGGGTGAAAGTTTTCCAGTGTGATCCATAAGAAAGTCTGAGGTTAAAAATCTAATCTAGAACAATGAACTCTTTCATGCAAAAACAAACAAACAAAAAAAAGCTTTCACTAAAGGGACTAAGTTATTTTTATTCAATATTCCAGCATTTAGATTTCTGGCTGGACATTGCTCAACCTGAGCTAAAAGAAAACAATTTTTATTTTTGCTAGTGTGGCATATAAACCATAAAATCAATGTCCAAAAGATTTGGCTGACTAGCATTGGAAATTAGCTGGAGAAATCTTTGGATTTCAATTACCCCCTGCCCCATCCCTCCAGCATTGCTGAGCATGTATAATTTACCATTGCCCTTATAAAATTTACTTGCATATGTAGAGGTGGGGTTGGATGGTATTCTCTGGGCGCAGTCCAACTAAAGTATGTGGGTAAGTCTGGTCAGGGAAAAAGGCTGGCCTAAAGTTATCTGGATAACTTTATCTAGATTTTCAGCAGCAGACACGCAGATAAGTCTCAAGGAGAATCCCAGAAAAATGATTTAAAAAACCCCCAAAATTCACCAGCCGGTTTTTAAAATATGGGCCATTATATTTCTATATGAACTTTAGCAAAAAGAAAAAAAGAGAGTTGCTATCCTAGAGGATACCATGGTCTCTGGTTATTCGAACATCTCTATGGCTTTTAACCATCCATGGATGCTAGAGACCAGCTGCACTACTGGGGTTTTCCCATGCAGAGGGCAATTCTATTAAGGGTGCCTATTTTAAGAGCCTAGAAGTTGCCTATTCTACAACAGAGAGTAGGTGCCCACTTTCCTTCAGAGAATACTAGCGTAACAGGAAAAATATATGATTATTATTTAGGTGTGACTACTTACATCAGCCATAGAGTTGGTGTAAATGTTCATGCCTAGACTACATAAAAATGCATCCCATGCATACGCCTACCTTCAAACCGTGCATAATGTTAAACACGAGTGTATAAAAATAGCTGTTTTAGTCCAGTATGTTGGAGCGATAGATACAGGCAGCATATTTATGCAGTAGTTTTATCCTCCCATTAGAAAATATTAATTGTATCAATATACTTGGTAAGTGAATAAAAATACTTTCTCATAAGCATGTAGCCTTGGTATTTTATCTCTACAAATCATGGGTAACTGATATGTGGAGATTTGGAGAGGTGGTAAAAAGACCTAAACAATAACCACATTTAGGTGCCATTTTATAAAGGAGTCCTGTTCAGAAGGAATGGATCCTAAGGAGCTTAGCCGAGATTGGGTGGCAGAGCCGGTGGCGGGAGGCGGGGATAGTGCTGGGCAGACTTATACGGTCTGTGCCCTGAAGAGGACAGGTATAAATCAAAGTAGGGTATACACAAAAAGTAGCACATATGAGTTTATCTTGTTGGGCAGACTGGATGGACCATGCAGGTCTTTTTCTGCTGTCATTTACTATGTTACTATGTTACTATTTTATAGAATAGCACACAACACGAGTACTGCCATTTACACTTAAGTACATATATAACAGTATTCCGCTCATTTACATGCTGCATGCTGGCATCTTCTTTATAGAATTACCCCATTTGTATGTATTATCCTATGTTACTGTTAAATACATGGAGGACCACAGAGTCAACAATCATGTGTGCAACATTGGATGTACATTAGGAGGGAAAGATACTAGGGATTATCTGTGAACTACAACTGGGTCACTTGAACTTTCACTTTCTTCTGAATCACTTCATTGTTACTTTGCTTTGTGCCTAGGATTCACTTGTTCAGAACCCTTATTTTATCATCCTCACTTTAATATTCCGTTATCTCTTGTTTGTCTGTCCTAATTAGATTGTAAGCTCTGTCGAGCAGGGACTGTCTCTTCATGTTCAAGTGTACAGCGCTGCGTATGTCTAGTAGCGCTATAGAAATGATAAGTAGTAGTAAGTAGTAGTAGTAGTAGCTTGCTTGGGGCTAACCGGTCATTTTCAGCAGCACTTAGGGCCTCTTTTATCAAGCCGCACTAGTGGTTCCTGCGTGGCAGTGCTGATGGAGCCCATTCAAAGTGAATGGTTTTTGTCGGCATTACCACAATGGGAGCCACTAGCGCGGCTTGATAAAAGAGGCCCTTAACCGGTTAGCACTGCTGAAATGACCAGTTAGTGCCTACTGCAAAACCAACTATTTTGGAGGCATTCTGGGGTGGAGTCACCTGGCCAGTTAAGAGTTAATATTCAGTACTTAACTAGCCAAAGTCACCACACAAATAGGACCACATAAAACGCAGTCCTATCTTTATGCAGTGCCCTATAGCCGGTTAAGTGCTGAATATCGCTCTTAACCAGCTATGGTGTAGCCAGCTCTGCAAACTCATAAATTCAATGCTAGATCCTGGATATGGCCTGGAGTTAATTTTCTGGGCATAACACTGGTGCCAGTCAGCAAAATGCTGAGCGCTGCCAGCTGACTATTAACCCTTTGGTGATCATTTCTAGGCCCTCAGATAGTAATTTGGACATGGCCTATGGAGCTGAAATTTTGAATCCCACTAAGGGTTAATCAATGTCTTGCTTTCTTCGCACATTTTTCTAGACTAATTGAAGGCTTTATGTTTTAAACAGCTTTAGGCCGGGCTGTTACCCACACCATTCACTGTGGCTTTTGCAAAGGAAGGTAACAGCTTACCTCTCTATGGCTTTTAATTCCAAGCCTTACCAAGCCACCCACTAATTCAGAGCTTCAAGTATTGTAGAGGAGGTTCAAGGTCTTTCCTTCTTGAAGCCTCCTCGTCCTCCATTTCTCTGTCTCCTTCAATCCTATTTCCTTTCTAATCTGGAAGGTGGCCACACCTATACACTTCCTGTCAATTCTCTCTCCCTTATCCTGTGTGTTGTCATTTTTTGGGACTTCTTTCTCCTTTTCTTTTTTAAATTCACCATCCTTTTCCTCTATAGTGCCTTCATTCTACTGCAGTGAACAATACTTTCCTATCACAGCACTGTACTTATCTCCACTTTGGAGACGCATGAAGTACAACTCTCATCCAGAATGAAATGAACGAGATTCCATTATGAAATTCATCATCCTGGAACCTTTAAAGTGTTTGGCACTTGACAACAGCCACTCAAAAGGCATTTCCTTGGCTATGACTTTTTAACAGTAACAAGATCTCAGTTTATAACAGGAAGGTAATAAGTATGCAGAGTTTGAAAAACAGTAATGAAAGCCTGTTAAATGTTGGCATGCGTTAAATCGGGGTAAATACAAGGAAGAATATCATCCTACCAATGTATATGGCATTTATCAGACAATAGTGAGAGTAGAGGAAACAGTTTGGGGCAATCATCCTCTGAAAAGACATCCAAATATTTATAAAGGTACAATGAAATTTTACTATGCTAATAAAGGGACTCCAGAACTTACGCATTGCCAAAAGATTGATCAAACCAGGAACAGGGGTGTTAAATTGCGATCTTTGAGGGCTGGAATCTGACCTAATTTTCAGGATATCTTTAATGAATATGCATGATATGTGCTTCCATACAACTGAGAGGTAATTATATATGTCAAGCATAATCATTATTAAATATAAAACTACCCACAGTTATTCTTTACCTATCATTTTTGTATACTAATATCAATCAATGTTGCACATTACATAAACATAACATTACCTGTGTTCATCCACATTCATTCACATTCATACTAACACCCGTGCCGAGACTGCTAATTAATACAAAAACTGACTATCTACCAACCCCAACCATCCACAAGCAATCACCCACAGCGTGCAACCGCTGGCGTATGCGTGTGAACTCCTGACCTACAACGCAAATTTAAATCACCCTTAACCACGCCCCTTCAGACATTCAGCCACTACTTCTCTGTTTAAACCAGCTGGTCCAATAGTATCCCACATAAAAATTATGCGTTGTTCTTGACGTAACAATATCAAGGGGATGTCCCCCCCCCCCCCCCACTTCCCCTATTCCCTTGATATTGTTACGTCAAGAACAACGCATAATTTTTATGTGGGATACCAATGAACCAGCTGGTTTAAACAGAGAAGTAGAGTGGCTGAATGAAGGGGCGTGGTTAAGGGTGATTTAAATTTGCGTTGTAGGTCAGGAGTTCACACGCATACGCCACCGGTTGCACGCTGTGAGTGATTGCTTATGGACGGTTGAGTTCTTTCCTGTCTTGTATCTGAAAAATGAGTATATTCATAAAGTGTAAGTAGATTGAATTTGTAGTATTGTAGAGTATAGGTAGCCTGCCTCATCCATAAACTTCACTATTATATTAATTTATTTAGGAACCCGACTCCTGAAGACGCTCGAGTAGCGAAACACAGACTGTGTAGAGTTTGGGTGAATTATTAAGGAGTGAATATGGATGGTGTTAAAAGTTTGTTGGTGTGACTCTACCATAAACCTTGATGTGTTTGCAAGTCTACTGCTGGAATTCCACCATGAAGCTTTGAAATGATACATCGAGGCTGTGATGATTTCATCGAGTTAACTTGTGAAGTTAATATCTGGTTGGTGATAAATTCATCAGCAGAATGAGTACTGGATTTCAGCGCTAAGAGTATATATATATAGGACTGCAGAACCATATACAATCAGTTGATATAGTATTCACTGATAAAAGAGAATGTGAGATAGCTATTATAAGGTTGGGGTTGGTAGATAGTCAATTTTTGTATTAGTTAGCAGTCTCGGCACGGGTGTTAGTATGAATGTGAATGAATGTGGATGAACACAGGTAATGTTATGTTTATGTAATGTGCAACATTGATTGATAATAGTATACAAAATAAAAGGTAAAGAATAACTGTGGGTAGTTTTATATTTAATAATATTTAGTGCAGTTATTGAGTATTTGGGTTAACCCCGAAGGGTTTAGTGTTTAAGCATAATCATTAGAGATATCACAAAAACCAGGTGGGTTTGTGGCCATTCAGGGCTGACATTTTAGACTCCTGGATTAAGGAGTAATAGATTTCAGTACCTTCAAATAATGAGATTCCTGCTCAGAGGGTAAAATGATGGGACATTTCTCATGTAGCAGTGATACAATAGACCAGTGATGGCGAACCTTTCAGAGACCGAGTGCCCAAACAGCAACCCAAAATCTAATTATTTATCGCAAAGTGCCAACAGGGCAATTTAACCTGAATAACAGAACTTTAAAAGCATTTGGCATGCTTTTGAATAATTAATGTCATTTTTGCTGTTGCATGCATGCTGATAACTTGTCTTAACCTTGGCTGCCTGCCAAATTATTGGGGGTGCTAAGCCCAGTGGGAATAACCCTTCCCTGGATACATACAAGGAAATTTTAAAATATTGGGTGTGCTCAAGCACCTACAGAACCCACAGAATCAGCTCCTATGGATATTACCATACTGTGTACTAGCTTACATTTATTCTTTTACCCTCTAAAGTTCTACCGAGCTAAGCAAACCATCACACCATCTCCATTTTGTCTTCTACTTGGTATCTCTATCTGCTCTTCTCATAGCACTGTGTCTTAAACATGCTTAAATTGTCACAGTTTTGGTTTCATTTCCCATACCAGGATATTCTGAGCATCTACTACTGGCAGAGCCAGTTCTGGGGTAAGTGGCACACCGTCTCCCAGAGACAACCTCTGTCCACCCTACCTTAAAGCCAGCCCTGGATACTGGTCATTTTATTGTCATTTACTACCATTTTCTGCATCCTGCCATTCAGATCATCTAGTTTACAACTTTGTTCTACTTACTCATTAGCATCCATGTTGTTCTTCAGCCACATCACTCTCTACCAATCAACAGTTTTCATTACGATTCTTTCCTGCAGGTAGTCCCTGTGTCAATTTGCACTACTTATTCTTTAAAATATCCCATGATAGCCAGGGAACATAGGAAAGTGTGTGTGTTGAATAAGGAAGGCCTCGACGAATCTCGGAGACTGGGTCTCCATGGCTTTCAAGCCCCATGAAGGTTACGTTTGCTGAACAGCTGCCTGCCTCACTTGAAAGCTTCTTGCTGAAACAGCGGAGGAGAGGGAAAAGTAGTTACCTCAGGTTTTTTACATCTTCTGGCTCTGTTCTGGACTGGCTTGCTTCCCTGTACCTCTCTGGCTCGCTTCTTCAATGTTCTGGGCTGCCGGCAGTGTCAGTGCAGTAACCACACTGCCTTCAGCGGCTCCGGAAGCTCTCCCTCTGTTGCAGCATCCCGCCTATGCGGGACAGGAAACTGTAACAGAGGGAAAGCTTCCGAGCCGCCGAAGGCAGTGTGGTTACTGCACTGACACTGCCGGCAGCCCGGAACATTGAAGAAGCGAGCCAGAGAGGTACAGGGAAACAAGCCAGCCCAGAACAGAGCCAGACGATGTAAAAAACCTGAGGTAATTACTTTTCTCTCTCCTCCGCTAGGAAAGTGGCTGGGCACACCTGCCAACAGAGAGGGCTCTGTGTGCCCTCTCTGGCACACGTGCCATAGGTTTGCCATCACTGCAACAATTGAAAATTTCTAGATGAAAATAGATATTTGGAGGGGGAGGGGATATAAGGATATAGACAGTAACAGTACTAACTAATTTCCACATTTGGTCAAAAAGGATTTTTTCACTGTTAAAGAAATTGTTACAGCTGTCCAATTTTTATTTCACTTTGCCCTGGAATCATCGAGGAGTAGTTTCAAAGCACTTAGACTTACAAAGTTCCATAAGTTACTATCCAGCTTATAATCGAAAGAGAAAAAAGCCTAGATTTCGACCCAAATCGGAGATAAGACGTTTATCTCACAAAAACGAATAAATCGGTATAATGGAAAGCCGATTTTGGACGTTTTCAACTGCACTCCATCGTGGAAGCGTACAAAGTTGACGGGGGCGTGTCGGAGGCGGAACTGGGGCGTGGTTATCGGCTGAAGAGAGATGGGCGCCTTTCGCCGATAATGGAAAAAAAGTATGCGTTTTTAGCTAGAATTTAGGACACTTTTCCTGGACCCTGTTTTTTCACGAATAAGGCCCCAAAAAGTGCCCTAAATGACCAGATTACCACCAGAGGGAATCGGGGATGACCTCCCCTGACTCCCCCAGTGGTCACTAACCCCCTCCCACCACAAAAAATGATGTTTCACAACTTTTTATTTTCACCCTCAAATGTCATACCCACCTCCCTGGCAGCAGTATGCAGGTCCCTGGAGCAGTTGTTAGGGGGTGCAGTGGACTTCAGGCAGGTGGACCCAGGCCCATCCCCCCCTACCTGTTACAATTGTGCTGCTTAATGCTTATTAGTCGTCCAACCCCCCCAAACCCACTGTACCCACATGTAGGTGCCCCCCTTCACCCCTTAGGACTATAGTAATGGTGTACACTTGTGGGCAGTGGGTTTTGAGGGGGATTTGGGGGGCTCAACACACAAGGGAAGGGTGCTATGCACCTGGGAGCTCTTTTACCTTTTTTTTTTTTTTTTTTGTAAAAGTGCCCCCTAGGGTACCCGGTTGGTGTCCTGGCATGTGAGGGGGACCAGTGCACTACGACTCCTGGCCCCTCCCACGAACAAATGCCTTGGATTTATTCGTTTTTGAGCTGGGCACTTTCATTTTCCATTATCACTGAAAAACAAAAACGCCCAGCTCACAAATTGTCGAATAAAACATGGACGTCTATTTTTTTCGAAAATACGGTTCGGTCCGCCCCTTCACGGACCCGTTCTCGGAGATAAACGCCCATGCAGATAGACGTTTTCGTTCAATTATGCCCCTCCACGGGGCTCATTTTCGAAAAAGAGAAACGTATTTTTCAAAACCTAGATGTTTGTCTATGAAGTCCGTCAGAAGTGCGTTCAAATCACAAGGGGGCGTGTCAGGAGTGTTTCAAAGCGGGATTAGGGCATGCCTAACACTTGGACATTTTACAGCCATAATGGAACAAAACAAAAACGCCTAGGACTAAAACCAACACTTTTGATCTAGACCTGTTTTTAGAATGAATAAGGCACAAAAAGGTGCCATAAATGACCAGATGACTACTGCAGGGAATCAGGGGTGACCCCCCCAATACCCCCCCCCCCCAGTGGTCACTGACCCCCTCCCATCCTCAAAAATGTAAATAAAAATATGACTTATCTGCCTCTATAAAACGCTAGTACACCTTAGTAAACAGAGCCCATAATCAGATACGACTAATCTTTTGCTTTCTTTCCCTAATGTTCTGAGAACACACCTCTCTGTTCTGCTCACATGATTAAAGGAAGACTGTCAACTGTGAAAATGGTAAAACAACATTAATAGCTTGCAAAAATAAATTTCAACCATCGCAAGATCTGACTATAAATAATAGACACAACGGAAAAAAAAAGATATCCCTGATAATGAGAGGTTATCATATGAATACATATGCCATATGACTACAATAAAATGGTGTTCAACAAACTTCAAAAAGATTTTTCCAAAAGGATCATCCACTTTACAAAAATGTTATGTGAAACAGAACATAAATATTTCTACTCATCCTTGTTCCAATGATACAGTGGTCCAATTTGGACTCCCTGTGTGTACAGGAAAGTGCCCAAGCTGAATCAATAAAGATTATATCCTTTGGACTGCAAGATGGCACTGTAGGAAATGCCATCTGTTCTGCTGAATTAGACTGTGTCCTTTCTTACCTTCTGCCACATTTTAATAAAATACAGCTCCCGGGAAAAATTGAAGAATACATTCGTGTCATATGCGTCATCCCCGATGTTCGTGATGGAGATGTTGAGGGAAATGTTCTTTACTGCTCCCAAAGCTAGATAAGGAGTTTTCTCATCCACACTGTAATTAGAAAGGAGAACAAGTTATTCATTCCCCTTCCTTTTCATTCAGAAGGCACTGTAGCAACTCCTCTCTTTCACATGCTACCTTCTTGTTACCACCAAAGGTACCCTTGATTATTCAGCCCGGACCCATCATTAAAGATGATGCAACTACATGGTGAAGGTTGCAAATTTAAGTGCCCTAAAGGCAAAAATTTCATTCAGACAAAACATGATGGGAAAACATTTGGAAATACTCAGTTAATGATTTACAGCATTAAAATATCAATCTTCAGGCAATTCTAGGTTATCAATAGAAATCAAACAAAATAAAACATGGAAAAGAAAATAAGATGATACCTTTTTTATTGGACATAACTTAATACATTTCTTGATTAGCTTTCGAAGGTTGCCCTTCTTCATCAGATCGGAAATAAGCAAATGTGCTAGCTGACAGAGTATATAAGTGAAAACATTCAAGCATTACTATGACAGTCTGACAGGGTGGGAGGATGGGTGGGGTGGGTCGGAGGTATGCTTGGGGACATCAAAGCATATCATTGATATTCTAACAGGATGGGTGTGGATATGTGAGGGGTGGGGTGATCAACAGAGGCATACAGCTTTATGGGTTATAATGGGTTAGGAACCCTAGATCCTTGTTAAGTCCTTTCTGTTGGGTGTTAAAATATTCAATCATTGTGACTTCAAAGGTCTTACGTTCTTGTATGGTTTTAAAGTTACCTTTCAGTATTCTCACTGTGAAATCACTGGTACAGTGTCCTGGTTCTGTGAAGTGCTGTCCCACTGGGGTGGGGGCCCTACAGGCTGTATTGTTCATGTGATGTCTATGTAAATTGAATCTTGTCTTAAGCATCTGGCCTGTTTCTCCAATATAGCATCCTTCGTTACATTTTTTACACTGAATGATATATACCACATTGGAAGATGAGCAAGTGAAAGATCCCTTTATGTTGAATATCTTTCCTTTGTGGATGACTTTGGGGTCCTGTGAAATATTTTGGCATAATTTGCAACTGGATAAATTACAGGGTAGTGTGCCCTTCTGTTCCTTTTCAGTCTGTGATGGAAGTTTACTTCTGATTAGCTTGTGTTTTAAGTTGGGTGGCTGTCGGAAGGCCAATACTGGTGGGGATGGGACTATCTCTTTCAGTAATTCATCCTCCTGGAGTATAGGTTGTAGATCTCTTATGATTTCCTCAGTATATATTCTACTTAATCCTCCAACAAATATTTCCACCTCCAAAATGAAGCAAAAATTAAAGCCTCTCTGCTTAATTGGTGGTGTTTATAAACATAGGTTTGTAAAATAGGCTGGCTACATGTGGAAGCTGTGTGAAAGTGTCACTTCCACGAGGTGCTGAGTTCATGCCACTAATTTTTTTCCCATGTGGCTTTCCCGCTGTGCGTGCTGGAAAATACATGTCCATTCCCACACGTCCTTATCCCCCAGATTCTATATAGGTTTTCAAAATTTGGGTGTGGATCCCAGATCTGCGCAGAAACTAATTAGTTAATGAGCCATTAATAATCAATAACTGGTATTAACTGGCACTCATTTGGGTTTACGCATGGATCTGCCCTGCACCCTAGTCTATAAAACGAGAGCCTAAATTTTATAGAGTGCAACTCAAAAGTGGATGTGGCCATGGGAAGGTGAGTCAGGGGTGTTCCTAGACATTAGGCATGATGTTATAGAATAGGGTCGTTTTCATGCCAGGATTTACACCAGGTTTCAGCAGGCATTAAGTGCTGCACCCAAAGTTAGGTGCGAGATCTGCGCTAAACTAGTACGCTCCTTCTCAGAATACCAGTTTAATGCAGATCTTCCTGGTGCCTAACTTTGGGTGCCATTTATAGAATCCCCCCTATATGTACTGTACAATTTTTCTGCAATCGGGCCCCACGCACATCACCTAAGAGTCTCGCATCTGATGACGCTGGAGAACCCATAAAGGTGGACTGATCTTTTCTTTCCAAGTAGGAAAAACAGCAATGCTGATCCCAGGGGCTGTGTCTGTATTGTGGACAGAAGGGCCACTTCATTCTCAGATGCCTCCCAAAAAACCAGTAAACCTTTGGACCTAGCCCTGGCTGGGAACACATAATTAGGCCTTCATGCCAAGATTCTTCAATTTCTGGTCCCCGCTGTCCTAGAAATGGACCAGATGTCACCTACCACCATGGCCTTCATTGATTCCAGAGCTAGAGGGAGCTTCATCAACGAAGCGCTAGTCCGACATTACAATATTCCAACTTGAGAACTCCCCAAGCCTGTACCAGTCTCCTTGGTATATGGGAACATACAGGGATACATTAAGGCCAGAATGGTGCCTCTACACCTGAAAATTGGAATCCTTCATATTGAAGCTTTTCCATGTATGTCCTCCAGACTGTGGTTAATCCCTTTATTCCAGGACTCTCTTGGCTTCAAAACCATAATCCAGGGATTGACTGGGACAAGGGGAAGCTCTCCACCTGAAGTGTGTCCTGCCAACATTGCTGCTTCAACTCAGTGATACCTCCAGCGGTAGCTATCGCCACTTGTAGAATGCCGTTGCTAGCCAGACTACCTTAGGCCTACAGGGCGTACGCCAATGTTGTCTCTAAAAATCAAACCGAGACTCTGCCGCTTCATCGGTAACACAATTGTCCCATTGACCTCCTGCCTGGAAGATGCCCCCAGAGGGAGGGTTTACCCGCTGTCCATCCCTGAAACTCAAGCCATGTCAGCCTACACTGTTGACAATCTTCCGAGGGGCTTTATCCGTCCCTCCACTTCCTCTGCCAGAGCAGGTTTCTTCTTTGTGGGGAAAAAGGACAGTTCTCTGCGTCTTTGTACTGACTACTGTGGATTGAACGCCATCACCAGCAAGAACAAGTATCTACTTCCCCTGATCATTGAGTTGTTTGACCGCTTACAGGGGGCACGGCACGTTCCTTTACAGGACCTCTGCTGAATCCTGCCTCCAGATGTAATGTCCTGTTTCCTCGTAGGCAGGATGCAGCAGAAGCAACCTGTGTTAATCATTGCTGGCTACAGCCACCGCACACGAGCAAAAACATCAGCCCGCTGCCTTCCTGACACTGACTAGCGTCTATTTTAGAAACGCCTGCTCCCCCTGACGTCAAAACCTGGCTGCACCTCTGCGTGGAGGTCTACATCTTGATGGTTTAGCCTAACTGGCATGGCGGGTTAAGGCATTGCTCTTAAGGTGGGGCCTCAAGGTTCACCCAGCGGTGTACATTGGGCCCCACTCAATACAGACGTGAAGGTCCACGTCTTGAGGGTTCAGCCTTACAGATATGGTGGTTAAGGAATTGTAGGTTTTAATACTTTGGCTATGACTCCTAGTTGTTAAATGGCAGGTAGTCAAGTGTTGCTACTGAATAAATAATGTTACCTGTTCTTTATTAGCTCTGGTTCTATAAACAAAGCTGCTACCGGTTTTATACCCAAAACAAGTTGTTGGTCTTAATTACTGATGTATTGGCATTACAGTTAATTGTATGTTATAATTATATCTGAGGAAAAGGTAAATGATAGGTCTTGTATCCCTCCATTAGAAAAAAAGGATCATTTGTACTTGTTCATAAATAGCTTTCATTGTAGCTGACAGCCTCTGATCTGTTGATAAATAGCACATACAACTCCATGCTTGAACCTCCTGTTCCCTTTTTCTCTATGATATACTCAGGTTTTTCCAATGTAAAAGGCTAACAATTATGACTAGTGTTTTTAATTTCCATGGGTCCCCCCCCCCCTCAAAAAAGGTATATCAATTCCTATGCCAAGGAAAGAAATATGTTAATTATGGCAGCTGTCAGTTTTCCTTAGACATTTCATTTTAAATCATTCCTGCTCAGTGCCTCTCAGACTTCCATATGATAAATTACTGATAGGACAAATGTATAATCACCTCAATCGAAGAGACCCAATAAGGAACAAATATTTGATGCTATCAGCAGAATTTTCAGATTTCATACTAACATACATTTCTTTCATATATTTTGGGGAACTGGACCCTCACAGTGTACAGCCTGTAACTAAGGTAGCACTTCTTCAAGGTGAACCAAGGCCTTCTAGAAACAACCTTTACAAATTTGATTATAAGGCATCAGCTGTGGAGTCCACATCTTGAAAGTTAGGGGGTGCAATAGGGAATCAATTAGCATGCTCAATGAAGCAAACGGTGAGAGAAAGGCACATTCATTTTGACTTCAAAACACATTCCTCTAGCCTGCTGCTGACCTCATGCTTTTGGAAAGCAAACCCATGTTGACACTGTTGGCCTCTGAGTAAAATTAATTAGCTACACTAGCAAATCGTGCCCCTATTTTCTCAGTAGAAAATAAATGCAGAACCCTCCAGGATGCCTGAGATTCTACATCTACCCACAGAAATTAAATTTAAAACATATGTTTTACAACATCAGAAATTGCTGTTGGTAGCTTAGTAAAAAAAGTTTTTGCTAAAATCTTGGCCCTTGACTTGATCAAAAAGAACCTCCAAATGCACCTCAATGTGTTGCCTGTGTAAACCAAAACAAAACCAAAGAAGTGGAAAAAGCCAACCAAAATGTCCAGGACAACCAAAGTTTGTTCTCCAAAAGAGTTGCTTATAAAACAACCCAACACAGGCAGTGTTTCGACAAACAGAGCCTTCATCAGGCGTATCTTAATAAAAGCAAATAAATAAATACAATGATACAAATAAATGCAAATAGAATAATAATCCAACAGACTTGAAATGAGATCACAATCAATAAAAAATCTCTAACACACATATACAGGCAAAAAAGGGCCGAATTACAAACATATATTATACAGCACATATACTTTTCAGAACAGCATACAAATGTGCTGTCTTTATGGAATAGCCGTAACAGCATATTTCTATGAAAATAAATAATGAAATGTAAAAAACAAACAAATGTATTATAAAAAATTGTGGTCAATTCCTATATTGTGATGGAAAAAACTGCCTAACCCCTAAATCAACAGGTGATATCAAGGCTACAAAAACATTTTAATAAGAAAACTCCACATGTTGATCATCCACACAGTCAATTATATAAACAAAAAACATAAGGACTTTGTGAAGATATTCATAGTGACCAAAATTTTTCAAATGGCTGTAACAACCAAAACTCAAATGAAGCTGGGAATTAAATCAAATACTAAAGCCCAGACTCGGGAGGATCAGTAAAAAAAAGTTTGCATATCCTAATTTAATCCAATTATGAAAAATATGTCCAAATAAAAACAAAAACATAATGTTAAGTAAATGGCATAATCAAGCAACAATGTTCCAAAATGTGTTCTTCTAAAGCAAGTTTAAACTAAAATTATATATCAAAAACATAAGAGGTACAACTGCTTCTCCTAAAAAATGCTGGCTGCTACTCTTAAAGCTTGCTGAAGTTTGATCATGTGTAGAGACTTATGTTACTAAAAACGGAATATAAATACTGGTGTGAAAATAACAAACCAGTAACTGTCTTGTTAAGGAGCAAAAAGGGACATAAAAGGGTAGCCATATGTAACAATCTGCAAGTCACTGTTTGCTTCAAAATATAAATAGCGGTGTGATAATAATGAATCATTTGTAACCTTGCTAAGAACAAAAAGGGTTGCAATATGTAACAAACCACAAGCCACTATCTGCTTCAGAAGCTCCCAAACTAAAAAATGTATTATATATTTATGCCAAATCATCCATTCTCTACCCATGTTTAAAAACCACATAGTGCTTGATGAAAACGGCAAACCATTGTGGTTGTGAATTTAAGGGCTTCTAGAATAAAGATAAAAATCAATGTCCCAAATCCTACCCTGCTACAAATCATAAGCTTTATACTGCCACAAACAAAACACATACTACTAGATGAAGAAAAGGCGTGACATGGCCGAGTGCTCCACAGGGATTTGCTCTGCCAAAACGCCGATGTCTAAAAAGGTAAGCCATAAAAACTAAGAAAAATGAATATGCATGACAATGACGTGGCTAAATGGGTATGGGAAGAGTCAGGATATAAAACCACTATAATGGGGTGGGTATAAAATCACGGATAACAAAAAAAAAAAGGAGAAAGCAATAAAAGTATATAATTAAAATCAAATTAAAAATAGAGAACGAAACATGAAAAAAAGTCATAACTTGGTAAAATATGGATGACGTTACAACTAGGTAGAGCCAAATACTGCAAAGAACAGCAGACTGGGTCATAAAGGAGAACCAGTGTGAAAAAAGGGGGAACCAATTTAGAAAAGGTGAAACAGCACTGATGAAAGGATGCAACGAGACAAAATGAAAGTGTGAGAAATTTTTTTTAAAAAGTAAAAAATAAAGTAAAATAAAAATAAATATGCCCAATAACCGAGGGTATTGCATATATTTGCATCTAAGACTACTATGTGGATGCAGAGCCAAAATGCCATCCATGTGATGTGTAGTCAGAAAATGACATAAAATATTGCTTGAAGCTATACAGGGCAAAAAATTATATATATATATATATATATATATATATATATATATATATATATATATATATATATATATAAAGAGAGAGAGAGAGAGAGAGAGATAATTCATCATTAAACATTTGGATGATTATGCCATATCTAATTGAAATAACCCATGAGCGCATCCACCTGGAAATCGTTGTGTTGGCACATAAACCAAAAGGACACAAACAAATGAAAAGAATAAAAAGCAATAAAAAGTGGTTTTGGATATAAAATAGGACTGGAGTATTTTTGTATTGAAGAAATTAAAAGAATGACCACAAAGGGTCCAAAGAAATGATGATGGTGAAGGCCACTGAAAAATGCCCAATATCGTTGACTGTGTGGGAAGTAAAGTGACAAAAAGTATCAGAAAGTTCTGATGCAATAAATAATCTTGTGTAGTTATAGAAAACGTACCACCTCAACCTCTCTGTTAAGACCCTGTGGGGACACTGTGCACAATTCATAGTTGAGTTTTTGTTCTAATTGTAAGAATACTAAATCTAGATCTCCTCCTCTCCATTTCTTCCTAAAGGCTCTGTTTACTAAGCCGTGTTTAAGGTGCATTAGTGTTTTAATGGGCTTTAACCATGTACACACCTACAATATCTCTACAGGTGCCCACACAGTTAGCGTGTGCGTTAATTGTAGCAGCGTTAAAACATTAATGTGCCTTAGTAAACAGGTGCCTAGGTGCCTACGCGCATCCTACGTGAATCAATTTTGAACTACCACCTGGTTACCGCGTGGCCCGGGCGGTAATTTCATTTTTGATGCATATCTGCTACGTGCTCCGGAAAATATTTTTTATTTTCTGGGACACAAGGCTAACCAGGCGGTAATCGGTATGGTATGTGAGCTGACGGATTACCACCCAGTTAACATGTGAGACCTTACCGCTAAGTCAATGGGTGGCGGTAAGGTCTCAGGCCCAAAATGGATATGTGCCAATCTTCATTTTGTCGCACGTCCATTTTCAGCCCCCCCAAAAAAGGCCTTTTTTGCAGGCGAGCTGAAAATTGGACCTGCGCGTGTCCAATACACACGTCTACACCAGCGCAGGCCATTTTTTCGGCGCACCTTAGTAAAAGGACCCTTTAGTGTCTTCAAAACAAAAAATTTAAGATCTTCAATTTCATGATGTTTCTCTATCCAATGTTCAACAATGGGTGCAGAGCGGATCTGTCTATTGATGCAGCTCCCGTGTTCCACAATCCTAGTCCTCACATTCCTCTTTGTTTTCCCTATATACAGGAGTTGACATGGGCAGATAATTATTTATACCATCCCACTAGTATTGCAGGTACTATCAAATCGCAACCTATATTCTTTGCCTGAGAATGGATGGAAAAAAAGTACTCATAGTCAAAGAATGGTTCCACACAGAGCAGTTCCTTGACCCACACGGTCTACGTCCATTATGTTTTTGAGGTATATGATCCCTTTCTGGTAATGTTGATGGTACTAGTTTTTGAGGTTAGGATTATGTGAAAAGCAACCGTTGGTTTAATGTTACTAAAACAAGCATGTGTTTCTAATATATGCCAATGTCTGTATATGATTTTATGAATATCAACTGAAAGATATGAAAACCTGAGAGGGCAGACAAGATATGGGTGGATAACCCATTTCTGACCAGTTTTAACAATTTTTCCCGCTGTTCTTTCCTGGCTTTATTTAAGCCAGTGTTTATACAATGTACTGGGTATCCCCTATGTCTAAATCTGTCACTCAAAATCCCAGATTGTGTTATGAATTCTTCTGGTGCTGTGCACAGTTGTTTTATCCTAAGAAATTAACTATATACTAAATTGTCCTTGAGTGATCTATTATGATAACTTAGGTAATGTAAGTAGTTATTCCTGTCTGTTGGTTTTCGATATAATGTAGTGGTGAAGCAGTATCTGTCTTTTTTTATAAGAATGTCAAGAAACGGGATCTCATATAGATCGTAGGTCATTTTAAATTTCAAATTAGTGTCTCTGCTATTCATCCAGTTATGAAATGCAAGTAGTGTAGCCTACTAGCTTCAGAGGGAGGCTCTCTTTGGCACAATGCTGGCATTAAAGCGATTGTTAACAGTAAATTTGAGACACTGAGCTCATACTCCGCTTATCCCGTCTTATGAGTATGGTGTGCACAAAAAATATTAAAAAAAAAAAAAAGAGAGAGAAAGAAATGTTGATGAAAGAATGCTAGAAAAACGATTTAGGGACTCTTTTTTTAAAGTTTACTACTACTACTACTACTATTTAGCATTTCTATAGCGCTACAAGGCATGCGCAGCGCTGCACAAACATAGAAGAAAGACAGTCCCTGCTCAAAGAGCTTACAATCTAAAACGTTTAACACACAATACATGCTGCATGTCCTATTTTATACCTATGGGTCACAGGGCACTTGGTGCATATGTTAGTGTGCACTAAGCTTTAAAAAAAGGGCCCTTTAGTAATCTAAAAGGATATTACAGGAACACTATTGAGATATCATGCAGCCATATGAATTCTGACGTGCTATCTCAGGCCATTACAGTGTTTTCTGATTTACATTTATTTATCTCAGCAATATTGATATCTTTTTGTAAAGCAAAATTGTTATAAGTCCTATCGTGATCTGAAAATCTTGGTGCTAGTTGGGTAATTTCTACATTTAAAAAGGTTGTGTTCTGACAGAGAAGACTTTAAGAAACAAACCAGGGATATTCTACAGCTGTATAATAGGTGTATAAAATGTTCACTATAAATGCTAACAGAGATTTATTGCTGGTTCATGTCCCAATGAGTACTTCTGAAAAAAGACTTCTGTCTGTGTTCTCCCCTTCATTTTAAAACAATTATTTTGAAACACTGGGATGTTTTCAAGATTTCCCTGAATTTCAAATCACTCCTCTATTTGCCTTTCAGTGGGTGTCTAGCATACGAGATTTGTTGGTACATTCAACATATATTTCCACACATTTCATGACATTCTTAAATCAAGCTCTTTAACCCTGTGGTCATTGTTCTGTGTGTGCAAAGTAGAGGTGTGCATGGGGATGGGGACGGGGACAATGAGAAACCTGCAGATATCTGCAGAAATCCATAGGGATGAGGACAAAAGAGTCATTATTACCACAGGGATGAGAGGGAAGGGGAGGGATTGGAAGTGAATGGGGATGGGAAGGGACAGATCGGATAAATGGGGACAAGAAGGGATGGGGGACAGATAATGTCCTCATGCACACCTTGACTCATAAACTTGACAGTCTAGAGGCCGACCAAAACCGGGGTTTTCAGTTTTGTCCAAAACCGAAAATGCTATCAAAACTGTCTAAACATTCCGAAACCAAAACGTTTGTGTGAATGTGAACCATGAGGCCTACTGGGTATAGTCAAAGCTTGTAGTCAACAGTAGAGAATGCCATGGAGATTGGGACACACAGTTAACTGCGAGGAAGGGACAGAGCTTGTGGGAACGGGGACAGTGCCCAAGGGATAGGGTGGGGACAGGGACAGAGCCCACGGGGACGGGGACAAACTTTGTCCCCTTCCCTGTGTCATTCTCTATTGCAAACAATGATATTTTGGGGGGAAAAACACCAAAAGTGCTGGACAAAACTGGCAAACCTTGCACAGGGGCTCCTGTAAATTCCTGCTACCAGCATGTCGTCTGAGAGGACATTTTCTATTGTGGGAAGGACTGTGGAAGACAGGAGAGCTAGACTGAATCCCGAGATAAATCATAACAGTGCTTCATAGGGCATATTTTTCCCCTGCTAGGGCATACAGAGCAAGTTGTATTTTGTACCCCTGGACATTTTAACAGGGTAGATTAGGGTTCCTTGGGGTAGTAGAAGTCAGCTATTGTTGGGGTTGGAAGGGTAGAGGGTGGCAGGATGGGGGCGGGGAGAGGTTATTATAGTTGTTCGTTGTTATTCTTCTTTTTTTATTTGTGATTTATAAACAACAGTTGTTCCTTGTTATATGTTAATAAAAAAGATTTAAATATCAAATCATAAGTGTTCGAGGCTTGTGCAGATGAGGACAGAGCCTGCAGGGATGGGGACAGAGATAGAGCCCACGGGGATAGAGGGGGAGGGGATGTGATGGGAACAGTGGCCACAGGGACAGGGCGGGGATGGGGACAAACTTTGTCCCCATGTCATTCTCTAGTCCACAGCCCTCTGCTAAACCTACAGGAAATTATTACCCTCCAGTCCCAGGAATTACAAACACAGGCTGACAACCAGAGTCATTTTAACAAAGACTTCACGACAAGTCTGGTACGTTTAGGTTCCCAAGTCAATACAGATGTAGTTAAATATCCTCTGAGACAGTACCTTTGTGAAAATATGTAAGGAAAAAAAAAGGCTTGATTTTTATGCCTAACCAAACAGTGCGCACGTAACAAGAGAAGTAGTATTGAGATGTTTCCTGTTTTGCATTTAGTTATAAAACTGATTAAAGACAAGAATGATACAGATTCTTCCTAAAATAAGGTAAAGGAGTCCAGACACTGGTCTACATTGCAGACATTTATACCAGCCTGATGCAAAATCCAGAATAAAAAAAAAAAAAAGCCCACTGATGTTACTGAATGCGAGGACTATATGCTCTGAAAAATTACAATCAAGAGCAACACATTTCTTAAATTATTTTCTAATATATAAGCTTAATTTCATTGTAATATCATTTCCCTACTAACACTAGAACTGGCCACTACTTGTTCTTGAAAATAATCCCTGCAGGTTCCTTTCTCACAGAATCTAGCTTCTGCACGTTGCAAGTTTGATTAAAATGCTGCACCTTCATCATACTCAACAGAGCCTAGATTCACCTAAATAGTAACCAAGCCAGAATATATAAAATAATTTAACAATGAAAGACCATATTTTACCACCAAGCAAAACAGCCTTCACACACATGGACCTCAGCTAATGAAAACTGAAACTAAAAGTCACAGTGCTTTTACAGTGGCTGACTTTGCGCCATGTTTGGAGTGACAGCTGATGTTGTATCTCCACAGACAGACTAATTCCTAAGGAGCTTATCATCCCAAATTTAGAGACTTAAATTCCTGCTAAACCTTTGTATCGAAAGCATTTATTTGGAGCACTCTATTTACCATATAAACTACTATTCAAGATCATAACTGCATTACCTGGAATCGCATTACATAAAAAAATAAAAACAATGCAAACAGTAGTTCCCCCCCTTTCCCCCAGACTACCTTACAATCCCTTGCGGTCTAGTGGTGTAGTCAGGGCAGGAATAATCCCCAGTCGTTTTTGACCATGTCAGCTCTATTCTCAAACTGGATGCTGTGCAGTCTTGCAAGATTGCCACTAGAGGTCAAGGCAGCCATTTTGAAGCAGAGCTAGCATGGGCAGGAGCAACTGGGGATCACTTCTGCTCTGACTACACCCCTAGACTGCTAGGGATTGTAAGATAGGCCTGAGGGGGCCCCTACAGGTGGGAAGGAAGGAAAGGCAACTCCTGTTTGGAAGGGATGGGAAGGAAGGAAGGGAGGGAGGGAGACAAAAAGGACAAAGCACTAATTTTTGGCTTCCACCAAAAACATACAGCCAAAACCCAAACCATGCCAGTAGCTATTTGGCTGAAACAAGGCAGAAAAAGAATTTGGGGTCAGTTTCAGCACGGTAACCAAAATCAAAATTCAGAGCACACATCAGCTAAAAAAAAAAATTAATTGAAAGAGGAGCTCATCTTGATGAAAACGAGTGCATGTATTCGGCAATTTTGGCAACGAGAGAGACCACTGATAAACAAACTGATGAGAACATTCATTGATTTGTTTCGAGCACTTTGGCAGAGTATAATCTCCACTGAGCTAATCTCATCTATGTGACTGATAATGCAGCTAATATGAAAGCAGCATTTTGAGATGAGGTATGGATAAATTGTGCAGGTCATAATCTGAATCTGCTACTTTCATGGATCCCAGCCACCAAAAATGGAAGCTGATCCAAATGACCTATCCAGTGAGGTAAGTGAGCTTATAACATTGTACAAGGAGGTAGTTACACTCACTAAGCAAACAACAATCAACAGTTCATTGAAGAAAATGCTCAAGCAGTGCGTGGGGTCAACTCAATGGAACACTGTTCTACTAACATTGAAATTTGAGCAGACAATATGGAGGGGTATAAGAATAATTGCCACAGAACCAGGTGCAAACAAGCAGTTCCTGACCAAATTGTGCACATTTGATGACTCCCTGCTGGCTGAAGTTATGGTGTTGAAATCATTTCACAGGGCTACAAAAGAACTATCAACAGATACTAAGCCTTCACTACATCTTGTGGTCCCAGCAACTGACAGCTCAGACAGCCATGTGAAGTGTTGCTGACAATTTGTATTAATAAAGTTTGTTCTTGAATACTAGGGAAGGAAGTACATAATGGCAAACTTTGACCCCACTAATATATGAAGCTGTTTGCATTTGAAGGCAGCCTGTATGCCAGGTTGCTGTGGCTGTGCTGCAACTGCTGTTTGTAAAAGCAAACCTCTTGCTACTTTTTAGTGCTGTATTGGTGAATATTTAACTTTTGTTTTGGCATTCTCTTTATCCATCTGAGCTGTTTTATGGGACTGATTTTTGTTTTGTTTTTTTTTGTCTTTAGTTTTGTTTAATTGATCAATTATTCATACATATTTTTAGCAGTAACCAGGAATGGAAAACATTGGACTGCTCCTGCTAGGTATGTAGTTCTTCCTTTATTTGTATGAGATGTGTTTTATATATTTACAGCCAGATGCACAAAGGTCCCGTTAAGGATCCGTCTGCGTTTCCAAATCGGTAAAAATTTACCAATTTAGAAACACAGAGGGATTCACAAAGAAAATCGTATGCAAATGAGCTGCTCGTTGCTTTTGCGACCCAGCTCATTTGTATGCGATATGGGGGAAGCAAGTTGGTGAGCTGAGCATGCGCAGAACAGTCAATCGCTATGCGTGGCTGCCCTGCGCATGCTACAGACGGCTGTCATACACACAGACAAGCTGTGTGTGTATGATAGCAGTAGATTTACCCTTTTTTGGGGGGGGGGGGGGCAACCACAAAAGCATTTTTTGGGGGGATGGGCATACCTGTATTGCAGCTCCCTGCCTCCCGCTGCTGAGAAAAAGTGAGAAAAACCTCTCTGCTCCCCCCACCCCATTTCTTGCCAGTAAAATGTAATTTGAAAAAGAAATATATGGCACGGCTTTCATACATGCAAAGAAGCTGCGTGTAAGCTGGTATACTTTTTTTTTGTGCTCCATCTTCCCTGCCTTGTTTCTCCCCTTCTCCTACTTGCGATAATGAAGAACTGGCAGGTCCACACGTCCTGTTAAAATTTCCACGGTAAAGGTAGGGACTGCTTTTGTGCATGGGGTCGGAAATGGTAGTGCATCACATCGCATTCACATTATAATAGTAATTAGCTCATTTGCATTCCATTTTCGTTAGCTGCTACCGTGAAAGGAAAATGGCTCAGAGAACCTTTTTGTGCATGTCCCGGTTTACTACTTGCGCGCTAAACTGGCTAGAGCCAGTTTAAAAACCACATTGCTGGCTCATTAAGTTTAGTGCATCTGGCCCTTAGATTTAAGTTGTAGGTGTTTTGATAAATTACAAGATCTAATGGCCTTTTATGTATTCGTTTCTTCCTTGCTGTAGCCTTTGCAGGGTGAAACATGGCCATGTTGGGCGATTAAAGGATATTGTTTGCCTTTTTGGATGAGTTGGAAATAAATATCATTTTACTTTTTACATGGTCTGCTCTTTTTTCTGTTGTTCTGGATCTTGCAGATCATTTGCCTGTTTGTTCTTTGGGACTTACTATTTTACAGTTACAGAGACACTTGGCAGCAACGTTGTTGGATCCAAGGCTGAAGAGTTATTTAGATCTGATGACAGTGGAAGGGCGTAACAATGCAATACACAGACTGGAAACAGTGACAGCAAATCAAGCTGTAGTTGAGGTGCAGCCTATCACCAAACCACCAACAAAACATCCAAAACGAGAAGAATAAGAAGCAGATTATTTTTTTTCGGAGACTTATTCAAGAGCAAGGAAACAGCTTTAGTGATCAACAAAGTGGATACATACATATATGTCGAGCTAGGACAAGGAATTCTGCTCATCTCTTACCATCTAGTGGCAACAGAGGTTCCATGTGTGCCTGAAACTGACAATTGTTCCCTGCTCCCTGCTTGGAAATCCTGCACATCATCAGAATGTTCTTTTTCAGTTGCAGGATGAACAATCAAAAGTACAACAGAATTGAGCTCTAGCTCCATAGATCGGGCCTTGACAAATTTTCATTAAATCTAGGAACCAGCCCAAAAACTTAGGAGCCAGAAGCAGAGACCCCTCTCACTACTACTTCTCCATCCTTCCAACATTGTTCCCAGTGAGGTTTCGGGGGGGGGGGGGGGGGGGGGAGAATGGAATCCCCTCCCAGATCAGCAGTACCTCTTCTAGCAATTAAGGGGGTCTTTTACAAAGCAGTGCTAGTGTTTTTAGCTCATGCTGAGATGCCCATAGGAATATAATGCTTAAAGAACATTCTCTTACTGACTAGAATATAATGGGCATCTCAGCGTTTAGTGCCTGTTGATTTGTAGTGTGAGCTAAAAATGCTAGCCCTGCTTTGTAAAAAAGACCCCTTATGTCTCTTTTCCTATTTTGTGTCTGTGGGCAAAGAAACTTTAGTAAATCAGTTCCTTACAGTGCCTCTGCAAATCACTGGCAGAAGCCAGTAATCTCCCTTCCCAAAGGATGCTGTCACCTATGTGATATCACCCCAGTGCCATAGCGAGGGTGCCTGACACCCAGGGTGGGTTGCCGCTGTGCACCCCCCCCCCCCGGGTGCAGGGCACGGCGCCCCCCCCCCCCCGAAACGCACCCTACCTTGCAGCGGGGGGCAGGCAGGAGGGCCGATCCGCCCCCAGTGCACGTCACTGGGAGCTGCGTCGGCTCTGCTGCTTCCCTGCTTTCTCTGCCCCAGAACAGGAAGTAACCTGTTCCGGGGCAGAAAGAGCAGAGAACCAGCAAGCCGACACCCCCCCCCCCCCAGCACGTGCACCCGGGGCGGACCGCCCCACCGCCCCCCCTTCCTACGCCACTGTATCACCCTCTAGATAGGTGAATCAAAGAGGCAATTATCGCTTTGATTCACATTTCACCATAGCCTAGGTCCCCACCAGTCTCTCTCTCACTCTCACATACCCACCCACCCCAGCCTTCACCCAGTCTCTCTCTTACCCTCAGCCTTCACCCAGTTTCTCTCACTCTCTCTTTCCTACACCCTAAGCTTCATGCAGTCTCTCTGTCTCATACCCCCCTCCAGGCTTCACCCAGTCTCTCCCTCTCACCACCCCCCCCAAAAGGTTTCACACAGTCTGTCTGTCTCTCTCTCTCTGTCATACTCTCTTACCCTCAGCCTTCACCCAGTTTCTCTCTCTCTCTCTCTCTCTCTCTCTTTCCTACACCCCAAGTTTCATCCGGTCTCTCTGTCTCATACCCCCCTCCAGGCTTCACCCAGTCTCTCCCTCTCACCCCCCCCCCAAAGGTTTCACACAGTCTCTCTCTCTCTCTCTCTCTCTCTCTCTCTCTGTCATACTCTCCTACTCCCAGCCTTCACCCATTCTCTTTCTCTCTCTCTCATACTGTAACTTTGCTTAATTTTTTATTTACCAGGGAGTGGCAGGGAGTACAGCTGGAGCTGCAGTGACAGGAAGATTCTTGTGCTGCCAGGCTGAATCTGAAAATGCAGTCACTGGTGCGCAAGTGAGCATGCCTCTGAAGATTGGAGCTGTAAGACCATGTAGAGCTACAGCCGCACTGAAGAACCAGACTAAATTTGAGCTTGTTCCAGGAATCTCATGGATGTGCAAGGGAGAAATAGGTCGTAGGCCTGAAGCCTTACTGGAACTGGCGGAATGAGACCGGGAGATGTGCCCACATGAAGAAAAATCCCCCAAAAGACCCAAGCTGTTTTTTGAGTCCGGAACCAGGAGCGAATAACAGGAGCAGTTCCTGGCTAGATTTTGAGCATCTGCCTATGTGTGTGTCACGCGTTGGAAAAATGCTGGGACTGGTGGGGTTTGTGTGAACCCTCGTGGGACAAGGGCAGTCCTGTAGTCGGGATCAGTATGTGCTTGCAGGAGAGTGAAGAGGTCAGGGAGAGGAAAAGAGAGCATTTCAGGTCGCACTTGTATGTAAGTAAATGCAGAGTGTTTGGATTGTCAGGACAAGGCTAAGCTCCTTACAGGCAGTTATCAAGGCCACTAAGGCAGTGGTGTTTCTAGATCTCCTGCCACCCACAGCGGATTGCTGCTGTGCCTCCCCCCGGCACATCACCCCCCCCCCCCCCCCCCAGCGAATCACGACACCTCCCAGGTGCATCACCTCCATCCCCAAGCGTATCGCTCTTAACTCCTGGGGCTGCAGCATAGGCGGTTGGTGGCCCAACTGTTTGGGGAGGCTAAAGGGGGCGGGGTTATGCGTGGTGCCGGGGGTGGGGCTTACATCCATAATTGTCTGACAACACACAGGAAAAATAAATAAATAAAAGTAAAATAGTCACAATTAATACCTTTAACAATTCAACATCAGATCCTCCAAAATATTATAAAACCACACAATCTTTCCACTGCAAAACACTATACACAAACTTGTGCAAAAACCCACTCATAACCTTACCAAACCATAACAGCACTAATTCCAAGGACAGGACGAGCTACAACCTTATGCGTGGAAAGGCAGCACTATAATTACACCGGGCTCTAAAACACCAGTACACTACCTAGTGAAAAAAAAAAAAAAGGGCTGCAAATACTACATGCTAGCAGAATACTGCACCTTGATCACACATGAAAAACACATGACAACTGATATGACAAAAGGAACTAGAAATCAAAAGATATGAAGGCAAAATATTGAACTGGAAAATTACCTCAAGAAGTCAGACTCGGCATGCAGCAATACTAGAGAAATTGAAACTTACATGCAAAATATCACAGATGCACATTTCCAAAAGCTGACATATTCCAATTAATACATTCTGAATAAAATACTTTTTTCTACCTTTGTTGTCTGATCTATTCGCTTTGGTCCCAGTGTCTTCTGTTTTATGCAGTGTCTTCTTTCCATTTGATATTCTTTCACTCACCATGTCCACCATCCTCCGGTGTCCTTATGCGTTCTGTCTAGCATCTGTGGCACCCTGTCCCTATCCTTCCTCCAGTTGCAGCATCTGCCCTCAAAGCGTTCCGATCCAGGCCTTAAATTCAGCATTTCTCCTCACTCCCCTCCATTCATCCATCCATGTCCAGCAACTCTCCTCCCTCCCCTGCCCTCCATCCATATCTAGCAAATCTCCTCTCTCCCCTGGTCCTTCCATCCATCCATCTAGCAAATCTCCTCTCTCCCCTGATCCCTCCATCCTTCCATATCTAGCAATTCTCCTCTCTCCTCTGCCCTCCCCTACATGTCCAGTGATTTCTCTTCTCTCCCCTGTCCCGTCTACCCCCTCTCTCCTCATCCTTCCATCCGTTTTCCCTCTTTATCTCCCCATCCTTCTGTTTACCACTTCTCTCTTTCTCTCCATATCCTTCCATTCGTCTACCCCCTCTCCCGATCCTGCCATCTAACGTCTACCCCCCTGCTCTCCCGATCCATCCAGTATCTCTCTCTCTATCCCCTTCCTTCCATCCAATGTCTCTCTCTCTCTACCCTTTTCCATTCATCATGCCCCTCTCTCTCCCCATCCTTCAATGTTTCTCCTGCTGTTAGTTTCTCTCCCTACCCTTCCTTCCAGCGTCTTCCCTCTTTCACCTCCCCCCCCCCCCCACTTTCTCCTCATTTTCAGCAGCTTTTCCCATTCTCCAGGACTCCAGCCCTTCTCCATGTCCCCTCCTTCTCTCCCCATCATACCTGCCTAGTGCCTCCTGATCACCCTTCCACCAGGTATTAAATTGTTGGCCACTGCTGCTTCTCCTCTGCAGCAGCAGCGCCCCGACAAAAAAAAAAAAGTAACACGCATTACTTACATGCCCCTAAAGCAGGAATCAGCTGGGAGACACCACGCAGCTGCAACCGCATTGGAGGAGCGTTGGGCAGGAACTGCACCGAAGAGGGGCCTGCCCGCACACGAGAACTGCAAACAGTAGCAGCTTTCCTTCAAGCATGGGCTGCCGGCACTGCAGCCGCTCCTCTCCGTCCCCGGAGCAGAGCAGGAAGTCGATGTCAACTTCCTGCTCCTCCAGGGGCAGAGAGAGGAGCAGCTGGGCTGGGCTTAGCCTCCCCAAGCCTCTTATACGGGGCAGAGAGCAGTCTAGCGGCGGTTGGCTCCACCGGTTCCCTGCCCCGAAACAGGAAGTAATTGTGAGAGAGAGCAGGGAACTGGTGGAGTTGACAGCCACACAGGTGCTCCTTGCACCCCCTTGCAGTGTATACCTGGGGTGGATCGCCCTGCCCTTGGTTCGCCACTGCACTAAGGCGTTCATTTTAGAAGCATTATTCAGGCTTTAAGTATCCCGATCCCAAAACATTATTAAGTACCAATAGCCAAAATGTATAAGCCAGTATTTTACAAAAGGCAGGACAAAACATTTAAGCCACAAAAACGTAAAAGGGAGGCAGAGGAATGTCAGGGCGGTATGGGGGAGTGTCAAGGGCGGAGATGTGTCAGCAACATCTATTCTCGATTCCGGATAAATGCTAGGATATCAAGTATGTAGAGCAAGAAAATGTATAGTTATTTATCTATTCCCTTCTGGAAAATCTCAAAGATATACCCATCTCTCAGACTGCATAGCCTCACTAATAACCAGTGCTGTGTTCCTGTAGGTTCACTAATGAGTAGTAATAGAAAGAAGATACAAGGATTTGGTGTCATGTCACATTATGGTTCTTCAGTAAGATCTCTGATTTTTGAAAAATCAAACTATTTTATCCCTCAAACTAAGAAAGGTCCAGTGATCATCATTATCCTATTCTTCAGTATGCAGTCCTCCGCTCTGTGCTCAATTATCACATGTGGACTTCATAATCATTACCATCTGTAAAGCTTAAACTGGAATACTGCAATCACCTTTTGCTCAGGGGGCAATGAAAAACTATTACAATAGACATTTTCTCCCAAGAGATTTATGACACATGACTAGTCAGCTGGAAACTACCTGATTATTTCTCTACCCTATCATAATCCAAACAATGGAAAACATTCTGTAAACTTCTTGGATAGATGCTCCTTTGTCAGTCTGTGTGCTGATTAATTGTGGGCCACATTGCTAGCCTTTCAAGAAATTGCAAATCATACATTAAATAAAATGTACTGCACTGAAACTTTCCACTACCTCCTAGGAAATGTTTCCATACCATTAGATATATGGAAGGTAATTTTATAAGGGAGCCCCTAGTTTAATTGCAATTAGGCTTTTACTGAGGCACTATTTTATAAAGACACGTGAAGGGACATTATCGACAGGATGTCTAAGTCCAACTTTGGATGTTTTGCACAAAGCGTCCAAAATCCGAATAGGAAAAAAAGGTCATTTTGTAAAAAAAGAAAACATCTATCTTCATATTAAAAAAAAAAAAAATACCGTTTCAAACAAGGTTTTGTGCATTGTACATTTTTTTACCATTAAAAAAAAAAATAAAGTCCAAGTGAAAAACGTAGAAAATCAAGTCATTGGGATGTAGGAGGGGACAGCATTTTTAGTAGACTGGTCCCCCAGACATCCCAGGAGAGCAATGGGGCCCTTAGAGGGCACTGCAGTAGACTTCAAATAAATGCTCCTAGGTACACATCTCACCACTGCTCCCTTATCTTGTCTGCTGAGCCCTTCAAAACCCATCCAAAACTCAGTACCTCCAATTGTACACCACTACAATACCCCTTATGGGTGAAGGGGGCACCTATATATGGGTACAGTGGGTTTCTGATTAGTTTTGGAGAGGAAGGTATGGGCCTGGGTCCACTGTCTACAGGGCACTGCACCCAACACTAGACTACTCCAGGGTTGTTGCTCTAATAGACCTGAGTTTAACATCTGAGGCTGGCAAGTAATGTTTTTAATCACATTTTTGGGGGGAGTGGAAGGGGGTCTGACCACTGGGGGAGTAAGAGGTGGTCATCTGGTCATTTAGGTCTAGCTCAAAACATCTTAGTTTTGTTTTGTTCCATTATGGCTGAAAAATGTCCAAGTCTTAGGAACACCCAAATCCCACACTTAACACGCCCCTGACATGCCCCCTTGAGATGTGGATGTACTGCAGCCGAACAGCATAGAAAAACATCTAAAAAAAAATAGGCTTCAAAAATACTGATTTGGACATTTTTAGATGTTTTTCTCTTTCAAAAATGAGCCCCACAGGCACCTTCATGTCTTTATAAAATACTAGCCTGAGCAGCAGAAATTATGTCGAGATTGCAGATGCACACATTTACATCTGCTCAATATTAAATGTAAATGTCCATGTCTAGACTATGACAAGCCCCCAAAATGTAATAAGTATTCTGATTTAGACTTTCTTGGCTCCACTTCCCAGAGGCAGAGAGAATTGCAAAATAATACACAAAGCCTCATTAGACTCATTTGGGAAATTCCCCTGAGCCACAGCCTTCTCATAATAAGCTGCCAAAGGACCACAGACTTATGCTATCATTAATTTGTAGAACTCAGGCGTATATCCATCAAGCCCAGAAGCTATCATATTTTTAAGACTTTTGATAGCTTTCTGGACCTCCTTACCCTATAAATGAGCATTTAAGGGCTAATCTGTATCTGGGACTGGGTAGGGATAACTGAATGCTGCAAGTAATCCATGATGTAATTCACATCTACCTGAGAAGTTTCCTGGAATAACCTAGATAAAAATTCAGTGAGGACATCAACCATCTCATTTGGCTGATTTTTAACTACAAATATAAGAATCTAAAAGACCAGATATGTATCGGGAGTCTCCCCTTTGTTTGACTAGTGTGCCAGCAGAAGACCAGTCTTATTACTTATACTTTCTGTAAGTGAGCATTTTCATTGTACATTTGTGAAGTGTTTAGAGATACCTGGGTTGCCACCAATTCTTCCTTCAGCATAGCAGAAGGATGTGCCACATATGTTCATTTTACTTTCCATAGTTTATACCGTGAGTAATACGTTTATTTTGGGCACTGACATATGCTATTATGATTCCTCTTATAATTGCCTTAGATGCATTCCATAATAACAATGGGTTAACAACGTGCTGGGCATTGTGTGCTGTGTAGTCTGACCATTTCTTCCTTAAATACTTTTGAAAGTCTGAGTTGTGTTGTAAATAGGCAAGAGATCTCAAACTTCTATACATGTTGTCTAAACCCTCTAGAGTTAAGTTCACCCATATTATTGTGTGGTCCTAAATATCTAGATGTCCAAGCTTGCAATAAAAGTATATAGTCTAACCTCAAAGGAGAACCATGGGCTCTTGACAAATGCATATAACCCTTTTCCCTGGGTATAAGAACCTCCAAGGATCCACTAAGTTTAGGGCCTTACACAAGTACAGAATAGCTTTGTTGTCCCCTAAACTAGGATCTTGCCTAATGTTAGTTCTATCTAACTGGGAGTCTAAGATGGTGTTAAAGTCTCCAGCTATGATCAACGAGATACCAAAAAAAGGCATACAAAGTCTGAGCATAAAAGTCCAGTAGCTAAAACATTTTACCCTGTAAAAGCACCTTCAGGAGGTGATGCATGAACTAAAGTGATTTGACCTGAAAAATATTTGTGGATCAGAACTGCCACACCACCTTGCTTTTCCTTAGAAGCTGAGTAAAATACTTCTCCCAGTCAATGCAGCAGTGTACCTACTTTAGTTGCTACCCAGGGCGGAGCACCCTCCTGGGTGGAGTACCACCTCCTCCGAGCAAGTGGTTCATGGATCAGGTGCGCAACTGTCAGCTCTGCTGGTCCCCTGCCCTGGAACAGGAAGTTGATGCAGAGCCGACAGTCATGCGCCTGCTCCGTGCACCCTTGCTGCCTGCACCCCGGGTACACCGCCCCCACTGCCCCACCCGTGGTACACTAGAAGTTTAATGTCCGATAATCTAGTTTCTTGGCAAGCATGCTATATCTGCTTTATAATGTTTCAATGCTTGCAAGATTTTACTAAGTTTAACTGGGGACATGATGCCTGATACATTCCATGATATAATATGAACTAATTGGTTACTTATTCAAGGCGGCCTCGCTCTGTGTCAAAGATAATATATTTGCGTCATAATTTGTCTAGTCATTACATTGGCAGACCTTGACTGGAGACAATAAATCAGAGCTCCCTCTGGAACCCTGCAATCACTGGCCCTAAATGTGGCCACTAGTTGTCACTGTTGTTCAAAGACTGACTCCCCATCCTAATAGGGGCCCTGAATACTGAGTCCATAATATCGTCAGCCCTGACCAAGGCCTTGGGAAAGGGAAAAACCCAAGTTTGGAATATAACTGAGGTTCCTTCAGAAGACAGTGCACTACCACTGAGCCACAAGGCTGGCCCTAACCTTTTCCATTTGATACAGAGCTGTCTGTCCATCTCAGCTGAATTCATATATAGAAGAGTTGGCAAGAAGCTACTGTTTTAATAAGTCTCATGGGTTAAAAAAAAAACATGCTATGCATTTCATCAATTTTGTCCTGTGGGCTGTAAAACCACACTGTATATGCAGACCATAAAATGCAAATCCTTACCGGAAACCAAACTGCTGTTTGATCAAAGCCAGATAAATGTCTGTGGCCTCAGCCTTGCCCAAGTTATTAGATATAGCAAATGATGCCCCACTAATAGCAATGGTATCTGAAACAGCCCTTGTCTACAAGTTTATAGATCTGTCCAGACTTATACAGACAGCAAGAAAACATGTCTTCTTGTGGGTTCTGACTTTAGTACTCTTCCAGAAAAAAAAAAACTACTTGCAGAAGTTATCAAAGTGAAAATACAAACTTGCTTTGGCTATGAGAATTGGGTTCCTGGGTGCAAGGTATACCTTGCTTTTCTCCCAGTGTGGATGGTTTGGAAACTGACCCCCTCATGCTCAGTAACTAATACACCAAAATACATTACACATAATGAAAATGACATATAATCAATAAACCATTAAATTTAACCTGTTCAAGCTGTAATCTTTTCACTGCATTAATCCATGCAGTCTCTCTTTAAAGTAACTCAAGAATTTATGTATGTGAATTACTTTCAAAATAAATTAATGCAAGCTCAGATTTTTCTCTTTTTTGGGGGGGTAGCAGCAGTTTCCTCCTGCTTCTTTAGACTTCCAGCTGTATTGACACCCAGGGCCGGTCTTAGGCAGAGGCGACCAAGGCGGCCGCATAGGGCCCCGCGCCTAAGGGGGCACCGCGCCTCAACTCTGCCTCGCTCGTGCCTCCGCTCCGACCTCCGCCACTGCTCGCCTTAGTCGCCTGAGATGATTCCCATTCCCACCACCAGCATGGCGCCCACCCCTGGCTTGGGCCCGCTGAGCCTGCCGTCAGCTCCCGAGTCCCCGGACCCCGGCGACTAACTGAGCGATGCCAGCGAGCCAGCCCAGGCAGCGACGGCCCCGCCCCCGACGACAGACAGTTGCAGTGCGACGGCTCCCCTCCAGGCTCCAGCTTCCCGCTCAATGTCCCGCCTTCTGATGTATTTCCTGTTTCCGGATGCGAGGGCGGGAGTCACTGAGCGGGAAAAGCTGGAGCCTGGTCGGAAGTGGTGAGGACGTGAGGTGAGCCATCGTTGCTGACGCCAACAGTTGTGCACTTATGCCAAATCGAAATCGGATTCCATGCAGGGAGATCAGAAGTGTCTCTCTCATCTAACGACGCTTGCGGACGGTGATTCCATGCAGGCAGGAGATCAGGAGAAGTGTCTCTCTCATCTAACGACGCTTGCGGACGGTGCAAGGGTTGGAAATGTCTGCCTCCCTGAGAGGAATTTGGCCCAACAACATTAGTTGCTGGAGAAGCTGAGCAAGTAAGATCTTCTGGCTTGGAAGAGGCTGTTTCTAAAATATCTGGGTTATTTTCACATAGATCTGCAGATATTTCTCCTGATAAAAATTTGGATGGCAATAGCAGATTTAGCTAAAACACTGCTTCCAGTAATTAATGATATGACACCTCGAATTAATCATTTGTAAGCTAGACTGCAATCACAGGAAGAAAAGATCACTAAGCTAAAATCTGAGAATGGAAATCATGAAGTAGCAAAATCTGATATAAAGTAGGTACAATCAGTTCAAACTATTTAGTAACTGATGTGGCTACTTGCCTCTCTGGTTTGATGGGTTACAGAGTAATAGAGGAATTTGAAAGTACTGGATCTTTTCTTAATATTTTTCCTTTATTCTCCTTTGTTATGAGAATTGGAACTACTAATTGTAGTGGGCTTGAACTGAATAATTTCTGGGGAGGGGAGGTTTCATGATAGCATTGTGCTTATTATTTCAATCAGTTTTTTTGTACAAGTTTAGCTTCATTTGTCTTTATTTGAAATTTCATAAATAAAATTTTCTAAAAATGGAATAATCTTATCAATGGGGTGGAGCTAGGCTGGGGGCGGAGCTAGGGTAGGGGTGGGGCTAGGTGGGGCAGGGCTAGGATGGGGTCCCACCAAATTGGTCTGCATAGGGCCCCGCACTTGCTAAGACCGGCCCTGCATTGACACCCTCTTCTGGGCTATGGTATCATGGTGCTTCTAATTATCTGTTTGTGGCAAGTAGGATGGGAAGTTCCCCTATTATATAAATCCCTCCCAACTCAGACAGCCATTGCACTGATGGTCCTCAGTTCAGACTACAGAATACAGCTCCTTCCAGGACCCTGTAGATGTGTACCCTAAGTCTGGCTATTTTTATAGGTCCAAATAATTAAAAGACAATGCCTCGCTCATATATTTAGTTCAAATGAATGTCATAATTTAATTCATCAACTAACACAATCATTTCTTTCTAACCACCTTATTGTGTACAGTGTCAACCAAAAGGTTCTACCTACTTAATACATCATTGTACTTGTTTTCTCTAATTGTCCATCTTTTAGTCCGTAGTTATTATGATGTTCTCCTTTTGCAACATGTTATTTAGCGTTGTTTATCTATGTTGCTTTAGGCAATAATGATATTATTCCCTTTTTTAATTACTCATCCACTTTGATCAAGCACAAATGAAGCACTCAAAATTCTATTATCTTCAAGAGTATTTTCTTTTCAATTCAATAGATCTTTTCCTCATACAACCAGCAGTAGGTAAAGCCTCCTTTATAATAACGCCGTTACACATTAGATTAAATCTTCCATTGCTTCTCCTTAAATAGTAAGTATTATTATAGGTGACAACTGTGCAATGGGCATGGCTGTGTCTCCCAGAAAGTAGGATCAGACCCCAGTCCTTACCATGGCAATGCAAAGCACTGCCTCCGTCACCCAGCCAGCTCCTCAATTTCACGTTTTAAAATGAAAAAGTCACACTTGCCCTCTCATTTATGAATGCTTTTAACTCTCCAGCTGAAAGATTGTATTATTGGATGTAAACTTGGAGACTTGATACCTTTTCCCAGGACCAATATGTATATATATATATATATATATATATATATATATATATATATATATATATATATTTTTTTTTTTTTTTTTTTTTTTTTTAACAGATGTTTACAGATTATAAGGTCAATGTTTTCGGGAGTTCACCAGACATATTTTTGCTTTTGAAATTTTGGGGCCAGCAATCAGCTATTTTTTTGTCTTGACAACTCAGCATCCAGCCAACTGATTACCCATTAAAGAGAGGTGAAGTTGAGGTCTGCGGGGAATAGATTAAATCTTCAACTGGACAGCACATTTAGTACCTGTGAAATCTGGTTAAAAAAACTACTGTCCTAAAGTGAAACGGATGAGTTAGCTGGTTAAAGTTAGCCTACAGTTTTCAGTGACATGGCTTAGGAGGTCGTTTACTGACAGTGTGAGTTAACACTGTTACAATGTGCTATCTACCACAAGGTGCACTACACAAAATGACTGTGCTGCACACTTTTAGTAAACAAACCCTTTGGTCAGTTGTTTCTTATCCTGTTGCTAAATATCAACCTGTATATACCATTCTGGAACCCCAGACCAGATATTATGAAATATCCAGGCAATTATGAACACCCCTATTTGGGCATCCCCTTTCCAACCTAGATGCCTTATGGGAAATCTGCTTTTTTATAAAGTGATAGCAAAAGAAAATAATGTACAGCGTAACATTCAGTGAAGTATATTAAGCAAATCACCAAAAGGAGCTACACATTCTATATGGCTTGCAGAATCTGCAAAGTGTACGTGCACTGATCTGGTTTGTTCACTAGAACATGTGCACGAGAGCTCTGAAAGAATAGCCATTTCATGCAGTGGTACAAGCCCACTGGTATTTCCTTAAGAGCTTGTGTATCTGTTTAAAAAATGGATTCTCAGACTTCTTGCCTTTGGGTCTGTCTGCAGAAGCAAGATTTCAAACCAAATTTTGCTAGGCCTTAAGCCCCACTAACAGCATTTGATACCAACATTTCTGAGAATCACTAAAAAGAAAAGAAATTCCATTTCTTACACCACCAAAGGGCCAAAAAAGACCCATACACTTTCTTGCCATTTTAAAAAAGCCTTCACCATATGGCTTTCATAATATTCATAACAGGAGAATATGTATGTTTCTAACAGTTGTGCAAAGCTCGGTTATTCTCTGCATTCATTACTTGTAGTTATTGACCACCTCTCTCAAACAACTCAGGGCAATTTGCAACCACATTAATATTCTTAACATGCACATCATTTGCAAATTTATCATCAACCTCAGTGGCTATCTAAAAAGGGTCTCTGACAAGGGCCCAATTAAGCTTTTGGGGGGCAAATGGACTGGCAACCATGTAAAAAGTATATTAATTTTTTCACTGAGGTAAGTAGGGTTCTTTTCATCCGTGTCGTTCTAAGATTCTGAGCACGTATAATATAGTTGTAATTCCCCAGCAAGTGATGGTTTATTTTGCTAGTGTTTGCAATTTCTTTTGAGGAGTTCATGCTTACACAACCATTTCTGTATTACTAACTGTAAATACTGTTTGGGGAAACTATTCGGAACAAAACTACTGAACTGGGATTTCATAATTTCAGACTACACAGGAAAAGGTCCGTAAACCAACCAACTAGACATCAATATCCCTGCTGAAAGCTTCTAGGTGATGCAGACCCTAAGTCTGGCAAAATCAGTCCCATCATGCTTTCACTATCCATCATAAAAGGCACAGTCTTTTATATTACAGAAAACCTTCCATAGAAACAAAGTTAGCTTTCTGGAGGCCAAAACACTAAAATTCCCATTTAAAAAACTGACAGGATACATGTTGAGGAAAAACAGTAAAGTGCACATTAAAATGCCACTTAATGTGAGCTACACTAATATATTAATATTCAAAAACACAGCTGTGGCATACAGATAAAGTGAAGTTACTCATACCAGGTGTTCTCCAAGGACAGCAGGCTAAGTATTCTCACAGCTGGGTGATATCATCTGATGGAGCCTGGTGTGGATGCCAACTAACAAGATGAATGTAGACATTTCTAACAGTGTCCCACTGCATATACGCTGGTGCCCTTTCTCCTGATGTGCGAACGTGGGTCCCTCAGTCATGTAAAGTAACTAATGAATTCAATTCCAAGGGAGGTTGGGGGTGCATATGAGAATACTTGGCCTGCAGTCCTCGGAGAACACCTGCTTCAGGTGAGCAACTTTGCCTTCTCCGAGGACAAGCAGGTCAGTTGTATTCTCACAGCTGGGATTCTCTAGCTACCAAGCTCACCGAAAACAACAATGTTGGGATAAAAGGGACTCAAAAGGTCTCAAAGTCAATTAATCTGAAACTATTTATATACCAGTTGTGAACATGCAGCCTGGAACCAAAGAAAACTGGGCCAGGTGGGAGGGGGGGAGAGATTAATTCTAGACAATGAACAAGTTCTTCAGGACTGCCTGCTGGCTGGACTGTCTATGGGCTTTAGTCCGCTAAGGCTCATTTGCAATATAAAGTATGCAGTACACTTTCGCCAGGATGAGCATATGGTTTTGGGGAAAATATTGGCAGAATGACCGACTAAGATGGAACTCCGACAAGGAACTTAGGGTGCTTGCAGAGAACTACTGTATTGTGGTGAAACTTAGTGTAAGGTAGGGTCTGAAGCTCACTGACTTCCAGCTGAAGTGACCACCACTGAAAACACAACCATCCAGGTCACATACTTCAGATGACAGGAATCAACCTCAAAAGTAGCTTTCATCAGCTGGGTGAGGACAACATTAAGATCCCATGACACCTGGAGGTTTGACAGGGTCTTTGTCAATAGCAAACCTCTCATGAAGCAAACGAGAGGCTGTACAGAAATGGGCTCACTTCCTATATGGAGATGATAAGCACTAATTGCACTGAGATGAACCCTTATAGAGTTGGTTTCCAAACCAGACTCAGAGAGGTGTAGAAGGTATTCAAGCAGTTTTTGTGTAGAGCATGTAATAGGATCTAAGGTCTTGCCCTCAAACCAGATGGCAAACCTCCTCCATTTAAATAAGTAACATCTCTTAGTGGAGTCTTTCCTGGAAGCCAACAAGATGCGAAAGACACTCTCCAGCAAATCTAAGGATTTAAATTCTATGCTTGTAACATCCAAGCCATGAGGGCCAGGAATTGGAGGCTGGTATGCAAATGGGGTTCCTCGTTCTGCATGATTAGAGTCAGAAAACATTCCAATCTCCACAAATCTTCAGAGGATGACTCCAGAAGAATAGGAAACCAGATGTGCCTCAGCCAGTAAGGGGCAATTAGGATCATAGTTCCCTGGTCTCGCTTGAGTTTCAGCAAAGTGTTCTCTAGGAGAGGTATTGGAAAATACACATAAAGAAGATCCTCCCCCAATATAGGAGAAAGGCATTTGATGCTAGTCTTCCATGTGACCTCAGCCTGGAACAGAACTAGGAGACTTTGTTGTTGAGCTAAGTGGCAAAAAGATCCACCAAGGGAGTGCCCCACTTTCAGATCTTCCAGGCTACACCCATGTTGAGGGACCACTAGTTAGGTCACAAAACCCTGCTTAGTCTGTCTGAAAGGCAGTTGTCCTTTTCTGTAAGGTACATGCCTCGGAGAAGCATTCCAGGAAGGAGGTCCCACTGCCACATCCCCACTACCTCCTGTACCCCCCCTTCTGTTCACATTGAAACCTGATTGTCCATTTGCATGAGAATAATTTGGTACTGTAGCTGATCTCTGAAAGCCTTTAGAGCATTCCAAATGGACTGAACTTAGAAGTTAATATGGTAAGTCATTTCCTGAGCAGACCTAGACCCTGGGGTGTGAAGCCCAGCAACATAAGCTCCCCATCCCAGGTTGGACACATCCGTTGTTAACACCTTCTGATGAGATGGAATTTGGAACGGTAGTATCACAATTAAATTCGTCTGAACTGTCCACCAAAAAAGGACATGAGTCAACTCTGGTGGAATCTGGATTACATCTGCTAGATTTCCAGTCACCTGAGACTACTGGGAAGCTAGGATCCACTGAGCCTCTCTCAAATGGAGACACGCCAAGGGAGTGACATCCGCTGTTGAGGCCATGTGGCCTATCAATCTCAACATTTGCCTGACTAACTCCTGCGGTTGGCACCGAGCCCGGATATTCAATGCCAGGCTGTTTCTGGTAACCGGCATTGAATATCCGGTTTATTTTTGGCTGGTTCAAACTTAACTAGCCAAGCCGATATTCAGCACTGCCCAGTTCAGTTTGAACCGGCCAAAGATTTTCCAAGGATTAACGTGGCCAAATACGTCATGCGATATAACCGGCTATCTGCTAGCTGCAAGTTTTCAGCAGGTCATGGCCAGCCATGTCCTGCTGAAAATTCATGGATGGTCAGTTACGGAGCATTTAATCGGCTAGGTGCTGGTCCTGGCCAGTTACATGCTTTTGAATATTGGGCTGTTGGTGAATACCCTGGGAACTGACACAAGGCCAAATGTCAGAAAGCAATACTGTTTGTGGTGTTTCCCACCCCCTTGGAGGAGAGTCTGGACGTAATATCCAAAGAATCATAAACACCCCCGGCCAAATACTTTCTGAATGCCAGCTGCTAACTGGCGAAGCTCTGCGGCCTGCTCCTATGGCAGAGAATTTGCAAGACATGGAGGGGCATTTTCGAATGGGGACGACCATCTCTAAGGGCACCCAACTATAAGGACGGTGCCGCGAAGGGGCGGGGCAACGCGTATTATCGAAACAAGATGGACGTCCATCTTTTGTTTCGATAATACGGTCGGGGACGACCAAATCTTGCCATTTAGGTTGTTCTTAGAGATGGTCGTCCTCGGTTTTCGGCGATAATGGAAACCAAAGACGTCTATCTCAAAAACGCCCAAATCCATGCCCTTTGGTTGTGGGAGGAGCCATCATTTGTAGTGCACTGGTCCCCCTCACATGCCAGAACACCAACTGGGCACCCTAGGTGCACTGCAGTGGACCTCGGAAATTGCTCCCGGGTGCATAGCTTCCTTACCTTGGGTGCTGAGCCCCCCAAACCCCCCCCCCCCAAGTTCACCTGCTCGAAGTACACTGCACCCAGTACAACTGCTCCAGGGACCTGTATACTGCTGCGATGGACCTGAGTATGGCATTTGAGGCTGGCATAGAGGCTGGCAAAAAAGTATTTTTAAACTTGTTTTTTATGGTGGGAGGGGGTTAGTGACCACTGGGGGAGTAAGGGGAGGTCATCCCCGATTCTCTCCGGTGGTCATCTGGTCAGTTGGGGCACCTTTTTGAGGCTTGGTCGTGAAAAAAAATGGACCAAGTAAAGTCGGGGACGCCCTTCTTTTTTCTATTATCGGCCGAGGATGACCATCTCCTAATCACGCCCCAGTTCCACCTTCGCTACCCTGCCGACACGCCCCCGTGAACTTTGGTCGTCCCCGTGACAGAAAGCAGTCAAGGGTGTCAAAAAATCGGCTTTCGATTATGCCGATTTGGTCAACCTTACGAGAAGGACGCCCATCTCCCGATTTGTGTCAAAAGATGGGCATCCTTCTCTTTCGAAAATAAGCGTGTAAGTGTACTGCATATCAAAGATTGCAAATAAAGACTTGAGTAAAGCTTCTAGAACTGAATGCAGGCAATAAGCATTGAGGCCTGAAACGTCTTCCTCCCAAACGAGTCTAGTGTTCAGGCCTCTTTACCTGGGAGAACCAAGGCATGATCCTGGAGCTCCTAGCTCATTTGAGGGCAGATTCAACAACCAGAGAATGATGGGGCAAATTGCGCCCTCTTGAATCCGGGAGTCTTCTGGATACGATATTGAATATCTTCCTTGTTAGGCATGACCTGCACTGAGAGGGAAGATTCCCAGTTCTCATCAGTGCATTTTTAAGGATAGGGTACAGTGGTACTGTGACCCCCTTCCTTAGGAGGCAATTTATAGTTCAGCACAGATAACATCTCTGCCCTGGGCTTCTCCTCAATCCCCAATGTAAATAGGATGCCATCTTCTTGACAAAACTAGTGAAAGAGAGACTCTCAGGTGGGGATTTACATCTCTCTCTTAAGGTAGGGAGGGATCATAAAGTACGCCATAAGACTTCTCCTCCGAAAAGTAATGAGAGTCCTCTTCTGAGTCCCATGAGCAGTCTCAATCAGATTCCTCACCATACTCAGACCAGACTGAGTTAGTCTGGGCCTGCTTGAGCTCAGTGGAACCATGTCAATGCCTCAAAGAGTGCCAAGGTACAGCCCTACCCTCAGATTCCGGGGAAACTTCCTCCCCTGAAGTCAAGTGTGGTACTGCATGAGTCGATGTCAACATCCACACCCTTCGAGGTGCCAGCTCTGAGAATCTCTCCACAGGCATGGATGGAGCCTCAGGAAGAATCTGGGGTTGATCCACAGTTGGCGCAAGTGCCCTTGACAACTGAGGAAATTGCAACTGCAGTACCTGCACCAGCTCCTCCTTGAGCATGGCTCAGAACTGCTCATCGAAGGAAGGCATCGGAAAAGGAGCCAGGAGAGAGGCATCCTGAGAAGGTGTCGGTGCTGAACAAGAAGTGGGAACTTGGCTGCTCGGAAACTTGTGCACTGGCACCTCTACTAAACAGGAGGAGCTATCATCTCAGGGCTGGCATTTCTTGGGTACCAGCATAGCCAATGCCCTAGAGCTCCTGGCACTGTACGTCGAAGAGGACTGATGCTTCTTCTTCTTCGGCTACCCCTGATGCTCAGCATCGCAGTCCCTTAGTGCCAATGAGGAAGATGTCAAACCTGTACACGTTCTTGGTGTCGGTTCCAATGCTGACCGGTCCCAGGGCCTACTTTCAGTGCCTGATGTCAAGAGAGGTGGAGACCTCCTTGATGCCGGTGTACTCCCAGTGGTAGTCAAAGTCTTAGCAGCCATCAAGATCAATGCTTCTGGTGCCAATGCCTCACCTTAGACCTGCTGTGCCCTCAACTGCATTTGTAAACAGAGTAGGCTCAGACTCAAGGCACTCGCACCAAGAATGTGGGTCCATCACAAAAATCACCCAATTACACTGGGTGCACCTTTTGAAGCCACTGGAGATCTCCTTGGACATCGAGAAAAGAATTGAAGCTAAATTAAATTGTGACCTGTAAAAAGGGGCAGCATTCAAATTAGGGTCAGTGCTCCAGCCTAAGTGGGCCTAGCAACTCACAAAAAGAAAGGAAATTTGAAGAGCCAAAAATACTAAAAAAATTGAAGGGTAACAGAATAAAGTAAAGAGGAAGGATATAATAATTGCGAAAGGCACCGGTGCATGTATGGTAGGATGCTGCTAGAAATTTCTACATTCATCTCTCTAGTCAGTGTCTGCAATGGGCTCTATCGGATGACATCACCCAGCTGTGAGAATACAACCGACCTGCTTGTCCTCGGAGAAGCAGATTTATCCACTTGTATTTATGCCCAATATTAGCTGCCCTATGTAGTTCTGAACTTGAAAATATAACTTAACCATTTTAAGTTAGGACTGTTATTTGTGTGGTCCTCCTCAATGGATAAATATATGTAGATAGAAGTTAAATAATATTGATGCTCTACATATATAAATTTACACCCTACCGCAGTACATCCTTGGCCTCTCTTTTTAGTACACAGATACATTTTGGGCATGAACTTAACTGTCAAATTTTAAAAATGTATTATTAATAAATATTCAAACACCATACATTAAGAATAAACTTGAATACAGTAACATACGTTGTGGGGAAATCGTACAAAATGAATGCATTTGAAGATCCAGCACTTTTTAAAAACAACAGAAAAAAATTTGCATTTATACAGTCAGCATCTAATGGTGTTTACTAAGCGCTTTTGAATACTGACCTGTACATTTTTAGTGTGCCTGCTAAAATGAAACCACTTTAATGAGTGCACAAAAAGAACATGTAAGCTAACACAAATTGTAGGGTCAGCACAGTGAACATCACAATTCCCCATGCTAACTGTCCCACAGCTGGAGGTCAGTTAGCACAGGGGATCTTATTCCACCCAGGATCAGCCTAGTCTGATGCATCCCCTGAACAAGACTAGACCATCCACCCAACTAGACAATGAGGCATATTTTCAAAGCACTTAGCCTTCTAAAGTTCCATAGGTTTCTATGGAACTTTGGAAGGCTAAGTGCTTTGAAAATATGCCTCAATACCTCCCAACATCAAGACAACTCCCCATCATTCAAACCCTTCCTACAATATCAAGAAATGCCCCATGCTAATCTGTAAATGAAAGAAACAATTGGCATATTTGATTTCATTCATTCAACATTCCCCTCCCCCCCCATCAAGATCAGCCTGACACCACCTTAATCAGGATGACTTGATCCTACAGCAAGATGCCTTCCTGTAACCATCCAGGCTCCCCTCACATAATGATCCTGTGTGCAATACTTTTTCTGTCTAGCTGAGATATCTACAAATTTGTGTCCAGCTTGAAGTTGTCTAGTTTAGTAAATTCTACTTCATCATTTCAGAAATTCTTCAACATATTGAAGTTTGCTTTATCTCCTCCATATCCATTAGACTGGACTTATGTACGACCATCACTTCTTAGCTCCCAAAATCCTCCCAGGCATCTTTCAAAAAAAAAAAAAAAAAAGACTCAGTGAGCTGTATCAAAGCTATGATCCACATCATCTCCATGATTGCCATCTCTTGCCTTTCAAACTGAATTAGAAGAGCAGTTGCTTCATTGCATACTGGTACTGGTTCTATAAGGTCCACTTGAATTGTCGTCAGTGCCTGAATTATTTGGTCCCAGTCTTGATGCAAACTTCTTCATGTGCTCACCAACACGTTTCATAAAGTCTTTTTACTGCTACGGTTTCGATCAGCAATGACGAATGGAAATACCATATTTCTCAATGCTTGGTGAATACTGTGAAGTACTCAGGCCGGGGCAGGTAGAAGAACGATGCTTCTTGTAGGATTCTGTAGCACACATCTCCACCAGTGAATGAGCCAAAGCATGGCACATACATGGCATGTAGATTTACACTTTCGATCTTCACTAGTAGACACACCAGACACATTGCTGGCATTATCATAAAACTGTCTGGAAGTTAAGGATGTTCAGGTTATGTGACTTCAGTGGTTCACACAGCTTCAGCCAGCTGCTCCATTTTATGATTTGGCTTTGGAATGAAGCCCAGAAAGCACTCAATAGGTGAGCCATCCTATTTAACATATCTAAGTGTAAATGTGAGTCGATCAAAGTGGGAAATTGCAGTTGTCAAAGCTATACTAATGGAGAAATAAATGCTTTGCAATCTTTACCTCTCTGAGAATATCTTTTACATCTTTTATTGGTCATCACTCACTGTTAGATAAATTATAGGATATATTGCCATTACTTAAGTTGGCTTTCCATGAAATGTGTTGGCCAGAAACGGATCAAAGTCTGCAGTCATTTCAAATGCCATTAAATAATGTTAAAGCAAAATATTCTTCTGTCTCTCACAAAGCAAGTCCATGATGAACCTTAACAACTGTAAGAACTCTTCTGAACACTTTCATGCAATGCTTTTATTTGTTCATGGGGGTGGCTTTACAATAAAATTTTCCTGGATAATTTCCTCTCTTTTTTAAAGATATCCTCCAAGATCTATACTCAGATGAATCTTACTTTTTCATTCAAACAAGCGGTGGCATCATTCCATTCACTGAGGCCATCCTTGCCTAGTTGAGTGGACACAGCAAACATACAGCATGGTGCAAAATGCAGCATTGTCCCTGATTTTCTGAATAGATTAGGCAGTTCTGTGGCCATTTTTCCCCGTTCAGCAATGTTTTCTCTTTCTCCATCTCTCTCAAATATGCTTTCACTTATTAGCCTATCCATATCTTTAAAAAATCCCCCCCTCTTTTACTAAGCTCTGTTACAATGTTGCTGTTCTTGTGTCAAATTTAACATATGTAACTGTAAAGCTTCTGTGTATTCTGTTGTGTACATGCTCAGTATCTTTCCACACAGTTAACCGAGAAACGATATTTACAGTTTGTTACTATCTTGCAGATAACACAGATATATTTAATCCCATTAACTATATTATTTGCTGTGTTAACATGTTAAGTGTAAATCATAGCCCCTACCCCGTCTCTACCCAATTCCACATTTCTCAGTTAATGCTGGAAGTAGAATGGGTAAGGGTCAAGCCACTGCATTAGATGTTGGCATGGGCATGCACTAACAGTTCACATTAATTCCTGCATTAGCGGCTTAATACACTTTAATAAAAAGGAGCTCAAATTCTCTTGTAGAGTCATTGATTGGCCACAGGATTCCACACAGGTTATTGTCAATAACTGACACAAGCTTAAGGTCGCCTGAGCTTTGAGCCATACACATAAATTGTAACTTCTGAAATGCCAGACGGAGGGTTTCAATTACTATTAGCAGTACTAGTGAGACTAGGGGTATCATTTTCAGCAGGAATAGTTTCTGCCTCTTCATTCTTGTCCTCATCAGTGGTAGGCACTGGATCTTTGGAGAAAAAGGAATCCACAATCCAACAGTTTTCAGAATGATCTGATTTTTAAAATATTTTTCTCTTGTATGTTTCCTGTACTAAGTTCTGCTTCTTCAATTTGTCCTTTTATGGAAGGTTGACCCCTAGCCACAGAACTATAAGGCTACTGCTAGGGCTCATCAGTGCCATTTTGACGCTCAGAGCAAGATGGGGCAGGAATGGAAGGGACCACTCTCACCCCATTCTACTACACCACAACAGATGACCCTCAGGCCAAGAGTGGCTGAAGGGTCTAGGGATGGTGGGAGGAGGTTGTATTTGGATATATGGGATGGGCTTTGCATTAGAGGGAAGAGCATGGAGTGGGATTCAGGGATTTATTTTATTTTTTTTATTTTTGTTACATTTCTACCCCGCGCTTTCCCACTCATGGCAGGCTCAATGCGGCTACTTATAAGGGTTGGAATCAGGGTGATCTGATCAAGTGTGGGGGGATTGGGATGATCTGATTTGGGGGGGTGGGCATAGGCAGTGGATTACTCAGCTGTTTGGGGAGGCTGAAGTGAGGTGGGGCTAGGATGAGGCTATGGAGTGGAGCTAGAGTCAGGAAACAGGCAGCACTAAGGTCGGGATATGGGGTAGGATGGAACAGAACGGAGCAAGTTTAAATCCTTGGAGTTGGGGGCAACACCTATGTCAGCAGTAAAAGGACAGGGGGCACATTTAAACACAGCAAGGAAAGACTCCTTCACTGTGTGGCTCTGGTGCAGTTCTGCTGTTACTGATGGTAATAAGCACACTGAATATACTCCAGGAATTATATGCCACCACCCCCCACCCCCCCCCCCCCCCCAAAAAAAAACCCCAAACCAAGATAAGGCACCAAAATAATACAACATATTAAACAGAACAATATTTGCAGTATTCTGGAAATATATGCAAGTACATTAACACTAGGCTCCCAGACAGCCCTAGCCCTTAGTCCTGCATCTTTCTGTTGGCCAAGTGAACAGTGACGTTTAGCAACACAGTATCAGAAATCTTGTGGTTAATGGCAACCATAAAATGATTTATCAATCAGCTTTTTAGTGGGTTGCCAGATGGCCACCAGGCTTCAGATCTGCTGGCCATTAGTTTATTGTTGAGTTACCAAACATATTTGGACTATGTTTTATCTGTATTAGCGATAACTAATGCTTAGAGCAGAAGTCTAGGAACCAGGGAATTCAGGGTCCAAATCCCACTGCCACTCCTTGAGATCTTGGACAAGTCACCTAAACTTCCATTGCCTTGAGTACAAACAGACTGTAAGCCCTCCAGAGACATGAAAATACCTACTGTACCTGAATGTAACTCACAATGTGCTACAACTGAAAGAGGCATGAGCTAAATCCAAATGCAAAATCCAGTTCCAGTACGTTTTTTCTAGCAAAAAAGGTGCCAGTACTCATATGCTAGGCTACCCTTCAGGAGTGGGGTGATCACTGAGGGACCCACCCCATAATAGCCAGGCCCCATGCAACCAGTCACAGAATCTATGACAAGACTGAATTGGTGTGTAGAGTCTGAGCTCTTTCATTAAAACTTGGGGGTCCATGGATCAATTTTAGTAGACAATGGAAAAGTTGCCGATACTCATTACCCCCCCCCCCCCCAAGTACCCCTTCAAAAAAAGCCCTGATTAGGAATCAATACAAAACACTACAAAAGTCACTCAGAACTTCTACCATGCCATAACAGAATTAATTTCCAGGGATCACAAAACAAGGGTCTTCCTAGGAAAAGGCAGCACCGTAAACAATGCAGTGAGCAGTACAGCATCAATATACCTATTGGAAAACTAAACAAGTTGGATTGTATAGATCAATCCTACAAAAATGTTCAATGCTAACAGAATATCCGGTCATTTTCACACACTAACACAGGTAGAGACCCTCATCAAGTATAGAAAAAGTAGCCACAAAAAATGGAAATATGTAGAAAAAAATTCAACCGAACTCCCAAGAAGCCAGACTCTGTATAAAGTGTAACATCATAGAAATAGAAACAGTGACACATGTCCCTGTATCTGTGCAAAATATAAACCCCCCTTTTACAAAGCCGCTCTAGCAGCTGCCAGTACGGTAATGCCGACACAGCCCAATCAAAGTGAACGGGCTGTGTTGGCATTACCGCGTGGCTTTGAAAAACAAAAAGGGGGGAAGAGAGCAGATGTAAATTTCAAAAAATGGTATATTCCAATCAATATATATAAATGGCGAGTGTCGTACTCACTCGCAAATACGCAGTAGAGACCCTCTCTGCCCCGCCCCCGCATCAATACGTGACGACGAGGGCGGAACAGAGAGGGTCTCTACTGTGCATTTGTGAGAGACACCGCCGTCGCTAACGCTCCCCCCACCCGGAGTCGCCGCCGCCACCCACCTTCCACCCGGTCGGGCCCTCGCTCCGCTATTGAAACAGCGAGGGCACGCAGCACACAGCTCTGCTGAGCTGCTGTCGGCCTTCCTTCTTCTTCTCTGCCTGTGTCCCACCTTCGACGACACAGGCAGAGAAGAAGGAAGGCCACGGCAGCTCAGCAGTACAGCTGTGTGCTGCGTGCCCTCGCTGTTTCAATAGCGGAGCGAGGGCCCGACTGGGTGGAAGGTGGGTGGCGACGGCGACGGCTCCGGGGGGGGGGGGGAGACGAACTCGGAGGGGCGGCAGCGGCGAACTCGGCGGCGTCTTTCAACCCCCCCTCCTATACTAGCCCGTTTTTACGGGCTGAACGGCTAGTTAACAAATAAAACAAAAAGGGAAAGTAAGATGATTCTTTTTTTATTGGACTAACTTATTACATTTTTGACTGGCTTTCAGAGGCCATAACCTCCTTCCGTAAGTCAGGACAAACATACTATAATAGCAGTATATTGTCCTGACCTGAAGAAGGAGGTTTTGGCCTCTGAAAGCTAGTCAAAAATGTAATAAGTTAGTCCAATAAAAAGGTGACACCAGTTTTTAAAGTGGAGTAACATAGCTACCACATTACTTCATCCTAAATTAAAAATAAAGGGCCTGGTACTCAGCTGGTGGCGGTGAGCATTTTGCTCAGCACCACTAAACTTAACCCCTGATATTCAAAGCTGGGCCCTGACCGGGCTTTGGCTTTGAATAGCCAGTTATTTTTGAGCTGGCTAACATATAGCCGCTTAAGTCAATAAGAAGCCCTTAAGTGGCCATGGATTAGTGCATAAAAAAAGGACAGACTTTTTATGCGGTCTCATTTATGCACAAAACCAGGCTGCTTAAGCGGCCAAGTGCTGACTCCGCTCCTGGAACTCCCCCCCCCCCCCTCTTTGAGTTTTAGGTGCTAACCATGATTTCAGAGGTATATAGCCACTGTAAATTAGTGGCTAGTCCCAATCATGCGATTTAACCAGTCAGCGGTCAGCTAAATTGCTTTGAATATCATCCAGAAAATTCTTTTTTTTCTACTTTTGCTGTCTGGTTATTTAATTTTTCTAATCGTGTTTGTCCCAGTCTCTGGTTATTGCTTTCCTGTCTTCTTTTAACTCTATTTTCAAGGGTCTCCTCTCCATTTGTCACTTTTTTTCTCTCCTTCTTTACCTCCCCCACTACATCCATCTCCAGCTCTGGTCTTTTCCGTCCAGCTTTCTTCCATTTTTTTTCTGCCCCTCTATCCATTCAGATTTCATTCACATTATCCAGTCTTCAAGCTCCCTATTTTTACTGCATCCACCTACAGCTTTCTATCTCTTTCCCTCACTCTGGCCCTTCCGTTCTTCTTTCTCTGTTCCCCAGTCTTTCATCTAATCTTTCCTTTTCCTCTCCTGCCATTTAGCATTTTATCTTTCTCTACCACCTGCCATCCAGCATCTTCTGTGTGTGTCTCTCTCCCCTGCCATCCAGCATCTCCTCTCATCTTTCTGACTCTCTGTCTTTCTCTTCCCTCCCACTTCCCTGTACCATTGAACACTGCCCAATCTCTCTCTCTCTCTCTCCCCCCCCCCCATACAGTACTGTCTGTCTCTCTCTCTCTTCCCCTCCGCTATCTAGCATCTCCTCTCTGTCTATTCTCCCCCTACCCCCGCCATCCAGCATTGCCTGTCTCTTTCCCCTTGGCATGCAGCACTGCCCCTGTCTCTCTCTCTCTCTCCTGCTCCCCTGCACCATTCAGCATTGCTCCTGCCTCTCTCTCTCCTGCCCATTCAACATTGCCCCTCTCTATCTCCCCCTTCTACCCAGTATTTCCCCTTTCTGCTGTCTCTCACTCTCTCCAGCCCATCTAGCATTGGATGTGTGCATGTGTCTCTCTCCCTTCCCATCCAATATTGTCCCATCTCTCGCCCCCCCCTTTCCCCCAGCGCTACCTCATTCTCTCCTCCTTCCCTCCCATCCAATCTTGTTCTGTTTCTCTCTCCCTCCTCCCCCATCCAGTATTGTCTCTCCCTCCCCTACTCCATTACTACTATGTAACACAATTTTGATCCTTCCCTCCCAATGACACCTATGCTGGGACCGCACTGGTAAACAGTGAAGGACCATAGCTCTCTAAGCACTGCTACTGCTTCTTCTGTCAGTCCCACCTCTTTTGATGTAAACTTCAAGGACTGGCAGAGGAGGAAGCAGTAGCATCGCGTAGAGAGCTATGGTCCTGTACATCTCTGATGGTCGTTTACTAGTGTGAGTCCAGCACTGGTGTCAATGGCAAGGAAGGATAGCAGCAGTGGGATGGGGCAAGAAAGACTGTTTCTGGTGGGTGGGGAAGGTTGTGGTTAGCGCTGAGGAGGCTTAGCCTACCCAAGCCTCTTATACGGGATGACTATGTGTGTGTGTGGGGGGGGGGGGATCTCAGATTGGTGGGGGGGGGGTCTGATTGGGGTGGGGAGAGAAATAAGGAATCACTGCTACACGTGTATAATTTGTGGTCCTTTGACCTATGTGGTCTGAAATTCCCACTGTGAGGGAGTCTATACAACACTGCCCTTCGTCTTAAGGATACTTCTTTACAGTATCAAAGCCATCTTAAGGTCCATAGTCTCACCCAAGGGGGAAGTGACTTGGGAGGGATGAAGCCAGAAGAGCAGGAACTAGGAAGTATAAAAGCTACAGGCACAGCAAGGTTAAGGAGATCTAGAAGGCCTATGCCTCTATGTGTGAATTGCCACTGCTACAGTCAGGTAGGCCAAGCCTCACTTAGAACCTTGCAGATTTTGTGTTTTGATTGGAGTACTTGAGGGTGCTACTGTGCTGAGAGACAACAGTAGCCCTGCAGGAGAAGGTCACTCAAGGACATTGTTGCATTACGGACTAGTTTCATATTGCCTTTTTCTCCTACCTGTGAGTGGAACAGGGCCCCTGCCTACAGCTTTAATAAATGTTATTTTTCTTTATTTGCAATCACTATGTGGTTCTGTTTTACTCAGGCTCCAGGTCTCATCCTGGCTCACGCTACCACACCCACATAGATGCTGAAGTGCTGAACCTGACACATCTTTGTGGTGGGATGTTCGTCATCGACGTGCATTTCTGAAATGGGTCCTCCTGCCTGATGTAGCTGCTACATGGACATTCAGTCATGCATGTACATCCTTAGAACCTTGTGAAAGCTTAGATGCCCTGACCTGGATGTCTCACTTCGGTTTGTTCATCCTTTTTAAAATGCCACTCCAAATGTCTTAATAAAACTGCCCCAGAAAAGCTGCATATATCATGGCTAAAATAAAACCACAGATATTTACGCATGCTTGTGCACAATGTACACAAAGTAACATAGTAACATAGTAGATGACGGCAGAAAAAGACCTGCACGGTCCATCCAGTCTGCCCAACAAGACAACTCATGTGTGCTACTTTTTGTGTATACCCTACTTTGATTTGTACCTATGCTCTTCAGGGCACAGACTGTATAAGTCTGCCCAGTACTATCCCTGCCTCCCAACCACCAGCCCCACCTCCCAACCACCGGCTCTGGCCTAGGCCATATAAGTCTGCCCAGCACTATCCCCACCTCCCACCACCGGCTCTGGCACAGACCGTATAAGTTTGCCCAGCACTATCCCTGCCTCCCAACCTCCAGTCCCGCCTCCCACCACTGGCTCTGGCACAGACCGTATAAGTCTGCCCCGCACTATCCCCGCCTCCCAACCTCCAGCCCCGCCTCCCACTACCGGCTCTGCTATCCAATCTCGGTTAAGCTCCTAATGATCCATTCCTTCTGAACAGGATTCCTTTATGTTTATCCCACGCATGTTTGAATTCCGTTACCGTTTTCATCTCCACCACCTCCCGCGGTGGTGTGTACTCGCAACTGCACCATAGAAGTACATGCATTATTGTTATAGTGCAGTGATTCCCAAACTTTCTCAGTTCATGGTGCCCCTAGGCCACACATTGCCTCTCAGATCTCCGCCCACCCCCCACCCCCAATGGCGATGAGTCCTACCTTTTCTGGCGAGTATACCCAAGCCCTGCCAGCTGAAGAAGTCTGCTGCCCGAGAAACAAGCTCCATGCTGCCATGGAGCGAGTAAACTGGCAGCATGCTTCAGCCACCAATGCCAGCACTCCTGCACATGCTCTAGCTAGTATCTGCCCCTTCTCTCTAACCCTTTCATCCAGCGTATGTCCCCTCTCTCTCCCCACAGCCATCCAGCGTTTGACCCCCCCCCCAACTTCCATTCAGCGGCTGCTCCCTCTCCCCCCTTCCTTTCAGCATCTGCCCCTTCTCTCCTCACTTCTATCCAGCATCTGCCCCCTTCTCTTCCCCTCTCCCATCCAGCTTCTACCCCTTTTCTACCCTTCCATCCAGTGTCTGTCCCTACTCTTCCCGCTTCCGTCCACATCTGTCCCTTCTTTCTGATCTTTCCAACCAGTGACTGACCTCCTTCCCACCACCACCCTCGCTGCTGCTGCTGCTGTTCCAGACCAGCAGCGGCAATGGCAAAACAAAGGACAGCCACTGCGGAGCCTCACTGTATATATTCATGGCTGCTGGCTCTGCCCCAGAACAGAAAGTTACATCGGAGAGGTGGGACTGGCAGCCATGAATATGTACAGTGCACACAATGCTGCCTTTGTTTTGCCGCCGCCGCTGCTGCTGTGGTGGTCTGCAGCAGGAGCAGCAGAAGCGAGGGTGGCAGCGGGAGGAGGTAGGACAGGTTGCAGTGTGCCTGCTGCATGGCATAGAGAGAACATTGCCTTGGCATTCCTGTGGGTTTGTTGTGGCGCACAGTTTGGAAACTGCTGTTATAGTGCACAGTGCAAATTTCTATTTGCAATTATACAATGTATTTTTTTGCATGTGTATACTATCATATACATACAAAAATGCCTTTTTAGAATTACCCTCACTGTGTTCTTGCACACATTTACGTTTTTCTAGACCAGGTGTAAGTGTATTCAAGACCATTTGTGCACTGCTGGGCTGGTTCTGGGCACTTCATATACTGTAAAAATATATAAGCATCTACATTGCTTTATAAAACAGGCATTTTGGGAGGATTTTTCACATTACATAAGCATCCTTCATAAAATTAGCCCTCATTTGTCTCTGTACAACACTGTGAATATCTAGAGCGTGCTACACAAATGATTACTTGGCCCAATATCAGGCCACAGCGATCAGCGTTTGTTTTAAATGCTGGCCACAGTGCTTAACTTAAACCCAAACATAAACATTAATATCCGTGAATAATAATGAGCCATAATTATCCGGGTAACAGTGACATTCAACATCGTTACTCTTGCAACCACCCAGATAACTTAAGACAGCTTTTATGCAATCCTGAGATACCAAGATAGTTATCCAGATATTGGTGAAGAATGTTGGCTCCACCAGATAATGAAATTTATAGTTTTATATGGTAGTTGTTGGCTTTTATCCAGATAGCAGCACCTGTTATTAGATAAGTGTCGCTGTACAACAGGCCAAATAATTACAAATGGGTCAGTATTCAGCCGGAGCAGTCAGTATTTTTTAAAGCACTGCCTGCCATGGCTAAATTAAATTCAGATATTCTCCTGAATAACAAACCAGATAAAGTTAAGAGCTTTTTTGTCATCTTAACTTAGTGGACTAAGGGGGAACGTTATCAACATGGGTTACCAGGGTCTCATTGCATAAAATGGACTTGTGGTAAAATAACCTGTCTTAACGGTAGCCCATGTTGATAACGTCCACCTTAAATATTGCCACTATCAGGATAACTCCTAACTTTGCCCAGCACCACTCGTGGACCTTCTCGGCATTATCTGGATAGTGCCGCTGAGTATCCACTGCTAGGTCCGACTATACCACTATCCATAAAACCTTGTAAATTTACACCTCAGACACATCATCCATAAATCTCACTCTTTGGGCATTCTACCCTTGGCATCTCTGGTTTATACCAGAGGCAACAGAGAGTGAAAATGATTTACCAAATTTCCCTGGTTCTTAACCCACTGCTGCAGAGCTGCCAAGTTACCCAGTTCCAGGAGGGAGAAACTTTGGCCAATCCTGATTTTGAATTTACATCCCAATTCCCTGTTCTATTTGCAGTTCTTGATATCTAATTGAAATCAGCTCTTCAGGTCCCATAATGTGCCAGGACAGTTTATGGAGAACCCAGAACTGACTCAGAATGTCCCTCCTTGTACTGGAAAACTTGCCAGCTCTCCAGCACTAACCATTAGATCACTCCATTCAAAGCATGTGCTTCCCATACTCACTGAAAAACTATTACTATCGCCATGCCCAGAGCTAAGCTATGCAGTTTTCCCTGCTACTTCTCAATAAGTGAAATGTGATGATGGGGGGAGGGGGCACTGGTGAGAAAAGAAGTGTGGGGGGAGCGGAAGGCCCAAGATAGGGGGGGGGCCCACAAATATAGTGTAAATCCAGTTTGCATGGGAAAATGCTTAGTATATAGGCCCTCATATTATTGTTAACCCGTATATTATATTCTCCTCCACATTTGATTGCCAAACCATCAATATTCTTTTAGCTTTCAAAACTGTACATACGAAAAAGTCTGCTGAGTAATTTGGACAATCCTTATGCAGCAGCAGCTCAAACTGTAGAATGTCACAAATATTCACATACCTAGATAGCAAGAGTTTACCCTGGAGTTTCAAATCAGCTGCACAATCATCTGATCGACAATTCCTCTCAAAAATGGTCTGTGAAAGATAGAAAATGTTTCATATGAGCTTAAATGCCTTATGTTAAACAACAAGACACACTAGCCCAATCAATGTCTTCCGTACACAATGGCTGATGTACAAACCCACAAAAGTTTCACACCTTAAAGTAAAATTTTCCAATATTTAACTATGGGATGCAAACAAGCCCCTGACACCAACGCTTCGGACCTGGCTCCAAAAATCTTTTTTCTCTGAGCCTCTCTGGCCAACTGTGTTCTCTTCTTCATGTGAAGACAGAGAATACAGTTTGCAGGGGTATGATGAGGCCTCAAAATGGGTGTCCTCAGGACTGGACTGACCATTGGAACAACAGGACAATGCCTGAGGGCCCAGAGCAGTAGGGGGCCCACTCTCCCCTAGCTTCCATCTAATTTAATCATTTTTGATAGGTGGTTAGGGGCCCATGGCCCTTATTGCCCGAGGGCCCAAAACACTGTCAGTCCACCCCTGGGTATCCTTGCCAGAGATGGTCCTGTTGCACCGAGTGAAACGCTTAAAGCTACCGGGAACTTCTGATGACATGAAAGGAAAAACAGTTGTGGCCAAATCAAATGACTCAATGGTGCTAAACATAGGGAAGAGAACCAAAAAAGAGAAATGGGAAAAACCCGACTGAAGCTCAGGCCTAAACGCAGCCTAGCAAGCACGGTAAAAACAAAGAAAACGTAGAAAAAAGGCAAAAATAATCTAAAATAATATATGGAGAAGGATAATATAAGGCAAACCCTGAAAAGGTAATAAGAGAAAGAGAAAAAAGGAAGGCACAAAAAGACCAACTGAACTAGCTATGAGGAGCTGATAACGACACATCCTCTCCTCACCACAGAAAAAAAGAGAACTGCTGGTCCCTCACTCTTGCAGCAGGGCACTCGCACATGCATGATGGAGTGCGTCTCATGCTCAAACATGTTACAAAGCTATGGATTGTCAACATGGACCCACATTACCCATCTGTTATAGGCCTCTTGTCCTCGGAGAGCTCCTAATTACTGCCAATTAAGGGCTTAATGCCAATAATTGGTTGTGATTGCCTAATTAGCACCCAAAATTATGCACCCAACTTTGGGTAACCCAGTGGCGTAGCCAAGGGTGGGCTTGGGTGAGCCCAGGCCCACCCACTTTGGGCTCTGGCCCACCCAGTAGCAGCACACCTATGATGTGGCTTGCAGAGATTCCCCAAGTCCCACCAGTTGAAAACTCCCAACAACTGTCCTTCCTGCATACCTTGTAAATAGCAGATCTTCGCCTGCAGCGAGCAGCAGCTGTTACATATTACTCACACCAGCCCCACAGCCTTCCCTCTGACGTATTCCTGCCTATGCAGAAACAGGAAGTTGTGTCAGTGGAAGGCTGTGGGGCCAACATGAGTGTATTAGTTGCTGCTCACTGCTGGTGAAAATCTGCTATTTAAAAGATATGCGGGAGAGGGGGGATGTTTTGAGAGACCATATGACTGAAACCACTGAAACTCTCCTAAATATTAGAATCTTTGGTAAATTCAACTAGATACTACACCAGTCCAAAGAAAAAAGAACTAATCATGTGTGCAGCGTGCACCTGTGGGACTCGTTGTATTATTCAAAGAACAATTTTTTGAAAAAATACAACGAGTCCCACAGGTGCACGCTGCACACATGATTAGTTCTTTTTTCTTTGGACTGGTGTAGTATTGAGAGACCATATAGCATGCAGGTGAGAGAAGGAGAGACCAAATCACCTGTGGGATGGGACGGGATTCTTCTGCCCACCCATCTTAGGCCCAGGCCCACCCAAAATTGGGTGTCTGGCTACGCCCTTAGGGTAACCTATACAGAATCTGGGGGATAAGCAACTATGAGTCTTTATAAAAGTGCCCCACAAAAGCAACCAAAATTGTTGCGACAATGAACTTGTACATATTTATACCTACTCGAGAGAAAATGTAAATATATCCACATAAAGTCTTATGTAAATCACAGCTCTATTGCTGAATCTGCCTACACCAAAGTCACATAAAAGTATGCACATTCGTGTCATCATGAGTGCTTTCATGCAAGGGCCGAGGGGAGGGTAATTTTATGAGGGTTTTTTTAATGCACCTGTATTGCCAAATACACACAAAAGAGCCTTTATAAAATTATATCAAAAGGACAAAATTGACTGAAGATTTTTTTTTACCTAAGCTTCAAATAGTATTTCAAAACAAGATAGGTGCACTGCAGTTAATACAGTATATTGTTTGAAAATATGGGGACAAATATTCAGTCAGCAGCATTGAGCGCTTTTAGCCACTGCCAATGGTATCCCTAGATAGTCAATGCCGGGCCATGTCCAGGCACCAGAACTGAATATGTGGGTTGTGAAGCTGGCTCTTTCTTATGCTGTTAAGTGCAATACTTAGCACTTAGCTACCTAAGCAATACCATATAAACATAGGACTGTGTTTTATACGGTTCAATTTGGGCATTTCACTTAGGCGGTTAAGTGCTGACTCTGGACCGCCCACAAAATCGTCGGCTTTGAGTTTAGCAGTCAGTGGTGATATTCAGCGGCACTAACCGGTTAAGTGCCATTGAATATCAGCCGACAGCCCTAAACAAGCAATGTAAGGGGCCAGAAGCCTCTCCTGGCTGCTTAAATTGCTTGAGTACTGACCCCATGACTGTTAGAGGCATCTGTATTGCTAAGAATATTAATGTTCAACTGTTTGATTTTGGCTTCTGAATACCCTTAACATAAGAGGAGGAATTATCTTACTACCAGCAATAAAAGATGCACATTCAAGACTGTACAGACTCTTTCTATCTGCACCCTTCACCTTCACCCAAACATCTGAGGAGCATCTCCAATTCAAACAAGCATCTTACTGAGCACTAAGCAGAAGTCTGACGTGGTCCCTTGATGCTTGAAGGCCAAGACAAGCAATTAATTTGCCAAGAATTCTCTTACATCTAATTATATGCACTAGTGCTAACCTAAGCACATTATTTTTGCATTGTGAACCCTATGGAGAATGCAACTCAGAGGAATATTTTTTTTGTTACATTTGTACCCTGCACTTTCCCACTCATGGCAGGCTCAATGCAGCTTACATGGGGCAATGGAGGGTTAAGTGACTTGCCCAGAGTCACAAGGAGCTGCCTGTGCCTGAAGTGGGAATTAAACTCAGTTCCCCAGGACCAAAGTCCACCACCCTAACCACTAGGCCACTCCTCCATGCCACATATAATACAGCATAAGGAAAAATGAAGGGGGGCTGAGTTCTGACAAAAGTTTTAAAGGTTTCTGTCCTCAGATGAAACATGGGCATGACAGGAGACCAAAGAAACTCATCTTCATAACCCTGTAGGGACACTAGGAATAAATATTAGCCTTGATATTGAGCCCACTGCCGTCCATGTTTTTACATGCCAGCCACCACAGGTAAAATGAATTTGGATATTCAGTGGCAGTATCCAGATAGTGGCTGTCACTAAATACCTGGAGTTCGTCGTACTGACCAGTTATAGCCTCTGGTTAGTGATATTGTTCAGATCAATTAACTGGGTAGCTATCCATTAGGCACCTACACAACCTATACAAAGTCATGTTCCTTATTAAGACTGTACAGTTTATAGTATTTAATTTATTAGTCAGCCTTGTTCACAGTAGTCTTTTTGGATTTTTTTCTGATAACACTTTTCTTCCTCAGGTGGAGACACCGAGCACCAAGTGGGTAATGAACCAACGTCAGACTGCCCTCAGGATGCTCCAGCTAGGTTGGTGGGGGTGCTACAAAGGCAAAATTAAAATCAAGGAAAAACAATAATATATCATGTCAATGTGAAGGTCATCTAATAATCTAACCAGTGCTGTTTTAGTCCTGAATCCTACACAAAACCACCTCTGAAAGGGGTCCATGAAATTTCCATTCTCTAAGTGATGTGGGGCCCTTTTACTAAGCCGCATAGGCGCCTACGCACACCCAACCTGCGTCAATTTTGAGTTACCGCATGGCTACCGTGTGGCCCTTGCGGAAATTTCATTTTTGACGCGTGTACGCTATGCACCCCAGAAAATATTTGTATTTTCTGGCACGCAGGCGGTAATCGGGCAGTAATCGGGATTTTATGCACGTAGACCATTACTGCCTACTTACTGCATGAGACCTTACCGCTAGGTCAATAGCTGGCGGTAAGGTCTCAGGCCCAAAATGAACGTGCGGCAATTTTCACTTTGTTGCACATCCATTTTCAGCAAAAATAAACAAAAAGGCATTTTTACAGGTGCGCTGAAAAATGATTCTGCGCACGCCCAAAACACGCATCTACACTACTGCAGGCCATTTTTCAGCATGCCTTTGTAAAAGGGCCCCTGTATTAATTGTGCTGTTAGAATTACTTCTCAGTAACCTTACTGGAAAAATGCTAAAACCCAGTAGAAGTTTAAACAGTAAATGTTTAATCTGTTTACCTCCAGAATGCAAAAAGCTACCACAGATCTCAGGGAACTCAGTTACCATTTAATATGGATTTTCACAAAATCATAAAACGGAGTAACTCTTTAGCAAATCTGTTCTGTTATGTCCTAATCAACAGGCTGTAGTGTCAGTCTAAATTCTGTGCATTTTCAGGTGGAAATATACCCCCCCCCCCAAAAAAAAAAAAAAAAAATTAAATACCATGGTCAGGATTGGATTTAAACACTGGCCATGGTGTTTAAATCTATACTTAAATATTCAGCACTGGCCAATACCCAGAAGTCAGTGTTGAATATCCAGGTATAGAGTGACTGCTGGAAGTTGTTTGGGTACCACAAATATTAAGTGCTCAGAATATCACCTGTACCCAAATAATGCTGGGGTGATCAGAGAATATCTTCAGCTGTTGAGAACCTGGGCATGGCTCCGATGAGCAGCACTTATGAGCGTACTAGCGATTTCTACCAGGACAAGTGCTGCTGCATATTGGACATATGAAGTCTAGTTTATTAGTACTAAGATCCAATATCCAAAATTATAATCTGAATCCTGTACACTAATGTTAAAATGAGAAGATTCTTTGAATTCTACTGCAGTCTTTGGTGCTATGCTGCTGGAAAAAAACACCCTTGAAGTTAAGATTAAGAATCATTCATCTCCATTTCCCTCCTCCCACAGGAAAATAAATTAATGGCAATTACGTAGAACAACATCTAAACACCTGCTGCTAGACCTCAAATTGAAATTCATGCTAGGACTGCTTATCTGGGTTCCCACCCTGACATAACCTGCTGTGGCTAAAAGATTTAAAGGTGGATCCCTTCCCGGTTTCCTGTGCTGGACCCTGCACAGATACTGTGCTCCGTCTGATCCAAGGTTACACAGGATACAGCGCAGTGAAACAATTATTTGTCATTCTAACAGAGGTAGAACAATCTGTCCTTTGTGTGGGTACATGAGAATCACTATTTTACAGTGCTGTCTGCTTTTGTTTTCTGAAATTATCCTAAATATGGAAATCACAGCAAAGGGCCCTGTTCAGCAGCATGTGGGACTACTTTAGCTGGTGAAGGCCAGGATCAGGAAAAAAAACCAAATAAATCCATTCAATCTAAAGCTATTTCTAAAGGCCTATTAACTAAATTGTGCTAAGGTCTTGCACTTAATGTGTGTCAACAGCCAATGTTAAGGCACAGGGTGTAAGAGGTTGCACTTAAGTTTCAGTACATTAAAGCTGCTATACACTAGTACGTATTCCATAATGGCTTAGACGTGCTCAAAAGTCATTAGAGAATACGTAACAAGTGAGGCTTTTTGTGGCTCCTAACATATGGTGCCAATTTGAAGGGCTTATTTTCAAAAGCCTCTAAGTCCAATGCAACAAATATTGACTTAGCTAGTTTTGGAAATAAGCCCTTCATTTCTAGAATTGCCCCATAGTTTATACTGGAGAACTGCCCTTTTATTTTATATGATGATTATGAACAATAGTATACAAGCAGTTCCAGTACTGTTATGAAAAATCCATGGTTCTGGTAATATTGAAACTTAATTAGATGCCAACAAAATTCCTCAATAATATTATCTTTGGATTAGTTTTCTGCCACTTCATTCTATTTTGTGGTTTTTTTTCCTCTTTCATTTTTGCCCCCTCAGCCAGCTGTATGAACCCAATCATATCTTATCAAAGTAATGTACTTGTCTTGAGCATGTTATGCATTCCCTAGAGTGACTTGATTACATTTTATCACATTCTGTCACGAGGAAACCTCTTTGCTGATGACAAATGTTTTGTGTAAAAACAACAACTATTACCAAATCTTGCACATTTTTTTCAATTAACTTTGCTGTGATCACATTGAAGCTGCCCTTTTGTTAACCATATTATATCATTCCCTGATGTACTAAGTCAGTAATGGAACCACTGCTTCTCTTGACAAGAAGACAGTCCCATTAAATGCCCCTGTCTAATCCGTGTCAATTTCTTAATAGTACTATCATTGCAGGTTATTAAATATTGCTACTTACAAGAACTAGGTAATAGATTTTAAAAATGCACTATTCATTGAAGTGCTTCCAGATAAAGGTCAATAAATTGTATAATCTGTTATCTTCAATATTTTCAGACAAGATATCTGGAGATATTTCTGCTTAGATGAATTAAAGAAAAGTTAATCCGTTCTCTCTCTGTCTCTTTTTTTTTTCTAGTTTAAGCTCTAATTTGTTTTCTCTAAACATCTTTGGGGGCTATTCTATAATGAGGACCAAGAGCTGGGCACCAAGATGCATAGCACCAAGGGCTAGACTCTATATATGACTCCAAAAAAGCACTATTCTATAAGCCACACTTAAAGTTAGGGGCGGTTTACAGAATAGTGCTTATGACACGGAATCGCGCCTAATTTTTGGTGTGGCCATTTGCACCAACTGAAACACAGTGCAAATGTATGTGTCACTGGTCAGCCCATTTGCTGTTACGTGCCATGCAATTAGTGTGCCAATTTTATAGAATATTGCCAAGCACATACATGCATAAATGTTTGTGATGTCATTCATGCAAATAAGTGCACCTTTCTCTCAAATACCATACACAATTGCCCTGGGATTCTATTGTGCTGAGATTTCAATATGGAAACCAAAGTGTATTCCAAAACAATGTGCATAAATTAGTTAACAAGCTAATCAGTGCTGATAATGGGATGTTAACAAGCAATTATCAGCACTAATTGGCGTTAGAATTTACTTCTGTAACGTGGTGTGCATAAATTCACATATTTAAAAAGTGGGTGTGGTTGTAGGCATTTCTAAAATATATGTGTGTTGTTATAGAATACACCCACTCCATGCCTAGTTTAGGCGTCGGGATTTACACCAGGTTTTAGTTGACATAATTGACCGTGACTAAATTTAGACACGTAGACCAGCGCTCAGTGTATTCTATATACCGCATGTAACGAGTTCCAGAGCTTAACTATTCATTGAATGAAAAACTATTTCCTACTATTCATTTTAAAAGTATCACTATGTAGCTTTATGAAGTGTCCTATAGTCTTTGTAATTTTGAAAGAATAACAAATCGATTCATATTTACCCATTCTACACCACTAAGGATTTTGTGGAACTCTATTATATCCCCCCTCAGCCGTTTCTTCTCCAATCTGAAGAACCCTAACCTCTTAAGCCTTTCCTCATATGAGAGGAGTTCCATCTTCTTAATCATTTTGGTTGCCCTTCTTTGAACCTTTTCTAATTCCACTATATCTTTTTAAAGATATGGGGAGCAGAATTGTACACAATACTCAAGGTGCTTTCACACCATGGAGCAATACAGAGGCATTATAGTGTTATTTGTCTTATTTTTTATCCCTTTCCTAATAATTCCTAGCATTCTGTTTGCTTTTTTGGCTGCCAACATACACTTGGCAGAAGATTTCCTCATATTGTCCACAATAACAACTAGATCTTTTCCTTAGGTGCTGACACCTAAGGTGGAATCTAACATCAGATAACTATGATTTGGATAGTTTTTCCCACTGTGTATCACTTTCTATTTGTCCACATTAAATTTCATCTGCCATCTGGATGCCCAGTCTTCCAATTCTTCCTGCAATCTTTCACAGTACGCAATCATTATAATAAGATTGAATAGTTTTCTGTCATCAGCAAATTTAATCACCTCACTTGTTGGTCCCATTTCTACATCATTTATAAATATGTTAAATAGCACTAGTCCCATTATAGATCCCTGGGGCACTCCACTATTCACCCTCCTCTACTGAAAGAAATATCCATTTAACCCTATCCATTAACCAGGTCCTAATCCACAGCATAACACTGCCTCCAGTTGTATGGCTTTTTAATTTTCTCAGGAGTCTCTCATGAGGGACTCTGTCAAAAGCTTTCTGAAAATCTAGACACAATAAATTAACCAGCTCACCTTTATCCACATGTTTATTCAATTATTCAAAGAAAAGCAAATTGGTGAGGCAAGACTTCCCCTTGGCTGAATCCCATTAAACCATGTTTGTCTTCATATTCAGTAATTTTATTCTTTATAATACTTTCCACTATTTTGTCCAGAACTAACGTCAGGCTTGCAGTCTGTAATTTCCCGGATCGCCCTTGGAACCCTTTTTAAAAATAGGCTTAACATCAGATATCTTCCATGATTTTAATGACAGGTTACAGATCACTAAAGGCATATCTGCAATTTCATGTTTCAGTTCTTTCAGTACTCTGAGGTGTATTCCATCGAGTCCAGGTGATTTACTACTCTTTAATTTGTCAATTTGTACATCTTCCATGTTCACTGAGATTTCTTTCAGTTCCTCCGCATTGTCACCCTTGAAAACCATTTCTGGTACAGGTAAATTTTTTACATCTTCTTCAGTAAAAACTGAAACAATTAATTCATTCAGTATCTCTACTATGACCTTGTCCTCCCTGAGTGCCCCTTTTACTCCATGATGATCCAAAGGTCTCAAGGATTCCCTCACAGGCTTTCTGATTCTGATATACCTGAAAAGTTATGACTACCAGTTTTTTCCTCTGTGGCAAGTTTCTCTTTGTATTCTCTTTTAGCCTTATCAATATTTTGCATCTACCTTGCCAGTGCTTATGTTGCTTCTTGTTTTCTTCATTCAGATCCTTTTTTCCATTCTTTGAAGGATGTTCATTTAACTTTAATAGCCTCTCACTTCTCCCTTTCAAGTTTAAACAAAATTTTATCAAACCACCAGTCAAAAGTAACAGAGTATCAAACTTTTGAGTTGTTCATTATTTTGCAATACATCTCAACATCACCTCCCCCATCTTACCCCCTATTAGTGTTAAACAATTGTTAGTGAACAAATTTATAAAAGACAACAAAAAACTGAGATTGTTCAACAGTTGCACCCCCTGAAACCTCCCCCCAACTCCCTCCCTGCTCCCTTCTCCCCAACAAAACACACCCCATACAACCCAGATTCCAATACTGAAGGACTTCTTATAGCCTTCCAGAACACCTACAACATAATACTGTCCAATATATCCCCTCCAACCCCAAACCCAGACCCAAACTGATGACTAACTCAAAGATAAGGAAACCAATAACCCTCAACCCAGACTGAGCAGTGCAAGTACAATGTGGGCCAAGACATAGATAAAGCAAGAGAGGTACAAAGTAGCTCAGAACCTGCAAATCTACCACTCCTCTCCCCCTCATCCCTACTACCAACCCCCCTTAAACTTCAAAATAACAGAGCGAACCTTAGCTCCCACCATTATACAATAAGTGGGATCTCTCCATCTCATCTCCAAATCCCCCCATCTCTCAAAGTCTCGTTCCGAGCACCACTCTCCAATCCAACACCACCAAAGCAACAATAATTCTACAAAAAAAAACCAATCCCAACCCAGGCCTGAGATTATAACTGTCTACAGGGCCCATCCAAAATACTCATGATGGAATTCCTTGCTCTTGGAGAAAGGGAACAAAGATAAAGATCCCAAACCGACAGGAAGAGTTTTTTACATTTAGGAATGCCCCTTAACCCTCAAGATTCCAAAACACAGCAACCTCCTAATATGAAGGTGACTCAGTTTGCAACAGTGGCGTAGCCAGACCTGACATTTTGGGTGGGCCCAGAGCTAATATGGGTGGGCACTATGTATATATAGGTGTGAGTAGTTTTTTTTGGGGATCCTAAATCATTTTTAATAAACAGTCTGCCCAACAGCTGTCCTACAGCAACATAAACCACATACATATTCGGAACCTATGTTGCAAACCTTAAAACCACCATACCGAGAATACAAAACACTCAGGACCTATAGAGCAATTCTACCATACCATAAGCAGTTATTTCTACGAGTCACACAAGGAAAAGGAAAGCATCTTAAACACTACAGTGAGCACTAGAACATCAATTCACCTATTGTAAAACGAAACCAGATCTTCCCTTTCATCTTTCACCATTTTTCTTTTTTCCCTCCTTTTCTTTCCTTCCTTTCCCCTCTCTTCCATTTCCTTTTTTGACCCTTTCCACTTCCTGTCCTCATTTCTCTCTCCCCTTTTTTCTTCTTTTTACCCTTTCCATCCTTCCCCCTTCTTCTTCTTTTCCCTCCTCTCCTTCCCCCTTTTCTCCTTTCCCCTACCACCCTTTCTCCTTCCCCTTCTATCATGCCCTTTTTCTTCCACTTCTCCCTTTCCACCTCCTTTCTTTCCTCTTCCCCTCCCCTCCTCTTCTCACCTAGTAAAGGGCCACCAAAACAGACACCAGATGCAGATGTGATTCCATATGCCCCAATGAAAGGAGAGTTTAATTTTACTTCCATTGAATTTCAGTATATTCCATCTTTATAACACCAGGCTTTCCAATCCCAAAGGCAGATTACAGAAACAGTTAAGATCAAGGAACATTCTCACAGAAATTTTGCAATGTGTATTGTTTAGAACAGCATAGAAAAATGAGCATAAAATACAGAGAATTATAACTGCTGTTTCTACCAGCTATAATCACTTTTAAGCTGTTTTACTGATGTTCAGTTTTTATGATATTTACTTAAACCTAGATACAGGAAACGTTTAAATAAATTAAAAAGCTGCCAAATAAGTAAAAAGAAAACAAAATCTTAGGAAGGAACACCTCCTCTTCTGTTTTCTCCAACTTCCTGGCTGCCCTGTCTGTGCTGTGTCGGGGATGGGTCAGGTGAGCAGCTTCTGCAAGTGCCAGGGAGGTGGACTTGACCCGACCCATCCAATTCCAGGATCCATCATCCCCCACCCAGTAGCAGCCCACACCACACACACACAGTCAGCACCCGCCGCGGAAACTGTGTCGGTGGTCGCCTGGTCGCAGTCCCTACCTTAAGAAGAAGAGGCCTCATGCAGCCAACAGGCCAAGCCAGCGCCACCATTGCCGTCGTCGTCAAACAGCTGGGCTGCAAGGCAACAGTGAGTGCAGCCTGCACCACGGACCTGGCTGACTGGGCCTGTCATGGGAGACAGCCACCTGGAGCGTGGGGTGTGCGGCATTCTGTTACGGCGTGGCGGGCGGAGGGCGGGACACAGTGAGGGAAGGCCCGAAGACGATTTTCTTCTTTTGCAATGCACGCAGGGCAGACGCGAAGCGCTGCCTGTCAAATGGCTTCACTGATTTTTTTTTTAAGTGCCCGATTTTCCGAGCGCTGACTGGGTGGGCCTGAGTTGTGATTGGGTGGGCCCAGGCCCACCCAGGCCCACCCGTAGCTACGCCCCTGGTTTGCAACCAATGTCGAAGAACAAATTTCAATGTTATCACCCTGGATTTTTGGATTAATAATTTTGGGCCCATCCCCTGTATAGCTAATGCCCTGTTCCATCTAAGGACCAGTCACCATGGGTGAACACAATCATCTCACCAGTTATAGAGGACAGATAGTGAACAATAGCGTTGCAATAGGACTGCATTAATGTACAGCACCATAGCATATGCCCCCCCCCCCCCTCTAGAGTGCCCACATTTAATATATTGACAGAGAGTGGGATTCCCCATTTTAGAGAGTCGGTAAGGGGAAAAATATGATCTATGAAGAATCCTATACCAACATTCCCTGTATTCCAAATTAAAGAAAGTCTGGGGAATTCGTTTTATTATTATGGAGAAGTCAACATTACCCTCAGGCCTGTTCAATTCTACTTCCCACTGCCTATGAAGGTGTTCATAGCTTTTAGGGGATCCCTACATTTTAGAAGTTTTATGTCAAATGGAAATAGATAGTCTTCACTCGGTGTTTTGAAAGTAAGGTGTGCTGAAAAATGACTTGCGGTAGTGTAGGCGCGGGTTTTGGACACATACCAATTCATTTTTCAGTGCGCCTGTAAAAAAGGCCTCTTTTTTTGGCCAAAAATGGACGTGTGGCAAAAATCAAAATTGCCGCGCGTCCATTTTGAGTCTGAGACCTTACCACCAGCCATTGACCTAGCGATAAAGAATCTGGGCAGTAATGACCTGTGTGCGTCCGAAAATAAAAAATATTTTTCAGACGCACGTATTGGACATGCGCCAAAAATGAAATTACCGCAAGAGCCACACGGTAGTCGGGCAGTAACTCCATTTTGGCGTGCATTGGGTGCACGTAGATGCTTACGTGGCTTAGTAAAAGGGCCCCTCAGTTTGGCCAGAAAAGCAGTCAACGACTGAAGGTTGAGAGAAGCAAACTAAAGACCTAATTGGGAGTATGCATACTGATCTCCAGAATATTTATTTATTTCAGACTTTGTATGCCGCCTTTAACTGACAAGGCAGGACAAAGCAGTTTACAATCTACATTTACATTTAAAAAAAATCAATAGAAAAGAACTACAATTCATGAAAGGGTAGAAATCATTCATACCAAGACGGCCAATAGTTTCCTGAGACAATATTCAGTACAGGATACAGTACACTGGGACCCCTTACCCCAATCAAGTTGTATAAGCCTGGTTAAAAAGCCAGGTCTTAATAGCTCTCCTCGAATCAATAACGGGAGCAAATTCCAAAGCACTGGGGCAACAAAAAAGAAGGCACAGTGTTGAGTTGATTCATAATGTGCCAGTCGTGGGCTGGGTAAAACTAATCTATGGTCACTGAGAGAATGCAGTGATCGAAGAAGAATGTAAGATATGGTTAAATTCTGAAGGCAAACAGGTAGGAGGAGTAACCTAATGGTTAGTGCAGCAAACTTTGATCCTGACAACCTAGGCTCAATTCCCACTGCAGTTCCTTGTGACCTTCAGCAAGTCACCTAACCCTCCATTGCCCCCAGGTACAAAGAAACTTAGATTCTGAGCCCTCTAGGAACAGAAACAGTACCTGCATATAATGTGTACAGCACTGCATACATCTAGTAGCTCTATAGAAATGATTAGTAGTAGGTACACCCATACATTTAACATTGCACTTGCTCACATTAAACGTCATCTGCCATTTGGATGCCCAGTCTCCTAAGGTCCTCTTGTAATTTTTCATAATCTTCTTGCGATTTAAGAACTTTGAATAACTTTGTGTCAGCAAATCTAATTACCTCACTAGTTACTCCCATCGCTAGATCATTTATAAATATGTTAAAAAGCAGCAGTACCAGCACAGACCCCTGAAGAACCCGACTATCTACCCTTCTCCATTGAGAATACTGACCATTTAACCCTACTCTCTGTTTTCTATCTTTTAACCAGTTTTTAATCCACAATAGAGCACTACCTCCTATCCCATGACTCTCCAATATTCTCTGGAGTCTTTCATGAGGTACTTTGTCAAATGCCTTTTGAAAATCCAGATACACAATATCAACTGGCTCATCTTTATTCACATGTTTGTTCAACTATTCAAAGTAATGTACTAGATTGGTGAGGTAAGATTTCTCTTTACTAAATCCATGTTGGCTTTGTCTCATTAATCCATGCTTTTGAATGTGTTCTGTAATTTTGTTCTTTATAATAGCCTCTACTATTTTGCCCGGCACCGACGTCAGGCTCACTGGTCTATAATTTCCCAGATCTCCTCTGGAACTTTTTTTTTAATCGGTGTTACATTGGCCACCCTCCAATCTTCTGGTACCATGCTTGATTTTAAAGATAAATTACATATTACTGACTGATTGGCAGGCTGAAATGGCAGAATTAAATAACATGTCTAGAAGACTGCAAGTATATTAATAACTAGGAGTCTGTGCAGAAACTCAAGTGCTCACATTATCAGGTCTGGCTGGCAGACTATGCAGGGGACTAGCAATCATGCTAGTACTGGTAGCTGTTACATTATTACAAAGTTTTGTGGTTAGACCTGGGAGAAATGTTCTCTGTGAACTAAGAGGGGGATGTACACTCATCTGCCTAAAACAGTACAGTATAAATAAGGAAGATAACAAAAAGTGCTGGATAAGAAGAGATATCTTGTAAACGGTCCTGGTCTATACTGGTAGCTGGAACATATCCATAGAAAAGGTGGTGATTTGAATCATCAGCCCAATACCTTTTAATCTGGGGCCTGCATCAGTGGCCCATATAGGCCAGGATAGAATGTGACAGTATCAGCAGCACACATTGGATGGGCAAAAGTGGCAGCATCAGCGGTACACATGGGCCAAGGGAGGACGTGGCAGCATCAGTGGCCCACATGGGCCAGGGGAGAATGTTGCAGCATCAGTGGCCCACATGGCCTAGGAGAGAATATGGCAGCATCAGTGGCCCACATGGCCTAGGGGAGAATATGGCAGCATCAGTGGTCCACATGGCCTAGGGGAGAATATGGCAGCATCAGTGGCCCACATGGGCCAGGAGAGAATGTGGCAGCATCAGTAGCCCACATGGGCCAGGGGAGAATGTGGCAGCATCAGTGGCCCACTTGAGCTGGGAGTCAGTGACACACGTGGGCTGGGGGAGGGGAGTGGCAGTATCAGGGGCCAGGGGAGTGGGGGGAAGTGGAAAACAAGATGAAAGATTTTGAATGAGAAATGTAATGGAGTGGGATAGGACATTTTTGGAAGGCAAGAATAAAGGTGCCGTGCATACAGGCTAAAACAAAAGCCCTGTGTGCACCTATTCTAGCATTTTTGTTCCTTTTTGCTTGTATGTCACTAACATTTTTTATGTTCATATTCCTGCTCTTCTAAACTTAAATTTTCAAAGATATTCAAGCTGCAGGGATTAGAGGGAAAGAGAAAGAATTCTGATAATATTAAAACAACAAATCCTCTGAGTAAGGATTCTAAGACCTACATGTACTGCAAGAGCAGTGAGAGCCAAGGAGCAATCATGAATACAGAAAGGAGTAGAAACAGGTATAAATAAAAAAAAAAAACTTCACACATTTTCTTTATTAAAATGTGCAGAAAAAGCCATGTAGCTGAACAATACACCACCCAGGACAGAAATCCCTCCAGCTAAGATAAACACAGAAATATCTGGCACAGACGATTTGAAATATGAATGTGTGGAATTACCCTATATTGTTTTAGTAACTTATACAAAATCTAACTAGCATCCCACTAGTGCCGGAGGAAAGAAAAGTCAGTCAGAGTTCAGCTTCTTCGGAGGGGGTCATGTGATCCTTGACCTTGATAACTGCTTTGATTAGTTACAGCTGCGGCACCAATTACGCTGTATACAATCCTGTCCGTATAGGAGCAGAAAGAACAAAAGGGTATTGTGGAAAACAAGCAAACAAATAAAACCAAAAAGCAAAGAAAAGATTAAAGTGTTTCATCACAGCTTTTTCATTTTATAATTAGTAGAAAATAGTTCATTTGGCCAGAGCAGATATCGCAGAATTCGCGCTTTCTACAAGGAAGCCCTGGAAGACTGTAAATATCCTTAATCTTTTGAGTAGCCACTTGGGAGTAATTTTAAAATGACGAGTTTTTTTTTACATGTACATGCCTTTATATTCACATAAATGGTCTCATAAATTATCTCCACATACAAGTATACACTATGACTAGGCACATACTTACACGCAACCCCGGTGTGTTCGAGGTAGAACTATGACAACAGCAGGGCCAGAGTCACAAGGTACGCCTACATGAGTACATCAGGTACATACATTTACACGAGCTAATGTAAACTTATGCAGCCACATTGGAGCTACAATTTTAGCTATTTCTGTGCTAGTATTTCATAAAGATACATAGAGAGGCACTTTTGATATGATGTCTAAGTTGGACTTTGGACATTTTGCTCTAAACGTCCCAAATCCGAATGGGAAATATGGCCATTTTCGAAACAGCAATACATCTATCTTTGAGTTTTTGGTGTTTTTTTTTTTTTTTTAAATGACCACATGCAAGATGCTTTCATGCTCTGTGCGTTTATCTTTTTGGGCCATTTTCAAAACAAAAAAAGTCTAAGTGAAAAATGTAGAAAATCAAGCCATTGGGATGTAGGAGAAGTCAACATTCTTAGTAGACTGGCCACACAGACATCCCAGGAGAGCCATGGGTTACCTTAGGGGGCACTGAAGTGGACTTCATATAAAAACTCTCTGTACACCGCTACAGTAGTCCTTATGTCTGCAAGTGTCGCCTATATGTGGGTACAGTAGGTTTTGGGGGAGCATGGGAGGGCAAAACTTTCCACCACAAGTGTAACAGGTACAGTGGGATATCACTGGGTCCTCTCCTCTCTATAATGCACTCCACTGACCACTACACTACTCTAGGGACCTTCTTGCTGCTCTAATAGACCTGGCTATAACATCTGAAGCTGTCATAGAGGTTGGTAAGTAATATTTTTAATCACATCTTTGGAGGGGGGGTCAATGACCACTGGGGGAGTAAGGGGGGGATTCAACTAGTTATTTAGGGCACATTTTTGTGCCTTATTCATTTTAAAAACAGGTCTAGACCAAAATGTTGAAGTTTCAGCCCTAGACGTTTTCATTTTGTTCCTTTATGGCTGTAAAACGTCCAGGTGTTTGGAACGTCCTATGCCCACTCCTGAAATGCCCCAGCATATGCTCTTACATAGTAACATAGTAGATAATGGCAGATAAAGACCTGTAGGGTCCATCCAGTCTGCCCAACAGATCCCCCGAATTCTATAACTGTGCACAAATCGAAGAAACACCCCCGACCTGCCCATGCCACTCCCATGGCTATACCCCTTTTCGGATCCACACCAAAAGTTTCCATGCCCATCTTTATAGAATAGCAACTATAATGATATGCGCGTAAATTCCAATTATTGCCAATTAGTGATGATAATTATTAGCGCCCAATTATCGGTGCTAATTGGCTTGTTAAGCAATTAAATTGTGCGCACAATTTGGGCACGCATGACTTTGAGCGCTATATACAAAATTAGGGGGTTAACATCTATAAATTATTGATATTGATAGGTGACATCAATAACAAGTTTGCCTATGATGTAGCATCATGGAACAGAGTGTTCAGATGCAATGGCATTAGCAAGATCATTTCCAAACGCACTGAACATGGAACTGTAATCACCACCATTTGCCAGGAGCTAAGCAGGTACAAGACTACCTCTGAGCAATACCATCTTCTGGACCACCTCTCTCAGAAAAAAAGACATTCATGATACAAAGGTCACCTACACTATAAGAGGTACAGACTGATGATATGAATTCAGACTAGACAGAAGTAAGATGTCACTCCAGAGGATAGGGTTAAATGGCCATTTTTCTCAATGGAGGAGAGTGAATAGTTGAGTGCCGCAGGGATCTGTACTAGGATGAGTACTATTTAACATATTTATAAATGATCTGGAATCGGAACTTTGGAAGGCTAAGAGCTTTGAAAATATGCCTCTAGGCGTCCAAATGGCAGATAAAATTTAATGTGGGCAAATGCAGAGTGATGCACATTGGGAAGAATAATCCAAATCATAGTTACCTGATGCACCCAAGAAAAAGAGCTAGGTGTCACTGTAGACAATATGCTGAAATCTGCCCAAGTATGGACAAATTCCTGGAGGAAAAGTCCATAGTCTGCTATTGAGGCAGACCCAATATGGCTACTCTTATGGTCTTATGTTCTTATGTGTGCGGCGACAGCCAAAAATGCAAACAGGATGCTAGCAATTATAAGGAAAGGGATACAAAATAAGACCAAGAATATTAGAATGCCTCTGTTTCACTCCATGGTGCGACCTCAGTTTGCATACTGCATTCAGTTCTGGTCACCATATCTCAAAAAAGATATAGCAGAATTAGAAAAGGTTTAAAGAAGAGCGACCAAGATGATAAAGAGGGATGGAACGCCTCTCGTATTAAGAAAGGCTAAAAATGTTAGAGATCTTCAGCTTGGAAAAGAGACAGCTGAGGGGGGGTATGATTAAGGTCTACAAAATCCTGAGTGGTGTAGAACAGGTAAAAGTGAATCAATTTTTCACTCTTTAAAAAAGTACAAACACCAGGGGACACAAAATGAATTACATGGAAATCCTTTTAAAGCAAATAGGAGGAAATATTTTTTCTTTCAAAGAATAGTTAAGCTCTGGAACTCATTGCCAAATAATGTGGTAACAGCAGTTTGTGAATCTGAGTTTAAAAAAAGGTTTGGAGAAGTTCCTGGAGGAAAAGTCTATAGTCCGCTATTGAGATAGAAAAGGGGGAAGCCACTGCTTGCTCTGGCATCAGTAGCATGGAATCTTGCTACTATTTGGGTTTCTGTCAGGTACTTGTGACCTGGATTGGCCACTGTTGGAAACAAGATACTGGGCTAGATGGGCCATTGGTCTGACCCAGTATGGCTATTCCTATGTACAGCTGAAAAACCAGCATCATAGCCGGCGAGGTGCTCCATTGGGGCCGGTTCATTTTATTTAAGGTCCTGTTTGACTTGAGCACAGTTTAGGTTTGATTCTCACAGTAATGTAATAGATGATGGCAGTTATCCCTGCGCACTTCACTATAATATAAGTGGCTATGGAATGTTATCCTTCCAAGCCAGATTTGGTTTCTTCATATTTCACCGTCTTGGGTAAATGAGTGTGCAAAGCGCCTTGCTCAGGTCACTCCCTGCACCCCTCCCTCCCTCCCTTTCCAGTTCTGTACACTAAGCTCTGTAATAACTGAAGTAGCTCAATATCAGAGTAGCTGTTGCTTAAACATAACACTGTCTCCATCCTCGTGCCTCTGCACAGCTCCCTGCATCCTGCTCCGACTCTCTGATCAGCACTGGGAGTGTGCGGCTTGACAGACACCCCAGAGATAGTCTGTTAGTCTGCTGCAGCCAGTGCTTCTGCAAATTGTGATTGTGGTCTTTAAGTGGAGTGCCCTTTTTCTGAGTCAGAACATGGGACATGGAGCTCCCTCTGTAGCCATGTAGGTCACCCAGCCCTGAACTGGGCCAAGGATTATATGACCTTGCGAACTGGATAAATTCATTATTGCACTAAAGACTAAATCCATGATCGCCCATTTTTATCTAGCCTCCTTTGCAGAGCAGTTCTCCTACTGAGCTTCCCTCATAACATATTGTACATGGTTTCTCTATTTTCTTCCACATCTTTCTTGGAATATAGGCAGTGCTTTTTTTGTAGAAAAAAAGGTGCCGGTACTCATTATGGGTGGGGTCACCACATATGACCCCACCCCTGTTATAGCCACACCCACATTAGCCACACCCCTTATACCAGTCATGCACATATAAACAGAACTATTATACTACTATAGGAGAAAAAAATAACGTGATTTTTTTTCTTTATAAATAATTTCTGTAAGCTGTTACAGCTCCAGTATACCCAGTGCAAAATAAGACAGCAGATGTAAATTCTCAAATTGGACATATTCCAAACACTAAAATGAAAATAAAATGATTTTTTTCTACCTTTGTTGTCTGGTGACTTTGTTTTTCTATCCATATTGGTCCCAGTCTCTGATTCTGCTGCTCTCTATCTGTTCTCTTAACTCCGTTTCCAGGGCTTCCTTTCCATATATTTCTTTACTTTCCTCCTTTTTTCTTCATTTCTTGCCCTACATCCATAAGTAAATGCTGGGTCCTCCTCCGTGGAATTGACGTGGATCCAGCTTTTGCCTATTTTCTTCATCCATGTGCAGTTTTTCTCCTCTCTTCCCTTTCCCTCATCTCCATCCATGTGCATCTTCTTCTTTTTTCTTTCCTCCCCTCCATCCATGTCCAGCATTTCTCCTCTCTCTTCCCTCCCCTGTATCCAAATAAAGCAATAATTCTCTCTCCCCTCTCCTTCATCCAAGTCCAGCATTTCTCCTCTCTCCCTGCCAACTCCTCCATTCATCCATGTCCAGCAATTCTCCTCTATCTCCTGCTCTCCTCTCCATCCATTTCCAGCATTTCTCCTCTCTCCTCTGCCCTCCCCTCCCATCCACGTGCATCTCCTTCCTGCCTTCCCTCCCCTCCATCCATGTCCAGCATGTCTCCTCTCTCCCCTGTCCTCCCCTCCCATGTCCAGCAATTCTCCTCTATCCCCTGTCCTCCCCTGCCATCTATGTCCAGCGATTCTCCTCTCTCCCCTTCCCTCCCCTCTCATCCATGTCCAACGATTCTCCTCTCTCCCCTGCCCTCTCCTTCCATCTATGTCCAGCAAATCTCTCTTCACTGACCTACCCTCCCATCCATGTCCAGTATGTCTCCTTCTCTCCCCTGCCCTCCCCTCTTATACATGTGCAGCGATTCTCCTCTGCCCCCTGTCCTCCCCTGCCATCCATGTCCAGCGATTCTCCTCCCCCCTGCCCTCCCCTCCTATCCATGTCCAGTGATTCTCTTTAATTTACCCGAAGTCACAGCGAACTGGCAGTAAAAACAGCTGGCAGGCAGGCAGGCTTGCCTCCTTGTTGCTTCCCTTCCCTCTCAGTGTGTCCTGCCCTCGTAGGATGCTAGGAATTATTAGGAAAAGGATGCAAAAATAAGACCAAGAATATTATAATGCCTCTGTAACACTCTATGGTGTGGCCTCACCTTGAGTACTGCGTTCGATTCTGGTCACCGTATCTCCAAAAAGATATAGTGGAATTAGAAAAGGTTCAAAAAAGAACAACCAAAATAATAAACGGGATGGAATTCCTCCCAGATGATAAAAGGCTAAAAAAGGTTAAGGCTCATCAGCTAGGAAAAGAGACGACTGAGGGGGGATATGATTGAGGTCTACAAAATCCTGAGTGGTGTAGAATGGGTAGAAGTAAATTGATTTTTCACTCTTTCAAAAAGTACAAAGACTAGGGGACACTCAATGAAATTACATGGAAATACTTTGAAAACAAATAACAAATAGGAGGAAATGTTTTTTCACTCAAAGAATAGTTAAGCTCTAGAACTCATTGCTGTAGGATGTGGTAACTGCGATGAGCTTATCTGGGTTTAAAAAAAAGGTTTGGACAAGTTCCTGGAGGCAAAGTCCATAGTCTGCTATTGAGATAGACACTGGGAAGCCACTGCTTTCCCTGGGACTGGTAGCAACAAATGTTGCTACTATTTGGATTTTTGCCAGGTATTTGTGACTTGGCTTAGCCACTGTTGGAAACAGGATACTCTGGGCTAGACAGACCATTGGTCAGACCCAGTATGGCTATTATGTTCTAAAGACCTTCAAAGAAATTAAACATTCCTAAACATAAAGATCTAAGAACAAAAAAAAGAGACTTCACAGTTCCTGAGCTTCAGAGATTTAGGGGTCCTTTTACTAAGGTGCACAGAAAAACGGGCTGCGCTAGTGTAGGCGCGTGTTTTGGGAGCACGCAGACCCATTTTTCAGCGCACCTGAAAACAAAGGCATTTTTAAAATTTTTGCCGAAAATGGACATGCGGTAAAATAAAAATTGTCGTCAAGGTCTCATGCAGTAACGGTGCAGTAATCGTCTACATGCGTAGAATGACGATTTCCGCCCAGTTTCCACTGCGCACAGGAAAATAAAAATTATTTTCCGGACGCACGTAAAAACCAAAATTACCACCGGGGCCTCACGGTAGCCAGGCGGTAACCTCAAATTGACTCGCATTGGGTGCGTGTAAGCTCCTACGTGACTTAGTAGAAGGGCCCCTTATACTGTGAAGTGACATGGAGCAAATATAATTACCCTATAATTACCGATGTTCTTAATTTTGTTAAGAGAAAACAACAGGACCGGTTTGAGGAAAAAAAAGACAGAAATAGCTCAAGTTCTAGCTAAGAAGCACATACTTCACAGTGTGTATTGCTGGCAAGACCCTGAGAAAGAATGCTCAATACATCCAAGTCAACCATGAAATTCAGGCCCTAATAAGACAAATTAAAAACAAATGGTAGAATGAGAAAGACAGAGAAGTGGAGGAAGCAGTAGGTAACCACATCAAACTTTCTATCAGGGTCTCTGAAACTAATTTTAATAACAGGTTGCCTAGGTTGGGAGGCCAAGTACGCACCTGTTTTGAAGCTAATTCATAAAGACACATAGGCGATTATGAGCCTTTATAAAATACTCTTAAAAACCTTTAGAACTGTGAATAAAACGTAGATGAACAAATACAGGAGTGAAGTATGTGCACAAATGTGTATTTTAGTAACTACACATCTCCTTCATGACTCCACCTGTGTTCCACTCAAATTATGCCTCAGAAAGGCCTACATGTGTTGTGTAAAAGTATGCACCTTCTTGTCACTGCACGCCCTTCTATATGTACTGACCTGATTCCTCTGGGCTATCTTCTCACCCTTCTTCCATCGGAGGACGGGTTTGAGAGCAGGCAGCTCCTTCTCTTCTTTACCAATCACATGCTCCCCTAGACTGTATGTTGCTTCAAACACAATTGGTGATATCACATCATTGACCTTTCGCTGTAAGATTAGAGAAGCACAGGAGTTAGGTAATTCAGCATTATATAACCTAGCATACCTGAACGTAACTTTCTGTGAGCTACTACTGAAAAAGGTGTGATCTAAATCCAAGCAGTTTATTTTACAGTATGCCTCCCATAAAAGTGCTCAAGGTACAATATAACAATCACTAAACATTCAGAAACCTCAACACACTAATCATTACTATAAACAGAATAAAAATCATTATCAATGGCATAACACATCATCTCCCGAATTCCCACCAAAGCAGGAAAGTCTCCTGCTGAGATGGAATCGGGTTTTCTTACCACCGCTGCTGCTGCTTCTCCCAATGCAGCAGCGGCAGCAAAACAACAACAACAAAAAAGCAAATGTGGAGCCGCAGCACTGTCTTCGGGCAAGCGCTGTCAGTTCTGCTGGTCCTCTGCCCCCGGAACTTGAACTTCACGTCAGCAGGGGCACTGGACCAGCAGAGCCGACAGCGTATGCCTGAAGGCTGATGCGGCCCTGAGTTTGCTTCTTTTTTTTTTCGTTATTGCGGCTGCTGCAGAGGCTGCATCAAAGAGGGAGACGGGATGAAAAGTTGAAGCCATTAGGTTAGTCTCTGTTTCTCCTTCAACAAAGTAAGCAAACGGTAACCTATGAGCTGCTGTATCCACGTTGTCATTCTCATATTGTTGGTAGCATTTGTTTTTATTTATCTCACTTATATTTTCAAACATTGCTGGCTTGTGCAGTATACAGATGTACACAGAGGAAGTATAATAAGGGAATAACTTTTCATAGGAAGAGTAGTAATTTGTTAGAAAGCGTAATTTGTTAGAAAGTGTCATTTGGAGGGGCTGGTTATAGTAGCACTGTTATATTTGTGCAGAAACTTTTTTTTCTCAAGGTAAATGGCCTCTAAAACAGACATCATGTTATGACAATCAGATGTTCAACATTCAGAGTTTATTTACTTACTTACTTATTTATATTATTTATATCCCACATTAAACATGAATTGGGTTGAAATCTGGGAACATTTAAAATCTTTTTTTCCCCTATGCCTACATCAAAAGAAAAAGATGACATGAGGCACAGTGGGCGGATGCCAAGACAGAGTGGGCATGGCTGGGGCATGTACTAAAATCTTCCTCTCAAAAATCAGGACCCCTTGGCAGCTCTCTATCTATCTATCTATCTATCTATCTATCTATCTATCTATCTATCTATCTAGTTTTTGCAGAAAAAAATATGACTATGGGGCTCATTTTAGAAACAGAAAAATGTACAAAAAGCATCACAAAGTGGTAGATGGACTTTTTTTGCCAAAACGTCCAAATTGCTATTTTCAAAAGCCATTTTAAGACATTTTTCTATGCAGTTTGTCTGCAGTGCATCTAAATCACAAGGGGGCGTATTGGAAGCAGGATTTGGGCATTCCCAGAACTTGGACGTTACTACCAGATTAGCACGGCAGTCCTTATTGCCACCTCAATAGCTGGCAGTAAGGGCTCCCCGCCACATGGCCACGCGGTAAGAGTTATCTCACCGCGTGTCCATTTTCTTTGGGGTGGGGGGCTTTTACCAGCTGCAGAAAAAACTACCCTGGCGCGTGGGATAAAGGGCCCTCTGCCACTAGCACAGGGCCCTTTTTCTCACAGCTTGGTACAAAGATCCCTAAATGCTTGTGTCTAACCACATAAATGTGCATCTACCCGGTTATGCTAGGATTTTTAATATAAAATAAGCGGCTACATTCATTTATACAGAGACCCCTGGATTCTATAAAGGTCGCCTAAATTTGGGCACGGATCCCAGACTGCAGGCAAACTAATTAGTTAATGAGCCATTAACAATCAATTATTGATGTTAATTGGCACTAATTAGAACTTAGTGTGGATCCACCTATGCGCTATTCTATAACATTGCGTGCCTAAACTGTCTCACATGCATCACAAAAGATGACATGGCCAGATGAGGGGCATGAGTGGGTCGGGGCGATTCCAAAATTTAGGCGCAGTGATATTGAATAGGATCATTTATATGCCCAACTTCCATTAGCTGCACTCCAGCATTTACACCAGGTTTCAGCAGGCGTAAGTCCCCACACCAAATTTGGGCATGTGAATCCACACTAACCCCTGGATTCTATATAGGTAATAAACTGATTTGCAAGTGCAACTTAATTATCTTAACAATCCAATTAGCGCCAATAACTACCATTTAACAAGCAACTGTTAAGTCGGCTGCAAAAGTCAGGACACTAAATCAGGCGTGGATGTTATTCAAAAATACCATCGTGGAAGCACAGTGCAGATGCATCCCACGTATTTGCAAAGGTGGAAAGAATAAAAAATGTCAGCCAGCATGGTTAAAAGGTGAAATAAAAGAGGCCATTACATCCAAAAGATTGTCCTTCAAAGAATGGAAAAAGGACCCAAATGAAGAAAATAAGAAGCAACATAAGCACTGGCAAGTCAGATGCAAAGTATTAGTAAAGAAGGCTAAAAGAGAATATGAAGAGAAACTTGCCGCAAAGGCTAAAATTCACAGTAACAACTTTTCCAGGTACATCAGAAACAGAAAGCCTGTGAGGGAATCTGTGGGCCCGTTAGGTCACGAAGGAGCAAAAGGGGCGCTCAGGGAGGACAAGGCCATAGCAGAGAAACTGAATTAATTCTTTGCTTCTATCTTTATGGAAGAAGATGTAAGAGATCTGCCTGTACCAGAATTGTTTTTCAATGGTGATGATGTGGAGGAACTGAAAGAAACCTGGAAGATGTACTCAGCCAAATTGACAAATTAATGAGTAGTAAATCACCCGGACCAGATGGCATACGTCCAAGGGTACTCAAAGAACTCAAGCATTAAATTGCTGATCTGCTGTTAGTAATATGTAACCTGTCATTAAAATCGTTCGTAGTACCTGAAGATTGGAGGGTGGCCAATGTGACACCGATTTTTAAAAGGGTTCTAGGGATGATCTGGGAAATTATAGACCAGTAAGCCTGGCGCTGGTACTGGGCAAAATAGTGGAAAACTATTATAAAGAATAAAATTACAGAACACGTGGAGGGGCATAATTGAAAGGGATGCCCAAGTTTTGTTGAGGACCTCCTCGCAAAACGTCCTGATGGAGGGGCGGGGAAACCTGTATTATCGAAACATGACGGACATCCATCTTTCGTTTCAATAATACGGTTGGGGATGCCCAAATCTTGAAATTTTGGTCGTCCTTAGAGATGGTCGTCCCTAGACTTGGTCGTTTCTGATTTTCAGCGATAATGGAAACCAAGGATACCCATCTCAGAAACGACCAAATGCAAGCCCTTTGGTTGTGGGAGGAGCCAGCATTTGTAGTGCACTGGTCCTCGTGACATGCCAGGACACCAGCCAGGCACCCTAGAGGGCACTGCAGTGGACTTCATAAAATGCTCCCAGGAACATAGCTCCCTTACCTTGTCTGCTGAGCCCCCCAAACCCCCCTAAAACCCACTACCCCCAACTGTACACCACTACCATAGCCCTTATGGGTGAAGGGGGGCACCTAGATGTGGGTACAGTGGGTTTCTGGTGGGTTTTGGAGGGCTCGCTGTTTCTTCCACAAACGTAACAGGTAGGGAGGGGATGGGCCCGGGTCCGCCTGCCTGAAGTGCATTGCATCCACTAAAACTGCTCCAGGGACCTGCATACTGCTGTGATGGAGCTTCATTGCATGCCCCCTAGTCCTAGTATTTTTGGAAAGAGTAAACAAGCAATTCACATCAATCCGTTCCACTCCACTCAGTATTTATAGACCTCTATCATATCTCATCTCAGCTGTCTCTTCTCCAAGCTAGAGCCCTAGCCACTTTAGCTTTTCCTCATAGGGAAGTCGTCCCACCCTCTATCATTTTTGTTGCCCTTCTCTGAATTATTTCTAATTCTAGTATATCTTTTTTGAGATGCGGTGACCAGACTTGCACACAGTATTCGAAGTGTGGTCACACCGTGGAGTGATACAATTTTTGCTTTCCATTCCTTTCCTAATAATTCCTAACATTCTATTTGCTTTCTTAGCCACCGCTGCACACTGAGCAAAGGGTTTCAACATTTCATCAACGACGACACCTAGATCCTTTTCCTGGTCAGTGACTCCTAATGTAGAACCTTGCATCATGTAACTATAGTTTGGGTCCCTCGGGCGGGGACAGGAAGAAGGAGAGAGACGTCGGAGGAGACAGAAGCGATCGAGAACAGCTGATCCAACCCGTGCAGCACCTTCACACACAGGTAAGAGGCGCTGCACTAGCCATTATGGCAGAGGGGGGTCCGGTGGAGGGGGGGAGCGGCGGCGACGAACTCAGGGGGGTGGGACCTGAGGCGGAGGATGGCGGGAGGCGGAGCATTGCCGACAGTAGCAGAAGAGAGAGACAGGAAGGGCGGGGGGGGGGGGCTCGGCGATGCAGAAGTTTAGATTTTTAACATTTTGTATTTCATGAACGGAGAAGCGGGGAGCAGCGGCGATCTTGGCGGGGGGTGGCGGGGAGGCAAGGCCGTCCACACAGGACGCTCCTGATGAGCGCCTTTGCCCCCTCCTGATCCTTTGTTAATGTTTGTGGAGACATTTTTTTATGCAGGGGAAAGCGGGGAGCCACGTGTTTATATTGTTTTTTTTTTTTGTTTTGACATTTCTGGCATGCGCAGAGCAGCCAGCATAACGCTTGGCTGCTCTGCGCATGCTTTAGGAGCCGATTACCGACGGGGATTGATGCATGGTTCTTTATAATACCGCACCAAACTTGTGCGACTTGTTTTTTTGGAGCATTGTTCGTTTTTTAAATTTGGTAATGGCTTTTACAATTTAGCTTTTTTTACGTTTGGTTGATGCATCTGGGCCTGAGAGAACTTCCAGCATACCAGTTCTCATTGAATGGAGTAGCCCTGCAGACTCACTATGAACAAGCACTTCTCTCAGTCAGGCCCAACAACTGATAAAATTTGAGTGTGCAGATATTAAATGATATGTGCTGCCTAATGGGAAGGTAATGCAAGGTTTGAAGATGGGGGCTCACATGCTCCTGATATCAGCAACCGGGCTATGACATTTTTTGTTATTTGCAATGATTTTAATATATAAGTTAGCAGTCCTAAATATATCTCATTACAGTAATCGACACTAGTCACTAAGGGGCCCTTTTACTAAGCTGTGGTAAAAAGGGCCCTGTGCTAGCAGCAGGGGCCATTTTTCTCACATGCGGAGGCTCTTTTCACTGCAGCAGATAAAAGGACCAAAAAAAAGACATGGCCATCCAGCGGTAACCGGGTAGCACACAGCGCTGCCCGATTACCCCAAGGTGTAACCCCCTGCAGAAATATTTTTGAATATTTCTGCTTGCGTCAGAAATGCCGCACATTGGGGGCGGAACTATTGCTGTCACCCACATTAGGCTGGCGGTAGCTCCAGATTGGCACATGTTAAGCCCGTGGTGGGCTTACCGCCACTTAGTAAAAGGACCCCTAAGGCAGTGATTCCCAAACCTGTCCTAGTGGAACCCCGCCAGTCAGGTTTTCAGGATATCCACAATGACTATTCATGAGACTGATTTGTATATACTGCCTCCCTAGTATGGAAATCTCTCACATGCATATTCATTGTGGATATCCTGAAAATCTGACTGGCTAGGGTTCCCCCAGGCCAGGTTTGGGAACTGCTGCACTAAGGACTGCAACTTGGTTTGAAAATCATTTACATGTAAAAAGTATCTCAATCTTCACATCAGCCTCAGTCTAAAAAAATTGAGGTTTAAGACGGCGGCAGGCAGTCTGCTTTACTTGTTTGAATATTCTCTAGTAGTGGTTAAGTGAAAAGGCCAACTGAAAGCATTTCCTCCACTGGCCCTAACAATAGCCCAGACTTTGGTTTGGTATTTTTTTTAGCACCACTGAGAGAATGGATGTTGGAGTCTCCGTCGTGCCCATGGCTGAAGGACTAGAGCTGCAGTTTGACCCAGAAATTAATCTCATCCCCAAGGATCAATTCTCACACCATCCTCCCTGATGCTCTGGGTTTGTCAGCACACTATTGGGAGCCACAGAAGGGCTGATGAGTTAGAACGTTGGGGCCACATGAATGAGCCAAAGCTTGAAGATATTAAAGGGAGCTGCAGAGAGGACAGAGCATGTTCTGGGTGTGATTTGGACAGTCCTTCAAAGTACATGTGTATTCCATATTGTACAATGACAATACACGTAAACTTCTGGAGGTAGAGAGAGGAGTGGCTTACTGGTTAGTGAAGCAAGCAGAACTGGTGAATCAGGTTCAATTCCCTCTGCAGCTTTGTGTGACCCTGGGTAAGTCATTTAGGGCCCCTTTTATGAAGCTGCGGCTAAAGGGGGCCTGTGATGGCGTCGGTGTGTGTTTCTGACGTGCGCTGAGAGCACCTTTTACCACAGCAGGCAATATCCAGCGACTGGCTTTGAATATCTGTTTCAATTTTGACTACAGCAACTTAACTGGTTAAGCCGATATTCAGCACTAACCAGTTAAGTGCATAGCGGTTAAAGAAAGGCCTGCGGTTTATGCAGCCTATTTTAACGGCTTAACATATTCATGCCTAACCGGATAAATTCCACTATATAGTCAGTTATGGGCTAGCCGCTAACCGTGGATATTTAGCGGGAGACAACCAGTTATCTCCTGCTGAATAACTGCTGTTAGGCGTTAAAACAATATTTAACCAGCCAGGAGCCATTCTTAGCCAGTTAAAATAGTTTTGACTATCACCCATTTGGAGTTTTATAAATATATAGAACTGAATGTCTATTTTCAGAAATAAATGTCCTACACAAAAATTAGACTCTCTCTCACTATTGTTCTAGGTGCAAAGGACAAATCAACATCATCCTCCTCCTTCAGCCAAGTCTCATTAAGGTGCAATTGACCAGCATATTCACTTCACAGTAATTAGGGGGATTTTTTTTTTAAACCATTGATGGGATCTAGCCTTGAAGAGCTACATTCTTAGGGTGGCATAAGCATCAAGATGATTTCTAGAAAGTAAATTAGTAATTGAAATTTATATCACAGGAACTGAAAAAACATGATCATAGGGACTTATCTTTAAATGCCTCAGTAACCTCAAAGTATCATAGTTACCATTTCCCCAGATTACATGTTATCAATAGAAATCAAACAAAATAAAACATGGAAAAGACAATAAGATGATACCTTTTTTATTGGACATAACTTAATACATTTCTTGATTAGCTTTCGAAGGTTGCCCTTCTTCCTCAGATCGGAAATGAGCAAATGTGCTAGCTGACAGTGTATATAAGTGAAAACATTCAAGCATTACTATGACAGTCTGACAGGGTGGGAGGGTGGGGGTGGGTAGGAGGTATGCATGGGGACATCAAAGCATATCATTGATATTCTAACAGGATGGGTGTGGATAGGTGAGGGGAGGGGTGATCAACAGAGAATTACAGCTTTATGGTTTATAATGGGCTAGGAACCCCAGATCCTTGTTAAGTCCTTTCTGTTGGGTGTTAAAATATTCAATCATTCTGACTTCAAAGGTCTTACGTTCTTGTATGGTTTTAAAGTTACCTTTGAGGATTCTCACTGTGAAATCACTGGTACAGTGTCCTGGTCCTGTAAAATGTTGACCAACAGGCGTGGGAACCCTGCTGGCACCAGTATTGTTCATATGATGTCTATGTAAATTGAATCTTGTCTTAAGCATCTGGCCTGTTTCTCCAATATAGCATCCTTCGTTACATTTTTTACACTGAATGATATATACCACATTGGAAGATGAGCAAGTGAAAGATCCCTTTATGTTGAATATCTTTCCTTTGTGGATGACTTTGGGGTCCTGTGAAATATTTTGGCATAGTTTGCAACTGGATAAATTACAGGGAAGTGTGCCCTTCTGTTCCTTTTCAGTCTGTGATGGAAGTTTACTTCTGATTAGCTTGTGTTTTAAATTGGGTGGCTGTCGGAAGGCCAGTACTGGTGGGGATGGGAATATCTCTTTCAGTAATTCATCCTCCTGGAGTATAGGTTGTAGATCTCTTATGATTTTCCTCAGTTTTTCCAGCTCTGGATTGTATGTCACTACAAGCGGGATTCTGTCTGTGGAAGAAGGGCAACCTTCGAAAGCTAATCAAGAAATGTATTAAGTTATGTCCAATAAAAAAGGTATCATCTTATTTTCTTTTCCATGTTTTATTTTGTTTGATTTCTATTGATAACCTTAAGAGTGGACTAACACGGCTACCACACTCCTCTACCCAGATTACATAGAAAGCAAGCTCCATAATTTGCAAAGAAAGGCCCTGTTCCAGCCCTCCCAAGTACATTATGAAAAATAACTGGCTGACTTAGTGGCACCTTCTGCGACAACCCATTAGGAGCAAGTACCAGATAAATATAGAAGTCTCAGCAGGATGTCAGAGGCATTCTGCAAGTATCAATTGGTCAAGAAGTCCTATTTCCAAGTAGAAAAAAACCTGCCCTGAGTTCTCTTAAACTCCATTTTGGGCAGAGAAGTGCCTGTGCTGCATTTGCCGTCAGGTGCAATCTGATGGTAACAAATGAAAGAAATCCAAGCAAGACCAGCTGGTGGCTCTAGCAACTGAACATAACAAATATTGCATATCCATCCAACAAGTAACAGAAGGAAGGGAGGTACAAATAATTTTAGCAGGAATGTCTTATGTATGTATAGGAAGCAGACCTGAACAGCTGTAGGGTGAATGAAGGTCTGCACTGCAGTGCAGAGTTTACTCCGGCCAGTACTGAAGAGACTTTGGTAGCAAGGACTTGTCTGATCTTAGAACAGTGGTTCCCAAACCTGATCCTGGTAGCACCCCAGACAGTCAGGTTTTCAGAATACCCACAATGAATATTTAGGAGAGAGATTTGCATGCATATACTGAAAATCTGACTGGCTGAAGTGCCCCCAAGAACCGCTGTCTTAGACACTCATTGTACCACACCATCTTTTTGACTGGTTCAACAAAAAGGTATTGAAGCCCTTTTTTCTGAGACCAGTATGGCTACCAGAACTCTGTACTATTACTAGCAGGTTCCATGCTAACAATGGTAGGATACTCTGTTCATTTCTTAAAATTCTACACTAGAACACACTGCCCTAGCCTCTAACATGGAAGAAGAAGGCCCAACATTTTAAATAGCCTTGGTTCCATTTGCATGGCGAAGTTGCTCTTGTGGTCTACTGATCTGCAGAATTTAATGTACCATGCACAGCTTTCACAGTTGCACACATCTCTCATCAGTCACTGTATAACCTCAGACAGTGCAAAAGATGGGATCAGTTTCCAAGTGCCTATAACACCCCAAAGTCTGAAAATTACACCCCTGTTTCCAAGTAATTAGAGGGCAACACACACACACAGACCAACTGCTAAGTCTCTCTTCTGAAAAAAGCAAAGCTAAATATGGCAGCACTCAAATGATAGTACCATGCTGTAAATGGAGGAAGAAAAGAGAAGCATGTGATATTTATAGTATGATTGTCATTCAGCTTCCTTCACACTGCATTTCACACTGGCTTCAAAGCAATCCTACATGAATTCCATGACAGATGGAAACAGCTTATTTTGCAGGCCAGGGGACTGTAGTGTGGTTATGGGGTAAAGAGTGGAGAGCTCGGACTTCCAACCAACTGTGAATCTCAGAGTTAAACTTTTCATAAAAAGGAACACTTTTTTCTGGTTTTTGTTTTAGATGAGGTCATACAACAAGGTTGCAAGAATGATTTCTGCTGGGAGGCATGTTGCCCAGTGTCTAACTAGGTACAAGAAAAGATAAATTCAAACTCACACATTACCCCAGCTCTGTATCCGGCACACATTCTGTCTAAATGAGGAGAACATCTGACACCCAGGCTTGTAATAGAAAGTCTAATTACTGCTTGCATAGCTAGAACATCAAATCTTCAAAGTGTTAAGTTAGAGAATTCCTTCCAAAGTTCTCTACCCACATCAATTCCAATTGTTTCAGTGGAAAAAAAAATCTTAATTGCACCACTTCATGTGTACTACCATCTGCAACCAAAAAAATTAAAAAACAATTCTACTCAGGCATATTTACAAAGTGAAGATACATTCAGATGTAACTAGTCACATCTGAAACCAATCAAGAGCACTGGCTTTACAATAAGCATTGCTTCTGTTTCCCTTAAAGTGCTTACACTGTGGCACACAATACTATAACTAAGGTTACTAAAGGGTACCATGTCGCAAAGCAGTACTTCTCACACGATGTACTACTGTACATTGGTGTAACACAGCAAAGTCATTCCTGTGCCGCAGCAGTGATAACCCCACTAGGATTCTTGGACGTGATCCTCTGCTGCCCACAGGTCTATTCCCCCCCCTCCCTCTCACCCACTTCTTCTCACCTCCTGCTGGCAAGGGGAGAGTACTTCATACACATGTTTGCTTCCTCTGCTGACTTTAGTCTGACATCTGAATATGTACAGCCCCATACTCTTGCCAACACCACAATTTTAAACATCAGACTGAGGCCATAGGAGAGCACAAACAGCAGAGGAGGTGGAAAGTGAGTGATAAGGCTATGGGAGGTGGCATAAAGGAGTGCAGGAGAGGGACAAAGTGAGAGAGGAGGCTGCAGTGGGCAAAATGAGAACAGGGTCACCAAGAGGAGAGGTGGAGAGGGGCAAAATTCCCCAGGCCCGGCTTCCAAGGGGGTGCCTGAGTCCGGCACCAGCAAGCTTCTTCCTGCCTGCCTGCTTCTAGGTCTGTCCTCTCCTGCTCCTGCCTACCACCCAGGACCCAGATGATTGCATTAGTATGATAGCACGGACAGAAGCAGGAGAGGACAGACTGTGGGAGCAGGCAGACAGGAAGAGGCTTGCTGGCACCAGGCCTGGGCTCCCCCCCCCCCCCCCTCACAGGCAGAAACAGAAAGGTAAGGGGGTGGGTGGTCCGGTTCTCTTCTGTGCCCGGCTGTGTCTCTCGGCAGCCCTGAATGAGAAATGTATACATCAAAGATGCACGGAAAATGGAAAAAACGTCTTCATTCAGAGAAAGACAGATGAAGATAGGTAGCAGGGGAAGAGATAGAAGCAATGGAGAGACTACAGAGGACAAAAAAAAAGATTAAAGAGGAAGAAGTAGAGATATAAAAAGACTGAAGTCACCCAGGATGGAATGAGGAAAGAGGAAAGAGAAAAAGAAATTGTATAGAGAAAAAAGAATTGTGGAAAAAAGAGAAAAAAATGGAGGATGGCTGGTTTGGGGAAGAAGAAACAAAAAAATAGTAAAGAAGGACAAAATTTAAAAAAAAAACAGTAAATTAAGAATGAAGAATTAAGGGACAAGATAAACTAGATGAAAGGGTAAAAGAAAGAGGAGAGAAAAATCATTTATTGATATTGCCACCATTGACGGAGTCCTGAGAACCTCTCCCATGCTGTTGGGATTGTTGATTACCTGTTCAGTTCTTCAGGCAGAAATATTGATGTACTGTGGAGGCTAAGCCCTGCCCACCAGATGTCACTAATTCCAGGTCTGACAGACTAAGAATGCTGAGCCCGGTAGGGCCCAAAGTCAAAAATATCCTTATCTCTGGTAACATAAAATACTATAGAAACCAGGACTATAGCTACCTAAACAAAAACTTATATGATTTTTCAGTGTCACAGCTAGCCAGTAGAGCAGCAGAATCCACTGCCGAAGGAACGGAACCAAAGGGGGCATGCCCCTTTGTGAGACATTTTGTTTTATATGATCTCCATATTCTTGGTTTATTTGTACAATATGAACTGGTTTTCTCTACTTGGGGTAAGTCTTGATTTTGTCTTGCTTGGGTGGATTGATTTTTATGACAGTTATAATATATACAATGACAATATACAAAAAATGTTTTGAGAACTTCCACTATAACTATTTTTCAATTATATAGCATGATCACTAAAAAGAATAGGTTATTACAAACTTATGTACAGTATTTCCGAAAAGCACTAAAAACAAATCTGTTCAGAAAGGCTTACCCCACCGACCCAACATAAAAAACCTGGTTACCTGCGACATAACGTAACCAAAGACCGTAATGGGCATATCCTAACTCTTCCTCTTCCTCTCTAAGTTCCCCTAATGTATTCACCATACATGAACCTTAGTCTACAACAATATCACTTTGTATTTGTTCTTACCAGAACTGGCTAACACTGTTACGGAATTATGTAAGCCACATTGAGCCTGCAAATAAGTGTGGAAAAATGTGGGACACAAATGTAACAAATAAAAATAAATAAATAAATAAAATGTATTGCAAACAAGACAATATATATGATGATTCATTACAAAACCCCGTTTAAAACCCCCTATTACATCAATGAACTCCAGATATATTATATTACCTCTCATACAGAAACGTCCTACCAGCTTGTACATTCTCAACCAGGATTTGTATAGATGTTCTTCAATAAATGCTTTTTGGAAGATTATACCCACTTATAGTTAACACAAACCATCCGGAGCACAAAATCCAAATTCTCCTGGTTTTCCTGAATATATTCCCGCATGGTATTAGATTCCTCCCGAGAAAGGGTGTAGAGCCAGCCCCGAGGGGGCATTTTGCTTGGAGTAGCTCAACTAGGCAGTCAAAAGGAGGCTGTGGAGGAAGGGAGACCACCTCCTGTGCATTAAAGATGTCTTGGAAATCACGGTATTCCTTGGGGAGAGAAGCATCACATGGGCACAAGACTCCCAGGGAGGCAGCAATAGTCCTCGGGGATAGCACCACCGGTATGAGATGTGGCAAAACACTGAGAACCCCAACTGCCGATATCACCTGTAGTCCAGTTGATACTTGGTGCGTGTTGTTGTTGTAACCAGGGTAGGCCCAAAATAACGGGATGAATGGCCCGGGGAAGCACCAAATATTGAATCTCCTCCTTATGTAAAATTCCAACTTGCAGCTACAAGGGCTGGGCAACATGAGTGATGGAGTAGGGAAGAGTTAAACCTTGAATGGAGGTCACTTGTAGTGTAGGGGTGAAAGGAATTGAAGGCACTCCTAGTTGGTTCAGGAACCCGGCGTCAATAAAATTTCCTCCTGCTCCTGAATCGATCAAAGCCTTGGTGCTAACATAAAATTCTTTCCAATGCAAGGAGATTGGAACAGAGACAAGGTTATCTGGAAGAGGCGAAAAACGACCCAGAGCCACCCCCTTCAGTGACCCTGGGTCTAGGCATTTCCCGGTTTATTCGGACAATATCTTAGGAAGTGGCCAGCCTGCCCACAGTAGAGGCAAAGTTGATTGTCCCGATGGTGAGCCCTCTCCTTCTCAGAGAGGCAATGCTGTCCGATTACCATTGGCTCTTCAGGGACTCCAGAAGTAGAGCTTGCCGCACCTTTGGGAGAAGAAGGGTGTGGCGTCCGAGGAGATGGTCTCTGAGAGCGGCGCCGAGTAAAGCATTCCAGTGATCTTTCTTGAAACCATACGTCAATACGGACGCAGAGGGTGATCAGAGCATCCAAAACATTCGGAAGTTCCTGGCCGGCCAGTTCATCTTTGATCCGGTCTTTGAGTCCTTGCCAAAAATGGCCGTAAGGGCCTCTTGGTTCCATCTTACCTCTGAAGCTAGGGTTCAAAAGCGAACGGCATAGGCATAGGTGAACGGATTTCAGTCCATTTATAGTACTGAGACTGCTTGTTATCGTTGAGAGATAACATTTTTAAAAGTTTTGATGTAGATCAGATTGTGTTTGCATTTCTTGGATCTATCTACAGATTATCTAAACATTGTTATGTAAGCCACATTGAACCTGAGTTCTACTCGGGCTAATGTGAGATATAAATGTCATAAATAAATAAATAACTGTTTGACATGTGAAGTACATCCAGTAACTACACCAAGCCCTCTCAATACAACCTGCTGTATACCACCTTGGGTATACAGCATAAAGGTAGTTAATAAATCTCAATAAATTAAGGATTATTACTACTACTACTTATCATTTCTATAGCGCTACTAGATGTACGCAGCGCTGTACACTTGAACATGAAGAGACAGTCCCTGCTCGACAGAGCTTACAATCTAATTAGGACAGACAAACAGGACAAACAAGAGATAAGGAAATATTACAATGAGGATGATAAAATAAGGGTTCTGAACAAGTGAATAAGGGTTAGGAGTTAAAAGTAGAATTGAAAAGGTGGGCTTTTAGCTTAGATTTGAAGACGGCCAGAGATGGAGCTTGACGTACTGGCTCAGAAACTCTATTCCAGGCATATGGTGCAGCAAGATAAAAGGAACTGAGTCTGGAGTTATCCTGAAGTGTGCATGGCAAATCACTTATGGCACAGACTTGCTTATAAATAAGTTCATGTCTGATGGTGTTTGTTTTGATATAGTGGCTGTATGTGAACCCATTTCTGGATTCCATACACACTTCTTTGTGTTATTATTTTATAGAATAAGGTTTAAATGTACTTGCCCTTATGTTTTTTAATTGTACACCCCTGAGGCAGCCCCAATTGGGCGAAACATGGACGTCAGGTTTTATTTATTTCCTAATAAAGGACCTTTTTATTTCATTTTGGACTCCTGATCCACTCTTTTTTTGGAATGGTTTTCTGCTGTGGATTTGAGAAGCCTCTCTAGTGTTGTGTGTTAGAACACACAGCAGCCCATCAAGGCTTCAAACCCACCAACTATCTGTTCATGCATCTGTAACCCTTTTTCACCCAATGAGCATCAGGCAGGTTACTTTTAATAAAATGTAAGAGTTTGTAGGTGGGCCGAAGCCAGGACTGGCTTCAGGCAAAACTATGGTACAAATTCCAGCATAAACAATATACGAGTAGCGACAAAGAGAAAAATGGTGTAATCATTTACAATCTCTATTAGGTTTCCTTATGGATGCTCAGTATTTACTAGAGATCCTAGGTAAAAGTTCTTTTATAGCTTTTATAGCTTTTCTCAGACAAGGAGCTCTTTCCCCAGAGGGAAGCTTCTCTGTACACCTCTTATCAGATTCTTCAGGGCTCTCTAAGCCTTATAGTGCAAGTCCTTAGTACAGGGGTTCTCAGCCCAGCCCTCGGGGCACATCCAGCCAGTCAGGTTTTCAGGATGTCCACAATGAATATGCCTGAGATAGATCTGTATACAATGGATGCAGTGCAAGGAAATCTATTTCAGGCATATTCATTGTGGATGTCCTGAAAACCCAACCAGCTGTGTCCCAAGAACTGGACTGACTGAGAACCCCCGCTTTAGTAGGTAGTCCCTTCCCCTGTGGTTCCTTCTCATGGTGGATCTTCAGGAACTCTCTCTTATGATCCCCTCCTGTTCCATCAGGCATGCACTTTCAGCACTTCTCTCTCTCTCCCTTTGGCAGGGCATGCTGGTGGGCTGGTTCTCCATTCCAGTTAATGCAACAGTATTATCGGTTCTTGTTACTGCTATCCACTCCTTTTCTCAACAAGTATAGTGACTGTGTTAGCCAAAGACCCTCAACTCATTGGTGTGGTGGCCAGGGAAGCAGGAGCAAAAGACCCTTCTCCTCATTCCGTGGTACAATGACCAGGAAGGCAAAACAAGGAAAGACAAAGAAACTCCCCCTGGGCTAAGCATCTATACCCATATAGTTTCTCTCCAAGAGGTGTCTCCTACTACTATTATCAATTACTTGCAGAATAGCCATCCTCTTGTTCCAAAACTGATAGGGTAAGAACAAGGTCAAACTCCATTATTCCAGTAGAGCTCTCTGCAAATTCTGAAATAAGCATCACTCTATGGTCTCTACACAGCTTTTCACAAATACTAATAGTCCAATTACCTTAAATATCTACTATAATAAAACTCACCCTCAACGTTCTGAAGACAACGTTCTGAAGTCACTCAGTCACTCACTGAAGGGTTCATGGATTCATGGTGGTGAAGCCACAACACTGACCATGTCTCTCTGCCCCGCCCTTGCATGACGGACCAATCAGAAAAAACACCCTCAACATTCTGAAACACAAAGGACCATCACAACACCGTTCCCTGGCAACACTAGGCAACGTAAGACGGACCAATCAGAGGAAACTACGTGACAATAAGGGAGGAGCATTCCCCAGCAGAATGGCTCATTATCTGTGCAGCACGGAGAGCACAGAACCACCGCTGGAACGAGAGAAGAATATTCCTGCTGTGGGTATGTGCAAAAATAGACCGGGGGGGGAAGAAATTTTTAAATACCTAATGCCAGTATTGAAGAGTGCCAGAGGGCCTATAGCACAGACTATATTTGGGATCGCTTGACATGGAGTCAGAGGAGCCTGAAAACAACGTGCCCGTGACCATCTGGGACGTGGGCGAACAGGACAAGCTGCGGCCCAGCTGGAAGGATTACCCGCGACCCAGCCAGCAGCAAACAGCTACCAAGGAAGGGGGAGGAGTACTCCTTCCCTGCCTAGGAATCGCTGGAGACTGGCTGCCAAACTAACGAAACAACCGCACACCGACGCACCACCTCCATCATTCGAAAGGCATCCACTCTTTCTTCAACAGAAATGCAAACTAATAATACAAAGCAAACAAAGAACACATAGTTTCTCAGGCGGCTGCAGGTAACTCCCCACCCCCTTCCTCTTCCCCTTTTGCCGAAGCGGCCAAGGACATGCCCAACCATCCCTAGCCTCAGGCAAGCTGTCTCCCACCTCGGGGATTCCCCGAACACCCGGAAAAAGACGGCGCTGATTCCTGCAACGCATAAATGTTACAGCATTCCCCTGCAGCCGGCCTGAAATGGACCAAACATACCGGATCACCCCCCGACGGCCCGAGACCGTGCTCTTCTCCCTTCCGCCAACTTAAAACAACCATCCCCATCCTCAGGCAAGCCGTCACCCACCTCCAGGATGCCCAGAACACCAGCCCAATGGAAAAAGATGGCGCTGCTTCCAACAGCACATTTCTCTTCCAGCATTCCCCTATAGCAGCCCTGAAACGGCCAAAAAATACCGACAAAGAACGTGCTCCTCTACCTTCCGCCCATCTAAAACAACACTGCTGCCTCAGCACAACACAAAAAAAAACCTGGAAAAAAAAAACAACACTCAGCAAAGGCTGACCCCCCTACAACCACATTTACATTTCACCAACAGAAAGACCCCGCTCCACAAACCTCCTTGACAGACAAAACCACACACACACACACACACACACAATACAACAGAAACACACCCTCAAAGCCACACACCAATCCAACCCACTTTGCCAGCACAGCACAGCACATCCCCCAACCCCCAAGCAAAAAACAAAACAAAAAAAGACACACATCAACAACCTGCACACACACCGCACCCTCACACACTCACACACACATACACACACACACACACACAAAATAACTCTGTGACACATACACACACACACATAAAAAGCCACGTGCTAGCGCCCGTTTCATTGGTTTCGGAAACGGGCCTTTTTTACTAGTATATATATATTTAAAAAGTGATGGATGGAGGAATGGATGCAGATTTACAAAATAAAGACATATATAGTTGGGGGCAGAATGAAGCGAAAAATGACAAAAACATTAGACATCTTACATTTCCACAGATCCACTTTCTATACAACCATCTAAAGTTTTCTGATTTAGGAAATTTTAGCCTATCCAATTTAGTTAAAAGTAAATATCCTTTCATTCTCAGTGAAGTAACTATGGACCAGCAGGTAATGAAAATGCACTGAGATTCAGAAATTGGTTCAGTGTGGCGCAAGATCAAGCACATTCAAACATATGACCTGAATACAAAAAAGGGCGGCAAAGCACTGTCATAAACAGGTCAAGTAATTTATTTAATGGGATTTATTAATCGCCTTTATGAAGAGATTAACTCAAGGCAGTGTATAGCAGGTACAGTTTAACATAAGACTTACAATTTTGTTATTGGTCTTGTCTCCAAGTTGCTGTCTCCGTCACCAGGCAGTGTAAGAAGATACTGTGACTCGGGAAAGATATGGGGAATAAGTTTCAGAATAGTTATACTATGCTACGTTATGATGGGTATTTTAGAAGCATCCAGCCATCTAAATGGCAGCCTTTAAATGACTGGAGAGGCCCAGACATTTAAATGCCATTGCAAAGGAAGGGCCATTCAGATGTAAAGAAGCTCACTATGTCTAAATGGCAAGGAGTTGTGGGGAGGGCAGGGAGAGGGAGTGCTCTACAAGGGACAGTAACATAGGTCTGCATTCCCTGTTTCACACAGATAATCCAATTCTGCATGGGGAAACTTGGACATTAGGATTTAGACCTGGTCTAAGGCACAACTAAGTGCCTGCTGTAGGGGCAGCACTAAATCCCAACATCACCAGACCTGTAAAGACAGGCCACCCTTCTCCCACATCACAGCTCTATCCTAATGCCAACACCCCCTCCCCCACCCTGGAGGCCCCCATATTCCAGTGCTCCTACATAAAGAAAAAATGGCAACCATTTTTTCTTTATGCGGGAGCACTGGAATCATGATATGAGAGCCTCTTCCTTGCGAAACCTGGCCACGTCGGTGGAGGTTCTCCTGCAGTTAAAGCTGCCACCATATTAAGATAAGTTGTGCTAAATGCATGCGGTTCACTTTTTACAATTGTGGATAGAATGGATTACTATGGAATATGAAAAATTTGAAACTAAAATAAGAAAAGCAAAGAAAAATTTAGAAAAGGGAGGTCTTATGAAGATTTGCACCACAATCATTTTCTTTGAAAAGAAAGAACAAAACTGTTCATATGAGTTGTGCTGCAGTTAGATCTGATGATCCCCAAATAAAAAAATAAATATATTGTTTAATCTACTGCAGTCATAAGATATTTGGTATAAAAATTTGGATGTCTGGGACACTGAATGAGGTAATATTTTTGGGCACATTAAGTTTGTAAACTCGTGTTAGTGCTTCCAGCTTTGAAATATGCATTCAATATGCCTCTCTTTTATCCCTTTTCCACTTTTTCTGTATTATCTGCTCAGTGTGCTGCTGCGGCTAGGAAAGCGAATAGAATGTTGGGTATTATTAGGAAAGGTATGGAAAACAGGTGTGAGGATGTTATAATGCCGTTGTATCGCTCCATGGTGCGACCGCACCTTGAGTATTGTGTTCAATTCTGGTCGCCGCATCTCAAGAAAGATATAGTAGAATTGGAAAAGGTGCAGCGAAGGGCGACTAAAATGATAGCAGGGATGGGACGACTTCCCTATGAAGAAAGACTAAGGAGGCTAGGGCTATTCAGCTTGGAGAAGAGACGGCTGAGAGGACACATGATAGAGGTATATAAAATAATGAGTGGAGTGGAACAGGTGGATGTGAAGCGTCTGTTCACGCTTTCCAAAAATACTAGGACTAGGGGGCATGCGATTAAACTACAGTGTAGTAAATTTAAAACAAATCGGAGAAAATTTTTCTTCACCCAACGTGTAATTAAACTCTGGAATTCATTGCCGGAAAATGTGGTGAAGGAGGTTAGCTTAGCAGAGTTTAAAAAGGGGTTGGACGGTTTCCTAAAGGACAAGTCCATAAACCGCTACTAAACGGACTTGGAAAAATCCAAAATCCCAGGAATAACATGTATAGAATGTTTGTACGTTTGGGAAGCTTGCCAAGTGCCCTTGGCCTGGATTGGCCGCTGTCGTGGACAAGATGCTGGGCTCGATGGACCCTTGGTCTTTTCCCAGTATGGCATTACTTATGTACTTATGTACTTATTGATTATCCTATCACTGTTGGTCCTGATTACATTGAATAATCAAGATTCTACTGTATTTGCTTATTCATATATTTAAGCTATACGGATAGTATTGGGTCGTTTAAATCATGAAAAGGCCAGATACTATTCGTATAAATATGAGCTAGATTAGGGGTGGGGTGGAGACATCCCTAAAAATTATCCAAATAGAGGTGATATTCAGTCACTAACCCCCTGATTCAATAAACAGGGACCAAATCAGCGCACGTAGCCAATTTGCACGGACAACTTAATTGCTTAACAAGCCAATCAGTGCCAATTATTGGCTGGTAACAATCAATTATTGGCATTAATTGGCCTTAATTAGGATTTATGCGCAGACCATATTCTAAAGTGATCTGCACATAAATCCTAATGCGTGTAAATTTGGGGGTGGGGCATGGCTAGGGGCGTTTCAGGGGCATTCCAAAATTTTAAGTGCGTAAATGCAGAATTCAGCTAAACTGCACCTAATTTAGACATCAGCATTTACACCAGCGTAATTGCCAGGACCTAAAGTTTGACACAGTTTATGCCCTAAGCGCTATTCTTTAAAGGATGCATGTAAAATTTCGGCACCAAGTTTTAGGCGCCACTTATAGAATTTACCCTTAAAAGGACATTTAATCTGTTTAGGTTAACAGCACTGAATATAAAGATATGCATCAGCATTTAACTTAAGCTGGTGACCATGCTGGCTAAAAATTAAACTCAGTCTTTCTAGTCTAAAACTTAACAGACATGAAAAGCACCAGAAGGATTCAATTAAAAGAACATTATCAACATGTTTTCAACTTTCAAATATCCAAGTATTTTCTGTACCAAATCAGGGTCTATACTCTCCTGCTTAACAATTGCTCCCTGCAGTGTACCCAGCATGTTTCAATCTGTCACCAGTTGGGTACGGTGGGGGCCCTGAAATCAGAGTATACTGCTTTCGACATGCTCACATATTATGTATGTCATTTCAATTTGTGTCACAGAGTGCAAGGCCCATTAGAGTCTACAGCAAGTACCAGACAGCCATAAATTACTTGCTGAAGAGCTCTAGAAGCATTTTAAAAAGTGCTTCCCGAGTACTCAAATAAGAAAAGATGCATTTTTCAGCACTTACATTTGGTTTTTTAAAAATAACATCATTAATGCCTCCTTTTCTGATTTGTCACAGTGATGAATTCTTCAGACAGCAGAACTCTGCTTCTCATGGTTTATTTTCTAATGCTCCCAGCCTTCAAGCTTCTTGTAATTCCTTTGAGGACAGAAGCATCAGAAACAGACCCCCATGCAGAAGGTTGCAGCCACATAAACAACCAAAAAAAAAAGTCATTAAAAGAGTCTGCAGTTAAGTCCTTGAATCCTTACTAGAAACAGAACTGCAGACACATACAGTTCCCCCTAAGGTTTCTATTTAGAACACTTTTTTGTCTGTTTATTCATAAACAACCACCTTGTATTTTCTATTTTCATAGAAATATCTACTTGGGCAGGCTAAGGACTGGGTGAACTTTCTAGGGCAGGATGATTTAGCTACGTTGAGTTCCTTCCACTGCTGTTCTTTGACTGACCAGTAGAGGGTTATCACATTATCTGGTCTTGCTGTGAGTACTTTTCTAGTCTTCATGTCCACAAGGGATTGGATTACATGGTCAATCTTCAAAGACTAAGGGGCCCTTTTACTAAGGCATGCCCAAAAGTGGCCTGCACTGGTGTAGGCGTGTGTTTTGGACACGTGCTGGTCCATTTCCTGAGTGCGCTTGGAAAAAGGGGATTTTTTGAATGTGCCAGAAAATTGACATGCAGCAAAATAGAAAACCAGCGCGCGTCCATTTTCGTCCTGAGACCTTAATGGCACCCGTTGACTTAGCGGTAAGGTCTCACGCGCTAACCAGGCGGTAAGTGCGCAGCGTGTGCCAACTGCCGATTACCGCCAGGGTAAGGGCCCCGTGGTAGAAAACAGAAAATATTTTCTACCGTGTGTTTTGGGCTGACGCTAAAAATGGAATTACCACCCGGGACACGCTGTAGCTGGGCAGTAGTGCCAATTTGATGCATGCTGGCAAATCTAGAGTAAATCCGCAGAAATGGTTAATAACACATATAGCTACATAAAACTAGGTTCCACATTAGGAGTCATCATCCAGGGATCAAGGCGTTATCACGGACAAACACACTGAAATCTACTGAGGTGTGTGATAGTGACCAAAAAATGCAAACAGAATGTTAGGAATTATTAGGAAAGCAACAGAGAAGAAAATAAAGAATATCATAATGCCTATGTATCGCTCCAAAGTGCGACTTCACCTTCATTATTGTGTGCAATTCTGCTCGCTACATCTCAAGAAATTGAGCCTGCCATGAGTGGGAAAGCGCGGGGTACAAATAAAAAGAAAAAGAAAAGAAAGATATAGTTGAATTAGAAAATCTACAGAGAAAGCAACCTCTCATATGAGCTAAGGCTAAAGAGGTTGAGGCTCTTCCATTTGGAGAAGAGATGGCTGAAGGGAGATGTGATAGACATGTACAAAATCCTGAGTGGAGCAGAACTGGTACAAGGACTAGGAGACACACCATTATACTTTTAAAGCAAGCAGGAGAAAATTATTTATTTAGATTTTACTCACACCTTTTTCAGTATTAGCTCAAGGTGAGTTACATTCAGGTACACTGGATATTTCTCTGTCCCAGGAGGGCGCACAATCTGAGTTTGTACCTGAGATAATGGAGGGTTAAGTGACTTGCCCAAGATCACAAGGAGCAGCAGTGGGATTTAAACCCGGCCACCGGTGCTCTAACCACTAGGCCACTCCTCCACTCCTAGAGACGCCAAGTTACCCAGGTCCAGATTTTTTAGCTAGTTCTGGGTTTGAACTTACATCCCAAAGTACTGTGGGATCTGAAGTGCTTCATATTACCCACTGAAATCAGTCCTAAAATGCATCAGGATGGGATGATCACAAATGCAGGACTGGCCCAAAATTTCCAGACTACAACTGGGTAATGGCATCTATAGAAAATATTTTTTACTCAGTGCACTGTAGTTAAGGTCTAGAACTCATTGCCAGAGGGTGTGGTAAAAGCAGTTCAGTAAGCTGGGTTTAAAAAAAAAAAAGTTGGACATGCCACTATCCAGATCATTCCTGGGACAGCCCTGGTTCTCTTCATGCTCCACCCCAACACTCTCAGCTCAGTAGCGAGGCACTCTAAGGCTATTCAGCAGTAATATCTGCATTCCAGTTGATATTCAGCTGGCGGCAATTATCATTTTTATGTCTGCCACCGGCTGTATTCTCGGATATTCAATGCCAGATTATGTCCAGGCCTGGCACTGAATTTCCAGTTGTATATTGATTGCAAAACCTTATCCAGTTAAATGCACTATTGAGCCTTTAACCACATAAGCAAGGACTGCTTTTTTATACGGTCCAATTTAAGCAGTTATCTTATGCGGTAAAGGGCTGATTATCAGCACTGAACTACAAAATTGCTAACTCTGCCCCGGAACGCCCACATGTTAGCCCCGGACAAGTAATTTAAATGGCCAGGAGCCTCTCTGGGCCATTCAAATTGCTTTGAATATTGGACAGATAGTGCTTCTGAACAGTGACCTGAGAGAATATGCCACTCAAAATACTGCAGCCAGGTAAAGCAGAACTGCAGTTATGCATGTCTTTACAGAAGTTCAGCCAACTCAATTTGAAGCATGTGCATTTCTGCCTGGTTCGTGTTTATCCTAACTACTTGGTCTCTAGCTCCTGGTTGTGGACTGTCTGCCACTATGACAATTTCAATAAATGTGAAGGGGGTGCAAAAAAGTAAAGAAAAGTAAAAACGGCCACATATCAGCAAAATAAGGCTCATGGCATCATAGACCAGTACGTGCAGCTTTCTGCTATGCTGAAGATCCATAGCAGCAAAATAAAAGGGCTAGAAGTGGGAAAAAAAGCCCGTTAAGCCTACCACCCACCAATGTGGACAATAAACAATTTACATATTAGGGCAGTGGTTCTGAATCCATTCCTTGGGGCACACCCAGCCAGTCAGGCTTTCAGGATATCCGCAACGAATATGCAAGAGACAGATTTGAATGCACAGCAAATCTATCTCATGTATATTCATTGCGGATATCCTGAAACCTGAACTGGTATGAACTGTCCCGAGGGCTGAGTTGAGAAGCATTGATCTAGGAACCAATTTTCAAACAGCACCCAGTAGTTGCAAAGTACACAGCTACGTTTACCACATATTCTTGCCAGTAATTTTCAAAGTGAAACAGAAAATTAGCTAACAAAGAATTCGTGTGAAAAGCACACATATCCTTTATACCTGCTGTATTCATGTGGGCAGCAGGGTGAAAATAAAAGATCACATTTTAATTCTGGAAATCCCGGAGGTCACGTGATGCTGAAGGAGCAGTAGCCACGCTTTTGCACTGCTCCGCGATCCCTGCCCGATTCCCGCCCGAAATCGCCGGCAAATAGCCCTGAAAACCGACTGACCTGGTAGACTACGGCTAGCTGGGAGTGCATGGACCAATATTTAGTGTCCATGTCGCCGGGAACAACCAGAAAGAGTGCAAAAACGGAGAAAGAGAAGGCGGCAAGCACGAGTGGCGAATCCAAGATGGCGCCCGGAACGCCGAGGAGCGAAGCGGAGTTTTCGGCCCGTCAGCTATCACAGATAGTAGCGGCAGTGGAAACGGCGCTGGAACCCAGGTTTACATCATTAAATGAGCGCCTGGGGAAGGTGGATGGGCTGATGGCAACGCTGGTGAGTCGCGCAACGGAGGTGGAAACGAGGGTGTCTGCGATGGAGGACGCATGGCAGCAGTGTGGCCCGGAGGTGGAAAGCCTTAAGGTTAAACTACAACAGCATGTGGACAAATTGGATGAGCTGGAAAATCGGGCTAGACGGAGTAATCTCCGGCTAGTGGGACTGCCAGAAACCATTCCGGAGAAAAGTTTGAGCACAGTCCTGGAAGAATGGCTCGTGAAAGAATTTGCCCTATCAGACAGTCGGGGGCCGCTATGTCTGGAGACAGCACACAGAATTGGGAGACAGCAGCAGAATAATCAGCGTCCCAGAGTTGTCATTATAAAAGTACTGAATTATATCCATAAAGAAGAGATTCTCCGGGGCTACCATCTGAAAAGGGAATCTTTGACATATGCTGGAGTACAAATAAGAATCTTTCAGGATTATTCAACTAGCTTACAAGAGAGGAGACGGAAGTTTCATCCAGTGTGTACCCGTCTAGTTGAAAGAAATCAACGTTTCATGTTAATGTACCCAGCTACTCTAAAGATCCAACATGAGGGGAAATGGATCCCGTTTGTATCAGACCAAGCAGCCATGCAGTTTCTTAACAGAGACTTAAACCCAACTGGGGCATCCACCTGACAGTGAACATTGGTCTGATGGGTCAGTCGGTCATGTAAGCTATCATGTACTTGCAGAATGCAGGGGCAAATATGCAATGTTCTGAAAGTTTTTGTTCAAGAAATTTCTGTTGATGAAAATGTGCAGTTGGAGGGTGGGGGTGGAGTGGGGATCGCAGCATGTTGTGACTCAGGTGTTATGGGAGTTTTACAGTTGTGGGTTGATGAAGGGGAAGAGAAAGTAGGGGGGGAGGGAGGGTGGGTAGACCAAGGGGGGGTTTTGAGGGGAATAAGGATAATGGCAATGTCGCACAGTAATTTGAACTTTAGCGAAGGGGCAACTACACGCTATGTGGAATGGTTAGGAGGGGAAGGTTCCGGGGTGAGGGCTGGGCACCCAGGGACCTTGCAAATACTACTGCATTTAAGGAGAGCAGGGAGGGAGTTCTGGGATCCAGGTTAGATGCACTCGGTTAGATTAATATCATGGAATGTGGCTGGGATTGGTTCGCCCATAAAAAGAACAAAAATTTTAAATGCCTTGCAACGTCACACAGCTTCCATAGCATGTATACAGGAGACAAAACTGTCTGAGGAGGAAAGTCAAAAGCTCAAGCAAAGGTGGGTGGGAGAATGTTTTTTCGCTCCAGCAAAAGGCCGTAGAGGAGGCGTGGCAATCCTGATTCATAAGTCCCTGCAATGTAAGGCCAGAGTGGTAACCCGGGATACACAGGGGAGGTATATCCTTATACATTTGAACATACTGGGACAAGAAATATTCTTGCTTAATATTTATGGCCCAAATGTATATGACCCAACAATTTTTCAGCACATCATTCACCTGGGGCTTCAGCACACAACTGCCCCCTGGCTATTAGTGGGCGATTTCAACCAGGTGATGGATGGGAACTTAGACAGATCAGCGCCGTCAGCGGGGCTAGCATTGAGCAGAGGCAAGGGCATACAACATCTGTGTAGGGCGTTGAACCTAATTGATCCCTGGCGCCTGCTTAACCCCACGGCATGTGATTACACCCACATGTCCCGGGCACATGGCACGTGGTCGAGATTAGACTACATTTTAGCGGAGGGTGCTTTGTTTCCACAGATTGTGAAAGCAGAGATAGGACCTATGTAGGTTTCGGACCATGCCACGATCTGGGTGGAGATGGAGTTGGGAGCGGGCAGACTTAGAGGTCAACAGTGGAAATTTCCATCACATATAGTGGGGGATGCACATTTTCAAGACCATCTTAGGCAAAAATGGCAGTTGTTTGCAGACACCAATTCACAACACGAGGATGATGGCCTGCTCTATTGGGAAACCTCAAAAGCAGTTATGAGGGGGGAGGTCATTTCATATATGTGTGCCAGGGCAAGGAGGTTAGCCCGGGGTATTGTCCAACTGGAACATAAATTTCAGGTAGCAAAACGGAGACACTTAACGGCCCCCTCATCAAGAAGTAAGGAAGAGATGGTGTCGGCTCTTGCGGCATTAAATTCTCTCATACACGAACGCACTAAAAAACAAATGTTCCACAGATCATTTACTTTTCATAGATTTGGTAACAAATCAGGGAAACTACTGGCAAGAGTAGTAAAGAGGTGGGGGGGTAATAGGTTCATCCCATCTTTGATAAAGCCAGATGGCACACGTGAGACCCGACCTGGAGGGATAGTACAGATTTTACATGATTTTTATGCATCCCTTTATAGCGATCCAGGCGAGCGGAGTGGACCTGACTTGGTAGACTATTTAGAAGATTCAGGTATTCCCCGTTTAACGGCGGAAGTGAGGGAGCGGTTGAACTCTCCTTTGTGTGCTAGGGAAATCCAGAAAGTGGTTAAAGCGTTAAAAAGGGGTACGGCTCCGGGTCCGGATGGGTACACGACAGAATATTACCAGTGTATGTTGCCACAGTTATGTGGGGCCCTGGTCTCCTTTTTTGAAGCCTCAGTGGAGGGAGGAGGAGTTCCTCGGAACTCCAACGAGGCGTGGATTACTTTGATACCAAAACCGGGGAAGGACCCAGAACGCCCGGAATCGTACAGACCGATTTCCCTCATTAATGTGGACCTAAAAATTTTAGCGAGGGTGTTGGCGGAGAGGCTCAGTCCACACATGGCCACATTGGTGGGAGAGGGACAGGTGGGATTTGTGAGGGGTAGACACTCTTCTATTAATGTCCGCAAAGTGTGCATGGCTGTTGCTTATAGTCATATGTCTCAAGAACCATTGCTCTTGGTGAGTCTTGACGCCGAGAAGGCGTTCGATAAAGTTCGTTGGGATTATCTGTTTGGAGTTTTAGAATATGTGGGCTTGAGGGGCTGGTTTGCTCGTGCGATTGCTGCTTTGTATTTTTACCCCCAGGCCGCTATACTGGTAAATGGGACCCGTTCGCCTAAGTTTCAGATATTGAGGGGAACGAGGCAGGGGTGTCCTCTCTCTCCGTTGTTGTTCCTGCTCTACCTGGAACCGTTGCTGCGTACGATTCAAAGAGACCCAGGGGTAGCGGGAGTTGAGATGCCCTCCCTCTCAGTAAAAACCTTGGCATTCGCAGACGATATATTGCTGACTTTGACAAACCCTTCTGGGTCGGTTCCGGGCCTCCTGGATATTATTGAAGAATTTAGTTTCTTCTCGGGATTTACCCTTAACTTACAGAAATCAGTGGCATTCCCAGTGCAGAGTACGATTAGAGAAAGGTGGGTAGGAGAATTCCCCCTTACCTGGTCCAAGGGGCCCTTAAAGTATCTGGGAGTACTAATCCCAGCGGATCTATCGGAATTGTATAAAGTGAATGTGGAGCCGCTTCGACGCTGTACACAACACACACTTCAGGGCTGGCACGCGCTCCCGTTATCCCTCATGGGGAGAATTGCATTATATAATATGATTTTGGTGCCAAAGTGGACCTATATGCTCCAAATGGTGCCGCTGTGTCTGTCACAGAGGGATGACCGGTGGGTAACACGACTGGTAGCAAAATTTATATGGCAGGGTAAGAAATCACGTCTGCGAGCCACCCAGCTCTTCTTGCCAAAAACAGGGGGGGGGCTGGGTCTGCTGAGTATCAGACTTTTCTCGATTTCTAGTAACATGCGTCATCTCACGGACTGGTTCCGGGGATCATCTTACTTTTCATGTACGGGAGCCGAGACGAAGCTGTTTGCCCCAGACCACTTTAGTGCCTGGTTACATGCGAAGCCGGGGAATCTTCGGACCCCGCCGGCCTTTGCACCAATAGTGATGCCACTGAGGAAAACTTGGAGGTGGGTCTGTAGGTTTTACGGTATGTCTGCAGAGTCCTCCCTGTTACTGCCAATCCAGGGTAATAGAGACTTCATGCCGGGCATCAGCTCAGAGGAATTTATTAGGTGGGGGAAGAAAAACTTGCAATATTTATATCAGTTATATGATCCGGAGGGCACCCTGAGGCCTTCTGAAGAACTGCAGTTGGAGTACGGGGTTAGGGGACTAAATTTCTTTTCTATGTTCCAGTTGCGTCACTATCTGAGGTCCCTACCGGCTTCCTCTTTGACACCACAGGCGTGGGAGCAATTGGTTACCATATGGGGATTAGATGCACAATTAAGGGTTCCACTCAAGTACTATCATGCCTCACTACGGGAGCACTTGGGAGAAGTGGAATATGGTAAACTGACCGCTTGCTGGAATACGGAGCTAGCGATGAACCTCCAGATGGAAAAGGTAAAAGTCTGTCTTTTGGACTCCAAACGACTGACAGAGAATGTGACGTTGCAAGAAACACATTATAAATTTGTATTAAGGATGTATATTTCACCCCATAGAGCACATAGGGCGGCGATGGGGATAGAGGACAGATGTAAGAAGTGCGCACAGTCCCCAGCAGATCTAGGACATATGTTCTGGAAATGTCCGAGGATCCTGGGGTTTTGGCGTCAGGTTACTCAGCATGTGTCTGTGATGTGGGGGGTAGTTTGGAGACCAACGCCAGCGCAATTGTTTGAGGTGTTCAGAGTGTCACCAATGGCTCCTCGGGGCCTTAAATGTTTCATGAAAAAATCAGTCTTGGTCGGCAAGAAATCGATCCTTCAACAGTGGATAACTGGGGATCCGCCTACACTGCAACAGTGGAGATCTAACATGATACACCTCTGCGCATTAGAGCGTAGGGGTGTAGAAGACCTGGAATCACCATCAGGAGATAGACTTTGCCAAGTCTGGTCTCCATTCTGGGACTCGCTGACCGCTGTGGCGCGTAGTAGGATTTTGAATTCTTGAGTGCGACACAAGGTGGAGGAATTTGGGGGGGTGGGGGGAGTTGAGCTGTTCAAGAGGAAGGGGGGGGTAGATGGGGGGGGGGGGGGAAAAGGGGGAAAAAGGAAAATGTATTTGCACTGTTTTGTATTTGATATGAATGAGAAGATTTAAGTGATGTATGGAGTATTTCTCCAAGGGCAGTATTGTGTTTGTTTCTCATTGCACTAATAAACATATTTAAACATAATTCTGGAAATCCCATGAGTACTGCTATTTATAAGGACTCTGACCTAAACATCTCTTTTCCTCATCCCTCCTTCCCCTCCCCCACTCAACCCAAGAATGCCTCTTAACTAGGCCTAAAATCAGTGGTGTGCTGGAGCGGGCTCTCACAGGCTCGCGAATTTTGGGAGCCGGTTGTTAAAGAAGGCCTCCCCATGGCTACTTTAACAACTGACTCCCAAAATGTGGGCTTGGGCCCCATCCTGAATTCTCTTTTACTTTGCTGGCAGTGATGCTGGCCCCACTAGCCAAGTAAACAGACTGCTGCTGCTCCCTGCTCCTTGTTTCTGACTCTGAGCATCAGGCTGGGACTTTTCATGCAAGCGCAAGAAGGTTCCATCATGCTGCTCAGAGCCAGAAACAAGCAGCAGAGAATGGTGGCAGTCCATTTATTGGCTGGTGGGGCTCGGCAAAGGTATGCCTAGCGTGCCCGCACAAAGGAGGGGAGAGACAGGCATGTATTCCCCCCCCCCCCCCAAAAAAAACCCCCCAAAATTTCAGGGCCAGCTATGCCCAGAGAGAGAGCCTGTTGTTAAAAATTTACCAGCACACCCCTGCCTAAAATACACACACAATAGAAACCCATGAGCATTTTCAGGCTGATAGTGGAAGGGCATATTCTGACAGGCCACTTTGCCCAGGTAAACTGCTTTTTACCCATGTAAATTACTTTAAATTCTTCTCAATTACCAATTTTCCTTCCACTGGGTTGCCTCATAAAAGCATCTGCTTTCAGAGCGCAGCTGCAAAGATCATCAGTGAAATAAATGTTCACAGGGCTTGTGTCATCAGGCCTCTTTGAACTGAAAGTCATAAATGCTTTTTAGTCTCAGTGCTCTTGGGGAAGTGCCTAATACCACAACTCCCTGTATACTATTGAAGGTCCCCACCAAGATCTGCCAGTAATGCTTCACATTATCTTGATATACCTTATTAGTAGATTTTTTTTCTGGACAAGTAAACTCCATAGAGATAATTCCATACGTTTAAGTACTTAAAGAATCTCAGTTGTGTTTTTAAGTTAACATAAGGACATAAGAATAGCCATATGGGGTCAGACCAATGGTTCATCTAGCCCAGTGTCTTGCTTCCAGCAGTGGCCAATCCAGGTCACAAGTACCTGGCAGAAACCCAATTAGTAGCATCATTCCATGCTACCAATCCCAGGGCAAGCAGTGGCTTCCCCATGTCCACCTCAATAACAAACTATGGACTTTTCCTCCAGGAACTTGTCTAAACCTTTTTTAAACCCAGATATGCTAACCGCTGTTATCACATCTTCCGGCAGAGAGTTCCAGAGCTTAACTATTCATATTTCCTCCTATTTGTTTTTAAAGTATTTCTATGTAATTTCATTGAGTGTCCCCCGGTCTTTGTACTTCTTGAATGAGTGAAAAATCGATTCACCTCCACCCACTCCGAATTTTGTAGACCTCAATCATACCGCCCCTCAGGCATCTCTTTTCCAAGCTGAAGAGCCCTAACCTCTTTAGCTTTTCCTCATATAGGAGGAGTTCCATGCCATCTATCATTTTGGTCACTCTGCTTTGAACATTTTCTAATTCCACTATATCTTTTTTGAGATACAGCGACCACAATTGAATACAATACTCAAGGTGAGGTTATACTATAGAGCGACACAGAGGCATTATAATATTTCCTCTCCTAATAATTTCTAGCATCCTGTTTGCTTTTTAGGCCACACACTGGGCAGAAGATTTCAGTGTATTGTCTACAATGAAACCTAGATCTTTTTCTTGAGTGCTGACTCTTAAGGTGGACACTAGCATCAGGTAACTGTGATGCAGATTATTCTTCCCAATGTGCATTACTTTGCATTTGTTCACATTTAATTTCATCTCCCATTTGGATGCCCAGTCTTCCAATTTCCTAAGGTGTTCCTGCAATTTTTCACAATCCGCATATGTTTTGAAAACTTTGAATAGTTTTGTGTCATCTGCAAATTTAATCACCTCATTCGTCATTCCGATTTCCAGATCTTTTATAAATATGATAAATCACATCGGTCCTAGTACAAATCCCTGTGGCACTCCACTATTCACCCTCCTCTATTGAGAAAAATTACCATTTAACCCAACCCTCTGTTTTCTGTCCAATAACCAGTTCCTAATCCACAGAAGGACATTGCCTCCTATCCCATGACTTTTTAATTTTCTCAGGAGTCTCTCATAAGGAAATTTGTCAAAAGCTTTCTGAAAATCCAGATACATCAACTGGCTCACCTTTATCCACATGTTTATTTACGCCTTCAAAGAAATGAAGCAAATTGGTGAGGCAAAACTTCCCTAGCTAAATCCATGCTGACTCTGTCCCATTAAACCATGTTTGTCTATGTGTTCTGTAATTTTATTCTTTATAATAGTTTCCTAGGTGTATTCTATAAGCTATGCCTAAAATTAAGCATGGTTTATAGAATACACCTAGTGTCCATCCGCACTACTAAATTTAGTCACATGCATTTACACCAAGTAAAATGAGTATTCTGTAGGCGCGCATATATTTTAGAAATGCCCAAGACTCACCCAATCCATGCCAAAGGCCACACCCTTTTTTCCAATCTGCGTCTTCGAATTTATGTGCATCAGTTTATAGAATACCTTATATACTTAACTATAAGCCCATCCGAATATAAGCCGAGATAACATTTTTCCCCTAAAAAAGGGGGAAAATGTTAAACTTGAATATAAGCTGAGGGCTTATATTCAAGTATTCCTCTCCCGAGGTTACCAGCATTTCTCTCCCTCTTCCCTGTCCCTTCTCCTCCCATGGTGACCAGCATTTCTCTTCCTCTTCCCTGTCCCTCCTCCTCCCACAGTGACTGGCATTTCTCACCCTCTTCCTCCTCCCATGGTGACTGGCATCTGTCCCTCTCTTCCCTCCCTCCCACAGTGACTAGCACTTCTGTCTTCCCCTAGTGCCCCCTCCCCCCCCCCCCCCCCCCCCCCCCCCACACACACACACACATGGTGACTGGCATTTGTGCTTACCGCTCAAGCTGGATACAGACACTGAAGCTGAAGTTGCGTGTGCTAATTAGAATAAAACCTGATTTGGTCACACAACTCAAGCCGCACTATATAGAATCTGGGGGTATATGTATTAATGCTGCCACCTAGCAGTGCTACATGTGTATTTTTTTTAAACACTGCAGCTGGCATTTTAAAAGAACACAAATCACCACTGCTACCAAAAATTGACCTGATTGACATCTATCTTACATAACCCAAATATCTGCAAAACCAAAGAAAAATCAAGTAAAAGCACTTTTAGTCATGCTTTATTACTTTGGTAGAGGGAAATTCCCTTAAAATCTGCAAGAGCTTCAATAAGGATGCATAAGCACATTCATGTGCTGTTCCTATTTCCTGATTAGAACACAGGAAAAATGTTGGGTCCAAGGCCTCTAATCTAGAATTCACATAAATAAGACTAATAATTTACTGTAAAGTCCGATAGGGTCAGGAAACAATTTTTCAAGGACAAATTTAATGTCCTTATATTTAACGCTGCCCTTGGCATTTGCAGGATGCCGAGTTATAATTCTGCAAAAGCAAAACAAATCTCGTCACCTCCCTTTTTCAGGGTCTCTCACTTTATTGAAAAATAGAGACCACCTTGGGGCACTGCTGAATCTCTACAAATTTGCTGCAGTCACAAGTAGTGACATATTCATAAGTGGGCTCAGTGACAGGCAGGTATCACCAAACCCTGACAGCTGAAGACTTTCCTGGAGGTGCCCAGACTGGCAGACAGTGGCTGCTTCCTGAGCAGCTGATGCTGGTACTCTGTGCATGCATAGTTTTTGTGCATGGGTGAAAATTCAAAATGCATGGGGGTATTTTCCAAGAGGCTATGCTATACTCAGCCTGCAGAACTGCATGCTGATGTTTCCCACATCCAGTGGGAACAGTAAAATTCCATCATATATTTGTGGGAACAGCTTTTTACGATCACTGCTCCTGCTCTCTATGGTGATACCAATCTTGATGCACCAGTTACCCCCCTCCCAATCATCCTGGAAGGATGACAGGGGTGATCAAAAGGGACTGATGCTGGGGGGATCTGTTGGAGGGCTGGACCCTGGCATTGACATCTGCCCCTAAGCAGGCACTTATTTGTGCCCAGAGGAAGGTATAAACGTGACATCTAGATTTTTTTAAATCTATGTGGAATTCCCTTGTAAAATGAGGAATCCGTGTCAGTATATTTGGCCTGTCCATACCACTCCCTCGCCCTGTCCCTACCAGTTAGCGCCAAATTTCAAGCTATGTCGAGGGCATTCCGGGGCAGACTCCAGTTACATCCCGATATTCAGATTTAACCAGCCACGGTTGGTTAAAAGTCTGAATATTAACTTAACCGGTTATGTGCGAGCCGTCTTACAAAAATCGGATATTCAATGCAGAAGCCCAGACAGGGCCCAACATTGAATTTCCGGTTTTAGCACTGGTGGCAGACAAAAAATACTGTCCACCACCTGCTGAATATTGGGGGGGGGGGGGGGGGGGAGAGAAATTAATATGTACAGAGCAGAAGGTAGAACTTTAGCTACCTTACTGTGCAAACTGGATGGACCATACTGGTCTTTGTCCTCATTTACTATGTTACTTCATCATATTCATGACAATCTGACATTGTAAACTGTTGTGATGCGTAGTCTGGAGGCCACCATGGATGCAGCCAGAAAAGCGGAAAAAACAGGGGAAGTCCTCTGTTCAAGTACAGGCACTTTTAATTTGATCCTTTTAACAGGGGTTTAGGCTGCATTTCCCAGTAGGCAGTAGGGCTGAAATTGGAAGAAGCATGTGCTTGAAGGTGGAGAAAGCCAGACTACAGTTCCCAGCAGGCAATAGGGCTAGAGCTGGGAAAGAGCAGGTACTTGAGAAATCCAGAAGGAGGGTGAATTAACAAGCTCCCAGATGCTTGATTACTAACCCATCTCAATGCTATCAGAGGAATTTAAAAGAAGGTTTTGTGTCTTAAAAGAGACACAACCTATGGGGAAAGGAGGAAGGATTTCCCCCAACTGAGTGGGTGATTAACCACTGTAGTAAGGTTCCCTCTCCTTGCTTGATTTCTTAGGTACAGGCAGATGAGCCTGGGGAGTTGTTTGGTCTCCCCAGTAGGAAACTGAGAATCTGAGGAAGGAGAAGAGGTTTGCCTCCAACAGCCTGCCATGTCAGTTACTTAAGTTAAGGGTATTTAAAAGCCTGTGGGTGAAAGGGTGAAAACTAATCCAGGAAGAAAGAGATATGCATGAAGCTATTGATCTGTGAGTTGGCTTTATAAGAAGCTCTGGCTCTAGTTTGAGGAGATTTGTTCTTTTATCCAGATTCTAGAAGGAAAGTGATAAGAGAGGAAAAGCTTAAGGGTTCACCTGCAGATGTAAAAGGCTATCCTGAAATATAAAGCAGAGGTTCATAATAAGGAAGGTCTGTTAAAGCTGGGTAGTACTGGAAAAGGGAGCATGAAGATCCAGCACATAGACTTTGTATTAAGGCACTGATGTGTGTCAGAAAAAACCTGGACTGGAATGCCATGTAAAACAGGAATTGTAAAACAGTGAATCTCTTAATAAAAGCAGTTAATAAATCCCAATCAAACATATAAACGGCGAGTGACCGTACTCACTCGCAAATGCGCAGTAGAGACCTTCTCTGCCCCGCCCCCACGTCAATACGTGATGACGGGGGGCGGAACACAGAGGGTCTGTACTGCGCATTGCTGAGGGAGGGACACCGCCGTCTAACGCTCCCCCCACCCGAGTCGCCGCCGCCACCCACCTTCTACCCGGTCGGGCCCTCGCTCCACTATTGAAACAGCGAGGGTCCGGGAACGCAGCACTGAGCTCTGCTGAGCTGCCGACATCGCCCTTCCTTCTTCTTCTCTGCCTCTGTCCCGCCCTTGACGACATTATGTCACACGAGGGCGGGACAGGCAGAGAAGAAGAACGAAGGCCGACGTCGGCAGCTCAGCAGAGCTCAGTGCTGCGTTCCCGGACCCTCGCTGTTTCAATAGCGGAGCAAGGGCCCGGCCGGGTGGAAGGTGGGTGGTGACGGCTCGGTGGGGGGGCACAAACTCGGAGGGGGAGGGGCAGCGGCGAACTCGGCGGTGGGGGCGGGCCTTTCAACCCCCCCTTCCTATAATAGCCCGTTTTTACGGGCTCAAAGTCTAGTAAATAAATAAAAAGGGAGAAATAAGGAATTACCTGTTGTATGGTTGTAACTGAGAAAGGAAAGAATCCCAAGTCAGTGATATGAAGGTGGTTTTGTTAAGAAATATTAAAGCATTGATTTTGAAAAGCATTGATTTTGAAAAGCTTTAGGGCCCCTTTTACTAAGCCATGTAAGCATCTACGCACGCCCAACACACGCCAAAATGAACTTACCATGCGTGCTTCTTGCGGTAATTTAATTTTTGGCATGCGTCCACTATGTGCATCTGAAAATCTTTTTTTTTTTACGCACGTAGTGGACGCATGCCATGGCACCTGATGCACGTAGGTCGTTACCGTGCAGATTCTTTACTGCTAGGTCTATGGCTGGCGGTAAGGTCAGACACCCAAAATGGACGCGCGGCAACTTTGATTTTGCCGCACATCCATTTTCAGAAAAAATTTTAAAAGGCATTTTTGGTACATGTGCTGAAAAATACTTCTGCACGCGCCCAAAACCCATTCCTACACTACCACAAGCCACTTTTTACTGCGGCTTAGTAAAAGGGCCCCTTAGTGTGGCTCTGCTGTGTGTGAGACTCTTGAAAGTAGTGACTGCTTGATAAGACCTTGGCAGGGTTGTCTCTGTGGCCTACAAATGGCGCTAGGCCTAGAACATTGAGCATCAGGGACCAGGTCAGCCTGGGATCAACAAACTGTATATAAGGACATTTTATAAACATGCAATTTAAGTTGTTTCTTTGTAACCACACAGAAGAACCATCACAGAACTCCTCAGAGAATGTGTAATCAAAATAGACAATAGTGAAGCCGTGAAATGAAATGAATTGACAGATTTTTATGGTTTGAAAATGACCATATTTGGCACTGGAGTTTTGCAAAACGTTCAAAATTAGATTTGAACATCATATTGAAAATGCCCCTCCATATTTCCCCAAGGTGGTTGGGGCCAGGTGCAGGTCCCCTTCAGTGCTCCAGTCATGGAGCGAGGGGGAGAGGTGTTTGGAAATTGAGGGGTATCCGGATGTGGGTGGATAGCAGGGGTAAATCTACGATAACGGTAACACTGAAATCAGAATTACTGCGGATGCAGAAAGAAAACTTTTTACCATCCCATGGGAAAGGTAAAGCTTTGTTCCTGTGGTTTAATAAAAAAATTACTTTGCTCCCTTGCCATCCTCCTCTATGTGGGTCTGTCACCTCTTTCTACTCGCTGCTTGCAACTTACATGTTCCTGTGGCTTGGCAGCGATTCGCACAGGCCGGCTCTGTGGACTTTCTTCTGCCACATTCCATCCTCTCTACTGCAACTTCCTGTTTTGACTGCTACACAGGAAGTTGCTTTAGTGAGGGCGGGACACAGCAGAAGGAAGGCCATGGAGCAAGCCTGTGTGAATTGTGCCAGGTCGCAAGAAAACATAAGCTATAGGCAGTGGGTAGAAAGAGATGTCAGACCTGCAGGCAGAATGATGGGAAGGGAGAGAGGTGCTGGCTGAGGCGGAGGAAGAGGAGGAAGGGGGCTGGAGGAAAGGGAGAACAGTGCTGGACCCATGGGAGGAGGGGAGGCTGGGCTGGAGAGAAGGCAGAAAAGGTGCTGAACCAATGGGAGGAGGGGAGGCTGGGCTGGAGAGAAGACAGAAAAGGTGCTGGACCAATGGGAGGAAGGGGGTACTGGACCCATGGGAGGAGGGAGGGGGCTAGAGGGAAGGGAGAAAGGTGCTGGACTCATAGGAGGAGAGGCGGCTGGAGGGAACGGAGAGAAGTGCTAGTCCCATGGGAGATGGGGGGCTGGAGAGAAGAGAGAGAGGTGCTGGACACATGGGAGGAGGAGGGGCTGGAGGGAAAGGAGAGAGGTGATGGACCTGCAGTAGGGAGGAGAGAAGGGAAGAGATGCAGGACCAAAAGGAATTAAGAAAGAGGGAGTCAAATACTGAATCTACAGCAGGAAGGAGAAAGGGAAGGAGGACAGGCAGGTTTACCAGATGCTGGAAGGAGAGGGATATAGGTGGGGTTGGAGAAGAGAGAGACACATTGGTGTGGAAGAGGAAGAGAGGGAGAAGCTGGACACAGGGAGGTAACTGAAAAGAAGGGAAAATGATGTGCGGGGAGGCATAGGGGCTGGGACACAAAAAGGATATGCTGCATGGGGATGCTATATGGACACAGAGGGGCAATGTTAGACATGGGTGAGGACAGGGAGATACAAAAGTTTGTAGGCATATGAACACAGGGGAGATAAGGAAGTATAGAGACACAGAGAAGGGAGATGCTGAAAATGGGGGATGAAAGGGACACAGAGATGGAAGCTGGATGATGTACATGGAGAGTAAAGAGATATCAAATAGACAGGAAACCCTGGAAAGTGAGTTAAGAGAAGACAGAGGGAAGCAGAAACTAGAGCCGGAGACCAACATGATTTGAAAAATTAAACTGTCCAGGCAACAAAAAGTATTAAAAAATAATTTTATCTTCAATTTTGTGATTACAGTATGTCAGATTTGAAATGTACATCTTGCCAGAGCTAGTGTTAGACATGGCTGGGGCCCAGGGCAGAAATTTATATCTCCGGTGTTGTACCACATAACCGTTTGAGGCTTGTGCAGATAGGGTCAGAGCTTGCGGGAATGGGGTGGGGATCGGGAAGGGGTCAGAGCTCGTAGGGACAGGGTAGGAGATGGGACAGAACTCACAAGGAAGAGGTAGGAGCACAGCTTGCAGGGATGAAGACAAACTTTGTCCCCGTCATTCTCTACTCCCCTAAACCATCATTCTTCCAAAGTATACATATTGAGATTTTAAGTCTGTCTTCATGTCATCCTATTGAATAGTAAAATCATAGTTTGATTAAAAATAATAAAATGGATAAACTTCAGTATGTGCAATTTTAATCTGGTTCCAATTTTAAAGAGCTGGAAAAAGGAATTACTACTACTACTAACTAGCATTTCTAAAGCGCTACTAAACAGTGGAATTTCAGAAAGTCAATGGGAAAACATGTTTAAATGTGCCTGTTATACCTGTATAGGGGAAAATTAATTTGCAGAGTAAATGACCTATAAAAGATGAAAAAAGATGTGAGCATATACTCACAAATCTTTGAACTATCCCCCGAATTCTAAATAGGTTGCCAAAAGTCGTGCACCCAAATCTGGGCATATATCCCTGATCTGTACATAAACTAATCAAACATATAAAAGGCGAGTGTCGTAGTCACTCGCAAATGCGCAGTAGAGACTTCCCTCTCTGCCCCGCCCCTGCATCAATACGTGATGAGGGGGGCGGGACAGAGCGGGAAGTCTCTACTGCGCATGCCGCAGACGTACTCGCAACCGCTCCACCCTCCCCCTCGGTCACTGCTACCGCTCCCCCCACCCGGAGTCGCCGCCACCGCCGCCCCTCCACCCGGCCCGAGCACTGTCTTTCTTATTGAACTTACATCGCACCATGCAGACGCAGCAGGCACATCAGCAAAGCTGCCTTCGGGACGGGCTTCCTTCTCTGCCTGTGTCCCGCCCTCGCCTTGTTACGTCACACGAGGGCGGGACACAGGCAGAGAAGGAAGCCCGTCCGCCGATGGCAGCTTTGCTGATGTGCCTGCTGCGTCTGCGTGGTGCGATGTAAGTTCAATAACAGACAGTGCTCGGGGGGGGGTACCGGCGGTGACTAGGGGGGGCGGGGCAGCGGCAACCTCGGGGGGGGGCCCTCGGAACCCCCCCCCCATTCCAAAACTAGCCTGTTTACACGGGCTCAATGGCTAGTAAGTTAATAAGTAGTCATTTGGGTTTACATGCAGATCTGCCCTGTGCCCTATTTTATAAAATGAGCGCATAAATTTTATAGCATGCAACTCAAAAGGGGGTGTGGTCATGGGAGGGGCATGGGAGGGGCATGGGCGGGGTGGGACATTCCCAGAATTTAGGCATGTTTTTATATAATGGAGTCATTTTGCCAACTGCCACTAGCATTTACACCACAGTTCAGCAAGCGTAAGTGCGGTGCTCAAAGTTATGAGCAAGATCCATACAAAACTAGTATTCTATAAAGGATGCTCCTCACAGAGCACCCTTTGCAAAATACCTCTTTAGCACAGATCTTCCCAGCGCTTAAATCTGGGCACCATGTAGAGAATTCCCCCCTATGTTCAAAATACATGAAAAAGAAAAAAAGTGTTCACAAATAATTTGTTATTTTCTTATGGAAGAATAGTATCAAATCAATGTCTGCATCTGGTTGAAATTCAGATCCTGTGAGAAAAATGTGTATAAATGTTTTATTAATGCAAATAAAATGGGAATTCTAAATGTAACATGTAATTTTATGCTTTAAATTGTAACTCGTCAAGCAAAAGTGGCAGAAGCTAAATGCTTTCCAAATTATAGAAATATTCCAAAAGTAATTAAGGATAAGAAATCATAACTTCTTGATTACATAAGCCCTGGAGGGGGAAAAAAACTGTGCTATCGATTCCCGCATGGTATATGAGAGGAAGCCCATAGGAATCACTAGCATGGCTTTGTAAAAGAGGCCCTTAGTCAGCAGGAACTGAAAAAGATGCTGTTTATCCTTGGAGATGAGTTATGAGAAATCTGATCTTTTGGGGTTTGTGCCCCAGATTGGACACTGTCAGAGACAAGATGCTGAGCTTGATGGACCTTGGTCTGACTTAGTATGGCTTTTCTTATGTTCTTATGGTCTCAACCATGAATGCCTCTCAACCAGTGAGAATGGTTAAGTATAAAAAAGCAGCTTAAGTTCATTGGGACTATAAAGAGACAGTCCAGTGGAGATCTCTTAGGAAGCAGCACGTAGAAGAATACTGGAAAAGCCAAAAACAAAAGACATCTAGCAGCCATTGGAGATTTCTCAATTAAACTGCTCATTCCAGACCATAGTTCTGAAAAGACAGTGGGAAACTCAATTTGGAAGCTTTATAAACTCTCTCCTGAATACCAAGAATCTTGCTGTATGCTCAAAATGTCAAGGAAATTCAAGATGAACCAGGTCATTTATCCAGCTCTTAAGATTGTAGTTTGCAATCCTCTCAGCCATAGTCAAGTCCCTATAAAACAGGATTCAGCAGAAAACAACTTTCACAGAGTGCCAAAAAGGGGGCAGGAAGGTAGAGAGAAGAAACCAGTGAGAAACAGTTGGTATCCTCTGCTGCTAGCACATCCTAATGAGCTAATCATACTAGTGGCACAGTGCTGCTGTGAAGCACTTGGCTCTGAGATACTTGGACATGATCGTGTCCCACATTGATATTGGCATCTCAGTGGGAAAAAAAAACAGCAAGTTAATAAGAATAGGATTAATGTGGATCAATATTCAAAACAATTTAACCAGGCAGAAAGGGCTCCTGGCTGATTAAATCACTTGTTTGAGGCTAACTAGTCATTTCAGCAGCACTTAAGCATATCTCAAAATCTGTTATTTGGGGGGCGTTCTGGGGACAGAGTCAACACCTGGCCGGTTAAATGCTAATATTCAGCACTTAACCAGCTAAGTTAGCCACATAAGTAGGACCACATAAAAGTCTGTCCTATCTTTATGTGGTGCCCCATAGCTGGTTAAGAGCTGAATATCGCACTTAACTGGCTATGCGTTCAGTTCTGGTCGCCGTATCTCAAGAAAGGTAGAGTGGAATTAGAAAAGGTTCAAAGAAGAGCAACCACAATGATAGAGGGGATGGAACTCCTCCTATATGAGGAAAGGATAAAGAGGTTAGGGCTCTTCACTACTACTACTACTACTACTACTACTATTTAGCATTTCTATAGCACTACAAGGCGTATGCAGCACTGCAGCTTGGAAAAGAGAAGGCTGAGGGGAGATATGATTGAGGTCTACTCTAAAATCCTGAGTGGTGTGGAGTGGGTGAAGGTGAATCGATTTTTCACAAGTACAAAGACCAGGGGACACTCAATGAAACTGCATAGAAATACTTGTAAAACAAATAGGAGGAAATAATTTTTTCACTCAAAGAATAGTTCAGCTCTGGAACTTGTTGCTGGAGAATGTAGTAACAGCGGTTAGCATATCTGGGTTAAAAAAAGGTTTGGACAAGTTCCTTCAGGAAAAGTCCATAGTTTGCTATTGAGGTGGACATGGGGAAGCCACTGCTTGCCCTGGGATTGGTAGCATAGAATGTTGCTACTATTTGGGTTTCTACCAGGTACTTGTGACCTGGATTGGCTACTGTTGGAAGCAGGATACTGAGCTAGATGGACCATTGGTCTGACTCAGTATGGCTATTCTTATGTTCCTATGTTCTAACGCTTGAACCTAAGCTAAATGTTGTAAATTCTGTGTATTTTTTATTCTGGTGAACAGACAACCCATACAAGAAACAGTGCTTCTGAATCTGTTCTGAAGCCCACTTTTTTAAGCCTCTCAGCATGTTGGGCTTTGGGTAATGAATTTAGGACTCTGCCCTATTAGGAGCTGAATCATCAGGGCTTTTTTTGAGGGGGTACTGAGTACCGGCACCTTTTCCAGTGTCTTCTAAAATTGACCCATGGACCACAAGTTTTAATGAAAGAGCTCAGGCTCAAGACACCAATTCTGCCTTGCCTGTGACTGGTTGCAGGGGGCTTGGCTACTGTGGAGTGAGTCCCTCAGTGATCACCCCACCCCTGAAGGGTGGCCTGGCATTTGAGTACCGGCACCTTTTTTGCTAGAAAAATTGCACTGTGAATCATAGAGATTAAACTTCTTCCTCTAGGGGAGGGGAGGGGATGAGGGCTTATTTAGATGTGAAGCTCTAATACTGAAACTAAAGTACCTGTTCCTTAGTGTCTTCCCTCTCCATTATACACAGCCCTTCCAGCTCATTTTTTGGAACATTCTTTCGATGTTAAATTAAACATATACTATATTTAAAATGTTTATTTTGCTTAATGCCTGTAGAATGTGTTTTTTGGAGAAGGTTTCTTGTCAGATACTAATTTCAGCCTTCATGCCAAAGACAAGTGATTATGTAAGTCTGAGGGTTAAAGTGAAGTTATTTATGTTATGTCTTTTAAAAGAGTTGTACTCCGGTTAATCTTTTCTCTTGTTTTTTTTTTTTGGCGTGTGTTCGGAGAATGTTGGGAAAGAAAAACAGTGAAATCACATTTGTAGCATAGCGAACCTAACGCTCATAAATGGCAACCTTCCACGTCAGTAAATATGAAAGTAAATGGTTATGAAAAGTTACAGCAGCTAATAGCAATTTGATAAGATAGCAGACAGAAATAGACACCTTCTAATTATGTACCCATTGAAACTGTTAAAATATGACTTTTTCATGTTAAAAAAAGGTTTCTTTTCTGCAATCACCTCCAAACTCCAAAGATAATGTCCAAAAACCCAACAGCCATGTTTTAGCAGAGATGAAAAATTTATAATGTGAGCGCCCCTCTACCAACATCTCCAACAGTATAATTCCATATTAAAAATGTCATGGTTGAGTGGCTCCCAGTTAAACTTAGTACCAACCAGGTAGTGCAAAGAAAATACATTTAATTTATTATTGACTTTGTAATTAGGTATATAATTTCAACATAGCCTATATAAACTGACAAGCTGTAATAATCAACTGTTAAACAAGTATGATGTTCAATTATAAATTGTGTACTGCAAACTATTACGATTTTACATTAGAACCATGGCAGCCATAAGACAGGGTTTAAAGAACTCTTCTCAGATAAGTACGTATAAAATTTACTCAACACTGTTCAGTTAAATCAGTCAAAAACTGAATACCTCCACTAAATTTTACCAGGTTCTATATTTATTGAACTTATTTCTATTCTATCTCTTTCTTTGTTTTATCCCCTTTGTATATATCCGTCATAATGTCTGTTTTTTGTCAGTCTTAGCTTCAGGGTTCACACTCAGTTCTTGTCAGCTCAAAGGAAGTTAGTTACCCAAGGGGTCTTTTACTAAAGGTTAGGTTGAGTTATTTGCAGCAGGCCCGTAGGAATAAAATGGGCTCTGCTGCAGATAACTGGAGCTAATCTTTAGTAAAATACCCCCCACCCCAGTCACTTAGCTCTTCGCCTGCAGTTGATGCTTGCTTGCAAAGGGGCCCAGCTGGTGTTGACCTTCTTGCTCCAGATGATGTCCTCTTCGGTTGCTCAGGAACTTCCCAGGACATACTATAGTCTCTGCTCTCTGTTTCGACTTTCTGCTAAGACTTCTTTTCTCTCTCAAATCCCCATGCAAACTAACGGGTGGATGCTATGTCTGGTATGCTTGTCCCAGAGTGCTCTAGTTTTGCATTTGATTTCTCAGAGCCTATTACAATCCAGAGTGTCAAGGTTGTGTGACTTTGACCAGCATTGTCAGATGACAATCTAGGAAGTAACAGGCTTGCTGCTTTTATTATTTCTTTTCTAGTATATATTTTCTTCACACACACGTTCAGCACTGCAGCCACCAGCACCAACAACGCTAGCACGACCTCCTGGTGAGTTTAACTTTTTTTTTTCTTTTTCCTTTTAGTTTTCTCATTCTATTCACATTAACCATGAATATCTTATGTACTGCAACCAAACTTATGACCCAATGCTCCAAACCAAATGTGAGCGCTAGAAGCCGTTAGCGCCTGAATAGCGCCTGTATTAGTAAGCACAGAATGCTCAGAGGCTGCAGTTCAGGAATCAACCAGCGCGCCAAAGATTAGCACAAATAGCATGCTAATGCAGTCAAACGGATGTTAAAGAGGTCATTTCCTATTCCCTCCCAATGCTCAGAGATCAGCGCACAAAACAAAGCCACCTTACTGCTGAAAAACATAATGCCAGCTCAGAGCAAGTGCTAGGGTTTTTGAAGAGAAAATTTCTCATTATTCTTTCTTTAAAATCTGCCAGTTTTTACATAATTTGGAAGCAGAAGGAAGCCCATGCAAGCCCCTAGTGAGAAACAAATGTGTGCGAGTCAGAGCAAACTCAAAAGAGAAAGCACACATTGGCACCTGTTTACTGAATTTAAATATAAGCATTCTAAGGGAGGAGTAGCCTAGAGGTTACAGCACCAATCTTGACGTCCAGAGGTGGCCAGTTCAAATCCCACTGCTGATCCTTGTGATCTTGGGCAAGTCACAACCCTCCATTGCCTCAGGTACAAAATTAGATTGTGAGCCCTTCAGGGACACAAAAATACCCAGTATGCCTGAATGTAACTCACCTTGAGCTACTACTGAAAAGGTTGTGAGCAAAACCTAAAAAAATAAATAAATAAGTTAAAAAAAACCCAAAAATGCTTATATTTAAAGGCACAGAAAACATACACCATTGTGTGCTTCACATTTGGGTTTGCCAGGCACAGGAGCTGAGCTTACCACAAAACTCTTCTATGCATGCGCCATGCATGACCCCCCCCCCCCCCCCCCCCGGCTTTTGCTTTCACAGAGCACATATAATTTGAATATCATTTCCTTTGAGCATTGGCGAGATAGGTTCCTATGCTGTTTCAGCAGTATGGTTTCTGCGCTGTTGGCTGACCGCAGCAGTTCTGAGCATCAGGCTGTTAGCGTGGCTACTAATCTTAAAATTTGATTTCCCACCTAACAAAAAAAAAAGACATCTAGACATAGTTCCTTTCAGCTTTGCTGGAAAAAAGGCTCCAGTGCAGAGGAAAACTTGTGAAGTCCTATTTTATGTGGTTCTGCTCAGTGCAGAGCTTTTGTAAAATAAGAGGAGAAGTTATATTAAGACGTGTTATTTTATCATTAACCCCAGTTATTAGTAACTAGGGGCTCTGTTTACTAAGGTGCGTTAGCGTTCTTAGCGCGTACACAAAATTAGCGTGCGTTAACTGTGTAGACGCCTATAGAATTATTGTGGGTGCCTACATAGTTAGTGTGCGCTAATGGTTGGCACATGCTAAAAACACTAACGTGCCTCTACTGTGGCCCTTGGTCTCATGCCATAAAATGGGACCTGTGCTAAAATAACATGTCAGTGGTAAAATAAGAGCTCTTAATAGAAGCCCACGTTGATAACGACACACCTAAGTATAAGGGTGCTGTCAAATACATGTGTATTTTACTGCCATGTACAGCGGGAGAATTGATTTTAAAAAGCTATATGTAGACAAAAATTTAGGCGCGATATGTAGAATACACTTAGTTGATTTCCCAATGCCTAAAACTAGCAGGCTTATTTTCAAAAGAGAAGGGCGCCCATCTTCCGACACAAATCGGGAGATGGGCATCCTTCTCTCAGAGTCGCCCAAATCAGCATAATCGAAAGCCAATTTTGGGCGTCCTCAACTGCTTTCCGTCACAGGGACGACCAAAGTTCACAGGGGCATGTCGGCACCATAGCAAAGGCGGGACTGGGGCGTGGTTAAGAGATGGGCGTCCTCGGCCAATAATGGAAAAAAGAAGGGTGCCCCTAACAAGCACTTGGCCGACTTTACCTGGTCCATTTTTTCTTGTGACCAAGCCTCAAAAACGGTGCCCGAACTGACCAGATGACCACCGGAGGGAATCGGGGATGACCTCCCATTACTGCCCCACCCTAAAAAAAACTCCAACCGAAACCCACTGTACCCACATGTAGGTGCCCCCCTTCACCCCTTAGGGCTATGGTAGTGGTGTACAGTTGTGGGGAGTGGGTTTTGGGGGTGGGGTGGGGGGCTCAGCACCCAAGGTAAGGGAGCTATGCACCTGGGAGCAATTTCTGAAGCCCACTGCAGTGCCCCCTAGGGTGCCCGGTTGGTGTCCTAGCATGTCAGTGGGGCCAGTGCACTACGAATTCTGGCTCCTCCCACAACCAAAGGGCTTGGATTTGGTTGTTTTTGAGATGGGTGTCCTCAGTTTCCATTATGGTCAAAAACCGGGGACGACCATCTCTAACGTCGACCATCTCAACATTTAGGTTCACCATCTCTAAGGTTGACCTAAATGTTGAGATTTCTGGAGTCCCCCTCCATATTATCAAAACAAAAGATGGACGCCTATCTTGTTTCGATAATACGGGTTTCCCCGCCCCTTCGTGGGGTCGTCCTGCGAGGACGCCCTCATGAAAACTTGGGTGCCACGTTCGATTATGCCCCTCCACGCGTCTCCATTTACACCAAAGAAAACATGTTGTAAATCCCTGTGCGTACATTTATGCACACTGGGCCATATTCTATAACTACATGCGTAAATTTTGGAACGCCCATGAAATGCCCATCTCCCCGCCCATAACCACACCCCTTTTGAACTGCGCACATAAGAATTTAGGCATAGTTATTTACAGAATATGCTTAGTGAGTTGTGCATGTAAATTCTAATTATTGCCAATTAGTGCTCATTATTGCTTTTTAAGTGCTGTTATCAAAGCTTGTTAAGCCAATTATGTTATGTGTGTTGGATTTCAGCGCTGATCTATAGATACTCTATATAAAGTCCAGCAGCATAAGGGTAATTTTATAAGAGGGTTTTTGGTTTAAGAGGGTGCCTGCGTAGGTGCTATTTCATACAGACACACAGGTATTATCCACTATATTCTGTATAGGTCTCCCAAATTTGGGTGCGGATCCCAGATCTGCATATAAACTAATTAGTCAATTAGGTGCTAACAGTTATTGGACTTAGGAAGCATTTAAGGTAATTAGGAGTTACACACGGATCTGCCCTACAACCTGTTCTGTAACATGTGTGCTTAAATTTCATAGCATGCAATGGCAAAGGGAGCATGATCATGGGAGGGGCATGGGCAAATCAGGATAAAGGCACAATGTTATAGAATACCTGGATTTGGCAGGTACAAGTGCTCGTGCCCAGAGTTAGGTGCTCTGTGCAGAGCACCCTTTGCAGAATACTACCTTACCATGGACCATCTCAACGCCTAATTTAGGGAGCCATTTATTGAACATAGCCCTATGTCTCCTTTATCACCAACCTTGCTTAATGTATTATTGCCTGCTTTGGGTCAGGTCTTATGTTCTGTTGGTCTAAAGGTTTGTAGTTATGCAGATGATATTACCTTGCTATTTCCTGTCTCTAAGACAGTTGAGGATATGGCTATCAGAGTAAGAGTCTGTATTCAAGTCCTTGAAATCTGTATTAAAACTCATGGCCTAAAACTAAACAAGGACAAGACAAAGTTTCTTTTGTTAGGGCAACCAACAAATATTTGGAATAATAACGTGTTGAAGTTAAGTAGTTTACATTTCGCTTTTGAAGAGCATATTAAGATCTTTGGCATTACTCTATCAGGAACTCTGGATTTAGACTCCCAGGTGAATTTAGTCATTAAGAAATAATTCGTTATGATGAGAAAACTCAGAAGAATTTGTAATTGTTTTGACTCTCCTACTTTTAGATTGGTTGTACAAAGCTTGCTATTATCTACTTTTGATTATAGTAATATCTTTTATGCAGGATGTCAAAAAGGCCTTCTGAGGAAAATGCAAACTATTCAAAATATGGCTGCATGATTAATTTTTTCTGCATATAAGTATGATAGTGTTTTTCCTTTGTTGCGGGACCTTCACTGGTTACCAGTGGATGTTCAAATTCAATTTAAGGTCTGGACTATAGTTCATAAAATCCTTTATGGGCTTACTCCAGAATATTTGCTTGGTTGGGTTCAAATGGCCAATAAAAATAGAGGCTGAGATAACTTATTTCTTCACTATCCCAGTCCTAGAAAATTGAAAAATAAGACTATTTATACTGCTAGTCTTATGTACCAGGCCCCTTTGCTATGGAACTCTCTTCCCATACAATTGAGAAAAATTCATAGCTTACCTGTTTTTAGGAAATCTCTAAAGACTTTCCTTTTTAAGAAGCTTTTTAATTAGAATTGACTATTTCATATTAATAAGAAATCTTGAATGGTTATTAATCACAGGGTCTGCCTGTTTGCCTCTTGTTGTAATCTGCACTGAACTCTATGGGTAGATGCAGAATATAAGAAGTAAATTAAATGAAATTAATATTACACTTGCAAGGTAACTTTCAAGGCATGCTTTAGGCTCTGAGAAAAATCTATTACTTAATTCCAAGGGTCTTGAATTAAAGTGATACTAATTCATTGCATAAAACTCAGGCAGTGGCGTTCCTGGCCTGGATGGCACCCGGGGCGGAGCGCCGATGCGCCCCCCCCCCCCCCCGTGTGCAGCACGCCCCCCCCCCCTGCTAGATGACACCTCCCCCCTCCGGCGAAATGACCCCCCCCCCGGGTGCACACCGCTGGGGGGGGGTGCCGCGATGCGCGCCTGCTCCTCCTAGTTCGCTAAACTTCGTTTGTTCGCTGCAGCTCCCTCTGCCCCGGAACAGGAAGTAACCTGGCTCCTCCTATATCCCAATGGTTTGATTTTGTGCGTTTTGCACTTGGATGTTTTTTGTTTGAAAATGGACCAAAAAAATAAAACATCCAAATCACAAAACCTTGTATTTTTGAAAACAAAAGATAAACGTTTTTCATTTTTGAAAATGACCTTCTTTCATATTCAGATTTTGGACGTTTTCTGCAAAACGTCCAAAGTGAGACTTAGAAGTCATATCAAAAATGCTCCTCCACAACACTTGTATCACCCATTCAGCCTCTTGAATTCAATGTGGCTTACAATTATTGTCAAAAATATCAGAAGAAACTAGCTAATACAACTTCAGTGTAGACCTATAGATAATGTCAAAACATAAAGTAGCTGATACACCCCAAAAACTGCAAGAAATTCATTTTCTAATAATTTAACAAAGAGGGAATAGTACTTGAAGAGGATAACTTTTCATTTAACACAAACTTTTTAAATAAAAAAGTTGTATCTACTTACGAAACAAAATATAGTTTTCTTGGATCCTAATTTCCATAAGTAACAAATTCCACCATTTGATAGAATGATAAAACCAAGCTGAGTAAATTGTCTTGTATACTATTTTCCTGCAATTTGGATAGTGTAAAATCATGTATTCTCTTGAATATAACACTGAGTTTCGGGGTGGGGAGGTGTAATTGACTAATTCATTCATGTAGCTTGGGTCTATACCATGTAAAATAAGAAAAGTTAAAGAACAGAGTTTAAGTATGGAGTGTGCCTCCACTGGCACTTCATATGCAATGGAGTCATCCTCTCATATCTTGGAGGGGAGGACTGGCCTAGTGGTTATAGTACCAATCTTGACATCCAGAGGTGGCGTGTTCAAATCCCACTGCTGCTCCTTGAGATCTTGGGTAAATCGCTTAACCCTCCCTTGCGTCAGGTACAAAATTAGACTGTGAGCCCTCCAGGAACAGAGAAATAGTGTACCTGAATGTATCTCACCTTGAGCTACTACTGAAAAGGTGTGAGCAAAATCCAAATAAAATCTAGATACTCTAAAAATTAATTGAACTGCAGAGTTTTGAGCCACCTGAAGCTTCCTTAATACTGCATCTTTGCATCCCACATCTCTCTATATAAAAGGCAACCCCAACGTTCTGAAGCCTCCACGGAAGTTGAGGCACCCGAGATATCCGGTGTGCCCTGGAGTGTCTGCACCGCCCTCGCATCAAAACGTCATGTCGAGGGCGGAGCTATAACACTCGAAGGCTGCAACGCAAGGCCAACGCAAACCCCGAACAAGGCAAGTAGCTCGGAGGGAGGGGGGCCCCTTGCTAGCGCCCGTTTCATTGCACTCAGAAACGGGCATTTTTTCCTAGTAGACTATATTACAGTAGGCGATCTGAGCTATCACTAGTGATTGATATATAAGACAAAATTGGCCCTAATCTGTCTAAGCTTCCATAATACCTTAAAGATTTTCATAACTACGCTAGTATTCTATAACAGAATCAGGCACCTATATGCTATTATAGAATAGGTGCTTAGAGCCCCTGTATCTAAGCATCACTTTATAGAATTGCCACCTTAGTCTTTAAGGTGCTCTCAGCCTCTCCAGTTTTTCAGATACCAGTTTTATCTTCTCATTACTAGGTTCCCAAGAACATTCAAAGTTTTGAGTAGATCTACTACCAGTTTATTTGATTGTCTTCCTTATCCGGTGCAATTAAAAGGTCTGCAAATCATGAGTTTTCTGTCTACGTCTAATTGTTATAATGGGGTGGGGGTTGTATGTCAGCTCATACTGTACACATTGTGAGAACTCTCTTGGACCCCTAATTTACAATGTCTACTTTAACCAGGCACGTTGGTAGCAAGGAGCAATTTTAAAACTGAGAGTCAAGATTTTCTGATGTGATAATGAGGTTTCTTGCTTGTTCATTTGGAAACGCATGACAATTTTACACTGAAATTTTCAATAAAAGATCCCCTTTCAGTTGTGGAATTTCTGGAACATGTTCATCATCTGTCATGTCCATTTGTTTACAACAAGACTGATTCATCTAGCACAGGAGTAACTATAAATACCACCAGGCCGAGCCTTCTACGGAAATGCTGCAGTAGAATGAATGACATACAGCACCAATACACCAGAAACCTATAAAAAAAAAACAGGACATCATGACCTTATTAGGATAGAACATCTGTTATATTCCCTGGAGCAGTGGCAGCTGGTGACCCTTCTTCTCCCAAATCCCTTCTGCAGTGTGCTTTACTTGGCAAAAGCGTACATCGTTCATAACTATGAACAAGAATGGCTTGCACAAAAACATGGAAAACTCATTTTAGGCATTTATATACTGTAACTGCTGGCTTAATACCAACAGCAAAAGCAGTATATATTTTGGCATGTCAGAAATGTTTGAAATGATGAATTTAAGGGGAGTATTTATAATGATGAAGTATAAAATGGGCTTTTACCGTACCTTAATTTACGACAGAAATGACTAACCTGGGGCAGCTCAATACCCAGGTTAGTTGCTCCCGCGGTATATGAATAATGCTGCTTGCGATCAACCTCACAACCAGCATTGTTTTATCGTCCTGAGAGCTCTTGGGCACTTCCTAAAAGGGCTGGCCAGTGAGTTCCCCCCCCCCCCCCCCCCCGCCTCTTGAGGGCCTCCATATCTGATCATCCCTCCAGAAGGCCACAGTATCTGATCCTCTCTCCCGAAGACCCCCCCAATTCAAGCTCTCCCTGAAGACCACCATGGAAGTTAGACCACTAGCAGTAGTACTGTGAAAGTGCTGCTAGAGGTTGCTAGCACCATTCCGGTGCTCCTGTCTTGATCCCTGTCTTGATCCCATACATGGCCCACACCCAGATGGGTGAGCTCCAGACTGGGTAGTCCCTGTTTGTGTCTTGGCCTGGACAATTTTTTTGTTCTTGTTGTTCACTGCCTGCTATTACACTGGATAGAATTGGGGGATGGACACTAATTTCTCTATTGCACAGACTATATGGGGAAAATCTTGGTAGCAGAGCACACCTTGAGCAAGGTGACATGGACCCCTCCCTCAAGAGGTGGTTTTGTGACACATGGGAAAGGGGGTGCAGAGTTGATTGTTTGTTGTGTTAAGCACCTTTGCACATGACAGAAAGGGTTATGAGTCAAACGGGAAACTGGAGGGCACCGGAGGTGCCTTCTGGTGGAAATGTTGCCTCCCTTGTCATTTTGAGACACAGGGAGAGTTTGTGAAGAAAGGTTTGGGGTTTCACATGGGCTGTATAAGACTGTATATGGTGCTTCCTTCACTGAGAATGGCAATACTGTTCAATATTTCTGGTTTTGTGATGTTGTCTTTAAAGGGATGAGGGCACACCTAAATAGGGAGGTGGTCTTGTGGCCTGGAAAGGCAGAAGAGGAGGCAGGATTGCAGGGCCATTAAAGTATTATTCAACTGGGTAATATGAAGAATGGGGGAGCAGTAACAAATGTTTGTGTATAATTTTTTTTTGGGAGGGGGGGATATCTGTGAGAAAAGGTAAGATTTGGCTGAAGGGTGGTAGGGGGTGGGGGTACCAGGACATGACTATATCTATTAAGTGAGGGAGGGTAGTAGGGAGAGGTCTGGGACCAACAAGGGAAGATGAGCTTTGGTAACACAAATCAGGAGCTGGGGTGTTGGAGGCTAGGATAATTCCCCCAAGAAAGTCAGGTTGGAAATGGTTTGATTGTATATCCATTGTGAAAGACTGTGGCATGATGTGAGTACAGAAAATTATTTCTTGGAATGTAGGAGTATAGACTCCCTGATTAAAAGGCAAAAAGATATTGCGTGCTGTTCAGAAACACAGAGCACGCATAGTGATGCTGCAAGAAACCCACCTTAATGTAGTAGATCAGGTACCGCATACAGTTTAAGCTTCTCCTTTTAACCTACAAATGCACTCGATCTACAGCCCCTCCCTACCTCTCTACCCTCATCTCCCCTTACATTCCTACCCGTAACCTCCGTTCTCAAGACAAATCCCTCCTGTCAGTACCCTTCTCCACCACCGCCAACTCCAGGCTCCGCCCTTTTTGCCTCGCCTCACCCCATGCCTGGAATAAACTCCCTGAGCCCATACGCCAGGCCCCCTCCCTGCCCATCTTCAAAGCCTTGCTCAAAGCCCACCTCTTCAATGTCGCATTCGGCACCTAACCATCATACCTCTATTCAGGAAACCTGGACTGCCCCTACTTGACATTTCGCCCTTTAGATTGTAAGCTCCTTGGAGCAGGCACTGTCCTTTATGTTAATTTATGTTAATCTGTACAGCGCTGCGTAACCCTAGTAGCGCTCTAGAAACGTTAAGTAGTAGTAGAACACACTAAACTGCAGAAATGATGAATGGAAGAGTTGTTGGGAGCCTCATCTGGTACCAAAAAAGTGTGTGTGGGGGGGGGGGGGGGGGGAGAGGGGGGGTGAATTCTTTTCCAGAACAACCTACAGATGCAGGTTCAGAAAGTGTTAAAACTCCTTATAGGGTGATATGTTCTGTTCCAGGTTGTTGTGGAAGGTTGTAGCTTAGTGCTGGTTGCAATTTATGTCCTCAGAATTTGTTTTACCACAAGTTGCTATGGGTTATTAGAGACTTTGGTGACCAGAACTTCATTTTTATTCGGGGGGAGGGGGGAATTTTACTACAGTTTATGGCCCAATGCAGAACAAAATCTCTAATCCCATGAATGAGAGAGAGTGAATATCAGTAAAGGAGTCCCCTTACTCTGTGAGATGCTAGACCTAGTAAATACCTAGGTATTGTTGCACCCAGGGAAAATGGAATATATACACCTCTCAACAGCATTATGCTACACAATCTAGAATTGACTACCTGTTAACCTGCACTGAACTGTTCTCAATAGTTAAATCGGTTATTAGTCCCTACAAAGAATCTGATTACTCCTTGATTTGGACAGAGTTAGAATGGAAGAACCTTGGACAGCAGTGGACTTGGCAGGCCCCTGTGGGACTGTATGGAGATCAGGCCTTCAGTGAGTTTTGGTTTAACAAATGGAGAGAATATGCACATGTACTGGGAAGCTGACAAGGCAGTGTTGAGAAGGAAGACACTAGCTTGTTCTTGGAACAGAAAAGAAAAATGTGAGCTAAAAAGATCCTGATGTTGGAAAAGCACTAGCTCTTTAGTTTACACCTCTCCAAGCATAAGCATTTGCAGGTTTAGCAACACTTGCAGAGTTGAACACTATAATACAGCAAAAAATTTGGAAATTGCCATTTTATTACAAGTACCAGTATTATAAATTTGGGAATAAATGTGGGAAGTAGTTGGCTAAAGTCACCAATAAATGGGTGGAACATATAAAGATTTGAGGGATTAGGGATAACCATAGGCAACTGATTCACTCAGATGTAGGGATCAGTAGGGTATTCCAGGGCTTTCTTGAAGAGTATACAGAAAAAGGGGAGGAGATATAGGTAACGGATTAGACTTATTCTGAAACATACACATCCCCCTTCCCCTCCAACAGAGGTGGAAGATGTAGTGTGGTTGAACAGTCCTATATCAGTAGATGAAGTGGAATGGGCCATACAAAATAGTGCCAAGCCTCAATGGCTTCAGAGATGAATTTTACAAAATCTTAAAGGAAGCAGTAAAAAAGACATTCAATATATGCTGACCTCATTAGAATATGAGCAGAGACATAAAATCCTGTCTCTACTTATTAGTTTTGATGCAGAAAAAGCCTCCAAATCAGGCAAACTGGTACTGTAACTTCCAAATTCTTTCGAAGTATGGTCTGCAGGGGACATGTAATGATTTGCTTTGGGCTTTGTAACAACAGCCTTGTACTTAGGTCAGAGTGAATGGGGTTCTCTGACAGTTTTGCTATCTAGCAGTGGACTAGGCAAAATTGCCTCCTGTCTCCCCTTCATTTCATATTGACGATAGACCCTTTCTTGCAAATGGTAAATGAGCATGAGGAAATTAAAAGGGTATCCAGAGGTGACTTTTAAGTTAGCAGCCTTTGCAGATGATAGTTAACCCATATTACAACCCCAAAACATTCCTTAACTAGGCTGATGTGCTGTTTTGATGAGTTTGGTGATTTATCAGGTTTGCATTTAAACTGGCATAAATCAGCGATTATGGCTATCATAGATAATGTACAAGTGGTCTGGGAGGGCACTTTTCCTCTGCAGTGGGTGGAAGACTCTTTTCATTATTTGAGCATCCAATTCATACCCTCCACAAAGTAGTTATATAGGTGCAATGTTGATTGGTTCTTTGAGATAATGCGATGACCACTTCAGAGCTGGCAAGCGCTACCACTCACATTAAGCGGCAAGATCAGTCTCTTTAAAATGATGCTCTTCCCCAGACGGCGTTATGTGTTACAGCTTCTTCTAATTTGTTTGATAAAGAAGGATTTGAGAGTGCTGAAATGTTTGCTTTCAAAATTCTGCTAGGGTGGGATGAAAGCAAAATTGCCACTGGAACAGCTGTATGACTTATGGAAGTATGGTTGGCTAGGCTTGCCTGATTGGGTGTGCCTGATATATCATGTGCGAGACTCGATCTTGGGCAGACAGGACTATACATCCATAGATTATCAAAGGGCTTTTATATCACCATGGAATTTTATTTACTTAGTTCATGCCCCCTTAAACAAACTTTAAGGGAGATTTGGCTACAGAGAATGATTGAGAATTATGAAGAAAAAGGAGCAAAACCCAGAGTGCACAGTCTTACATCCATTTCAGGGAACATGGATTTTCCATCAGGAAGTCAGACATAAATGTTTAGCAATTGGGCCCAAGTAGGTATTCACAGCCTAGAACAGTTGGTAGGCAACGAGGGTAGGCTGTTCAGTTTTCAGTAGTTACAGCAGAAATATCAGCTGGGTAAGGTGATCTGCATGTGTCTATTCAACTCCAGTGTCATCTTCCCCAACTGAAACTGCTGGGCTTCAAGAGAGATTTGGATGGTGGTTCTGCGGTTTCTTAGGAGAGGAGGTTTTCTATATTGAAGTTGAATAAAATTCTTAGGGAACTTCTGATATCTGAAAAATTTAGTGGGATAAAGAATAGGTGGGTGAGGGATTTACGGATTAATGTCATACATGTGAACATCAGGAAGGCTACAGAAAGAATACCAAAACTAGCCCATAGTGCAGACCTCCTAGAATGTCAATGCTGAGGGGGAAGGGAGTGAAGGGAGATTATAATGTTGTTCACAAAAATATAAAGAAAATCATCTGTGGATATGTTTATTTATTTATTGGGATTTATTAACCATCTTTAAGAAGAGATTCACCCAAGGCTGTGTACAGCAGGTTGTACTGAGAGGGCTTGGTGTAGTTACTGGATGTACCGGTACTTCACATGTCAAACTGTTATATGAATGGTTTCTACTTGCACACCTTTGATTCAATAAAAACATTTGAACATAAAGGGGATTTTTAGTTTGGTACTTGAGATCTACATTACTAAACTAGGATAAGTCCGCCATCTTGTTTCCTGTTCTGCTGACTCCGTCGCAGTTGATGCCTGCCTCCAGCTTTGTCCGGCCTCTGCATGCTGTTGCTGGTTCCTCAGTGCTTCATTTAATCCACCTGGGCCCTGTTGCAGTCCCCATGTGGGGATCACCTTGCTGGACCTATTCGTGTCAGCCTGGATTTCCATCATCCCTCTTAGCCCGCCTGGACTTCTGCCATCCATCTTTGCCTCCCGTACCTTTCCCTTCTTACCTTGTTCTCCCACCCTAACTACTGAAATGTAACTGTAATGTATTTATTTTAATTAGTTCATTGTAAGCCGCTTTGGGGCTGCAAAACTGCGGCAAAAGGCAGGGTATAAATGACCTGAAATAAATAAATAAATAAATAAATAAATAAATAAATAAATAAGTTTTGATTACTTGGTGACAAACAGAGGATTACATAGTTGGTCTCTGTTTTTACACTGTGCTGCTGTCTGTTATTGTACACTAGTAAAAAAGGCCCGTTTCTGACAAATGAAACAGGCGCTAGCAAGGTTTTCCTCGGAGTGTGTATGTTTGAGAGAGAGTGTGTGTGAGATTGACTGTGTGAGAGAGAGGGAATGAGAATCAGAGTGTGTGCCAGGGGCCCATCACTCCCTCCTCCCTGCCAGTTGCAGGGTCCCCCTCCCCCCTCCCTCCCAGTTCCAGGGTCATCCCCCCTCCCAGTCCCAGGGTGCATCCGAGTTTCAGGGTCCCCCCACCCTCCGTTCCTCAGAGTTTCAGAGTCCCCACCGTCCCAGTTCCAGGGCCACCTTCCCTCCCAGTTGAAACAGCTGTAGACTTGTTTCTGATGGAGCAACAATTTAAAAACGACAATGTGGAGCAGCAGCTGCTAGGTTTGTTCGGTTTAGAGTGTATGGCAATGACAGCAGCGTGGGTGAGTAAAGGAAAGCTCCTAAGACTCTGGGAGGAGTTAATTGTTTTAGTTGCAAGGAGCTGTGCACCCCAGCTGACCTTGTTAATCACCCAGGGCAGAGTTCAGGGCAGAGTTAATTGCTTGACTTGCAAGGAGCTCTGCACCCCAGCTGACCTTGTTAATCACCCAGGGCAACCACTCCAGGTGCCTGAGAAAACAATGAGCTCCCTCAGCTATTTCTCTCTGCTTGTTTTACGACTCTCTTTTCCTTTGTGTACTTGCTAAACCGGATATCTATGCCACCTCAAGTTTCCGGCTGGAAGCTTCAATTAGAACGTTGGAGGTGCCTTTTATATACAGAGATAATAATAGGTTCAGTGCATAGATTCTCCATGCTGAACACGTGAATCTTTCTCTTCTGGGTTTGACTTCAAGGTAATGAAATTCCAGGTTAAGTTACAGAGTGAAATGGAGTCCCAGTGCTGTTTGAATCTAGAGCACAAGAAAAGAAGATCTGTTAAACCATCTAATGCAATGAGGTGCTATCCAGGATCCCAGTCTGACAGAGGGTAGAAAGCAGAGAGTTTTCCTACCAGTGCTTTGTCCAAGGAGTCTGAGCAGGAAAAGCAGAGCACAGATTCAAGCATCAAAGGGAACTTGGGTGGTCAGGAACATGCACTGATCCAACAGGAGCCTAAATTTCAACAAGGACATGAAGGGATGCCTGGAAGGTTGGCAGAAGTGCTGGGCTGAGGTACTCCAGTGCTCAAGAGACACCACAGGAAATATTACATCAAATGCCCTCCACCCCCACAAAGCAGCACTGGAAGTGCTCTTTAAAATACAGTTCCTAAAAACAAACCCTGGTTCCTCCCCCCCCCCCCCCCCCCCCCGGTTCCTCCCCCCCCCCCCCCCCCAGTTCAGGCCTTGACCAATAGAAAAGAATCCCCCTCTTATTGATTGCAGTACTGTGGCATGGATAAAACCAGGAGAAAATGTATCATGTGCCAAAATGTTTTAACTTGGGAAGATATTTTTCGGTAAACATTTATTTTGGAACACCAAATTCTGTGTGCAGAGTCTGTGTGACAGCATTACATGTCTCCCACCTTGAGTCATGGAGGTAAATCTTTCCTCCATAAAAGACATTACCATGTCTGGCAGAAGTGTGTTAGGACTCACTAAATCCAGTATCAAATGGTCTCCCCCCCCCCTACCCACCTCGGGAGGCATTACATTATTAATAAAGCGTTTTTGCCATCCATCTCTGTTGTAATTTATACTTTTTACTCACTCAAATAAGTTTATTGTCTTAACCTATTTTAAATTTTATAAACTGCTTAGATTTTTTTTAACTGGTTTGCAGCATATCAAATAATAAATGGAACTTTTAATCACACTGGGATCCTTTCACAAAGGCACGCTGAAAAATGGCTTGTGGTAGTGTAGGCGCAGGTTTTGGGTGCGCACCAATCCATTTTTCAGCACACGTGTAAAAAAAGGACTTTTGAAAAATTTTTGCCGAAAATGGACGGGCGGCAACATCAAAATTGCTGTGCATCCATTTTGTGGCCCCAACGTAGCTACCCCACTGTCATGAACAAAAAAGGATGTGCTGCAACATGTAGCAACAACATGTTAAATTTTGTGTATAGAATAGGAGTGGGCAACCTTTAAACAAGGAGGGCCGCATGAATGTCAGTATTATCCCTGGAGGGCCGCCACATTACATTACATCAGAACTAGAAATACACGGAGCTCCATAGAGCAAATAAATAAATAAAAATTTCACTAAAATGGCAGAAACAAACTGCCAGAGCGGCTACTCTGAAAATATTTGTAAAATACAGTATATAAATATGCCAAAGCTCTGGTTAATGACTTTTTCTGTGTATACTTCCCATGGTCTCGGCAGCTGCATAAAATTCAATGGCAGGCCAAAGGTTGCCCACCCCTGGTACAGAACTACCAAGCCATTTCATTCACTCAACAGAGGAGACCCTTCTAGAGCCAACTTACAAAATAAGACTAATAAAAGATGTTAGCACATTCAATGATCTTAACTTTACACTGCATGCTAGACCAATGGGTCTAAACCTATGCCCAGCCAGGTGGGTTTTCAGGATATCCACAATGAATATGCATGAGATAAATCTGCATACAATAGATAGCCAGGATAGCTTGAAAACCCAACTGGCTGGGTGTATCCTAAGGACTGGGCTGAAAACCACTGCTCTAAACTCCAGTTGATCCAGTCAGAGTGTATAAGTAGAGCACCACTGCAACTATCCCCCATAAAAAGATTGGAGCTTTCTCCGGAAGGATAATATGGCCCATTGTTCCCAAAAGATTCATCTGCAAATTGTATTTGCAGGAACTGTTTTCCCACAGGTGACAATGCTCAGCGGGCAGCAAAAGTCTAGGGGAAGGCAATTCAATTGCACTGTGATGATTCCTCCAAGCCCCAGAAACCTGTCTGCTGCTATTTGGTCAATTAATAGATCTGTATGCAAAATTTATAAGCTGCTGTAACTACTATGCATCTCCAGGATCTTAAAGACACACATCCTGACAGCATCCTGTCCACTTGCTTGCCTGCTTCTCCTTTATTTGCCCACTGCAGTCACACACAATGTTTTTCCTTTAAGTGGATGGGACCACTGCACTACAGGGTCTTGTCTCCTTTGGTTTTGCAAGCAGTTTTTACACTTGCTGTGAGATCTGCTTCTGGTAACTAACCAAGGCCATCCTGAGAGTCGTGGGAGTAGTGTGGCTGCAAAAACTGTTCCCTGTCCATGATGCAGTGGGTGGTACAGGGGCACTACTAGAGGGTGTGATTTCAGCTCAGGAAGCTTCTGTAAATAATTTCAGGGTTCCACTCTACATTAGTCCGTATCAGCCTGCTTCCCAGTAACAGCTTGTCTTAATCAACAAGTGCCTGCTGCTTCTGAACTGTTTTTCTCTCACAACTGCGCCAGGAACATAGCGAGAAGACAGTTTGTCAGTGACATAGCCATGGGTGTTTCCAGGTGGGCAGGGGACCTCACAGCAATGGTGCACCTTTGCTGTGGCTGGCATGGATCCCCAAGTCTCTCCAGCCAAAGACCTCCTTCTCGGGTAGCCACTACTCCAACCAAGCTCAGCAGTCGGCAGCAATACCCTTGGGCTGCCGCTGCTGTCAACTGCTGTACATGCTCAGTTTTTGTGCATGCATGAAAACTGAGCATGTGCAGGGTGCAAGCGGTTGGCTCAGGGACACTGCCACCGATTGCTAAGCTTGGTAGGAGTTCCGGCTACTGGATATTTTGAGTTGGGGTGGCACTGGGGGATGGGGAAGGAGGAGGGCAGGGGCAAAGAGAAAATTTTGTGCTTGCACACTTTGGGCTCAGACCCACCCAAAATTGGCACTCTGTCTTGGTCGATGATCAAGCCTTGCTCCATTTCCCTGATTATTACTTCAATTCACATGCACAAAAAATCTATGTTCAGGAAGTGCAAAGAAAAAAAAAAGCTTAAACCAAATAAATTATTGTTTCTCCTCTTTTATGGGTTTTAAGCACACTGCTGTACTATCTATATTGTCATTAAGAATATAATTTATAGCAAGAATAATCTATACACCAAAAGCTCTGAGCTGCACAGTAAATAACTTATGAAAATAATATTAAACAAGACAGTTTATTAGATTAATGAGAAGAATGTAGAGCGAGTGCAGCACTTACATTATTGTAGCATAATACATTAATCACTGTGTAGTACTAATTAGAGTAATGAAGATAATACAGCCAGCATCTCTAGATCCGGGCTTCTCTGTGGCTAAGTAACTGTAGCTCTTTAAAACCACATTTTGCTGCACACAGGGGCTTGTGTTTTTCCTGGTCACCACTTCATTGGCCACTAATGCAGAATGTAGCACTGAAAACCCTGTTGGTATGTAAACCTGCAAAGCTTCCAAAGCCCACAATAATACACAGTACAATGAAACCGTGCCAGATGGAAAGCTTGTGAAATGTGAACAGCTTGAACTTTTGTCCAATGTCTTGAGTGCTGAAGAAATGTTGAAATTTCTGTATCACTATTTTTGAAAAACAAGAACAACAAAAACCCTGACTATCCTGTCACTGACATTATTCAAAGATGGTACCAAACTTTATGGAAGAAAGTTGGTACCACACTTTGATTTATCACAGAAGTGAGCAGCCTCCAGTACTGAGATACCAGTGTTTTCTGACTCCCAAGGTAAATAAATACTGCTTGCAAACCACTTCACATACAGGGTTATTCAACCAAACTGCCAAGCTTGGCTCAATGCTGCCAGGTTGTTGAAGGGATTGGCATCTTCAAATCGAAAAGGTAGCAAGACTGCCTCCCTCCAAGCCATAAGCCCCTTTAGGGCACCTCCAAATCAAGCCCTTCTCCCCCAAAGTGACACCCCAAACTGCCCCTCCTCCTAAAGTGTGCCGTCTCCCTACCCCTACTGCAAGCCCCCCAAAAGCATCAACCCCGAAGCCCTAGCCACCAGGGATTCTAGAACGGGAGGCCCGGTAGGATAAAGAGAATGGGAGGCTTGACGGGGGGGCAGTTGATGGTTTCACTTTAAGGAGGACCCTAGAGGGCATATGGCTTGGAGGACTGCTCTAGCCACCTCTTCTATTTAAAGATACCGGCTCCTTTCAGAGTCGCCTCTCATTGTTAAGCCAGAGCTTGGCAGCTTGATGCTGCCAGGTCAGTTGAATAATGCTGCTTGTGAGGTGAGGCTTGCAAGCAGCATTATTTATTTACCATGGGAGCTAGCAAACAGTGGTATTTCAGTACTGTAAGTTGCTGACTCCTGTGGTAAATCAAGATGTGGTAAAAAGCCTGCCTTTTACCAGATCTTGATAACTTGCCTCCATAAAGGGCCCTTTTACTACGTTGCCGCACACAGTGGACTGTGCGCCCTAACCCTGGACTTTCCCTGTGCACTAAGCCCATTTTCAACACAGTAGTAAAACAGAGCGTTTTCGTTTTCTAATTTTGTCAGTCCCATGCCAATTTTTCCATTATTGCGCAAGACCAGAAAAAATATTAATGCGGGAACACTTACCACCTTCTATTTATGAAGACAGAAGGTGGCAAGTGCTCCAGTGTCAACCCAGTGTTATCCAATTAGCACATGCTAATCATAACACATTAACCGGATAATGCTTCCATGCCCATGACACGCCCCCTCCTGAAAAATATGTGAAAAGATTTTTAGCATGCACTGTCAGGCAAATTACCACAAAATGCTTTAAAGTGTTTTGTATAAGCCTTTTTTTTCTGCTTTAAGCAAAGATCTTTTGAATAGAAATTTGTCTGCTGCTGTTTGGTCAATTAATAGCTCTGTATGCAAAATTTATAGGCTGATTTAATTACCATGCATCTCCAGGATCTTAAAGAGAAGCAAGACAAACGATCAGCCACAGAGAAGCCCGGATCTTGAGATGCTGGCTATATTATTTTCATTACTCTAATTAGTACTGCACAGTGATTAATGTATTATGCTACAATAGTAAGTGCTGCACCCGCTCTACATATTTCTCATTAAACTAAAAAACTGTCGTTTATTATTATTTTCATAATTTATTTGCTATGTAGATCAGAGCTTTTGGTGGTTAGATAATTTTTGTTATAAACTACATCCGTACCGAATGACACTACAGATAGTATAGTGCTGTGTTCAAAATCTATATGTAGCCCCTGTTAGGTTTGGGATTACTAAAGAGTAAGTCCCTGTAGAGAGTCACTGTGGGGAGTAACTGGGAGGTCCCTGGGTGGGAGGGAGCCTAACCCAAAGGAAGTAGGTTGGAAATAAAATGCAGAGAGATAGTGCCATGAGACTGAAGAGTGACAGGAGGGGAGGAGATTGGAAGGACATAAGGAGAAGTGTTTGGCCTTTAGGGGAGTCTTTGGTTAACTGGTTCCACTGACCTGGAAGAATAAGGGGAATCCCATAAACCACTGGCTGTAAAGAGGAGTTGTAGCTCAGCAAAGTGGCAACTGTAACGTAGGACAGCTATGGGTGGACAGAGAGAGACCCAGTCCGGGAGCATGGGATAGAAACCGGGGAGTGCCCATCCCAGGATCAGGGTGAGCCAATGCACAGGTCACCTTGGAGGAAGGTCAGATGACGGAGGGTCAGGACCTGTAAAAGTCAGAGGAGCATGGCTTTTGGGACACTATTTTCTGGGATAGGCACGGACAGGAGTTTGTACAAAGTGTATATAGTCTTGTGAAAAGCCTCTGTACGTAAACACAAGGAAAGAGAATACAGCAGTTCCATTTGGGGAATAAACAGTTTGAGTTTGCATGAACTGCTGACTCTAGAGTGGTTTTTGGACTTGAGAGAATATAATCTACCAAGCCTGTCGGATTTAAGAACCAGCCTCGATTCCCACAGTTTACACTTGGACTTGTTTTCTGAATTAGTGGGGGAGAAGAGGGTCATCTCACCCGCTAACCCAGGAGAAGGCACAGAGCGCCAAGAGTAAGGGTCTGACGGAGACTACCTTTGGGAGGCTCCACCTGGGTTGGATCCCAAACCCAGAAGTGCCCAGATAAAGGGGTGTTACATATAAAAGAGGGGAAACAATATTATCCAAGACAAAGTAGCCAGACTGTCAATTTTGGGTGGCCTTGAGCCCAAATAACATGGGCGCAAAATTTTACCTACAGTTATTTTACCGGCTATACTGTAGCTTGTCATGTGCACCTCTGCTGTCCCGCCTCTTGTGATATATCACTTCCTGTGGGTAGAAGTGGCAAAGGAAAGGCGCTGATGGGGCCAGGCGCAGGCAGAAGTGATTACATCACTGCCTCTGCTGGTCAGCTGCTGGGACTCTGGAGGACCATGTGGTGGAGGGAATAGGCCACAGGTTGATGCTGGGATCACTCACTGGACACCTGGGTGGGGGAGGTGTCAGAAAGGGAACAGAAAAGTGACAAGAGGAATGGAGAACAGAGGGTAGCAATCAGCCTCTAAACAGAGGGTAGCAATCAGCCTCTATCATTGGGCAGCCCTGGGCATTTTGCTATGCTCACTCAATGGTCGCTATGCCCCTGATTCAAGCACTTGGAGCACTGAACTGCGATTCATGAGAAATCCTAAGGCATGAGTTCAAGACTCTGCCTGTGTTGCCTGAGGACAAGTCACTTTATCACCCTATGCCTCTGAAATAGTATCGAGTTCCATATTAACAGCAGCCAAAACATTTAAATAAATGATCATAAAACTAAATTGAGGTTAGCTCCATTCCATTGCTCTCAGCTGTAGGCACAATGTACAACTGGGAGGCCTTTCCTGAAAAGCACATTTATCAGATTTAAGAGGCTGGCTAAATAGACTGTCACTCAACAGCCCTAAAACTAGAAGATGCATGAAATGAACAGACAAGCTCTGCATAAATAAAGCACTTAACAGCAATCTTAATGCAGAGGCACATGAAGAACTGCATAATTAGCAACCAAAGTGATGTATGAAGCTGTGGCTCTTACAGCCTGGCAAGACTGCTAGAAAACTTACAGACAAATCTGTTTCAAGTTCTGTATATTATTAGTGGTATAAAATACTGTAAATATATTTTTAGTAGCAGATAACATATCACTTTAAAGTTATATTAATTTGTTCAGCCACTGAGTTTTGCCTGCTTTCACTCTCTTTCCAAAGCTACATCCCTTTGCATTGTACTTTTAATCCAACCCATTGGAAGCTGGAAAGAATTACACATGAAGGGTTAAATTCAGTAAGTGGCACCCAAATTTGGAAGCTGAAAAAAAAATGAGCGCTAAGTGCTATTCTATAAGCAGTGCTCTGAATTGGGCGTTGTTTAATGGCGCTTAGCACTGGGATCCGCATCCAGTTTTAGGTGCGAGGATTTACACCAGCTGAATCCTGGTGTAAATCCTTGAACCTCAATTTGGCGCAAATCTGCTGTATTCTATAACACTGTGCACAAATTATAAGAATACCCCTGACCATGCCCCTTCCTTGGCCACACCCCCTTTTTGGATCCATGCTTAAAAGTTTACGCACGCATCTTTGTAGAATCTCAACTAGGAAGATGCACGTGTAAATACACATCACTGCCAATTAGCGTCAATAATTGATTGTTAGTGTCCAATTACTGGTGCTAATTAGCTCATTATTGAATTAAATTTCTACCTCCCCTTAGAAGATCACACTATCTTTCATCCAGGTTTCACACTGGGATTCAAGTGTCTGAAGTTGTTCATCTTGTGTACCAACTTTAAGGGTTGTTTTATTAAGCTATGGTAGGCACTAATTCGTGCTTACTGCAGGTTAAAAAGCAGTACTGTGGGGTATGCTCAGGCATGCCGTGGTAGTTTTGGGATCAGCACACACACTACCCAAGCACTAAGAAATCAAATTTATTTTGTAGCACTGGGGGCGGGTCTGCGGGCGGAGAGTAGGCATGTTCTGAACTGATTAGCGCAGCTTTATCACTGTATGCTAACCAATTTTCAAAATAGGTGGCAGTAAGGGCTCACCCACTAGGAAAAATGAAAAATTGGGCCATTTTACCACTGTGCTAAAAGTACATTCAACGTGTGGGAAACATCCACGCTGGGGATAGCGCAGGCCACTTTTTAACGTGGCTTGGTAAAAGGGCCCCTTAGTTTCCAAATCACATATTCTTGTTTTGTTATGTGATGATTCACCGATAAGCAGTTCCAAGTGTGAAGACAACTTCTGTAACTGCACCTCCAGTGTATACTAGAGGCCTGAGATAACATTCCAAACAGCTTCTAAATCAAAGACCTGAGGCCAATGTAGGGAAACAACTTTAAACTTATCACCTGCTTTAGACTCCACAAAACTCTCAGTTTCTGCTGAAGAATCCAAATGCCCAGCTGACACTGAGCTCTCCACCTCAGCAAGCATCAATAGCTCCGACCTCTGATGCCAATGAGACCGCGTCCTGCAATGTTTCCACAGCAAACACTTTAGTTCTCTCCCAGTACTGTAGAGGTTCCACGTCTCTTCTCTCTCCTTCATCTGTGGACTCTGTATTCAGATGTCATGACTATACTGGAGGCTCCCTCTCCTGGGGGTGGGGGGGAGGCTGAATGCTTCACAGGAGGCAGACTGCATCTCCGCCATACAGCTGCCTCCAGCCAAAGACACCTACGGGGGCACCTGAACTAGATCTGCTCACTATAAAGCATCAATGAGGCATCCAGATGTAGAAGAGCTGTCAGGCTGAAATGGGAAAAACCATAATCAGGCTGTCAGCGTATTTCATGGCACTTTCAAACCACCATCTTGGTCAAACGTCTTTCCTATGCTCATATTTTTTTTAAAGCCACTACTACTGATCACATAAGTGCTTTTTAATATCTACCTCTCTATTTATATAGTAGTACAAGGAATGAAAAGCGTTCTTAACTCCTTGCAGCACCACAACATACCTTACATATAACCAGATACACCAAAGGTGAACCACACCAAACAGTGACATTGAAGTCCGAACAGTGACAGTTTTCATGCAATGCACCCACATTAATTTATTTATTTATTGCATTTGTATCCCACATTTTCCCACCTTTTTGCGGGTTCAGTGTGGCTTACAATACATTATGAATAATGGAAATACAATTTGTTACAATTCAGGTTATGGATTACATTGTGAAGAGTTAAACGAGTCAAAATCAAATTCGTTAAGGAGTAAATCAATTGAAAGAACATTGAGACATTGGAAGGAGACAACGGGAAATTAAGGGGCGTTATATGAAGCAAATGGTATACATTTTTCTGTGAGTAAATGTTTGGGTGTAGTGAGATTAGGGTTAAGAATTCATAAGTAGATGTATTGATGTAAAACTGAACAGTGAGTGTGAGCTTTATGTGTTGTGGTTCTTTCCGTAGATTTTATCAAAAAGATGTGTCATATATAAATTGGGAAAACTATATGTAGTATTGCTTTGCAAATGAAAAAAGACAGAAAAGCAGCTTAAAATGGTATTTGCTTTTCTCTGAAGAGATAGAGTGTAGGCAATATTAGTATTTTTTTTTTGTTACATTTGTACCCGTGCTTTCCCACTCATGGTAGGCTCAATGTGACTTACATGGGGCAATGGAGGGTTAAGTGACTTGCCCAGAGTCACAAGGAGCTGCCTGTGCCTAAAGTGGGAATTGAACTCAGTTCCTCAGGACCAAAGTCCACCACCCTAACCACTAGGCCACTCCTCCACACTACTTCTGGTTAAAAATGAGTCTCTGGTCAATGGTTAAAGCAATGGTTTTGTGCATGGGAGACGGAACAGGGCAAGGGGAGAAACTGCAGAAATATTAAATTTCTTTCTACTTGTTAATCTGCTTGGCATTTTCTCTCTTAGACTCACTCTTTATGAAAGCAGTGATCAGGATCAGTGCAGTGGTGAGAGAAGGGGATCAAAGACAGAGGGATCCTTCAAATAATTATGACACACTTCTAATGAGAGAGATATGGCCTCTCTGATACAAGCACTGAACTTTATCACAAGGTATTAAAACATCCCTGAAGTCTTTGAATTCCAGACCTCAGCCAAGACATTTGCAGAGGAATGTAAAAAAAAAAAAAACAATGGAAAAAGTTATAAATCTGCATAACTAGAAAGAAACATAAAGCAAGTTGTGAGAGCTCTTCTGAGAGAGAGAAACTTTTTTTTCCTGTCAAGCAAGGTCATGAGATTTCTTCCCCCACACCCCCCCACCCCGACCTTTCCTCCACCTGCAGCTACTGCTTCTTTGCCCCCAACCAGCAATTGCTGCTCTTCCACTCCCAAAATCTCTCATCACTGCGCCTCTGAACCCACATCTCATGCCAATGCCACACCTCAGGCCCTCTACCACTCCATGAACTCCACACAGCACTGTGACATGACTTTCACCCAATATCTCTTCAGTTCAGACAGGAAGCACACCATGACAGGTGACAGGGAAAACAAATTACAGGAAATTATTTCTAAACCACTTCTGATGGCTTAAAAACTAGCCAATCAAAGGCATAAAAGCAAGAAAAAGGCAAAAACAACAAAGAAAAGGTACTTAAATCTTGAAACAAAATTTTTTTCCTGATGCTTTCCTTTAAAAAATTTTAAGCTTTTCCAAATAAGCACAGAATTCCACCCCCCACTTTATATACAAACATACATGGCCATGTCCGCCAGTTTCCTGAATTTCTTTTGTCTGCAACAGAAAAGAAACATGGGAAGCAGAAAGAGTTGTGAGAACAGAAAGAGGATGTGTGGCAAAAAAAAAAGAGGGACGAATGAATGAGAAGGGAAAGAGAATACAGCACATGTACATGGTGGGGGGGGGGGGGAGTACAGGGTAATATTCAAGAGGATTTATGCAGTTGGCTGCAAGGGCTGTTCATGTACATGGTTTTAAACCACCCCTCCCCTCCCCCAGCTAAACACACACATTCTGAGTAAAGTTATATGGCTGGCCTGCTGCTGAATATCCACTCTTACATCTTTAGTCTTAATAAAATATGAAAATCTAATGAATTCCCCGCAGTACCTGTGCACAGACCCACTGTTCTGCTTTAATCCCGGTAGCCCGTGCGTCTTTATTTAGGGCCCCTTTTACTACGCCATGTAGGTGCCTATGCGCACCAAACGTACGCCAAATTGGAATTACCACCCGGTTACTGTGTGGCCCTTGCGGTGATTTCAATTCTGGCACGTGTCCACTATGCACATCTGAAAAATATTTTTTATTTTCTGGCGCACAGCATTTTAGGCGCGTAAGTCATTACCGCCCAGATTCTTTACCGCTAGGTCTATAGCTGGCGGTAAGGTATCAGACCCAAAATGGACGTGCGACAATTTTGATTTTGCTGCATGTCCATTTTCGGCAAAAAAAAAGAGGCCCTCTTTACAGGTGCGCTAAAAAATGGAGCGGCGCATGGCCAAAACCCGCACCTACACTACCACAAGCCACTTTCCGGCGCTCCTTTCCAGCCCCTCAAACACCTTCTTTTTTCTTAAAGCAGCCAATTTATGTCAAATCAGTGAAGTGGGCCAGTGCCAAAAGCAAGTAAAGGCTAGTCAGGGAATTCTTAACCTTTTTTGGTTCCTGCACCACTTTAACTGATCAATTAAACCCTCGCACCCCCTTCCTAAATCAAGGTTCTAGGTTTAATTTTGAATACTACTTTATTCCTGGTGTCACGTCTTTTGTTGGTGAGCTCTTAGGCCCCGCAAGGCCCGAAGGACCTCAGAGGACAGCCGCGCAACCCCGACTCTTCACCTGCGGCGGCCGCCGTTCACCAAGGGTTGAGCCCCCAGCTGCAGGCGGCCAGCAGGACTGCTGGAACCACGGGGTTGGCGGCTGACCGGGCTCGCAATCAACAAGCTCAGTCTTAGGATAGTGGCTAGTAAGGCAGCTAGCAATCCTGGAGACTCTCAGCACAGTCTCGGGATAACGGCTAGCAAGGCGTCTAGCAATCCTGAAGAATCGGAGCACAGTCTTTGGATACGGCTAGCAAGGCGGCTAGCAATCCTGAAGAATCTTAGCGCAGTCTTTGGATACGGCTTAGCAAGGCGGCTAGCAATCCTGAAGTCTCTTAGCACAGTCTTTGGATACGGCTAGCGAAAACAGAACCGGAAGCGAAGTGTCAGCCTAGCTTCCTTCTTTAAATAGCGAGCCCGATTAGCCGCCCCGCCCTCGTGGAAGAAGCCCACCAATCCAGCTCCGAGTGAACAGAGTTGCCTGGATTGGTGCTGCCCGCCTTCCGAGGTGGAGCCCCGGCCTCAGCCCTCCAATCCGGAGCCTGGTGGGTGGAGCGCCGGCTCGGGAGCAGGGAAGACCCCGGTGCCCGCATCCCCGCGCCGCCATCTTGCGCGACGCGAAGCTTGCCTCCAGACCCGGCGATGGTGGTCGCCGTCGACGACTGGCGGTCCCGGGCCAACTCGCCCTTCCCGACACAACACCCCCCTCCACTCTGGCGCTTCTGGAACGCCCCTCCGTGGCGCGGAGGCCGCCGACTCCCGCCCTCCACGGCAGGAGAGCAGGTAGGATCGCGGCGGGACGCGACACCTGGAACCTCAAGTTAATCAGGTTTTTCAGACTGTCTTTTTAAATCTCTATCAGCTTTGTGCTGTTCGTTATTTATTTGAGGAGAAACATTTCTCAATCTTTGTTCAGGCTTTTATTTTATCCCATCTAGTTACTGTATGAGCCTGTCCTGTAGATCCTCAAAAACATGGCTGCAAAACTGATTTTTCGATTGAAGTATGATAGAGCTTCACCATCTTTGATAAGGCTTCATTGGATGCCTACTCCCCACACAAATTTTGGTTAAATTAGCTTGTTTAATATTTAAATTTATTAATTGGTCTCTTCTCCTTCACGCATAACCCTAGAAACCCCAGAGAATTAAAGTCACATTTGCTTTATTTCCCTTCTTTTTCTGGAATGTGGTATAAGAAGCTATTGGGAAGTTCTGTTTGTTATCAAGTTGTTCAATTTTAGCATTCTTTGCCAAAAGACTTCAAAAGTACAGATTCTTATTTTTCTTTCTGGAAAAAGTTGAAGACATATATATTTAAGATTTTATGATCTTTCTTTCTACTGTGTCTTATATTTCATGTTTTGTTATCCACTTTGAACCTTTGTTGGAAGTTGGTGGAATACAAGAGCTATATTATATTACATTATACTAGTGACTACTGACCGCTACATAAGTCGCTGTTAACAGTTCTAACATGCTGCTAAAGTGACATTAATACACAGTTACACTATCAATAACTGTCATAATAACTGTCTTCACTCTGTCTAGAAAATTCAATAAATTGCCTCAGATTTTTTGCTCTTAACAACTTTTACATAATAGCTAATTTTGAATTTATCTCATGGCCTTGGCAATGCAAGTAGGTATGTACCAAACCACAGAGAACTAATACCAGCAGGTCTCCCATTCTAATGGACTCTGCAGTGGAGAGAAGATCATGGTAAGCCAAGATGTGGTAGGGTGGGGTGTGATGTGGAACTCCAGCTGTGATGGTGAGGGTTCCAGGGGTGATCCAGGAAATTACAGACCAGTAAGCCTGACCTCAGAGCTGGGGAAAATAGTGGAAATCATTATAAAGAATAAAATTATGGAACACATAGTGGGACATAATCAAAAGGGGCGCCCAAGTTTTCCTGAGGACGTCCTCACAGGACGTCCCGGCGAAGGGCAGGGAAAGTCGTATTATCGAAACAAGGTGGGCATCCATCTTTTGTTTTGATAATACGGTTGGGGATGCCCAAATCGTGAAATTTAGGTCGACCTTAGAGATGGTCGTCCTTAGAGATGGTCGTCCCCGATTTTCGGCGATAATGGAAACCGAGGACGCCCATCTCAGAAACGACCAAATCCAAGCCATTTGGTCGTAGGAGGAGCCAGCATTCATAGTGCACTGGTCCCCCTGACATGTCAAGACACCAACCGGGCACCCTAGAGGGCACTGCAGTGGACTTCACAAATTGCTCCCAGGTGCATAGCTCCCTTACCTTGTGTGCTGAGCCCCCCAAAACTCACTCCCCACAACTGTACACCACTACCATAGCCCTAAGGGGTGAAGGGGGGCACCTACATGTGGGTACAGTGGGTTTCTGGTGGGTTTTGAAGGGCTCACATTTACCACCACAAGAGTAACAGGTGGGCCTGGGTCCACCTGCCTGAAATGCACTGCACCCATTAAAACTGCTCCAGGGACCTGCATACTGCTGTCAGGGAGCTGGGTATGATATTTGAGGCTGGCATAGAGGCTGGAAAAATATTTTAAAAACATTTTTTGAGAGTGGGAGGGGGTTAGTGACCACTGGGGGAGTAAGGGGAGGTCATCCCCGATTCCCTCCGGTGGTCATCTGGTCATTTAGGGCACCTTTTTGAGGCTTGGTCGTAAGAAAAAGAGGACCAGGTAAAGTCATCCAAGTGTTCGCAGGGACACCCTTCTTTTTTCCATTATCGGTCGAGGACGCCCATGTGTTAGGCACGCTCCAGTCCCGCCTTCGCTATGCCGCCTGAACTTTGGTCGTGCCCGCAATGGAAAGCAGTTGAGGATGCCTAAAATCGGCTTTCGATTATGCCAATTTGGTCGACCCTGTGAGAAGGACGCCTATCTTCCAATTTGTGTCGAAAGATAGACGTCCTTCTCTTTCGAAATTAAGCCTGATAGACAAATATGGTTTAATGGAATAGAGTCAACAGTCCCTGTCAATTCTTTCTGCTACTTAGGAATCAACATGGACTCTCACCTTCTCTTCACAGATATTGCAAGTATGTAAAACTGGTTTCTTCATTCTTAGACAATTGCATTCAGTAAGAAAATATTTCTATCATGACACTTCATTCTCTAATGCTTTCTTGGTTAGTCATCAGGATAGGTTATTGGAATACAGTTTATTTAGGATGTTCCTGTTCAAATATACAAAAATGTTAATTTTGCAGAATACTGCTATTAGACTACCACGCCACTCACATAGGCTAAAAAAGAATATGAAGAAACACTTGTCTTGGAGCCAAAAACTCATAGTAACACCTTTTTCAGGTACATCAGAAGCAGAAAGTCTGTGGGTATCCGTGGAACCGTTAGATCATGAAGGGGCACTCAGGGAGGACAAGGCCATAGCAGAGAGACTGAATGAATTCTAAGCTTCAGTCTTTACGGAAGAAGATGTAAGAGATCTACATGTACCGAAAATGGTTTTCAAGGGTGATGATGCAGAGGGACCTGGAAGATGTACTGAGCCAAATTGACAAGTTAAAGAGTGATAAATCACCTGGACCGGATGGTATACACCTCAGGGTACTGAAAGAACTCAAACATGAAATTGCTGATCAGTTAGTGATCTGTAACCTGTCGTTAAAATTGTCTATAGTACCTGAAGATTGGAGGGTGGTCAATGTAACGCCAATTTTTAAAAAGGGCTCCAGGGGTGATCTGGGAAATTACAGACCAGTAAGCCTGACTTCAGTGCTGGGGAAAATAGTGGAAACTATTATAAAGAATAAAATTATGGAACACATAGACAAAAATTGTTTAATGGGATAGAGTCAACTTGGGTTCAGCTAGGGAAGCCTTGCCTCACCAATTTCATTTCTTTGAAGGCGTAAACAGGTGGAGAAAGGTGAGCCGACTGACTGATGTAGTGTATCTAGATTTTCAGAAAGCTTTAAAAAAAAACTCCTCATGAGAGACTCCTGAGAAAATTAAAAATTCATGGGACAGCAGGCAATGTCCTTCTGTGGATTAGAAACTGGTTACTGAACAGAAAAAAGAGGGTAGGATTAAATGGCCATTTTTCTCAATGGAGGAGGGTGAATAATGGCGTGCTGCAGGTATCTGTACCGGAACAAATGCTATTTAACATATTTATAAACGATCTGGATCTTGGTGATTAAATTTGCAGATGACACAAAACTATTCAAAGTTGTCAAAACACATGCGGACTGTGAAAAATTGCAGGAAGACCTAAAACCTTAGGAAACTGGAAGACTGGGCATCCAAATGGCAGATGAAATTTAATGTGGATAAATACAAAGTGATGCACATTGGAAAGAATAATCCAAATCATAGTTAACTGATGCTAGGTACATGGATGCGCCCTAAATCATAGTCGCAAGAGCGGCGCATGAGCATATTCTATAAACTACACCTAACTTTAGGCATAATTTATAGAATCACTCTAGGGTCCACCTTAGGAGTCAGCACTTAAAAGAAAGATCTAGGTGTCTATTGTAGACAATACGCTGAATTCTTCTGCCCAGTGTGCAGCAGTGCCAAAAAAGCAATCAGGATGCTAGGAATTATTAGGAAAGGGTTGCAAAATAAGGCCAAGAATATTATAATGCCTCTGTATCGCTCCATGATGCAACCTCACCTTGAGTATTGCACTCAATTCTGGTCGCTGTAACTCAAAAATGTTATAGCGGAATTAGAAAATGTTCAGAGAAGAGCGACCAAAATGATGAAGTTTAGGGCTCTTCAGCTTGGAAAAGAGATGGCTGAGGGGAGATATGATTGAGGTCTATAAAATCCTGAGTGTTGTAGTGAATTGATTTTTCACTCTTTCAAAAAGTACAAAGGCCAGGAGACACTCAATGAAATTACATGAAAATGCTTTTAAAACTAATCGCAGGAAATATTTTTTCACTCAAAGAATAATGGGATACGAGGTAGTGTCCTATTGTGGATTAAAAACTGGTTAAAAGTAGTAAAGTTAAAACGAATTGGAGAAAATATTTCTTCACTCAATGTGTAATTAAACTTATGGAATTCGTTGCCAGAGAATGTAGTAAAAACAGTTAGCTTAGCGGGGTTTAAAAAAAGGTTTGGACGGCTTCCTAAAGGAAAAGTCCATAGACCATTATTAAAATGGACTTGGGGAAAATCCACAGTTTATTTCTAGAATCAGCAGCATAAAATGTATTATACTGTTTTGGCCACTCTAGGAGACTTATGTACTTAAGTAAGTTAAGCTCTGGAACTCACGGCCAAAGGATGTGGGTTTAAAAAAGGTTTGTACAAGTTGCTGGAAGAAAAGTTCATATTCTGTTATTGAGATGTACATGGGGGAAGCCACTGCTTGCCCTGGGATTGGTAGCATGGAATGTTGCTACTAATTGAGTTTCTGCCATGTACCTATAACCTGGATTGGTCACTGTTAGAAGCAGGATACTGGGCTAGATGGACAATTGATCTGAACCAGTATAGCTATTCTTATGTCTCTCCACTGTTTCAAAAACATCACTGGCTTCCTATAAATCAACGGATCATTTTTAAACTATTAACACTCATCTTTAAAGCCTTCAGCTTAGGACTTCTTCATTATTTGGCACCGGTTTTCCTCTTTCGATCCATAACTGACCATCGCCTAGTTTTCCCTAGTCCTAATCTGGAACAATTGGAATCTACTAGATATTGTGCATTCTTTTTTATGTCCCCTTTATCTGGAATTCTCTCCTCCTCCATATTTGTGCAAAGCTATCATTTAATAAATTTAAGACAGCCATAAAAACCTGGCTTTTCCACTAAGCATAAAATCCCACCTAGATCTGCTGCTACTGCAATCTACCACGAATTACTACCCTTGCACCTTCCCTTCCTCAATCCAACTCCCATTATCTAATTCCATACTTTCCCTCCACCCCCCCCCCCCCCTCCATACACACTTCTTGTCCTTTTACACTCCCTCCCTGAGTTTGAATGATCTTGATATGAGTGATATGTTCTTTCTATCCTAACAATAATTGTAGTTCCTTTCCTCTTCTTTTAAATGTGATTTTAAATTGTAAACCACCTAGATCTGTAGTTAGCCCAGGCAGTATAGCAAATTTTAATAAACTACAAAGTATAATGGAAAAAACTCTGTCTAAAGATATATCTATTAACATGAGTCAAAGTTCAAGAAGGAAAACATCTCTATATGTATCTCAACTTGTTTTCATACCAGGTAGTGCATATGTTTTTGATGTTCACACAGTGTCTGACATCAGGTATTCTACAGCAAAGACTATCTTTCATATTTAAGAAACCCACTGTGTGGAAATCTGTTTCCAGGCTGGACTAAGTAGCTCAACACTATTAGCCAGCCAAAAAGGAATCCTTCAGCTCAGGGCCACCAAGAGTCTAGGCCGGGTCTGGGGCAAGGCCGCCCCCCCCCTGCCCCCCCCCCCCCCCGCGCCGCTTGTGACCCCCGTCGCTCCCCCCGCCGCTGCAGTCCGTGGTCTCACCTGCTTGCCTCCATGGCTCCGGGCCCCCTGCATTCAAGGCGGCAGTCGCAGATCGCTTCTCTTCTGGCCTTCCCTCCCTGTGTCCCACCCTCATCTGATGTAACTTCCGGTTTCCGTGAGGGCAGGACACAGGGAGGGAAGGCCCGAAGGGAGGTGATCTGTGACTGCCGCTTTGAATGCACGGGGCCCGAAGCCGAGGAGGCAGGCAGGTGAGACCGGGAACTGAAGCGCCAGCGACCTGACCCCAGTGCCGGGCCCCCCCTTGGAGACTCGGGCCCGGGGGATTTTGTCCCCCCCCCCCCCCCCCCCCCCCCGTCTCAGCGGCCCTGCTTCAGCTGGCCTGTATATGTCACTTCAACGTACTTTGTGCACAACCATTTTAAGTCCTTTTTCTCCCATGCAAATGTCACTCAAAGGGCTCAATGTTTACACACCCCAACGAATGCTTTAAAAATATAAGGACTCCCAGATTCTTCACTGAGGACCTGTGTTTTATAAAGGGCATATTTGTGGATTGTAGTAAATGAACATAAGAAAAGCCATGCTGAGTCAGACCAAGGTTCATTGAGCCCTGCATCCTGTCTCCAGCAAAAAGCCAATTTAGTTCACAAAAAGTAGATTTATTTCTCACAGCTCATTCAAGGGACAAGTGATGGCTTTCCCAAGCCTACCTTGCTAATAATTTAGGATTCTTCCTCCAGGAATTTGACAAACCCCTTTTGAACCCTCTATATTAATTGCCTTGAACACATTTTTGGCAATAGATTCCATAGCTTGATTGTATGTTGTGTAATAAAATACTTTGTACGATTAGTTTTCAGTCTGCTAGTTGTTATGTTTATGAAAATAACAAGTGTGTAGGAAGAGAGTATAACGTAATCCACTTCAAATATTCTCCACTCACATTTTTATATCTCTCTGTGAAGAAACATTGTGTTTTAAGCCTGTAAAATGTACTGGATACTTTCCTGCCTTAATTCTGAAGTGTATTTCTCTAGTTTGGCCGGCAGGTTGTGCATGTTTATGCTTAAAGCTGTTACCGAGGACTGACCTCTCTTTCTTAGCACACAGATAAAGGAAATGCCTGTATTGATGTAACCAGTTTTTATTTGAAACTTGACTGTTCTGGGTTCTGATTGGCCTGGAGTTTGAAATTACCCAGTAGTTGCTGGCTGTTGCTTCAGTTTCAGCCCGGGAAAAGAGACAGAGAGAGCTCTTTGCTGAAGCCCCGTAAAAAAAAAAAAAAGAGCTATACTTTGATAACTGGTGAACAGCTATATATGTCCTGATCTCCCCAGGTACTTTTTAGGAAGTAACCAAATGCTTAGTTAGTGTTATAATTGATCTATATTTCAGTTACCTGTTATTGTTTGCTGATTGCACATTTTTTTGTTCATTGTTCAAGTGTGACAATAAACCTGTTTAGTTTGTTGATTCTGCCTGTCTGGACTGATAAAGAATCCTGATGGTTTGTGTGTTTGGTCTCTGAGTGCTTTCTGGAAACTGTGGGACCACTGGGAGCGTGGCCCCAGTAACCTAGAATTAGTTGCCAGAGAATGTAGGAAAAGCAGTTAGCTTAGCAGGGTTTAAAAAAGGTTTTCTGGCTTCCTAAAGGAAAAGTCCACATACCATTAATAAAATGGCCTTGGGGAAAGTCCACTGCTTATTTCTAGAATAAGCAGCATAAAATGTATTGCACTGTTTTGGGATCTTGCCAGGTACTTGTGACCTGGATTGGCCACAGTTGGAGACAGTATGCTGGGCTCGATGGACCTTCAGTCTGTCCCAGTATGGCATGAACAGGGGACAATTTGAGAGCGGAAGACTTGCCCAGAGGCAGTTGTGACCCAGTCAGTGGGAGAAGGGTGCTAGTGTAGAGCACAAGTGGCAGGTGCAGTTTGACCTGAGCTGTGCTGGGGATAGACATTCTAAGTGGTCACAGGGTAACCCCAGGTGGGTGGCTTGGCGTTTCATGACAGATCCTGTCCTTCTTTTTTTGGTGGCAGCATGGTGGGATTGTCAGACTCAGTGCATGGAGTGAGGGTCACCATCCACTGAGTGGTTCAGAGTCTTTTTATCTGTAACCTCCAGACACAGAGCACAGTGAATAAGTACAGCAGTAACATGGTCCCTTTCCTGTTCAGTTTTTTTTTTCTTTTGTAGTATTAGGAGATTAGCAGTGTGCTGATGACGACTGGCAGCAGCCAGCAGACACCAGAGATGTCTGACCTAATACAACAGCAACCGGATGGCCCCAGCGAGGAGAGAGAACCAGGACCAGCCTGCGCAGAGTTCTCCTGAGGGGAGACCACACTCTTTGTGGACAACTACTACTACTACTATTTATCATTTCTATAGCGCTACAAGGCATACGCAGCGCTGTACACCATGCGCTGGCAGGGTTGGATGCCACACCAGCTGAAATCCGACAGATCTACATGATAGAGCAATAACGGCTAGATCAGCTGCAGTGAAAGGAATAGGACTGGGAAAAGCGTTGTAAAGAACAGGAACGGGAATGTGAACGTGAATTCCAACTGCAGATGGTCTGGAGCTTGTGCGCTGATCCCCTGCTTCTCTCCTCACCATGGCTGTAGCGGCAGCAAGCAAAAGGCAGGCGCAGGGACATTCACCTCTGCGTGCTGTCACTGGCTCTGCTAGACCCAGAAACAGGAAGTATGTAACTTCCTGTTTCTGGGTCTGGTAGAGCCAGTGGCAGCAAGCAGAGGGGAACTGGCACTGGCCAATAAGAGGAGGTAGTGTCAGCATGTGTGATGCAGAGGCAATTGCTGAGGTGGCATCACCATATGGGCAGACACCAAAGAAAGAAGATCAACGTCCACCCCAAAAGTAGAGATAACATCTGAGTTGCAGCAGCAGTGTCAGCAGCACTATGGGACAAAGGGCAGTAGAGATAGCCTAGGTAGAGCAGCCATGTGGACAGCCTCAGTTAAAGAGCAGTCATCGCATCAATTCAGTAACAAAAAGAGACAAAGAGAAGGAAAATTCAAGGGGAAGGGGGGAAGGTTTGAATTGATGGCCCTTGAATTATGCTGCCATTACACTGTGAATAACAGAGTGTGTGTGTGTGTGGAGGGGAGGGCTCTCTCAACTTCCATTTTGTCTACAGCAGTCTTTCGACACCTGTGCTTCCCCGTGTCTTTCATCCCCATCTTCTTGTCAGCAGTCTCTCACTCTCTCAAAAAGAGAGAGAAAGAAAGAGAGATAAAAAGCTGAGAATAGGGTGGTGGGATTGTTAAGAAAGAGAGAGTGAGAGACTGTTCAGACAGTGGGATGAATTGAGAGAGAGAGGCTGATGTGTATAGGAAGGGTAAGACAAAGACTGCTGCAGAAAGGTTGGGGAGCTGACAGAAATAGAGGCTGCTGCAGATATTATAGGGAGTTGAGAGAAAGAGACAGACTGCAGCAGACAGGGTGGAGGATTGAAGGAGACTGCTCAGATCTATATACCTAGTGCCCCTTGTGCATAATGCTCACACACCTCCTCCCCTTGGTCTGGAAGAGGTTGCTCATTGCTAGATTACAATTTAAGAAGATGATGTAGAGTAGGCACCACGGTGCACTCTCTTTCGCTAATCTGATGAGGTCAGATCCTAAAGAATCACACTAAGCAAGGGATTCTGGCACAATGATTTTTGTTTTTGACAATGGCCACTTCAAGTGTCTCGCCAGTGATTCAAGCGACTCTGTAAGGCTGCATACCTTCAGATTACAATGTGTAACTGCTCTCAGACTTTCAGCTCACATGAGCTCAACTCATTATTTCTACATTCCATTGCAACACCGTAAGACCGAACTTTCAACACGTTCTCCATGATTTATACAAGGTTTGCCTCTGAAACATAACTTGGGCTCTTTGTATTTGTTACAAAAATTGCATGTGAATAAATTGACCACAAACCTTTAAATGAGTCAAAAATCTTCACTGTTATACATAGAGAAACACTTTAATCCTGTTCAAAGTGGAATACCAATTTTACCTTGTCTAGTGTGTCCCCTTGGGCATTAAACCAGACTAACCAAAACAGTTTTCAGTAGCTCCATGCTTACAAATAACCTCAATGGGATTCCAGACCAGTCCTTCGGAACAAGTTTAAACAACCTCTTCAGTGGGTTTCCAGATGAGCCCATCAGAACACATTCAGTAGCTGTTTGAATGGGAATGCAAAGGGTTGGAATGGATCTTTAACTGAGAACTGAGTGCTTGTAGTATGGGGTGACAAAGGTAAAATGTTATACATTGTATTTTCAACAAAACCTCACTTTATAAGTGTAGTCTTTTGCCCACTGAGTATCAGTGCTGGTTACTTTTGTTAATTATAGAATGTATTTGAAGGGTCTGGTCTGGGACCAGCAAGAGCTGGGAGGCAAAAAAAAACACCATAATCCATGCACTCAACATTCTCCTTTCACCCAAAGTCAGTTCAGATTAGATAGTAAATTCTGAACCAAAAGGTTTACTTAAACTTGAAAGAAGCAGGTAAAACATGGAACAAATGATTAGTAGCAATTGTATACAAGCAACAGTAGAACAAAAGTAGGTTCAAACACATACAGTCTAGTTGGTTTCCTAAGTTATGAACCCTCTACCTTAGTAGAGGTTCCTAGTAAAAGTCTTTTACAGCTTTACTCTCTCTAGACCTTTCTCCAGAGAAAAGCTGTAGTCTCCGTCAGGAAATAGGGCTCTCTAAGCCTTCAGGTACAAAGTCTTTGTAAGTAGTCCTTTTCTTGATGGCTACATAGCTATGGGGGTCTTCTGTCCTATTGGTTCTCTGAGCCCCCTCCTATTTCTTCTGGCTTGATTGATTGTTTGTTTGTTTTTTGTTCTCTTTCTCTCTTAGAAGGATTTGTGGTAGAGAACTGGTTCCCCATTCCAGCTGTCTCTAGTGCAGATTCAGCAGCTCTATAGGCTCTGTTAGGTACACTCCACTCCTTATCTTTCCAGGTGCATTGGCTGTTCTAGCCATAGACCTTCTTTCCTCTTAGTCTACCCCCTTTCAACCTTAATTCATGCCCTCTAGGTCTAGCGCCTTTCCCGTCTCTGGAAAAGGTTTGTTTGCGGATTAATACCTTTCAAAAATGTGAACGTCTGTATCGTATCACCCCTGTTTCTCCTTTCCTCCAGGGTATACGTGTTCAGATCACTAAGTCTCTTCTTGCACATCTTGCAATGCAAATCTCATACCATTTTCATCGCTTTTTTTGAACTGCTTCAAGTCTTTTTACATCCTTAGTAAGATAAGGCCTCCAAAACTGAACACAGTATTTCAAGTGGGGCCTCACCAATGACTTATAGAAGGGCATCAACACCTCCTTTCTTCTACTGGTTACACCCTTCTCTATACAGCCTAGCATCCTTCTGGCCACTGCCACAACCTTGTTGCACTGTTTTGTCACCTTCAGATCCTCAGATACCATCACCTCAAGGTCCCTCTCCTGAGCCAAGCTTACCAATCTCTCCCCTCCTATCTGGTATATCTCTTTGTATTTCTGCACCCCAAGTGCATCACTCTGCACTTCTTCGCAATAAATTTTAAATGCCAATCCCTTCACCATTCTTCTAATGTTTGGAGATCCCTTCTCATGGTTTCTACTCCCTCCAGGGTATCCACTTTATTGGCTAACTTCGTGTCATCCACAAAAAGGCAAACTTTTCCTTCCAATCCTTTAGTAATGTCTCTCACAAATATATTAAAAAGAAATGGCTCCAGCACCAACCTCTGAGACACTCCATTACCCACCTTCCTTTCCTCAGAGTGGTTTCCATTTACCACCACCCTCTGCCGCTTACAATAGCTCCTTTCAGTTTTGCCCACTACTTTCCAACTTCTTCTAGATGTAACCATCCAAACAACTATTCTTTGAGGTAATCCCCCATCTGAATAAAGTTAGTTTTTTTAAAGTCTAGAACCATCACTTTTGAATGAACCCTCTCCATAATTATCTTAATATTAAACTACACCATCTGGTAATCACTGGATGTCAGATAATCACCTGCTATAACATCAGAAACGCTCTCCCCATTAGTAAGCACTAAGTCCTGTATAACCCCATCCCGTTTGGGTTACATTACCAACTGCTGGAATAGTTCCCCTTGTAGAGAATCCAGGATCTCCCTGCTTCTAAAAGGCCCCTCAGTAGGGATACCCCAATCAACATCTGGCATATTAAAATCACCTATCAGTAGTACTTCCCCTTTCACAGCTATATTTTGAATGTCTTCAATTAAATCTCTATCCACTTCTTCTGTCTGTGAAGGAGGCCTATATTTTTTTTTGTTACATTTTTACCCCGCGCTTTCCCACTCATGGCAGGCTCAATGCGGCTTACATATTGTATACAGGTACTTATTTGTACCTGGGGCAATAGAGGGTTAAGTGACTTGCCCAGAGTCACAAGGAGCTGCCTGTGCCTGAAGTGGAAATCAAACTCAGTTCCTCAGTTCCCCAGGACCAAAGTCCACCACCCTAACCACTAGGCCACTCCTCCACAACATCACACCAAAGTAAATACATTTGCCATTCTCTCTTTCCAGATTGACCCAAAGTGCCTCTCCTTACCCTGTAGTCCTGCAATTGTGTGGCTTTAATATTATCTTTAGCATATAATGTCACTCTCCCTCACTTTCTTCCTACCCTGTCTTTCCTGAACAGATTTATAGTCTGGTATAACTATATCCCAGTCTTAGTTCTCTTTGAACCATGTCTCTGTGATCGCCACTAAATCCAAATAAGCCTCTTCCATCACAGTCTCAAGATCTTGATAATTAAACCTTTACAATTGGTGTAAAATGCAGCTCTACATGTAAAAAGTGGCATCAAGAAACGTGAGCTGCCCTGGCTGCCAGTGATGTTCTGAGTGCAAAGTGTATGTGTCTAACTTTTACACTGCTTAGTTTTACTTTTTATGTGTTATATTTGTTTGCTGCGGTGCAGCTCACAAGGGCTGTTATGTCTTCCTCCAGTTTCTGAGGTGTGCATATTCTCAGTAAAGGGGCCCTTACTATGGAATACGTTACCTGCCACCATGCATAACATTCAAGATCTTTTGATTTCTTGTAACAGTATTAAGACTTAATATTATTCATTCAGCTTATAGATTGTGGGTTGTTTTTTATGTAATTGTATTGTCTTCTACTGCTTTTTATGATTATGAATGTTTTAAGTGTACAACTACCTGAAGTACTTGGTAAGCAGTTTAAAAACGAAAATAAATGAGATGGAATCAAATCCTAACCAAAGACACTTATCCTTTCTTAGTCATCATTCTAGGGAATTCTTCCCAGCTCATGAAACTGGCATCCATTTGTGGCCACAGTGCCTCCAAAGGAAAAAGATGAGCTATTTACATCAGTGTGAGGCACAGAAGAAACATTAAAAAAAAAAACAGAAACCAGAAACAACTAACCCTTTTCCTCTATTTGATATGTATTCTCTAGCTCAACTCAATGTTGCAGGACCAAAGAGTACTAAACTGCACATCAGCCTCTCACAGAGATTACTCAAAAGCAAACATTTACAAAGAAGCCTATAAATCTTAGGGGGTACAGCAATATTAATGTGCCTCTGGCTAATTGAAAATGTATGGCTGCAGTCCTTGTTTCAGTCCCTTTGTGAACTCATCTGTAGCACTCCATATTTTTCCCTTGTAGTTCTACCATCAGGGACTCACATATCACACAGGAGAAGCTAATGCCCGTATCCTCTCTTGCAAAACGGCGACAAAGTGAGATGCAGTTCTCATGGCACTCAGAAACATTTTCACATGATCTATGTCGGGCTTCAGCTTGCATGCTGCTCTCTTCCTCCCTCACCTACTGTATGCCTATCTCCTTGCATGGTGCAAGTTTGTTTTTTTTTGTTACATTTGTACCCCCGCGCTTTCCCACTCATGGCAGGCTCAATGCGGCGGGCAATGGAGGGTTAAGTGACTTGCTATTCTGAGAGATATAAAGTCTGCATGCCGATGATGAGTCAAATATGAAGGTATTCAGAAAAATACAGGCCTTTATACATGTATATAGCAAAATACCTATACTAGGCACATACCTAGGCAAACAATTTTTAGTTCCATTTTAGCAAATTTAACTTTTCCCCCTTATTTTTGCAAATTTGTTTTATTCATTTCACATATTCATATTACTAAAAATACTTTTAACATGCATTATAAATTTGTTAGATGATACGTTAGTGCATGCATAATAAATCAATTTTGCACGTACTAAAATTGTTAAGGCACCTTAATCTTATATGCGCTAATGAATGCCTCCTATTGCCTGCATATCTCCCCTCACTCTTCTGTGCCTCCCCATCTTACTGATCTCCCATACCTTTCAGACTACATTCAGCTGTAGTAGGCAGTACAACCTTTAACACATCACATTAACAGATCACACAGAGGGCAGACGTCAGGCTTCAAAGTTTCAACATTCCAAAGTCGGACTCTGCAAAACAAAACAAAAAAGATCTACCCTTCTTCAGGAACAAACATCTCAATGGCTCCTCCTATATATTCATGCATAGGAGCCAACTTTTTCAAATGATTGGGGGTGCTAAACCCAATGGAAATCACCTCATCCCTGGACACAGTCAAGGAGTTTGCTCAATGTTGGGGGTGCTCAAAAATAGTTGGCTCCTATGTGTTCATTGGTTGATTCCTTTTACACTTCAGCATTCAGTGAGAGCAGCTCTGTTATTGGTGCTACTCACAGTAATCCTACTGATCCATAATTCAGATCTCCATATTAGTTTTCACCTGCAGATAGACCCAAACAGACCGTTTTATTACAAAATGCTATTGTCAGAGGATTTTTCCTCCTGCTCTGTTTCTGTGCAGGCAACTATGTGGAATTCTACACTCTCTCTCTCTCTCTCTCTCTCTCTCTCTCTCCCTCTCCCTCTCAAGCCTTGTAATAAAAACATTTTTTTCAGATTGACGAAGATACTGAGAATAAACTCTCTGGCCTTTCCCATAAATCTTTAGACAATAGATTACCTCGATCCACTGAGCAACTTGCTGTCTTTTTAAATCTAATGTTACCGAACTTCAAAAATATTTCCATTCCACCAGGTTTATCATTTGCAATCAGGATACCCCTCCCTTTCCCCCACTAGAACAGTTTAGTTATAGTTTATTGAAAAAATTTGCTATACCACCGAACCTAACTGGCAGACCCGGGCAGTTCTGAATAAATCAAATTCATCAGGAAACAGAAAAGAACTACAATATTTGATAGGCAAGAATTGCAGACATACAGTTAATCAGGCATATTATCAGAGAGAAAGAGAGAAGGGAGAAGCAAAGGGATGGGAGATGGAAAATGAGAGAAAGCAAGAACAGGGGAATACAGGAGGGGAGAGAGAGGAAAAAGGTTGCATAGGCAGGGTGGTGGAGAAAAGCATCAACCCCCAAGCAGCTATACACAAGAGTCCCTGCCAAAAAGGTCATTTTGTGCCTCTCAGGAATTCCCAGGGATTACGTAACAAGAAAACATGTCCAGGACTTTGCCATCTGAGATCCTCATACAGTCCTTTCATTTTGGGGGGAGTCATTCAATCTTATTACCTCCTTTTCTTTAGAGAAACTTTCCCCAGTCTCCCCCAACTACCTCTGAATGAGACCCAGTTTCCTCTAAACTTGTGAACAATTCCCTACAGAATCTATACCCTTTAGTACTTCCAAATTTTCTCACCACCAGGAAGTTTCCTCTTTCATTGAAAACCGCAGTAATTAGGTCCATCTTAAAGGGACATTTGCACCATTCCTTACCAGTAACTTCCAGCCAACATCAAACCTTCCATTTATTGTGAAACTAACAGAACGAGCCCTTTTCAATCAATTGAAAGACTGTGTGGACAAGAGGAATATCCTTCACCCTAAACAAATTCCACAGTATAGAAACCACACTGGTGTTGAGGCTAAGATCAGTAGTTTCCTTGATAGGAGGAAGATTAACCTAGTGGTCTCCTTAGACTCACAACCGCTTTTGATTTGGTAGATCATATTCTGTTAGTGTCACATCTTCAAGAGTGCAGTCTTTTTTTTTTATTGATATCAATTCTTTGCTTCACAATTTGAACACAAGAAAATACCATAGGAACAATTATGCAAATCAAAAGTAATAATGTTACAAACCATAAAATAGGTATCAAGTCCACATTAAAGGTATGCAGCAAGGAATATTCCCCCCCCCCCCCAAAAAAAAAAAAAAAAAAAAAAAGAGCAAGAACAACAAATAATCTGAACTTAATCACTGACAGACACTCCAGTTATTACATAGAACCCATATTACTATCTCTTCCCACCAAAAATGAAAAATACTAACAACAAATCCTATTGTGCTATTTAATACTTTGTCCTGCAAAAAAGTCTCAAGCTGCATAGCGTCAAAAATAGATATTGAACATTTCATAGGTGACTAAACATTTACAAAGAAATTTAAGAAAAAATGTTGAACCTATAGCCAAGACCTTAGCTTTTAATTGAGTTGACCTTGCAACATCAGGAAATATGTATACCACTTCTCCACAAAAAGGAAGTTGTTTTGGGGAAATATGCTTTTAAAGTGTCTGTTTTAAACCTACAAGATTGCAATGTAACAATTGAAGTGGCCCTCTTTCTGATGTCTTGAAAAGATTCTAAAAATTGGGAGAGATCAAAACTATCTGGAGAATTGAAAGTACCCAAGGTTCCTTCCTCTTTCTCCACTTTAGTACTTTTAAATAAGTAATATGCACTACGAATTACCACTTTTTCTCACAAAGGAAACTGCAAAATATTATTAAGGTACATTGTGAAAAGTTCTCAAGGTGACACATAATGGGTAATAGGAAAATGTAGTAATCTCAAATTAGAAGCCCTAGAAATATTCTCAAACTGCAGATTAGTGAATAAATTGTTTTTAACTGATACAGTAGCTGCCAATTGCATTAAAGAGTTTTGAGATTCCAATTTAGTTGTTCTCCTACCTCTGACAGATTCCTATCCTGTTCAGATAATTTATCTGGAACATCTTGAGTATACTTTGAAAATTGAACAAGATTAGCTTGCAAGGTATTCTTCATCCGAGGGACAACTGTCTATAAATCTTTTAAAGTTACTTCTGAAGCTAATGGCATAGAAGAAGCACATGCAGACATACCTGAAGATAAGTCCACTGCAGCAGGAACTGGAACAAACTCAAAAGGATTAGGTGTCTGAGGAGGAATTTCAAAGTCCTTAACATTACTAAGGAGTAAGGACTAAAAAGTCCTCAGGCAAGAAGGACTTATCTACCTCAAATTTCTCCGCAGATTGAGAGGGGTGGGGTTTGTTTGCCTAAAGAGAGTGAGGCTTCCAAAGGAGACATAGAGGCATATTTTCAAAGCACTTACTAAGTGCTTTGAAAATATGCCTCGTAGTTTTCAAATCAGAGGAGGCAGTATGGTTTAAAGTTGTTAGATGTTGGTCCATCGGCCCTTTGTTGTTAACCAGGCCCAGTATTTTAGTCTTCCATTTAACCATACTGCCTTTCAAAACAGAATTCAAAAAGAAAAACCAAAATTCCTGGCTCTTCAAAGCTCTGAAGGGGTTCCAAAGCGGTGGAACCATCCCCTTTGGTCATGCCCCTTCAGGAGGGCAGAGATTTTAACCCTAAGAGGTCCTCAGCTGGGCTCGGTACTGTTCCTGCCCTGGTAAGTGCCTGCCAGCAAACAAAAGATGGTCGGTGCTGCTTCTCTCTATGTATCTTTTCATGCCTCGTCTTCACAAACATTTTCTCTAACATATGGGCGTACCTCAGGGCTCAGTCCTTTCTCTTCTTTTGTTTAATTTGTTTGAGTCCTCTAGTGCTCTTAATTCAACCTCTGAACTTTGCTGATGACATACAACTTATCACTTATACTGATCCCTCTTGTTCAAATCTCAATTAATTTAATGTTTGCCTTTCCGCAGTCTCCTCTTGGTTTAACCCATTAAAATTGAAGACCAGATTACAACAAAACAAAATGGAAATCAGAAATTAGACAATATTAAGCGAAACTGAGGAAAATCAAATTCAACTACTATAAACAATTAATTGGATCCAACTACAAAAAACACACAAAAAAACTCTACAATGTAATCAACTCGCTTATGTCCACAGACAAACTGACATGCGAATCAGAAAACTCACCAGGAGCACAAGAACTAGCCAACTACTTTGAAGATAAAATAACAACTATGAGAGCCTCCTTCCATAAAGATGTCCCAGACCTAGATCTGTATTTGGATGAACTAACCAGAAAAGGCAAACCACTCGATGCTGAAAGATCATGGTCATAATTCTCACTCCCAAACACAGCTTTAGTTCGGCAACTGCTACTCAAAACCATCAAACCCCACTGCTCACTAGACACATGTCCCGGCTACCTACTAAAAGAACCCCCCATCCAATTCCTTGAAAACATCACAATCTATCTAAAGAACCTGTTAGCCGATGGCATATTCCTTAGGGAAAAGGAGATCATTCTAACACTGATCCTGAAAAACCTGAAATTAAGCAAAAGCGATGTCAAAAACTACAGACCAGTGTCCTCCATACCCCTCGGTGCCAAGATCCTGGAATGCATAGTCAATAAATAACTCATTGAATACTTGAACAACTTATCAATTTTACATGACTGCAATCAGGCTTCAGATCAGGACACAGCGCAGAATCCACACTTACCGCCCTGATCACCAACTTCAGAAAACAAATCAGCCAAGGCAGAAACATACGACAATAAGACATGTCCTCGGCCTTTGATATGGTCGACCACTGCATCCTCATCCAAATACTCGACAAAGCACTGATAAAGAAGGCTAAAAAAGAATATGAAGAGAAACTTGCTGCAGAGGCAAAAACTCACAGTAACAACTTTTTCAGGTACATCAGAAGCAGAAAGCCTGTGAGGGAGTCTGTGGGACCATTAGACTATGAAGGAGCAAACGGGATACTCAGGGAGGACAAGATCATAGCGGAGAAACTGACTGAATTCTTTGCTTTGGTCTTTATGGAAGAAGATGTAAGAGATCTACCTGTACCAGAAATGGTTTTCAAGGGTGATGATGCGGAGAAACAGAAAGAAATCTCAGTGAACCTGGAAGACGTACTGAGCCAAATCGACAAATTAAAGAGTAGCAGACTTCCTAGACCAGATGGCATGCATCCAACATACTGAAAGAACTCAAATATGAAATTTCTGATCCACTGTTAGTAATCTGTAACCTGTCATTAATGTCATCCATAGTACCTGAAGACTGAAGGGTGCCCAATGTTACACCAATTTTTTAAAAGGGTTCCAGGGATTATTCGTGAAATTATAGACCGGTAAGCCTGATGTCAGTGCCAGGTAAAAAAGAAAATAGTGAAAACTATTATAAAGAATAAAATTACAGAACACATAAATAAACATGGTTTAATGGGAAAGAGTCAGAATGGTTTCAGCCAAGGAAAGTCTTCCCCTCACCAATTCACTTCATTTCTTTGAAGACATGAATAAACATGTGGATAAGGGTGAGACGGTTGATGTAGTGTATATAAATTTTGAGAAAGCTTTTGACAAAGTTTCTCATGAGAGCCTCCTGAGAAAATTAAAGAGTCATGAGATAGGAGGCAATGTTCTGTTGTGGATTAGGAACTGGTTATTGAACAGAAAACAGAGGGTAGGGTTAAACAGCCATTTCTCTCAATGGAGGAGGGTGAAATGAAGGGCTGCAGGGATCTGTACTGGGACCAGTGCTATTTAACATATTTATAAATGATCTGGAAATCAAGATGACGAGTGAGGTGATTAAATTTGCAGATGACAAAACTATTCAAGGTTGTTACAACACATGTGTACTGTGAAAAATTGCAGGAAGACCTTAGGAAACTGGAAGACTGGGCATCCAAATGGCAGGTGAAACTTAATGTGGACAAATGCAAAGTGATGCACATTGAGAAGAATAATCCAAATCATAGTTACCTGATGCTACGGTCCACCTAGGGGGTCAGCATCCAAGAAAAAGATCTAGGTGTTGTAGACAATACACAAAATCTTCTGCCTAATGTTCGGTGTCAGCCAAAAAAGCAAACAGGATGCTAGGAATTCTTAGCAAAGGGATTGCAAATAAGACCGAGAATATTGTAATGCCTGTGTATCACTCCATGATGCAGCCTCACCTTGAGTATTGTGTTTGGTTCTGGTCACCGTATCTCATGAAAGATATAGCGGAATTAGAAAAAAAGTTCAAAGAAGAGTGAACAAAATGATAAAGAGGAAACTCCTCTCATTTGAGGAAAGGCTAAAGAGGTTAGGGCTCTTCAGCTTGGAAAAGAGAAGGCTGAGGGGAGATATAATAGAGGTCTAAAAAATCCTGAGTGGTGTAGAATGTGGAAACTCAAATGCATGAAACAATTCTTCTCGAGGGAAACATTCCGCAACCTAATACAATCAATGGTTATAAGCCACGTAGATTACTGCAATGGAATCTATACGGGATGCAAAGAACAAACCTTAAAGAAACTTCAAACAGCTCAAAACACGGCAGCTAGGCTTATATTTGGAAAAACGTGATTTGAAAGCGCAAAAGCACTCCGCAAAAAACTACCCTGGCTCCCAATCAAAGAACGCATTGCATTCAAAATTTGCACCTGGGTTCATAAAATTATCTACGGGGAAGCCCCGGGATACATGACAGATCTAATTGACCTACCAACTAGAAACACATTCGAATCATCATGAACATATCTAAACCTGCACTACCCAAGCTGCAAAGGCCTTAAATACAAATCAACTTATGCATCCAGTTTTTCCTACATCAGCACACAACTATGCAACGCATTACCAAAAGCCTTAAAACTGATGTGCAACCACCTAAACTTCCAGAAAACTCTAAAAACTAACCTGTTTAAAAAGGCCTACCCTACCGATCCAACTTAAATGCCTGATCTCGGCAACACAACGAACTGAAGTACGCTATGGACCCAACACAACTCTACCGCCATATGATTCCCTAATGTGACTGTGCCACATGAACTTTACCTTACCCCTACTCACTATGTATTTGTTCACATCGGAGTCAGCAAACATTTCTCCGGTACTATGTAAGCCACATTGAGCCTCCAAATAGGTGGGAAAATGTGGGATACAAATGTAACAAATAATAAAAAAAAATAATAAGTAGAAGTGAATCGATTTTTTACTCTTTCAAAAAGGACAAAGACTAGTAAGTTGCATGGAAATACTTTTAAAACAAATAGGAGGAAATATTTTTTCACTCAAAGAATATTTAAGGTCTGGAACTCATTGACGGAGGATATAGTAACAGCGGTTACCATATCTGGGTTTAAAAAAAGGTTTGAAGAAGTTGTTGGAGGAAAAGTCCATAGTCTGCTATTGAGACAGATATGGGGAAGCCACTGCTTGCCCTGGGATTGGTAGTATGGAATGTAACTACTATTTCGGTTTCTGCCAGGTATTTTTGACCTGGATTGGCCACTGTTGGAAACAGGATACTGGGCTAGATGGACCATTGGTCTGGCACAATATGGCTATTCTTATATTCTTATTATAGACCTCCAGGTCTACTTAATAGTGTTGAGATGAACAGAACAAGAAGGAAAACAGCAACACAAATGAATAACCAACAGACCAGCTGTGGTTGGCCATGAGTGGGATGGAGGAGACAATGGAGCTCATTTTCAGAGTAGATAAACATCTCAAAACGGCCAAAAGATGTCCATATGCTGAAAAAGGGTTTGTGCAGTGGTGCTGGGATCCTTTAGTACCGTCATGGAGCCCTTTGGGTCTAATTCTGAAAGCGCAGCACTAGCGCTGAAGCCCACTGGTACCGGAGTCAGGCCCTTTGGGTTAGCACAAGGCGATTCCATCGCTAATTAAAGAAAGAAAAAGCTTTCCTTGCTGCGGTTGGAGAAAGAAAGAGAGAGAGAGAGAGAGAGACGTCCAAAACACTGCATGGAAAAAAAAAACTGAGAACAGCTGGAACTCAGAGCGGGAAGCAGTGCCTCTAGTGTGATTAGACAGTTAAAAAAACAAAGGCAGTCAAGCTAGGGACAGAACATCCGAGCAGGCAGCAAGCAGAGAACTCTAACTGTGTGTGTATATATTATCCTGTTCCACGGAGAAAAGAACTTTACTTCCACACACACAGCACACCACATCTTGATCTACCCCTCCAGTCTGTAAACCTCAGTTACTTCCTTGTATATTAAACAATCACTGGCCCTCACTCAGAAAGACACAGTACCAGTAGTGTTATAAATAGCTATACTTAATCTGTTCCCCTTTTAAAGGAGATTCTATAATTAGAGTCTAATTTTACTCATGAAATTCATCTCAACATCTGGAGCACAAAATGTCTGGAGTAGGCTGACCTCACTTTTACAAGCACTTCTCAGATGGACAACACACAATTTATTGACATTATTGCAAACCTGCTAACACTCGCTAGCCAACTAACCAGAGAAAAACACAAAAAAAACCTGAAGGAAATGTCAGACATCATACACTATCTGGATGACACTGAGATGATTCAGTGGGCGAGGCCTATCCATTTCAGAAACAGAATACTACTAGATAAGGGTATCTGGCAAGTTCCCACCCGAACAGTTCCCACCAGACAGTTCCCACCCACTAATCCCTCCCCCGAGGACAAATTCCCACCTAGGGCAATTCACCCCTGGACAATTCCCACAAGGGGGACAATTCCCACCCAGCACTTTTCCCACCCAGTCATTTCCCACCCTCGCTATCCTTTTTTTATTTTAACCGGAGCTTCTTCTTTTTGTTTTCATTTTTGTATCTAGTCTCTTGTGAATTCCCATAATTCTTGGCAGTGCATCGCGTTGAATTGTGGCGCTCTTTGAGGTACATCGCATTGCACTGTGGCACTGTTAAAAGTGTTTCCAAACAGCAGAGGCTCTGCCATCATCCCCGTACACTTGTGCAACATATGGATGTGAACAGAGTAAGTATAACAGCAGAATTACTTTTCATAGGTAGAGTAGTAATTGGTTAGAATTCATAATCAGTGTGTCATTTGAGGGGATGATTATAGGGACACCCTAGCATGTGTTGTGCTCAACATTCAGAGTTTCTATTTATTTATTTATTTACTTATTTATGAATTAGGTTGAAACCTGGGAGAATTTAATTTTTTTTTCCTGTGCCTAGGGGTTGCCTGCATGGGTGTAGTTTAGGGGGGGCTGTGGGGGGAGCATTTAAAATATTTTTCCTTTGCCTAGGGGTTGCATGGATGGATGTAGTTTGGGGGGATGGGACATTGTCCCCCAAAACAAGCTGCATGTCTGGAAGGGGAAAGGGATGTATAAATGTTTGGGGGGGTTGATCTGTAAAGGGAAATTGTCTTAGTGTGTTTTGCATTTTTTTTTTAGTTATGGCTGGGAATTGGTTCAGTGGGAATTGTCCAGATGGGAATTGGTGGGTGGGAACTCTCCGGTAGGAACTGTCCAGGTGGGAACTGACCTAGAACCCTATAGAAGATACTACCACTTTGGACTTGATTCACCCAAACTCAAGTTATTTGCAGACTTTAGCTATTAATTCCATGATACATAAATACAACATACTGTATCTCAGAAGCCCTAGATACCTTGAGAATACTACATAAATCCCTTTGTATGACTGTTTAGATTACAAGGTCAAACCTCATTACAATTCACATGTCATTTTCCCTTTCACATGAGGCAAAGCGGTCTCCTAGTATCAATATTATTGGAAATTGGGTAGAGGAAGTGTTCCAAAAGGAAGGTTCTTACATTCAACCCCATAGACAAAGAGGGACAAGGCAGAATCAATACAAAAATATTTATTTGTTACATTTGTACCCCACATTTTCCCACCTATTTGCAGGCTCAATGTGGCTTACATTGTACCGTACAGGTGTTCGCCAGTCAGTTGATAACAAATACAGGTTATATTGTGGTCGAAATGAGGTAGGTGTGTTTCAGGCACCATGAGGATGGAAGGGATGAAGATTGTATATTGTCCAGTACGATCATAGTTGTGTTGTGTTGCTGGGTGTGAGGATTTACGTTGCATTGGTGGGGTAGGCCTTTTTGAAGAGGGTGGTTTTTAATGATTTCCTGAAGTTCAGATGGTCATGGATTATTTTCACAGCTTTAGGGAGTCCATTCCATAGTTGTGCACTTAGGTAGGAGAAGGTGGATGCGTAAGTTGTTTTGTATTTCAGTCCTTTGCAATTTGGGTAATGTAGGTTTAGGTATGATCGTGATGATGTGAATCTGTTTCTGGTTGGTAGATCTATGAGGTCTGTCATGTATCCTGGGACTACACCATAGATAATTTTGTGGACCAAGGTGCAGATTTTGAAGATGATCCGTTTTTTGATTGGGAGCCAGTGTAGCTTTTCTCGGAGGGGTTTAGCGCTTTCGAAGCGTGTTTTACCAAATATCAGCCTGGCTGCTGTGTTTTGGGTGGTCTGGAGTTTTTTTTTGTGAGTTGTTCATAGATTCTGTTGCAGTAATCTGTATGGCTTAGGACCATTGATTGTATTAGGTTTCAAAAAATTTCCCTTGGGAAGAAAGGTTTTATTCGTTTGAGTTTCCACATTGAGTAAAACAGTTTCTTTATTAAGGAGTTTACTTGGCTCTCAAGGGTAATGTTACAGTTGATTATGACGCCGAGTATTTTTAGGCTGTCTGAGGTAGGTAGGGTTATGAATAAATAAATGTGTTTTTACTGTTATAGTCAGTTAAACAATGCTACACAGGAATTAGAGAAGCCTCAGATGAACATACAAATCAAATGGACAAAAATTCTTTGTACACTATGGGCCCTGCTAGCATTTTTAGCACGCACTAAACACTAGAGTCGCCCCTATGTTCATATGGGTGACAGCGTTTAGTGCGTGCTAATCATTAGCGTGCACTAAAAACGCTAATGCGTTAACGCTGCTTAGTAAACAGTGCCCTACATGTTTTGCCTTAGCAGCAGCATTCAACATTAAAGACCATTTCCCTCACAAGCAATATAGATCTTCTTCAAACCATCCTAAGGTGTCATTCTCCAATTGAGTTTACCAGAAGAACCTCCACATGTGGTGGTGGGAAGGAAAAGAGTGTCAAGCAGGTAATAAGAAATGAGCTACCTTCTAGATGGAGAGGACAGTACAGCTATGCTTAGGTTCATATCTCAGAGGAAATGGCCTACTATCTCACGGAAGCATAATGACCTCCTCTCTCTCATGTAAAATACAACCATAATCTAAGAACTGGGGGTCAATGGCATCCTTATAGAAGCTGGCACATCTGCACACAGCAGACAAACTAATGACAATTTTATAGCATCTCACCCTTTTTCAAGAATCATTGAAAGCCATTCTTCAACCTCAGAACTAACAGGTGCACTAAGACATCAAACAATTACTAAGGGGCCCTTTTACTAAGCTGAGGCAAGCACTAGCACGTGCTTATTGTAACTTTGTTAGCCACATTGAGCCCGCATAAGCTGGGAAAATGTGGGATACAAGTGGACCAATAAATAAATAAATAAATAAATTACCTTGTGGTAAAATGCACTATTGCGGGGTGCACTCAGGCTTCCCACAGTAGTTTTAGGATCTGCACATGATTCCCATGCCTGGGGCATGTTTTTCTTTTGGGGGGGGGGGGGGACACAGAGTAGGCGTGCCCAGTGCTAATCGGTTAGTGCAGCTACATTGCTGGGCAGCAACTGATTAGTGCATGGTTAGCGTGGGAGCCCTTGCCGCCTACAAAATAGGTGTCGGTAAGGGCTCATGCACTAATAGCCACTCGCTAATTGGGAAATTAGCGCATGGCCATTAATGGGGAAATAGAAAATGCAGCCATTTTATAGCTGTGTAAAAGTGGCCTCAGCGCATGAGGAAACCCATGCACTAGTCATAGTGCTGGCCACTTGTTAGCACTATGGTACAAATGGTTATAAAACTGAAAGATTGATGTCTCAGGCATGTACATGTACCTCTATCATAATGCAGTCTTTGATAAGAAAACCTGTTTGGAAGCCTTTTGTCCTTAGTTATTTAGGGCCCTTTCTACAAAGAAGTAAGTCCAATGTGGGCTTACTGCTCGATAAAAGGGATATACCTCCGGGCTACCGCAGCAGCCTGGTGGTAGTTCACACCCCCAGCGCACATCATATCCAGCGCTACAAAAATATTGCGTACCCAGCAGTAATCAGGTTACCGCCAGCTTAGCACAGGAGCCCTTACCGCCACCTCAATGGGTAAGTGACCCTCCTGAAATGGCCATGCAATAAGTGCTTCCCTTACTGCCAGCCATTTCCTGAAAAAAAAAAAGACCTGCCTTTTACCCGCTGCAGTAAAAGGTGGCCTCGGCGCGCATCAAAAATACGAATCGATGCTAGTGCAGGTCCCCTTTTGCTGTAGCTTCGTAAAAGGGGCCCTTAGTTATTAATTGATTGAGTGATTTGACAGACCACAAATCCCAATACTGGATCAAAGTGGTTTGCATAAAACATGCAATACAATTTTTTTTTTAAATTACACAACAATAAACAGCAAAATAATAAAACCATAAAAATCCCACCATAGACAAACACTCAACCCATAGAAACCAGTGAATAATTCGTAGCAACATAAATCACTCTACAACTACAAATCCCAACAACTTGCTAAAACAGTCAAGATCTGACAGTCTTTAGAAAATCATAAATATGATACCTCCATTCATTTTTTAAAATTTGCATTTCACAAAAATAACATCAAAGATCAAAAACTTTGAATAGAAGTTCAGAACAAATTAAGGGCCCTGTTTACTAAGCTGCATTATAGGTACATTAGCATCTTTAACATGCGTTAACCATGTACGTGCCTCCAATATCCATATAGGCAACTACACGGTTAGCGTACACGCTAATTGTAGGCGCGTTAAAAATTCTAACGCGCCAAGTAAACAGGACCCTAAGAAATAGGGTCACACAAGAAATACAACTTTAACCATAGTCCAAAATAATGGAGAGGAACCAAAAGGAAGCAAATCCATAGGAAGATGGATATTTAAAAAAGCAAAATTTAAAAAAGAGAGAGTAAAAAAAAAACACCCTCCCCCAAGTATCTATACAGACAGTAACCAACCCTTAATAACCAGTCAGCCGATATTCAGAACGTGGGAGTTAGCCAGACTAACTCCCACGGTCAGCGCTAAACCTGGATATTCAATGCTGGGCCTGATGGACCCGCTACTCCTCTGATACCTGGATTCCCCGAGCACTTTCAGCTACCACGAGATATGGAGGATGCTGGAGTTTTCGCTAACCTTGGGTGTTAGGCTGAGCAATTGAGCTCTGGAAAAGAGAATACATCTGTGGCACTTATGGGAGCTATAGCACTGTCTTCAGGGGACAGCATGACTCGGACACCAACGAGAGGGGAAGAGAAAGACTCTAGAGGTTTGTTAACTCAGGTAGAAGTTCTGCCTGCTTCTTCAGCTGTTCTGGCCCCATTGAAACTGTTGGTGAAGCCAAATGTGGTGACCCTTGACATGCTGTAGTTGGCGATGGAGAGTCTTCATCAGGTTTGCTCCTCTTTTGTTTCTATCTCCTTGACTTCTACCTCCAAACTGCAAGATTTGGAGACTAAAGTGAATTATTTTACTTCAAAGATTGATGTAATCGATAAAACAGTGACTGAGTTAAAATCTTCTCAGGCTGTGTTAATTAAGGTTAAGTCCTTTATGTTAAGGAAAATTGAAAATTTGGAAAATATGCAAGAGGTCTGCTTCATTTCCTGCAGTCTAGACTGACTTTGGGTAGAGGTTTTTCCATAGGTTTTTGCAATCAGTATTGAAATACCAGGAATCAGTTTTTCCATCTTTGTAGAAGATCTTCTATATAACTTCTACTGAAAAGAGAACAGCTGAAGCTTCAGTTGATTTAAAATATATCAGATATTTTGGAATCCTCAGAGACTGAAGTATCATCAGCAAGATCTACTCTGTTGGTTCCTTTGTTTTTCATCAGGATAGGGATTCAATACTCATTCATATAGGATCAACTTAATATAAAGCAGATTGACAAGCAGACTCCAATTTACCCTTCTTTTATTGGATGTGTCATCAAGAGATTTTGATGTAAAGAGCACAGGGCATGAAAGTCCACATATCTCAGCAAGTTGTATGCACTGGGACAACATCTTAAACTTAGCTCTCGCTATGACAATGGGAGCTGGGCAGACTTCTACGGTCTACGCCCTGATCGTGACTGAATAGATAGGGATGGGCTGGAGTGTAAATTTTAAGGTGCTTCGATGTTAGCTTCAGAACTTAGTACAAGAACAGTACTGGGCAGACTTCTACGGTCTGTGCCCTGAGAAAGGCAAGGCAAATCAAACTCGGGTATACATCACATACCATGTAAAATGAGTTTATCTTGTTGGGCAGACTGGATGGACCATACAGGTCTTTATCTGCCGTCATTCACTATGTTACTATGTTCACGAGATGGATTACATAGAGGAGCATTTTCGATATGACATCTTAAGTCCAACTTAGGATGTTTTACTAAAAACATCCAAAATTCAAGAGGGGAATACAGAAAAACTTTTCTTTTTTTTCGAAAATGGCTATTTGCTAGATGCTTTGTGCTCTGTGCGTTTATCACTTTGGTCCATTTTGGGGGGGGGGGGGGGGAAGTCCAAGTGAAAAACACACAAAATCAAGCCATTGGGATGTAGGAGGAGCCAGCATTCTAAAAAGATTGGCTACACAGACATCTCAGGAGAGCAATAGAGGATACTGCACTGGACTTCAAATAAATACTCCCAAGTACACATCTCACCGTTGCTCCCTTATCTTGTCAGCAAAGCCCCCCAAAACCCACTACCCACCAACTGTACACCACTACAATAGCCCTTATGGGTGAAGGGGGCACCTATATGTGGGTACAGTAGGTTTCTGATGAGTTTTGGAGGGCTCACAGTTTCCACCACAAGTGTAACAGATAAGGGGAAGTACAAGCCTAGGTCCACCTGTCTGCACTGCACTCATCACTAGACTACTCCAGGGACCTGCATGCTGCTCTAATAAGTCTATTATAACATCTAATAGGTCTGAGTATAACATCTGAGGATGGCATAGAGGTTGGAAAGTAATGTTTTTAATCACATGGGGAGTAACAGGAGTCATCCCTGATTCCCTCTAATTTTTCATCTGGTCATGTAGTGCACTTTTTGTGGCTTATTCATTAATAAAACAGGTCTAGACCAAAACGTCCAACTTATGACCCTAGATGTTTTTGTTTTGTTCCATGATGGCAGAAAAACATCCAAGTGTTAGGAACACCCAGATCCCACCCTTAACATGCCCCCTTGTGATTTGAATGCACTTCTAACGGACTTCATAGAAAAACATCTAAAAATTGGTTTTGAAAATAACAATTTGGACGTTTTTGTAAGAACAATTTGGACGTTTTTGTAAGAAAAACGTCCAAATGCAGATTTATGCTACTTTTTAGACATTTTGTCTCTTTTGAAAATGAGCCCCATAGTCACCCTTTCTTTATCCCACCAGCAGTTTAGCCACTGTGTTTTGCATCAGCTGCAAATATCTAAGAAAATTCTTAAGTAATCTAGTAAACATCAACCTGTAATAACCTGATCTGACAGGCACATGAATGTGGACTTATGCTAGCATTCTATAACAAAATCTGGCCACGTAGATGCTGCTGTGGAATAGCACTTAGCATCCACCATTTCCTCTGGAGTCTTTCATCAGGTACTTTGTCAAATGACTTTTGAAAAATCCAGATATACAATATCAACTGGCATGTAGGCAGATGCAGACCTAAGTCCAAATTAGTCTCAATTAGCACCAATAATATATTGTGAACGGCTCATTAACTTATTAATTTGCATCTGTATCTGCCCTGCACACCCACATTTGGGCGACCTATACAGGATCCGGGAAAAGGTTCTTCCTGCTTGCAGCAGGTGTTAAATTTGTGTGGGAGTGTTTGAATAAGCTATTTTATAAAGGCACATGAGCACACATGTTGTCTTTATATAAAATAGATACCCTGTCATAAAATTACTCTCTAAGTCTGTGGTCTTCACTAATTTACATGAGGCCCACTTTGATCCCTAAATAGAGCAGAGCCAACAACACTACCTATTGACTCATGGCAATGATATCATACCCCCAAGTCTATCTCTGTCACAGAATCCTCCCAACCTATGCCACCAGTGACCAGTCTCTCTCTCTCTTTCTTTCTTTCTTTCTTTCTTTCTTTCTTTCTTTCTTTCTTTCTTTCTTTCTTTCTTTCTTTCTTTCTTTCTCTCTCTCTCTCTCTTAAGTCTCCTACCATATACCACCAGGCTTTCTCATGCCATCTTTCTCACATACAATATTTCTATCTTTTGATACCAGCCTGTCTGTGTATCTCAGCAGCCCCCCCCCCCCCCCCCCCCCCCCCCCAACTTACAAACACACACATACATCTTGTGACAAACAGTCCCTCCGGAAACAAGTGTTTAAAGATTTAAGAACCCTACACCCTCCGGAGACAAATGATTAAAGATTGAAGAACCCTACACAAAACCAGCAAGGTAGCCAGTGACTGCTGGTGAGCACTGAAATGATGGAGGGAGCTCCTGAATCCTAGCCCTGGCAGAGTGTACAGAGAAAGGGGGTCCATGGCAAAGGCAGATGTGAAGGAGCAGTGGAGTGCTGGGGCCAATAGGGGAAAGCAGGAAGAGAAGAGGGTTAGGCAGAATTCTGACACAGCATCTCTTGCTGCACATATGCTCCAGGACTGAGCATATGACAAAGTAGCAGAATCACTGAGCATGGCCCATTGAAGCAGGGTCATGGTGCTGCTTTTAGCTGTGGCTCAGAGAAACAGGGCAGCAAAGGGAAGATGAGAGTACCATGTGACGAGAAGTAGAAAGAAAGCTACTGCCCCTGTGCAGACCTCGGAGAATAGAAAAGAAGATCTGGGCCATTACAACAGAGGGTACCATCAGAAAGGGGGCCCGGATGAGAACAAATGTTCGCACAAGAGATCTCTTGCTTCCCTTCTCTCACCAGACTGCCAGAGCCCCACAGAACCAAAAAATAAAAGTGACAAAGAGGCTGTATCCGAGGAAGGAGGAACAGAAATGTAAAAAACAAGTGAGGAGGTTTTCCCATTTGAGAGCAAATAAGAGTTTTACATTTCAACTTTAATAGCTTTCAGAATTGCTAAAGGTAAAAGGTCTTCACCACAAATGATATCAAAATGCAGGAAGAAAAGTGGTCTGTTTGGAGATTCCCAGCTTCATTATTATTTTACACACCATTTCTGAGACTTTTTGAATCTGTCTGAGCCCGGTGGTTTTGCATAAGAAGCACAGCTGCATGAAAGTACAGCTCAGCTGGCATGCCCTCCTTACCCTCCCTGGGGTCAAAGCCTGTTTATCATTCTTTGATAAACACAGGGATCATGTGAGAGTTTATCATGCTGCCACCCTTGTGATATTTAGGGAGACAGTTGTATATCAACTTGTTGCTCATAAGGGCAGTCTGTTTCATATAATTCACATTTAAGCAATTTTTTTTTCTTTGCCTCATGTACTCCCCCCTGCAACACATGTTCATTCCAAATAGGGAACTGTCGGGACTCTGTACAGTGGCTGAAGGTTTAGAAGCTAAAGAGAAAGAGGACAGTCAGCTGCATATCCAGTGAACACATTAGTATTCTAACTTCAGTTTAGTTTCAGATTTTATGTAACCACCCCCTATGTATCCACACAATATCTCAGTATCGGAAGAAACACCTGATGCGCCATCTCTAATACAAGCTCCTAGCTCACTGGTTCGCAAATATCTAATCTAACCTCATCTCATGTATGTATAACCCATTCATTAAAAAAAAAAAAAAAAACAAGCGGTATACAGTAAGATTAAGCAGACCAAACACTGGGAATAAACAATTCTTAAGAGAAATAAAGCATAACAAACTGATTAAAAAAAAAAAGATAAAGTGTGCTGTTTCAGGCTCAAGGAAAACAGATAAGTCTTTAGGTACTTGTGAAAAACAAGATAAAAGATTGTTGCTTAATATCAAATGGAAGACTATTACAAATTCGTACAGATTGAAAAGAAATAGAACTATCCAAAGTTTGTTTGAAGCGTGTACCTTTTAACAGATGGAAAATGTAAAAGGTAACGATCAGACATGTATGATTAGATTGCAACCAAATTGAATAAATAAGCAGGAACTTGTTTCTGTAAGGAAAAGGCCCAAAGATCAAGCAAGCCACTTTGAATGTAACATGGGCTTGAACAGGAAGCTGGTGGAGGTGAGTCAGAAGAGGGGTGGCCTTATCATATTCTTTCAACCTAATAATCATTTCCTCAAATCCATTTGTTGAGACCATCAGTACCATGATAGATACTGACATGGGACCATGTTTCAAAGAAATTTGCATCAGGAAAGTTACATCCCAGCATGCAACAATCAAACAGTAGCATACATTACTTAGTTGGAGCTGCTGTTTGAGTGCTGTATCCATCATGATACTGGCGGAGTCAACAAATGGACTAGAGCTACGTAACTTTTTCAAGTAGCACATTTTGGAGGAGATTTTGGAAGACTTACCATATTTGCCATTTGCACAAGTAAAAACCATATTTGGATATTAGATCACCAATTTTAGAAAACATACTACTCATATCTAAAGGCCCTTATATTAGAATCATTATTTGCAATTTCCCCTGTGTAAATATCACCATTTACAAAGTTTACGTTTTAACAATTGTATTGAAGAATCACCACTATACAAACAAAATAGTAGAACATTCTCAAAGAGAATCTAAACAAGCAACAGAACTATTAACAAAGAATCAATTGTTGTATGAGGTCATTCAAATTTCTGCTCATAACTCCCTTGCCCCCTAACAATGACCCCCCTATTTCCCCCTCCCATCCAGCCTAACCCAACCCAACCCTCCACAACTACATGTCAAATAAATTATCCAAGAAACTTCAAGCTCCCCCCCCCCCAAATAAAAATAGGGAGAGACTGTCTCAGTGACCTAATGGTGTCGAGTATCAATAACAAATCATTGAGGGAGAAAGAGGGGGACCCTTACTCTCCTCCCTCATCGATGGGAATTAGTAGGAGCAGCAGAATATAAAAATATCTTCTTTTTTTTTAAAAGGGAAGTGTTCATCAAAATGAGTGAAGTTTATTAACAACACAATGCACTTCACTAGGAACAGGTTCCAAAAGTCAATCAAAGTTTTGGTGTGCTATTTATGCCCATGTTTCACCTGATACAGCGGTGCTAACGCTGCAAAACAACAGCCATTATTGGGACTAAATAATGAGGGCCTGCACAATGCCATTGTGAACACAAAGGTTAAGTTTTTATTACACCTTTATTGATTTTTGATAGAACAGTTTGAAATATTGGAGTGATTTGATATAGAAGGTTTTTATGCCCGTGACTGAAAGCATTATGAGCACTTAGTATAGTGTCATTTAAACTTCTGAGGCTTTCCCTTCTATACATCCTACTAATATAGAAATTAAATATATGTTTTTTTTATTTATTGGTGCTCTGGAACACATTTATAGTGAAGTGAGTTGTATCATGTGTGTATCACATACATGTGTAATGCCCGATTTTAGAAACCTGCTATTTAAATTGCAAGGGGTTGTGGTTTGGGCAGTGCTTAGCTGGAATTGAAATCTACATGTGGATTCCCCATTTTAGAAAGGGAATGCACATGTCTGCTCCCAATATATCACCATCAGGATTTACAGCTGCTCCCTGGCACTTACATGGTTTTTAAAAGAGCTGTTTCAGCCAGTCCTTTACAAAAGGGATTAAGGAGATATTTTCCTTAATCTCCTGTCGATTTATTTCCACCTCCAAATTGAAACTAAATAAAGATTGTGACCTCTGTAGTTAATCAGCAGCATTCACATGTGTAGGTTTCCAAAATGGTGTTTTAGAACAGCAAACCCCTGTAGATCATGGAAACTTTCTCTGTCGAGTCAGGCCTAATTCTCATTTTGACCTGGGGTTTGGAAGAGTGCTTGAGGAAGGAATTGCGCGTACTCTTCTGGCATTCAAATCCACCTCAAATTGCTAAAGTTTGAGTTTCAGAGGACTGCTCCTCAATCAGCTCCCTGAAGATGTGCAGATTTACAAAATTTGACAACTGTTCTTGCAAGTAGCAAACATCATCTCTTATCCCTGCAAGTAGCTCCCTTTACAAGCACAGCACCCCTACTGATGCTACTCTTGTCTTTGAATGTGTTTTTTTTTTTTTTTTTTTACAAAATGTTGTCTGCAACACCAAATTAGCCCTGCCAAAGAAGCATATATATTTGTACATATTTTAGAAGAGGAACAGCATTCGTCATGCTTTTTCTAAATTACCCACAAAGCAATAGCAAAAACACCTGCTATATCTTCAAAAATATTCTCTTATAATGTAGGGTTATTCTAAACAAATAAAGTCCATAAAGAAAACCCAACTACTAGCAAATGGACTTGCTCTTTATTAGAGGTCCACCAGAAGATACATTTCTCCAGAAAAAGTTATTTGTTTTTAATAACTTCCTCATAGGCCTGATTTTTACCTTCTCTCAGCTGTATACTTTTCACTTATTCCACATTCTAATATTCTTCAAAACAATTCCTCTTCCAAAATCAGTATGGAGGATCAAAGTTAGGGGTCCTTTTACTAAGCTGCAACAAAAACTGGCTGTAGCACATCTTTGCATGGGTTTTTCCTATGCACTAAGCGGCCTTTTTACTAAGGCGCGTCAAAAAATGGCCAGCGCTTTTGTAGGCAGGTGTATTGGATGCGTGCAGGTCTATTTTTCAGCGCACCTGCAATAAAAGGTCTTTTTTGTTGCAGAAAATGGACGTGCGTCAAAATGAAAACGAGCACGCGTCCATTTTGGGCCTGAGACCTGACCGCCACCCACTGATTTAGTGATAAGGTCTCACGTGTTAACCAGGCGGTAATCGTCAGAACGTGTACATTGCCGATTACTGCCCAGTTAGCGCCATGAGGTAGAAAATAGAAAATGCCGTGCATTTTGGATGCATGTCAAAAATACAATTACCACCCGGGGCACGCAGTAGCCAGGCGGTAGTTCTAATTTGATGTGCATTGGACGCGCGTAGGCGCCTACCCGCCTTAGTAAAAGGGCCCCTGGCTGATTTTTACCACAGCAGTAAAATGACTGATTTTTTATTTTTTTTTTATTAATAGCCAGGCACTAATGTTGTCATTAGTGCACAGCCATAAAAAATAAATTATCGCATGAGCACTTACTGACACCTATTTTGTAGGCAGTATGAGCTCATGTGGTATCCATGCGCTAACCAGTTAACACAGCTGCATTAGTAAGTGCTAACTAATTAGCACAGGAATGCCCTTTTTCTGCCCCGGGCACATCCCCAAAAACCAAAAAAAAAAATTAGCACACAGTTAGCATGTACACATTTGGCACTTACTGCAGGACGCCTGAGCATGTCCTGTGGTACGCTATTTTAAGCTGCATTAGGCGCATGTTTGCATCAAATGCAACTTAGTATTTATTTATTTATTTACAAATTTCTATTCTGCCTACAACTTGGTGGATTATAAATCTACACACACAATAAAGCCAAACAAAACAATCAAAACTCATAAAACAGACAAAAGTATCATCTCCATGCGTGTTCAAACAAATATGTCTTCCGAAATTTACTATATTGATCCCTGCTGCTATACAATCTCAAATAACGTGGTAAATTGTTCCAAATTTGTGGACCTGCTATTGAAAAGGTAGTATTCCGGGTACCAGTATATCTTACTGTATGCAGTTTAAGCTAATAACTTCAAATTTTGAGACCACAATGATCTTGGCGGTTGATACACTTCAATCACATCTTTAAGATACCATGGAACACAATTTGAGTACAATACTTGATGAATCAAACGTGTCACCTTGTACTGCACTCGAGAGTGTACTGGCAACCAATGCAATGAGCAAAGGATTGGGGATACATGTTCAAACCAAGACATACCTGCTAACAATCGAGCAGAAGCATTCTATATCATCTGCAATGCCTGCATCTTAGATTTAAACAACACCAGATACAGCACATTGCAGAAATCAATACAGGAACTCATCAAACTCTGTACCACTAACTGAAAATCACATGTTAATAACATCGATTTCAATCTAGCTAGTAAATGAAGCTCAAAAAAATGCAGATCTAACCACATACATTACTTGATCCTGCATAGGCAATAAAGGATCCAATATCACACCCAACAGACGCATTCTATCCTTCATTGGATAATCCATACATTCTCAGCATTTTCTGAACACAAAGAGCTAAACATCTGTTTTATGACCTAGACATTTCTCTTTACAGCTACAAATGAAAAATAATATTTTAAAAACCAATGATTATATTGTGAAGCTGTGAGCTAGAGGTTTATATTCTGTTGTTCTGTGGTTCAGATCTTAGGATCCTTTAACTTTAATTAGTTTTAAGTTACTGGTCAACATGCATTTTTGGAGAAAGGGATTGCTGTTATATATGCACAACAGCAAATGCTGACAGCTGGGATCCAGAGGGTATTATTTGGATTGGCGGATCTTATGCCATATCATCTGTGGCACTGTGGTACGATAGCAGGTAATGTGAAATGTTCTACGAAACAGTCTGCAATCTGATGACACGTGTTCCGACACACAAGATTTTACTCAAAAGACCACATGAGGAGGAATGAGTTTTCAGAAATAAACAAGTGAGAACCAATATGCTCCACAAAATTATTATGCCCAGAACTTATAACAACCAGTACCAAACTAAGTATCCCAAAAAACCGTGTTTCATACATTTTCTTGCCAGACCCTATAGCATAGTTAAATGCAGGCACTCTAAGAGGTTCAAAAAAGCTGTAAGACTGAGTTCTGAGGTTATCACAACCTGTCTCAAGGGTTCTTGAACCATTCTGATTAATAACTACAACTGACAAAGACAAATGGATAACTAAAGGGTCTGTGCTCTTTAATGTTCCCTCTGACTCTACAGGTCAAATCCACTCTTCCTCCAGGGTGATCCCCTACTAGGCCGATCAGCCTCCTCCCTCCCTGTCAGAGGAGTTTCTAGCTATTTAAAAGATTCTGGACTCAGTCCTGTTGATGTCCCCCTTCCCCACCCTGGGGAATTTTGATAATTATAGTCTGCAATCATGATTAATCTCCTCTACCCCTACCCTTCCACCTTCTGGTAGCTTCTGTTGGCTGGCTGCCTGGAGACCCCAGGTTGCAGACAATGAGTTTTTCTGCCATTCCCACAGAGTTTGGGTTGCAGTACAGTTTGGCAAAACAGTACACTCTGGGCCCTCAGGGACAGCAGGGCTTCATCCTTCCCAGAACTCCACCTCAGTGGCACAAAGACTGAGGAGCAGGCGGGGCTATCATTTGATGCCTGGTTGGGTTAAAACTGGCTGTGGGAATCTAAGAGAGTGGTCAGTGGGAATCAGGGCCGAGACAAGGATCACCCTGTTGTAAGGGTGAAGGGTAAAGAAGCAGTTTACATATTATATACAGGTACTTTGTCCCTAGTGGGGTCATACTCTAAAAGGAGGGTAAGAGGCTTCAGTGCTGCATCTAGGATGGGGGTAAGGCCTGCTGGATCCTGTGGTAGGATTGCACGATTTTTGGTAAGTGTATCAAAGATAGTTGATCCTTAGGATATCAGTAAAAAGCAGTTCACTGCACATGATGGGGGAACGGGTACATGATCAAGCTCCACAGAAATTTGTAGTAAGCTACTCTCAAAATGTACCTAAAAATATATTTTAGCTGCTGTTAATGCAAAACATTTAGGATTCAATTTTAAATTTGGTGGTATATCCTGCATACAAAATAATTGTGCCACCCAGGGACAGGGAGGGAGGGGGTTTATAAAGGGGGTAAAATTTGTTTCTATGGAAGTGACTGAAGCCCTGTTGTTTTTGGTGATCATGTTTTTTCATATTTCTTGGATGTTATTTTGCACATTTTTCATTGTATGTGTTGATGTGAGACGTGCTTTATAAAGTTCTTCCATAAATTAAAAAAAAAAAAAGACATAATTGTGCCAAAATCAGCTGGCAAAATCCTGCTACTTCCAAGAGGCAAATTCTATGCAGGAGATATGTCTGGGTTAGACAACTGAGTCCCCGGATATTCTACACTGATGAGTTATTAATATTCTCTGTCTGACAATAAGGAGGTAATTTATAAAGACCTTCCTATAAGTTATCCCCCTGATTCTATAAAGGTTGCCATAAATTGCATATGCAAATTTAAGTGCGCTCCCGATTTGCGTGCGCAATTCAATAGAATGAGCCAATCAGTGCCAATAATTGGCTTAACAAGCAATTACTGGCACTAACTAGATTTAATTGGGACTTGCATGCGTAAATTTAGGTGTAGGATCTGCACCTAAAATTTACGCTCAGCCTGAAAAAGGGGCACAGAAATGGGAGGGTCATGGGCATGGTTTTGAGTTACATGTGTAATTGTAGAATAATGGTACTCCGCACGTAAATACCTCTGTTTGGTGTAGTTGTACCTACCGCCCATTTCAAAAAGAATATGGAACACCTGGAAAAGATTCAGAGAAGGGTGGAAAATGATAAAGGGGATGAAACACTTCCCTTATGAAGAGTGTAAAGGGGTCCGCTTCCTCTACTCTGGGTTGGGGCCGGCAGCCCTGTTAGGCTCACAGGTTTCCAGCAAAGAACCAGACTGCCACATGGACTTAAGACCAAAGTGCTTTATTCTCAATTCAGTTCCACTCTCAAAATTGAAATGCAGTTCACAAACAGGGTTCAGGCCGGGTTCCAAACTCCAGCCAACATTCAGTTCCTTAACAGTTCAGGCCCACTTCCTTTGCACTACCTTCCCCTCTCCCTCAGAAGAGCTCAGTCAAAGTTCAGCCTGCTGTTCTATACATCCCAATAATTCAACCCTTTCACAAACAGTCTCTTCAAAGGAAACCGCTACTTAATGACCCTGTCCTCTTCACAGCACCCCTGAGGACCCTGTACTAAACAGGGCTGGCAGCTTTCCTCCTACCTTACAGCACCACACCCCTGTGGCCTCTCACACTGCCTTCATGTGCTGGTCAGGATTACATCTACATTCTCAAACTCCATGGCAGCTTACTCTTCCCCCCCCCCCCCCCCCCCCCCCCCAGGGAAGCTCCAGTGGCAAGCCCTTTCCGTCCTCCACCTACTCCATGGCAGCTTCTCTCTCAATCAGTTTCCTCTCCCTCCTGGTGACTGGGAGCCACCTGGAAATCTCTCCCCCTCTCACAGCTGGAGGGAATTATATACCGGCGCTGCAGTTAAGGGACTGAGCTTCACCTCCCCTTCTCCCTCTAGTGGGGAAGGGAGTAACTGGCTCCCCTAGCACTGAGCCACTGCTCCCCCTGCTGCGGTTGGAAATCCATTCCACCCTTTTGGGGCTACCCTCCTCTCTCCTGCTTGCAAGGGCTTCTGGGAACCATAGTTCAGGGATTAGCTGCTTCTCTGTGGGGCCCTGAGTGCTAGCTTTGTCACAAGAGAGGTTAAACAGGTCAGAGTTTTTCAGCTTGGAAAGAGAAAAACTAGAGGACACTCCATGAAACTAATGACCAACAGGCTGATGATAAATCCTAGAAAGTTTTTTCATGCAGCTCTTAATTAAACTGTGGAATCCCTTGCCAAAGGATGAGGTCAAGGTGACCAAAATAGTGGGATTCAAAAGAGGATCAGACAAGTTCCTGGAGAAAGAAGACATATAAAATTATTAGCCAGATAGACCTGGGAGAGCCAATGCTCATGATCAGAAATGACCTATGACAAGTAGATCTAACCTTTGGGACCCTTTGGGATCTGCTGGGTACTTACAACTAGGACTGATCACTGTTGGAGACAAGATAATGGACTCAATGGACCTTAGTCTGACTCGGGACAGCTTTTCTTATGATCTTATGTTCTATTCATAGTTTTTACCTCCTTCCTCTTTTATTTTTTAGTTTTGTCTCTTTTCTCTGCTTGTTTCCTTCAGCATTAGATATTTTAATATCGTGATGAGTGCCTGGAATCTATCCTGTCCTCAGCCAGCAAGAGTGGTGCTTAATATTATATTAACTTCTTCTCTTGTACGAGACCTGTTTCATGGCATGAGTCATGCAGTCTACAGCGATTCACTTGTCATATCATCCTGTACTGCTCCTCCTACTCACTGAGGGGAGAGAGGATCAGGAGTGATAGAACAAAACAGGACAAGCTATACTGGTATATTGGCATGTTTATGGTTAAATTATGTCAAGGATTTGTATCCCACTAAATCCCTACAAAGGTTCAAAGAGGGTAACAATACCAAATATATCACAATCTGAAGTACAGTAAATTAAAACTAATAATCAAGAATTGACAAACATAATAAGAAAGAAGTCTTCAACTTCTTTTGAAACATATAATTGGAAGTTAAATGAATACTTAATGGTAAAGAATTCCAAACTTTAGTTGAACAAAAGCAGAAAGACCTTTCATGAGTGGACTTAGATTTCACCGCCTCCACTGATGGAAAAGACAAAATAAGACGGTCATTATTACAGCTTCTATTAAAAGAAGCTAAGAGTTGGAAAGCTCACAGGCACATCCCCATTCAAAGGAAAGGAGGTTAAGTTCTGCAAGGATGGGTTAGGGGGAGAAATGTCCTGCACTTCTGATCCCACTGGAATCAGGGACAGAATCATGTACAAGAGGTTTTTGCTCCCCAGCTATGGATCACTCATGGGTGGAAATCAAGGCACAACCCCATGTAAGGGAACCTCACAAAGCCCCTGTTCTGAATGAATAATCATGTATTAAATCAACAATAAAAGTGTCTAATAACTGTTTTGATAGCTAGTGAAATTCTCTCACATGCCCATATGTCCTTGAAGAACCTAAAAACTGGCTGATTTATATTTCAGGCTTTATATACTGCTGATAGAGATGCTTAAGCAAACAACAAAATAAAAATAAAATACAAATATAAATAAAAGAATAAAATAAACTATCAAAAATATATACTAATTAAGCCATTTCTTCTCCTGATAATCAGCTGATTGGTAGGAACATTACTGTCTAAATGTTTTCTTAATCCAATGCCTAATGCCTCCAAGGACCAAGCCGCGTCTCCTCTTGCAAAGCTTTGCATGCATAGAGAGTTATTTTACAACAGAACGTCTACAGGGAAAGCTCAAGAAGATGCCTATTTTACAAGCCAATGTGGAGGGCATAATCGAACGGCGCCGGCCATCTATATGGCAGGCGCCGTGAAGCGGCGCCCCGACCGTATTATCGAAAAAAGATAGCCGACTATCTTTCGTTTCGATAATACGGTTGGAGCCGGCCAAATCTCATCATTTGAGCCAGCTTTAGAGATGGCCGGCATTGGTTTCCGGACATAATGGAAACTAATGCCGGCGATCTCAAACCCGGCCAAGTCCAAGGTATTTGGTCGTGGGAGGAGCCAGCATTTGTAGTGCACTGGTCCCCCTCACATGCCAGGACACCAACCAGGCACCCTAGGGGGCACTGCAGTGGACTTTAAAAATTGCTCTCAGGTGCATAGCTCCCTTACCTTGGGTGTTGAGCCCCCCAAATCCTCCCCAAAACCCGCTCTCCACAACTCTACACCACTACCATAGCCCTAAGGGGTGAAGGGGGGCACCTACATGTGGGTACAGTGGGTTTTGGGAGGGGGTTGGAGGGTGTAACAGGTGTGGGGGGGTGGGCCTGGGTCCACCTGCCTGAAGTGCACTGCACCCACTAAAAACTGCTCCAGGGACCTGCATACTGCTGTCAGGGAGCTGGGTATGATAGAGGCTGGCAAAAAAAGTGTTAGCATGCAGTAAAAACAGTAGTGCACATTACTTACTCTAGTTATACATCTCCTGCACTGCCCTTCTGGCTCACATGTGGGATTGGTTTATTGTGCAGGCAAAGTAGTCGGGGACTGGTTATTTGTAGATTTTAAAAGTGAGATTGCTCCCCAACATCTGTTCATGCTGAATTTGCATTTATCTGTGTGGATGAACCATGTTTTATGGTATGTTGCCCCCATGAAAGTATCTTTTTGAACCAATATTTTGTATGTCTATTTTTTGAATGTATGTTGTACTTTCAGCTTTCTTTCTGAATTGTTTTTTAGGAATATAATGTCATGGATTGCAGCAAGCTGTTGAAGCAGTTCTTGAAGATGCATTCAGTGCTGCTTTCTCTATCATTTCCCTGATGAAACTTTTCAGTAAAATATATCGGAGACTGGATTTTATTAGGCACGCAATGCAAGCTAGACCTTTTTCGGGAAATTATATAAGGGGTACAGAAGGGTGAGTGCAAGGCAAATCTTCAGATTTGCACCTCCCACACCAATTAATTTTCAAGCCCCTTGGCCTCCCCCCTAATATCATGACCACCTTAATACCACTGGGTAAATGAGCAGTTTGAACACTGTTCACCCTCACTGCTGGTAAAAAGTAACCCCAGTTCTTTAACTTTCTATGTCTGTCAGGCCTGCTGTCGTAGGCAATGCCTACTACTGCCCAATGATTGGGCAGCCATGGGGTACAGATCTTGCCACTTAAAAGAACTGAGTCAAATATTTAAACAGGTTTGCACATTTAGCGGTAGCCACTAACACCCTAATTACAGAAAAGTCGTCAAACATTGTGATTGCAAATTTAGCCATGCAGCCAATTTGCATGCACAATTTAATTGACTAATGAGCTAATTAGCGCCAATAACTGGCTTTTTAACAAGCAATTAGCACTAATTAGATTTAATTGGGTGTTTACCTGCAATCTGAAAAAGGGGGGCACAGAAATGGGAGGATCATGGGCATAACAGGGGCATTCCTAAAATTAATGCGCATTGTTACAGAACAACAGGGATACATGCCTAATTTAGGCAAGTACAGTTGCATCACATTTCAGTTGGTGTAAGTAAAGTTAGGCACGATTCCCGGGCATAAGCGCAATCCTATAAACCGTGACTAACTTTAATCCTGGCTCATAAAATAGCACTTTTTGGGGGGTGGCATATATAGAATCTAAGCCCTAAAAGGCAATTCTATAACCCAAAATTACACATACAAGTTTACAGAATCCTAGCACTTACACAAATAAGTGCACGCTTTTCCATGCAAGTGGCATAACACATAAGTGCAAAGGGCCATACATGTGGGCAGTACATATGCATACCTCCCACTTACAAAATACTGTCTGTTATGAACGCCCGTGCTTCATTTCTGTGACCGCAGTTACACCAAGTCAATGGCTGCTGCCAAGTACAAGATGGCAGCTAAATGGAAACAAACCTCAGGTCCCACCTTACAGAACTGGGCATCACGGTCAGTATGACACTATTCATGAAGAATGAATTCACCTGAAGATTATACTAACATAACTTTGAGGGAGGGGCTGGGTTTGAAGGTGAGGGAGTGTTTGGGAAGGATGTCTACTGATGAAACAATATGCGGACACAGCTATATAGTAGTGCGTTATGTTTCTAACATATGTTAATATCTGTGGCATTCAAACACCCACGGTTACAACAACTCTATGGCTGGTGTAAGTGGACGCATCTAAATACCATGCTCGCTATTCTGTCATGCTAATATTCTATAAAGCAACCAACCAACCAAACAACCTACCGAAGAGGCAGTGATCTACAGATAGGTAGAACAGTGAACAGCAAGAAGCAAACCAACAGACGTGAAAATAAACAATTTATTAAACAAATACCCGACGTGGCCATGTTTTACCCAAAGGCTGTGTCAGGAGTTTAAGCCAAAAGGGGTTTAAAAAACACTGCTCCTTATGTTGCAATTGTGCATCCAAGACAGCAGCTAACAGCACTTTTGTACAAAGCAACAGTTCCATAGCGCAGAGCAGTAGCATCTCACCTTTCCTCTCTCAGCAGAAAGGTCTACCTTAAAAACAGTCTATTTTATTTTATTTGCTGCACTTGTATCCCACATTTTCCCACCTATTTGCAGGCTCAATGTGGCTCACAAAATGTTGTAGCAACATGTACACATTATAGGATACGAATTTCAAAATATAGATACAGATGGGTACGTAGAATATCAAAGCAATCATAATAACGGAATAATAATTTTACAATTATTACAAATAAGAGTGCATAAGTATCTATCTACCTTTTCTCCAGAAACTTGTCCAAACCTTTTTTTAACTCAGATATGCTAACTGATTTTACTGTATCTTCTGGCAACAAGTTCCAAAGCTTAACTACGTGTTGAGTGAAAAATAGTTTGTTTGTTTATTTATTTGTTTCAAATATACTACTACTCTAACTTCATGGCATGTCTCCTAATCAAAATTTTATAGACTCTATCATATCTTCCCTCAGCTGTCTCTTCTCCAAACTGAAAAGCCCTAACTTCTATAGTTTTCCCTCGTAAGGAGAGTCGTTCCATCCCCATAATCATTTTGGTCGTCTTTCTCTGTACCTTTACTAAATCCACTCTATCTTGTTTGAGATGCGAAGGCCAGTCTCTCCGTGGAGTGACACAGCGACATTATAATATTATTTTATTCTCTACTCCTTTCCTAGTAATTCCCACTATTCTGTTTGCTTTCTTGGCTGCCCCACATATTAAACAGAATTCAACTTACTGTTCACGATAATACCTAGATTCTGTTTTTGGGTGGTGACTCCCAATGAGGAACCTTGCATCATGCAGCCCCTTGGATTCTGCATGTGCAGCTGGGAAGATTTGAAAATGCCACACTGGAAGTTCTGGATGTTTGACTTTCAGAACCTCCCTCCCACATTTTTCCTATGTCACCGGCTCCTCCCCATCACTGTCTAAAATCTTATGTAACATCTACCACCTTTGCACCAGGCAGACAAGTCACCAAGCAAGTTGTAGGTGCTATTTTATTGGACTAATTCAGCACATTTGTAACTAGAGTTTTTCAGCTAGGCTCCCTTAATCAGGCTGTGCAGAATAACTTAATATTGATCAGAGCCTTCTTTAGGTGGAAGCAGGAAGAAGTGAGGAACAAATGCCCTGTGCCCCATGCTCCAAAGATAGCCGCTTCACTCCTAGCTCTACAGTTTCCTGTCAGCACCAGAGCTGTACCACCTGATGTCGGTTGTCACTTCCTTTTCCTATCACTGCCTCAGGAATCTCAGAGCTGCTGCTTGTACACATGAGCCCTACAGAGTCAGGAGATACAAAATTTGATGCTACAGAGTGATTAGCAGCAGGCCAGCACCTGACAGTCCTAATGAGCATTCCTTCCCTACCATAAGAGACCCCCCCCCCCCTTCCCCATTTTTACCTTCAATCCCACCGTGGCTGATGCACACCAAGCCCTGCACTTTCTTTCCTTAGAGTCAGCCCCAAGGGTGATGTTGCCCAATAGATGAGTAAGAAACCAATTAAAGGTGTCATCATTTGCTGCCCTTTATTTCTGCAATCCTCATAAGCAAAAACACCCCACAACTCAGCCATTCCCTTTTCACTTACTTAATAGCAAGAACAGTGTAATGTATCTTTATATGAGGACTTAGAAATAGCCAAGCAAAAGTAAAGGAGTCACAGGCAAAGACACAAACAAAGCAAACCAAAAATCCCCTTATCCTTATCAGACCAAAATATCACCACTGGCTTAGATCATTTTAGACCATTTGCCTGACTGCTAAATGTCAACTAGCTAGTAGTAAAGCTCGCTCTATAAATAAATGTTAAGACCATTTCAGCACCCCATGCTATGGAAAAAGCCAGGTCCTCCTTTTGCATGAAGAGGGCAATATTCTTATTGAATTTTAAGTTATGCTGGCTTCCTTTCAAACCCGTAAACATTGTAATCCTTGTCTCAGAGCCCCCAACCCACCTCATACATAAGTACAAGCTTAACACTCACGGGCACAGAATATCTACACCCAGTTTCAATGGAAGCAAAAAAAATAAAAAATATTTTCTGAACATTAAACAAATGTCAAGAGTGGAAAGAAAAACAGTAGTAACATCAACCTGTGAACCAACGCAGAGCCAGAACCAAAAATAGTCTTTTTTTTAAACAAATGAACAGGCAGTCATGGAAAAAAAAAAGAATACGATGAACATTTTCCATTTTATTGTATTACCGAAGTAGGACAAATGTTTAACATTTTTGAAAGATCTGTCTAGCCATTCTCTTTTTTTTCACATTTACAAGCTGACTTTATGTCATCAGATTCTTTGGCAATCTGCATCAGATTTTTCTAAGAAAAACAGCGCTACAAGTCTGTAGCTGTAACAGGGAAAAACCAGGACTAGCTCTGCTCATCATTGATGAGATGGGATTCCTCAGGTGAACCCTACTGTAAACCCACTTCATATTTTCCATTCCATTTCATTGTGCCATAATATCACCATTTTACAGCTTAAAAGCATAAGCCTAAGGAAGGGGACATTTTGTTTTATTTTAATTACAATTGTACATTGCTTAGATCCATCACGTATGGCATATGCAATATAGTAAATTAAATAAACATAAATTCAATTAACAATTAGCAGCAACATAATACCATTCTGACATAAAATAAAAACTAACCAGGCTATTTTAAAATAACATTGAAATGTGTTGGTGCATACTGTAGACTGTACTCCCCTCCCCCCATTCTATAAGTTGTTGACTACATTTACAAAGTAACGAGAAATTAGGGGGCCCTTTTACTAAGCTGTGTAAGCATCTACGTGTGCTGAAATGAAGTTACCGCACGGCTACCGCGTGGCTCTTGCGGTAATTTCACTTTTGACACACGTCCAATATGCACAACCGAAAAATAATTTTTATTGTCAGCCGTGTGTATCGGACGCGCACCAAGTGGCAATTGGCGCACGTAGATCATTACTGCCCAGTTACCGCGTGAGACTTCACTACTAGGTTGATCTCTGGCAGTAAGGTCACAGACCCAAAATGGATATGCAGCAATTTTGATTTTGCCGCATGTCCATTTTCAGCAAAAAATTTAAAAAGGCTCTTTTTACAGGCATGCTGAAAAATGGATTGGCGCACGCCCAAATCCTGCAACTACATTACCGCAAGCCATTTTTCAGCGCACCTTAGTAAAAGGTCCCTTAATTTTTTTTTCCTTTAGACACAGCAGATGAATCCAGAAACGTGTGGATTGTGTCCATCTACCAGCAGGTGGCGATAGAGAGTACCAAACTGAAGTGGTACCTAGGATGGCATGCTCCTAGTCCAGTCAGTATTCAAATACAGCAGAAGGAAATCCCAGAAAAGACAAAGAACCTTCTCCTCCTCCACGAGATAAAAACTGATTGTAGAATATCTAAGAAAAGGAAACAGCAACAACCAACAACCTACAAACAAGAACCCCCAAACAACAAACATAACTGCGTAGAATCCATAAGTGGCTTCTGGATTCATCTGCTGTGTCTAAAGGAAAGAAAATTATAAGGTAAGACATAATTTCTTGTTCTTTAGCGACAGCACCAGATGAATCCAGACACGTCTTGGATGTAGAAAAGAATTCCTTAAGCTGGGTGAGAAGCCAACACTCCCGAAGAAAGGACTGTCGCTTCAAAGGCCACATTGGCGTGCATTGCAACATCCAAACGGTAATGCTTAGAAAAAGTGTGAAGGGACGACCACACTGCTGCTCTGCAAATGTCTGATAACGGAAGCATTCAAGCCTTGGCCCAAGAGGACGAGAGCACTCTCATAGAACATGCCCTAAAATGCTCTGTCATAGGCTTGCCTTCCAACAAGTAAGCTGATGCAATTGTGTCCATGACCCAGTGGGCAACAGTGGTCTTCGAGGCCCCCACTCCCTTATGGTAACCCACTAGAAGGAAAAAAAGAGGTGTCCGATCGGTGGAACGCATGACTTCTAGATAGCGAATAAGGACCCGGCGAACATCCAGAAGATGCAAAGAAGCAAAATCTCTAGGGTAGGACTCCTTTCTAAAGGCTGTTAAGAATAAAGGCTGACTGAGATGAAATGACGAGACCACTTTAGGCAGGAAGGAGGGAACAGTATGCACCATAACCCTCCAAGGAAATCCGGAGAAAGGGTTCCCTACACGACAACGCCTGGAGTTCAGAAACTCTGAGAGCTGAAAGACTCTTGACATCAGATTGAAGTCCCATTCTGGACACACAGAGTGGACCGGAGGTTTCATCCTACTCACTCCTTTCAAAAAACGCACCACATCCGGATGTGTTCCCAATGAAAAATGAAGAAAACGGCCATGATAACAAGCCACAGCCACCACCTGGACCTGTAGAGGAGAATTGTAAGCAAGACCATGCGTGAGCCTGCAGAAAGGCCAAAATTTGTGGAAGCGAGGTCTGAAAAGGAGAAACCACTCGATCCACAAGATTCGAACAGTCTCCACACTCGGGCATAAGCAGCAGAGGTAGACCATTTTTTCCCCTGAAGAACAGTAGCAATGACCTGCAGTGGTACCTAGGATGGCATGCTCCTAGTCCAGTCCCTCAAGAGCCAGGCCTCAAGACCACAGCGGGAGGGATCCTCCATCTGAATGGGTCCAGAAAGATCTGGTAGGGGAAGGGGTTTGTCCACTTGCAATCAGATCAGGTCTACATATCAGAGGCGATGGGGCCATTTTGGAGCCACCAGAATCACTCTTCCTAGATGGAGTCGAACTCGATAGAGAACCCGCCCTATCATGGGCTAGGGGAAAATATGTAGAGAAGGACATGCGCCGGCCATAGCTGGAGTACAGCATCGATCCCTTCCAAGCCATTTGCTGAAGAAGCAAGGGGCCTTGGTATTGAGATGAGTCGCCATCTACTACTGGCATCCCCCAATGACAAGTGATCAAGCGAAAAGCTGACTCTGCCAGCTCCCATTCTCTATGGTCCAACACATGTCTGCTGACATAGTCTGCCCGAACATTCAGTGTGCCTGCAATATGTGCCACCAACAGCTGTTGTAAATGGGTCTCTGCCCACTGAACGAACATCTGAGATTCCTGTGCCAGATATGTGCTGCAAATGCCCCCTTGCTTGTTGATATAGGCCACCGTAGTGAAGTTGTCTGAGAACACTCGCACCGGTTTGCTTGACACCAGGGGTAGAAATGCCAGAAGAGCTAGGCGAACTGCTCGAAGCTCCAAACGATTTATTGACCACAGGGACTCTTCCGGAAACCAGAGGCCCTGCACCACCTGACTCAGACAGTGAGCTCCCCACCCCGAGAGCTCATTGTCTGAGTCATCACAATCGTCCAATGCGGGATTGCCAGTTGAAGGCCTTGCCGAAGGTTGGGCCTCTGAAGCCACCACTGCATACTGCGGTGAGTCTCCGGCATCCAACCACACCGCAGATGGTAACGTTGAGACACTGGAGACCAATGGCCCATAAGAGACTGTTGCAATGGGTACATATGCCGCCATGGATCCTAGAGTCTGAACGTATTCCCACACCCGAGGAGCTGCGTTCCAACGCAGAGCTTGGACCTGAAATTGCAGCTTATTGCAGCGGTGTTCCGGTAAGAACACTTTGCTGAGATTCATATAGATCCAGACCCCCACAATATCCTTGTGGGAACCAGCTGACTCTTGGGAAGATTGATGATCCACCCCAATAACTGAAGAACAGAAATGACCTGAGTGGTGGCCCAGCTGCTCTCCTGCACCCGGATGAGCCAATCGTCCAGATAGGGGTGAACCTGTATGCCCTGCTGGCATAGGAAGGCCACTGCTGCCACCACCATGACCTTGGAAAAGGTCTGAAGAGCGGTGGTTAGTCCAAATGGGAGCACTTGAAACTGAAAGTGCTGCCCAAGAACAGCAAAATGAAGGAACTTGCGGTGAGGAGGTCAAATGGGAATGTGTAGCTACTCTTCCTTGAGATTCAAGGCCGTGAGAAATTCACCTGGTTGTACCACTGAAATAACCAACGTAGTGTTTCTATGTGAAAATGTCAGACCTTCAAGAACCGGTTGGCTCGCTTGAGGTCGAGTACTGGCTGGAAGGCATCTACCTTTTTTGGCAGCGTGGGACACCAGAGCCAGTTCCCAGCGAAACCTCCCCGATACTGCCCTGAAACTGCTCTCTGCTCCCTACAGTGGGAGCAGCATTCTGTGGAGAGACCGGATTTTGGGGAGGGGGGGTTGCACTCCCAAAATGACTGAGGAGTCTCACTCACCCAGCTTTGCCATCAAGGGTTCTGTGGAAGGGAAGTGTCAGTTGCTGCCCAACTCTATCAGTCTCCTTGCCCAGTTTTTTTTTTAACGTGACGGAGGAGAAGGAAAAGGGCAACAGTAAGGAGGGAGGGTGGGTAAGGGACCTAGTGGGACCAGGTATATCCCCAAAGTCAGTACCGATCAGCCACACACCCCAGGCAACACTGAACTGACAACAGAATAGGAGCCAGCAGCCACTAATCCAGGAACATCAGGAACACTCGCCTGCTGGAGACTGGACTAGGCGCATGACGTCTCAGGTACCATTTCAGTTCAGTACTCTCTATCTCCACCTGCTGGTAGATGGACACAGCCCACACATCTCTGGATTCATCTGCTGCTGTCGCTAAGAAACCCCTGGATTCTATATATGGTAACTAAATTTGCGCACACAAGTCAGCATAAACTGACAATTTGCGTATGCAAATTAATTGATAGTGCCAATAATTGGCTGCTAACAAGCAATTATTAGAGTTAATTGGGATTTATGCAAACATGGTATTCTCTAACAATGCACAAAGAAATCCTATAGTGCATAAATTCAAGGAAAGGGAAAGGGAAATGGGACTTGATATACCGCCTTTCTGAGGTTTTTGCAACTACATTCAAAGCGGTTTACATATATTCAGGTAAGGAGACATGACTGCTAGTATTTTGGGGCGTTCCAGGGTTTTTTTTTTCCAGAATTTATGTGCTTTGTTGCACAATATACATTGTAGTTCCTCTGTTGAATCCATTTTACTAACCAAAAATGTAATACCATCATCAAGACGTTGCACAAGAAAATGCGAGAATAGCATTACCAAGAAGTAAGGAATCTTAAATGGACAGAACAATAAAGCTCACAAGAGTACAATGCGGCTAGACAGCAAGTAAAGAGCTACTCCTATCCATCTTCCAAAGCTAAACTGCATCCTCAAGTGAACAATAATTCTTTAAAAAGGCACTGTAGGCAAAGCTAATCATCCGGAAACAGTCAAATACAAAGTGGAAAAAAAACAAATCCACTTGGTCTGATATTCCATGGGTATCATTCTAAAAGGATATTCAGAGCACACAGTGATGGACAAGTTAACAACCTAACATGTGAGATGGAAAAGTAAAACCAACTAACCTTCACATAGGCTGGATAGTCCGCACACTTCTCTTCCATGTACGAGAGCTGCATCTTCTCTGTGACTTGGCCCATGGATTCTCCAGAAGACACAAAATAAACCCTGGCCTGCTGGCCCTGTTCTTTCTTGGCCACATCTGCCACCAAATTATATATCAGACCTGCCATTAGAGAAAAAAAAAACCTTCAAAATGAATAAAGAGAGGGCTGTTTGTTTGTTTTATTTATTTGTTGTTTTTAATCACAATGGGGCCCTTTTTACAAAGGTGCAAAAAGTCTACTGCGGACTTGCTGCATGCCAATTTGGCACTATCGCCGGGCTACTGCAGGAGTCTGGCTGCATGCCACGGCCGGTGCTTGAAAAACATTTTTATATTTTTAGCGCCAGGGGCTTACTCATCAGTAATTGGGCAGCACTGCCAGGTTACTGCCGGGTTAGCCTGGGAGCACTTACCGCCTCCTAAATAGATGGTGGAAAGGGCTCCCCCAGGAAATGGCTATGCGGCAGGAGTTTAACAACGCACAGCCATTTTCTTTTTTTCTTAAAGCCTTGTACCCACTACAATAAAAGGGGACCTTGTTGAGTGCCAAATCCATACGCCAGTGCCACCGCTGGGCTCCTTTTATCGCAGCTTGGTAAAAGAGCCCCAATATTAGTTACTGCCGCTCAATGCAATCTAGAGCATCTAAATACAGATTATAAACATTCAAAAATCAAAACACCACACAACATAAAATTAAACCAACCCACCCCCCTCCCAACCTTACTCCATGGAGGTATTTCTCTTAGCAGCATTTGAACACCAAGAGAGTAATTCAATAAAATTCTACAACGCCTACAATGGACCTACTTGTCTTCATGGAATGCTAGCATAACATGCCAAAAATTCACCTATAATCTAGGCACAATCACCTACAGTATACCATGGCCCTAATGTTACAGAACTGTGAATAGCCAGAATGACATTCACACACGTATGTGTTCGCATACACGCGTACATGTCAGAGTTCTAGTCACTTATGCACATTTTTGCAGGCTAAATCTAGGTGTTTCTTATAGAATTACCCCCAAAGGCCTCAATCCTGTTTATCTTGAAAATGGTAGTTGGAATATTCATTCCTTGGTAGACTTCCTATAAACATTGAGGTTCCTATCCAAAGCAATGTGACCGGGTAGGAGAGGCTCTTGGCCAGTTAAATCATCTGTGTGTGGCTATCTGCTGATATTCAGTGGGACTAATTGCTAAAGTTGTGGCCAGCTATTTTGTGGGTGGTCCAGAGAATGAGTCAGCACACATGAAGTGCAAATATTCAGCACCTTTTACTAAAGTGCGCCGAAAAATGGCCTGTATCACCAAGTTACATGGTCAATCTATTAAACCTTCCGACCAGAAACATGTCTACATCTTCAAGATCATACCTTAACCTGCACCTTCCCAATTGCAAAGGACTAAAATACAAAACCTACCATGCAAACTTCCCCTACCTGGGATCCCAACTCTGGAATGCTCTACCCAGATATATTCGGTCAATTAGTGAATATCTTCCCTTTAGGAAATTATTGAAAACCCATCTATTCAAACAGGTTTACCCGAACGACTTGACCTATCATAAGCAAACATAAGTAACCCATCTACATACTGGTTCATCTAATCATTAATAACAATGACTCAGATATTATCTCCTACCAACCTTCTTACCCTCTATGCTCTTCCTCAACTTCTCCTTTATCGATCCACCTCATTACCTATCCCTATCCTTTCACTCATACCTCGTTTATCCCATTTACTCCATGTTTATTTGTCCTATCACATACCTCCTTTGTTGATTTTGATACTATAGATTGTATTCTCTTGTTACTATACAGTGGTGGAAATAAGTATTTGATCCCTTGCTGATTTTGTAAGTTTGCCCACTGACAAAGACATGAGCAGCCCATAATTGAAGGGTAGGTTATTGGTAACAGTGAGAGATAGCACATCACAAATTAAATCCGGAAAATCACATTGTGGAAAGTATATGAATTTATTTGCATTCTGCAGAGGGAAATAAGTATTTAATCCCTCTGGCAAACAAGACCTAATACTTGGTGGCAAAACCCTTGTTGGCAAGCACAGCGGTCAGACGTCTTCTGTAGTTGATGATGAGGTTTGCACACATGTCAGGAGGAATTTTGGTCCACTCCTCTTTGCAGATCATCTCTAAATCATTAAGAGTTCTGGGCTGTCGCTTGGCAACTCGCAGCTTCAGCTCCCTCCATAAGTTTTCAATGGGATTAAGGTCTGGTGACTGGCTAGGCCACTCCATGACCCTAATGTGCTTCTTCCTGAGCCACTCCTTTGTTGCCTTGGCTGTATGTTTTGGGTCATTGTCGTGCTGGAAGACCCAGCCACGACCCATTTTTAAGGCCCTGGCGGAGGGAAGGAGGTTGTCACTCAGAATTGTACGGTACATGGCCCCATCCATTCTCCCATTGATGCGGTGAAGTAGTCCTGTGCCCTTAGCAGAGAAACACCCCCAAAACATAACATTTCCACCTCCATGCTTGACAGTGGGGACGGTGTTCTTTGGGTCATAGGCAGCATTTCTCTTCCTCCAAACACGGCGAGTTGAGTTCATGCCAAAGAGCTCAATTTTTGTCTCATCTGACCACAGCACCTTCTCCCAATCACTCTCGGCATCATCCAGGTGTTCACTGGCAAACTTCAGACGGGCCGTCACATGTGCCTTCCGGAGCAGGGGGACCTTGCGGGCACTGCAGGATTGCAATCCGTTATGTCGTAATGTGTTACCAATGGTTTTCGTGGTGACAGTGGTCCCAGCTGCCTTGAGATCATTGACAAGTTCCCCCCTTGTAGTTGTAGGCTGATTTCTAACCTTCCTCATGATCAAGGATACCCCACGAGGTGAGATTTTGCGTGGAGCCCCAGATCTTTGTCGATTGACAGTCATTTTGTACTTCTTCCATTTTCTTACTATGGCACCAACAGTTGTCTCCTTCTCGCCCAGCGTCTTACTGATGGTTTTGTAGCCCATTCCAGCCTTGTGCAGGTGTATGATCTTGTCCCTGACATCCTTAGACAGCTCCTTGCTCTTGGCCATTTTGTAGAGGTTAGAGTCTGACTGATTCACTGAGTCTGTGGACAGGTGTCTTTCATACAGGTGACCATTGCCGACAGCTGTCTGTCATGCAGGTAACGAGTTGATTTGGAGCATCTACCTGGTCTGTAGGGGCCAGATCTCTTACTGGTTGGTGGGGGATCAAATACTTATTTCCCTCTGCAGAATGCAAATAAATTCATATACTTTCCACAATGTGATTTTCCGGATTTAATTTGTGATGTGCTATCTCTCACTGTTACCAATAACCTACCCTTCAATTATGGGCTGCTCATGTCTTTGTCAGTGGGCAAACTTACAAAATCAGCAAGGGATCAAATACTTATTTCCACCACTGTATAAGCCGCATTGAGCCTGCGATGAGCGGGAAAGCGCGGGGTACAAATGTAATAAATAAATAAATAAACAGGTGCGTGTATTGGCCACACGCAGGTCCATTTTTCAGTGTGCCTGCAAAAAGGACTTTTTGGGGGGGCCGAAAATGGACTTGCGTCAAAATAAAAATTGGCACGTGTCCATTTTGGGCCTGAGAACTTACCGCCACCCATTGACTTAGCGGTAAGGTCTCACGCGTTAACCAGGCAGTAATCATCAGCACGCGTACACTGCCAATTACCACCAGGTTAGCAACACGGGATAGAAAATAAAAAATATTTTCTGACGCGCGTATTGAACACGCATAAAAAATGGAATTACCATCCGGGGCACTTGGTAGCCGGGCAGTAGTTACAAATTGATGTGCGTTGGCGCCTACACGCCTTAGTAAAAGGGCCCCTTAACCGACTAAATGAACCAGACAAATTGGACTACATAAAACTTAGTCCTATCTTTGTCCAACTTCACTTAGGCCGTTAAAAGCTGAATATCACACTTAACTGGATATGGGATAGACGGCCACACAAACCTAGATATTCAATGCTAGTGCCCGGACATGGCCTGGAATTGAAAGTTGGGGCACAAAGCTAGTGACAGATTAAAAAAAACAGCTCTCCGCCATCAGCTGAATATTTATCCCTACATAGAAACCAATATGCAAAGGGTTTAGCTGCCTTTGAGGGTTAGCCTAATAAATTGGCCTTTTGAAAACTTACTGGGGCTGATTGCCTGAATTCTTGCTTCTCCTAAATGTAGGATCATAGAAGTGGGTGGCAACAGGGGCAGATTTAGGGCAAGGAAAAAGAAGTTAAGAGCTTAGCACTGAATTCTTGCACTAGGCACCTACATTAGGCTTCCAAAGCTAGGCAAATTAATAGCAATCCTAAATGGGACCATCTTTGGGAAAAGGTGACTAAAGTCACCAGAAACAAAAAAAAAGAGATTTTAATTATTTCTGTTACAGCAAACAGTTTGTAATACAACAGTCTAAACCCAATCCTTTTATGTGAAAAAAAAAAAAAAAAAAGTTACAGAAGTTCACACTTTTTTCTGACTACTTATAGACCCAAGACATGAAAAATCATCCATTCTCAACATTTTGGACTCACTACTTTAGTCACCTTTTCCCAGAGATGGTCACAAATTTTGAAGCATAGGGCTCACTATTCAGCTAGGACAGTCAGTGTTTTCTTTTTTAAAATACTGACCACCAGAGTTGAAATAAGCGCCACAATCCAGACAATAGAAGTTTGTTTTACTGATCTACATAACATTTCAACAAAAATTTATTTAGATTTTTCTCACACCTTTTTCAGTAGTAGCTCAAGGTGAGTTACATTCAGGTACACTGGATATTTCTCTGTCCCAGGAGGGCTCACAATCTAAGTTTGTACCTGAGGCAATGGAGGGTTAAATTACTTGCCCAAGATCACAAGGAGCAGCAGTAGGATTTAAACTGGCCACCTCTGGATTGCAAGACCAGTGCTCTAACCTCTAGGCCACTCCTCCACTAAAAACACTTTGAGAAAAGTAATTAAGAATAAGAAGTCAAGGTGGGGCACTCGAGCACTACATGAGGTTGGACATGTAAGCTATGAGCTCCGCTGAAATCTCCATTAAACTCATCGGTTAACCAGCTTGTTCAACAAGGCATACAACAACGATCCATCCTAATTACCAAACAACAAAATCCAAGCCTGAACTGGATAAAACCTAACTCTCTATACTTGACTACCAAGGCCCATTCTACCACGAACGAACTCTAACGCAATACCACCCTACCACTTATTCCGAGTAAGCACTCCTTATACCTGACTGCTCAATCTACTATATCAATTAAGCCCTTTACTGTAATACCACTGTATCTCTCACTCCGGAAATAGCGATTGTCAAACATGCGTGGGATAAGCATAAAGAGCTTAGTCGAGATCGGGAGGCGGGGCTGGTGGTTGGGAGGCGGGGATAGTGCTGGGCAGACTTATACGGTCTGTGCCAGAGCCGGTGGTGGGAAGCGGGACTGGTGGTTGGGAGGCAGGGATAGTGCTGGGCAGACTTATACGGTCTGTGCCAGAGACGGTGGTGGGAGGCGGGGCTGGTGGTTGGGAGGCGGGGAAAGTGCTGGGCAGACTTATACGGTCTGTGCCAGAGCCAGTGGTTGGGAGGCGGGGCTGGTGGTTGGGAGGCAGGGATAGTGCTGGGCAGACTTATACGGTCTGTGCCCTGAAGAGCACAGGTACAAATCAAAGTAGGGTATACACAAAAAGTAGCACATATGAGCTATCTTGTTGGGCAGACTGGATGGACCGTGCAGGTCTTTTTCTGCCTTCATCTACTATGTTACTATGTTTTACTATGTTATGACGGAACAATGTAAGCCACATTGAGCCTGCAAATAGGTGGGAAAATGTGGGATACAAATGCAATAAATAATAATAATAATTAATATGTTCACCAGGCTTCCAAATTGGAATTCCTTCATTGCACAATGGCCTTCCACCATCAAAGTAAATTAGAAGCGGCGTTTGCAGCAAGTTCTGCCAACAAAAGGCAGAAAACGGACCATGGAAGTCGATGGAATAAAAAGAAGGCACCGGCTCCGTGTCCGAAGTTGTGGCCAGACTGCAGGAGATTACTACAATGGTGTCTGAAAACACGTCCTCTATTAAAGATCTTAAGGCAGAAATGATACAGTTTAATTCAAAATTTGCTTCCCTTTGAATACCATATTACTGAAGCAGAAATGAGAATCGCTCAATTGGAAGATGACATGGCCTCAAACTACAAAAAACAATTCTGAGCCTGCAACAAACAATGGAGGATGCCAGCAACTGCAATCAGCAGAATAATGTAAGAATTTTGAGGGTCCTGGAGGGATCAAAAAAAGATAAATGTGTGAGTTTCTTGGAAACATTTATTCCATCACTCCTCTCTTTGCATTTTGACCGTCCGTTTGAACTAGAGGGAGCTCATAGAGTGCCTGCACATGCTTCAGCCACGGAGAAATATCCATGGCCTATAGTCTGTAAAATTCTTCGATTTTCACAAGTCATAGAAATACCGTCAGCTATTAAATCCAAGCAGTAGCTTGTTTGGAATGGACATATATCATGATCACCAGTGACTTTGCTAGAACTACTGTTGATAAACGCAAGCACTTCTTGGCCCTGCGTCCCAGACTTAAAAATATCAATGCCAAATATGGGCTCTTTTCTCCAGCCACCATGAAGGTTACTTATTGTAATTCCATGAAGTCATACTCAGAACCAGCACTGAAGGAAAAATTTCTAGATGAACATGAGTCACAAGGAATATCCTCTGCCTAATGTCACTCTGTCTTTTCTAGCCTGGATCACTCCATCATCTATGCTCTAAGTAGATTCATGGAGTTAACCTCTTTCTCCACCTTAGTTCTTGACCCCTGAACTTTGCCTCAGTTGAGGGGCAGGTGATTTTTGCCTGATGTCGTTGATTTTTCTTATAGTTTTTATATGCTTGTTTTCATACAGATCTTGACTTTCTCACAAGTTAACAATGGCTCTCTATGTGTTACTGGTACTTAATGACCTATTTTGCATGATGAAATATTATTTTGACTTTTTAAGTAGAATATCCTATATAATAATTCTCACCTCCAATGTTCTGACTTGCTGCCTGGGACCATGGCTCATTCCGAGTTGGTCAGGACGGCTCCGTAGATCAGGCTGACATCACCGTAGCCATTATGATGTCAACTTCAGAACCCGGGGAAAGAAAACATGCCTCACAGTTGATCCATGTACAGAGGATGGTCGCTGGACATGGGTGGCTGGAGGGGGGACAGGGGAGAGAGGAGGGTTGCTGGACATGGGTGGCTGGAGGGGGGGGCAGGGGAGAGAGGAGGGTTGCTGGACCTGGGTGGCTGGAGGGGGGCAGGGGAGAGAGGAGGGTCGCTGGACATGGGTGGCTGCAGGAAGGGCAGGAGAGAGAGGAGGGTCGCGGAACATGGGTGGCTGCAGGGGGGCAGGGGGAGAGGAGGGTCACTGGACATGGGTAGCTGCAGGGGAGCCAAGGAAAAGCTTGCTAGCGCCCGTTTCATTTGTGTCAGAAACGGGCCTTTTTTACTAGTCATATATAATTTGCTTATTATGTCTTCTGATTTGTCGATATTATCTTTATATGTGAAAGGGGTTTTACACCCTATTAAAAGGAAAAGAAACTGCTATTATATCTCTAAATGTTTCACCCTGCCGTTCTGTTTTTGCAGGAGACCCATCTATCTGCAAGTGAAGCTAGAAAGCTGAGGCAGGACTGGGTTCAGGACTGTTATTTTTCCTCTGCTAGAGGTAAAAAGAATAGGACAGCGATTTTGCTGTCTAAATTTTTCCAATACTCAGTCCTGTCACACCTTTGTGACACAGAAGGTAGATGGGTTATTGTTACAATTCAGATTGATCAAATAAAAATGGCACTAATTCATGTATATGCTCCTAACACTGACAACGCTGCCTTTTTTGATTCTCTGTCAGCTCAACTGGCATTGTTAAAGGTTGATAAGGTGGTTTTCTTCGGAGATATGAATATCCCCCCATTGGGCCCTTTTATGGATTGTAGGTCTAAAGTAAAGATTAGACCTTTGAAAGCCAACATATCTTTAAGGAACCTACTCCAAAGCTGGAACCTTTTAAACTCATGGAGATTCCATCATTGATCTGACCTGGATTTCACCTTTTATTCTACGCCAAATGATTCTCTATCAAGACTGGATTACTTTTTTATTTCAAAATTATTAGTACAAGACATAGCTGGTTCGTCCATTGAACCTATACGTATATCATGCTTGCATTACTATCACTTTACGTTTATCAAATTCTGTTTCTCCCAAGCATGGCTGGAGGTTTAATTCCATGCTTTTTCAAAATAGCGATTTTTGCAACAATATCACTAAATGGTCCTCAGACTTCTTTTTAAATAATGCTACTCCTGATGTTGACTTTGTTGTTGTATGGGGTGCTTATAAGGCATGCATGAGGGGAGAAATCATCAAATGTAGTTCTCACATCAATAAATACAGGAGAAATGCCATCAATAATTTGAAAGAGGAACTTAAAATTCCACAAGACTCTTATTTAAAAAAAAAACACCTAATGCACCATTATTGGTGGAAATTCAAAAACTGAAGTTTCAAATTAATCAAGCACTTAGCGCATCAGCTGGTATAATACTATTTTCCCAACAAGCTTCCTATTATGCTGGTTCCAATAAAGCAGGTAAAATGTTAGCCCACTATCTAAAAGAAAAAAGGAAAACACACGCATTGCAACCATACGTAAAGACTCTAATACCCTTTTGACAGATAAGAATGCAATTCTAGACCAACTTGTTGAATTTTACTCGGAGATTTATAGATCCCATAGAGGGGCATAATCGAACGAAAACATCTATCTCCATGGGCGTTTATCTCCGAGAACGGGTCCATGAAGGGGCGGACCGAACCGTATTTTCGAAAAAAATAGATGTCCATGTTTTATTCGACAATTTGTGAGCTGGGCGTTTTTGTTTTTCAGTGATAATGGAAAATGAAAGCGCCCAGCTCAAAAACGAATAAATCCAAGGCATTTGTTCGTGGGAGGGGCCAGGAGTCGTAGTGCACTGGTCCCCCTCACATGCCAGGACACCAACCGGGCACCCTAGGGGGCACTTTTACAAAAACAAAAAAAAAGGTAAAAGAGCTCCCAGGTGCATAGCACCCTTCCCTTGTGTGTTGAGCCCCCCAAATCCCCCTCAAAACCCACTGCCCACAAGTCTACACCATTACTATAGCCCTAAGGGGTGAAGGGGGGCACCTACATGTGGGTACAGTGGGTTTGGGGGGGTTGGACGACTAAGCATTAAGCAGCACAATTGTAACAGGTAGGGGGGGATGGGCCTGGGTCCACCTGCCTGAAGTCCACTGCACCCCCTAACAACTGCTCCAGGGACCTGCATACTGCTGCCAGGGAGGTGGGTATGACATTTGAGGGTGAAAATAAAAAGTTGTGAAACATCATTTTTTGTGGTGGGAGGGGGTTAGTGACCACTGGGGGAGTCAGGGGAGGTCATCCCCGATTCCCTCTGGTGGTAATCTGGTCATTTAGGGCACTTTTTGGGGCCTTATTCGTGAAAAAACAGGGTCCAGGAAAAGTGCCCTAAATTCTAGCTACAAACGCATACTTTTTTTCCATTATCGGCGAAAGGCGCCCATCTCTGTTCGGGTGATAACCATGCCCCAGTCCTGCCTTCACCATGCCTCCGACACGCCCCCGTCAACTTTGTACGCTTCCACGATGGAGTGCAGTTGAAAACGTCCAAGTTCGGCTTTCGATTATACCGCGTTATTCGTTTTTGTGAGATAAATGTCCATCTCCCGATTTAGGTCGGAACTTGGGTGTTTTTCTCGTTCGATTATAAGCAGGATAGTTCCCCCAACTAAAGATCAGATTGTTAATTTTTTTAACTCTCTTCCAAATCCATCAATATCACAAAAAACAGTTGGAACAACTTAATAGTCCGATCACAACTGACAAGATTAATTCTGCTATCAAGTCTCTGAAATCTGGGAAAGCCCCTGGTAGTGACGGGCTTTTCCAATAAATTTTATAAACACTTTTTAAATTTAATATCACTCAAACGTCTAGACTTTTACAACCATTTTTGCCGAAAGCACAGACTCTTTTGCGGAGGCAAACATCATTATTTTAGAAAAGCCTGGTAGTAATCTGCTGCTCGCTAAAAATTACAGACCTACATCATTATTAAACTACGATTGTATAATTTATGCCAAAATTTTGGCCGAAAGGCTATCAAAAGTAATTAGCAATCTCATACTTAGCTCAAACTGGCTTTGTTAAACATAGACTAGCCTTTGATAATACAAGGATTTTTTCCCATGTCATTCTAGCTGCTCAAAAAATGTCCACACCTGTGTGTGTTATCTCGTTAGATGCCAATAAGGCTTTTGATTATTTATTAATTTATTTGTTGCATTTGTATCCCACATTTTCCACCTATTTGCATTATACTGAATGGCAGCTTTCGTTTTCAGTTTTGGATTAGCTGGGCTTGGATGCACATTTTATTAACATGGTTAAAATTCTATACTCTCACCACATGGCCCGCCTGTTTATTAATGACACACTTATCAAACAATTTACCTAAACACATGGCACTAGGCAAGAATGCCCCCTTTCCCCAATTCTTTTCATCCTTGCCTTTGAACCTTTACTTATAGCTATTCATTCCTCACAGTATATTCAGGGTATAAATACTGCAAATTCATTGGTAAAGCTTTCTGCCTATGCTGATAATGTTTTGTTATATGTATCTTCCCCAGAGTCCTTTATCCCCAACATTTTCCAACTTAATGAACAATTTGGTACACTATCTGGATATACCATTAATTGAGCAAAAATGAAGATTTTTCCACAAGACATACAGGGATCCTTTTACAAAGCTGCGGTAAAAAGTGGCCTGCAGTAGTGTAGGTGCATCTTTTGGGTCAATTTTTACCGAGGCTGGGGAAAGGGCCATTTTTTGATGGGCCAGGAAATGGGCATGCGTAAAAATTAAAACTAGCATGTGCCTATTTATGGCCTGAGCCCTAACCGCCAGCCACTGACTTAGCAGTAAGGAGTCACGCGCTACCCATGCAGTAACCATGCAGTGCGTGCCGATGTGGCCGTGCTGCTGATTACTGCCGAGAATGCCCCCGCAGTAGAAAATAGAAAACTATTTTCTACTGCGGGGTTCGGCGCGTGCCAAACTAGGAATTACCCCCGGGAACACGTGCTACCCAGGTGGTAGTGCCAATTTTGAGCGCACTACTTGTAGGAATATGTGAAAGACAAGTGCTGCATGCATTAACTGTCAACAATTCTATGAGCTATGATGTCATTGGATATAGTGTAATGTCTTGTGGGTGTGTCTGAGTCACTCTAGTTGCTCTGAGAGTGAGTCAGTCTGTGTCAGCATAAAATGGTGTTAGCAATCTCTCTTCAAGCTGTATGATAACCAACTGACAGAATTTTTGTATTCAGTAGTTTTACCATGTCTACTGCAAGTATGATGTAAATAGTTATCTGAAGAAACTGTAAGTAAACATCATTTTTGTTTGGAAGTTAAAGAAGAGAGAGTAATTGAATCTTTTATTCAAGAGTCTGTGTGAAAGAGAGAGAGAGAGAGAAAAAGAACAAAAAAATGGGAGTTAACACTTCTAAAGCTCTGCTGCGTATGGGCTAAATCTGCTGAAGTAAAAGTCTATTTTAAGTAGAAGAGTGAACAAGCCTACTAAGACTGACTGGACTGCTGTAAAAAGAGTGGTAAGATATTTGAAAGGTACAATTGACTGTAAATTGGTGATTCCGGTAAATAGTAATCAGAAATTGATTTGTTACTGTGATTCTGATTGGGCTGGAGATCATTCAGATTACAAATCCACAAGTGGGTATGTATTTATGTATGGAAAAACATCTATTTCATGGGCAAGTCATAAACAAACCATTGTAAGTTTATCATCCACAGAAGCAGAATATGTTGCTGTGTCTGAAGCATGTCGTGAACTAATGTGGATAGAAAAACTGTGTACAGATTTTGGTATAGAACAGCAGAGACCGATACAGATTTTTGAAGACAATCAAAGCTGTATAAGGTTGTCAATAAATGACAGGGTACAGTCTAGAACAAAACATATTGCAACAAAATTCCATAATGTCAGAGAATTGTCAAGGCAAGGAGTAATAAGTTTGCAATATAAACAAACTGACCAAATGATTGCTGATATCTTGACGAAACCGCTAGCTGTAAGAAATTTTGAAAATCTACGAGAAAAACTAGGACTGTATGTATATAAATAAATATATAAGAATTGAATTGTTGGACAATAATGCATGTGAAGGGGTATGTAGGAATATGTGAAAGACAAGTGCTGCATGCATTAACTGTCAACAATTCTATGAGCTATGATGTCATTGGATATAGTGTAATGTCTTGTGGGTGTGTCTGAGTCACTCTAGTTGCTCTGAGAGTGAGTCAGTCTGTGTCAGCATAAAATGGTGTTAGCAATCTCTCTTCAAGCTGTATGATAACCAACTGACAGAATTTTTGTATTCAGTAGTTTTACCATGTCTACTGCAAGTATGATGTAAATAGTTATCTGAAGAAACTGTAAGTAAACATCATTTTTGTTTGGAAGTTAAAGAAGAGAGAGTAATTGAATCTTTTATTCAAGAGTCTGTGTGAAAGAGAGAGAGAGAGAAAAAGAACAAAAAAATGGGAGTTAACACTTCTAAAGCTCTGCTGCGTATGGGCTAAATCTGCTGAAGTAAAAGTCTATTTTTTCATTTCCCCCCATCACTACTCACGCGTTAGACCTCCCGCAGCTTTGTAAAAGGGCCCAACATTGTGTTAAGGACAATTTTCCCTTTATACCAATATGCTGGTGTTATACAGGTATCAAATACTTGAGACTTATATTTAAGTCTTCCATTCAGGAAACATAACATACTGGGATACGCTTCTGTGGCTTAGTAAAAGACCCCCTTAGTTTTGTACTTATTGAGTATGCTTCCAGTACAATTTCCTAAATCATTTTTCAATAATATTGAAAAACTCTTCAGTTTTTGTGGCAGAATAAACCCCCTAGAATAGCGCTCCAGAAATTAAAGGCTACCAAGGACAAAGGGGACATTAAGTTTCCGGACTTTGAACTATATAATCAGGTCTTCTTGTTAAGAGCAGCTGCATGGTGGATGTTAGACATTCCCAAAGTAACCTCTTCTCTATGGCAGCTTTCTATAGAACAACAGCTATCCCATCCTATCCCCTTAAAAATTAGATTGGCTACATCTTCTTGTGGTAATATCGTGGCTGATACAGATATAATTCTTGATACAATTACAGACATTAAAAGGCTAGATGCCACTCATAAACTTTCCATATCACAATCTAAATACACACCTTTATGGAACAATTCCAAGATTAAAATTAATAACTTGTGGATCTTGCTAGGTATCCAATCTGTAGATGACATCTCCGATTATTTGGTTATGGTGTCATCTGATACTTTACGCTTAAAAATTTCTCTACCCAACTCACAATGTTTTAGGTATCTCCAACTCAGATCTGCCATTACCTCCATTTCTTTACTTAACAATCTCTCCCCAGAGCTTCTGGATATCTATTCCATTTTTACAGAGGCCCTATCTAAAGGTAACTCTGCCTCCAAATAATATAATATTTTCACCTCCACAGTTCAGCATGTCATAGAATTGCAGAACATATGGTCTAATGACCTATCGTTTTCTTTGACTAATCAGCAATGGTACACTTTCTGGTCTAAAGTTAACAAACCATTAGCATTTGCTAATATTCTGCAATCCCTCTTCTTTCTTATGCGTAAATTTATCTGGACCCCTGTAGATTAAATAGTGACTCCTCTAATTTATGTTGGTCCTGTAAATCCGTGCTTGGCACAATGTTGTTTTCTTGCCCCAATCTAAAATTGTTTTGCAATCAAGTTTCGGATAGAATATCAACTCTTGTCTTTTCAAATCATTATTTTTAAGTCTTTTAGTTGTCCTCGATTCCTGTCTGCTGATCAAAGTAGATTGTGAGACATAATTTTGGCAATTGCTACAGAGTGGAAAGATAACACAAAGGTCTATTTATTTATTGCATTTGTATCCCACATTTTCCCACCTTTTTGCGGGCTCAGTGTGGCTTACAATATGAAATGAATGATGGAAATACAATTTGTTACAAATTGGTTATGGATTACATTGTGCAGAGTTATGCGAGACAATCGAAGTGTCATTAAGGAATGTAACAATGGAACACAAACATTGAAACATTGGAAGGAGACAATGGGAGCTTAAAGGGCAATATTAAGGCATAAAAACATATGGTGTACATATTTCTGTGAGTAAAGGTATGAGTGATGTGAGATTACGGGGGATGAGAGTTCAGAAGTGGATGTATGATGCATTAATGAACAGTAAGTGTGGACTTTATGTGTTTTGGCTCTTTCCGTAAATTTTTTCAAAAAGATGGATCTTCAATAATCTGCGGAAGGAAGCTTGCTCGTGGATCGTTCTTAAGTTGCGCAGCAGTGTATTCCAAAACTGCGTGCTCATGTGAGAAAAGGTTGACGCGTGTAGCGTCTTGTATTTCAAGCCCTTGCAATTGGGGAAGTGGAGGTTGAGGAAAGTTCGGGATGATCTTTTGGCGTTTCTGGGTGGTAAGTCTATTAACTCAGACATGTATGCTGGGGCTTCGCCGTGAATGATTTTGTGGACTAATGTGCATACTTTAAAAGTGACGCGTTCCTTGAGTGAAAGCCAGTGTAGTTTCTCTCGTAATGGTTTTGCACTTTCATATTTTGGTTTTCCGAAGATGAGTCTCATTCTCCTTTTGGTGGAACTCAATTTTCTTTATAAGTATGGGGCGAGGATTGCTGAAAAACTGAATCACATCAATAACTTTATTAAAATATGGGAGCCAGTTAAACCTTTTTGCTCTAATTCCGTGGAAGTAATCTCGCATAAACAAGACAGAACATATATTATCTTACGACAGGATCTGTTATGTCATGTTGTCATGTTAACACTCTGCTATGTTGTTCTAATACTGTATTTATTTTTATGTTAATCAAGATTTGCCCTTAAAAAGAATAAGACGTTAAAAAGTTTTGACTGATGTGACAATGGTTATGAAGACTGTACTGTGGCAGGCCTACAGAACCAGAAGATGGCTAGAGAAAGGGGAGCCCGACCTGTTACACAGGTTTACTTTTCAATGAACGGATACATTTAAATGGATCATGCATTTTTTAATTAAATACTAACTCTGCCCCCAGACTACCAACAAATTAGTGGACTTAGGCACTAACTGCAAATATTCAGCCATGGTATCCAGTTAAGTGCTGCTGAATATCCGAAGTTATCCCCAGACAAGCAACTTGAATGGCCAAAAGTTTCTGCTGGCCATTTAAATAGCTTTGAATATCAACCGGATTGTTGTCAGCCAATCCCCACTGGTCCACCAGAAAACTTCATGGATCTGCACCGACTCACAAGAGAATGTGGAGCCACATGCTGTATCCAGCACATAATATCCCAACCACTGTAAAATTGGGAGACATGAGCCATGGAAAATGTAGTTTTGGTTTTGTGAATAGGCCAGCTGTGGAAATCTGAATGTACAGTGTCTCCATTTGTTGCCAGTTCTTTTCCTCAGCCTGCAGCAGACCCTTCATACTTTTACCATTCTTAAATTCCTGCTCCCTTTCAGCAATCCTGTTCCCCAGCAATACTCACTGGTTCCACAACCCCATGCAGGGCTCAGCCTCCAGCTTCTCTAGCCCTTGCAGCTCAGCCCCGCCTTCCTGTGACAAGAAGCCCCCCCCCCCCCCCCCCCCCACCTACTGGCTGGATCCTACCACATTCTCTGCACTGGAAGGGGGGAAGATTGGAGAGCCACAGAGAGCTAAACTGTGAAAAATATCCAAACAGCTTAGCCATCATTGTGACTTTGAGCCCAGTAATTACAAATTTGTAAAATCCTAAAAAATCAAAACAGATGGCAATCCAAGGCTTCTGAGTCCTCAGCACATCTATTAGGGCCCCTCTCCCTTAAACTTTTGGACCTGAGGCCTATGCCTTAATGGTTCCAAGGGTTGGGGATTCAGTGCATCTCCTGAAGGCCCTGACTGCATTCCACTGACCGGGATTACTCCTTTGCACAAATCATGCTATCTGCTCTATTGCTGACAAGGGAAGGGACCAACTGGATCAAAGGTAAAATAGCAAGTTTATAGAGCTGGGGATTCAGTGAATCCCCTGAAGGCCTTGACCGCACGCCACTGCTCCATCTGCATAGACAGACTGGCTTCTCGGAGTTTACAGTTTAGTGTTTATCTGCATATTTCTATTTCTAATATGTGGTCGTCTATTATGTATTTGATGAGGATCTATCAATGTTCTAAATATGTAACCAAGGTGAGGTATTTTAGGAGCATGTAGTTTTTGTGCAGGGGATTTCCAGAAGTCAGGGCTGCCTCTACCACTGAGCTTCAGTCCCTACTGATTTATACAGGTGAGGCCCTCACCCAGTCTGGGAACATGGCCCCATACCCCTCCAAATCATGCACAAGCTGCCCCAGGTACCAATCTGGCTTATTCTCTTTTCTCAACAAGGGTACTGTAAGGACTGGTATAACACGTGTAAGGATGCCTTTTCATAGGCTCTGAGTCTGGTTACAGGGGACATGGCTACTGCGGGAGCAGGTTCATGTATGGTCACTCTCCCCTGTATGTGAGTACAGCACCTTAGCCAAAAACAAAGCTCTGGGAAGGATTATTAATGGTATAACTTCTAGAATATTATATAGATTATTTGATGATTGCAAATTGCCAACCGGATCTCAGGCTGTACAATGTGGCAGCCTTGCTCCATTGGATACGAGAATTATATAGGTGGATCACCATTATTCTTGCAACAATTTAGAAATCAAAATTATAAATAAATGTATGTTATCAGAAAGAGTATGGCACGTGACACAACTTGGACTAATGACTTATAGCTTTAGAGCCCTGAGATCATTTTTATTAAGTAATGCAGCACCAAATATAGGGACACATTCCTAGCCTCCTCATGTAAGTACAGACAGAAACCATCTGATCTCATAGAGTTGGGAAGTTACATGGGCAAAACCAGAAGTCCATCTGGGATGTCAGGATGGGAGTGAAGGATCAGTGTGATATGCCACACCTCGCTCCAGCAGCAGCAATCACATAACTTAGAGACCCCACCTTCACCTCCAGGGGTGCCATTTAGCCTCCTGCTATTGCTGCACATCTAAGGATGGGCTATTTGCAAAGATATAGCAAATGTCAACAACATGTCCTATTTCATTAACAAAAATAAGCAGAACCCCCACACCCCCACACACACCTTATTTTTGTTGTTTTTTCATTCACCAATAATAGTGTGCATTTGCAAGTCCTGCACACATATGTGAACTATTTGGGAAAGAGCACATGCTGTTTCTGCAAATAGTGCACACTGTTTGCAAAGAGGGCACTCTCTTTCAAAAAAGCGTGCATTCTTAATGTCATCACTCCCCAAAATGAAAATGAAGACTAACAAAACAAAATGAACAATGATGCAAATCACGCTTGAATCAAAGCAAAACTTTTGGGATGCCCATCTTTATGAACACAGAGAAGGGAGCAGGGTGACTGGAAGGAGCAGTTCAGATAATGTATTAGAACATTTGAGTGGTTTTGAGTGGTTTACAAGTTAAGGCAGTTATACAATCCAGACCATGAGCAGGCTGCCAGAAGTAGAACATGACACTTGTTGGACTGACAGCAAATCATCCCCCCCCCCCACCCCCTCCCCGTGTGATTTTAATTCTCTGCAGATCAAGTGGGTTTACACTGAGCAGCAAGGACTGGCAGAATGCAGCCCAATACATTGGAATGCACCAGCAAAGGCTTCCAGAACAGCATTCGTGTATTTGCTGATCACATCCGTGTATAAGTGAAACTTTTATAGCAATTTATTCAGAATATAGTTAAGCTGAGCCAGGGATACAGTTCATTCCTGTTTTCTGGTGCATTCTCCAATCACAGGAGAAATGACACATTTCCAGCAAGGTGTGAAAGAGCAGGAGGAATGACACCTTTACAACTGAGTGTAAAGGGATAGGATACACACAGCCTGTTACTCTGATGATGCCCTATTTTCGTAGGTCCTTTCTAATGCCCTCAGGCTGGTTAAAAAGTATAGGAGATATGCTTAGATCTTCTCAGTGGCTACACCTGAGTTGCAAAATTCACTATCAGTTGCTATTAGAGATATAATTTACCTAAGTATTTTTCAGAAACAGGTAAAGACGTTTTTTGTTTTTTTTCAGGCTTTTAATATAATATAATAAATGTTTCCTTCTGGAAATGTATGATTTGTATACTATATATGTATATTAATAACTTCTATTTATGATTTGTGTTTGGATGTGTTTATAATTATTAAATTTGATATATCACTCAACGTTTGCAAGAACAAAGCAGTTTACAATAATAATCAAACAAAATAAATCAAAGGAAAGGAACTCCATTGAAAATGATAGGAAAGAAATAAATCATTTATACAAAGAGAGAAAAAAAAGAAATAAAATACAATCACTTTATTAAAACTGTTTTGGAGCAGTACAACTGGAATTTGTTTTCTTTTAAATCAGTTTTGGTGCAGATCTGAAGAGCCTCACTGTTGTTTGCCATAAAATACAATCAGACAGGAGTTAAACCAGTATTCTTCATGGTTGCTAATAAATGCCTCCTCCCCATTCCATTGGACATTAAAAGCTTTCTTAAAATTAACAGGTTTTCAATAAAAGCCTAAACATTTTTGGATTTGATTCGGTATGAATCTCTTTCTGGAAGCTCATTCCACATCATGGGTGCTAACCCCCCCCCCCCCCCAAAAAAAATGCTTTCTCCCTAGTACAGTCCCATTGTGGTCTAGGTTGGTGAGGCATAACCATCGTAGGGTCCTGGAGTGACCTAAGTAATCCAGTAGGAATGTATGGAATGGTCATAAAAGTCAGATAAATTGGTCATTGTTCATAAGTAATACAGAGTATTTTGAATTTTATACGATAAAGAATATACAACCAGTGAAAATGTTTGAAAAAGGGGGGTTGATATGATCAAATTTTCTCATATTGCCCAATATTCTAATGGCTGAGTTTTATAATGTTTGCAAATGTCTGAGATTGCTGTTTGACAAATCGGCATACATAATGTTTCCATAATCTAATCTAGAAACCAAGATGACATGCAGTAAAACAGGAAGAGTAGGCTCATCAAAAAGATGTCTACCAGAGAGTATGTTTCTTTTTTAATCAGTGAAGATACTTGATCATAAGAGCTAAGGTTTTAGTCAATAATGACTCCTAAATATTTTAAGCTATCCATTGGTACAACAGAAGTGCTCAATAAACAAGACTCAGTGAAGGGTATTCACAGGGTCATGTAATCCAGCAGACCATTGCTTTATTTATATTTAAAAGCCCAATGATGATCTGCCAACAAGGTGGCTACTGCAATACGACCATTCTGGAGAGATAATAATTCTAGTATCTTAGGTAACATTTGAGTTATGATGAGAATATCGTCAGTGTAACAACAGACACTCAGACCAAAGCTTTGTATAAGTGTAATTAAAGGTAATAAAGATAATGAACAGAGGGGAAGCATAAGACTAGAGGGTGTCATCACTACACTAGATTGTAGGTAAGCCACTGATAGCTACAAGGGCAGTTACCATCATCAGCGGGGACCTCACCACTATTTAGTTCCAGCCCTACTGCGGAAACCCCAGAAAGCAGCAGACCAGAGAGTGTAATCATTGTGCTGGACCACAGACAAGCCATGGACAGCTACAAGGGCAGTTACCATCAGCAGCAAGGATTTGACTGCTATTTAGTTCCAGCCCTACTGTGGGACAAAGCCATGGGTATGTGCCCTAAAGGGGCATACACCTTTGGAGATGGTGAGTCAGGAACTCTGTCATCAATGGGCAAGTGGAAGAAGGTAAAAAGTAATATTACTGTGGCTAACTTTGGAAAGAAATTGGCTTGTTGATGTTAATGGATTAAGTATTCCCAATCAAGTTGAGTCTCCTCGGGATACCTTCCCTTGTATTGCCTGAAAGTTCTAACTCTGGGTATAAGTTTCCTTACCCAAAACCTGTTTCTAATATGGCATTCTTTTTTGCTCACTGAGACTCATTCTGAGTCCGAGCCTACTCTTAAAGACATTCTAGCTGTTGTGACTAGATTGGAAAAAAGTTTGGAGTCTACATTACCTCAGTTCTGCAAATTTACAGAGGAGTCCTCTGGTAAAATAGCAGAACAAGAAAAGAGATTAACTACACCTGAACATCATGTACTGAAATCAGAAATTCAGTTGTCTAACTTGCAAGCAGCTGTAGAAGTGTCGGTGAAAGACAGTTTGTCAGTAAATATAAAGTTAGAGGCAATTGAAAATAGATCTCAGGCAAAGATTCTGAGACCCTTAAACTTTCCAGTAACCCATTATGTCTCTCCTTTTCAGCTTTTTAAGATCTATGTAAAAGATGTATTGTGTTACTCTTAGTTGGATTTATTAGCTATTGTCAGTGCTTACTATATGCCTTTGGGTAAAAAGACAGTTAATGAGGAAGGAGACCTTGATCAAATCACATCACCAGATAGTCTGGATATTTGCAGATTTCTTTAATCCTCTCAAAACGTAATTTCTAAAAGAGCTACATTAGATGTAGTTTTTCATTCTGAAGATCAAAAGCTCTCCATCCTCAAGTTGTATTTGTCTAAGAAATCTGTATTTTTTTTAATGGACAGGCAATTTCCATGTTTCCTGATGTCGCTAGATGCACTCAATTTCAAAGGAAATCCTGCCTCAGTTTGAAGGCTGAGGTTCTTGCTATGGGAGGTATTTTCTTTCTTAAATATCATTGTAGTGTATTGTGATATATGGGAACAATCAGTTTATTTTTGGGGAGCCCAGTTTTTCTTAAGGAAAAACCTATTTCTTCCTTAATACCTAAAAAATTAATTAATTATTATTATTTTTTTTTTGCTGGTGAGGTTAGTTAAAGGGAGTTCTTCAGAATTACAAAAGTTTTGGGCCAATTTCAATTCCTCATAGCTAACGCTGGGAGGCTAAGTTGCAGCCTTTGGAATTGTGCTGACCAGTGGCTTATACTCTGACTTTTGAATGGTCACATCCCAAGGGATGGTTAACTCTTTAACTTTTAGTAAGACTCCTGTGACTATCTGCCCTAGTTAACACTGTGTATTGATGTATGATGTCTGAACTATTATATTGAACTCTCACAGCCCAGGGCGAAGGCAGCACAACAAGCTAGCAAATGGAACCTCTGGACAGGAAGATCTAGAGTATTCTTATTGCTAATTCTATCTTGCCATTATATGACATTCCTACTAGAACAAGCACCACCATTTTCTCAGTGGAAATTGTTTCAGTTGAGCGGATGACTTTCGGCTGCAAACATACCATACTTATATCTTCTTCTTATGCTTTATAACTCTGTTATTTGTAGTTACCTGCTATTTTTGCAAGATAAAACAGGGACCTTTTTGAACTGACTGCCAACTAATGCAGGTTAGTAGTAGGCATATTAGAAACTTGAAAGAAACACAGCGGTTGGAGATGGTTCAGTTGCAACATAGGGTGAATAATCTTTCAATGCAGTGTGCAGAGGTGGATATTTTTCTGTACAAGTATAAAATGCATAGATGGGGACAAAAAAACTGTGCAACTTTTAACTAATTTAGATCAGCCTAGTAAGGGGAGAAAATAAATCACAATGATAAGGTCTTCATAGGGACTTATAACTTAGCAAGATGAGAGAATGCAATTTTTTATGCAATTGTATAGTGAGCTATATGCTAGTGAGCCTGAGGATTTAGAAACAAGAGATGATATTTTCTTGGATCTTTGTCTTCCCTGGCTGACGGATGACCAAGCTGCATGTCCATGGAGCCCCTCTTGGCTCTGGGGAGATACACATGGCTATATGCTGGCTGAAAATGACAAAGACCCCTGGCCCAAATGGGTGTTGGGGGGGGGGTAATTTTAGAAATTTATGGAAGATTTGGTAGTTCAACCCTTACAATCTATTTTTCAAGATGTGTTAGAGGCAAATTTCGGGTACACCATAACATAGCACATGTGATAATATTCCCTAAACCGGTCAAGGATCCAGAACTAGTTGGATCTTACAGGCTCATTTCCCTCACCAGTCGATCTTGACTTATATAATAGCTACTTGACTGACTAATTTCTTACCCACCTTGTTCCACCCTGACCAAATGGGGTTTGTCTCAGGGCAATACTCCTCAGTAAATGTTATCCAAGTGGTCATGGTGTTGTGGCACAGGGATCATAGGTTTTAATAAACCTAGATGCTGAAAAAGGCTTTCAATCAGATAGCCTAAGTATATATGGATTGGATAATGGGTCAATATAATCCGGAAGCACAGTTTTGGCGCTAGATACAAATACTATGCACTAACCCAAAGTTACAATAGAGAATCAATGGGTAGTTCATTCCCTCCTTTGAAATTCATAGGGGCACCCGTTAAGGCTGCTCTCTATCTCCCCCCTTGTTCATTCTCACTCTAGAGCCCTTGGCAATTAAAATTAGCGCAATGGCAGAAATAATGGGTATCATGATGGGGAACCATGAACACAAGATACATCTGTGCTCATGATATACTTTTGTCCTTGAGATCTCCAGAGCAGGCTTTGCCATGAATCATGCAAATGCTAGACCAATCTGGCAGTTATCTGGTCTAAACATTAATTTGACAAGTCTGAAATGTTGTATGCCAACACTGTGTACATGGAGTGAGTAACTAATTTACCTTTTAAAAGGGCTCAGGGTAGTTTGAAGCATTTGGAGATACGGATGAGTACTGACTCAGGATTAATGTATCAGTTAAATGCCCAGGAGAAACGCGAAGACTTGAAGCATCTCTGTGATAAATGAAAAGATTTAGCCCTATCCATTTGGGGTCATAACGCTTTGCTTAAGATTAGCCTTCCCCAAAATGTTGTACCCAATTCAGGTGGTCCCTTTCTACATGCTAGAGTGAGAAGAAACAAATTTACAGAAGTATAGACTGAGTTATCATAAACTGACCTTGAGTAAAGACAGAGGAGATGTAGGCCTCCGGGATCTCAGGTTGTACAATGCGGCAGCCTTACTCCACTGGATAGGAGAATTATATAGGGGGGGGATCACCATTATTCACCAGGGGAATTGGGGACTGCCCTTGTACAGGGTTAAGATTGCCTTACCATAATGCATATGAAAGGAGGATCCTCATGGACGAAAGGTTAACAGAAATTAGCTAGGTCCTTACAGTGGGCCTGGAGGTGGTGGCGTAGAGCCTGGAAACTATCTAGTCGTATCTCCCCATTCTCTGCAGTGGTGGGAACTCTTCAATTTCAACCGGAACTGGGCATTACACCCTTCCAACAGTGGTCGACAAAAGGGGTTCATACCCTGGAGGATGTATTACAATTGGTGGAAGATGGTTTTCCATCTTTTGCGCAAATAAAAGATTAAAAAAGATCTACCAAATAGCCACTTTATACATTATTTGCAGGTTCATCATTACTGGGAGTTAATTATGCATGTATGACATGACTAAAACATATAAGTTAGGCTGCTACAGCAAGCTTGTTTAAATACTTTTCCAAACAGACCCAAGAGGAGTAACTTGTAAGTGGAATTTTCCTATGATTTTTTTTTGTTTATTCCCAGTATTTATTGTTTTATCTCTCATGTAATATATGGACATCTTTGTAATCTAGTGCTATTTGACTCTTTTTATCAGTTCTGACCAGTTCTAGTGAAGTTTGAGGTTTTACACCAGCTAAGTGTTATTATATCAGAAAGCTTTTTTCTACATGTTTATTTATGTTTAGGAGTTCAAGTGTAATTTTTGTATTTGGATTCATTCATTCCAAGTATACCTAAATGTTTCATTTTATGCTTGGCATCAGGTTTTTTACCCTTGATGCAGCTGGAGTTTGGCAAAACATGGCCATGTCGGGCAACTGTATTTGAATTCTGGGAGTTTTTATGAATTAATAAAGGGTGTTTTTCTTCACAAGGTCTGTTTCCTTTTTGGTTTTCTCTCAAATTCTGGGGCAATCCCTCTCTGAGTGAAATCCAGAGTCTACTTCCATTATGACCCTTCCCAAAAAGGAATAATCTCATACACTGTATCTCCTCTTGGGGCTTCTTTCTGCTGGTCCTATTGAGGACCAAACTGCTGCTCTATTCCTCAAATAATAAATACATACATCTCTGAACACAAAACACCACCATCACCATACTACAGGTCTCGGAATTATAGTGTGGCAGACAGTACCGCTGAAGTCATCCCAGAAGGGGAGATCTTGTGACCAGAAGACATACACTTCCTCTCCAGTCTGACCTGGTATAGTCATAAGTACATAAGTATTGCCACTCTGGGACAGACCAGTTTCTAACAGTGGCCAATCCAGGTCACAAATACCTGGCAAGATCCCAAAAAAGTACAAAATATTTTATGCTACTTATCCCAGAAATAAGCAGTGGATTTTCCCCAAGTCCATTTTAATAATGGTTATGGACTTTTCCTTTAGGAAGCCGTCCAAAACTTTTTAAAACTCCACTAAGCTAACTGCCTTTACCACATTCTCTGGCAACGAATTCCAGAGTTTAATTTCATGTTGAGTGAAGAAATATTTTCTCTGATTCATTTTAAATGCGTGTCCCCTAATCCTAGTATTTTTGGAAAGAGTAAACAAACGATTCACATCTACGCGTTCCACTCCACTCATTATTTTATATACCTCTATCATATCTCCCCTCAGCTGCCTTTTCTCCAAGCTGAAGAGCCCTAGCCGCTTCAGCCTTTCCTCATAGGGAAGTCGTCCCATCCCCTTTATCATTTTCATTGCCCTTCTCTGTACCTTTTCTAATTCCACTATATCTTTTTTGAGATGTCCTGTGTACAAGAGCATACAGGCTAGTGACAGTCCTGCAAAGATCCTTGCTTGTGCTTAATTGTAATCATTTTTATGTATTACTTTAAGAAGGGACTGAATTGGGCAGTGAGTAACACCAAGCTGATTTCTACTGTTAGGCAACCCAAGGATTTGATTGTGGCCACAGAAAGGTAGACCACATTCAACTATGTTAATAAAACAGTAACTGCCCGTCCAAAACATCAATACACAAAAAATTTGCTTTTTCTCTAAGTTTACAGATACTATGATCCATTCTGTTTTTCATTAGCATCAGCATTGCTATAGCGCTACAAGGCATGCAGACCAATAAAAAGCAGTTCCTGCTCCTTGGAACTTACAATCTAATCAAGACAGATGGAATAGAGATACAGACACAAAAATAGGTGGTCCCATCTGTCAATTCTTATCCCAAGGCCTAGCCCAAACAGCATTTTTATCCCAGTCCTCTCCTCTTTTTCACTCAGCGAATTCACACTTTTTTCCAAGTGAGTAGGTTCTCTCTGCAGGGAAAAGAATTGTCTTCAAGTGCCAGGTGTACACTTCAAGACAAGTATTCCAAGACAGAAATGTGGTATTTCAAATAACTTGGGGGGGTCTTTTACTAAAGCTTAGCTAGAGTTATCTGCAGCAAGGCCCGTAGGAATAAAATGGGCCCTGATGCAGATAAGTTGAGCTAAGCTTTACTAAAAGACACCCTTTATCAGTGACTTGGGCAAAACAGATAATGCTTTGATGTAGACTTTCTGTCTTGAGGTTGTACTACATTCAGTAAAAGCTGTAGTCACAAATCATATTTCCTTCATCTCTGTCTGTGACCTTTCACTGTGTGTTAGTTCTTTTGGGTTAGTGGCTTCCTGAGTGCTACGCAAACCTAGTTCCCTCTGACCGAAACTTAATATGGTTCTCCCTTCTCTCTGGGATCTTCTTCCACACAGACTCCCTCTATATGAGAATTCTGTCCCCAAAGTAGCTTCTCCTGTAGTTAAGCTTCTAGTTGGTGCTCCTCTCTCTCTCTCTCTTCTCCTTTGGCTGATGGCTTTTCCTTTCTTCGTCAATCAGGCAGAGGGATGAGAAAAAACCTCTGACTTTCACATGCACTTCAGATGCTAAAAAACTCAAGGGAGGTGCCACACTGGACATTAACTAGATTCAAAGGCTGAGGCTCTAGTTCATGCAGAAGATCCACTCAAGCAACCACACACATCCTAGGGGTTTCTGACTTATATAACTACAGGCAAAACCATTGCAGTCATCTTGGCAGGGGAATGCGTCAACACAACATAAAAACATAAGAATTGCCATTCTGGGTCAGACCAAAGGTCCATCTAGCTCAGCATCCTGTTTCCAAAAACGGCCAAACCAGACCACAAATATCTGGCAGGATCCCAAGAAGTAATAACAAACAGAAAAAAAGGGGAGGAAAAGCACCAAGTTAATGCAATAAGTGTTGCTCCACAAAAATTGCTGTATACCCAAGGGAACAAAGAGCACTATAACATATCACTAAAAAAAAGAGGAGAAAGGACCTGGAGGCATCAGACATCCATCAGTGGCAAGGCTCTTAGGTCTCCTATAGCACAAAGCTATTCCAAACCCCTGAGGCTACTGCATGTAATCAATCATTTGCCTTCAGTGGCCAAAACCTTTAAATTATTCATTAACTTTTTATTTTTGCCTTTTATTATACATATATTTCAAATTCAAATAAATTGGAAAAAAAACTTTTTTGAAGCAAAAAAATCAGTGTACAGAAATAGCTTCTACAATTACTTCAGATGGGGCATTAAACAAAAACCCTCATTGGAGTACCAAACAACTACTCATAAAGTAAACACAGAAATTTAGAAAAGAAAGAGAATAGGAAAAACAAGCGACTATTTATGCTGCATTAGCAGGCTCAGCGCTGGCTAAACAGTTCTTGCACCTGATGCTGATGCTCATATGATTTTGAACTGTCGCTGCAAAAGGATTTAAAACTATAGCAAACTCCATCCAAAGCAGTGGCTTTTCCCATCTACCTTAATAACAGTTTATGGACTTTACCCTCCAAGAACGTTTCCAAACCTTTTTTAAATCCAGCTACGCTAACTGCTTCAAACGCCTCCTCCAGCAACAAGTTTGAGCTTAACTATGTGCTATGGAGATTCCAAGATGGCCACCGTGTGAACCAGATGTGCATGAAAGCTCTCTGCAATTTTACCTTTTTCGCTATGCCGAAGAGAAGGGGTCGGGCTGCTGCTGCAGCCTCTCTGCAGCAGAATCCTCCCTCTCTGATAGGTTCCATTGAAACCTTTTTGCAGCGAGCCGGGACTCCAGCGACGTCGGAGAGTAGCCCACTGGATCAACCTGGGGTGGATGGAGGAACCGGATTGATCTCTGGGCTGGAGGTTTCTCTCAGCCCCAATGAGAGAGCCCCTCCCCCACAGCCGCGTGGAATCAGCGGCCCGATGTCGGCGTCCTCGGACCTGCATGTGAAGGGATCAGCTGGAGCTGAGCGACGAGAGGCAGTTTGCGATCCCGAGGGAGTTCTGGGGAGTTGGGAACTACCGACTCTACCAGCAAGGGCTGAAACGGCTATTTCAGCTTCGGAGGAGATGGAAACTACAAGTAAGGAGAGAGACTACTCTAAGCAGCAATCTGAGGTACTGGCCACCCAATTTACTACTTCATTTTCTAAGCCTCCTGAGGTAACTCTGGACAGTTTATGGTGTTTAATTGCAGACCTGGGTAAAGCATTATGCCCCCAGGTCCAAACATTGAGTCAAGATATGACCATCTTAGAAGGGAAATTAAAAGAAACAGACGCTGGATTAAAATCTTTGAATCAACAAACTCAAGTACAAGAGAAAAATTTTCAACAAATACAGTTACTTCAAAGTAATATAGTAAAAGATCTGTCTAATTTGAGGAGGAAAACAGAATTGCTTGAAAATTATACTAGGAGTAATAATCTCTGTTTTTTAAAATTTTCCTAAACAATTTGCAGTCCCCCCCCCCCCCCCCCCATGAAATGTTAAAAAATTATATTAAGGAAATATTGGGGGTTGCTGAAGAAATTATTCATCCTTTTTCGCAAGTGTATTATTTGCCTACTAAACCTGTAGATAACCAGCAACCCCAAGATAAGCAAATGTTGGATGTTTCCACGTTTCTAGAAACTTCAGACACAGATTTAGTTACTGCATCAACTTTGGTAGCCACAGTGGTGTTGGCACCAGATAAAATGTGGATACTGAGAATATTCTTTAAAAATAAGGAAAAGACTTTCATGGGTCTGAGAATTCAAATTTTCCAGATCGGTTAAATATGTTTTTTATGAATCCTCCCATCTTGCAGCATTTGTATCATCTAAACGGAACACTGGGGGGTGATCTATCTAGTGTTTGGCTCTCGTATTATAATAGGATTCCATGGGCACGTTAGGTTATAATTTGCATTTACAATTTCCTTAATTCTCCACTGTTTGGAATCTTGGAGTCTAATTGTAGACGAGTATGATTAATGGAAAAGTTTTCTTTTTCTTTCATTTCTTTAATGCTTTATTTAATATTGCTATATGCTTAATGTTATCATACTTTTCTGTACAAGTAGTATTCTTTTGCTTGTTTAATGATTGAAATATTGATAAATAAATAAAAAAAACTATGTGCTGTGTAAACAAATATATTTTCTTATTTGTTTTAAATGTATTACTTAGTCACTTCATGTCCTCGTGTCCCCAGTCTTTACACTTTCTGAAAAAGCAAGCAATCAATTCACGTTTAAGCCATTCTGCTCCACTCAGGATTTTATAGACCTCTATCATATCTCCCCTTGGCCATCTCTTTTCCAAGCTGAAAAGCCCTAACCGCTATAGCCTTTCCTTGGAAGCTTTATTATTTTTGTCACCCTTTTCTGTATCTTTACTAATTTCACTACATTTTTGTTTTAGATGTGGGAACCTGAACTGCATACAACATGCAAGGCATGGTCGAACCATGGTGTGATATAGAAGCATTATGATATTTTTGTTTAATTCTCTATTCCTTTTTTGTGTGAATATCCCAAGACAATTTTATAAGTGCCTACTTCATAATGTAAAACAGCATGCTCAAGTCACTTATAAAATTGTCCCCACCAAGCAATTTGCAATCATTACAATGTCTCAGAATATTATTTATTGCATTTGTATCCCACATTTTCCCACCTATTTGCAGGCTCAATGTGGCTTACAGAGTTTTGTTATGACATGGAGGGGCATAATTGAACGAAAATGCCTATCTCCATGGGCGTTTATCTCCGAGAACGGGTCCGTGAAGGGGTGGACCGAACCGTATTTTGGGAAAAAATAGACGCCCATGTTTTATTCAACAATGTGTGAGCTGGGCGTTTTTGTTTTTCAGTGATAATGGAAAATGAAAGCGCCCAGCTCAAAAACGAATAAATCCAAGACATTTATTCGTGGGAGGGGCCAGGATTCGTAGTGCACTGGTCCCCCTCACATGCCAGGACATCAACCGGGCACCCTAGGGGGCACTTTTACAAAACCAAAAAAACAGGTAAAAGAGCTCCCAGGTGCATAGCACCCTTCCCTTGTGTGTTGAGCCCCCCCCCAAATCCCCCTCAAAACCCACTGCCCACAAGTCTACACCATTACTATAGCCCTAAGGGGTGAAGGGGGGCACCTACATGTGGGTACAGTGGGTTTGGGGGGGTTGGACGACTAATAAGCATTAAGCAGCACAATTGTAACAGGTAGGGGGGATGGGCCTGGGTCCACCTGCCTGAAGTCCACTGCACCCCCTAACAACTCCTCCAGTGACCTGCATACTGCTGCCAGGGAGCTGGGTATGACATTTGAGGGTGAAAATAAAAAGTTGTGAAACATCATTTTTTTGTGGTGGGAGGGGGTTAGTGACCACTGGGGGAGTCAGGGGAGGTATTCCCCGATTCCCTCCAGTGGTCATCTGGTCATTTAGGGCACTTTTGGGGGCTTTATTCGTGAAAAAACAGGGTCCAGGAAAAGTGTCCTAAATTCTAGCTAAAAACGCATACTTTTTTCCCATTATCGGTGAAATGCGCCCATCTTTGTTCGGCAGATAACCACGCCCCAGTTCCGCCTTCGCCACACCTCTGACACGCCCCCATCAACTTTGTCCGCATCCGCGACGGAGTGCAGTTGAAAACGTCCAAAAATCGGCTTTCGATTATACCGCTTTATTCGTTTTTGTGAGATAAACGTCCATCTCCCGATTTAGGTCGGAACTTGGGCGTTTTTCTCATTCGATTATAAGCAGGATAGTCATTACATGAATATCTACAGGAGATTAAAAAGTGACTTCTTTTCATATAGGTACAATCTATACCACTCAGTCAAGTGTTAACCATTCCGATAGAAGTCTTATCATAAAGCAGCATGGAGTGATTCACCTCATCCTACAATACAACCTTTGGATGGCCACTGACAATTACGAATTCTAGAGCCTGTGTCTGGCTTTACCTCCAAGTAGATGATCTACCTACATTAAATGCTTATATCACCGATTGTCTTCTAGCCAGACCTTCATTAGCTGCACAAGCTCCAGGGTACCTGTAAATTCCAGCTCTCAAAATCAATAAAATTAATCTATTTAAAAAAAAACATGTAAATCACAATGATACTAAACCTATGCACTAAAATGGTATGTGTAAAACATCGTTTTTAAGTGCCAGCCATCTGTACTGAAAACCCTCCCACAATTCAGCTGCTGGTTTTGATTAAACTTCACAAACCTACCCAGAAGTTTTCATGCTTTCAGAACTAGCATTTTTTAGCTCTTTCCCATGATGTCATTGGAAAACCTGATTTACAAAGGAGGGCCTTTACACTGCGTAACTTCTAAAGCCTCCCTCCACAGGAAGAGAGAAACTGCCAAGAAGTCACATCTTCAGTTTCCCATCTCTGCAACCTATTTCCAATTCATTCTATCTACATAACATCTGAAGGCATAGACAGCAGAAAACATTGAATCTTTTCAGCTGGTCATAGAAGGAATAGCATGCAAAAACCTCTTTTCATTTTTTTTTAAATGAGCATTTTATAGGTATGTCTAACACTCCATGTGCAAACTATTTATCAAATAATAATACAACGCTAATTGATAACATGGGAATGAGTGTGCAAACAATGCAGGAGTGCTTTTGCATTAAGGACTAGATCCTTTATATCACGCCTAAAAAATTGGTGCCGAAACAAATTATGCCTAGGTGTATTCTATAAAGTACACCTAAATTTAGGTGTACTTTATAGAATAAGCCTACATTTCCTCATGGCTTATAGAATACGTTGAATGCCTGTCCTTTTCTAGATATCTCCATTAATTTTTCTGATTGGTGTTTTCAATTGTCAATTTATCATAAACCCACAGAACAAAATACACTATTGGAACATTCTAGATGCAATGCAAACCCTCTGAGATAAATGTATCTGTGGGGTGATTTCTTCACCTTACATTATATTCTACAATAGCTGAATTTAAACCTTAAGTGACCTTGATGGCTTGATTTTCCAAATTGTAACCTTGTGACAGACTGCTGTATAATATCTCAGGATATATATATTACGCCTCAACAAAATCCAAAAAATATAGAAGGAAAAGAATCAAATTTTCATAGAACCTCAACAGCACTACTCAGGGCTCAAACATCTCACAGCCACTAAGCTTTATGTACTTGCTTCGTCACTGGTCTTTCACTGTATTTATTTAAATTTCACAGCCAAATTCTTAACGGTTAAAGTTAAATCTTTATTTATCTTAGTTTAAAGATGTTCAACTCGGCCAGGGGTACATAAAGCTTAGTGGCTGTGAGATGTTTGAGCCCTGAGTGGAATTGCCAAGGTCCTGGAAAAGTTTGGTAAGTTTTCCTTCTATATTCTTGGGATTATATTTTCTGAATGTCATTATCTGCCTACTCTTTATTAAAAGATCTTATAAACATGCCTGGCGGGCAATAGAAATTTGCTCTTGCAACCTGTATAATAACCTTCAGAATCTAAAATAGTTTAAAGGTAATTTTAGAAGATCTCCACATGTAACTAGTGGCATTTGCACATGCAGATCATCATACACATATAAATGCAATTTCAGAAAGTTGCTATTTACCCGTGGAGATCCACGAGAGTTCATAGCGGAGGCATGGCTTTCATATACTTTGGGTGTGCCAAACAAATAGACTTGGTCTTCCCATTTTACAGTAAGAATTCAAGTCTATTAGAAAAAAAAAATCCAGTCAGTCTTCATGCCTGCCCTGAGGCATGCACAGGTGCCAGTTTGAAGGAACAGTTGTATAGGATGATAGGACCCCTTTGCCCCACCTGACATCATCAACAGCCCCCATCCCCACAGCATCAATACCTTCCATCCCTCACCCCCAATCTCTCCCCTAGCTCAGGAGCCTGGGTTCAAAATTGTGTCTCTATACCTTAACAATAATCTCATGGTACTACTGCTAGGGGGTCAAGCTACTAAATTGACAGCCAGACCCTGAGCAGTAGTACGGTAAGACTGACATTAGGGGTCAGCGGCGCCATTTTGAAGCCGGGTGCTTAACAAAACAGGAGCATATACAGATCACTCCTGCTCCCCTCTAGAGCACCAAGGAGAGCCCCTGGTAAGGAGCTGTGGGGGGGGGGGTGTCCAGGTTTTGGGAAAGGGTACTGATGCGGTGGGACAGGAGTCCAAGTGGGAAGCATAAAGAAGGATGCTGATGCTATCAGCAGGGATCGGGGGGGGGGGGGGGGAGAGATGTCAGTACTGGGTGGTATAAGCGCAGTAACTATGATACAACTTGCAAAATTGGCATCTGAATATGTAATTGCCAGCACTTACATGTGAAAATCGCTGCAAGACCACATTCTTTTTATCTGTCAGTTTTTAAATTTTTTTTATTTATGCAATTTTATAATACATAAAACAAGTATCCATTTGGTCGAGAAACACGAAAGCAAAACATAGCAAAAAGTATTAGGAAAAAGAAAAAAGGAAACAAGTAATTATATACTCAGTCCTCCTTAGACCACAGAAGTGTGTGTGGGTGGGGGGAAGAGTTTTGTCTTTGAAAAAGACTTAAATTTGGCAATGAAACTTTACTTTCAGAATTCTAAAGCATTAGTGGACAAAAAGTCTGGATATATCTAGATGTTACCAGGGCTATACAAGACAGAAGGAAGGCGTTTTTGCCGTTACAACAAGAAACAAGAAATCTTGGAGCAACATTCCTTCTCGCATACCCGTGTAAATGTTTGGTCAGGCTGGGTGGGACTAAATATGTTTTCTTTGTCCCAGAGCAACTTAAGGCTTTCATCAATATGAAAAAGAACTTGGAAATTTGGTTGAAGTATATTATGCTTGTGGCTTTTCTTTTAGAGTTTTCTCGTGGATCTCCTTATCCTTAAATGCCTTCCCATCAAAATTTTGCTGTAATCGCTGTTGCCCCTGTACATGCTGGGAAAATACACATATTTGCCAGTGCCAATATTGGTATTTTACAAAAGGTTCTGTGTTTAGTGGAGCCTTTTGTAAAATACTAGAGAAACTGAGTGAATACTGATGTGGATGTCTCAATTCCCCCTCTCCATAAGCAATCTAAAATGGGCCTTTTTTGTGTTTTACCATTCAAGCTGAAGTCTCAGTTGATTCAACAGACTATTAGAAAACACCAGGATATTTTACAGTGACATTATGTTTTTTAGTGGGTCCCTATTTTTACCCTTAAATGTGGACATAATTTGAGTGACTTGTTATCTCACTCTTACTTTGATAACAATGCAAATTAATTAAAAAATGTGGCGTTTGAAGAACACAAAGAGGGCAATTCTATAAAAAGGCATTTCGAGGACACCTATGTGAACACTAGTCTATAAAGGAGAGTAGGCACTTCCTTTTCCTTTATAGGATAGCAGCATAACTGGGTATACATCTGCAAATATGTTATTAGGCATGAAAACTGAGTATGTGGAGGTGGGGGCAGTGCAGCAGTGACCCATGGAGAATGTCAACGACTGCCAGCAATAGAGAGTTTCTGGAGCTTGAGGACCACCGACAGCTATACCAGTGGATGGTGCCACAATTTTGGAGGGCCTGAGCATAAAGTGTGGGGGGGGGGCAGTTTCCCCCACCCTCTGTGGCTATGCCACAGCAGTATTCTTGCCATTTGTGCAAGTTCTTGGCGCCTAAATGCACTGTACTGATCAGACTAAGTCTGTTGTAGGAGGAGCGGGGATATAAAATTGGGGGAAAATCCCTGGACATTTGCAAATGAAGGCTCATGACCCTAGATTCCAGCCTTAGTTCCAATTGAGCTGGAAATATTAAGGAACAGGAAGAAACGGTCAGTTCAGCAAAAAAAAAACCCATCCACTTACAAACTGCACCTCGTAATGTACTTTAGGAGAGGGGGATAGTGTCTAAATAACTCATTATCCTTCATTTCCATGTCTATATTTGCATACGTGAATATGGGACCATTTGTGGTGCACTGTTTGTTTTTTTTGAGCAAGAGGTTTTTCTCTGTATAGAGTTTCTTCCTCCTCTCTTCTCCATGCACCTATTGAGACCAGTGTTAGTAACAGACTCCTAGTTGGGGTTATTACATTTGCCTATTGGCACCCTTGGGGAATTGAGGTCTCCTTTGTTTAATATTTGGCCTGCTTGAGTGCCAGCCATAAGCTCCCTTGAAGTGACTTAGCAAAAATGATTGGTTTTGATTCAGGTTTTTGCTATTTTTGCTCCTGTGTTTTTGATTTTTCTTTAAAGAACCATGTTACCACTGCCATTGCAAGAACACGTTTCGGCATGGATTTGCAGCTAAAACCCATCAGTGTGCTTCATAAAGGTTAGAATGAGGCATCAATCCTTTAGCAAACCTTTATGTATACATTAACACGCATACAAATAAAAAGATACTCATTCTTTGTGTCTTTCTGTAAGAGGCAGAGAGATATCACAGAATGAAGAAAAAGATGTCAGAGAAGACAGGACTTTGTCAGTCCCATAAGTAGGCTGCATGCGCATTACCTATTTCTCCAGGAACATGCTTGCCATTAAACCGAAAGCAGGCAGTAACATTGAGGCAGTTCACTTGTTGTACACCGTCATGGCACTGGGGAGCTGTGATGTTGATAGATGGAGGTAGGAAGATGGAGACATCCATGGTAATGACAGGTCTAGCTCTGGAGCACGCAAACAAAGAAAACCCAGCATAATTTAGTTACACTGGTAGACAGATACCACTAATTACAAATTAAGGAAGAGAAGCAGACACTTGGTTTTAAATAAACATTTAAAAAAAACATTCACAGTGCTCGCTTTCAACCAGTCACTGCCATGTACACATCCTAGTTATAATAATAATAATATGTATCATTTTTATAGGGCAACTAATCACAGACAGTGTTATGCAGTGGTGAGAAGTATTCAGGTACAAGGGAGCTTGTATTCTAAGTGAGTTTATGCAGCAATGGAAGATAAAGTAGCTTGCTCAAGATCATAAGGAGTATTGGCAGCAGCAGAATTTGAACTCTGGCCTCCCTGTTCCTCTGCCCATTGCTCTAACTCAGTAGGTCTCAAGCCAGTCCTCGGCTTTGAGGTTTAAACACACTACTCCATTGTTGAAACAACTGCATTGGTTGCCGATAGTACGTCGAGTGCAATACAAAAGTTTGTCAATAATTCAATCTGGTTTTATATGCAATCGCACCTTGGTATTTCCAACAGGCTTTGGCAGTTTACCAACCAGATCTGAAACAGCAATGAGGCTTTCTACTGAGAGACTGGCACAAACCAGATATGCAGAAACACATGCGGCAGCTCCTCCCATAGCGGGACCACTGTTGTGGAATAACTTGCGAGGAACTCTACGATTATGTCGTGGTGTGAGTCAGTTTAGATAACACTTGAACATTCATTTTTATGTTAACATGTTTTGTTAAGGTTTCTGCCTTGTGGGAGATGTCATAGTATCTGAAGACTGCATTTGTATTGTATGTTATTTATAATCCGCTTAGTATGTAGGCAGAATAGACATTTTTAAATAAATAAATACACCCAGCCAGTCAGGTTTTCAGGATACCCACAATGAATATGCAGGAGATAAATTTGCAAGCACTGCCTTCACTGAATGCAAATCTCTCATGTATATTTTTTTGCTGGATATCTTGACAACCAGACTGGCTTAGTGTGTCCTGAGGACCGGGTTAAGAACCCCTGCATAATTACTAAGGGGGGTCTTTTACCAAGCATCGGTAAGCCCAACACGGGATTACTGAACGTCTTTCTATTACTGTTTGCTAATTCTTTTATGACATCCTTGATCTCTATGTAACACCAATTGTATCTATTACCCTGTAATGTCGATGCCATAACAGATCTTTGTAAGCCACACTGAGCCTGCAAATAGGTGGGAAAATGTGGGATACAAGAGCAATAAATATAATAATAATAATAAATCAGGACTACCGTCAGTCCAACACAGCCGCTGGTGGTAGTTCTGCCCCAAGAGTGCACCATTTCCGGGGGAAAAAGAAATTCCCAGAAATGGCTTGCTTGGCAGTAACCCAATGGTAATCAGGCATCACTGCATGCTGCCCAGTTACCGCCGGGTTACCACGGAAGCCCTTATCATCACCTCAATGGGTGGTGGTAAGGGTTCCCCACCTCATGGCCATGCGGTAACAGTTCTCTTACCATATGGCTATGTTTGTCTGGGGGCCTTTTACCTGCTGCAGTAAAAAGGGCCCTGGCGCACGAGAAAAACAGCCCCCGTCACTAGCACAGGGCCCTTTTTCCCACAGCTTGGTAAAAGGACCCCTAGATCACTTCTCCTAACATTTTAATCTCACTGTTTCTTCTGCACCTAAAGCCAAATGCAGGAAAAGACTGGGAGGGATGGGTTGCATGAGCGAGAGAGTCTGGGTGAAAGCTGGGGGGGGGGGGGGCTTACATGAGCAAGAGCTAAATTGGGTGAAAGCTGGGGAGAGAGTTACATGAATGAGACCGGGTGAAAGTTGCAGACAATGCACCATCATATTTTGCCACTATTTGAGAAAACATGTGGCAAAATACATTGGTGCATGCTTTGGCTCTCCAAATGTTACAAAACATAAAATGTAGTCCCAATAGAAAAAGGTTGGACAAGCCTGATGTAGATGCTCAAAAGTCACTCAGCTGAAAAGGTTTGGGCTCCGAGCTCACTTTACATTTGTGTCAATGCAAATTTTTCAAAAATATATATATATAACAGAGGACAGAAGAGATTATTATTCAGTATCAAAGATCCTCTCCTTAATTATCAAAAAAATTCAAAACATTCTTATTATGTGTAGTTTTAATATATAAACCACAGAGTATAATCATTGTGGGGGGGAAAAGCCTCAAAACCCCACCCTCACTTTTAGTATGTAGAGGGACTTCAAGGGTAGTCACATCACTGGCAGAAAAAACCTCCCCATATGAATCATCAAAACTCGGTGTAATACTAGTTTATTGGTCAACCCACATTCACTGTGACTAATTGAATAAATCAAAAACTTAACTTTCCAAAAAGAAGTGCTTAGAATGTCATGCTGTAGACCCCACCGACTGTGGCTAAAGTTTCACCTATGGCTGTTTCAAGGTGTCTTGATGCTTGATGGACCTTCGGTCTGTCCCAGTATGGCAATACTTATGTAGTTATGTACTTGCGTACTTATGTCTCAGATCCAAATGGCTCTCTCGCACTTTTGTCTTTTCAGTATCACCAGAGTTTTAATGATTCAAACAGGGAGGTTTTATTCTTTCAGAGACATGACTACCCTTGATGTCCCTTTACATACTAAAAGTGAGAATGGGTTTCTAAGGCTTCCCCCCAAAAATAAATTATGATCATACTCTGTATGGAAGAGTGGCCTAGTGGTTAGGGTGGTCGACTTTGGTCCTGAGGAACTGAGTTTGATTCCCACTTCAGCCACACGCAGCTCCTTGTGATTCTGGGCAAGATACTTAACCCTCCATTGCCCCAGGTACAAATAAGTACCTGTATACAATATGTAAGCCACATTGAGCCTGCCATGAGTGGGAAAGCACAGGGTACAAATGTAACAAAAAAAAATATTTGACTACACATAATAAGAATGTTTTGAATTTTGTTGGTAATTAAGGAGAGAATCTTTGATAATACAAATTTTTCAGCCAAAGACCATCATCACCTCCAAATTTTAACAAACACAGGTCTTAGAAATTATGAAGTTGATATTCAGCATAGTTTAACCAGTCAGGAGAGGATCCTGACCTGTTGAAGCCATGCTGAGCAGGCCGTCTGCTAATATTCAGCGGCATTTAACCAGGTAGTGCCACTGAATATTGGCTCTGACCTCCCTGAGGCAACCTAGGCGGTGCCAGAGTGGTCCAGGATGGAGTCAGGGCGGAGCCAGAAGATATGTGGGCACCAGTGATATACAGTGCTGGAGCTCACATACCTAACCAAGCAAATAGGACTACACACAAAGTAGTACTATCTTTGCCCAATTAGCAATGCAGGTACCAGCAGTGAATATTGGCTGGCACTTGCATAATTTCCAGGTCCACCAGATATTCAACGCCAGTGCCTGGACATGACCTGACATTGAATATCTGGGCCTAATTTAGCCGGTGGCAGTCAATATTTAAAGAACTGTTGACCCCTGATGGTTGAATATTGACTAGTATATTTCAGACATTTAAGAAGCAGAGGGCCCAACATGATCTCTATTCTACCTCTCAGTTTGTACGGTGAAATTTGTCTTAAGGCTTCCACTATGCAGAATTCATTGCTGTACAAAGATATATCAGCCACACTTAACCTTCCCCTCATTAGTGTACAGCAGGGGTTCCCAAACCTGTCCTGGGGGAGCCTCCCAAGTCAGGTTTTCAGGATATCCACAATGTATATGTATAATATACTACTAAATGAGATCGACTAAATTTTAGAGGTTACCAAATATTTACTAAGTGCCCCTTTAAGTAACCACTATTTCAAATGTAGTGTGGAATTGCGTATAGGTATAGTATGAATGAGTGTATGAATTTTAATAGTGTAGAGGGAAATAAGAGTTGATATTACTCATGATAAAACTTGATAAAATGTGTTAATAGCATATGAAAAATTAATTTAAAAAAACGAATAATTTTGATTATAAGGTTGAAATAGTGGTTACTTAAAGGGGCACTCAATGAATATGCATGAGATAGATTTGCATCCAAGGAAGCATTGCATGCAAGTCTAACTCCTGTATATGCATTCTGGATATCCTGAAAACCTGACTGGCTGGGGTTCACACAGGACAGCTTTGGGAACCCCTGCTGTACAGCCTTGGACTCGGCAAATGACTGATCTCCTTCCAAGTGGCTAGCACCACTAAGCTTTTACAAGAAATCAGTAATCTCTGTAGGGTTAGGGGATCATCTTGGGAAGGGGCATGGGGAATTACTACCACCAGCCCCTTTAAGAAGTGGCCTAGGAGCACTGGGGTGCGGCTTTGTGTCTCAATGTTCCTGGGAAGGAAAAATGCCAGCATTTTGCTAGAGGTATTTTTGCAGGAATAAACACAGCTTGCAGTGTTCACCACAAACTACTTTATTCCATTTTCATAGTGATGGGTTATTTAGCATTCTGTGCTTTCCTTTCATTACTGTTGTATGGAATATTAACATGCATTAGGGTGATATAATTACACCAATAAAAACATTCAAATAACAATACAAAGTACGGCGTGGAGGGGCATAATCGAATGCGAACGCCTATCTCCATGGGCGTCTATGTCCGAAAACGGGTACGTGAAGAGGGGGGACAGACCGTATTTTCAAAAAAATGGACGTTTTTCAGCTGGGCGTTTGTTTTTTTTAGCGATAATGGAAACTAAAAACGCCCAGCTCAAAAACGTCCTAATCCGAGCCATTTGGTCGTGGGAGGGGCCACAATTCGTAGTACACTCGCCCCCCTGACATGCCAGGACACCAACTGGGCACCCTAGAGGTCAGTGTGGTGGACTTCAGACAATGCTCCCACATGCATAGCTCCCTTACCATGGGTGCTGAGCACCCAACCCCCCTCCCCCAAAACCCACTACCCACAAATGTACAACACTACCATAGCTCTTAGGGGTGAAGGGGGCACCTACATGTGGGTACAGTGGGTTTTGAAGGCCTCCCATTTACCAGCACAAGTGTTACAGGAAGGGGGGATGGGCCTGGGTCCACCTGGCTGAAGTGCACTGCGGTACTCACTAAAAGTGCTCCAGGGACCTGCATACATGCAGACCTCTAGGACTTGTTGCTGCTATATAACATTGGCACACCAGTTGACACCTGAAGACCAATCTCTCCGAAAACATCCTTTACTGGAATAAGCATGCTTACAGTTAACTGCAGATCAGAGGTTGTGCCCCACTGGCAACGAGTCTCCCTGGTACTGAGATTAGCAGTAGGTCAGAGCTGGCAGAATGATGTACAATGCCCTCTTTCAGCCACATTCAAGGTAAGAACTAAGTTCTGTAACATGGCTAACACGTGAAAGGGATCTAAAACTGTCTTACAAAAATGTCCACTACCTCATGGACTACCGGAAACAAAACAGGGCACACTCTGACCCAGTAATCAGGGGGAAAAGCACCATGGGAGTAGAGCCTACCAACTACCAACATCGTGAGCATTTGCCACAAGCTAGTGGAATCACGGAGCCCAATACCCTACACCCACCACAATGCATTGCTGATGTGACTCTGCAGTGCGCATAAAAGAAAAGGTGTCACACTCACCCGAGAGCCACATCAGAACCAGGGAAAGGCTGTCACAGGATAGAACACATTCTGCTGTCATGGAGGTGGGTACTGCATTTGAGGCTGGCATAGAGGCTGGAAAAAAAGTTTTTAAAGTGGGTTTTTTTTGGTGGGAGGGGGTTAGTGACCACTGGGGGAGTCCGGGGAGCTCATCCCCGATTCCCTCCAGTGGTCATCTGGTCAGTTGGAGCACTTTTTTTGGACTTGTTCTTGAAAAAAAAGGGTCCAAAAAAAGTGACCCAAAATTGCGGTAAAAATGCCTTTTTTTTCAATTATCAGCTAAAGACGCCCATCTCTCCTTGGCCGATAACCACGCCCCAGTTCTGCCTTCACCACGCCTCCGACATACCCCCATCAACTTTACCCATTTCCGCGACGGATTGCAGTTGGAAACGCCCAAAATCGGCTTTCGATTATACCGATTTGGGCGCCCACGGGAGAAAGATGCCCATCTCCCGAATTGGGTCGCAATATAGGCGTTTCTCTCTTTCGATTATAAGCAGGATAGTATACTATTTACAATACCAACACAATGCGTAATAGAACATTTTAATTGACAGTGTAGGGTATAAGCAAAGATGGAACATATAGATAGATAAGAGAGTAAGAGGAGTCAGAAAATAAGGTGACATTTAAAGAAAAGTGCACATGAGGTCAAAGAGATGTTAAATATTACCATAATGCATGTTATTACCCTATATGTTAAGGAGTAAATAAAATGAAATAGAGCTGTAACACATCTGAACTATCCCCTCATGTTCTAACTGCAAGATCTATTATAATTACTACAGTATTCTAGTTCTTGTTTAGAACAACTGTTCTTTTGGTTAACTCTCTGACTCTTGCAGCACCAACACCTCCAAAGCAATTTTACGACATTTCTTAAAAAGATGGACAAAATTATATCTTTCATTCCAAAAAAGGGTTGCCAACCTAACCTCAAAAAGCACACAATTCCACTGCAAGTGCCTCCAGCTCACTCCCACCTCCTAAGCAGGTCTCCAGTTTACTTTATATTTGCCATTCTTGTCACTGTCTATAACGGTGAACAAATCATAACACACACAGACATATCTAATTAAAATGAGCATAAATAATGATAAATACAAACACAGTGAATAACAGCCACTAAAAATTTCACAGAAAACTAGTTGCAGCAGCTCAATACATACCTAACAACTTAAGGATCAGAATTCATATTTTTTAGTGACCCAAAGAAAGCCTAAAACTGTTCACAATTATGCCAGCCTTTTTTTTTTTTTTTGCATAATTTTCAATGGAAAACTATTCCATAGCACTGGAACTGAAGTTTAAAAAAAATATCCTAGTTCTCAAATGCATCCAAAAGTATTAAGCTAGTCCAATAAAAAAGGTATCATTTTCATTTCTACGTTTTGTTTTATTTCTATTTATTACCTTTAAAAGTGGACTAACACGGCTACCGCACCACTGTACTCAAGATACCAAATTCAGCCGTATGAGAAAGCAAATGAGCAAATTTGCAGAAAAAGAAAACAAAACTGAACAGTCACCCTTACTTTCTGACAATATGCAAAAAAAATATCATTGCCAAAAGACTCAAGATCAAAAATTCTTTACCTACAACTTACAATTCTGACTATGCAGACAAACTCTGCAAATGCACTAATCAGAAACTACGAAATTAACTTAAACAACAAATCTACAAACATAAGAAAATGATAACAATCCAAAGAGATGAAATCATAAGTAACATGCAGGAACTAAATCCCTAGCTTATGAGCCAACTGAAGGAGGACATGCAAGAAATTCAAGCAAAAAACCAATACATTGCTGTCTATAAGAAAGAAAAAAAGCTTACTTTCCAATTCATCTGAAGTATATGAGAATCAGAATTCAAACAAACCAGAAGATCCTGAAAATCAGCAGATGACCAGCAGGCAATCTCCCACTGATCACACTAACGGAAATGCAAATCAAATGGGGATAGTAAAACTCTCCAACTACCAATTATCACAGCATGAGATAAGGACATAAGCATTGCCATACTGGGACAGATCCAAGGTCTATCAAGCCCAGTATCCAGTTCACAAGTACCTGGCAAGTTCCCAAAACAGTAAAATAGATTTTATGCTGCTTATTCTAGAAATAAGCAGTGGATTTTTCCAAGTCCATCTTAATAATGGCTTACGGACTTTTTTTTTTTTAGGAAATTATCCAAACCTTTTTTAAACCCTACTAAGCTAAATACTTTCTCTGTACTGTCTAAGGACTTTCATTGTCCTTCCAGCAAACTAGATGAAATTCAAATGTACACAGACCTAGAAGAATTCTTTAGAGAACTCCGCTTGAAAGTGCATTTCCACAAAAGAGAAATTTCCAACAGACTGGTATACAATTTTAAACGAACACGTATTTCATTCCACAATGGACAAAACAATAAATTAGAGAACTACACAGAAAGTTTCATACAGAGTGAAATCACAACTTTCCAGCAAACAAAAGATAATTCTGTACAACCTCTCTCCACAAGAAACAGCTAACATTAGAAACCTACAAAATAGCCAAAATGTTGTCAAACCTGCAGACAAAGGAGGCTCTGTAGTGATTATGGACACACAAAAATACACTGAAGGATACAGATAGCTCTCAGACAACAAATACTATAGAAAACTGACTGAAAACCCACACAGGATTATACAAAACAGTTGAAAGGCCTTTCATATCAAATCATATCAAAACATTTCCAAAGCACATACAGCCACATCTTTAAAAAAAAAAAAAAAAAAAAACTCATACTGAACCATCCTTCTGTGAGCACATTCTACATGCTACTTAAAATCTATAAACCTGGAAACCCTGGCAGACCAGTGATATCTGGTATTGGAACAGGATGTATCTGGACATATAGAGGGGATTCTTAAATCCTTTGTGCACAAGACAAACAGCTTCATACAAGACACTACAGACTTTCTGAACAAATTAAAAAAGCATCAAGCAGCTATCACCGGATACTCTTCTGGCCACAATGGATATAGAATCATATACAGCAATATTCCCAATTCAGATGGCATAGCCACGTGTGATAAATTCCTAAAAATATCCACCCTGGACCACCAATACTCACTGGAAACTATAACAAAATTAATCAACTTCATTCTAATTCACAACTATTTCCACTTTAACAAAGATATCTATCTGCAAATCATAGACACTGCTATGGGCACCAGGATGGCACCACAATATGCTAACCTCTTCACGGCAGAACTGGAAGAGACATTTTTTAATACATATCAGACTAAACCCCTAAAATACTACTGGTATATTGATGACATGTTTAATATTTGGACTAAGAAAGCAAATAGAATGTTAGGTATTATTAGGAAAGGAATGGAAAGCAAAAGCGAGGACGTTATATTGCCTTTGCACCTCGAATATTGTGTTCAATTCTGGCCACCGCATCTCAAAAAAGATATAGTGGAATTAGAAAAGATACAGAGAAGGGCGACGAAAATGATAAAGGGGATGGGACTCCTTCCCTGTGAGGAAAGGCTGAAGCATCTAGGGCTCTTCAGCTTAGAGAAAAGACGGCTGAGGGGAGATATGATAGAGGTCTATAAAATAATGAGTAGAGTGGAACGGGTAGATGTGAATCGTTTGTTTACTGTTTCCAAAAATACTAGGATTAGGGGGCATGCGATGAAGCTACAAAGTAGTAAATTTAATACGAATCAGAGAAAATGTTTCTTCACTCAACGTGTAATTAAACTCTGGAATTCGATGCCAGAGAATATGGTAAAGGCGGTTCGCTTCGCGGGGTTTAAAAAAGGTCTGGACGGTTTCCTAAAGGAAAAGTCCATAGAACATTATTAAATTGACTTGGGGAAAATCCACTGCTATTTCTGGGATAAGAAGCATAAAATGTACTGAACTTTTTCGGGATCTTGCCAGGTATTTGTGACCTGGATTGGCCACTGTTGGAAACAGGATGCTGGGCTTGATGGACCTTTGGTCTGTCCCAGTGTGACAATACTTACATACTTATGAAGAAGAGACACTCAAACAATTTTACAGTTCTTTCAATTCATACCGTCCTACAATCAAATTCAAAATTGATTATTCCCCAGAAAAAGTCAGCTTTCTAAACACCATAGTTTCCATCAACATATAAACATCTATATATAGGAAACCTATGCAGCTACCTCCACCGCTCCAGCTTTCACCCTTCACATACAAGAAAATCCATTATACACAGTCAAGTCATGTAATACCATCATATCTACTCTGACTCAAGAGACAAACACCTCAAAATCCTTACTGAATTCTTCAAATAGGATACAAACTCAAAAATACCCAGTACAAAGAAAAGAAAACCACAGAGAGAGTCCCCCTTGTAGTGACATACAATCCAGAGCTAGAAAAACGGAGAAGAATCATAAAAGGTCTACAACCACTACTCCAGGAGGATCAAATCAGGTCTTGTATACCACTAAAATCCCCTCACTAGGGTTCAGTGCGGTTTATATAGTAAGTGTAACAAAGCTGATACTGTTAGAATGGATACATAAAATCAAAGAATCTTATAGGAAAGTCAGATGAGAGATAAGGGGGAAAGCATCGTATTAAATGTTATAAAACAGACTTAGGAAATAGGAAAGCTTTTAGCCTCTTCAGAAAGCTAAGGTAGATGAATTACTGAAAGAGATATTCCCAGCTCCACCAGTGCTGGCCTTCCGACAGCCACCTAATCCAAAACACAAATTAGTGAAAAGCAAACATCCAAATACAAGCTCAAAAAGAAAAGAATGGCACAAGTCCCTGCAATATGCCAAGCTGCAAACTGTGCCAACACATTTCACAGGATCCCACAGTCACTTACTGGGAAAAACATTCCCCCAGATTCTATATATATGGCAACTAACATTGCACATGCAAATCAGTGCGCATAGCTGATTTGAGCACAAACTTATGAGCCAATCAACACCAATAATTGGTTGCTAAGAACCCATTGCTGACGTTAATCTGCCTTAACTGAGAGTTACGCATACATCATATTCTATAACAATGTATGCATAACTCCTATAGCGCGTAATTTCAGGGAGCATTCCTATGAGTAACGTGCATTTTTATAGAATACGTATGATCCATGCCTACTTTAGGTGCCGGTATTTACACTACTTTAGGTGCCGGTATTTACACATGGTTTTAGCAGGCGTAAATGCAGTCCCTTAAGTTAGACACAGATTAGGTGCTATTCTATAAAGTGTGGATTCCTTTTATAGATTAGCGTTCAATACATAATTTTTTTCTGCACCAGTTCTTCAGCCCGATTTGCTGAATCTAGTCCATTCGGCATAAGGGACACCTTCAGGTGCTCATTTTCAAATGTAGTATATATCATTCAATGGAAAAAGTGTGAGCACATATATAATAATAAGAAATAAAGATCAAATGTTTCCTCAAGCACAAAAGGAGAGTCTGTGTGCCAATGTGAAGGTCATAGTGCTTCTTACACAGCATAGACAGCGATTATTATATATCTATTAGATTGATAACATCAATAGTTGTGATGGACTCCTGATGCAGGTCTTTGTGCTGAAACACAGCGGTGTCTAGTCCTGTCTTATGATAGTACGATTATTAATAAATTGATGTGACTTTTACATCTTGGACTCTTTTTTTTTTGGATCTCACTCTTTTTTATTGCTCATCTAAAAAATAGATGGAATGGACAGAATACAGTGTTGACTAGACCTAAGCTTCCTACCTAGCCTATAACTAAGCTTGGTTAACAAGTAGAATATTCAAAGTCTTCTGTGACACACTCTTCTGATTATTAACAACCTGTCTGAGGGAGGGAGGTCCATTACCCTATATAGAATCCGGGGGGTTGTACTTTTCTTGCCTTTATAGATCATTAAACTGATCTCTGTGACTTGGAGCTTTTCTTTTCTTTGTTTCAGTTTCAAAGCTTAATTTCTTATGTAGTAAAATTCATTATAAATGCAGCCAACTGCAATTACTCATCCACAGTTTGACACCATGCCACATAAAATGAGGAAGATTTATTAGAAAGAAAGGGGGTATATTCAATCATACCTTAGCAGCACCACACTGTCCGACATGAAGGCTCCGATGGTTATATCTACAAGGAATGATTTATCATGTTAAAAAAAACAGCTTAACAAAATGCAGGAAACAAGCCATTGCCCAACTTAACTTATTCCAACAGACCTATCTGTCACTAACACTCACGCATCTAAGCCATAATCAACTGTGATTATGTTGCATGGCAACAAATAAATAAATTCACCAAAAACATGAAGAACATATGTAAAGAAACCAGAGATGAAAAACTGTCAGATTGCCAGACTTCTCGGGATGCAGGGAGTCAAGAAGCTGCTCCTCCAACCAGAAAATGTAGAGGCTGGTTTCAATTGAACTCAAGCCAGTGGTACTTCAGAGTTTGAAAAATAAAATCAAACCTTGTAGAAAGAGAGTGGATTTCCCCAAGAACAGCATCAAAAGTCTGTCAGTCTTTTGTTGTGGAACCAATTTTAAGCACACAGGAAATCCATGGAAATCTGATCCAGGGTGGGCTTCTAAGGCTTACTACCGATATTCCTCAACTGTCTGTACATTATACCAGTCACACAAAAATTAATCTTTGGAAGCCTCATTCCTGAAAGCTTCCACGTCTCTAGCGGTGTGCACATTTTTGATAGGACTTCATGCCCTGGAGCAGCCAGATGAGTATAGGGTCCAAGAGGTTTACTGGATAGATACTACAAAAATACCAGAAAAAACACCACTGTTTCTAGTACTCTCTCATCCCTCCTTTCTACCTTGGGCCCTCCACTCTTTGTGCTTCTCCTGTGCTGACTATTCAGTAACATGTGTACCATCAATATAGTGGCTGTGCACACAAACACCATTAAGCTCTGATTTTGTACCCTCAAAGAACCCTTAATCAGTTCAAAAATAGATACAGCAAAGATATTTACCTGTAACGGATAATCTCCGAGGATAGCAGGCTATATATTCTCACAAGCAGTAAGTGGGTAACGCAGCACCACATTGCCGGTCTGGGCTTTATAACAAGCTTTAAGAGCTTTGTGGAGCATGAGACATGTTCCATTGCACGTGTGGGTGCCTTCCCACCCGCCACAAGGGCACTGTTACTGCAGTTAAATACTAGGGCAAGAAAAATAAAAATAGAAGACAACTCCTAGGGGAGGTAGGAGGGTTTGTGAGAATATAAGGCCTGCTGTCATCAGAGAATACCTACTACAGGTAAGTATCTTCGCTTTCTCCAAGGACAAGCAGGCCATTAATTCTCACAAGTGGGGTATCCCTAGCATCCAGGCTCACCGAAAACAACAAACATTGGTCAATTGGGCCTTGCAACGGTGAGGACATAACTCAGATTAACCTGAAACTATATACAAACTGAGTGAGAATGCAGCCTGGAACAGAATAAAACGGGCGCAGGGGGGTCTTTATCTGCCATCATTTACTATCATTTATTATCACTACAAAGACCCGTATGCTCCATCCAGTCTGCCCAACAAGATAAACTCATTTTACATGGTATGCGATGCTTTATATGTATACCCGAGTTTGATTTGTCCTTGCCATTTTCAGGGAACAGACTGGGACACAATTTTGTGTGCCCCCAGACAGATTCTGCAACACTGTCTGCCCAAACCAACTATCGCGTCAGGTATCCTGCTCGAGACAGTAATGAGATGTGAATGTGTGGACTGAAGATCACATCGCAGCCTTGCAGATTTCTTCAATGGAGGCTGACTACAAGTGGGCTACCAATGCAGCCATGGCTCTGACATTGTGAGCCTTGACATGACCCTTCAGGGTCAACCAGCCTGAGCATAAGAGAAAGAAATGCAATCTGCCAGCCAATTAGAGATAGTGCGTTTCCCGATGGTGGCCTCCATCCTGTTGGGATCAAAAGAAACAAAATGTTGGGCGGACTGGCTATGGGGCCTTGTCTGCTCCATATAGTGGGCCAATGCATGAAAGGTGCTCTCACCAGGATGGGCATGAGGTCAGGGAAAGAATGCTAGCAAAACAATCGACTGGTTCAGATGGAACTCCAACACAACCTTTGGCAGGAACTTAGGGTGCATGAGGAAGACTACTCTGTTGTGATGAAACTTAGTATAAGGTGCATCCACTACTAGAGCTTGGAGCTCACTGACCGTACAAGCTGAAGTAACAGCCACCAAGAAAATGACCTTCCAGGTCAAGTACTCCAGATGACAAGGAATTCAGTGGCTTGAAAGGAGCTCTCATCAGCTGGGTGAGAATGACATTGAGGTCCCATGACACAGGCGGAGGTTTGACAGGAAGCTTTGACAAAAGCAAACCTCTCATGAAGCGAAAAACTAGAGGCTGTCCATAGATGGGTTTATCCTGTACACGTTGATAAGCACTAATTGCACTGAAGTGAACCCTTATGGTGTTGGTCATGAGACCAGACTCGGAAAGATGCAGAAGGTATTTAAGAAGGGACTGTGTAGGACAGTAAACAGGATCTAGGGCCTTGCCCTCATATCAGATGGCAAACCTCCTCCATTTGAAAGAATAACACCTCTTAGTGGAATCTTTCCTGGAAGCCAACAAGATTCGGGAGACACCCTCTGACAGACAGAGAGAAGCAAATTCTAGGCTCTCAACATCCAGGCCATGAGAGCCAAAGACTGAAGGCTGGGCTATAGAAGAGATCCCTCGTTCCATGTGATAAGGGTCGGAAAACACTCCAATCTCCATGGTTATTCGGAGGATAACTCCAGAAGAAGAGGGAACCAGATCTGCCGAGGCCAGTAAGGCCCGATTAAGATCATGGTCCCATGGTCTTGCTTGAGTTTCAGCAAAGTCTTCCCCACAAGAGGAATGGGAGCATACACATACAACAGACCTATCCCCCAATGCAGGAGGAAGGCATCTGACACTAGTCTGTCATGGGCCTGAAGCATGGAGCAGAACTAAGGGATTTTGTGAGTCAGGTGAGTGGCAAAGAGATCCACTGAGGGGATGCCCCACGCTCGGAAGACCTCGTACGCAATGCGCATACTGAGAGACCACTCATGCGGTTGCGTTACCCTGCTCAGTCGGCCAGACTGTTGTTTTTACTCGCCAGATAAGTAGCCCAAAGGAACATGCCATGCTGGTGAGCCCAGCGCCACATCCGGACAGTCTCCTGACACAGAGGGCGTGATCCAGTGCCCCCCTGCTTGTTGGTGTAATATATTGCAATCTGGTTGTCTGTTTGAAATAGCACAATTTGGTTGGGCAGCGGATCTCTGAAAGCCTTTAGAGCATTCCAGGTTGCACGGAGCTCCAGAAGATTGATCTGAAGACCTGTTTCCTGGAAGGGCCATGCTTGAGTGTGAAGCCCATCTACATGAGCTCCCAAATTTGAGGCTGAGGAATTGATCGAACAGTACACCAGAGCAGAGAATGAACTAGGTCTAGAGACACTCGGATGACATCTTCCAGCTCTCCAGTAGCCTGGTACACCTGGTAGGCTAGGGTCATGGGCAGTGCCTGCAATGCAAGCAAACCTGAGAGGCCAGAGTGACTACAGTGTTCACCCTCGGGCCCGGGAGAAAAGTTCAAACCTGCTGCGTATCGAGCAGGGCTCCAATGAATTCCAATTGTTGTGCAGGGTGAAGATGGGACTTGGGGTAGTTTATAACAAACCCTAAGAGTTACAGCACCCAAATAGTTCTCCACATGGACTCCTGAGCACTGTCCTCCGACGTGCTCTTCACCAGCCAATCATCGGGGTAAGGGAACACATGGACTCCCAGTCTGCACAGAGATGCTGCGACTACCACTAGACATTTGGTAAATTCCCTGGCAACTGATGTGAGGCCAAAAGGCAACATGCGGTACTGGTAGTGATGTGTTCCAAGCCAAAATCGCATAATTAAACTCTGGAATTTGTTGCCGGAGAACGTGGTGAAGGCGGTTAGCTTGGCAGAGTTTAAAAAGGGGTTATACGGTTTCCTAAAGGACAAGTCCATAAACCACTACTAAATGGACTTGGGAAAAATCCACAATTCCAGGAATAACATGTATAGAATGTTTGTACGTTTGGGAAGCTTGCCAGGTGCCCTTGGCCTGGATTGGCCGCTATCGTGGACAGGATGCTGGGCTCGATGGGCCCTTGGTCTTTTCCCAGTGTGGCACTACTTATGTACTTATACTTCCTGTGGACTGGAAGTATCGGGATGCGAGTATATGCGTCCTTTAAGTCCAGAGAGCATAGCCAATCGTTTTCCTGAATCATGGGAAGAAGGGTGCCCAGGGAAACCATCCTGAACTTTTCTTTGACCAGGAATTTGTTCAGGGCCCTTAGGTCTAGGATGGGACTCATCCCCTCTGTCTTCTTTTGCATGAGGAAGTAACTGGAATAGAATCCCTGCCCTGCTTCCACTGGTGGAACGGGTTCAACCGCATGGGCCTGTAGAAGGGCAGAGAGTTCCTCTCGTGCTGAGAGCTGAAGTAATGAGCTCTCGGTGGGCAATTTGAAGGTTTTCGAGGCTAATTTAGTGAGTACCCGAGACAGACTATTTGGAGAACCCATCGGTCGGAGGTTATAAGGGGCCACCTTTCATGGATACATTTCAGCCTCCCCATGACCAGCACAACCTCTGACAGCAGCTATGCTCTGCTGGAGCTAGTCAAAAGCTCACCCCTCGCTTAGGCTGGGGAGCAGCAGGGGCCTTAGGCGCTGTTGACGAGTACGAGTGCGCTGGGGTTGAACCTGAGTAGGCTGGTGAGAGGAAGTTGTGTGCGCCTATGTCTCTGTGAGTAATAGGCACCTCTCTTCAACTTGCCAAAAAAACCCTTAGCTGAGGAGGCTGATGCAGAAGGCACCCGGTGGAAGACAGAAGAAACCTTCTCTCCAAAAAGGTTATCCCCAAGGCATGGGAACCCACCAACCTCTACTGAACCGACTGTTCCAAGTCAGAAACACACAGCCATGAGAGTCTGCGCATTGCTATACTTTGAGCAGAGATCATGGAAACCACGCTGAAGTTGTCATAGGCGTCCCTGGCCAAGAACGTTCGACACGCCTTCTGCTGCTTGGCCAGCTGGTGCACTGATTCAGCCTGCTCCGATGGGAGAGAGTCTGCCAAGTCCATCAGCTTGCGCACTGAGTCACGCAAGTACATGCTCGTAAAGAGCTGGTAATTCTGTATACTGGACACAAGCATTGAGATCTGGAACACCTTCTTCCCAAAAGAGTCTAAGATCCTAGCTTCTCTGCCTGGGGACACCGAGGCATAGTCTCTAGAACTGCTGGCTCTCTTGAGAGCGGATTCCACCACCATGGAATTGTGAGGCAACTGAGGCCTATAAAAACTAAGTGTGCTGTGGATCTGACACGGGGTGTCAATCTTCTTGGGCAGGTCAGGGACTGACAGAGTGGAGTCCCAGTTCCTATCAAGGACTTCCTTGAGTACCTCATGGAGAGGGACAGTCACAGCCTCCCTAGGAGGGGACTCATAGTCCAAGACCTTGAGCATCTTAGCCCTGGGTTTGTCCTCCACTTCCAAATCCACATCAGCCCTCCACAGACGTCGAAGGGGTACCGGCTTGGGTGGCAATCAACACTGGGGTTGTACGTGGTGCTGGCATTGGAGGCCGCATCACAGATTGAGGGCCAAGTGGGGACACAATGGGCTGTATGGTGGGCACAAGCATCCCCGATACCAAAACACACCATTGCAAAATGCCATTCAGCAGCTCAGGGAGCAAAGCCCGGATATGCTCATCGAGGGCCGGGTCCTGGCTGCCTGGAGACAGGTGCTTCGGCACCTCCTGGATAGAGAGTGAGCGATCCTCCAGGTGCCAATGCTTCTCAGGTACTGAATCCTTCAATGCCCCTGAGTCCCCGGTACCATCCATGGAGGACGACTGATGTCGAAGCTTCTTGGACTTTCCCTGAAGTTCAGCATTGAGACTCCTCGGTGCCGATATCGAATCCTCACGTAGCCTTGGGGTCGAGTCCAACGCTGGCCAGTCCTGGAAGCCCTGTCCAGCAGGCGGCGTCAAGACAGATGGAGACCCACTCAACACACCAATGCTCCCGATGCCGATGCAGTCTTTGACATTGATGCCGACGCCACTGACCTCGATGCTGATGCCGACGTTGAGGACTCAGATCTGGCTCAAAAAATCCTCTCGAGTTGAGGCTCTCTGGCAACTTGGGTCTGTTTCTTCATCTGAAGCACTGAAGACACCAAGAATGAGTGTCTTTGCCAGAGATCATCCGATTGCACCGGGAACAGCACTTAAAGCCACTGGTAGCTTTAGTGGGCATGGAAGGAAAAACCTCCAAAGCCAAACCAAAAGACGCGATGGTGCCTGAAAAAAGGGCAAGGCACCACAGAAAAATTCATGGGAAAGATCGACCGGAGAGCAGACTTAAATGCGGCCTAAACACGGAAAATAAAGAAACTTAAAAACTGGTAAAAAATATCTAAAAATGTACAGGAAGTGAAGGGGAGAAAATCCTGACAAAGCAAAGCAAAAAAAAAAAATCGCACAAAAAAGAAGCTGAAAAGGTACCAAAAAGAAGTTCTTCCAAACCGGACATGAACAGAAACTACAGACACAGTCCTCTCTTCACCACGGTAGAAAAACAACTGCGGTAACTGCGCCATTGCAGTGGGCGGAAAGGCACCCTTACATGTGTGGTGGAGCGTGCCTCATGCTCCACAAAGCTCTTAAAACTTGTTATAAAGCCCGGACCAGGCAACGCAGAGTCACGTTACACACTTACTACTTGTGAGAATTAATGCCCTGCTTGTCCTTGGAGAACTAAATGTATAGTTTATAAAAACCTACACCCAGAAACTCTAATTACATTGCAATGTTCTAGTATCTTTGTTTAATTTCTTAGGGGCTTTTTTGCTAAACTGTGTAAATTCTTGCACTTAGTGTGCATTAGTTGCAATAACTAGCGCACGGCAAGAACAAAGCTTCTGCGGTATGTTTATTAGTTTTTGTATATCGTCTTTTAAGATATGCTACCAATGCGGTTTACAAATGCAGGGCCCTGTTCAACATCTGCTCTACATTTAACATACAGAGTAAACAGTTGCCGCTTGGCACCACATTACACGCTGTGCCAGATAGTGCTCCATGCTGCCACTGCATGTAATGTGATGCGGGCCCAATCATAAATAAATTAGGGATGTTGGACAATTGATTATTCTGATGGCTAAAATTTTTAATCTTGAGTTAACTCTGCCTCCAACCCCGACCCGACCCCCCCCCCCCCCCCCGGGGTCCAGCAGCTCTCTCTCTCCCTTCCTTCCTCTCCCTCCAGGGTCATGGGCAGTGCCTGCAATGCAAGCAGACTTCCTCCACCAGCCCCAAGACTTTTCCTGCAGCTGCTTTCCACCTCCTCACTTGCAACTTCCTATTTCTAGGAGGGCAGGGTGTAGCTGCAGGAAGGCTATTGGGGCCAGCAGGTGAAGCCTGCTAGCCTTGCAGATGCTGCCCACAACCCAGATAAGTTTTAAATAGGGCCGGAAAGGGAGGTGGGAAGGGAGAGAGAGAACTGCCAGTCCAGCAGGGAGGGAGGGGAGGTCAGATGTACGGCACCAGCCCAAGCTGTTGATTAATCACAATTAAAAATGAATGCGTTAATTGTGTTAGTTAATGCAAATAATCAACAGCCGTAAAATAATTAAAGCATATGACTGCCATAGTCCCCCAAAACATACAATCTCCTCTCATGTCCGATCCCCCACCCAACACCTCCCTCTTTTCTTCCCTGCATAATTTGAAGGTTTTTCCTATAGCATTTCCCTTTCAGAATAAACACTAGTAGAACCTGAATCCTGGCTTCCCTAGTTCTCAGCTCGCTGATCTAACCTTTTAGGCTACTCCACAAAATGGACTATCATGTGTCCCCATCACCACAAACACACAGCGCACAGTTAAGGGGGAAGAGGGAATGCCAAAGTTTATGATCCAATGAATGATTCCAGTTCACACAAGGTGGTGCCCCCTCTCCCCCCCCCCCCCCCAAACTCTAACTACAGAAAAGGTCAGACACCTAAAGCTGCAATGTGCCATAGAGGTAAGAATCATACAAGAAAATCAACAGACCCTACCTCCATCCCTCAAGCAGACTGTGGCAACAGAAAATGTCAGCAGCAGCAGGAAAATTGCCATGCAGAGCTTTAAAGAACTTTAAATGCCTTCCAAAAAAACAAAGGAGTCAGAATTATCTCCTCTTCAACATACCTGGATACCCATTTCCATCCATATCAATTCCTCCTGATATGGACTGGCCAAACATCTGTAACAGTGGGTTTATCCTTTGTCCAGACAACCTCTGAAACAGAAAATATAGAACAAATAATCACGGGATTTGAATCAAATTGATAAAAAGGGATTCATGGCGGCTCTGTCTTTCACAGCATGCTTGGCCTCGACTTAACTTGAGGGCATAAGGTTGACGTCTATTCAAAACAAGAAATGCAAACCAGGAAGAGGGAAGCTTAGTGTGAGGAGAAGAATTTATTTACAGAAGACAGAGATTAGTCATTTATTCCAGTTCATCCTTCTTGTTGCCAGCATATATCCAAATAAAGTCTTTCAAAGCATATTATAGGCATACAGTGCATACACAGTGGACTGTGAAAACAAACAGCAGTATTAATACACTTTTGTTCTGATTTGTATTTCCTTTCCCAAAGGGGATCAGTGTTCAACACAGGGCCAGATTTAAATTGTGGATGCTCATAAAGTCACTAGAGAAGGTTCTTCCTGGATTGTCTGGCAAGCAACCCCCCCCCCCCCCCCCCAACTGTCCTTCCTCACCTCCACCACTGTACTATTGAGCAGTCCTGGTCCCACAGGAGCAGCAGGAACTTTCAGCACAAAGCCTGTGAGTGCCCACACAGTGACAGACCCTCTGTTGTCCTGTCCCTTCCGCCCACAGACTACTACTACTAATCATTTTTACAACGTTACTAGATGTACGCAGTGCTGTACACATATATGCAGGTACTTTCTCTGTTCTTAGAGGGCTCACAATCTAACTTTTTGTACCTGGGACAACAGAGGGTTATGTGACTTGCCCAAGGTCAGAAGGAGCAGCAGTGGGAATCTAAGTTGTCAGGATCAAAGCACACTGCACTAACCATTAGGCTTTTCCATGGATACCCATGTAAGGGGTGGGACCTGCCAGCATTCTAGAACTTGCAGACACCAAGCTGAATTCTCCTGTTGGAGTGACTGCTCTGGGGTGGTGCTGCTCAGCCTAGGTTGAGCTAATGCAGCAATGGCAAGGATCCAACACCTATCAAAAAGTTGGCACCACACAGGCAGGTGCTTACATTGCCAATGTCTGGTTTAATATTTTTAAAAGCTTCCCTACTTCAGCATAGCAATCAAAAGTAATTGCGGATTTGGCTTGCACTGATTCCTACAAGGACTCTAGCAGGCACACATTACAGAGACTTCTACTAGCTGGTCAGTATTCAAAAGCACTTATTTGGATAGCAGCACCTGCTATCCGGATAAAGTGCCACGGACCAGAATATTCAGAAGCAGTCTCCAGATAGTTCACATTCTGCCCAGGCACTGTCTTCTAGCTGGATAACTTAAGACTGCATACAGGCTGTCCTAAGTTATCTGAATATTGCCACCATCCAGATAAGCTCCAGCACTGCCTGCATTATCCGGATATTCAGCACTAGCTGCTATCTGAATAGTGGTGCTAAATGAGATTTCTCTGACCACTGCAGTCAGCATTTAGACAAAAAAAACACTGACCACAGCAGCTGAATATTGATCCAAGAATATATAAGCCTGATAAAAAGGTACATATTTGCTCCAAATAATATAGAAAGATAATAAATAGCAATGTTGCTCACCTAACAGGTTTTTCATAGACAGTAAGATTGATCAGACACACAAGCAGGCGATGTCATATTGTATTGCATAAAACAAGTGGGCAATGTCATCTGATGGCACAACAACAGAACTGCTCTCCCATAGCTCACAACTTTAGGCCTTTCCTACGCACAGTGGTCTCCTCAGCTACTCAGTTGCAAAGCATAAGTTATTAAGTGACTCTTGGGGAGGCATGAGGGACTGGGTGTGTGGTCAATCCTGCTATCGAAAATACCTAATATGGTAAGCAACATTCCTTTTTCCATCAACAAACAGGATCTAGTCAAGCAGATAAGTGGGTGATTCCCAAGTTTAGGGCTGCTCAATCTGTTTGCTGTTTTACAATTTCAAGAGCAACCTGCATTGACAGAATGAGTGTGTCCGCTCAAAGGGACGGAATGGCCAGAACAACTTAACCAAAGACACTGTCCTCAACAAGGAGGTTTGACTGAGAACAGAAGATGGCATGACGTCAAAACGTTGAAGCCACTTAGGTTAGTCTATGTTTCCCATTCCCTGCGCAGTTGTCGTTCTGCTTCTACTTAAAACAAAGCAAACAAACCTATGAGCTGCTGCATCCACGTTGTCGTTCTTGATTGTTGGTAGCATCTTTATTTAATCTCACTTATATTTTCAAACATGCCGGCTTGTGCACCATACCGATGTACACAGAGGAAGGATAATAACGGAATAACTTCTCATAGGTAGAGTAGTAATTTGTTATAAATTGTAATCAGTGTGTCATTTGGAGGGACTGGTTATAGGGAAACTCTAGCATGTGTTATATTGGTGCAGAGATGTTTTTCCCCTGATAAAGGGCCACTAAAACAGACATCATGTTAAGAGAATCAGGTGCTAAACATTCAGAGTTTCTATCTATCTATCTATCTATCTATCTATCTATCTATCTATCTATCTATCTATCTATCTATCTATTTATGGCAGTTATATCCCACATTAAACATGAATTAGGTTGAAACCTGGGAGCATTTAAAATCTTTTTTTTCCTGTACCTAGATCAAAAGAGCAAGACGGTTTGTGGGAACTTGCTCCTTTTGTTTTGTGGAATGCGGTGGTATATTATAAAAAGGCACTTAATATTGTTTATTACTACTATTTAAAAGAAAGGTATTAAATAATGAGAGCAGAGCTACCTTCATACAGAATCCAGAGTCAATCTAAATGTACCAACATTTTTCAGTTCTGTGATACATATTTATTTCTTCTTCAAGTTAAGTTTTTCAACAGCATTTATTTTTATTTATTTATTTATTGCATTTGTATCCCACCTTTTCCCACCTATTTGTAGGCTCAAAGTGGCTTACATAATTTTGTTAATACAATTAGTCCTGGATGTCAGGTACAGTTATTGTTATAGCGATATTAGTTAAGGGAAGAAGTAGAGAGTAGAAGGAAGGCATTTATTAGGTATAATAGACAGTAGGTTTTCAACAGTGGATTAGTAAGGTTCTGGGTTTACATTGTATGCTTTGTTGAAGAGATATGTCTTGAGGGATTTGCGAAAGATAGTTGTTTCGCTGATTGTTTTTAAGTTTCTGGGTAATGTGTTCCATAACTTCATGCTCATGTACGAGAAGGTGGTATCATGCATAGTTATTACCCAAATGCAAACACAATTATAATGCTAATTAATAAGTTTTGGATGTTACTGAATTCTCACTGTATTTCCAGTTTTGGCACAGTATAAGTCATCACAAGGACAAAATATAAGAAAACCATTTAGTTATGTTTACACAAATGAGAGATCTGCATGAAAGAAAATATTTATTTGTATTATTTTGGCCTATGAAAAACACTTGTCCCTGAAACATGCTCAAAACAGAATAATCCATGTATACAAAACAGATGAGGCAAACATGTGATTCCATGTGCCCCAATGAAATAAGAGTTTAATTTTACTTCCAAAAAATCTTTATAACCCCAGGCTTCCCAAGGCAGATTGCAACAACAGTTAAGATGAACCCAAGATATCCTCACTGAAATTTGGCCATGTATTACTGTATTGTATAGACTGGTGTAGAAAAATGAGCACAAAATACAGCTTTTATTAGTACTGTTTCCACCAGCTACAATAATTTTTGAAGCTGTTTTAGTGATAGTCAGTTTGGATTTCATGATATTTATATCTACATATGGAACGATTTCAAATAAATTAAAAAGCTTAAATAAGTTTTTTTAAAAAAGGCACTGCCTATTCAACTGGAACAGCTTTTGACTTTTACAGATGGACCATGCACATAGGCAGTGCATTATTTCTAATAATCTTTTACTATTGCTTTCAATTATTGTTTTGGGTGTACTTGTGACTCCACCTACTACCAGCAAGCTACGCCTACTGGCTTCAACCCATATAATGGGCTAGATAGCCTCGTACTGTCTCCTGTTCTCAATCTAACCTCCTTGGTCCTCAATTTAAGAATGTCCAGTGTGACAAGGAAAGTGTCAGGCATACTGAGAAACCCTTAGATTTCCTTCCAAAGCACTGTTCCTTTGATTCACTCAGCACAGGATAGACTTTGGTTACCATGGTGAAGGGGAGGAAAGAAGCCCAGTCCCTGAGCAGGCAGTTCCAGGATCTCCAGGAACCTCAGGGGCAGGGAAGCCCCTATCAGTACTATATTCTCCGCCCCAGAGTTTGACTGTTTCCAGCTTCTGGCTTACCCTGGTTAAGAGACCCTGTGTGAGACCTGAGAATTGGGACAGGAAGGGAGATGGAGGACAGCAGCCAAACAGAGCTGCCAAGGAGGAGACTGCAAAAGAAAGAGCCCATAAGGAACAGATTGGACTGGGACCCAGCTGGACAAGTTCCCCAGGAAGAAGGGGGTAAATAACCTGAGAAGGAATGGACAATCATAAAGTAAGTAGTCCGCCTTGTATTGTTACCCGGTAATTTGGGTGGATTTGTTGAGTCCTAGGCACCTCGCTAGGGTGGGTCTCTCAGCTACCATTTGGGTCTGAGAGGATGAGAGAGGGAGTGTGGCTCTCTGGAAGCCAGCTGGAGGAAAAGGTCCGTTCCTGAGCCTGCAGGATTTCTCAGTTACTGTCTGGATCAGAGAGGAAGAGAAGGCAGGGCTGAAGCTCGGGGGCCAGCTTGGAGAAAGGCTGTGGTCCCCAGCCTGCTGAATGAACACTTGACAGGTTTTCCCCTATTCCTGGGAGTTGGAAGTACTAAGCCTGGATTGCTGGAAGCTGCACACTGACCAAGGATGAATCAGAGGTGGGCTTTTCTAAATTAAAAGCTGTGTTTATCCGGTTCAGGTTTTATATGCAAGCAAACAGAAAATGCTGAGAACTAACAGGCCGATATTCAGACCGTAGGAGTTAGACTGGCTAACTCCCACGGTCGAGCTAAGCCTGAAAATTCAATGCCAGGCCGTTTCCGGTGACCGGAACTGAATATCCGATTTATTTTTGGCCGGTTTCAAAATAAACGGCTAAGTCAATATTCAGTGTTAGCCGGTTATCTTCAAACTGGCCAAAAGATACAACAGGTTTTCAAGCGGCCAAATATGGCAGTTCAACATCAGCAGATAGCCGGTTATACCGTGCGATATAACCAGCTATCCACTGTTCTCTAACTGGTGATATTCAGCAGGGGATAGACAGTTATCCCTTGCTGAATATTGGTGGATAGCCAGTTAAGCGTTATTTAAGCATTCAGCAGCCGTTCTGGCTGGTTAAATAGCGCTAAATATCAGGCGATAAGTTTGTTTTTGAATTGAGATTTCTTTCACCAATGGGCTGCACTGAACATATTTTACCCATTACTTTGCAGAGCTGGACATTTTGTGTTTGGAACCTACATGGACTTTTATTTGGGAACTTTTGGAGTTAGCAGGAAAAACCCTAATGGTTCAAATTTCCCCTATGCTCAGTATTTTAATTTATCCAACCAAAGGAGGTGACACTGGAGGCTTTCCAACAGGGCCAGCCTAACCATTAGGCACGACTAGGCGTTAACTTAGGGCTGCAGCTTCTGAGGGGCAACTGCAGACAAAGCAAAACAATGGGTTCTGACAGTCACACTAACTCAAAAAACCATCAGTGCATGCCCACCTGTGTTCTGCCTCCATTGAAATGTATTGTGAGCTATCACTTCCTATATTTTCTAGTTCTACTGTTATTGGCTCTTTCTGAGCACATGTTCTTTGCTCCTACTGACTTATGTACTTTTTTATTGGCTCAGACTCGGGCTTCATGCCTGCTGGGTAAGCAGTCCCCCTCAAGAGGAAAGCAAGAGAAGAAGATCTTATCTTGCCTGAGCCCTGCAATCCTTCTGCTCTCAGTCCTCTTCAAAATCCCTGAGGGTGCATTGTGTTTTACCAGTATTATATAACAGTCACCAGCAAGCTCTGTAACTGATTTCCCAACCTCTCCAGTCTAAGGGCACTGGATTGAAGAACAGACTTCTGCATGGTAGTGCTGTCTGATTCGCCGATCCGTTTCCCCCCCCAAATCATTTTTTTCTCACCACCTTTGCGCGGCATGTGCACCTCCTATGCCTTCACTGTACGCCACCTTCCCATCTTCCACTTCGGCACCCCTGTCCCCCACACCTATAAAATTGGAAGGATGCAGTGGCCCATCCCCTCCACAGTATCCACATTGCCACCTTCCCCTTCGATGCCCCTCTCCCCCATGAAGGATGTGGTTGGCTGGGCACAGAGCACAACAGCGCTTTTGGATTCCACAGCTCCATGCTGGAAAAGAGCTCCGAGAGGAGTCACAATCAAATGACAGAAGGTATGTGTGCAGTCTGTGTACTGTGCAGTGTGTACATTTTGTTATTCCTATGTGTGTTCTTGTGCAGTATGTAGGCCTGCCTAAATAATGCATCTAGTTTTGTATCCATTCCTGACAGTCCCTCAAGCCCAGCCCATTTGGAGAACCAGGACTCAAAAATTCTTTATAATTGTACACTATTTTGTGATTTAATAAATGTTCTTTTATGCAAGCTGCTGTGTACAAGTCAAGTTGGTCATTGTTCTAGCTTGTGTCATTGGCATTGTATTGTGCTGAATATATTGTAAACTGCTTAATTGTTTGAATATAGAGGTTTATCAAGTGAATGGGACGGAATGTTTTGTTTGTAGGTAGGGGTACTGGAGGAGAAGTACCCATAAATTAGGGCACAGCCGCTATTGTCTTTGATATAGTGTTAGAGTTCTATTAAAGAACAGAAAGGGGCTTAATGCCGGCCCTTGCAACAGGAAGTTGCGTCAGAGAGGGCCGGATGCAGCAGACTGGGAAGGCCCTGGAGTGCCTGCCTGTGTGAATCGCGGATGTCCTGAAAATGTAAGCTGCAAGCACTGCAGCGGCAGCGGGGGAAGGAGAAGGAAGCAGCATTGATCCTGGACCTGCAGGAAAGAAGGTAGCGAGCGATGCTGGATTTGGGGAAGGCAGAGTGTGCTGGATTTATTGGAGGAGAGGGGCTGCAGGGAATGGTGTGCTGGACTTTTTGGGAAGAGGGGGCTGCAGGGAAAGGGAGACCTATGTGGTGGTGGTGGGGTGCTCTGAACCGAAAATGTTTGGGAACACCTGGCCCATTCTAAGGCTCTCAACAGATGTTATGCCGTGCCATCACGTCAAACCTTAATGATCGAAGCTAAATATGATGAGATGACCACCTGTGTTTTGAGTCAGCTTCAAAGTCTGAGATACGTAAGCATTACCACAGACCTCTGGACCACCAGAACCATGGCGGCTTATATTACAATTACGGCATATGATATAGATGATAACTTTCATGCAATAAATGTTGTGCTGGATACACAGTACATGCCAGAGAGACATAAAGGTGACAATATAGCAGAAGGCTTGGAAAGTGCAGTGAAAAAATGGAAGTTAGAAGGCAAAATATTTGCAGATGCTACGGATAATACTGCGTCAATGAAAAAAGCTGTTGGGAAAGGTATTCGAAAAGGAATCTGTACCACTCACCGTAGCTGCTTTGGACACACTCTGCAGTTATGTGTGGAAGATGGGTTATGGGCTCATCTAGCAATCTATGATGTCATTAATAGATTCTGTGATATTGTCAGCACTTTCCATCACTGTACTATCCTCACTGAAAGTTGGAAAACTGCTTAAGAAACGCTGGGAATGCCAGTGAAGCAACTAATTGGTGATGTGAAAACACGTTGGAACAGTACTTGCATTATGTTACGAAGTGCAGCTGAATTGCAGCAACCCATTGGTTTAGCTTTAAGCAGCAGTAATAAAATCACAAACAAAGCTGTACCTGCAGCACTTGACTATGATCTGGCCCACAAACTCATTGATGTGTTGCAGGCTTTTGAAGAAACCACAACAATTTAACTCACTGATGTGTTGCAGGCTTTTGAAGACACCACAACAATTGCATTTGGAGAACAGTATGTTACTGTGTCTGTTGTTCAGCCACTGGTTGAACACCTGATTAATTCAATCAATGTAAGGTACGGGGAAGAATCAGGAGAGGAAGTTGATACCGATGATGACATTGAAACAGACTCTGTTACTGAAGGTACAAGAAAAAGTTACTGCATAGTATATTATTTGATAATTTATACAGATTAAGCAGCTTCCTGGATCCAAGATTGAAGTCAACCTATGGTAAAGTATCAGATGCATTGCAGTTGCAACTCAAGAGATCGTAAAAATGCAAACCACAGATGTACCATAGCCAGTCGGAGGTAGCACAGCCTCTATGGAGATTTGGGAACACAGGATGTGGATAAGCCTCAACGCAAACGTTGTTTCTGGGAAACAGTGGAAGATACCACTATTTCAGCTAAGAAAGCCAGGCTTCCATCACAATCAGACTATGACAGTGATATTCGAACCACATGCAGTGTGGAACTTGCCTGCTATAAACACAAAGATCAATTGGAAACTAGCGGTGATGTTTTTAATTTCTGGCAGCAAAGACAAGTGAAACTGCTGCTAGTGAACAGGTTTTCACAGAAATTTCTGTGTATGCCAGCCACTTCTGCACCTTCGGAATTTTTTTCTGCTGCTGGACAAATTATAGCTGCAAGACACAGTTGTCTGAAGCCAGCCAAAGCGGACAAAATGATTTTTCTCATTAAAAACTGGAAGATGTAGGACCCGACCTTACTTCCCTTTTAACATTATGTTAGACTGCCTGCTCACACTAAGTTGTTCATATTAAACTTAGTCCTTGTTCAATTGCTGCTGCCGGTTTGTGTTACTCTGTCATAATAGTAGTACAAGTCTGAGGCTATTGGCCCCTCTATTTCAGTTAAGCTAAATCAAATTGAACAGCACTACTGCACGGGCAGTGACTATTTCAGCAGCATCTCAATTTTAAGTGTTTATTTTTGAAATATTTGCATTAAAGAACTGAATGAAGAGTCAAGTCTGTTAAGATACTGGTAACTCCTTGCCAAGTAAAATGAAGGTGAGACCAATTCAGGGGAAACAAGTTAGATGCTTAGTTCTGATTTCCAGTGCTAAGACAGTAAATGTGGGTGACAGTCCTAAATTTAATACTGTACTAGGCTGCGTATTTGGTTTGCTATTCTCTAAACATGTTACAAAATATTACAGGCAAAAAATTCAACAGGAATTAGAGAGAATTAAAAGTCTTTAATTACTCACCCACCAGCACAGCATCAGTTATCAGTTGTAAAGTTATGACAGACTTACAAAATCTAACATTAGTACCTCTGGTAATTATAAGTAATTATACTAATTATATAAAGAAGAGAAAAGGGGGGAAGAAAAGTTTGTTCCTCATACAAAGGTCACAGAACAGAGAGAAAGAAAGAAAGATTCTTAGATATAGAGAATTAGTTTCTATGAAGGGGGGAGAGCACCCCCTTGGGAAAAACTAGGCATGCTTGGAAAGAGTGTAAAAACAATACTTATTATCACTTTTCAGAAACAGTTTGGCTGAAAAGTTTTCTAAATTTAATCACCCTTCAGGCTCTCAACTTTGTTTTTATTAGATATTAGCTAAAGTGGATGTGAGCTAATATACAGGAGATCTTAGGGCTAGATTCACTAAATGGCACCCAAAGACAGGTGCTGTAAAGGGCACTCTGCGCGGAACAACCTTTACAGAATATCAGCTTAACGCACATTTCACGCCTAACTTGGGGTGCGAGCATTTATGCCTGTCAAAGGCTGGTGCAGCCCGACTGATGGCAGTTAGGCGTGCAAATGCAGGTATTCTATAACATCATGCCTAATTTCTAGGAATGGCCCTGACTCACCCATGCCCCTTCCATGGCCACGCCCCCTTTGGACTTGTGCACTATGAAATTTAGGCACACATGTTATAGAATAGGGCATAGGATAGATCTATCCTTAACTCCTAATTACTGCCAATTAGGTGCTTGTTAGCACCAAGAATTGTTTGCTATTGCCTATTAGCTAATTAGTTTACATACAGATCTGTGCTCTATGCCCAAAAGTGCACACCCAACTTTGGGTAATCTATGCAGCATCTGGGGGTAAATGTGGATCTCCTGTACCTCAAGCTATCAGAACAGAGTCACATGGTGGGGGGGGGGGGGTGACATGCCTGGGCTGCAAGGCAGTAGGGGTTGGAGGAAGATGTTTATTTGTAGGGGTGAGGCCTACTAGTCACAGAGCAAAGCAGAAAGGTTTCGTTTCAGAGGCTGTTTCCCTTCCAGGCCTCATTAAGGAGAATTCCTTCTTCTTCTGACATGAGCATTGATGGCAGAGGAAAGAGGAAAAACGGTTTAAAAAAATGATGGGGGTAAAAATCCTTACTGAAATAACCATACAAAGGCAAAGATGAATTTCTTACTTTTGTTCTGCACTGTATATAGCACATCATTGTCCAATAAAAATAAGTACAATAATGCTTCTGATCTATCATTTAAAAAAAGTGTCTTTGGAAAATTCCATACACTCCCCTTTTTCTCACACGCTGCCTTCATGCACAGTGAAGGAGCACTTCTGCACGTCCCTCACAGGGCATTTCTTAGAAGCAATGACTGCACACCCGCTGGAACCTCAGTGCCATGATAAAAACTACAGCACATTTCCTGAACAGGATGCGATATTGAACTAGCACATTATCCTGGTATCTGCTCTATAATGACAAGAGTCCCTTTAAAATGCAAGCGTGTTAATAAATAGTTAAAGATCCAGCCAGACAGCCATTTAAATCAATTAAAAATAACGTCAAGCTTCCCATATCAATCACTGTAGAATAGTCTTGGGAGACAGCATCCCTTTAAAATCAAGCTCAAAAGGATGGGGGTGCACCAGGAATGAGGAATGACTATCAGCTTGACATCCTGTGACAGGAAACACACAGAGCAGGCAGGGGAAAAAAAACAATCACCAAAAAAAAAAAAAAATCACTTTGAACAGACAAGACCAGAGTGAAAAATCAACACTTCTTACTTCATAGGTCTAGGATGGGTGATTTTAAATTTGCTGCCTGCAGACACCGAAATAACACATCTCTACGCTCACTCGTATTGTACCAATGCAGAGATAACAGAGCTTTCTTATGTGTTGTCAGAACAAAAATCATGATCCTATTCTGGCTCCCCTTCTTATCAAATGCTAGAAGCTATACAGAATGCTCAGCATGGTTTGGAGAAGATAGGGTACTAAACCGCTAGAAATGCCCCAGATCATACATGTTTGTTTAGATAAGTTTCATGGGGGAAAGATTCTCTGAAGAGAATTTATTTATTTACTTATTTCTTCATTCTTTTATGTTACCAACTGTAGTTTATCAACAACACTATAATCCCTTTTGGGTGTGCCACCCGAATTTTAGTTTTGGTGCCAAAACTGGCCTGAAATTCCAATTCGGCAGTGTTTTGGTTTAGCACCTTAAATAAATATGTGCTCATTTGTTAGATGTGTGTGTCTAAGTTCCAGGTGATATGAACGCGCCTTTTTGTCAGCCTCTCCCGTAAATAAAGTACGTGTGTATCACCGGAACGTAGGCGGACATACTTCTGCCAGCTCTACCACACCTAACTTATAGGTACATAATATCATTATTACCTAGCTTCTAAGTGCATATTATAACTATTATTCCAATCAGAGGTAGCTACTATACTTCATAGACCTCTGTATACTCCAGTAATAACAGACAGTGTTATGGTGTGAGCTGGTAAACCTCAGTAACAACGCACTGTGTTTAGTCATCTTATACACAGTGTCTTACTTATTGCAGTCCTTACCGGTTTGTGGCCACCACTACTCTGTACAATTTATTATCCTGCAAAATCTCATTGAATGGTTTAAACTACTTTATTCTTTTCATGAAGATGAAGTATACTGTCATGAAAAGTATAAAGTGGTTGAAATCATTGAATGAGATTTTGTAAGATAACAAGTTGTACAGGGTAGTGGTGGCCAGAAACCGGTGAGGACTGCAATAAGTAAGACACTGGGTATAAGACGGCTAAACACAGTGCGTTGTTACTGAGGTTTACCAGCTCACACCATAACACTGTCTGTTATTACTGGAGTATACGGAGGTCTATGAAGTATAGTAGCTACCTCTGATTGGAATTATATGAAATCCAGCATTTAACTACAAATGCCTAGGCTATTGGTTATTATAACTATTATGCCATAAAGGAAAGCAGGTGCCTCTGTTCCTTTATAGAATAAACTCTACCAGGCGCCTATTTATAGAATTGCCCCCTAACTGCCAGGAACTGCCCTGCCCAAAACAGGCTATAGTGTTGATACATACACTATATAGTATTTGGTATTACAAGTCACTTCAAGGAAGCAATAGTTTTCATTTTTTCTTTTTCAAATTCCATTTTCTCAAGAGGTACACTACACGGCTAGGAGATCTTCTGGAAAAGAACCTGCCCTTCACTTTGGGCCCCTTTTACAAAGGTGTGCTAGCATTTTTGGCATGCACTAACCATGTAGATGCCCATAGGAATATTATGGGTGTCTATATGGTTAGCGTGTGCTAATTTTTAGTGCGTGAAAAAAAACGCTAACACACTTTTGTAAAAGACCCCCTTAGTTAGATATAGGACTGCCCATGTCACCTTGATAGTTAGAGCCTGTTTGGATTTCACTCCATTGCATCTTGGACTTGTCATTCCAATTTCTCTTACAGAGGCAGAACTAGACACACATTCATTAAATGGGAGAAAAGCCAGGTTTGGCTCATTCCATGCCGATCGCTCATTCCATGCCGATCATATGAAGCCAAGGTTTTCGACACGTCATCAAATTTAAATACCAGAAAACTGAGCAGCCCTATGGCCTAGTGGTGGCCCTGCAGAACACCTATGTTTGACTCGCTAATCTGAATGACAGATCCAGAGAAATGTATGTAGGTGGCAGAGTTAGCAGTGAGCCTCTGAAGGGACAGGACTGCAGTCATTAAACAACAGTGACATCTTCAATTAGGATGCAGAATCTATCTATATTGGTTATCAAGGGAACCCATGGTTTGTGGGTCCCCTACTGAGGGCTATACTACATGGGCTGGAAGAAGTGTGAAAGAATAAAAATGGGGACAGAGAGAACCCCAGCAGCCCCAAATGAAGGCTCATTTTGCTATTGCTGTAGTTGGGGCACATTGCAATTGTAGTGGAAGCTGTAAAGTCAAAACAATAAAATAAAATGGGAACATCATACAGTAATAGAACTCCGTACTCTGTGGTATAAGTAGGTATTATATGTACATTTGCTTAAGTGTACATATAATACCTACTTATTTTAGTTCTTAAAATGTATCACACAGGGCCAAGTGTATTTGTCTCACAAGCACATCATGTTGTTGGCATTTCCAATGTTAATGCAGCCAAAAAAAAAAAATATATATATATCAACTTCTAACCCTCACTGGAATAATTCTCTGTCCAGTGTTTGCCCCTACTTGCATAAAACTTCATGACAATCCTTGTTATTTATATATTCTCTTCACTTCTACAAAAGAAATGCCCCCAAATCATTAACCTGTAAGAAAAGAACAGCAGCCTCTTCCACATTTCCTGTATAGTGTCTCAGGAATTTTTCCAGATGTTCAATATGTTACTGTGAAACTTACTGCTCTAAGGTGCACGAACGAGAGACTTACCATAGAATACTGAGGCACAATGCCCTCCACATCTCCATGATAGACATAGACGGCTCCAATATAGTCATCTTCTTTTGGGGCACCAATGGCAACATCTGAATGGAAAACAAGATGGCATTCATAGATGGTAAAAACTAAGTGTGAAAACAGTTTCTTCTCATTCATCGCTCCTCTCTGCTTGACCTATATTATGAAGAGTCCTAACATGCACTGTTCCCTCTAAGCGTAGTGCAAGTCCTCCACCTACAGTTCTGCCAGTAGGGGGTGCTGTTTCACTATCACATTTTCAACAGTGAGGGGCAGGCAAGCTCTTCAGGACTCCAAGGAACCTGCCTGTCCCTAGGGATTGAAAATAATATTGAAGCACTACCCCCTACTGGCAGCAATGCAGTTGGAGGACTCCCGTTCAGCTTAGATGTAACAGTGCTAACATGTTGAGCCTTTTAGCTCAGAGAAGGGACGACTGAGAGAAACTTATATAATCAGCAGTGTTGTTGACAGGAACCAAGTATTTACCCTTTGAACTCCACTGGAATTACTATTATTATTAGCATTTGTATAGCGCTACCAGACGCATGCAGCGCTGATCACCTGATACAAAGAGACAGTCCCTGCTCAAAAGAGCTTACAATCTAAATAATACAGACAGACAAGACAGTTACAGGTGAGGGAAGTAATGGGTGCGAAGGGAGGAAGGGACAAGGGGAGGGCAATTGTGGCTAGGAGCCAAAAGCAGCAGTGAAAAGGTGAGTTTTTAGCATAGATTTGAAAACAGGTAGAGATGGAGCTAGACGTATAGGTCCAGGAAGTCTATTCCAGGCATAAGGTGCTGCGAGAGAAAAGGAGCGAAGCCTGGAGTTAGCAGTGGAGGAGAAGGGGGACGACAAGAGAATGCTTGCACACAGTATGCATAGAAATATGCACTGCCTTGACCACATGTGTATGTACTACAACACAATATTTTAGAACTTTATCCCACCCCCACCCCCTCCAATGCAATGGCAACAGCCACAATCTCCAACATTATAGAGAGTCCGAGACAAGCTGGGTAATCTGCACAAGAAATATCATTTATCTGGATAGCAGGTATTAATAACCAGATAAATGCTTTTCAATCTCAACCCCTAAAATTGTCAGCCCTTGGGGACAAGGAAATACCTACTGTACCTGGATGTAACCCGCTTTGAGCTAAAACAATGAGGCAGACCTTGTAAAAAAAACAATGTCTTTATTAATAAATTAAAAGCTACCACATAATCAACATAAAATGCCCAACATGGCCATGTTTTGCCAGTATAAAAATGGCTGTGTCAGGGGCAGTGTGTCACCAGCTGATATAAAACTTCAAAAAAAAAAAACAGGCTGGTGTGGCTGTTAAAAAATAGAAAGCTAGATTTTGGGAACAGTCTCTAAAAATAAAAACGCTATGGTTGCAGTGAAAGCGGACCGACTGCTTTGTTTTCTGACCCGCTTTGAGCTACCACTGAAATGGCATGAACTAAATCCAAAATCCCTTCTCTAACAGAGGCCATGATGTTCAAAGATACTGCGAGTGTATATATGTGGTTAATGCCGGGTGTGCGTGCATGTTATCGTGTGTCGAATGCTCAGAGGGCTCGAGTGTGGGTATTAACATGTGTAGTACATCTGGCCGCAAATTGTATTAATATGTATTCAAAAAGGATGTTAATAAGGCCAGTAAGTATTCTTTTGCAATGTACAGAAGGGAGCGCTGCAATGTATAGAAGGAAATGATGGCTTATAACACCAAAAAGTTTTTTCCCAAATCAGGGGCAGCATAAAAGGTTTTTAGGAGAGAATTTCTTGTCTGTTTTTCACATTGAACTGCCAGTTTTGTCTTCTTCTACAATTGGAAGGAGGCCCCTGTGCGTGTCTGAGCAAAACAGAACATAAAAGCACACATCCATGCCTGTTCTTCTGCAGCTTAATATGAGCCTTGCAAAAATTCCATCTGCTAGTAATATTTGTGAGGCACGGAAGAACTGCCGATGTGTGCTGACACTTCCATTTTTATCTGGGCGTGCACTCAAGAGCCACGCTTACCGTAAAACGTTTGTGAGCATGTGCCAGGCACGTTCTTCACCCCCCCCCCCCCAACTTCCCCCCATTAGCTGCAAGTTTTCTGTTTAATAGTGTGATTTAGCCATGCATAATATGTAAATACGATTTGTTTCAAGCATTGCAGCACTGTTTTTGTTTACGCTGCTGTTGCATTGTGGACCCATCTGCATATGGCTTTGAGCATTGACCCCAGAGAGACAAACTTTCATGTCCATTATCAGAGGTAATCCTATCCCCTATCAGTCTTCTCACTACTCTGCTCTCACACCACCCTTGTAATGTAATCTGTCATCCAGTGGCATACCGAGGGCGGGCGCCCCAGGTGCAGATCGTTGGTGGTGCTGCCATGGACATCTTCCCCCCTCCCCCCGGACTGATGCAGTACTGCATGGGTGTCTCATCTCCCCCCACCCCACCCCCGACTAGTGCGGAATCGCTCTCCCCACTCTGCTGGTCTTTACACTTCAAGGCCTCCGGCAGCATTTGCCTTCGGCCAGCCCCGGAAGCCTTCTCTGTACAGCATCACACCTACATGGGAGCTGTATAGAGGAGGTTTCCAGGCAGGCCGAAGGCAGCACTTTCATTGCTGACGCTGCTGGCGGGCCTAGAAGCTTGGAGGCCTATAGGAGCAGAGCAGGCATGGAGTGAGGAGGGGAAGAGCGATACCACACTAGTTGGGGGAGGGGGACAGGGGAGGAAGGAGGGAGAGCGATGCCAGCCTGACCAAATGGAAAGGAAAAGGGGAGTGGAGAGAGGAGGATGTGATGTGATGTCAGATCTAAGGGGAAGAGGGGGTAGAGACAAGGATGCCAGACCTAACGGGAAAGGGTGGTGGAGAGAGGAAGGAAAGTGATGACAGGGGAATGGGAAAAGGGGGGTGGAGAACGGAGAGCATGATGCCAGATCAAAAGGAAGGGGGAGGGGAGAGAAAGGTGGGACGCATGAGGGAGAGGAGACTGGGAAAAACCTGATCTGGGGAGGGGAAGAATGAGATGCAGTACCATGAAGCAGGGGAGAGAAGAGGGAGAGAGATACTGGCCCTGGGATGGGAGTGCAGGAGTGAGGGAGACAGAAGGGTGAGGAACATGGGAAGGGAAGGGGACAGAAAGGACAGATGCTGAACATGGGGGAAATAGGGACAGGGACACATAGGGGAGGTTATGGATAGGAGAAATAGGGAGTTAAAGGGAATGACAGTGGACATGGAGAGAAAAAGGTCAAATAGACAGGAGATAAGCAGAAGATGGATATAGATGGGGAACAGGGAGAAGAGAGATAAAGATGAAGAGAGGGGGAGATGCTGGAATGCACCATGTAAAAAGGAGAGAGGGAAGCACAGGCTGGACAGAAGGGAAAGAAAAGGCAGGCAGTGGATGGTAGGGGCAGAGAAAGCTGGCAGTCACCATAAAGAAAGGGGGAGAGGGCAGACACAGGATGGAAGAAAGAGGGCAGACAGTGGATAGAAGGGGCAGAGAAAGCAGACAGACGCTGGATGAAAGGGAGAGAGAAAGAGAACAGATGCTGGAAGGAAGGGAGAGAGTGAAGAGAAGACAAGGAAAGCAAAAACCAGAGACAACAAAGGTAGAAAAAAAGATGTATTTATTTATTTGCTTTAGAATAAAGTAGTATTGTAGCTGTAGTGATAAACAGAAAATGAAAATAAGATCTTTTTGTTGGACTAATTTTAATACATTTTTGACTAACTTTCAGAGACCAAGACCTCCATCCTTAGGTCAGGACAGGGCCATAACAGCAGTATACTGTACTGACCTGAGGAAGGAGGTTTTGGCCTCTGAAAGCTAACTGAAAAATATATTAGTCCAAAAAACTGGTATTCTTATTTTCTATGTTTTGTTTTATTTCTATTTGTTAATTTGTAAAGTGGTGATTGGTACTTGTCAGTTTTTTTCAAATTTATGTCTGCTATCTTTATATTTTGCACAGTACTAGGGGACATGCATCACTGTTTCTGTGGTGTTGCATTGTATGCGGAATCTGGCCTCTTCGGGGTTCAGTTTAATTTTTGTTTACATATTTCTATTTTTGTTTGTGGTTACTTATTCTATACTTGGTGAGGATGTATCTGTGTTCTCTGTTTGTGAAAAAGACATGGTTTTGTGTTGGCAGGATTATTTTTACTAATGTCTAGTTTAGTTTTACAATGGGTATATTGATGTTCTAGTACTCACTGCAGTGTTCAAGATGCTGCCTTTCCTAGGTACACCCTTGTTGCGTGACTCGTGGATTATTACTAAAAATAATATTTTCATATAGAGGAGGGGGTGTTAAAAAAATGATTGGCCCCAGGTGTCAAATACACTAGGTACGCCATTGCTGTCATCAGCTTGGATATTCAGGTAATATTACTATTTGTCTTTACCTGCTCATTCTATTTTGACCCAATGAAGGGAGTGTACTGTAGCTCCCAAAAGCTAGTGAAAAAATGTATTATATTAGTCTCAATACAAAGGTTTCACCGTATACCTCTTTGAACTAATAAGACTACTGCACTGCTTTATCATTCGACCCTCGTAAAGCCAATTCCACATCAGCTAAACGATGGCCATCCTGCCTATCTTTGGACTGCACGTGAGCAGCACAAGTAGACTTTCCACGTCCTGCCAAATGTTATTATCAAAATGGATGGGTGGGTGAGGAGCAACAGAAAACGGTTCCAGCATTAAAAAAAAAATGGGGATACTTCCTTCCTTCATCCTTTTATGTTACCAGCTGATATGCTGATGGTCACAGAAAATGCATTCATCCCTTGGGCGGCTTCACCTGATAAGGCATGGGAAGGGCTTCGCTTTCCAGTTCCCGTGACCTATAACTGTGTACTAACTCGCTCTCTTATAAATCTAGAAATAAATGTGCATTGACATTTTTTTTAAAAAGTGTTTTTTCATTCCTGGGTATCGGGAATTTTTTTGGGAGGGGGGGGGGCTTTAATTGTACTGACTTTCCATCACTGTCTGTGAATCCATTTTGCTTGCAAAATAAACATTCAAATACAAAAAAAGCAGAATGTGTTTTATGAAGCAGATTTCAAGTCCATGATTTCTCGGTCTGCTGTAACGAACTCTAGTGATGTAATGAAGCTCTGGACCTAGACAACAAGAAGTATATATTTATAATTAAATAAAACTGGCGTCTGCCTGCCCACTGGAGAATGAAAATGCACTGACCTGGGAATCCATCATCGTCGATATCCCCTAGGGAAGCCATGCTCTCCCCAAAGTGGGCGTTGTAAGCATCATCACCACTCAGAAGGAGCTGCTGTTCCAGGACTCCCTAGCAAAAGGGAAATAGAAAAAGCTGAGGAACAAGTGTCACAAGGTCCCTGGGTCTGCCTGCTGGCAAGGAGCTGGGGCTCGGCACACATCTGAGGAAACACCTGGTCACATCAGTGACTTTTAACCCTACCCAGGGCACCCATGAGGCAAATGGGTGGGTTTTCTGGAAATGCAAAACACAGCCCTTCCTCTACACCGAACAGTTTCCAAAAACACTTTAAATAGTTCTGACATGTAATAAAGCCTCATAATAAAGCCTTCTGACATGCATAGAAGGATCTGCTCAGAAGCTGTTCAACGTGGGGAATTAAAGTAGCATTTAATGGGAACTAGAGCTGATATAGAACAGTCTGAATGTACACATCTTGCCATAACAATTGCATCATCTGTAAATATAAGGTATCTTCAGATTTTGACTGGATTTGTGGATTTTCAATTTGTGATACCATGTTAAAGCAGTTATTATACACCAGAAGTACTACTATTACACTGTAAATCTTCATTCAGTTGCATTATTAGCAGATGCTGAGAGGAATTTAAGCCTATGGTTATCACAGCTGTGCACTCTGCAGTGTTGCAGACTAGGTTTATATCTCAGGGTCTGGCTACCGCTCTGGCTCTCAATCAGAGAGGCTACTCTGAGCTAAAGGAGCAGCTACCCCAGCTGAGCGAGTAGGGAGACCCTCCCTATTTTTTTCCACACTGCACATATGCATCCCATTATTACTCGGTCCTGTCATGCTGTGTGAGTGGAGGAATTTGGATCAGCTCAGGACTTTCCCAGTTGTAACTCAAGGTGAGTTACACTGAGGTGCAGTAACTATTTTCCTGTCCCTGGAGGGCTCACAATCTAAGTTTGTACCTGAAGTAATAGAAGGTTAAGTGCCTTGCCCAGGATCACAAGGAGCTAGGCTCCAATCCCAACCTTTCATAAAAAGCACCATTACCAATGATTGGAAGGCAACAGCCTTGAGAGCTTATTTCCTGTACACTGCAGAGCCTGGGATGGGGAGAAAATAAAATGAAGAGCAATCAAGGTACCCTATGGTGACAGGCCATAAGTTCCAATTAGATTTCAGCACAAGGCAATGTATGATTTATTTAAAACTAGACCATGACATCAGCAGTGTTTGGAATGCAGCCAAATGTCCTGCACTCCGAAATCTGAGGAACAGGAAAATTGTAGGAAACATGTGTGTGCGTCTGAAAGCAGCAACTGCAGAATAGAACAGAGAAAAGTCTCCAAGTCCCAGAATAAGCTAAATAAAACATTGGTGGGGGGGAGGGTCTCAGCTTCTACTATGCAACATCTCCGTGGCCAGGACTTGCTCTGCATTGTCACCAACCAGTGGGAAAGAGAAGCCTACAATGAACTATGCATCAATAATTCCAAAACAGAGAGAGAGGGGGGGGAGCAGAACAGCCAAGGCAGAAAAACTGTCTTTAAGGTTTGCAGTGAACCATTGCTGAACTGGTTTCTTTTGGCACAATTAATCCTCTAGGTTGAAAACTACAGTCCTTTCTCCATGCAAATGGAAATTCCTGATAGATGTCAGCCCTCGGCTCTTTGATTCAGTAAGAAGGTAATTCTATAAGAAGCCACCTATATCTGAAGGCCACATTGGCATTTATTTTATAAGGCAAATATGTATCTTTATAATATACTAGAAACGAAGCGGCAGAAATCAAACCAAGCCTGAAGCTGCGGACATTTACAGAGGAGCAGGTGCTAATATTTGCACGTACATGCATATTTTAGAGCAACACACATAAAATTAGATTCCGCTCATGTTCTGCACTCAACATGCCTACACACAGGTCATGTAAAAGCTTGCGTCTTATTACTTTTATATGTCTGTAGCAGTCTCTGGCCCCGATGCGCAAAAATAAATGCAGGCGCTAGAGGCCATTAGCGCCGGACTAGTGCCTGCATTTACTTGCGCAGAATGTTCAGAGGCCCGGAGCGTGGGAATAAACAAGTGCGCAGACAAACAATGCAAGAAGTATGCTAATCTAGTCAAGCTCATATTAATGAGATCATGTTGTATTCCTCCCCAATGATCAGAAAAGTGCACCCGAAACAAAACTGCCTTACCGATGCAAAACATAAGGCCACGTCAGAGCAGGCATTAGGCTGTTGGACGGGAGGATTTCTCATGATTCTCATGCTTCTCTCATGAATCTCTCTGCAAAATCTGCCTGCTTTTGGAAGCAGGAGGAAGCCCGTGCAAGCCATTAAGTGCTGGTCATGAGAAACAGCAAACCCAAGCAAAAGCACACATTGGTGTCTGTTTCCTGCATCTAAATATAAGCGTCAAAGCTAAAAAAAAATTTAACGCTTATATTTATGCTGCAGAAAACAGACGCCAATGTGTGCTTCATGTTCGGGTTTTACCAGGTTCATGCACATAGGAGCTAAGCTTACTACAGAACTCTTCTGCGCATGCACAAAGCACAATCCTCCTGCACTCCCTAATGCTCAGCGCTATGAGAATGCCTATATTTGTGATCTGGATTGGCCACTGTTGGAAACAGGATGCTGGGCTTGATGGACCTTTGGTCTTTATGGCAATACTTATGTACTTATATTTGCATGTCATTAGCGTTGAGCATTAGGGCGTTGTTCTTCTGCACTGTTCTGGTAGTATTTTTACGGAGCCATTCGATGCTGGAATTTTGAGCACCGGGGCCTCTGGGTTTATTGCACTAATACCCCCTCATTCTATAATATTCCGTGCACATTTTTGCACTTAAGGCTATAGCAGGGGTTCTCAACTCAGTCCTTGGGACACACTAAGCCAGTCAGGTTTTCCAGATACCCACAATGAATAAGCCTGAGATAGACAATGGAGGCAGGGTAGGCAAATCTAACTCATGTATAGTCATTGTGGGTAGCAGAAAACAACAAGGCAGGCGATCCACAAAATCCAATGTGGAAAACAGACACATCAGATCAGTAAGTAGTGTAAATCAATCTTTATTCTAGAGTTAAAAATGCCCAACAAAGGCCGCGTTTCGCACAAAAGGGCTACGTCAGGGGCTAAAATATGATCTTCATCAACAAAATAGTAAAACAGCGTATAGCCTAGTTAACTCCATATGTGGTTAATGGCGATACCGAAGTGCGTGGTTACATGCAGCATTTACCTGGAGAGCGATTCTACCTCTGACAAAGCAACTGTGCTGGGTTTTTTTATCTGGTGTGTTGCCATCGCCTTTTGGCCACTGCTTTGTCTGTTCCCATATTCATTGTGGGACTCTTGAAAACCTGACTGGCTAGGTGTGTCAGTTGAGAACTCCTGAGTTATAGAATACTGTCAGTTAGGCACGTAACCGAGAGCATTTAGGTGTGCGCATTTACACCAGCCTTTCACGTGGTATAAGCAGTTAAGCCTAATGTGGACTTAGGCTAGTATTCTGTAACAAAAATTATGCACATAAAGCAAAGATAACTGGTGTTCTCCAAGGACAGCAGGCCAAATATTCTCACATCTGGTTGACATCATCCAACTGAGCCCGGTGCGAATGCTGACTAGCTATTACAGTACAAAATTCTAGCAGCATCCCACCACACTTTCGCTGCTGCCTCCCCACCCAAAGCATGAGTGCTGGTTCTCTAGTCAGGTGAAAAAGCAAAAAGCCTACAACTAAATTCAACTCCTAGGGGAGGTGGGAGACTATCCAGCTTATAATCGAAAGTGATCGCCGGCCATCTTCCGACACAAATCTGTATAATCAAAAGCGGCATTTTTGACAGCATCACCGCTTTCCCGTCGCTTCGCCGGCGAAAGTTCAAGGGGGGAGTGTCGGTAGATTACACTGGTAAATGGCATTTTTGTTACAAAGAATGTGAATCGTGTTCTTAGCTAAGTCATGGGTGCTGAATTCGAAAATGAAATCAGTTTTTGCCTATCGGGCTCAGTTTTCTTGTGACACGCTACCCTTTTTATAAAAATTCTTGAAAACGCTGCATTTTGGTACCCTGCTGTGCGAGCCGCCGAGAGGGGGGCGGGGGACAAAATCCCCAGGGCCCGGGCCTTCAAGGGGGGCCCGGTGCCAGTCCCACCCGCCCTCTGACCGTCTGCCACCGGGCCGGCCCCCTGTATTTAAATCACCGCGCGGTGCGACTCTCCCTCTCATCTCCCTGTGAGGCGGAACTCCTCCCTTATTTATTTATTTATTTATTGCATTTGTATCCCACATTTCCCACCTATTTGCGGGCTCAGTGTGGCTTACAATACATTGTGAGTGATGGAAATACAATTTGTTGCGGTACGATTATGGGTTACATTGTGAAGAGTTATGGGAAGACAAAGTCAAACTCAAGATATCATTTGGGAATAGAGCAATGGAATGTAACAATGGGGATTTGATAGGGCGATAAGACAATAGCAAGAGAACATTATGGTATTACAATTTTATCTGTGGTGAAAATGCGGGGGAAGAGAATTCAGAAGACAGTGTATTGATGATTTCTATTAGTGTGTATGGACTTCATGTGTTTTGATCCTTGCAATACATTTTCTCAAAGAGATGAGTCTTCAATAGTTTGCGGAAGTCGGTTAGTTCGCAGATCGTTTTCAGGTTGCGTGGTAGTGTATTCCAGAATTGCGTGCTCATTTAAGAGAAGGTTGATGCGTGCAGTACTTTGTAATTTATGCCTTTGCACTTAGGGAAGTGGAGATTGAGGAAGGTTCGGGATGATCTTTTCGCGTTTCTGGGTGGCAAGTCTATTAAATCAGACATGAATGCAGGGGCTTCACCGTGAATGATTTTGTGGACTAAGGTGAATACTTTAAAAGTGATACGTTCCTTGAGTGGGAGCCAGTGTAGTTTCTCCTTCCCTTCGGGTCTCCTTCCCTCCCTGTATCCCGCCCTTGGGGGAGCAGCAGCAGCAGCGGCGACCTCGGAGGGGGTAGGGGAGCCGCAACCTCGGGGGTGGGGCTGCAGCGGGGGCGAGGCGGCCTTGTCCCGGGCCCGGCCAAGTTTCTCGGCGGCCCAGCTGCTGTGGATTAATTTAATTCAGCAGTTGTAATTGTTGGAAAAACAATTGAAATATACTAGGAATTACAATACAAAACCCTTAGTTTAGAAAGCCACCACCAGGAAATAAGGGAGGTTTGGCAACATTGCCCATGAGTCATGCTCGAACATGTTCAAACATGTTCTGTTGCGTCAGTTGCCACCTGTATCTCAGCATTGAGAGTTCAGTCAACAATTGCTGTTGGAAGTGACTGCTTGTAGTTCTACGTTTGTGAAGGTTTCTGTTTTGTGTCATTTCAGAAGAAATGCCTCGTACCTGTGCAAATAGCCCAAATTCTTTTTGTTATATCTGTGGAAAGTTTACTCTGAAATCGCAAAAATGAAAACTTAATCCTCTTCTAAAAAAGTGCTACGAACTATATTTCGGGTGTAAGGTTGGTGAACAGGACCGCAAATGGGATTCCCACATTTGCTGTTTGATGTGTGTTACACTCCTGACAGGCTGGTTAAAAGGAAGACGTCGCATGCCCTTTGCTGTTCCCATGATTTGGAGGGAACCAACGGATCACACAACAGACTGTTATTTCTGTCTGACAAAAATAGCAGGAATCACCTCGAAAACAAGGAAAACTGTGCAATATCCTAACTTACCATCTGCTATAAGACCTGTATGTCACAGTGAAGAATTGCCAGTACCAGTGCCTCCTGAGAATTTGATAGTGAGTGAAGATGAATACAGTGACGAACGTGCAGAAAACAGAGAAGGGGATATGCATCATTTCAGGACCTCTGTGAATCAGATGTGCCCCACTTTTTGACACAAGGGGATCTCAACGATCTTGTTCGTGATTTAAATTTGTCGAAGCAACAGGCTGAGCTTTTAGGTTTGACATTAAAAGGATGGAATCTTCTTTCTTGCGATACGAAAGTAAGTATTTTTCGTGACCGACATGCTATTTTTTCTGAATATTTCTCCAAGGAGGGTGACATGGAGGGGCATAATTGAACGGAAACGCCTATCTCCATGGGCGTTTATCTCCGAGAACGGGTCCGTGAAGGGGCGGGCCGAACTGTATTTTCGAAAAAAATAGACGTCCATGTTTTATTCGCCAAGTTGTGAGCTGGGCGTTTTTGCTTTTCAGCGATAATGGAAAATGAAATCGCCCAGCTCAAAAGCGAATAAATCCAAGGCATTTGTTCGTGGGAGGGGCCAGGAGTCGTAGTGCACTGGTCCCCCTAACATGCCAGGACACCAACCGGGCACCATAGGGGGCACTTTTACAAAAACAAAAAAAAAGGTAAAGGAGCTCCCAGGTGCATAGCACCCTTCCCTTGTGTGTTGAGCCCCCCAAATCCCCCTCAAAACCCACTGCCCACAAGTCTACACCATTACTATAGCCCTAAGGGGTGAAGGGAGGCACCTACATGTGGGTACAGTGGGTTTGGGGGGGGGGGGTTGGACGACTAAGCATTAAACAGCACAATTGTAACAGGTAGGGGGGGGATGGGCCTGGGTCCACCTGTCTGAAGTCCACTGCACCCCCTAATAACTGCTCCAGTGACCTGCATACTGCTGCCAGGGAGGTGGGTATGACATTTGAGGGTGAAAATAAAAAGTTGTGAATCATCATTTTTTGTGGTGGGAGGGGGTTTGTGACCACTGGGGGAGTCAGGGGAGGTCATCCCCGATTCCCTCCAGTGGTCATCTGGTCATTTAGGGCACTTTTTGGGGCCTTATTCGTGGAAAAACAGGGTCCAGGAAAAGTGCCCTAAATTCTCGCTATTTTGTTTCCATTATCGGCGAAAGGCGCCCATCTCTGATCGCCCGATAACCACGCCCCAGTTCCGCCTTCACCACGCCTTCGACACGCCCCCATCAACTTTGTCCGCATCCGCGACGGAGTGCAGTTGAAATCGTCCAAGGTCGGCTTTCGATTATACCGCGTTATTCGTTTTTGTGAGATAAACGTCCATCTCCCGATTTAGGTCGGAACTTGGGCGTTTTTCTCGTTCGATTATAAGCAGGATGGTCTTTTATAATGATCTTTTACTGGTCTTTTACTCTTATGTTGCTTATATCTTTGATTTCTTTGTGAACTGACACAGTTTTTTTGGAACTCTTGTAGCAGAAGCGTGTCATTTTGCCAGATACATATAATAGCTACATACGCCGACACAAGCATTTACAAAAACCATTATCACATGAAAACTGAGGCTGATACAGAAATTCTGAAATGAGATCTGGATTCAGGGAAGAATTATCTTCCAGAAAATGTATGTTTTGTTCTTGTTACAGAAAAAAAGTTTTTTTTTGTAGACCAGTGTTAGTGAAGGCAGGACTTGGGCGGGCATGGGCGTGGCTATCAGATGGCCGGCTTTCGCCGATAATGGAAAAAAAAGCGGCGTTAAGCAGTATTTCGCTGGCTTTACTTGGTCCTTTTATTTTCACGACAAAGCCTCAAAAAGGTGCCCCAACTGACCAGATGACCACTGGAGGGAATGGGGTATGACCTCCCCATACTCCCCCAGTGGTCACCAATCCCCTTCCAAACTAAAAAAATAAAACTAAAAACCTTTTTTGCCAGCCTGTATGCCAGCCTCAAATGCCGTACCCACCTCCATGACAGCAGAATGTGTTGTATCCTCCGACAGCCTTTCCCTGGTTGCGATGTGGCTCTCGGGTGAGTGTGACACCTTTTCTGTTAGGTGCCCTGCAGAGTCACATTAGCAATGCATTGTGGTGGGTGTAGGGTACTGGACTCTACTCCCATGGTGCTTTTCCCCCCAGCTAACTGGGTCAGAGTGTGCCCTGTTTTGTTTCCTGTTGTAGTCCATGCGGTAGTGGCCATTTTTGTAAGCCAGTTTTAGTTCTCTTTCCTGTGTTACCCACGTTAGAGAACGTAGTTCTTACCTTGAATGGTGCTGAAAGAGGGCATTGTACACCATTGTGCCAGCTCTGACCTACTGCTAATCTTAGTACCAGGGGACTCTTTGCCAGTGGGGCACAACCTCTGATCTGCAGTTAAATGTGAGTAAACGTGCTTATTTCAAGAAAGGACTTTTTCAGAGAGATTAGTCTTCAGGTGTGAACTGGTGTGCCAAAGTTATACAGCAGCAATAAGTCCTAGAGGCTGTATGCTCCTCCCACGGCCAAATGCCTTAAATTTGGCGGGGGTTTGAGATGGCCGACATAACTTTCCATTATCGCTGAAAAACAAACCCGGCCATCTCAAACCCGGCGAACTCCACGGCATTTGGCCAGGCTAAACCGTATTATCGAAAAAAAAGATGGACGGCCATTTGATAACACGGTTCCGGCCAGCTGTAGCGCCGCCGCCAACATAGATCGCCGGCGACGTTCGATTATGCTGGTCCTCTAGTCAGGTGAAAAAGCAAAAAGCCTACAACTAAATTCAACTCCTAGGGGAGGTGGGAGACTATCCAGCTTATAATCGAACGAGAAAAACGCCCAAGTTCCGACCTAAATCGGGAGATGGACGTTTATCTCACAAAAACGAATAAAGTGGTATAATCGAAAGCCGATTTTTGGGCGTTTTCAACTGCACTCCGTCGCGGATGCGGACAAAGTTTATGGGGGCGTGTCAGAGGTGTGGCGAAGGCGGAACTGGGGCGTGGTTATCTGCCGAACAAAGATGGGCGCATTTCAGCGATAATGGAAAAAAAGTATGCGTTTTTAGCTAGAATTTAGGACACTTTTCCTGGACCCTGTTTTTTCACGAATAAGGCCCCAAAAAGTGCCCTAAATGACCAGATGACCACTGGAGGGAATCGGGGATGACCTCCCCCGACTCCCCCAGTGGTACCTAACCCCCTCCCACCACAAAAAAATGATGTTTCACACATTTTTATTTTCACCCTCAAATGTCATACCCAGCTCCCTGGCAGCAGTATGCAGGTCACTGGAGGAGTTGTTAGGGGGTGCAGTGGACTTCAGGCAGGTGGACCCAGGCCCATCCCCCCCTACCTGTTACAATTGTGCTGCTTAATGCTTATTAGTCGTCCAACCCCCCCAAACCCACTGTACCCACATGTAGGTGCCCCCTTCACCCCTTAGGGCTATAGTAATGGTGTAGACTTGTGGGCAGTGGGTTTTGAGGGGGATTTGGGGGGCTCAACACACAAGGGAAGGGTGCTATGCACCTGGGAGCTCTTTGACCTTTTTTTTTGTTTTTGTAAAAGTGCCCCCTAGGGTGCCCGGTTGATGTCCTGGCATGTGAGGGGGACCAGTGCACTATGAATCCTGGCCCCTCCCACGAATAAATGTCTTGGATTTATTCATTTTTGAGCTGGGCGCTTTCATTTTCTATTATCGCTGAAAAAGAAAAACGCCCAGCTCACACATTGTTGAATAAAACATGGGCGTCTATTTTTTTCGAAAATACGGTTCGGTCCGCCCCTTCACTGACCCGTTCTCGGAGATAAACGCCCATGGAGATAGGCGTTTTCGTTCAATTATGCCCCTCTATGTAACATACAAGCTCATTTTCAAAGCACTTAGCCTCCCAAAGTTCCATAGAAACCTATGGAACTTAGCCTCCCAAAGTGCTTTGAAAATATGCCTGATAGTAACATAGTAGATGATGGCAGAAAAAGACCTGCACAGTCCATCCAGTCTACCCAACAAGATAACTCATATGTGCTACTTTTTGTGTATACCTTACTTTGATTTGTTTCTGTCTTTTTCAGGGCACAGACCATATAAGTCTGCCCAGCACTAGCCCCGCCTCCCAACCACCAGCTCCTTGATTTGTATCTGTCTTTTTCAGGGCACAGACCGTATAAGTCTGCCCAGCACTAGCCCCACCTCCCAACCACCAGCTCCTTGATTTGTATCTGTCTTTTTCAGGGCGCAGACCGTATAAGTCTGCCCAGCACTAACCCCGCCTCCCAACCACCAGCCCAGCCTCTGCCATCCAATCTCCGCTAAGCTCCTGAGGATCCCTTCCTTCCGAACAGGATTCCTTTATGTTTATCCCACGCATGTTTGAATTCCGTTACCGTTTTCATCTCCACCACCTCCCACAGGAGGGCATTCCAAGCATCCACCACTCTCTCCGTGAAAAAATACTTCCTGACATTTTTCTTGAGTCTTGCCCCCCCCCCCCCCCCTTCAATCTCATTTCATGTCCTCTAGTTCTACCGCCTTCCCATCTCCGGAAAAGGTTCGTTTGCGGATTAATACCTTTCAAATATTTGAACCCCACCCCCAAGGCTGAAAGTCCCTCTTGAGCTCCGCCCAAAATCAAGAGCTCATCCTTTGTGCCACTCCAACAGACTCCCATGAACTTAAAGAGCTCCCCTAGTGGCAACTCCCCAACCCCCCCAGGCAGTAACCCCTCCCTCAAGCTATCCTACCCCCCCCCCCCCCTCTTGAAGGCCCCTCTGGGGTATTGCATCAGCCCCTCTTTTAGATTACATTGCTGGAAGCTGTTCTTGCCATCAGCACCGTCTCAGCACTGGACTCACCTTTGACCGGCCTGTCTCGGATAGCCTACTTCTGCATCACCTCATCTTACTTTCAGTCTGTTCTAGCTCTTTCCCTTTTCTTCTTACCCTTTTCCGTCTATCCTTCTTTTGTGATTTGTAATTCTGTATCCGCTGATTTGGCGATGGCCTAATCAGTACATTGTAAGTCACTTTGAGTCCGCTTGCGTGTGGAAAAAAGTGGGATATAAATGTACAAATAAAAATATCACCCCTGTTTCTCCTTCCTCCAGGGTTATACATGTTCAGGTCAGCAAGTCTGAGAATAATCATCCTGCTGTCCTCAGGTAACACCAGCTACAGGTAGGTCAAGCAGGCCCTCTTATTCTCACATCTCGGAATTCCTAGCTAATAGGCTCACCAAAAACAAGAAAGCTAGGATAATTGAGCCTTAAAAAGTTGAGACTAAAACTTCGATCAACCTTAAACTATATACATTCTAGCTATGTAGGTGCAGCCTGGAACAGAATAAATCAGGGCTTAGAAGGGTACAGCTGCATTCTAGACAATGAACAAATTCTGTAGAACTACCTGTTCAAACTGACTGTCACATCGGGTATCCTGATCCAAACAGTAGTGGGAAGTGATTTTCTGAACTGAAGACCATGTTGCAGCCTTGCAAATCTCCTCTATGAAGGCTGATCTCAAAGTGGGCTATCAACACAGCCATGGCTTTGACATTGAGCTGTGAAATGTCCCTCAAGAGTCAGCCCAGCCTGGGCATAAGCAATCTGCTATCGAATTTGAAACATACATCCTGTCCCAGTTCCAAGCATATTGTGAAGTACTGTATCTATAATACAAAAATCACTCAGGACCTACAGAGCTAATCTACTTTACCATAACACCACTAACTTACAGAAGTAACACAACAAGGACCCTACCTAGGTTAATGCAACACAATAAATATTGCAGTCAGACCTAGAACATCAATACGCCTATTGGGAAACGGAACAAGCTGAATTATTACAGAGGCTTAAACAGAAACTCCATGCAAACAGACTACCTGGCCTCAGTCACAAACACTGAACACAAATAGACCATTGCCAGGTACAAAATAAGCAACCACAAACCAAACTTAAAATATGGATACGTAGACAAAAATTAAACTTAAAGCCCAAGAAGCCACACTCTGCTGACAGTGCAACACTAGAGAAACAGAAACAGCACCCTGAACTCTTCAAACTATAAAGAAAGTAGTGTAAGTTTACTGTAAAATTGAAATTTTCTATTCACTGAATTCTTCTTTCTACCTTTGTTGTTTTGGTTTTTTCCCGGTTATGTTTGCCCCAGTCTCTAGTTTCTGCTTTCCTCTAGCTTTTCTTAACTTTTTTTTTTTTACAAGATCTCAAGTCCATCTCCTACTTCTCTCTCTCTCTCTTCCTGCCTTCTTCACTTCTTCTCCTATATCCATCTCTGACTTTGATCTTTTCCCTTCAACTTTCCTTCATTTATTTTACCATCTCTCAATCTGCTGACTTCATCGTTAGTATTCAATCTTCCTTTTGTTAAAAACCACATCTACCTACAGCTTTTCATCTCCAGCCTCACCCCAACCATCCCATTCTTCATCCTGTTTCCTGTTTTCTGATAACTCTCTCCTCTTCCAGCACTCTTTCTTTCTATTCTTCCCTTCAGTACAGCACACAATCTATTTTCACTCCTCTGACCAGTATCTTCTCTTTCACCCCCTTCTGTTCAGCATATCCTCCTCCCCTTACCTCAATCCAGCATCTCCCCCTGTCACCCTACTCCCCCTTATATCCAGCACCCCTCCATGCCCCTCTCCCCTTCCATGTCAGTATCGCCCCTATATCCCTATTCCTCCCATGTCCAGCATATCCCCTCTCTGTCCCCATCCCTTCTTACTCCTCCCCATTTCCAGTGTCTCCGATCTTTCTGCTCACTACATGTCCGGCATCTCCCCTCCAATATCCTTTTTTCCTCCCTACCTGATCTATCATCATCTCTTCCCCCCTCCTCCAAGCCAGCATCTTTCTCCATCTCATTCCAGTACATCCCTTCTCTTCCCCCCCCCCCCCCAATCCAATTCAGCATCTCCATTCTGTCACCTTACTCCCCCCATGTCTACTATATCCCTTTCTCTCCCTTTGTTGTCTGGGCAATTTTATTTCTAATTGGGCTGGTCTCTTATCCACTTTCCTTATGTCAGCCTTCTCCTAAATTCTTTTTCAGGTTTGCCTTTCCATTTCTTCTCTCTCCTTCTAGCTTCTCTATGTCTGTCGGGCTCTAATCTTTATTTTTTCACTGTTCTCTTTTTTGTGTTTTTTATCTGCCCATTTTTCAAGCGGATGAGTCGGAGAAACTTACTGACTTCACGGTAAACCTGAAGGACATAATGGGGCAGTTCAGCAAACTGAAGAGTAGCAAATCTCCTGGACCGGATGGTATTCATCCTAGAGTACTGATAGAACTGAAAAATGAGCTTGCGGAGTTACTGCTAGTGATATGCAACTTATCCTTAAAATCGAGCGTGGTACCGGAAGATTGGAGGGTGGCCAATGTAACACCGATTTTTAAAAAAGGCTCCAGGGGAGATCCGGGAAATTATAGACCGGTGAGTCTGACGTCAGTGCCGGAGAAAATGGTAGAGGCTATCATTAAAAACCAAATTACAGAGCACATCCGAGGACATGGATTACTGAGACCGAGTCAGCGCGGCTTTTGTGTGGGGAAATCTTGCCTGACCAATTTACTTCAATTCTTTGAAGGAGTAAACAAACATGTGGACAAAGGGGAACCGGTTGATATTGTGTATCTGGATTTACAAAAGGCGTTTGACAAGGTACCTCATGAAAGGCTACAGAGGAAATTGGAGGGTCATGGGATAGGAGGAAATGTCCTATTGTGGATTAAAAACTGGTTGAAGGATAGGAAACAGAGAGTGGGGTTAAATGGGCAGTATTCACAATGGAGAAGGGTAGTTAGTGGGGTCCTCAGGGGTCTGTGCTAGGACCGCTGCTTTTTAATATATTTATAAATGATTTAGAGATGGGAGTAACTAGCGAGGTAATTAAATTTGCTGATGACACAAAGTTATTCAAAGTTGTTAAATTGCGACAGGATTGTGAAAAATTACAAGAGGACCTTACGAGACTTGGAGGCTAAATGGCAGATGACGTTTAATGTGAGCAAGTGCAAGGTGATGCATGTGGGGAAAAAAGAACCCGAATTATAGCTACGTCATGCAAGGTTCCACGTTAGGAGTTACGGACCAAGAAAGGGATCTGGGTGTCGTTGTCGATAATACACTGAAACCTTCTGCTCAGTGTGCTGCTGCGGCTAGGAAAGCGAATAGAATGTTGGGTATTATTAAGAAAGGTATGGAAAACAGGTGTGAGGATGTTATAATGCTGTTGTATCGCTCCATGGTGCGACCGCACCTTGAGTATTGTGTTCAATTCTGGTCGCCGCATCTCAAGAAAGATATAGTAGAATTGGAAAAGGTGCAGAGAAGGGCGACTAAAATGATAGCGGGGATGGGACGACTTCCCTATGAAGAAAGATTAAGGAGGCTAGGGCTATTCAGCTTGGAGAAGAGACGGCTGAGGGGAGACATGATAGAGGTATATAAAATAATGAGTGGAGTGGAACAGGTGGATGTGAAGCGTCTGTTCCAAAAATACTAGGACTAGGGGGCATGCGATGAAACTACAGTGTAGTAAATTTAAAACAAATCGGAGAAAATTTTTCTTCACCCAACGTATAATTAAATGCTGGAATTCGTTGCCGGAGAAAGTGGTGAAGGCGGTTAGCTTAGCAGAGTTTAAAAAGGGGTTGGACGGTTCCTAAAGGACAAGTCCATAAACCACTACTAAATGGACTTAGGAAAAATCCACAATTCCAGGAATAACATGTATAGAATGTTTGTACATTTGGAAGCTTGCCAGGTGCCCTTGGCCTGGATTGGCCGCTGTCGTGGACAGGATGCTGGGCTCGATGGACCCTTGGTCTTTTCCCAGTATGGCATTACTTATGTACTTATGTACCCTCTTTCTCCCTTTCTCTCACCTTCTAGTCATTAGTCTCCTCCCTTCACGTCTCATCTACCTACTGTTTTTCCCCATTTCCCTCTCATCCCCTCTCCAGCACTCCCACACCAAAAACTACCTAGCGAGAACCCCCACCCCCCCCACCCCAAAAAAAAAACAGGACTGCTACAGATCACTACACAGGAACCACAGGCTAGCAGAATACCACATCTTGGTCAAATGCAAAAAACACAAACAGACTCTCAACAAATAGGAAACAAAGGACCACAGATTAGTAATATAGAGCTAAAAAGACTGAAATGAACCCTCAAGAAAACAGAGAATCAAAAACTAAAATGCAAGACATCAGAGATGCACATTTCCCAAAGCTGACATTCCAATTAATGCATTCAAAATACTTTTTATACCTTTCTTGTCTGAGCATTTTATTTTCCCATTCAGTTTGCTTCAAGTGTCTGTTTTCTGCTTCTCTCACTTTTTTTTTCCTGTCCTTGCAGGGTCTCCTGTCCATTTGACATTTCTTTTCTCTCCATGTTCATCATTTATCTTCAATCTGCATCCCTAGCCATATGGTCCGGCATTTCCCCTTTGTGTGCCTATCCTTATTCTCCCCCATGTTCAGCATCTGTCCTCTCAACCTCCTCCCCCTTTTCTAGTATTTCCCTCCTTCCCCTCCCAGGCCCCATCTCCGTTTTTTTCCAGCATTGCCCTTCCCCTTTGGCCCCCATCTCCCTCTTTTCCAGCATTGCCCTCCCCCCTTGCCCCCTTCTTTCCAGTATTGCCCTTCCCCCTTGGCACTTATCTCCCTCTTTTCCAGCATTGACCCCCCCCCCCCCCCCCCAGGCCAATATCATTCCCTCTCTCTCCCCTTCCTTCCCCCCATGGTCTGGCATTTCTCATGATGTCTCCCCTCCTACCACTCTCCCCGTGGGTCCAGCATCGCTCCCTTGCCCTCTCTCTTCCTTTCCCCCTCCCTGCGGTCTTCTCTATCTCTCTTCTAGTATCAGCAGTGGCAGCGATTAGAGCAGGTTGCTTCCAGCTGGCGTCAGAGCTTTTTCTCTGCAGGGTCCTGCCTAATCTGATGCAACTTCCTGTTCCTGTATAGGTGGGACCTCGCAGAGAGAAAGCTCCGACTCCAGCTGGAAGCAGCCTGCTCTAATCACTGCCACTGATGAAAACAGAAGAGAGGTAGGGAAGACCATGGGGGGTGGGGAGGAAGGGAAAGGGTGAGGCAGCGATGCAGGACTGGAGGGGGTAGGGAAGGAAGCAGAAAAGGGGGAACAGAGATAGAGAGGGGAAAGACTCAGGGTAAAACCTGCCATTTCTAAAAGCGGCCCTGTATAGAAAGCCTGTGTGCCTGACTAGGTGGGGCCTGAGCCAGGTTTCGGGGAACCTGGGCCCCTGAGCCCCCCCGTAGCTATGCCCCTAGCCTGGAGCAGAACTGAGGGACTTTGTTGTTGAGATGAGTGGCGAAAAAATCCACTGAGGGGGTGCCCCACTCTCGGAAGATCTTCTGGGCTATGCCCATGTTTAGAAACCACTTGTGTGGTTGCAATATCCTGCTCAATCTGTGTGCCAGGCAGTTGTTCTTGCTTGGCAAGTAAGAAGCACAGAGGTCCATACCATGATGTAGAGACCACTGCCACATGCCTAGCGCATCATGACACAACAGTAGGATCCTGTACCCCCTGCTTTTTGACACAGAACATCGCAACTGGTTGTCTGTTTGAATGAGAACAATCTGGTTCTGGAGTCAATCTCTGAAAGCCTTTAGAGCATTCCAAATAGCCCTGAGCTCAAGGAGACTGTGGGACTGAACCTCCTAAGTGGACCACCAGCCCTGAGGGTGAAGCACATCTATACATAAGCTCCCCAACCCAGGTTGGATGCATCTGTTGTCAATACCTTCAGAGGCGGTGGAATTTGGAATGGAAGTCCCAGAGTTAAACTGGGCCAGATTGCCCACCAGAGAAGGGTGTGGGCCAGTTCTGGTGGTATGCAAATGACATCCATTAGGTTTCCTGTCACCTGAGACCACTGGGAAGCTAAGGTCCAATGGGCTACTCTCAAGTGGAGCCTTGCCATTGGGTGACATGCAGTCGAGGCCACATGGCTGATCAGTCTCAACATTTGCCTAGCTGAAACCTGCTGGCTGTTGTGGACCTGTGGAGCAAGCATTACCAAGCTATCCACTCTCGCTTGAGGAAGGCAGTCCCAAGCCTGTGCTCTATCCATCAGGGCTCCTATGTACTCCAAGCTGTGAGGGCCAAGATGTAGCTGGGGTAATTGATAACAAACCCTAGTAGCTCCAACACCTGAATAGTCATCCTCATTGAGTCCTTGACTCCTTTCTGAGTTGGGTTCTTGACCAGCCAATCGTCTAGGTAAGGAAACACATACATCCCCAGTCTGTGTAGATATGCTGCGACTACCACAAGACACTTAGGGAAAACTCTAGTTGCAGATGCCAAGCCAAAAGGCAGAATGCGATACTGATAGTGGCATTTCTCCACTCAAATCTGAGATATTTCCTGTGACTTGGAAGTATTGAAACGTGGGTATAGGCATCCTTCAAGTCCAGAGAGCACAGCCAGTAATTTTCCTGAGGAAGAAGGGTGCCCAGGGAAAGCGCCCTGAATTTTTCCTTGACTAGCAATTTGTTCAGGGCCCTTTGGTCTAGGATGGGCTGATATCTCACCATTTTCTTGGTCACAAGAAGTACCTGGAATGGAATCCCTTCCCTTCTTCCCCTAGTGGTACGAGTTCGACTGCTCGGACCTGTAGAAGGATAGCGATTTCCTCTGCAACTACCTGCTTATGCTGAGAGCTGATGAAAGACTCTCATTGGTGGGCAATTTGGAGGTCTCTGATGCCAATTTAGTGCGTACCTGAAACAAACTATTTGAAAAACCCACTAGTCAGAGGTTACAAGGAGCCATCTGTGCTGGTAAAAAATGAGCCTCTCGACCTGAATGGATACTTTTTGAGCGGCTATACTCTGCTGCAGCCAGTCAAAAGCCCATGCCCTGATTTGACAGGGGAGCTGGCTGGGACTTCTGAGGATGGGGTTGGTGAGGCCTGGGACACTGGGCCTGAGTTGCCTGAATGGAACAAGCAGGAGGTAGAAACCTATGCCTTTCAGAGTAGTAGGAACGCTGCCTAGACCCAGTCAAAATTTTCTTGCTGAAGAAGATGCAGATGGAATACGCCAAGAGGGAGTGTGGATAGTATCAAATAGTAACTAGAACAAGTGCAGTTTACTGGAGCAAAAAAATACCACAGTACAAATCAAACGCTCCAGTCCAATTTTTTAAGGTGTTTTGTCGTATAACAGAGAAAAAAGCCCTCAGAAGCCACTGGTAAATTACCTGTGGTTTAGTGCATAGTTATAGATGATTGATTTAAATAACTTATGCAGTGTTTCTATCACTGGGCAAAAAAACTCTGTTATTTTGTTTGTGGCTAAATTAAAAGCCTCAATTTAATATTAACTGGCAGCACACAAATTATGTTGACTGACTGCATTCAATACATCAGGCTCAGTTGAGAAAACCTGAATTATATCAGCAAACCGAAAAACAAAAAACTTAGCTTTAAGCTGGTTTCAAACACTTGTCATAATCCGTTCTACGGAGATCGCCGTTTCACCTAAGACCACGGCTTCATCAGGAACGGAATGCTGACCGTAAGTGGTTGCTGAAGTCTGAAACAAAGGTTATAAATCAATATAAATTGCTGTCAGAAAACAATATAAATGTAAAACACAAAAGAATCACACCACGAGCAGGCATACTGATGATGAAGGTTCAATCTCTTTTCAGAAAATGGCGCCTTGGCGTTCTCATTAAGCAGCTGGTTAATATGCTATCGTCGTAATGACGTATTTGAACGTTAGTAAAAATTGAACCAATCGATTGCATTGTTAAGTCCATTGGGTTCCAACGTGTCCCATTCAAAATCCACTTAGCTTCCCTTCTTGCAAGTGCAATTTTGCGATTGCCTCCCCGATGGAATGGCTTAATCCAATCAATTGCAAGGCATCGTAAGTCTTCAAACTTATGCTTGTGTTCAATGCAATGTGCAACAATGGGTTCTTTGATCGCTGATCTTCTAAGGTTAGACCTGTGTTCGAGGATTCTAACCTTGAGGGATCTTGTAGTCATGCCTATATATTTTTTGTTGCAAGGACACGTCAAACAGTAAACAGTTTACTAATTGCCTTTCCAATCATGTTGTTTACTGTTTGACGTGTCCTTGCAACAAAAAATATATAGGCATGACTACAAGATCCCTCAAGGTTAGAATCCTCGAACACAGGTCTAACCTTAGAAGATCAGCGATCAAAGAACCCATTGTTGCACATTGCATTGAACACAAGCATAAGTTTGAAGACTTACGATGCCTTGCAATTGATTGGATTAAGCCATTCCATCGGGGAGGCAATCGCAAAATTGCACTTGCAAGAAGGGAAGCTAAGTGGATTTTTGAATGGGACACGTTGGAACCCAATGGACTTAACAATGCAATCGATTGGTTCAATTTTTACTAACGTTCAAATACGTCATTACGACGATAGCATATTAACCAGCTGCTTTAATGAGAACGCCAAGGCGCCATTTTCTGAAAAGAGATTGAACCTTCATCATCAGTATGCCTGCTCGTGGTGTGATTCTTTTGTGTTTTACATTTATATTGTTTTCTGACAGCAATTTATATTGATTTATAACCTTTGTTTCAGACTTCAGCAACCACTTACGGTCAGCATTCCGTTCCTGATGAAGCCGTGGTCTTAGGTGAAACGGCGATCTCCGTAGAACGGATTATGACAAGTGTTTGAAACCAGCTTAAAGCTAAGTTTTTTGTTTTTCGGTTTGCTGATATAATTCAGGTTTTCTCAACTGAGCCTGATGTATTGAATGCAGTCAGTCAACATAATTTTGTGTGCTGCCAGTTAATATTAAATTGAGGCTTTTTAATTTAGCCACAAACAAAATAACAGAGTTTTTTTGCCCAGTGATAGAAACACTGCATAAGTTATTTAAATCAATCATCTATAACTATGCACTAAACCACAGGTAATTTACCAGTGGCTTCTGAGGGCTTTTTTCTCTGTTATACGACAAAACACCTTAAAAAATTGGACTGGAGCGTTTGATTTGTACTGTGGTATTTTTTTGCTCCAGTAAACTGCACTTTGTTCTAGTTACTATTTGATATAGTCTTTCAGCAGTATGTCACAAAATCCATGGAGCACAGGCTATAGTTTTTCCAATGATCAATTCAAGAACTTGCTTAGCTTTCCGTCAGATTTCTCCATAGATTCAGAATCTCCAACTACTGAAAATAGTTGGAGTGATATTACTTTAAAATCAAAAAATATTGTTAAAATAGAGCTAAACAGTGGTTTGTTAATTCAATATTGCAAAACAGAAAGAATTCCAAGGGGACTTCGTGTCAACAAAGCCCCTCAGTGTTTCACGGAAGACAAGGAATTCATTGATAAGTGGAATAGAATATTGAATAAATGTTCCCTTGATTTAATGCTACTCATTATTGAAAAAAGCCAAAGTAATTTAAACACATTAAAAGAAGAATTAGACGCTGAAATAACTAAACTGAAGGCTAGTACCACATTAATAGATTTTGATCAACAACACTCAATCTTAAAAGATCATGTGAATAAATTTCGGGAAAATCTTAAAAAATCCAAAACCAAGAAATTAATCAGGGACGAAAAAGATTACACCACAAATAAAGTTTACCCCTGGATGCAAACTGACGATGTAGAATTACCTTCCAATAAGAAAAGCACTTCTTTCTATGATTCCTCATCATCCAATAGTAGTGGCGAAGTGAGTAATTTCAATAGACAAAAGCCTTTTTTAGGGAACAGACAAGGGAGAGTCAACAGAAGAGGGAACGTAGGACAATGGAACAGACCCCGTACACGGTCTCAGAAATAAAATCTGTCGTTATTAATTTATCTAACAGAATAATAACTCCAGTTGAAGAATCTATTTTACTGAAGGGTCTGTCATACGTCCCCTCAACACATTTTAAGGATTTCCAATTTCACGTGGATTTAGAGAAATTCATTAGAAAACTAGAGATAAAATTGTTCTTTGATAGTCAAGATACCACCTATGACAGAACCATTATAAAACCAAAGAGCATTTGGAGACCTCCTGCTTCACAGAATCCTGTGTTGCATACATTCAAAACCATGATTCTCAGTGATTTAGATAAATATAAACGTAATAATAGTTTTCTGCACTTCAAGAAATTCAATATTTCAAAGGAAGAAATGCGAGCTCTTAACACCTTAAAAAATGATAATAACATCATCATTAAAAAGGCGGACAAAGGTGGAGGTATTGTAATACAAAATCGGAGTGATTACATCAATGAAGCTTTAAGACAACTAAATGACATCAAATCATATAAAAGATTGATGCTTGACCCTACTAATAGGCTCAAATCTTTGATTAATCGAATTACCACCAAAGCTTTAGAAGAAGGATATATCACTTTTAAAGATAAAAAATTTTTGTGTCGCAGTTCACCAACTATACCGGTAATGTATTTTTTACCGAAGGTTCACAAGAGTCTTGAGAATCCACCAGGCAGACCGATTCTTTCGGGAAGAAACTCCATACTAGAACCTTTATCTTCCTTCATTGACACTTTTCTACGACCAGAAGTGTCAAAATACCCATCATATATTAGGGATACCACTCATTTTCTTGAAAAAATTGAAGAAGTTGGATCTAATTACCCTCATGCACTCATGGTTACATTGGACGTATGCTCACTATACACATCCATTCCCCAAGATGAAGCTTTAAACAACATAAGGAATATTCTTGAAAACAGAATCAGACCGCATCACATCCCTACCGATTTTCTCCTTTCGCTTGCAAGAATAGCGATGAAAGAAAATTATTTTTTCTTTCTTGATAAACTTTACTTACAAACAAGTGGGGTGGCAATGGGAGCTACATTTGCTCCGTCCATCGCCAATTTATATATGTCCCAATATGAGACCACATGGATAGACAAATCCCCTTTTTTTGAGATTATCGCACAGTGGTGGAGATATATCGATGATATTTTCATGATTTGGATAGGTACAGCCACAGATCTTCAGAAATTCATGACATGGCTCAATAATTGCGATGAGAACATTCAGTTTACGGAACAACATTCATCCACCAACATTCATTTTTTAGATGTTGAAATTAACAAAACATCAGAGGGCTTTGTTACTAAAGTGTTTAAAAAAGAGACAGACCGGAACACTTTTTTACATAGTTCCAGCTGTCATCCCAAACACTTGAAAGATAGTCTTCCTTTTTCACAGATGCTTAGGATCAGACGGATTTGTTCTGATTTCAATATGTTTAAAGTTCAGGCTAACAATCTAATGTCAAACTTACAAGATAGGGGCTATAGTAGATCAATTTTGAAAAAAGCATATCGAAGGGCAAAATACAATGATAGAAGTTTACTTTTATCCAAACATTTAGAACGTCAAGACTCCGATAAGTTCACTATGGTAATGCAATTCAGTGAACATAGTGAGAATCTCGCCACAATGATTAAGAAAAGATGGGAGATTATGAAAACATCACACGTTTTTGAAATATGGACCTCCGTATTGCTTTCTCGAGGACAAGAAATATCAAAGAGATCCTCAGTCCCGCAGATATTAAACTCTCGACAGATAAAAATGAAAACAGAATTTATGGACACTTTAAATGCGGCCACTGCTCAATTTGCAATATTACCACGCAAACCAAACAGATTATAAATCCAAAAACTAATAAAATTCATAAACTCTTGCAGTTTACTAATTGCCTTTCCAATCATGTTGTTTACTGTTTGACGTGTCCTTGCAACAAAAAATATATAGGCATGACTACAAGATCCCTCAAGGTTAGAATCCTCGAACACAGGTCTAACCTTAGAAGATCAGCGATCAAAGAACCCATTGTTGCACATTGCATTGAACACAAGCATAAGTTTGAAGACTTACGATGCCTTGCAATTGATTGGATTAAGCCATTCCATCGGGGAGGCAATCGCAAAATTGCACTTGCAAGAAGGGAAGCTAAGTGGATTTTTGAATGGGACACGTTGGAACCCAATGGACTTAACAATGCAATCGATTGGTTCAATTTTTACTAACGTTCAAATACGTCATTACGACGATAGCATATTAACCAGCTGCTTTAATGAGAACGCCAAGGCGCCATTTTCTGAAAAGAGATTGAACCTTCATCATCAGTATGCCTGCTCGTGGTGTGATTCTTTTGTGTTTACATTTATATTGTTTTCTGACAGCAATTTATATTGATTTATAACCTTTGTTTCAGACTTCAGCAACCACTTACGGTCAGCATTCCGTTCCTGATGAAGCCGTGGTCTTAGGTGAAACGGCGATCTCCGTAGAACGGATTATGACAAGTGTTTGAAACCAGCTTAAAGCTAAGTTTTTTGTTTTTCGGTTTGCTGATATAATTCAGGTTTTCTCAACTGAGCCTGATGTATTGAATGCAGTCAGTCAACATAATTTTGTGTGCTGCCAGTTAATATTAAATTGAGGCTTTTTAATTTAGCCACAAACAAAATAACAGAGTTTTTTTGCCCAGTGATAGAAACACTGCATAAGTTATTTAAATCAATCATCTATAACTATGCACTAAACCACAGGTAATTTACCAGTGGCTTCTGAGGGCTTTTTTCTCTGTTATACGACAAAACACCTTAAAAAATTGGACTGGAGCGTTTGATTTGTAGTGTGGATAGTATCCATAACATAAGAACATAAGTGTTGCCATACTGGGACAGACCAAAGGTCCATCAAGCCCAGCATCCTGTTTCCAACAGTGGCCAATCCAGGTTACAAGTACTTGGCAAGATCCCAAAACAGTACAATATATTTTATGCTGCTTATCCTAGAAATAAGCAATGGATTTTCCCCAAGTCCATCTTAATAATGACTTATGGACTTTTCTTTTAGGAAGTTATCCAAACCTATGTTTCTTAATGAGGTCAGCGACCTCTTCCACTTTCTGTCCAAACAAGTTGTCCCATCAGCATGGCATGTCAGATCACCTACATAAGTACATAAGTACATAAGTAGTGCCATACTGGGAAAGACCAAAGGTCCATCTAGCCCAGCATCCTGTCACCGACAGTGGCCAATCCAGGTCAAGGGCACCTGGCACGCTCCCTAAACGTAAAAACATTCCAGACAAGTTATACCTAAAAATGCGGAATTTTTCCAAGTCCATTTAATAGCGGTCTATGGACTTGTCCTTTAGGAATCTATCTAACCCCTTTTTAAACTCCGTCAAGCTAACCGCCCGTACCACGTTCTCCGGCAACGAATTCCAGAGTCTAATTACACGTTGGGTGAAGAAAAATTTTCTCCGATTCGTTTTAAATTTACCACACTGTAGCTTCAACTCATGCCCTCTAGTCCTAGTATTTTTGGATAGCGTGAACAGTCGCTTCACATCCACCCGATCCATTCCACTCATTATTTTATACACTTCTATCATATCTCCCCTCAGCCGTCTCTTCTCCAAGCTGAAAAGCCCTAGCCTTCTCAGCCTCTCTTCATAGGAAAGTCGTCCCATCCCCACTATCATTTTCGTCGCCCTTCGCTGTACCTTTTCCAATTCTACTATATCTTTTTTGAGATACGGAGACCAGTACTGAACACAATACTCCAGGTGCGGTCGCACCATGGAGCGATACAACGGCATTATAACATCCGCACACCTGGACTCCATACCCTTCCTAATAACACCCAACATTCTATTCGCTTTCCTAGCCGCAGCAGCACACTGAGCAGAAGGTTTCAGCGTATCATCGACGACGACACCCAGATCCCTTTCTTGATCCGTAACTCCTAACGCGGAGTTCCAGGAGTTCCAGGTCAGAGACATGAAGCCATGAGAGTCTGCACATCACTACACCCATGCCAGAGAGTCTGGATGCAACATCAAAAGTATCATAGGTGCCCCTGACTAAGATAATGCCTACACTCCCTTTGCTTGTTGGCCAGCTGGTGAAGCTCTGCAGCCTGCTCCAAAGAGAGAGAGTCAGGGTACTGTTCATTAAAGACTCCAAGTAAAGACTCATGTAGAACTGGTAGGACTGGATGCGGGCAACGAACATCGAGGACTGAAAAATCTTCCTCCCAAACAAATCCAAGGTCATGACCTCTCATCCCAGAGGCGCTGAGATGTGACACCGAGAACTCTTGGCCAGTTTCAGAGCAGATTCGACCACCATGGAGTTGTGTAGCAATCGTGCCTTCTCAAATCTGGGAGCCTTCTAGATACTATACTGTGTATCCACTTTCTTGGGTGTGACTTGCACTGTGAGGGGAGATTCCCAGTTCTTCAACAGTGTATCCTTAAGGATAGGTTGCAATGGTATAGTGACTTATAGCCCAGAACATATAACATCTCTGTTCTGGACTCCTTCTCCATCTCCAGCTGAAATGGAAAGGCCACAGCCATCTCCCTCACAAAGCTAGTGAAAGAGAGCACCTCAGCTGGATATTTTTGTCTCTCTTGAGAACGAGAAGGATCAGATGGAATTCCATATGACTCCTCCTCCAAGAAGTAATGTGGATCCTCATCTGACTCCCATGAGTGGTCCCATTCAGACTCTTCCCCATACTCAGGTTCAGGTGAATGAGTCTGTACCAACCTTGGCCTGGTGGAGCAATGTCCACACTCTAAGGAGCCCAGACCAGATGCATTCCATGTATTAACAAAGGTGGAAAGAAAAGCAAACAAAAGCCAAAGTGGTTAATAAGTGAAACGAAAGAGGCTATTAGAGCCAAAAGAACATCCGTCAACAAATGGAAAAAGGATCCGAATGAAGAAAATAAGAAATAACAAAAGAACTATCAAGCTAGATGGAACGCATTGATAAAGCTAGAAGAGATTAAAAACTCATAGCAAAAGAGAATAAAAACTCATAGTAACACCTTTTGCAGGTACATCAGAAGCAGAAAGCCTGTGAGGGAATCCATGGGACTGTTAGATCATGAAGGAGCAAAAGGGGCACTCAGGGAGGACAAGGCCATAGCGGAGAGATTGAATGAATTCTTGGCTTAGGTCTTTACGGAAGAAGATGTAAGATACCTACCTGTAGCAGAAATGGTTTTAAAGGGTGACAATACGGAGGAACTGAAAGCAGTATCAGTGAGCCTGGAAGACGTACTGAGCCAAATCAACAAGTTAAAGAATGATAAATCACCTGGACCGAATGGCATACACCCCAGGGTACTAAAAGAACTCAAACAAAAAATTGCTGATCTCTTGTTAGTGATCTGTAACCTGTTGTTAAAATTGTCCATAGTAAATGAACATTGGAAGGTGGCCAATGTAACGCCAATTTTTAAAAAGGGTTCCAGGGGTGATCTGGGAAATTACAGACAGTTGGGCAAAATAGTGGAAACTAATATGAAGAATAAAGTTACAGAACACACAGACAAGCGTGGTTTAATGGGAGAGAGTCAGCATGGGTTCATCCGAGGGAAGTCTTGCTTCACCAATCTGCTTCATTTCTTTGAAGGCGTAAATAAGCAAGTGGATAAAGGTGAGCCAGTTGATGTAGTGTATCTAGATTTTCAGAAATCTTTTGACAAAGTTCCTCATGATACACTCCTGAGAAAATTAAACAGTCATGGGATAGGAGGCAATGTCCTTCTGTGGATTTGGAATTGGTTATTGGACAGAAATAGAGGGTAGGGTTAAATGGCCATTTTTCTCAGTGGAGGAGAGTGAATAGTGGAGTGCCACAGGGATCTGTACTGGGACCAGTGCTATTTAACATATTTATAAAGGATCTGGAAATCGAAACAATGAGTGAGGTGATTAAATTTACAGATGACACAAAGCTATTCAAATTTATCAAAACACATGTGGACTGTGAAAAATTGTATGAAATCCTTAGGAAACTGGAAGACTAGGCATCCAAATTACAGATGAAATTTAATGTGGACAAATGCAGAGTGATGTACATTGGGAAGACTAATGCAAATCATAGTTACCTGATGCTGGGGTTCGCCTTAGGTGTCAGCACTCAAGAAAAAAATTTAGGTGTCATTGTAGACAATACGTTGAAATCTTCTGGCCAGTGTGTAGTGGTGGCCAAAAAAAGCAAACAGGACACTAGGATTTATTAGGAAAGGGATGCAAAATAAGACCAAGAATATTATAATGCCTCTGTATCGTTCCATGGTGCAACCTCACCTCGAGTATTGGGTTCAATTCTGGTTGCCATATCTCAAAAAAGATATACTGGAATTAGAAACGGTTCAAAGAAGAGCAACCAAAATTATAAAGGGGATGGAACTCCTCTCATATGAGGAAAGGCTAAAGAGGTTAGGCCTCTTCAGCTTGGAAAACAGACGGCTGAGGTGGGATATGATTGAGCTCTACAAAATCCTGAGTGGAGTAGAATGGGTAAAAGTGAATTGATTTTTCACTCCTTCAAAAAGTATAAAGGCCAGGGGACACGCAATGAAATTACATGGAAATACTTTAAAAACAAATAGGAGGAAATATTTCTTCACAAGAATAATTAAGCTCTGGCACTCATTGATGGAGGATGTGGTAACAATGGTTAGTGTATCTGGGTTTAAAAATGGATTAGACAAGTTCCTGGAGGAAAAGTCCGTAGTCTTTTATCGAGATAGATATGGGGGAAGCCACTGCTTGCCCTGGGATTGGTAGCAAGGAATGTTGCTACTAACTGAGTTTCTGCCAGGTACTTGTGACCTGATTTGGCCACTGTTAGGAGCAGGATGCAGGGCTAGATGGACCATTGGTCTGACCCAATATGGCTATTCTTATGTTCTTAGCCTAGTGGTCAGTGCAGTGGACTGAGGTCCAAATCCCACTATAACTAGTTCTTTTTTGGTGACAATTGTGAGCCCTCCAAATACAATAAAATACCTATTGTGCCTTCTTTCTTCTTCTATGTTTGTGCAGCGCTGCGTACGCTTTGTAGCGCTATAAGAATGCTAAATAGTAGTAGTAGTAATATATAGGAGAAACCTGCATGCTTGAAGGCTATTGTAGTGCTGTACAGTTAGGTAGAGTAGGTTTTTTTTCTGTGCCTGAAGGGCTCACTACTACTACTACTACTACTTAACACTTCTATAATGCTACAAAGCATACACAGCGCTGTACACCATACACGAAAAGACAGTCCCTGCTCAAAGAGCTCACAATCTAAATAAGACAGACAAAAGAACAATTAAGAGGTAAGGGAATTAAAGAGGTGGGGATAAAAGGTACAGGCAAGTGAGCAGTGATTAGGAGTCAAAAGCAGTGTTAAAGAGGTGGGCTTTTGCCTGGATTTGAAACGGCCAAAGACGGGGCTAGATGTACAGGTTCGGGAAGTCTATTCCAGGCGTGAGGTGCAGCGAGGTAAAAGGAACGGAGTCTGGAATTAGCAATATTGGATAAGTGCACAGACAAGAGAGATTTATCTACAGAATGAAGTGCCCGAAGGGGGGTGTAGGGAGAGATAAGAGTGGAGAGGTACTGGGGAATGGAAGAGTGAATGCATTTATAGGTCAGTAAGAGAAGTTACAATACAAAATAAAGCTCACAATACAAAATAAAGGAGTTAATATGAGATTTGTACCTGGGTGCCATTTGTTAAAGTCCACTGAACTGACCAGTAGGCTGCCCCTCTGTAAAGGACATGGGAAACTAAAAACAACCATTTTTAGCCTGCACACTCCTAATTACCATGAACTTAGGTGCAATCCTGGCATCAGAGTATACCTTCATAATGATGGTCTTCCTATTTTAATCCTTGCTGTAATTTTAAACTGCACTGATTACAGTAATTCTTCATATGATGGACTGTGGTCAAACTACTGTTTCATGCCCTTGTTCTTGACTAATTTTGACTTTTTATTCTCTTTTTCCTGCCTAAAACTCCTTTATTGTTACTTATTATAAACCATGTTGGTAAGTATTCACAAGGGCAGTATAGAAAATATTGTAATAAATTAAACTAAAGCTATTATCATCTACAAACATTCCTCAGACTTCCCAAATAGGATAAGCCATAGAAGTGTGAACTAAATCTAAACCGTGTTCAGATTTCTAGGTAAATCTCAAAACCAGGAACCTTGAAGGGAGCTCCTGCATTTATAGACCAGATCAATATTTGTACCAAACAAGTAACATTAAAAGGGTCTTCAGGCAGAAAGGAAAAAGTTGAGAGGCATCAGTGGAATAAAATCTTTCCTGGAAAGATGTGTTGGGATGTGGGCAACAGCCATCTGCTGATATAGCAATCTATGTACACAAAGAATATGGAAGACTAGAGGGCTTATCGGCCAGTCATATCACTAATCTTACAGGAGATACCATGATCCCTATCACAGCACTCCTTATACTTACATTGCCTCTGTTGATGTAGACGGTGACTTGTCCTTCATCTCTCACCTCCGAATACATGGGTGCCCCAACCAACAAGTCTGAAAGGCCGTCAGAGTTCAGATCAACTGCACATAAGGAGGAGCCAAAGTAAGAGCCCATCTGTAACCAAGCCGAGTCACAACAGAGTATTCAGGATCTGCCCAAACAGGAACATCACATCTACTGTTTTTTAAACTAGCATGGTTTAATCTATGTTTAATAGCAACAAGTATATTTTTAAAATTTTGTAGGACTGAGGGGGTTTCAAAAATGCCTCACATACATGACTGCAGTTACGCCAGGTCTATGGCAGGTGTAACTGTGAGCGCATAAATGTAAGGCGCTCCAATACCAGGTTACACTAGTGTTCTATAATGGAGTCTGGACACGCAGATGCTGTTATAGACTAGGGGGGCCGATATTCAGTCCGCGGTAGGGAAACCAGCTAACTCCCGCAGTTGGCAGTCAACCAGCATATTCAATGCCAGGCCATTTCCTTTGAATGAAATTGAATATCCTGCTTATTTTTAGCCAGTTTAAAGTTAGCTGGCTAAGTCAATATTCAGACTGGCTAAAGATATACCATATATTTAAGCGGACCGATGTGGCTGCTTACAATAGCTAGATATGAATTGAATATTTGGGGATAGCAGGCTATTTCATGTGATATAGCCAGTTATCTCCTAGGTGCTAACCAGGAATTGGCTATCACCTGCTGAATATTGTCATATAGACAGTTAAGTGCCATTTAACCGGCTGGTACCATTTCTGGCCGGTTAAATGGTTTTGAATATTGGGAAGTAGGTTCTCACTACGCATCATTACTACTACTACTACTACTTATTTCTATAGCGCTACTAGACGTACACTGTGCTGTACGCTGGACATGAAAAGAAAGTTCCTGCTCGACAAGAGCTTACAATCTAATTAGTACAGACAATCAGGACAAATAAGGGATAAGGATATTACTAAGGTGGGAATGATAAAACATGGGTACTGAACGAGAAGGGGTTAAGAGTTAAAAGCAGCATCAAAAAGGTGGGCTTTTAGCCTAGATTTGAAGACAGACAGATATGGAGCTTGACGTACCGGCTGGAGTCTGGAGTTAGCAGTGAAGGGTGCAGATAAGAGAGATTTACCCAGTGAATGGAGTTCCTGGGGAGGAGTGTAGGGAGAGATAAGAGTGGAGAGGTACTGAGGAGCTGCAGAGTGAATGCACTTGTAAATCAATGAGGAGTTTGAACTGTATGTGGAAACAGATAGGGAGTGAATGAAGTGACTTGAGGAGAGGACTAATATGAGCATAGTGACACTGGTGGAATATAAGTTGTGCAGCAGAATTTTGAACAGAATGAAGGGGAGAGAGATAGCTTAGTGGGAGACATGTGAGAAGCAAGTTGCAGTAGTCTAAATGAGAGGTGATAAGAGTGTGGATAGGGTTTTGGTAGTGTGCTCAGAAAGGAAAGGACGGATTTTGGAGATATTACAGAGAAAGAAATGACAAGTTTTAGCAGTCTGTTGAATATGTGCAGAGAAGGAGAGAGAGAGGAGTCAAAGATGACCCCAAGGTTATGAGTTGATAAGACAGGGAGGATGAGAGTGTTATCCACAGAGATAGAGAATGAGGGAAGAGAAGAGGATGGTTTAGGGGAAAAAATAAGAAGCTCTGTCTTGGTCATGTTTAGTTTCAGATGGCGGTGAGACATCCAGGCAGCAACATCAGACAGGCAGGCTGATACCTTGGCCTGGATTCCTGCTATGGAGAGGTAAATCTGGGAGTCATCAGCATAAAGGTGATACTGAAAACCATGGAATGAGATCAGAGCATCAAGGGAAAAAGTACAGAAGAAGAAAAGAAGAGGTCCCATGACAGATACCTGAGGTACACCAACTGATAGTGGAATAGGAGTGGAGGATCCACCAGAGTATACACTAAAAGTACGATAGGAGAGATAAGAAGAAAACCAGGAAAGAACAGAGCCCTGAAATCCAAGTGAGGACAGCGTATCAAGGAGTAAGCGGTGCTCAACAGTGTCAAAAGCAGAGGAAAGATCGATGGGTAGGGATAGGATCAGGGGAACAGGTAGTTAGTTTCCAGGAGGAAAGAAAATGTGCCATTTCCTCTTCAGTGATTTCAGAAAAGGAGGCAGGGGTTGAAGGAGGGTTGAGAGAATGGACTGAGGGAAGGAGAGATGGAGATGACTTGGTTGAGAATTCAAGATTAATCTTGTGGACCTTATCAAAGTACTCAGCCAGAGTCTGGGGAGAAAGTGAAGGGGGAGTTGGAGGTGAAGGCACTTTGAGAAGAGAGTTCATTGTGGCAAAGAGATGTCAAGGGTTTGAGCCAAGAGAATTTGTCAACTGGATGTAGTAGTCCTGTTAGCAAGTTAAAGAGCAGATTGGAAGGAGGTCAGCAAGATTTTGAAATGTATGAAGTCAGCATGGACATGGGATTTCAGCCAAAGAGCGGGCACAGGAACGTAGGTAGCGGATTCTAGAGGTCAGCCAAGGCTGGGGTTTGGTACACCTTACAAAACAGGGAATGGGAGAGAAAGTATCCAGAGCAGAGGAGAGAGTAGTACTATATGAAGAGACAGCCTCATTGACAGACTTAGATAACATGGTGGTTGAGAAGAGATTTTAAACACTGGAGGACAGAGTAGAAGGGCCAGTATAGCCTGAAGATTCCTAAATATATTAGTTAAGATTGGATGGGACTGGGGGGAGGGTGTTTAAGTGTGAAAGTTATCAGATGATGGTCAGAGAGGGGAAGAGCTGAGGCGCAGAAATTGGAGAGTGAGCAGTTGGAGAAGATAAGATCAAGACAATGACCATTCTGATGAGTGGGGATAGTGGAGCACAGTTGAAGATTGAAAGAGGATGTTAAAGCGAGAAACTGAGAAGTATAAGAGTTATAGGGATCATTAGCATGAATGTTAAAATCCCCAAGAATAAGGAAAGGAAATGAAGATTCAAGAAAGAAAGAAAGTCAGGCGTCAATGTCAGTGAGAAAGGAAGAAAGGGACTTATCAGGGGGGTCAATAGATGGCTGCTACTCAGAGAGGCAGAAGAGTGAATAGACAGATGGAGTGGACTTTGAAAGAAGAAAAGCAGTGAGACTGAGGTGGAAGAAGAGGTTGAGCTCTACAGGAGGGGACCACTTACAGAACTGCCCCCATACAGTCCAGTCTGATCGAAATGTAAAGTGAAGGTTCGATTTCCATCCTAGGACTGAAGAATAATGCAGCTAACAGCATGCAATATGACTTGACCACCAGGAGTCATGTTTCAGCAGCAACACAAGGAAAGAAATGTCAAAAGAAATACGGTAATAGTGTAGAAATACAGAAAAAAAGAAAATGATGGCAGATAAAGACCAAACAGCCCATCCAATCTGCCCATCACACCAACTACTAAGCTCTACAATCCCTTCCTCTCCCTTAGAGATCCTCTGCGCTTTGAATATTGTTTTCTCCCCTTCTGTGAAGTGAACAGGAGCACTTCCCGGACACCTTGTGGAGTGTCTGTGGCTTGCCTTACTGGGGTCCACAGCCTGCCCTCACTCACAGTACCACACAATCCCTTGAATTATGCATGACCCTGCATTTTTTTAACATTAAATCTTAGATGCTAAACTAAAGAGCATTCCTTAAAGCTTTGCTAGTTCCCTCTTCATGTTGCCCATATCATCACAGCAACGCACTGTATATAAAATGGTACTGATGGCTCACCTTTTTACCTGATGCCTGGAAAATCTTTATTAAAGACCCAGACCGCTTGTCAGTTCTGAAAATATAAACCTTTAAAAACACAAAAAGAATATACATCAGAAAAATAAGGTTACGGTTGCAGTATCCCACAACAGTCACATGAATACAGTACATCAAGACATCAAATCCATTCCATTCTTCACCTAGGCTGGACTTCAAATAAAATTTGTTAGGATTTCAGCTCTGGAAGGAACAGGTTTACACATTTGGAGCTCCTCTGACACACATACGTGCACATCATAACATTTCTGCCACAAAGAGAATATAGTATGAACAAGTATGAGAGAAAGATGGTGCAAATTCTGCCACCCAAAGGTAATCGATAGAAATCAACCAAATTAAAACATGCCACCCATAGAAAAGCAGCAACCATTACTGCAGTCAACAGAGCCAATCCTACAGGTGACTCAAGAACTTTCAACAACTCCTGCTCTCCCTACCCCTGATAGGAGCTATGGAGGCCCACCCCTTTTGTTCCCACCTAGCAATTCTGCTCCTACACCAAAACTGTACCGTCATGCCCACCGACTCTTTGCTCTACTTTTGTCCATTCTATGATCCCTTTCAAAATGTGCAGGCGACCAGTTTTTCACAAAGCATCATAAGATCATTGAGCATACTCCCAGGCAACAAGATCTGAAAATGACTGTTGCTAGCCAGAAAGAAGAGGATGTAAAATAGGGTTTCTCTAGGGAGCATCCCACACCACTTATACATTGTGGTGTTGGGAATGTCATAGGGAAGAAACAGATACAGGAAAAGCAGAAAAGGAAAGGAGAGAAGGGGGATGAAGCAGGGATGGAGGGCAAAGAAGCAGAAAGGCAGTTTGGCAAGAAAAGAGGCAAACCACCCAGGTGGGTGAGAAGGGGTGAAGGGGGCAAGAGAAAGACAGAGATGGAGGAGAGACACAGGAGTGTCAAAGGACAACTGGGTCACTGCATCGAACATAGAAACCCCATCTGCAGACAAACTTGCAAAGTATTTCAATGAAAAAATTGTAAACCTACGTAACAAGTTACCCCAAGGCAACACAGACATCGAAAATTTCCTAAATGAGCTGGACCCAATAAATGGAGAACACCCAGCGGACCGCACTTGGCTAAACTTCGCCCTCCTTACCGTTGATACTGTAACACGGGCGCTCAGAAGGTTTGCCAACACTCACTGCAAACTGGATATATGTCCCAACTACTTACTGAAATCAGCCCCTGACCGCTTCATAGTAGATCTCACACCCCACCTAAACTACATGCTTCAGAAAGGTCTCTTCCCGAAGGAAAAGAGTAATATTCTACTCACCCCGATACCGAAGGACACCACGAAAAAAGCAAATGAAATCACCAACTACCGACCAGTAGCATCCATCCCGCTGTCAGTCAAACTGGGGGAGTAAGGGGGAGGGAATCATTTCTTTATTCCTTGAGTGGTCATCTGGTCATTTAGGGCACTTTTTTTTTTTTTTTAGCTTAGTTGTTATTAAAACAGGTCTAGCTCAAAACATCTTAGTTTTAGTCCTGGACATTTTTGTTTTGTTTCATTATGGCAGAAAAATGTTCAAGTGTTAAGAACGCCCAAATCCCACCCTTAACACGCCCCCAACATGCCTCCTAATGTTTGGACACACTGCAGATGAACTGCATAGATAAATATTTGCAAATAGGTTTCAAAAATAGTGATTTGTCCGTTTTGGCAAGCAAAACAACCAAATGCTGCTTTATGCCACTTTTTAGACATTTTCTCTTTTGAAAATGAGCCCCCTAGTTTCTCTTGGCTAAGGAGAATGTAAAAAAAAAATGAACCCTTTCTGCATAGCACTTGCAATTATGATAGTTTTAAACATTTTTTGTGAAGAAGGGATGGCAATGACTGTTACTCTATTTAACACAGAGCAGAATTGAGAGGTCCACCTGCAGAAGGGTATGTGTATTAGCTGGCACATGCAGCAGAAGCAGCCATTTTACAATGATACACATGAAAAAAATGAACGGCATGAACATGGCAGCTTCCATGTGGTGGTGTTGGCACTTACAGTCCAATGTGATGATTTCACATAAGTGGTGCATCTACCTGCAGCTGCTCCATTTTACAAACCTATATGTGTAAGTTTAAAAGCTTATAAAGGCTTACTATTTCTCTACTACATTTGAGACCAATTCTCCCCATCCTAAATTTTTTCTAGAGGTCTATAAACTATCAATAGAGCTGTTTTTATAATCCTCCCTTTTGTATTTTTCCTCCCCTTAACTCCCCTTACTACACTGTAAATGTTTCCTCCGCCTACATTCCCTTTTGTATCTTTTTTTAAAAATTTGTCTGCTTTACGTTTGTCTGTCATTTGCGGAATATAAAATAAACTGAACCTGAACATATGTGCCAACAAATAAGTAGGGAGGCTGCAATTTTAATTTGGTTTTATTTTGGAGATGGAAATAAACAGGGAATTAAGAAGAATGACTCCATTAATCACTTGTGTAAAGCCCTGGCTGAAACTAGCACTCTAAAACCTACGGCATTCATTTCCAAAAGAGAAAAGAGAGGCACAAAGCGGCAGATGGATGGTTTTCTCACAAAAATATCTAAATTGCAATTTTCAAAAAGGCAGAATTGGGACATTTTTCACTGAGTTCATCCAAATAGCAAGGGGGCATTTTGGAGGCGTGTTTTGGGCAGACTTACAATCTGGATGTTTTTCTGCGATAATGGAACAGAAAAAAAAGGTACATGGCAGAAACATATGCTTTTATCTAGACCTGTTTCTGCCACAACTAAGTAAAAAAAAGATGCCCTAATTGACCAGCTGACCACTGGAGGAATTAAGGCATGACCCCCCTTAATCCCCCAGTGATCACTGACTTACTTCCACCCTCCATAAATGTCACCATACGTCCAGGCTATATGACAGCTCCAGATATTTTGGCCATTCCTAAAAAAGCAGCAGGCAAGTGGATGGAGTTGCCTAGTGGTCAGTGCAGTGGACAGTGAACAATGGGATCCAGGTTCAATTCCCACTTTAACTCTCATTTTAGTACATAAGTACATACATAAGTGCATAAGTAATGCCATACTGGGAAAAGACCAAAGATCCATCGAGCCCAGCATCCTGTCCCCGACAGCGGCCAATCCAGGTCAAGGACACCTGGCAAGCTACCCAAAGGACAAACATTTTATACAAGTTATTCCCGAAATGGTGGATTTTTCCCAAGTCCATTTAGTAGCGGTCTATGGAGTTGTCCTTTACGAAACCATCCAACCCCTTTTTAAACTCTGCCAAGCTAACCGCCTTCACTACGTTCTCCGGCAACGAATTCCAGAGTTTAATTACGTGTTGGGTGAAGAAACATTTTCTCCTATTTATTTTAAATTTACGACACTGTAGTTTCATCGCATGCCCCTTAGTCCTAGTATTTTTGGAAAGCGTGAACAGACGCTTCACATCCACCTGTTCCACTCCACTCATTATTTTATATACCTCTATCATGTCTCCCCTCAGCCATCTCTTCTCCAAGCTGAAAAGCCCTAGCCTCCTTAGTCTTTTTTCACAGGGAAGTCGTCCAGTCCTCAAATATGTGAGCCCTCCTGGAATATAAATATACTTCTTGCACCTAAATATATAATAGTGACCTGCAAGCCAGAGGGCTATTGTAGTGGTGGACCTTTAGGTAGGTAGGTTCTCTGTTCCCGGAGGGCTCATCATACAATATGAAGGGGTTTAGCTGAGATTTGTACCTGGGTCCCTTCACATGAAGTCCACTGCATTGACCACTAGGCTTCCTTTCTGGAATGTCTGTGTGGCCAGTTCACTAGGAATGCTGCCAGACACATAGGAGCCAACTTTTCAAAATGATTGAGGGTGCTGAAATTTTTATTTATTTATTTTTTTACAGGTGGTGCATTCCCCCGTCCTCCTCCCCCCTCTTCCCATCCTCTTCTCCCTCCCCACGTACTCTCCTCCCTCTCCCCCTCCCCCTCCTCCGAGTTCCGGGCCCCCCCCCCCCTCTCCTCCTAGGTCCAGACCCCCTCCCTCCCTGTCGCCAACTGTAATGACAGGAAGTGAGCCCTTGTGCCAAACAGTGTTTGGCGGCCGAACAACCCCCGTCTTACCAGAAGTAAAGAAGTAGAGCAGCGAACCCAGGCAAGAGTCTGGTCTAAATAAGTCACTGGACAGGCGGCAAACAGAAGCAGTGGTCAGGTCCAAGCAAAAGTCTCTAGGCAGGCGGCAAACAGAAGCACAGTCCGAGTCCAGGCAAAGGTTCAAAGGCAGACGGCAACCAAAAGCACAGTCCAGGTCCAGGCAAAGGTTCAAAGGCAGGCAGCAAGCAAAAGCACAGTCCAGGTCCAGGCAAAGGTTCAAAGGCAGGCGGCAAGCAAAAGCACAGTCCAGATCCAGGCAAAGGTTCAACGGCAGGCGGCAAGCAAAAGCACAGTCCAGGTCCAGGCAAAGGTTCAAAACAGGACAAGCAGTAAGAAACAATGAGAGTAACAAGCGCCCAGGAGTCTACACAGTAGAAGCCGAAGCAAAGAGAGGCTGCTCTAAAATAGCCCTCCCCATCAGGAGGGCAGGGAACAGCTGTGAGGAGGCGGAGCAACCCAGTCAATTACCAAAGAGCCCCGGATTGGCCGACCAGTAGAAGGAGGTGGCGTCAGCCGCGAGTGGCCAATCCTCCATGTTCTTGGGCTCCGCGCCCCCAAAAAAGATCCCTTTCCTCAGGAACGCCAGGGCTGCCAACATGGCCGGCGCTCCCCAGCCACAACTGCCGTAAAACAAAGAGCCGGAGCAGCCCAGACGACCGACAGAACGCCCCTGGAGCGATGGCGATGACCAGCGTCGGACTGATTCTCCCGACCAGCGCCCCCTCCAGCAGAGTCGCAGGTAAGGAATGCGACACTCCCTCTGAGTTCCAGGCCGCCTCCTCCCTCCCTCCCTCCCTCCCTCCAAGTTCCAGACCCCTCCTGCCTCTGAGTGCCAGTCCCAACCCCAGCCAGACCTCTTCTCCCACAACAGTCCTCTGGCGGTCCGCCTTCGCCTTCCTGTGTGCCGCCCAGAATTTTAAAAGTCATCTTACCTCGGGGTCCTGGCGGCAGCAGTGAAAGGCGAGCAGGCTCAACACTTCAGCCTTCCCTTCTCTCTCTTCCTTGCGGGCGGTACTAGAGCTGAGAGAGAGAGAAGGGAAGGCTGAAGCGCCGAGCCTGCTCGCCTTTCACTGCTGCCGCCGGGACCCCAAGGTAAGATGACTTTTAAAAATTTGGGCGGCACGCAGGAAGGCAAGGGCGGACCGGCAGAGGGCTGTTGAGGGAGAAGAGGGTGGGCACCGGGCAGGTCGGGCTGGCTAAAGGAACTTCCAGTTCCGACTTCCGGCGGGTGAAAATATTGGGGGTGCTTGAGCACCCACAGCACCCACGGAGTCGGTGCCTATGGCCAGACAGACGTTCCTATAGCCTGTTTTTCTATGGGACTTTTTCTTTTTTTTTGGAAAATGGTACTTACAGATGGATATGTTGAGCATGAAAGTGTGTAGATGAAAGTCATAATCGAGCCAGAAATGTAGATGTTTTCTGGTTTGATTGTGGCTGTGAGCTATATGTTTCTTTGAGACATTTTGTGCAAAACATCTCAATTCCGACTTAGACATCATATCCAGTAGCACACGAAGGGCGGGGCGATGGGGAAGGTCTGCCCTGGGTGCAGGCAGCAAGGTGGTAAACAGAGCAGTTGTGCAGCTGTTGGTTCTACCAGTTCTCTGCCCCCTCTGATGTTACTTCCTGTTCCAGGGCAGGGGACCGGCAGAGTCGACAGCCGCACGACTGCTCTGTGCACCCTCCCTTGCTTAAGAGGAAGGGTGGTGGGGGTGATGCGCAGCAGCAACCCACCCCAGGTGGCAAGCAAGCTAGGTACGCCATTGATCATATCAAAAACGTCTCTTCACATGTCAGAGCCACTGCAAATGGTACAGAACACTCTAAGCATACCTTCAACCTTACCTCCACTCCCTCCCCCCCCCCCAATTAACTTTCAGGCCCCTAGCCTGAAGCCCCCCTCCACACAAAAAATTTTGTTAATTAAACTCAATCATGATCATCAACAAACATTCTACAAAAATGCAGGTTAATGGCATGCAAGGAGAGTTCTTTGAGTTTGTCCAGCTGTCAGGATCTAATGTTTTGCTTTGACTGTAGCTGCTTATTGCTCCCACCCCCACTCCCAAAAGCTGCTGCCTTAGGAAATCACCTAGCCTTGCCTATGGGTTGGGCCAACCCTGCTACGCATGCTTTTGAGCTGGTATAAAGCCTGGCATGGAAATTTTACCCCGTGTAAAATGGTGAATACATGTATAGATTTTAGTCCTACCCTAGCCATGCCCCCTAAAATTGTTCATAACCATTGATGTTTCTGAATGGTGGTATGTTAAGACTGATAATAAACATAAGCACATGGAAACAGTAGCTTTCTGATGTAGGTAATCATGCCTGAATATGCTTCTAAAATAATGGCCACAATCTGAGCCTTTGTTGCCCTTTCTTTTGAAACTCATCTTCTAGGACATTTCAAAGCAAAGGTTTGGGAATGTCTCAGGTTGCATGTCTGGAAGTAATTACCATGGCAAAGGAAGGCCAGGCCGGATATAAAAAGATGCTGCTACTGGATAAAACAGTCGATGTTAGCTGGGCCGGGCTACATGTTACAATTAGACAAAACTTTGCTTCAAACACTAACATGGATTCAGACTTGTACAGGCCAATAAATATTATGTTTCACTTCATCTGCATATAGAACTGGCTTATGATTGAACAGTTCATTATTCTTTTGCTTTGTTAATAAAGTACATTTAAAAAGTAATGTTTATAAAACTGTGACACAAGGATGGTGAGCACAATTATCCAACTTCAAAAAGTAATTTCAATTTACTTTTTCCTGCATTAAGTACAGCTCATGTGATTTTGCAGGGATGCAGTGCTCCCATATTAGTTTAAAGAGCTTCATTTCCTGTCTGTGGTGTGATAAGAACCTGAAGCCAGACCAGGCCTCAATTAACACTGTCCTTCCCAAGCTGTGACTGCTGCCAGCTAACAGCTGGCCTTGTGGTTTACATAATGGTGTGATACTACCAGGACAAACAGAGAAACTTTGCCTGATGTTAAACTACTGCAAAAGTGAGAAGGATTCATTGCAAAATCAGGATGAATGTCAGACAGATTTCCTCCCTGTCTCTATACAGAACAATAAATAGCTAGCTATATTTCCAAAAGAGAGACTTATGGGGTACTGTTTAGGGGTTGATATTCAAAAGGGTTTAACCTGGGGGGTGGGTGGGGGGCACTAGCTAGCCTGGTAGGAATTGCTGCCTGAACTCACAGCTCCTAAGAATCCAACAAAGAATCCTTACACATCTTATGACACAATACACTGTGGACACTTTTTATACTTCATATAACTGGTCAATAATCCTTATGGCCTCAAGAAATTAAAAAACTGAAGTGGGGGGCCTCAGCACTACCAGGCCTCAAAATGGCCCAAACAAGAGAGACTGATACCACAATCAACAGAGAAACATGATGATCCCTCCTTGCAGGCAATAATGCAATCATTAAAGGACGAGATTAACGCATTTAAAGAAATTATGCAAGACAATCAAGGAACTGTTATATATGACACTGGAGAACTTAACCAGCTATCACAGATGCAGATTCGCACTACAACATGGTGCAGCTAACTTGGAAGCCATTCCTGCTTTATAGCACAAAAAGAAAGAACTGACTACCCTGTGCAAAGATTTAGAGGACTTAAATAACCGCTCTAGAAGGAACAATCTACGTATTCTGGGCATTCGTGAGGGACTGGAAGGTCCGAACCCCATAAAATTCCTAGAAAATCTTTTACCTATATTAATGGATATCAAGTTCGAGCACCCCTTGGAAACTGAACACGTACATCGTGTGTCTTCCTCACGATCACAGAATCAACCGTTCCCTTTCGCCATCAAGCTTCTCTGATACCCACAAGTACTGCAGATTTTACAAAAAGCAAAACTCAAATCACCACTTACTTTGGAGGGGACGAAGATTATGATCATTCTGGACCTCAGCAAGAATACGGTACAGAAGAGGAAACGACTCCTGGTACTCCGCGACCTGCTGAAACCACTAGGAGCCCAATATGGACTACTTTACCCGGCGCTTATGCACATCATCATAGGAGCCAAAATTATTTGGGGTGCTAAGCCAAGTGGAAATAACCCTTCCCTGTACACATACAAGGAATTTTCTCAATATTGGGGGTGCTGAAGCACCCACAGTGTCGGCTCCTATGCGCATCACCGTTCACAATAACACGCACTCCTTTGAGGACTCAGAAACTTGACTTTATATTTTATGGTGACTCAAAGTATTTATCAATCTTTTCTTTCTACAGTGGTTAGTGCAACAGACTTTGATCCTGGGGAACTGGGTTGATTCCCACTGCAGCTCCTTGTGACTTTGGGCAAGCAGGGCCGTGACTAGGGTCTCTGGTGCCCCCCTGCAGACTATCAGTTGGCGCCCCCCCCCCCCCCCCCCCGTGAAAATGATCGCTCACCACATGCCACACTGACAGGAATTGTCAGCAATATTCTTAGGAACAAATTGCTATACATTGCAAAATAAGATAGCAGATGTAAATTCTCAAAGTGGACATATTCCAAACACTAAAATGAAAATAAAATTATTTTTTTCTACCTTTGTTGTCTGGTGACTTTCTTTTTCTGATCATGCTGGCCCAGTATCTGATTCTGCTGCTATCTGTCCTCTTAACTCTGTTTTCAGGGCTTCCTTTCCAGTTCTTTCTTTCCTTTCATCCTTTCTTCTTCATTTCTGGTCCTCAGCTTCTGCCTATTTTCTTCATCCATGTGCAGTTTTTCTCCTCTCTTCCTTTTCCCTCATTTCATCTCCTTCATCTCTCTTCCCTCCCCTCTATGTCCAGCAATTTCTCCTCTCTCCCTGAGCCCTGCCCTCCCATCCATGCTCCTCTGTTCCCTCCATCCATCCCTATCCAGCAATTCCCCTCTCTCCCTGAGCCCTTCCCTCCCATCCATGCTCCTCTGTCCCCTGCCCCCTCCATTTATCCCTATCCAGCAATTCCCCTCTCTCCCTGAGCCCTGATCTCCTATCCATATCCATTCATGCCCATCTGTCCCCTGCCCCCTCCATTCATCCCTATCCAGTAATTCCCCTCTCTCCCTTCCATGAACCCTGCCCTCGCATCCATGCTCCTCTCTCCCCTGCCCTCCCGCTCCCATGTCCCAACTGCCCACCCTCTTCTCCCCCCCCCCCCCCCAACATCCCTTTCCTTTTTCTCTCTTTTAAATTTACCTCCGTCCGGCAGCGCAGGCGCAGCGTCAGTGAAGGAGGCGGCGCTCCCGATTTGTCGAGCCTTTCCTTCGCGTAGTGTCCCGCCTTCTTCTGACGTCATTTCCTTGATGTCAAAAGAAGGTGGAACACTGAGCGAAGGGAAGGCTAGACATGTCGGGAGCACCGCCTCCTTCACTGACGCTGCGCTGCCGGACGGAGGTAAATTTAAAAGAAGAAAAAAAAAGGAAAGGGATCTGGCGGGAGAGAAGAGGGCAGGCAGTTGGGCAATGGGAGCGGGAGGGCGAGGTAAGCATGGTGTGGCGGCGCCCCCCAGAGGACGGCGCCCCCCTGCCGTGCTTACCCCGCTTACTGTGTTGGCACGGCCCTGTGGGCAAGTCACTTAACCCTTCATTGCACAGGTACAAATAAGTACCTGTATATATTATGTAAACCACTTTGAATGTAGTTGCAAAAACCACAGAAAGGCAGTATATCAAGTCCCATTTCCCTTTCCCTTATATGGACAAATATCACGCACACAGCTCCCTGATTTATTATAGACTTTTATTTAAATCAATATAAGCTGCATTAACAGCATAAATGGCCGTTCTGTATTGCTCAAGATACATTAATTGCATACTTGTAATGTATACAAAGTCTTTCAATACACCCACGCTTTGTACTAGTATGTAGGCTGATTGTGGGGGTTCCTGTGCTCGGCTGCGCTGGCGGGCCACAGGTTGCTGGTGGTGACGAGGCCTTGTCACTCTTGATGGACCAGTTTGGCATCACCGGGCGAAGGCCACTGGTGCAGCCAGGCGGGGCAGGCACCCCAAGGTTATATGCTAATTGTTCAGTATATCTTGCATGCTGTACTCACTACTATACAAGTTAAATATGTTTGACATTGTTAATATTAGCCTTCTTATTCTTCACAGTTCTTCATTAACCATATATAACACTTCTCAAAACAATCCGCCTGATATTTAAAAGCAAATGGCTGCTAAAACGGCACTTAAGCAGCTGTCCGATGATATTCAGTGCCAGCCGGCGGTCTGGCACTGAATATTGCCAGTTATCAGCTTAAAGATAGCCGATTATATCGGGCGATATAACTGGCTATCCGCCAATTTTCAAAACCAGACTGGCCAAGTTTGGCAGCCACAATAGGTGGAATAACTTTGGCTGGTCTGACTTTAAGCATGGGAAAAGTTCTCCCTGAAGATCTAGTGCCTTTGACCAACAAGTCAACCTTGCGAACCTCAGGAGTCGGGTATTGTTCCTCAAAATGCAGAGTGGAGAAAACAAAGGAAATGAGCTCCTGTAAGTCCTCCTTATGAAAGATCTTAGCCACAGAAGGATCTTCTCCTTGGGGAAAGGGTTCTGCAGCAGGATCCATAGGAATTTGGTCCTCCCAAAACTCCTCTGCTAAGCTTTCTTCCTCTTCCAGGAAGGGCACATCCTGATCCTGGTCAGACAGTAAATCCACTTGTGGATCCCAACATCTAGGTCTTTTTGAAGGAGGAAAAGACCTGGAGGACTCCCCTGCAACTCCTGCCCCAAGACCAGACTTCTTCATCAAGAACGCCTGGTACATCTGGAGGACGAACTCAGAGGGAAAACCCCCCTTCTGAGTCCCTCCAGACTGCACCAGGGACACTGCCTCCGTTTCTCTCTGCACTCCTGAAGACTGATTATCAGAAGAGAGCTCGCGCGCTGTAATACCTGCAGCTGCAGGCAAGATGGCGGCCTTCCGCCCCAAATTCAACAAACCATGGAGAACCGTAGCAGACCAGGAGGGCGCCGAGGCAGACGCGATGGACCGTGAAGACAAAGAGGCAGTACTTAACTTTCCTCTTATCAATACACTGTATTTCTTGTGCCTGATAATACACAGCTGCCAATATGCCACAAGACGTTCCGAATCTTAAGAGCTTACAAAAACCCCAACCAGGGGCCCTTCTATTTTGCCAAAGCGGCGCCAGAAGGAGGAAACTATCCAACAGATTAAAAAACCCAAGATGGCGACAAGTGTAATACAGAACACTGCCGTGTCTCAACCGATCAAAACTTGAACAATTCTTAAAGAGAAATCCTTTATATAAACCTAAAAGAACGCTTCCCACTCCAGAGGTCCATTTAAACCATGCAGTTGTATTGTTTGTAATTTGTAAATCCAGCATTAAATGTCACCTCCATGTTTGGTCACTCGAATTTGATCTATAGTCATGCATTTCAATTCACCAAACTGGTGTTGAAAATCCATGCAATATCTACCATATCAGCTGCCAATTTACATGTAGTAATTCAATGTTTATGCTCTGTTAATGTAATTTTTAAAGTCGTTTTGTCTTTCCTATATATAGCATGTTGCAAGGGCAGCAAATCATGTATACCACGGCTGTAGATACACATGTAGTGGAACAACAAACTGTATGGTCTTTTGTCCCAGAGGCCAAAAAGAATTCTCGACCCTCTTCCATGTTACCACAAAATGTGCAACATCCGCATTTTTTGTGTCCTTCAAACATCATGTCTTATTCTGTCCAAACATATGAAATAGACAATATCAGCTAAATTCCTATTATGTGCATACTAGTAAAAAAGGCCCGTTTCTGACACAAATGAAACGGGCGCTAGCAAGGTTTTCCTTGGAGTGTGTATGTTTGGGAGAGTGTATGTGAGAGTGACTGTTTGAGAGTCAGAGTGAAAGTGTGAGTGTGTGAGAGAGAGAGTGAGTCTGGGTGTGAGTGTGTTTGTGAGAGAGTGTATGTGAGAATGAGAGTGTGTGCAAGTGTGTATGTGAGACACAGTGTGAGAGAGAGAGTGTGTGTGAGACACAGATTCTCTGTGAGAGTGAGTGTATGACACCAAGCGAGTGTGTGAGTGACTGTGTGGCACATAGAGAGTGAATGTGATACTGTGTGAGACGAGTGTGTGAGAGTGAGAGTCAGAAAGACATTGTATATGAGAGAGAGAGTGTGAGCCGTGCCCTCCCAATCCATGGCCATCTGTCCCCTGCCCCCTCCATTCATCCTTTTCCAGCAATTCCCCTCTGTCCCTGAGCCCTGCCCTCCCAATCCATGGCCATCCATGTTTGTCTGTCACCTGCCCCCTCCATTCATCCCTATCCAGCATTTCCCCTCTCTGCCTGAGGCCTGCCCTGCAATCCATATCCATCCATGCCCATCTGTCCCCTCCATTCATCCCTATGCAGCAATTCCCCTCTCCCTGAGTCCTGCCCTTCCAATCCATGCCCATCCATGCTCCTCTGTCACCTGGCCCCTCCATTTTTCCCTATCCAGCATTTCCCCTCTCTGCCTGAGGCCTGCTCTGCAATCCATATCTATCCATGCCCATCTGTCCCCTCCATTCATCCCTATCCAGCAATTCCCCTCTCCCTGAGTCCTGCCCTTCCAATCCATGCCCATCCATGCTCATCTGTCACCTGGCCCCTCCATTTTTCCCTATCCAGCATTTCCCCTCTCTGCCTGAGGCCTGCTCTGCAATCCATATCCATCCATGCCCATCTGTCCCCTCCATTCATCCCTATCCAGCAATTCCCCTCTCCCTGAGTCCTGCCCTTCCAATCCATGCCCATCCATGCTCCTCTGTCACCTGGCCCCTCCATTTTTCCCTATCCAGCATTTCCCCTCTCTGCCTGAGGCCTGCTCTGCAATCCATATCCATCCATGCCCATCTGTCCCCTCCATTCATCCCTATCCAGCAATTCCCCTCTCCCTGAGTCCTGCCCTTCCAATCCATGCCCATCCATGCTCCTCTGTCACCTGGCCCCTCCATTTTTCCCTATCCAGCAATTTCCCTCTCTCCCTGAGTCCTGCCCTCCCAATCCATGCCCATCCATGCTCCTCTGTCCCCTGCCCCCTCCATTCATCCATTTCCAGTAATTCCCCTCTCTCCCTGTGCCCTGCCCTCCTAATCCATACCCATCCATGCTCCTCTGTCACCTGGCCCCTCCATTTTTCCCTATCCAGCATTTCCCCTCTCTGCCTGAGGCCTGCTCTGCAATCCATATCCATCCATGCCCATCTGTCCCCTCCATTCATCCCTATCCAGCAATTCCCCTCTCCCTGAGTCCTGCCCTTCCAATCCATGCCCATCCATGCTCCTCTGTCACCTGGCCCCTCCATTTTTCCCTATCCAGCAATTTCCCTCTCTCCCTGAGTCCTGCCCTCCCAATCCATGCCCATCCATGCTCCTCTGTCCCCTGCCCCCTCCATTCATCCATTTCCAGTAATTCCCCTCTCTCCCTGTGCCCTGCCCTCCTAATCCATACCCATCCATGCTCCTCTGTCCCCTGCCGCCTCCATTCATCCTTTTCCAGCAAGTCCCCTCTCGCCCTTCCATGCCCCCCCCTCGCATCCATGCTACTCTCTCTCCCATGTCCCAGCCTGGCCCGCCCTCTTCTCTCCCCCCCCCCCCCTTCGCATCCATGCATTGTTTTGTTTTGTTTTTTCTTCTTTTTCAATTTACCTCCGTGGCGTTTCCGGCAACGAAGCGTCAGGGAAGGAGGCGGCGCTCCCGACGTCTAGCTTTCCCTTCGCTGTGTTCCGCCTTCTTTTTAAGGCGGAACACAGCGAAGGGAAGGCTAGACGTCGGGAGCGCCGCCTCCTTCCCTGACGTTTCGCTTCCGGATTTGTTTGTTTTGTCGCGAGGGCGGGGCAGAGACGGCTGGCTGGCTTGAAGGCTTCACACCACGAATCCACGAACCCTTCAGCCTCAGCCTGGGAGTGACGTCAGATGGCTTCAAGGCTTCAAGGCTTCAGGCTTCAGGCTTCCGGCTTCAAGCTTCCGGCTTCACAGAACGTTGTCCTCAGAACTCAGGCTTCCGGCTTCAAGCTTCCGACTTCACAGAACGTTGTCTTCAGAACGTTCACGGTGCGTTTTATTATATTAGATGCTATCCTGCATTGGACTTGATTAAACTGTAAATGCACAGACAGGATCCCCCAATGTTTTTTTTTTACAATTTTAGCAATTCTTGGGGTTATTGTTGTATATTATAATATACAAGCTACAGATTTTTTTTTAATATATCGCCCGTTGTTTGGGATGCAGCAAAAGATCTGTTATTAAACAACACACATTTGGAAGCTTGCTTTGGGTATCCTTTTTCCAAGAATTTTTCTTGAAGACACTGGGACTCAGTTTTATAAGTGGAAACATTATTACATATCCTATGATATTTCAAAAATTGAGATACTGGCAAACTTTGCTTTATATGAGCTGGATGCGACCTATCAAAAAACAAAAGGGAGTTACAATCCATGGGTTCAGTATACACCGAAGTTTTAAATGTGCCACTATCATAGTGGACATTAACATCCAGAAAATTAATGCTGGAACTATGGCTCTCACGTTGAAACTGGATATTTGGAGGTATGTTGTTCAATGAACACACAACTCTTTCAATTTTTGTTCGGATTCTTGCCATATCACAAAAATGTCATCCATGTAATGCCACCAGCATATCACTGATTCAAATCCCTCTAAAGAATAAATACATTGTTTTTCTAAACCAGCCATAAACAAGTTTGCCAGATGGTGCAAAAGAAACTCCCATGGCTATACTTGATCTTTTCATACTCAAACAAAATATAATTTTGCTTTATGACTATTGCGGCTAATTGTATAATATAATTTGTAAGTACTGTTGACAAGCATCCAAAGCTACCAATAAAACCTCTAAAGCTTCTTGTGAGGAATGACTGTATATAAAGATTGAACATCTAGCGTAACTAATAAACAAGAAGATGTTTGAATGTTCAATTGAGTCAATTTATTAAGAAAATGAGTGGTATCTCACACATAGGAAAGTACTGAGGTCCTAGAAACCTAGTGGAGGAGTGACCTAGTGGTTAGAGCACCGGTCTTGCAATCCAGAGGTGGCCAGTTCAAATCCCACTGCTGCTCCTTGTGATCTTGGGCAAGTCACTTAACCCTCCATTGCCTCAGGTACAAACTTGGATTGTGAGCCCTCTGGGGACAGGGAACTACTGAATGTAACTCACCTTGCGCTACTACTGAAAAAGGTGTGAGCAAAGTCTAAATATCCACATATTTACATACTCTTTCCAACAGGGAATCATGTGCCAGCACTGTAGGGGTGCCAGGTGGATTAACCAAGCTCTTATGAATTTTTGGTACTAAATATGTATCAAAATGTATACTCAATTTTAGACACAAATCCTAACATCAATCCTTCGTGTGCTATTCCTTAGATCTGTCGAAGAAGAACCTGCGTGGGATCCTGTTGTAATACCTGGTAAACTTCTCAATCCTCCAGTTGTTTTCTGGCTTCTACCATATAATCTTTCATGGCCCACACCACAATGGCTCCACCTTTGTCAGCATGTCGAATCACAATTTCTTTATTGTTTTTCAACTGAATTAACACTTGTCATTCTGCATAAGACAAATTTTTTTGTGTAATAAAATTCTTGTTGTTCAATCTTACATCCTGTAACACTAGTTTGTTTTTTTTAAGTGTCCAAGGCTGGGTCCATAGGTCCTGGAGGGGACCAGGAACTTTTTTGCCAAACCCCTGAGTAAAAACTATCATGAATCAGGGCATCTTTAAAACATAAACGTAAATGCAAAGTTTGAAAAAATCTTGCCAGATCCACTCTCAGTTGAAAAGGATCATGCCTAGCCATTGGAACAAAGGAGAGACCTTTTGATAAAACACTCAATTCACTTGATGTGAAGATAAATTAATCACAGTGACTTGTCTCTTTGCCGTCATCTGGTTTTCATTCTGGTTTGGCCATACCCTGGTCCTGCTTTCCTCTGGTTCGTCATAACACCTCTGCCCTGATGGGCACCACTGATTGCCCCCACCTGGTCACTAGTATCATCTTCCCCGCTGGATAAACCCGAAGAGATGCCAAACCTGACCTTTTTTTTTTTTTTTTTAGTTTTAATTCCATCTTGTGCCTCTGGGGTCCTTATCCACGAATAAACACAACCATCAGAATAATCTCTTTTATCCCGCTGCAACTTTTTCTGTTTGGAGGCTTTCAAATCTCTTCTAAATTTTTCAATTTTATCATTAAAAAGACAGCGATTTATCATAACCTTGCAATGCTTGAAGCCTCACTTTATGTTCTTCTAGTTTAGGTTTTGTTTATTCTATTTTGGTTTGTAAAGTTTGAATTAACATGTTGGGTGGCTGGGTTCACATCAGGCTCTGCAAGTTAGATTAAGTAATACACTTTTTGCTTATTTACAACCCAAACTTGTACTAACTTCTGCTTAGTGTGTGTTGAGGCAACCAGTCCTCAATGAACTTTCATTTATTTTGGCTAGAGAAAGGAAACTTTTATGTTCCCTTCATATTACAAAATACTTTCCTCATGCCCTGTGATCTGAGCTGAATCTATATTTACATCTAATCCTCCTCCTGAACAAAAAAGAAAAAAACCTACAGCGACCTGCATCAGTTGGACCATCCAAGGATATCAGAACCAGAAACTATAAAGTGCATACCTACAATCCATGAGTTAAAAGTTTTATTTTAACTACACTGCTATTTCTAAAATTCTGACTCAGATTCCTTAAACCTATAGCGGGGCATAATCGAACGGGGCACCCAAGGGGCGGGGAAACCCGTATTATTAAAACAAGATGGGCGTCCATCTTTCATTTCAATAATATGGTCGGAGACGCCCAAATCTCAACATTTAGGTCGACCTTAGATATGGTCGTCCTTAGAGATGGTTGTCCCCGGTTTTCGGCAATAACGGAAACTGAGGACGCCCATCACAGAAACGACCAAATCCAAGCCATTTGGTCATGGGAGGAGCCAGCATTCGTAGTGCACTGGTCCCACTCACATGCCAGGACATCAACCGGGCAACCTAGGGGGCACTGCAGTGGACTTCAGAAATTGCTCCCAGGTGCATAGCTCCCTTACCTTGAGTGCTGAGCCCCCCAACCCCCCCCCAAAACCCACTCCCCACAACTGTACACCACTACCATAGCCCTAAAGGGTGAAGGGGGCACCTACATGTGTGTACAGTGGGTTTGTGGTGGGTTTTGAAGGGCTCACATTTACCACCACAAGTGTAACAGGTAGGGGGGGTGGGCCTGGGTCCGCCTGGCTGAAGTGCACTGCACCCACTAAAACTGCTCCAGGGACCTGCATACTGCTGTCATGGAGCTGGGTATGACATTTGAGGCTGGCAAAAAAAAAATGTTAAGTTTTTTTTTAGGGTAGGAGGGGGTTGGTGACCACTGGGGGAGTAAGGGGAGGTCATCCCCGATGCCCTCCGGTGGTCATCTAGTCAGTTCGGGCACCTTTTTGAGGCTTGGTCACAAGAAAAAATGGAACAAGTCAGCCAAGTGCTCTTTTTTCCATTATCGGCCAAGGACGCCCATCTCTTAAGCACGGCTCCAGTCCCGCCTTCGCTACGCTGCCGACACCCCCCCGTGAATTTTGGTCGTCCCCGCGACGGAAAGCAGTTGAGGGCGCCCAAAATCGGCTTTCGATTATGCTGATTTGGGTGACCCTGAGAGAAGGACGCCCATCTCCCAATTTGTGTCGGAAGATGGGCGCCCTTCTCTTTCGAAAATAAGCCTGATAGTCAACCATCAACCTCCTCTGCATTAAGTCTCCAAAGAAATTCACATAGAAGTGCTAAGTACAGCCATTTGTTTCTGTATTGCTGGAAACCACTGATCTCCCAGGCCTGGTCTGAATTTACAACTTTAAAAAGGTCTGTTCTCTGCATTGCCAACTAGTAAGACTGCTGATCCACAGGGTGGACCCCACAGGGTGAACTGCACTGCCACCCAGTGAAATTTTGCCTAACTAGCTTCTGACACAAAGAATGTGCCTTGGGTCCAGCAGACCAAGAGACCTTGGGGATCCCAGTGGTGTGTGGGAGAGGAACCTATAATCCCCACCAACCAGAGAAGGCAAAAGTGCAAGAGATGAAACACCTACATAACTGTACTTAAAGGATCACCTCATTGCCACACGAAAGCTATCCCCAGCACCCCCAGACCACCCTTGGGAACTATAGGGCTGGTGAATGCCAGATCAGCTGCAAAGAAATCCTCAGTGATCCATGATGTCATACATGAACAGCATCTTGACATCCTAGGAATAAGTGAAACCTAGTTAGATGAAAGTGGGGGTTTATCACTGGCTGAACTATGCTCAACAGGTTTCAACATCCAACATCAACCAAGACCAGGAAGATGGGTGGAGGGGTAGCAGTCTTGATTTGGGATACTATCAAACTGCGCAGAATCTCTATCCTCCAGGTAAATAAATCAGAATCTCTTTTAATCCAGCTTGAAGAAGAGAAACCAATCTGGTTGCTCATGGTATACCGAGCACCTCGTAACAACACATTATCTGTGCAAGAACTCCTAGACCTGATTACTCAAGTGACACTGAATTACTGGGAGATTTCAATCTACACATCTACCACAGCTGCCTTTCTAGACACAATGACAGCACTAGGATTCACACAGGTGATCAATTCTCCAACCCATAAAAAGGGTCACATACTAGACAAGTTATTCTACAAAGGGGTTGACATCCCAGAATTCTGGGATAACAGTATTGAAATAACACCCCTATCATGGTCAGACCATTTTCTAATTAAACTTTCCCTAACTGACCACCTGAAACAAATGGCACCTCCCAGAGTTTGGAAGGAGATCAGGCAAAAAAAAAAAAAAAAACAGACCATTGAGCATTTCCTAGAGGCCTTGGACTATGGATGAAAAGACAACCACAGTGTCAGAACAGGTTGATATTTAGAATACACAATTAGCCAAGACATTAGAGAAAACTAAAAAAAAAGGTCTTATGCCCCACTAACAAATGCTCACCTTGGTTTTCTCCAGAACTTCGGATCCTTAAACACAAAGAACAGAAACTGGAAAGGAAATGGCGTAAATCTTGCCTGGATGAAGACAGGCTAAACTGTAGGAAGCACACGACAAAGTACCGCCAAGCCTTAACAGCAACCAAAAAAAATATTTCTCTCAATGCATTGCACAGGACACCAATTCAACCAAGCAGTTGTTCAGATTAGTAAACAGCCTACTGCAACCCCCACAACAGAACCAGCCTGCCCAGTCTAAACTGAACTGCAATGATTTTGCTGCATACTTTGCCAACAAAATTAAAAGTCTTCGCCAGGATTTCAAGCAATCCCACCCAGTCTCCAATCAGTTAACCAGGAGTGCACAAACTCACCCCCTCCTGACAGAGACAGATGGGACACTTTTAACCCAATGACAGAGGAGAGAGCCTTGACAAAATCTTAAGAGACCTTCGGCCAACTACCTCATCCCTCAACACCTGCCAATCAAAGATAGTGCAGCAGGCAAGTATAGGCCTCATAGAAGGCGCCACAAAAATTGTGAACTCCTCTCTTTCTAATGGGCAGCTACCAACAGCATTAAAAAGGGCAATGGTTCACCCTTTGCCAAAGAAAAACAACCTTGACCAGGACAAACTTGAAAAGTTACCGGCCAGTATCCAACATCCCATTTCTAGGGAAATATAAACAAACAGTCTGGGTTCAACTCAATGACTGGCTAGAAGAGAGAAACTGGCTAGATCCATGTCAATCTGAATTCAGACCTGGTTATGGAACAGAAACGGTCCTTGTATCCTTACTAGATGATCTTCACAGAAACCGAGACAGGGGATTTGCCTTGGTCTTAGTACAGCTAGATTTCTCAGCAGCTTTTGACACTGTGGAACATGATATGTTAGCATGACTGACAGAAACAGGTATCAGAGGAACAGTACTTGCTTGGTTCAGATCCTATCTGTCAGACAGGCAGGCAACAATCCAAGTTTGGCAGCAACTCATCGCCACATGGGCACTGACCTGTGAGGTACCACAAGGATCGATACTGTCACCTAATCTGTTCAATACCTATCTCGAGCCACTAGCTGAGCTGATTTGGTCAATGGAAACTCAGTTCTATATCTACGCGGATGATGTCCAGCTACTCATACCCACTGAACCTAAGTTAGACCCAGATATTTAATGACAACATGCTCAGTTAGGCACATGGGCACCGGCACTACTACTACTACTACTACTACTACTATTTAGCATTTCTATAGCGCTACAAGGCGTACGCAGCGCTGCACAAACATAGAAGAAAGACAGTCCCTGCTCAAAGAGCTTACAATCTAATATTGCTGGTGCCTACATAACTCCCAGCCCCGCCCTTACCCCCCCCCCCAAAAAAAAAAAAATCCACCCTGACACTGGCCAAACAGTGAATACCTGGCCCATAGGTTTGTTTTTTCATTCAACAAGAAATATTTCCAAAAAGAGAGCACTGACCAGGGCTTGTGTTACACATGCAGGAGCACAGGGCAGAAACTGGGGAGATGGCCCCAAAGCTCACCTGCAGACTATGCCTCCTTCTCCAAGAGGCAGGCTCAAGGTCTCTGGTGGCATGAGGGCTCAGGGCAATTGCCATGTTTGCCACCCCCTAACACCAGTCCTGACCGTGACCAAAACAGACTAGTGGAACAGTGTCTTACTGCAGTGGGAGCTGAGAAGACCTCGAGGCACCTTATCCCTTTGACTTGGTGAGTGATGGATAATACTGATTCACAGATGAAACAATGTGCATCTCATTTGCTTACAAGTTTTGTTATTGTTTGACTCAAAGTCGTACCTTTCCGATGCCTCCATCCTGAGGGGCTCCTCCCACGATGTCAGTGGTGGTGGGCTGGGAGAAATGTCCTGCTGCCACTGCATATCCTGTAAAGAGAATGGAAGAAGAGGGGGCACAGAGTCACAGAACTTAAAGTATACAGGGAAACAGCTCAGCCATCTGGATCCCACTAAGCAGGTTATCACAGTACATGTGGGAGTGTGATGACTCGGGGGGGGGGGGGGGGGGTCAGGGTACAGGGAGCAGGCAGCCTTTCGCTTTCAACAGGAACTTGCAAAAATGTAACTCTAGATTGTAATAGCAGGAAACTATGGGACATATTCAATTGTTCTCCTAGTGAGGTACTGATAAGAAAAAAAAGCAGAAGGGCTGTAAGCATGGAGGAAAATGGCCATACGTGGTGGATGCATCTGAACAAAAGAAATATGAAACAAAACGATACAGTCCTGATTTACTTTTCCATCACATGAATTTCAAATACATTTCTATTTCGAGTCTTGAACACAGTTTACTTCAGACACACATCTCATTTAAAGGGAAGCTGTCTGGCTGCTCTGTAGCGTGTACAAGCAGAAAATTAAGCAGAAAGAAAGGTCACTGGCAAACAGCATAGATTCTTCTACAAGGTAATTGCTCTCTTGATGTGGAAATGAAAAGTAGGCACTTTGAGGCCTTTATGTCATGTTTAAATAAAAGGTGTCTCAAAGACAAGAAAAGTAAATGTTTTCCAAGTTTTCAACAAAGAAAGGTTATTACATGTTGCCCAAAGGCTTTCCGAGGTTCTGCTCTGGGAGAGGTAAAATTGAAATGGGCAGTTCTGTTTACCACCATCCATAAAAAATGACTCCCAGTAAGTACAAAGGCGCCTTGCTAGGGACAGCGCTGGCTTTTCCTTCCCTTGTAAGGCATTCTATATTTATCTCACTCCTCAATAGCTGCTGAATTATAGGGCAACAGTATCTGGTCTGCACATCAAGCTCTCTAATTCTAATCTATCCCCAGGAGGTAGTGTGAAAAAATTATATGTACTTCTCTTAATTGTTCTGCAATAACCTAGCTAGACTACATCCTTAAATATTTTTGTACATCCTTATAGAATACCCATGTCTTTAACAAGAAAAGAAAATGAGTGCTTTTAACCAAGCAAGGGCCTTGATGCAATAAGCTGAGTGCTAAGCTTCAGCACAAAGAATTCTAATGCACATGCTAAAAAAACATATTTCGAATGCAGTACACTAATGGCATGCAAATGACAGCTAAACAAACAGTGGCTAACAATGTTCAAAAGCTAGAATATAATAACCATGTAAGTCTCAAGTCAACAAAGCAGTTTACAACAATAAAGGTCAATATGCAAAATTATGAAGGATAAAATAGAAGAGATACATATCCGACAGTCCCCAGGAGACTACAAAACACTCACCAAAAATCTGGCCAAACAAAAAAAAATGTTTTAAGATTACTTTTAAAATTCTTATGGTTGGGTTCAGAGCATAAAACAGAAGGGAAGAGCAATTCAGTAAGTTGGAGCAATACCATTAAAGGCTGAACGTTGAATTGTGTCGAGATAAATTTGAAACGAAGGAGCTGTATGGTATTAGAAGAGGTACCAGATAACTAGGGGACCCTGAATAGAAAGAACAGGTAACCAATGGAGAAGCCTGAGTGGGGCAGAAATATGCTCATATTTACTTTACCAGTCAGTAGATATGCTACAGTGTTTTGCATGAGTTCTAGACATCACACCGATGTTTGCGTCAGGCCAACATACAAAGAACAGCAATAATTAAATGGATAAACAGCAGCTCAAAGACCAGGCGGTAGCGTTTTTAGCTCACGGTAGAAATCAACAAATGGTAAACACCAAGACGCTCATTATATTCCTATGGGTGTCTCTGTATTTATCGCTAGCTTATTTCTACCGCGAGCTAAAAACGCTACAGCGGCTTAGTAAAAAACCCCCTATGTGTAGTTATCTTAGCACAAAGAAAGATGACCTAACAAGAGAAATCTACTTGTAGAATGTGAGGTACTGATGAAAACAAACACCCAAGATCTTGCTTTTTTGCACTGAATATAGAGCAAAGTATACTGTTGATGAAGCCTTTGTTAATTAAACAAAGGGGTGTTAAATTAAAAAATATATAAAAATAAAACAGACCAACTGATATTCAAAACAAGTTAAAGCCCAGTTAAAACACATATGCCTGCTTATTTTCAAAGGAAATGGCCAGCCATCTTCCGACACAAATCGGGAGATGGCCGGCCATCTCCTAAACCCGGCCAAATCGGTATAATCGAAAGCCGATTTTGGCCAGCTTCAACTGCTTTCCGTCGCAGAGCCAGCCAAAGTTAAAGGGGGCATTTCGGCAGGGTATGGAAGGCGGGACAGGGGCGCGGTTACGAGATGGCCGGCTTCGGCTGATAATAGAAAAAAGAAGGCAGTTTTTACCATCTGGCAGACGTAGTCTATGGAACTCACAGATACAAGAGTGTACAGAGGACTATGACTGATTACTTCAAGAAAGCCTAACCTCAGTTAACGGAGACTGTATACTGTACGTATAATAAACAGTACTGTGCATATGTTTATCAGACGTCAAGCTTCTTTGGGTCACAACAGTTAAGTGCACGCTCCAGGTAACTGCATGTATTTCTTTGGTCCCAGACCCTTGCACTTAAGCGGATTGCACTGTATGTGTGTGTGTGTGTGTGTGTGTATATATATATATATACACACACACACATACAGTGCACTTAAGCGGATTGCACTGTATGTGTGTGTGTGTGTGTATATATATATATATACACACACACACACACATACAGTGCACTTAAGTGGATTGCACTGTATGTGTGTGTGTGTGTATATATATATATATACACACACACACACACATACAGTGCAATCCGCTTAAGTGCAAGGGTCTGGGACCAAAGAAATACATGCAGTTAACTGGAGCGTGCACTTAACTGTTGTGACCCAAAGAAGCTTGACATCTGATAAACATATGCACAGTACTGTTTAATATATATATATATATATATATATATATGGAATGGCAAAAACCGAAATAACAAAAAGATGAAAAAAATGAAAATACCTGCACGGGAAGGAACTCACAAGAAACAAGGAGTGCAGCATAAAGGAAAGAACACGAAACACATCCTCTCAGCTCTGCACTTGCATGTCGGGCAGGAAGGCACAAGCATACGCGGTGGGACACTACTAGAACTTTCTACCTTACTAGCTAGTCAGTGTCCGCAACGGGCTCTGTTGGATGATGTCACCCAGATGTGAGATTAAGAAGGTCTGCTTGTCCTCGGAGAATGTGTAATACAATAAAATAAATGAAAAATATGAAGATGATCCAAAGTAAATCCTCTGTATGTGAAACAAGGAGTCTCAATAATGTCGATCAAGTCATCAGAAATCCCAAAGCAGCAGCCGTGAATGATCTCAACAAAGATAAGTATTTAGATTGAAATAATTTCAGCATATAAATGGTCAAAACAATTAATATAAATGGACTGACGGTGCGATGATGTTCATCAAGCTGCCATAGAGGGGAATAATCGAACGGGGCCGGCCATCTATATGGGCGGCCATCTCTAAGGCCGGCCCCGTAAAGCGGCATACCCGACCATATTTTCGAAAGAAGATGGCTGGCCATCTTTCGTTTCGATAATACGGTCAGGGCCGGCTAAATCTCAACATTTTGGCCGGCGTTAGAGATCGCCACCTTTGGTTTCCGCCGATAATGGAAACTAATGCCAGCCATCTCAAACCCGGCCAAATCCAAGCCATTTGGTCATGGGAGGAACCAGCATTTATAGTGCACTGGTCCCCCTCACATGCCAGGACACCAATCAGGCATCCTAGGGGCACTGCAGTGGACTTCAGAAATTGCTCCCAGGTGCATAGCTCTCTTACCTTGGGTGCTGAGGCCCCCAAAAAAACCCAAAACCCACTACCAACAACTGTACAACACTACCATAGCCCTTATGGGTGAAGGGGGGCACCTACATGTTGGTACAGTGGGTTTTGGAGGGCTCCCATTTACCACCACAAGTGTAACAGGTAGGGGGGGATGGGCCTGGGTCTACCTACCTGAAGTGCACTGCAGTATCCACTAAAAACTGCTCCAGGAACCTGCATACTGCTGTCATGGAGCTGGGTATGACATTTGAGGCTGGCATAGAAGCTGGCACAAAAATGTTTTAAAAATTTTTTTTGGGTAGGAGGGGGTTGGTGACCACTGAGGGAGGAAGGGGAAGTGATCCCCGATTCCCTCCGGTGGTCATCTGGTCAGTTTGGGGCACTTTTTGGAGGCTTGGTCCTAAAAATAAATGGACCAAGTGAAGCCGGCCAAGTGCTCATCAGAGCCGGCCTTCTTTTTTCCATTATCGGCCGAAGCCGGTCATCTCGTAACCATGCCCCCGTCCCGCCTTCCTTACCCTGCCGAAACGCCCCCTTTAACTTTGGCCTGCTCTGTGACGGAAAGCAGTTGAAGCCGGCCAAAATCGGCTTTCGATTATACCGATTTGGTCAGCTTAACGAGATGGCCGGCCATCTCCTGATTTGTGTCGTTCAAAAATAAGCAGGATAATGTCCCAGTGGGACGAACAGCCATTACAAGGAGTTGGATGAAATTGGAGTGGGAAATTGTGGGGATGTACTGAGTACCTTAACCACAATTTTAATGTGTTTATTGGGATATATTAATAAGTCAAAATGAAAATGTTTTCAGTGATTTAGTATAACAATAGTCAATTGGTTTAGAGATCATATTTATTTGGGATAGCCTGAAAACTTGACTTGTTGGTGGCCCTCAGGGACTAACAAGTAGTAGTAGTAATATCACTGCGCTATGGAATACTCCAAGATCAGCCTGAGAAACACTGGGCTGATCATTCAGTTCTTGTCAAAACCTAACTCTTACACTTCAGAATTCCTCCCAAATCACCAAAGATTAGATTAGACATAAAAACATGGGAACAACACTCAGTGCTCCTGAGAGGCTCCCACCTGGTTGACTAGCGCTGACCAGGTCCTGATAGGATATTTAGTGGCACATAACCAGACAGCGGTACTGAATATCTGGGTCTAATTTAGCCACCAAAGTCCAGGATTTAAAGAAATGCAGACCACTGCATGCTGGATATCACTGTTAAGGTATTCTCTCTCTAGACATATTTCTTTAGGAAATGTATTCCACCACACCAGAAAATGCTCATGGCTTGGATGCCACCCAACTCCAAGTCAACTGAACAGACTAATCCAGTCCTGGTTTTACTTCATCACCTGATACTGACTTTCATTTGGATTTCCCTACAAAAATCAGAAATATATTTCTATACATGCAGTGGAACAAAGCCAGGCCTGAAACAAACTGGACAGTATTTATGGGGAAAATTCTGTGTGTGGTTTAAAATCAATAAGGCTTTTTGTATCGGCAAACAATAAGGTATATATCCCTCTGCACAAAAAGCATGCACTTTAAGGGTAACAGACACCATCCAGCATTAAAGCTTATAATAATAACAAGTTATAGCCTGTGTAGGGTTACCATTCGTCCGGATTTCCCCGGACATGTCCTCTTTTTGGGGGCATGTCCGGGGCGTCCGGCGGGTTTTACCCGCACGCACGTTTGTCCAGATTTCTGGACAAACGTGCGTGCGGGAGGGCGTGCGTGCGGTTTGCGATCCATTGGCGCTGTGGCTCTCCCCTCCCCTTCCTTACCATCTTCCCTGGTGGTCTAGTGACGTCTTCGGGACAGGAAAGAGCCCCCTCTTTCCTGCCCGGAGCACTGTCTTGCCCATCCTCCTTCTCGGTCTCGGCTGGGGATTCAAAATGGCGAGGCCGCTTCAACTCTCGGCGGCCACTTTGAATCGCCAGCAAACCGAGAAGGATGTAGGCAAGGGCAGGCAGCGCTCCGGGCAGGAAAGAGGGGGCTTTTTCCTTCCCTGAAGACGTCACTAGACCACCAGGGAAGATGGTAAGGAAGGGGAGGGGAGCATGTGATGGGGGGGAGGGGAGTATGTGATGGGGGGGCGCGGGGGAGGGGACTATGTGACGGGGGAGGGGAAAGGGGGCGGAATGAGGATCTGAAAGGGGAGTGGCGGGGGCATGGGGGGGCTAAACATTTGTGTCCTCTTTTTCAGAGGACACAAAATGGTAACCCTAAGCCTGTGTAAGAACAGGGACAGGGATAGGGATTAGGCCAAGCTGGAGATATGGCCTAGTAGTTAAACAGTGGCCAGCAAAGCCAAGGTTTAAATCCTGCTTCAATAACTGCAGCTCCCTGTGATCTTGTGCAAGTCACTTCATCATCCACTGCCTCAGGTACAAACTTAAGATTGTGAAACCCCTGGAAACAGAAAAATACCTACTGTAACTGAATGTAATTCACCTTTAATTACTACTAAAAAAAAAAAAGATATGAGTTAATCCAGTGGTTCCCAAACCTGGTCCTGTAGGCACCCCCCCCCCCCCCCCCCCCAGTCAGGTTTTCAGGATACTCACAATGAATATTCATGGGAGAGATTTTTAAACTGCTAACACTGGCACTGCTGCTGGCTACAAACGTCTTGTGTGTGATATTTTATGCGATACACAGGACAGATGAAAAACAAGTGCAAGTTTTAGTTCACGCAGGGCTATTGTTATAGGGGTGCTTTAATATGGCAACATCCAGAAGTTCAACTTTGGCCTCCCTAATTTTTGAATTTCTCTTTTATTATTATTTATTGCACTTGTATCCCACATTTTCCCACCTATTTGCAGGCTCAATGTGGCTTACAAAGACCTGTTATGGCATCGCCATACCAAGTTGAATAATACAATTGGTGTTACAAAGAAGATTAATGAAGACAAGAGGATTTGTTCAGACAGTTGCAGAAGGATAAATTCTAAATAAAGTTGGGTAGGTGTTGTGTTAAAGTTAGTTAGGGGTTCTCATGGTAGGCATTTGTTTTCCTTGACTTAAGTTACCTGCAAAAGTTGAACTAAGAAAATGCATTGTCTGAAGAAAGCCTGGGGTGGGGGGCAGTGCAGGTCTCACAGGCCATGGGAAATCTCCATCTAGCAGTCACCTGAACATTTACTATGAAATAATGCAAACTTCAAATTCGGTGTTCAAAAAACATTTTTTACTCATCGGGTAAAGTGACAGATCTCTGAACTGCTCCCTCTTATGTGTGACCTTATATTTTAAAAGCAGTTCTTGGTTATCAAAAATAGTTTCAGCTGACCAGGGTCTATTTCCCCCTTTCAATATCTGTACAACCGCACTGTCCTGTACTCTGTAAGCTGGATACGATTAACAGTGGCTACTGAATGTTTGTACAACATGGAAGCCAAGGAAGGCAGGTTTCTTTAGAAACAAACCGGACCAGTTCTCTGAAGAAAAGCAAAAAATAGCTTCCTGTGCTGGAATGTATATTGTAAACAATCTGATAAGGGTTCTTAACCCTGATGATTTTTCTCACACTGAAACAATGATATAAACTTTGTGGTTATGACTTTACTACTGGTAAGCTGATCAGTAACATCATTCTGATGCCATTTTCCCTACAATATTCGTAAGTATATATTTTTAAATACCAGCCTTGATTCTAAACTAACAATGCAGATAATTAGTGATTGATGAGGAGGTCATTTCCTTACAGTTAGTGCCCTGGGAGGAGGGGAAAGTAAAACTCAAGGATTATTATCCCACCAGGACATTAACAGCAGGAAGTGCCTGACCCTGCATCTCATCATTACTAGTAGCTGTAAAACAGAATTAAAGTACATCTTAGAAGAAATATCACTGCTGCATTTCCCAACTATTCCAGAGTTGCTGTTTGCTTCAGAGGTCCCAACCAGGGAGATAATAGACCATGCTGACGAAATCAAGATGCTTAGAGCGTGGGATTCTCATCCTAACATTTCAGGCCACATCCAGGCAGTCTACAGCAATAACGAACAGCCATTACAAGGAGCTGGATGACTCAAACCTGGTACTATAGCATACAATGAACCGATGCTTTCTCTACAGGGATCACCACTTTCATGTCTTCCAAATTGGTGCTACTTGCCTAGGTATGTGTAGCGCTGGGCTATAACCGCTTCGTCGTTCAGTTTGAAATACATGTTATCAGTGAGGTTTAAGACTTTGACTGTTCCAGTCCAGTAATAAGACCCTGGTGCTCCCATAACCACCAGCTCCTGAAAGACAAAAACCAAAATAAAAATGTTTTTAAAATTATATTAAACGGAATTCCTTTTGTGAGCAGTATGCTAATCCAACTTTGAGCAATCAGTGAGAATGGCGTCCCCTTGGCTGGTTGCTGTAGCTCCAGATGCTTCTGGAAGCATCAGTTACCCAGAATCATAGCAGCCAGCTCCATAGGTGCTGTGAGTGTTTGAACAGCCCCAAATATTGAGCAAACTCCTTGACTTTGTCCTGGGGGGGGGGAGTAATTTCCAATGGATTTAACACCCCCAATCATTTCAAAAACTCAGTTCCTATGCCCAGAATGTATCCAAGAACTCAGATGTTCACATTTATTTTTCAGTAATACAGGAAAAATAAAATAAACACTTCTTTAATTTATGAAACATATCTTCTCTTAGAAGAGAAGTAATTTCTAATAATATCAATACAGCTGGGCAACTGGCTCACAGTAAACCTGACAACTCCTCAAGGCAATGAAATGCTGTTCATGAGTATAGCTTATGATTCATGGAATTTAGTTTACCTTTTCAAATCTTACTTCACTTGTAAAATAAATAAATATAAGATTTAATATCAGGTGTTAATTCACAAGTGCAGTTGAATAAGTTACATTTCCTGGACAGAAAGGATGAAAAAGAGGTGGGCTCACTACTCCCATACACACACATGGCAAAATGTAAAGATGACTTTAGGGATCTGAGGCGTGCTGCCAACCACCCAAGCCTCTGCAATAAATCAAAACAAATTATTCTGAGGGAGGCAAGCTCTAAATAGATACTTCAGGTTGATTTTTCTCACTTCTGGAATCCCGCTATCTGTAAAGTCATTTCCGACTTCCTTCTACTCCCTTTAACCCGAAAGCAGCTGTGTATCAAGAATGTTTCAAATAGTTCAGCCAGCAAGTACATCGTTTCAGTTCTCCTTCGACATGCTCTGATTGCTCCTAGGGGATACTAGAAGCAGACATTTCCGGAATCTCCTAACCCAGCTACACCCACATTTTCAATGATTCAGTCAGACTGCTGCACTGATCCTTAGAACAGCCCATGCAGGCCTCACCCTAGTACAGCACGAGAGTATCAGCATAAGCCTTGTGAAGGAGGCTGAAAAAATTAGACCCATAAAAATGGGGGAATGTGCAAGTTTATTCAAAATATAATCCTAATTCTAAGAAATAAAATATAATATGCCAATAGAGGAAGAGTACATAGGAAAAAAATGAAACTGGAAAGCATTAGTTGTTAGAAACAGGCAATTTGAGATTTTGGTGCTGCTTAAAATACACTTCACTGTGGGCCCTATGTATGAATTAAGAATTTTTCCAATAGACACTTGGGGGGTAATTCTATAAGGTGGCTCCTGGTTTGGGATATGAACAATGTGCATAAATGTTGGTATTTTCATCATCTGTGTATGTAAGTGGCAATTTAACAGAAGGCAAACACACAAACAGGTAGATGCCTCCACGAAAAGTCAACAAAGCAAAGCAGTAGTAGAGGATGCCACAAACCACAACCAGCCACAGAGGTATGGTAAAAGCTGTGGTCATGGTTTGTGGCATTCTCTACTATTGCTTTGCTTTAGTGGCAGTCTAGCACACATAAATGACCTTGGTGCATTTCTCCATGTAATTTCCTCATACTGCATTTCCCGTTCTTTTCTGTGGAGTAACTGGAGAGTGCTAGATGTGGAGTATTTAGATTTTCACAAAGCCTTTGACACAGCTCTGCATAGACGACTAATAAATAAACTGACTGCTCTCGGTATGAGCCCTAAAGTGACCAACTGGGTTAAGAACTAGTTGAGTGGAAGGCGACAGAGGGTAGTGGTAAATGGAGCTCATTCTGAGGAAAAGGATGTTACCAGTGTTGTGCCGCAAGGTTCGGTTCTTGGGCCGGTTCTTTTTAACATTTTTGTGAGCAATATTGCTGAAGGGCTATCTGGTAAGGTTTGCCTCTTTGCAGATGATACCAAAATCTGCACTAGGGTAGACAACCCTGATGGTATGGATAACATGAGGAAGGATGTAGTGAAGCTAGAGGAATGGTCTGGAATTTGGCAACTTAGAATTAATGCTAAAAAATGAAGTGTCATTCATTACCCAAGGGAATGGTATAGTTTAGGGGTGAAGAATTTTTGTGTACAAAAAAAGGAGTGGGACTTGGGTGTGATTGTATGTGATGAGGTAGCCAAACAGGCAGACCACGTAATGGCAAAAGCTAGAAGGATGCTTGGGTGCATAGAGAGAGGAATGGCAAGTGGGAAAAAGGAGGTGATGATGCCCCTGTATAAGACCATGGTGAGACCTCATTTAGAATATTGTGTATAATTCTGGAGACAGTGCCTTCAAAAAGATATAAACAGGATGGAGTCAGTCCAGAGGGTGCTACTAAAATGGTCAGTAGTCTTCGTCATAAAGTGTATGAGGACAGACTTAAAGATCTCAATATGTATACTTTGGAAGAAAGGTGGGAAAGAGGAGATATGATAGAGACATTTAAATACTATGCGGTATAAATGCCCAGGAGGCGAGTCTCTTTCAATTGAAAGGAAACTCTGGAGCGAGGGAGCATAGGATGAAAGTAAAATGGGATACACTCAGAAGTAACCAGCGGAAATATGCCACTGAAAGGGTGGTGAATTAGTGGAAACGCCTCCCGGTGGAAGTGGATTCAAGAGAGCTTGGGACAAGTACAAAGGATCTCTAAGGGACTGATAGAGTATATGGCATGGATGACCAGACTGGATAGGCCATACGGTCTTTATCTGTTTACATTTTTCTGTTTCTAGGGGATGTTTGTTTCCTTTATATGAACTGAAATTCCAATGTGGTTATGAGCATGATTGGAGATGCATTAATTTTTCTGAGGAGATTCTCCATATACTGTTCTGTATCATTACATCAATAAAATTTATTTATTTATTTATGGTTCATTTCTACCCCACATTTTCCCACAAATGCAGGCACAATGTGGCTTACATAACTTATAAAAAAAGAAAAGTACAGTACATGAAAGCTATAGAAGAATAAGGTGGTGACATTAGCAGCAGGATACAGGACTAAACAGCAGAGTTACTGATACTAAACTATGTGCTCGGTTATAACATTACCCTCATATGGTCTAATTTCATAACAAAGCACCTATGTGAAATGTCCAAAAGGCATCTATTTTATAAAAACAACACAGGTGCCTCCATAAAATAGGTTCCTTCACTGACCCCCAGTAGTGTACAGGTCCCAAGCCGATATTCAGCTTGTTCCCATATAACTGTCTTAGGTGGGTCCCTGCTGAATATCAGCAGGGACCTGCATAAGCTCCGGTGGCCAGAACAGCACCATTTAGCCCTGGATATTCAATGCCAGGGTCCACACATGCCCCAGCACTGAATATCCAGAGCTAATCTAGCCAGTGACGGTCAATGTTTAAAAAAATAAAACTCTGACCACCACCAGCTGAGTATTGGCCACATGGGATTTGTAGCACGTGCCTTGTCACTTTACGCATGTAATCCCTGTGGCTTTATACATAAAAACCTCCTTTATTACATTACCTCTGAAACTCTGGCTTTCACTGGGGTTTCTGGTTCAGTTTCTGTCTGCATGTTTTGTTCTGTATTAGGTAAGTATCTACCCATGTTCTGCCTGTTTGACTGAGGCATAGAGGATTCTGCTAACCTGTAGTTCTTGTCTAGGGTTCTGTTAACTGCCCAGCATGTTCTTGTTTCCCAGTAACAGTTGAGTGTAATGTGTTCAGTGCTGCCTTCTAATAGATAAGGTTGCTGTAATTTGAGTCCTGAGAGTTAAAGATGTTATGGTGTGGTAGTTTAATTTAATTTCACAGTTCATATTTGATATACTGCCAATCAATAAATGATTTAAATGTTTCACAATAATCAATTAGAATAAAGGAGGAAACAAGGACAGGAAGGGGGCAAAACGTGGGGTGTCATTTCCAAGTTTCTCATATATTGAATTTATGTTTAAATTTGGTTATTGTACTATTGTTATGCTATTAACAAATTTGTAAGTACAAGTGCAGCGCCCAGTACTTTGGACTGAGAAGAGAAAAAGTCTATCAGAGGACATGGGACTTACCTGTTCTGTAGAGTGATTACACAGAAGAAGCAGGAAGAGACTATAGTTAGCCAGGGTCTATCCCAAGGCCCATACCCAGCAACACAGCATAACCAATGATCGTACTGGACAATCTACTATCCTCATTCCCCTCAACCCCATAACACCTGATTCGCATCTACCTCAATCGACCTTAACACAACTTTGTATTTGTTATCAATCATACTGGCAACCGCCTCTATGGTACCATGTAAGCCACATTGAGCCTGCAAATAGGTGGGAAAATGTGGGGTACAAATGTACTGTAAGTACACTGAGAGACTGAGAAGGAGGGGAGACTGGGGTAGTGGAAGACCCTATCAAACATAAGTCACTTAGAAGGAGCAGAGATCAATAAAGTATCTTAACAATTTTAAGTGGGTCAATATTAAAGCAATTTAACTAGCCAGAAACAGCTCCTGGTGGTTAAATTGCTTGTTCATGGCTAATTGGTCATATTCAGTGATACTTAACTGGATAGTGCTGTTGAAAATAACCAGTTAGCGCCCACTCAAAACTGGCTCTTTTGGGGCAGAGTCAGAGCACCTGGCTGGTTAAGTGCCAATATTCAGCACTTAACTGGCCAAGAAACCTGCATAAATAGGGCCACATAAAAGTCAGTCCTACCTTTATGCAGTACAGTGGCGTACCAAGGGGGGGGCGGTGGGGGAGCGGTCCGCCCCGGGTGCACGCCGCTGGGGGGGGTGCCGCGCGCCTATCGGCTCTTCATTTTCATGCTCCCTTTGCCCCGGAACATACTTCCTGTTCCGGGGCAGAGGGAGCATGAAAACGAAGAGCCGGCAGGCGCGTGGCACCCCCCCCCCTAGCGGTGTGCACCCGGGGGGGGCATCGTGCTGTTCCGGGGGGGCGCTGCACCCGGGGGGCGGGGCGCATCGGCGATCCGCCCTGGGTGTCAGCCCCCCTAGGAACGCCACTGATGGAGTAACCTATAGCCAGTTAAGTCAGTATGAACTTTTTTTATTTCACTTATAGACATGGTACTGTAAAAACTGATTATGCATGTTACGAATTGAACATTTACATTCGCGTGGTATGGCTTCTATATCCTTTTTTAATTTCTCTCATTTGTGTTTTTATTTTCAGTGATATTTTGTATTATTTGTAACTGATACAATTTTATGTTATATATGCTTTTATATGCATTTATCTATGTTTTTACAGATACTCTGATGCCACAATCACCAAAACAAGGCCGCATCAGGTTTTATGTGTTTTATAATATCAAATTGTGATACAGCCGTACTGCATGTATTGGGTTTATTTTGACCGAGTGTTCCTCCGCCTGGCCATTTGTTCATTCTGCAACAAAGGTGTTTCTCTTTGCCTCTTTGGATGAGTAATTTCCTAGACAATAGTCAGCTATCCTCTAAGTTCAACACTGTGTTGTAATTGCAAGTTTAATAGCAATCTACCTGCCTGCTCAGCATGTAATTTGCCAAGTTCCAGCATAAGAAAATACGTATTGCCATACTGGGACAAACCAAAGGTCTGTTAAGCCTAGTATCCTGTTTCCAACAGAGGCCAATCAAGGTCACAAGTACCTGGAAAGATCCTAAAAGAGTAAAACAGATTTTATGCTGCTTGTCCCTAGAAATAAGCAAGTCATAATATGAACAGTACAAAGACATGTTTTCAGACTGAGTGCAAACATGTGGGAAAAGCGTATTTGACACTGCAGAGAGAAATCAGGAAATGGCTGCTTTTGCTCTGGATCATTATCACCTCTGTGCACCTACCATACACCTGTTTCCTTCCTGCCTTCAGTACGACTCTTTGGCCTCTAAAAATACAAAGGAGGCAAAACTATTGTTTAGGCTGTGTTATATATTTAGCATAGGCTGGATGGTATCCTAAACCTAAACTAAGCCTCTTTTATCCTGTAGCATAATTTAACAAGGCATTTTTTCAGCCCAGCTTTTCCCTGGCAGTGTTGTATAGTAGTTAAGTAAATGTAATTAGTTACTGTATTTAAGTAAAAGTTTTATCACTTTTACTTGTAAAGATGTACAGGTATTTCAACAATTTTTACTACTTTTACTCAGTTACATCTGATGCTTGCAGTTAAACATAAAAATAAAAGCAGAAGTGAGATATAAATGATGATGCCTCAATAAACCAAATGAAGCAGCAAAACCAGGAACAGAATTTTGCTATCACAAACCTGGTCACACAAACAGTAGATCATCTCATCCTAAATGTTGCTGTTCAGTGTATATGAGAACAGTGGAGTTACTTGTGTTTGTTGAATTGGTTACTGGTCTCCAGCCAAACAGGGATGAGCTGGGTCACTTTGAAGCAGCGATGAAGCTGAAGCTGGTGAACAGAGACACATGGCTCTACCACAACAGACTGCTGGTCATCCCGTAGAAACCTTTACATTGGGGTGACTGTCCATTGGATTGATAACAGTATTCGGAAAGGAAGTCCAGGGGTCTGTGCTGGGACCGCTGCTTTTTAACATATTTATAAATGACCTAGAGATGGGAGTAACTAGTGAGGTAATTAAATTTGCGGATGACACAAAGTTATTCAAAGTTGTTAAATCGCAGGAGGATTGTGAAAAATTACAAGAGGACCTTACGAGACTGGGAGACTGGGCGTCTAAATGGCAGATGATGTTTAATGTGAGCAAGTGCAAAGTGATGCATGTGGGAAAGAGGAACCCGAATTATAGCTAAGTCATGCAAGGTTCCACACTAGGAGTCACAGACCAAGAAAGGGATCTAGGTGTCGTCGTTGATGATTCATTGAAACCTTCTGCTCAGTGTGCTGCTGCGGCTAAGAAAGCAAATAGAATGTTAAGTATTATTAGGAAATGAATGGAAAACAAAAATGAGGATGTTATAATGCCTTTGTATCGCTCCATGGAGGGACCGCACCTCGAATATTGTGTTCAATTCTGGTCTACACATCTCAAAAATGTAGTGGTGGAGGGGCTTCTGTGTTTCAATGACTCAGAGGGCTATGCTGAAGGGTTACCCATATTAGACAGGCCTCTGAGGAGAAACCAGACAAAGAGTGTCCCAAACTGGGAGAGTGGTAAGATGGCGACCTGAAGTTCATATGCCCAACGGCCCAGCTGCCCTCTGAAGTTTCGTCTTCTTTACATAAATTTCCTCTCTGCAATTCCAGTTACCTTAACTGAGAGGAAGGGGACAACCGGCGGTCAGCCGCCGATGGCCAGCATTTTGTCCCCGAGCAGCAAGTGCGGGACCGCTGCGCGACGAACTGCGAGTCCTTTGATTAGCGCCAGCGAAGGAGCGTCGATGCTCTTGGACCTGGAAAAAACAACTCCATCGCTCCCGAATTATTCAACCACCATGTCCAAAGGAGTGGAGTAGTGAGTTAGAGGCATATGCTGAAACGGAGGACGTTTAGAGCAGAACCCGAATCGGCAGAACTACTCCTAAACACCTAAGAGAAATCAACTTGGAGTTTTTGGCTCCCGTGGAGGTTACTTTGAATACCATCTGGAAGGTGCCAGCCTTAGATGTTATACTCAAGTCCCTGGAGTAGTCTAGTGGTGAGTACAGTGCAACTGCAGACAAATGGTCCCAGGCCCATACCTACCCCTACCTGTTAAGACTTGTGGTGGAAACTGTGAGCCCTCCAAAACTTACCAGAAACCCACATACAGGTGACCCTTTCACCCATCGGGGCAATTGTAGTAGTGTACAGTTGGGGGTATTGGGTTTTGGGGGGGTTGGGTGGCTCAGCAGACAAGGGAGCAACAGTAAGATGTGTACTTAGGAGAATTTACTTGAAGTCCACTGTAGCACCCCCTAGGCTGCCCCATTGCTCTGCTAGGATGTCTGTGTGGCCAATCTAGTAAGAATGCTGGCTCCTCCTACATCCCAATGGATTGATTTTGTGCATTTTTCACTTGGATGTTGTTTCTTTTTAAATGGACCAAAAAGATAAATGCATAGAGCACAAAAACATCTAGCAAACAGCCATTTTTGAAAAAAAATATAGACTTTTTTGTTTTGAAAATGGCTATATTCCCCACTTGAATTTTGGATGTTTTTAGCAAAATGTCTAAAGTTAGACATCATATCAAAAATGCCCCTCCACGTAAAATTGTAAGTCTAAGTGCTTTGAAAATATGCCTCCATGTGAACAGGGGAAGGGGAAATGGAACTTGATATACCACCTTTTACTGAGGTTTTTGCAACTACATTCAAAGTGGTTTACATATATTCAGGTACTTGTTTTGTACCAGGGGTAATGAGGGTTAAGTGACTTGCCCAGAGTCACAAGGAGCTGCCATGGGAATTGAACTCAGTTCCCCAGAATCAAAGTCCACTGCACTAACCACTAGGCTACTCCTCCACTCCACACACCAGCTATGGTAATGAGACACTTGGATAGGGGAGCTAAGTCCCTACTGTGGCAAGCAATGCACTCTCTTTTTGAAACATATCCCATGTCGTTTCCTGTTATTAGTAAACATGCACAAAAAATATGAAATTTTGTGTTTTTCATCTGCCATTAATAGTGCACACTTTTAGAAAGACTACGTGCACTTTTTGAAAGCCTGCACATTAACATTGTTCCTTCCTGCAACAACATTAAAAAAAAGGAACATTCCCAGAAACAAACATTCTTTGGTTGCAAACCCCTAGGTAAGGGCCCATGGATCTCCTCCAGTTCTGCCCTAGATTTTGTGATGGCCTTCCAGATTATATCTCTGCTCTCAATGAGTGGATGCATCATCACAATCTGGCTTTTGAACAATAAAATGTGCGAAATGCTAAGAAGCCCATTTTATACCTATGGGCTTCTTAGCCTTTAGCACATCTAATTCCATTAGTGCATCTAAATTTTACCAAGAGTCCCTAAAGTATTATGGGCTGGCTGTTCCTCTCCTATTCTACCTGGTACCCAATTAATGGTTGGTGATCTAGCATTTCCAGCATTAATTAGTGGAACAGAATCTCAGAGTTTTATTTCACTCCAAGTTTGCATCAAGAATCAGGTTAAGGCTGCGACTTGAGTGCATTTTATAAATTATAGCTTTGCTAGACATAGAAAAGGAAATTCTCTAACTGGGTGCAAACGTTTACTCGCAGTATGAATCTGCCTAAGCAGGGAAACCCTAAGATCCCACAGTACACAAGTCAAGAAGAAACGAGCAGGAAAATGACCAGGCTGACCAGGAACAAACGAGAAGACTTGTTAAGGTAAATAGACGTTTATTGATGAAGACACAGCACTGTATTTCAGCGGTGAGCCTGCTTCACTGATGCTGCATCTTCCTTGTCACTACAAAGGTCTTTTTCAAGACCATCTCCTCTCATTGATTAACAGCAAAGATTGTTAACCTTTGGCATTTAACTTACAACATATGAAGACTCCTGAAGCAGGCTCACCGCCGAAACATAGTGCCGAGTCGAGTCTTCATCAATAAACATCTATTTACCTTAAGAAGTCTCCTCGTTTGTTCCTGGTCAGCCTGGTTATTTTCCCACTCTTTTCTGTGGAAGCTTTTACTTACCACTTGAGCACATAAATGTATAGAATACTGGTACTTTCATGCAGGGCTGTAGAGCAGGAGTTTGAAGCAATTTTGGGTAGAGTCAGAGTTGGTAAAAATACACCAACTTGACTCCAGCTTCAAAATAAAAAAACTTACAACATTATGTCGTAAATTTGTACATATATATATGTATACATATACTAGTACTGGTAATAAATATTTTAAGTTATACTTACCAGTACTTTAGATCCAGAACAAACATTTAAAGCCTAATCACAATAGGAGTTGGAGTTGAAGTCAGAGTCGGATAGTAGAAAAGTAGAGAAGTCAGAGTCGAAAGTTTGGTGTACTAACTCCACAGCCCTGCTTTTGAAGGTAAGTGTACACTTATGTATGTGTCAGCAAACCAACTAGGTGGTATTCTGTAAGAGTGTGAATAAGCTGCCTAGCATGTAAATTAAAGGAGGGGGGCATTCACATGGATGGAGCTGCCAGTCACATGTACAACTTATAGAATACTGTTAATTTAAAAATGTGAATATCCAAAATTTGATATGGTAGTGTTTTATAACAGAATCCAGGCACCCAGATGCCGTTATATAGATTCTGCATGCACATCATCAAGGCACCTAAAAAGGAATGCTTACTTATAGAACTGCTCCCACAGGGGGCAATTCTGTAAGAAGCCACTTAGATTTAGGCAGAATAATGAACGTAAATGCTGGTATTCTAATCATTTAGATGCATATGGGGACATGTGCGTGGAAATGACAATTTCCAGCTACACGGTATTCTGAAAGTACACACCAAGATGCGATGATGCCAGTAGCATACCAAGGGCGGGACAGTGGGAGCGATCCACCCCAGGTGCAAGCAGCAAGGGGGTGGCACGGAGCAATTGTGCAGCTGTTGGCTCCACTGGTTCCCTGCCCCATCTAATGTTACTCCCTTTTACAGGGTATACTGACCTCCTTTTAATCAGCTATTGCACTCCTCAAGCAAGACCACTATCAGGCTTATTTTCGAAAGAGAAGGGCGCCCATCTTTCGACACAAATCGGGAGATGGGCGTCCTTCTCCCAGGGTCGCCCAAATCGGCATAATCGAAAGCCAATTTTGGGCGTCCTCAACTGCTTTCCGTCGCAGGGAAGACCAAAGTTCCCAGGGGCTTGTCGGAACCGTAGCGTCCTCGACCAATAATGGAAAAAAGGGAGTCCCTGACGAGCACTTGGGCGACTTTACTTGGTCCATTTTTTCTTACAACCAAGCCTCAAAAAGGTGCCTGAACTGACCAGTTGACCACCTGAGGGAATCGGGGATGACCTCCCCTTACTCCCCCCCAGTGGTCACCAACCCCGTCCCACCCAAAAAAAAAACTTTAAATTGTTTTTTGCCAGCCTCTATGCCAGCCTCAAATGTCATACCCAGCTCCATGACAGCAGTATGCAGGTCCCTGGAGCAGTTTTAGTGGGTGCAGTGCACTTCAGGCAGGCAGACCCAGGCCCATCCCCCCCTTCCTGTTACACTTGTGGTGGTAAATGTAAGCCCTTCAAAATCCACCATAAACCCACTGTACCCACATCTAGGTGCCCCCTTTCACCCCTTAGGGCTATGGTAATGTTGTACAGTTGTGGGTAGTGGGTTTTGAGGGGGTTTGGGGGGGTTTGGGGGGCTCAGCACACAAGGTAAGGGAGCTATGCACCTCGGAGCAATTTCTGAAGTCCACTGCATTGCCACCTAGGGTACCCGGTTGGTGTCCTGGCATGTCAGGGGGACCAGTGCACTACGAATGCTGGCTCCTCCCATGACCAAATGGCTTGGATTTGGTCGTTTCTGAGATGGGCATCCTCGGTTTCCATTATCGCCAAAAATCGGGGACGAGCATCTCTAAGGTCGACCTAAATTTCGCAATTTGTATGGACGCCCATCTTGTTTCGATATTACGGGTTTCCCCGCCCCTTCGCCAGGACGTCCTGCGAGGACGTACTCAGGAAAACTTGGGCACCCCTTTCAATTATGCCCCTCCATGTCCATCTGACATATTCCCTTGCCTTTGAGCCTCCCCACCAATTCCCAAAACTCAACCCCCTCCTTAAAGTGCCTCTACCTCTAACGCCTTCACTCTCTGCCCAAACTATGGCTGACTACTTCTGCCACAAGATTCATAAGGTTAATTTGAGCGCTCCACCAGGTGGCCTTCATCTCCCCTTCTTCCACTTCATTTCCACACCCTTCCTTCAACCCTGCTGCCCTTTCCTCCTTTTCTAAAATCACAGAAGAGGGAACAGAACATCTTTTCTCCTCCTCAAAACTCATTACCTGTTTCTTTGATGCCATTCTCACCCATCTCTCTCTCCTCTGTTCTGATCCTTTCCATCTGTCATAATTCCTCAGTCTATCACTTACTACCATCAACCATTCCTGCTGTGTATTACATAACTCAAAAAAACCCTTCACTGGATCCTGCATTCTCTGCTAGCTACTGTCTCATCTCCCTCTTCCTGTTCACGTCCAAACTATTCACATGTGCTTTGCACCCCTGCTTTTCACCTCTACCATCTTAACTTTCTTTTCTAGCCATTCTTTGATTTAACTCCAATTTGGCTTTTGCCTTCTACATTCAACAGAAACAGCTCTTGCCAAAGTCTTCAGTAATCTGTTCCTGGCTCTTTAGTCAATCTTCATCCTTTTTGAGCCATCCACTATTCTTTTTAACATTGTTAAATCACCACTTAGTGCTAGATGTTCTGTCCTCACTTAGATTATGCGACTTTGATTTGTCTTAGTTTTTTTTCCCTCCCATTGCACTTTTTCTATATGCTCTGGTGCATCCTCCTGCATTGCCTTTATGATTATGACTCCCAAATCTACCCCTTTACACCAGAAATTTCACCAGGAATCCATCTCAAATATCAATCAGGGCATCAATTTGTTCCTGAGGGAGGGAGGGAGGGAGGAAGAGGGTATGCCATGGGAATTTTTTTGTAATATTGCAGAGGTGGGAGAGAACAGGGTCAGGTGATTTGGGGAAGATAGGACAGTGTCGGGGCCGAAAAGAGATGGGGCCAATGCCAACCCTCCTCTCACCTACCAACACCCATCCTGTTAGAATATCAATGAAATGCTTTGATGTCCCCATGCATACCCTCACCCTCCCACTCTGTCAGACTGTCAAAGTAATGCTTTGATGTTTCTCTTATATATACTATCTACTACCACATTTGCTTATTTCCGATCTGACGAAGAAGGGCAACCTTTGAAAGCTAATCAAGAAATGTATTAAGTTATGTCCAATAAAAAAGGTATCATCTTATTTTCTTTTCCATGTTTTATTTTGTTTGATTTCTATTGAATTCGATATAAAACTGTTATTGCTTCTTCATTAATGTTTAATGTTCTTGATGTAGCTTCATTTTATTCAGTATTTTTGGATGGATACAGAAATTCTAGCTTTTATATAAAAGGTCCACAATTGTGGAATTCTCTCCTTGATAAATTCAATCTTTCCAAGGCCTGAAGGAGTTTAAATCTATACTAAAAACCTTGCTATTTCAGGAGGCATATAATATCAGTGTATGATCATCTTCATGTATGACTGTAATGATGGACCAGTAATGATACATTACTGTTTGCCTGAAGAGATAAAATCAGATTTTGGTTTGTTGATGGAACGCTTTGACCTTTATTGTAATATTTTTATTGAAAGAGATATGCTGATGTTATGACTTTTGTTTTTAATAATTATTTTATTTTATTTTGTTTTTATGTTTGATAATTAATGTATGTAACTATGAATTGGTAAAACAGCGGAATATAAATGCTGAAAATAAATAATAAATCTACAGAGTACAGCAAAAAGCTAGCCTTTAATAGCATGGGAAACCTATGAAATAGAACTTGAAGAGATTTTTTAAAAAAACTTATCAGTTAAGATGTCTGCTCCTAGAGAGGAGGAGGACCCAGCAAATGCAAACAAAACTTCCATGGGTACAGGTAAACTGCACTTCTGTGACTAGTGCTAGTTATCACATTTGTTTGGTTAAATGGAACTCACACGGAGGAGAGCCTGATTAAAAAGTATAGTCATTTTGTTGTGAAAGGTATGTTGAAAGGAATTCATTAATGTAGTTAAAGAGTGGCTTGAGTGCATATGAATATTGATCATAACAAGGGCAGAGTAGAAATGAAAAAAATAAATCATTGGTGATAATGAAGAAGCAGCCAGTGCTCGCTACTAACCTCAGTAAAGAAGCCTGCTATTCCAGCCTGGCATGAGCCATGCTCCTCCCCATACTTCTTCTTATATTCTAAAAGAGAGAGAATCAAATTTTACAAATCAGAAATTGTTGTAGTCTGAAAGCCACTGTCAGTCACTCTTGCTCATTTCATTCCACACATCTCAGTTGCAGGAGAGCCAAGGAAACAACCCTGCAGGATTTCTGGGGAACCACGGAAATTCAAGACCTGGTAGTTCTGTAAGCAAGTTTCTACCACAACAACTCTTCCAGCACCGAGCTGTGTTTTCATTTACTTTTGTGGTGACAAGAATCACAAGCACACAAAAAAAGGGGTTGCGCAATTTATTACCACAATGTTTTATGCCTTTAAATCATCACATGCTACCTGAAAGTCTATAGCTGTAAAATGCAGCTCTCTACAACCTCAGAAAGGCAAACATACCTTTTCAATTAAAAGTTATTTTGCATACACATATGGACTTTGTGCATGCTAGGAGAACTTATACCCCATCTCTAGCATATTGGAACATATCAAGTAGCCAAGCTCTCCAGCAGTAGCATATTCATGTCACATAAGCACCCTGTTAGGAAATTACCTCCAGTGAGGATGGTTTCTAAAGCCATTTACCTACAAGTGGCTTATTTGAACATTGCCCATCTTCCATAAGGGCAATTCTATAAACTAAGCACTAACATGTACCCACTTGTTGCATGTGTACATGAATGTTAAGAATTCTAGCAACAGATCTATTCATTCGGGCATATGGTTGAGTCTGAAATTGATTTTCTGCATAGTGAGTCTTGTGTTATAAGAATCAGGAGAAAATAAGTATTTCAGTAATGACAGTATGTATGTTGTATTGTTATATAAGTTGTTTGATTATTATTGTGTGTATTTTATCCACTTGGAATTGTATAGATCATGCGGAATAAGTATTTTAAAACTTATATGCATATATGCAATTTTGCTGCCTAATGCTGTTTTAAACAACAGGAAATAGTGGGTGATGGACCACAGGTTCTGGAAGCAAGAGAGACAATCTTGAGCTGAAAACATTTATTGATGAAAGACTCGACACAACGCTGTGTTTCGGCCACAAGGCCTGCCTCAGGAGTCTTACTTTTTGTAAAATTTACTTCAGGATTTCAGATATGAAGCACTTCCAGATAGATCAGGTCTTGACAAAGACCTTTATAGATAAGTAATGTGTGCCTTCTAGTCTAGTAAAAGTAGAGAACAAAAACTCTGCTTTTACTAGACTAGAAAGCCCAGCCTGAGCATACGTGAAGGAAATGCAATCTGCCAGCCAATGGTGTGTTTCCCAATGGCGACCCTCATCCTGTTGGGATCAAAAGAAACAAAAAGCTGGGCGGACTGTCTGCGAGGCCTTGTCTGCACCATGTAGTAGGCCAATGCTCTCTTGCAGTACAAGGTGTGCAAGCTGCTTTCACCAGGATGGGCTTGAAGTCAGGGAAATAATGATGGCAAGACAATCGACTGGTTCACATGGAACTCCGATACCACTTTTGGCAGGAACGTAGGGTGAGTGCAGAGGACTACTCTGTTGTGATGAAACTTAGTATAAAGTGCATCCACTACTAAGGCCTGAAGCTCACCGACTCTACGATCTGAAGTAACAGCCACAAAGAAAATGAACTTCCAGGTCAAGTACTTCAGATGGCAAGAATTCAGTGACTCGAAAGGAGCTTTCATCAGCTAGGTAGAATGATGTTGAGATCCCATGACACTGGTGGAGGTTTGACAGGGGGCTTTGAAAAAAACAAACCTCTCACGAAGCGAACAACTAGAGGCTGTCCAGAAATGGCCTTACCTTCTACACGTTGATAATAAGCACTAATTGAAAGGTGAACACTTACGGAGTTGGTCTTGAGACCAATCTTTGATAAATGTAGAATGTATTCAAGTAGAGTCCGTGTAGGGCAAGCAAGGGGATCTAGGGCCTTGCTCTTACACCAGATGGCAAACCTCCTCCATTTAAAATAATAGCACCTCACAGTGGAATCTTTCCTGGAAGCCAGCAAGACCTGGGAGACACCCTCCGAAAGACCCAAGGAAGCGAATTCTAGGCTCTCAACATCCAAGCTGTGAGAGCCAGAGACTGGAGGTTGGGATGAAGAAAGGATCCCTCATTCTGCATGATGAGGATCAGAAACTACTCCAATCTCCATGGTTCATCGGAGGATAACTCCAGAAATAGAGAGAACCATATCTGCTTCGGCCAATACGGTGCAATCAGAATCATGTTCCATGGTCTTGCTTGAGTTTCAACAAAGTCTTTCCCACTAGAGATATGGGAGGATACGCATACAGAAGACCTGTCCCCCAATTGAGGAGAAAGCCATCTGACGCTAGTCTGTCATGGGCCTGAAGCCTGGAACAGAACCGAGGGACCTTGTGGTTGATCTGAGTGGCAAACAGATCCACCGAGGGGGAGCCCCACACTCGGAAGATCTTGTGGGCTATGCCCATATTGAGAGACCACTCGTGGTTTCATTATCCTGCTCAGTCTGTCGGCCAGGGTATTGTTTTTGCCTGCTAGATAAGTGGCTTGAAGGAATATGCCACGTTGGCAAGCCCCATGCCACATCCGGACAGCCTCCTGACACAGAGGGCATGATCCTGTACAACCCTTGCTTGTTGAAACATAGAAACATGATGGCAGATAAGGGCCTTATGGCTCATCCAGTCTGCCCATCCTCAGTAACCACTAACTTCTATGTGTTTGTCCCACACCTTCTTAAACTCCAACACAGTCTTCATCTCCACGACCTCCACCTGGAGGCCTTTCCACGCATCCACCACCCTTTCCGTGAAAGAGTATTTCCTCAGATTCGTCATAACCCTATTTCCTCTTACCTTCATCTTATGCCCTCTCATTCCAGAGGTTTCCTTCATTTGAAAAAAGTTCACCTCCTGTACATTAACGCCACTGAGTTATTTAAACGTCTCTATCATATCCCCTCTCTCCCGCCTTTCTTCCAGCGTATACATGTTGAGGTTCATGAGCCTGTCCCTATATGTTTTATAACTCAGACCGCTGACCACTTTTGTAGCTGCCCTCTGGACTGACTCCATCCTGTTTATATCTTCCATAAGTGCAATCTCCAGAATTGCACACAATATTCTAAATGGGGCCTCACCAGAGACTTGTACAAGGACACAATCACCTCTTTTTTCCTGTTGGTAATCCCTCTCCTTATGCACCTGAGTGTCCTTCTGGCTTTGAGCGTCGCCTTGTCTACCTGTTTGGCCACCTTAAGGACATCAGACAGAATCACCCTCAAGTCCCGCTCTTCTTTCGTATACAGAGTTCTTCACCCCCTATACTGTACCATTCCCTCAGGTTTTGTGACCCAAGTGCATGACCCTGCCTTTCTTAGCATTAAATTTTAGTTGCCAATTTTTGGACCATTCTTCAAGCTTCGCCAGATCTTTCTTCATGCTATCCACACCTTATTAGAGAGTTTGGTATCATCCGCAAAGGGACAAACCTTACCAGACAGCCCTTCTGTAAAATCACTCACAAAGATGTTAAAAAGAGCCGGCCCACGGACTGACCCCTGCGGTACACCACTTGTAACATCCTTTTCCTCAGAGCAAACTCCATTTACCATTGCCCTCTCTCTCCTTCCATTTAACCAGTTTTTAACCCAGTCAGTCACTTTAGGTCTCATACCAAAGGCATTCAATTTGCTTATCAGTCACCTGTGCGGAATTGTGTCAAAGGCTTTGCTAAAATCTAAGTACACCACATCTAGCGCCCCTCCACCGTGCAACTCTTTGGTCACCCAGTCAAAAAAGTCAATCAGATTTATCTGACAAGATCTACCTCTAGTAAAATCATGCTATATCAGGTTTTGCAGTCCATTCAATTCAAGAAACCTCAAAATCCTCCACTAGAAGTGGTTCCATTAGTTTACTCACCATTGAGGTCAGACTAACCGGTCTGTAATTCGCAACCTCCTCCTTGCTTTCGTTCTTGTGCAGAGGGACCACATCCGCCCTTCTCTAGTCCTCTGGGACCACTCCAGATTATAGGGAAGCATTGAACAGGTCAGACAGCAGAGCCGCCAGAACTTCTCCAAGTTCCATGAGTATCCTCAGATGTATTCCATCAGGCCGCATCACTTTGGTATATTTTCAAAGCACTTTGGGAGGCTAAGTGCTTTGAAAATAAGCCTCACTGTCTACTTTTAGAATAGCCAGCTCCTCACGAACACACAGTCCATTGTATACCTATGGCCTGCATGGCACTTAACACACACTAATTTTAGCACACACTAACTCCGTTAGTACACCTTAGTAAAAGGATCCTCAAGTTTGCAGTGCCAAGGGAATTATATATTTGTCCCTGGTCAAGAGTTCACTCTGTTCACTGGTAGGAACATTCTGTGGAAATGACGACTTATTATTGTGTAAGGCAAATAGGGGTCTGACTGTAGCTCACAAGGTGTCCAAGAGTAATTATCACACTCCCCTAGCCCCAACCTCAATAGACGTCTCTGATATGCTGGCAACAGAGATTGACACCCAGTATTTGGAATAATTTAGTAGTTTATTTATCTAAGCTAGTAAATACTGATAACAATAAAAGTTCCTACAAATGGTTCAGTTATAAATCCTATTGGTGAACAATTTGGTGAGATAGCCGATCTCTGAAAGCCTTTAGCATGTTCCAGATTGCCCGGAGCTCCAGGAGATTGATCTGAAGATTCGTTTCCTGGGAGGACCAAGCTCCTTAAGTGTGAAGCCCATCTATATGAGCTCCCCGTCCCAGGAGCTCTGGTCCCGCCCTCATTTCCTGTTTCTGCAAGGGCAGGACCAGACCAGAGCCGAGAGACAGAAGGGAAGGCTGAAGCGCCGACGAGCCTGCAGTGCACGCTTTTCACTGACGTGAGGTAAGAAGAGGGCTTTTAAAATTCAGACGGACAGAGGGAGGGGGGCCTTGGAACTCGGACAGAGGGGGGCCTTGGAACTCAAACTCGGAGGGAGGGGTGGCCTTGGAACTCAGAGGGTAGTAGTAGTTTTAAAATTCTGGCTGGGCTGGAAGGGAACTTCCAGTCCATAAAATATTGGGGGTGCTCGAGCACCCACAGCACCCACGGAGTCAGTGCCTATGGCTGGTGCTATGCTCAACCTCAATGCCGACCCCAATGCCAATGCCTACTTCAAGGAACTGGACTTGGCTCCAAAAATCCTCTCTCGTTGAACCACTCTGGAAACCTGGGTCCTCTTCTTCATGCAAAGACAGAGGACACAGTTAGTGGAGCTATAGTTAGGCACAAGCCACTGTAGACACCAAGAATGGGTGTCTTTCCCAGAGATTGTCGAATTGCATAGGGTACAGCGCTTGAAGCCACTAGGAACCTTGGTGGACATGGAAGGAAAAACTTCCTCGGCTAAATTAAATGAAATGATGGTGCCTGAAAAAGGGGCATGGCACGGCAAAAAAGAAAAGGAAAGTTTCCAGCCGAAGTCAAGGTCTAAACATGGACAGATGATGACAGAAAATAAAGGAAACTTAAACCTGGGCAAAATCACTAAAACTTAAAGGGACGGGGGTTCCACAACAGGAACACAATTAAGGAAGGAAAAATAAACGAAAAATAGCAGAATGGCACAAAAAACCTCTCTGGGACCCAGTGATGTGAGAAGACGGTAAAAAAACACGCCCTGTCCTCAACGTGGTAAAGAAAGAACTGAGGAGACTGTGTTCTTGTGGCGGGCAGGAAGGCACTTGCTCATGCGCAGTGGAACACGTCTCGCACTCCACAAAGCTCTCATTAGAGTTTGGTAAATTCTGGACCGGGTGACGCGGGTCGGCGTCACCCACTTGTGAGAAATATAAGCCTGCTTGTCCTTGGAGAATGGAAGTTATGCACATAACTGTAAAGTAATGCCAATTAATGCTTGTTAAGGCCAATTATTGGTACTTATCATCAAGTGCCAATTTAGTGCTACTTAGACAATTAAGTTACATGCATAACCAACCCTGTCCTGTAACTGTGCACCCAATAGACTTCAAATGATAAAACCTTGTTATCCTTACCAGTCTAAGGTGGATTTCAAATAGTTTAGTTTAATAAGATTTGCTACGTCACCCTTTATAGATACAAAAGAGCAGTTTGCAATAAATATTAAAAACAATAAAAGAAACATAAACATAACGAAGACCATCAAAAGAAATGAGAAAAATGTACACAAAGCAGTGACCAAGAATAAGCTTTTAAAGACACGCCTTCTGTTTTCTTCATTGTAAAACTTTAGCTCCCTCCAAAAAGAGTAAACAGAGAAACAGAAAAAATGACAGCAGATAAAGACCAAATGGCCCATCCTCTCCCCCAAACATATTGCAGGCTCTCCCCTCCTCTCTCTTACAGATCCTACATGCTTGTCCCACCATGCTTTCTTGAAATCAGATACTACTGTCTTAGTCTCTGCTACTCAGGAGGATGTTCAATGTATCCACCACCATTAAAATCAGCATTGAAAAATAGTAGTATGGGATACTGTAGTTATTTCAAATCGTATTCACGGAAAATGTAAGACTTTGGTTTTTGATGTCCTTCATGTAACATGATTCTAACTACAGGAGGGAGACAGTGCCAAGTTCAAAACAGAGCAAGTCAGAGTTTCAACAAGACTATTTGGAATTTGACACTGTTGCCAGCAAGAGAAAAACCATCCCCCTCCTGCCACTGAAGACTTCCAAAGTATCTGTAGGGAAAGGTTGAGTGAGGCTTGCTTGAGGTATCTCAGAGACACTAAGGATGGCCAATCCCAAAGAGTGATAAATGAGTGAAAATTTCCCTTATCGTTTCCACGGTATAAACCTATATGGCCCCTACCCCCCACCATACCAGCAACCCCTTTACTTTGTTCTCTGTCAGCCTCTATACGGAGCAACATGAATCATTCCTGCCATCCCATGTCAGTGTTAGAAAAAAACACACACTAAATGTAGCTTGTGTATAGGAACAATACTGTATTTCAATAAAGGTGTTTTTTTAACAAGTAGGAAAACAGCGAGATACATTAAAATGGCAGTTAATGTATTTAACAAACCCTCCCCCAAAAAACAATCCTCCACCCTCTGACCTCAGTTACCTCCCTTTACCACCCCCTTCCTTAACTGCCATTACCCCAATTTTTCCTGTCTTAAGCAGAGCTGATGTTAAACATTCAGAGGCCCAGTAGAAACTGGAGACGGTGCCCAACAGATGGCCTTCAGCCTATACCTCCTTTAGCATGAGACAGGTTTGGGACCCCCTATGATATGGGGGCCCAAGACAACTGTCCTATTTTCCACCCCTAACACCAGCCCTGCTCATAAGAACAAAAGAATAGCTATACTAGGTCAGACCAATGATCTATCTAGCCCAGTATCCTGTTTCCAACAGTGGCAAATCCAGGTCACAAGTACCTCACAGAAACCCAAATAGTAGCAAGATTCCATGCCCCATGTCTGTCTCAATAGCAGACTATGGACTTTTCCTCCAGGAACTTGTCCAAGCTTTTTTAAAACCCAGATACACTAACCGTTTTTTACCCCACCTTTTGGTAATGAGTTTCAGAGCTTAAATAGTCATTGATTGAAAATATTTCCTCCTGTTCTTTTTAAAAGTATTACCATGTAACTGCAAGTGTCCCTTTGTCCTTGTACTTTTTGAAAGAATAAACAAATGATTCACATTTACCCGTTCTACACCAGGGTCGCCGAGAGGGAGGGGGGGTGACAAAATTCCCCGGGCCCGGGCCTCCAAGGGGGGCCTGGCACCGCAGTCCCCTCCACCCGCCCCCCTCCGTCCACCACCAGGCCGGGCCCCCCTGAATTCAAATCATAGCACCTCACCTCGACCTCACTCCGTGTGAAAGAAGCGCAGCAGCGGCAGTCTGCAGATCACCTCTCTTCAGGCCTTCCCTCCCTGTGTCCCGCCCTCGTCTGACGTAACTTTCACAAGGGCGGGACATAGGGAGGGAAGGCCCGAAGGGAGGCGATCTGCAGACTGCTGCTGCTGCGCTTCTTTCACATGGAGTGAGGTCAAGGTGAGCCGCTATGATTTGAATTTAGAGGGGCCTGGCCCGGTGGTGGATGGAGGGGGGCAGGTGGAGGGGGGCGGCGGTGACCTCGGGGGGGGGGGGCGGCGGCCCGGCCCAATCTCTCGGCGGCCCTGTTCTACACCACTCAGGGTTTACAGACCTCAACACAGCCCCCCCCCCCCAGCCATGTTTTTTCCAAGTTGAAGAGCCCTAACCTCTTTAGCCTTCCTTTATCATTTTGGCTGCTCTTCTTTGAACCTTTTCTAATTCCGCTATATCTTTTTTGAGATACAGCAACCAGCATTGCAAACAATACTCAAGTAAGGTCGCACCATGCAGCGACACAGAGGCATTATAGTATTTTGTCTTATTTTCTATCCCTTTTCTAATAATTCCTAGCATTCTGTTTGCTTTCTTGGCTACTGACACATAGTGGGTGGAAACTTTCTGCATATTATCCACGATGGCACCTCGATCTTCTTGTGTGCTGACTCCTAAGGTGGAACCTAACATCAGGTAACTATGATTTGGATTATTTTTTCCAGCATGCATCACTTTGCATTTGTCCACACTGAATTTCATCTGTCATTTGGATACCCACTCTTGAATTTCCTAAGGTCTTCCTGCAATTTTTCACAGTCTACATCAGGGGTGTAGCCAGACCTTGGTGGAAGGGGGGGGTCCAGAGCCCAAAGTGGGGGGGCACATTTTACGTCACTTCCCTCAGCAGCCGCCCCTCCCCCACCACTTCCGACCCCCCCCCCCCTCCTCCGCCACAAGGTGCCTTTGCTGGTGAGGGTCCCCAACCCCCTGCCAGCTGAAGCGTTTATCTGTCCTGTGCTGGTCTCGCACTTGCTTCCTCTCCTGTTTTCAGCGCGCTGTGCACTGCATGCTTGTTTTAATGACTCTGAGCATGCACGAGCATGCTCAGTCTCATTAAAACGAGAGCATGCACGAAAAAAAAAACCACTATGTAGACTCACATCAATGAACTGACTTAACTGAAGATGTTCAGGAGGTGCTATCAGAAGCACTCACTTTGGGAGGAACACTGGGAGTGCCACTATCTTATCACCACAGATATCTACAGGACAATACTCCAGACATCCCATACAAAGAGCTGGCGTGTGTTTGATCCCTGGATTTGGAAACGGAGATCACCCATACTGTGTTGCAAGACTCTATTGTTTACATACATAAGCAAATGACCTCGATTCAACACAAAGAGACATTATATACGTTTATCATGAGACTCTTTATTTCTCCACATCGTGCGAGTCAAGCTGGGATCTCTAGAGATAGAAAATGCCCTAAATGTGGAATGGAGGGAGCACGATTAGGGCATATGTTTTGGCATTGCAAGCTTGTCCGATTTTTCTGGGAATCTTTAATGAAAATGATATCAAGATGGTGGAAACAATCAGTGACTATTAGGCCAGTGTTGTTGTTTGGCCAATTAGAGGGAGGAATGTCTGCCTCTAGAGGTTTTTGTTCTTTCCTCCGCTACACTGTGACATTTGGCATTAAGACTATACTGTGTGTATGGTTTCAGTCCGCCCCTCCTAACCTACAACGTTGGAAACTGTATATGTTGGAACAACTGAGGATGGACAGACTTGGAATTTCTGACTTAGATAGTATAAAAGGTGGTAGATTTATAGATACATGGGAGCCATTTTGGTTGACCCTATCCCATCAGGCACGTAGCAGACTGTTGAATTGACAAACCTATTAAAGTTATTATATGTATTGCACTAAGTTCGCCCTTCCCCCCTCTTCCCCCCCCCCCTTTTTTTTCTTTCGTTATATATGTCTGGGCACTCTCAACTACCGAAAGGGTTATTAAAGAAAAAAGGGAGGGCAGGAGGGCAAGGGAGGGTAAGAGAATGGGGATTGAAATACTAAATACAGGTTACATGTTGACATCCTTTTATCACCCAGTTATATAGTTTGAGGTTATGAACTGTGCAACTACATAATTGAAGTAATTAGATAACCACCTGAGAGAGAGGTTGGTAGATCAAGTATTGGCAGATGTGATCTGTATGGTTCTTGTTGTCTATGTTATACCAATAAACAGATTTAAACATAAAAGATTAGGCGCAGTGGTCATTACAAAAAGAATACAGAAAGTAACAGGATTCCATTGTTAGCAATACCATCGTCCTCACAAAGGCTGCTCTTTTCTGACCAGTCACCTACCATTTCTCCATTTTCACTTCTTCTTTGGTGGGGAACAAAATGAAGAGAGTAATTCACAGGTTCCCTTCCAAAAGTTAGGTTAGCATAGGCGCCCCGTATAAGAGGCTTGGGGAGGCTGACCATCCCCTGGCTGCTGCCCCCCCCCCTCAAATGCAGGGATGCCTGGCACAGCAGCACTGCAGCCAGACAGCTCTCGGACGGTCCCTCCGCTCCTTCCCACCCTCAGTTCCCCGATTGACAGCCCTCCTCTCCATTCCTCTCCCCCCCCCCCCCCCCGCGTGTGTTTAACCCTTTTACTTTCAGGCGCAGCGATGGCAGTGAAGAGGACAACACAGCTTCTCCCTTCCCTCACATAGTGTCCTGCCTTCTGCAATGATGCATTTCCTGTTTCTGTGAGGGTGAGACACTGTGTGTGGGAAGTGAGATGCTGTGTTGTCCTCCACTGCCGTCACTGCGCCTGAAACTAAAAGGGTTAAACGCGCGGGGGGAGGGCGGAAGGAACAGAGAGGAGGGCTGTCAGGGAGCTGAGGGAGGGCAGGGAGAATCACTGGACATGGAGGGGAGGGGAGGGCAGGGGGAGAGAAGAGATCGCTGGAATTGGAGAGGAGGGCAGGGGAGAGAAGAAATCGCTGGAGAGGAGAGGGCAGGGGGAGAGAAGAGATCACTGGGGAGGGAAGAGAGGAGAAATGCTGGACATGGATGGAGTGGAGGGCATGGAAGACAGGATAAATGTTGGACAAGGATGGAGGGAAGGAAAGACAAAGGAAGGAGATGCACACGGATGGAGGGGAAGGGAGAGAGGAGAAATGCTGGGCATGGATGGAGGGGAGGGAAGACAGAGGAAGTAGATGCAAATGGATGGATGAAGGGGAGGGGAGTGAGGAGAAATGCTGGATATGGATGAAGGGGAAACTGCTGAATTTAAGGGCTGGTTCAGAACACTTTGAGGGCAGATACTGAAACTCGAGGAAGGATAGGGACAGGGCTACAGATGGTAGACAGGACGCATAAGGACACAGGAGGATGGTGGACATGGTGAGAGAAAAAAATATCAAATGGAAAGAAGACACTGCATAAAACAAGAAGACACTGGGACCAAAGCGAATAAAAAAAACTAAATGATCAGACAACAAAGGTAGAAAAAAGTATTTTATTCAGAATTTATTAATTGGAATATGTCAGCTTTTGGAAATGTGCATCTGTGATATTTTGCATGTAAGTTTCAATTTTTCTAGTATTGCTACATGCTGATCTGACTTCTTGAGGTAACTTTCCAGTTCAGTATTTTGCCTTTATATTTTGCCTTCATATCTGTTGTCATGTGTTTTTCATGTGTATTCAAGGTGCAGTATTCTGCTAGCGTGTAGTATTTGCAGCCCTTTTTGTTTTGGTTTGTTTTTTCACTAGGTTGTGTACTGGTGTTTTAGAGCCCGGTGTAATTACAGTGCTGCCTTTCCACGCATAAGGCTGTAGCTCGTCCTGTCCTTGGAATTAGTGCTGTTATGGTTTGGTAAGTTTATGAGTGTGCTTTTTGCACAAATATGTGTATAGTGTTTTGCAGTGGAGAGATTGTGTGTTGGCCTTACTGAGGTGGCATCAAAACATCAGAAAGGGTGTAGAGCCTAAATCATGACACACTACCTCTTGAAGGATCTACATATGGTTGTTAATAAAAGGAGCTCATTGTGAACACTATCCACCCTAAAATGGTGTTTTGTGGCTCTACATGAGAATTGTGATATTATGATCCCTTGTTTCATGTTGTTGATGGTCTGCATTTTCCGTATGGGTGGTATATTGGTGTATTAGGGTCTGCCAGTGTAATATTTATGGTACAGTAAGGTTCTGAGTGTGTTTTTGAACAAATTTGTGCATAGTGTTTTGCAGTTGAGCGATTGTGGTTAGTATATGCTTTGCGCAACCACTTTATTCTTTGACATATGATACATATCTAATATCTAAATTTAGTAAAAGGTAATAATTGTGACTATTTTATTTTTACTTATTTTTTTTTCTGTGTGTTGTCAGACAGTTATGGATGTAAGCTCCACCCCTGACCCCACCCCTAGCCCCGCCCCTTTAGCCTCCCCAAACAGTTGGGCCACCGACTGCCTATGAAGATTAGTCTCTAGCAAAGTCATTCTACAGACAGCAAGACTTCAAAACAGGGCTCAGAATGCACATCAGGCCAGAGCACATAAATATAAGCAGACAGCTAAAGGCAGTCCTCCTCAAAAAACCTCAGCTTAGTCTTAACTGGCTTACAGCCCAAAGTCCCATTTACATTTTGGAAAATGATGAAGCCTGTCCCTCCTCCTCCCTCATATGCTGACTCACTCTCCTGAAGGAGGAAGACTTCAAAAATCCCATGAGCCATTCATACATAAGCATGAAACAATAAAATGCCCTATTAAGCCTCAAAGTACAAGAATCTAAAAAAAGCCAGGCCAATTTAGTATGTTATCCTTATAAATGCCAAGAATGGCTTAATATCTTTGAGAAACTAAAAGAAACTAAAAATTAGTTCAATTTTCCCTTGTATATGTTTCACGATCCCAGCTTAGCATTTGACATCCATGAGACTTGAGTCTCCACTCTACTCTCGAGGAATGTTCAGGGGGTGCGATCTAGAGACATCTCCTGCTTCACTGTGAACTGTGCTGTACTGCATTTCCATGTAAGTTATTCACAGCCTCTCCATACTAGAAATAACCAAAGACGTACTTCTGAAAGTACAGCAATGTTAACAGTTATGTTAACGAAAAAAAAAAGTGACTGAATGTATGTGTAGATAATGATGATGGTGGTCTTAGATTTGATCAGATCTAACTTCTGCATTCAAACCCTTTCCCCTACTCAACCTGAAATCTAATTTTCCACTGCCAATAAACATCTCTTACAGATTACATAATGTGGTTGCACAGTGTTGGCTACTACAAACACAGGCTCAATGCCAAACAATAAAGCAAAGAGCAGGCCCAAGACTCCAGTATACTTGCTCTCATGCAATGAAGCCAGTGCTGTAATCCTCTCCCATTGCCAATTTTCCATTGGCAGTCCCCTGCATTGTAAGTCCAGCCCCAGACACTTTTTTTTTTTTTTTTACAATGCTTGGCAAAATCCCTGTCAGATAGCAGCAGCCCAGCAAAAAACGACATGACAAACATGAAACACGGTTTTCATCCATCCCAGAGGCCTTTTTGAAACAGTTATTTCAAATTGAACAAAACTGAAAATCAAACTGAAGAAATGATATTGGCAAGAAACAAACAGATCAATTTTCAAAAAGTAAATATCTGAATAATTATCTGGATTTTTGTACTGGCCAGCACTATCCATGGATTTTCAGCAGCACTATATGGAGAGTGCTTCTGAAAATCCTTTCACCAGAGTGGCCTGTGGGTGTTCCCAGAAATTATCCAGATATCTATATATTCTCACCTCCAACGTTCTGAACCTCACTGTGTGGCAGGGAAACACTGAAGCCCTGTAGTCTTCTAGGCTGTCAGCACCACTCACTCTCACTCTCACTCATAGACCCGCCCTCAGCCACGCCCCATCCACACATAATTCACAACCCCAACATTCTAAATGTAAATTTGTAGTTGCAAGATCCCATGAGTGTCTGCCCCGCCCTCGCATCACAACGTGATGACGTGGAGGGCGGGGCTATGACACTCAGCCAATCACCTGTTCCACCGCCCTCCGATGCTCCCCCCCCAACGCACAGCAAGAAACAGCGACCTATGCAGGGCCTCCAGCCCCCCCACACACACAGCGACAACAGTAGGGCATCTGAACGAGGGTGCGTTTTATTTTCAACATGAATGCCTGCTCCGCCCACGCGTCAAACGTGATGACGTCGTGGGAGCAGCAATGCCTAAACGAATCCAGGGTGTAACAACAGAAACAGACCTCCACAAGGAGACCCCTCAGAGACAAAACCCCGCCCCGCCCCCCACCCATCCGCAAAAACGGAAAAACAGGAAAAAGAGGGAGGGCACCGGCAGAGGAGGGCTCAGGCCGGGGGTCACGGACAGGGTCCACTGGCGACTCACAACAGGGGGGAGGGAAAGAGCATTGGGTCAGACTCCAGCGCTGCCAGCAAACAAACCTATGACATGCCTCAGGAGTATAACCCACAAGAGTGGAAGAGAGCCAAGCAACACCACACTAAGGAAGGAAGCCCTTTGGTACACTCAACACAAAAACAAGCATAGGAGCTGCTGCCGCTACAAAAGAAAGGGGAATCAGACAAACCCTGAAACTGGGAGGGAGGGAGGAAAGGAAAGAAAGGGGGCACCTTACAACTTGAAAGGTAAACTATGGAGAGGGGAGGGGAATGGGGTCCCAAATAACAGAGAGGGGGGAAGGGAATCCTCAAACCAAAGGGGAGGGGGTCCTGAGACATGAGAGGGGGGAGAGGGGAGGACACTCACTGTCTCACATACACACTCACTCTCACATACACCCTCTCTCACACAGTCGCAACCAACCTCACTCTGTCACACACACACACTTGCACATTCACTCTTTCTCTCTCTCTCTCTCTCACAGTCACTCTCACAGACACTCTCTCAAACATACACACTCAGTGGAAAACCTTGCTAGCGCCCATTTCATTAGAACCAGAAATGGGCCTTTGTTACTAGTCAGCAATATTCAGTCCGTTCTCTGATAACTCTCTGGACACTGCCCTAAATTTTTCTGGACAGCAGGCTACATATTGTCGCTATCCGGATAGAGTGCTGACTGCTCTGTCCCCCTCTTTCTATAATCTTACATGCACAATTTTACACTTAAGACTAGAGTCAGTAAATGGCATCCAAATTTGGGTGCCAATAAAATGAACGCTGATTGCTATTCTATAAACAACAATCCGAGTTGGGCCCGTTTAAGAACATAAGAACATAATAGCAACAGCTTGCCCCAGGATTGGTAGCATGGAATGCTGCTACTAATTGGGTTTTTGCCAGATACTTGTGACCTGGACACTGGGCTAGATGGACTATTGGTCTGACCCAATATGGCTATTCTTATGTTCTTAGCCATACAGGGTCAGATCAATGGTCTATCTAGCCCAGTATCCTGATTCCAACAGTGGCAAATCCAGGTCACAAATACCTGGCAAAAACCCAATTAGTAGCAGCATTCCATGCTACCAATCCCAGGGCAAGCAATAGCTTCCCCCATGTTCAGCTCAATAGCAGAGGCGTAGCCACGGGCCCACCCAGTTTGGCAGCAGTGCACCCATAGGCGTAGTTTGACTGTTTCATTTGGGGGGGCAAAAAATGGGCGGAGCATATTAGCATATCATTTGCATATATACATATGCAAATGAATATGCTAATATGGAGGAAGGAAATGAAATTTACAGGCAAAATATCACAGATGCACATTTCAAAAAGCTGACACATTTCAATTAATAAATTATGAATAAAATAAACTTTTATTTACCTTTGTTGTCTGATCATGTAGTTTTTCTATTCGCTTTGATCCCAGTGTCTTCTGTTTTATGCAGTGTCTTCTTTCCAGTAGGCTTCCCTCTGCTCCCCACCCTCCCAGTCCCATCCATCTCTTGCTCCTTCCCTCTGCTCCCCACCCCTCCCAGTCCCATCCATCTTCTGTTCCTTCCCTCTGCTCACCATCCCTCCGTCCCATCCATCTTCTGCTCCTTCCCTCTGCTGTGCCTGACCTCTCCCAATCCCATCCATCTCCTGGTCCATCCCTCTGCTCCCCACCCCTCGCAGTCCCATCCATCTCTTGCTCCTTCCCTCTGCTCCCCACCCCTCCCAGTCCCAACCATCTCTTGCTCCTTCCCGCTGCTCCCCACCCCTCCCAGTCCCATCCATCTCCTGCTCCTTCCCTCTGCTCACCTCCTTTCCCAGTCCAATCCAATTCCTGGTCCTTCCCTCTGCTCCCCACCCACCCCTCCCAGTCCCATCCATCTCTTGCTCCTTCCCTCTGCTCCCCACCCCTCCCAGTCCCATCCATCTTCTGTTCCTTCCCTCTGCTCACCATCCCTCCGTCCCATCCATCTCTTGCTCCTTCCCTCTGCTGTGCCTGACCTCTCCAAATCCCATCCATCTCCTGGTCCATCCCTCTGCTCCCCACCCCTCGCAGTCCCATCCATCTTCTGTTCCTTCCCTCTGCTCACCTCCTTTCCCAGTCCAATCCAATTCCTGGTCCTTCCCTCTGCTCCCCACCCACCCCTCCCAGTCCCATCCATCTCTTGCTCCTTCCCTCTGCTTCCCACCCCTCCCAGTCCCATCCATCTCCTGCTCCTTCCCTCTGCTCACCTCCTTTCCCAGTCCAATCCAATTCCTGGTCCTTCCCTCTGCTCCCCACCCACCCCTCCCAGTCCCATCCATCTCTTGCTCCTTCCCTCTGCTTCCCACCCCTCCCAGTCCCATCCAATTCCTGGTCCTTCCCTCTGCTCCCCACCCACCCCTCCCAGTCCCATCCATCTCTTGCTCCTTCCCTCTGCTTCCCACCCTCCCAGTCCCATCCATCTCCTGCTCCTTCACTCTGCTTCCCACCCTCCCAGTCCCATCCATCTCTTACTCCTTCCCTCTGCTCTCCACCCTCCCAGTCCCATTCATCTTCCCTCTGCTGCCCCCCCCCCCCCCCGCGAGGTCCAGGATCGTGACTCCGTTTACCCCCTCTCTTCCTCCCTCCCTCCGGTGCAGGCAGCAGTCTTCTTCAACCTTTCTGTGCTCCTGGCAGCGGTAGCGACGTATACACGCTGCCTTCGGTCTGCCCCGGAAGCCTTCTCTTCAAGTTCCTGTTCCCACCTATGCGGGAACAGGAACTTGAAGAGAAGGCTTCGGGGCAGAGCTGAAGGCAGCGTGTACGTCGCTACCGCTGCCAGGAACAAGAAAGGCTTAGAGAAGATTGGTGCTGCCTGCGCCGGAGGGTAGGAAGAGAGGGGATAGATAGACACGCTCGTCTCCGTCCGCTTCGCTGCTTCCCTGCCCTCTCTGTCTGCGTCCCGCCTTCCTCTGATGTCATTTCCTTTCGGGCGGGATGCAGACAGAGAGGGCAGGGAAGCAGCGAAGCGGACGGAGACGAGCGCGTACCTGCTTGTTTTTGGTTTTTTTTTCCATTCTAGCGCCAGTCCACGTCCTCGTCGTTTGGGGGGGCATTGCCCCCCCTCGCCCCCCCCAGTCTACGCCTATGAGTGCACCCTTGTCAAGGCCAGAGCTCCCGTTCAAAGGGTTGCCAGCATGTAAGAATCGCTGCTGCTGGCTGACCCAGAAGCCTTCCCTCTTCCGCTGCGCCTGATCAAAGGGTCAATGGCAGCGTGTAATAATTGCTGCTGCCGGATGACTCAAAAACCGTCTCTCTGCCGCATCTCCCCCTCCCCCCCCAAACAATGAAATAATTTCCTGGGAGGAACACAGCAGAGGGAAGACTTCTGGGTCAGCTGGCAGCAATGCAGTGATTCTTTCTTACATGCTGCCAGTTTGGAGAGAAGGAAAATTGTTGGGCATGGGAGTGGAGGGGATGGAGAGAAGAGAGATGCTGCACAAGGGGTGTAGGAGAGAGGGAAAATTGTTGGCCATGGGAGTGGAGGGGAGGAAGAGATGTATGGACGGGTAGAGGAGAGGGATCATTGTTGGGACATGGAGGGAGAGAGGGAGAGATGCTGCATGGAGGGGGAGAAAAGTATAATTGTTGAATGTAGGGCTGGGTGGGGAGGGAAGGAGGGGTGAAGGCCAAGAGAAGAAGAAACGTTGGACCTGAGAGGGAAGGGAGGGAAAGATGCTGAAAAAGGGTGAGAGAGATGAGGGAGAATTGTTGGACATGGTAGTTGAGGGAAGGGAGAGATGGAGAGATGCTGCAAGGGGGAAAGAGATGTTAGACTTGGGATACAAGGGTGAGAGAGAGAGAGATAGTGGACAACGGGAGAGAGGGAAGAGGAAAAAGAGATGGAACGATGTTGAACATGAGAGTGGATGAGAGTGAAGGAGAGATGCTGCACCAGAGGGGGAAAAAGGAGGAAGATGCTGGATCCAGGGGTAGAAGGGAGGGAGAAATGCTGGATTATGGGTGGGAGGGAAGAGAGGGAGAAATGCTGGCCCCTGGGGAAAGGGGCAAGAGGAAAGAAAGAAGGGACAGAAAGATGCTAGGAGGGGGGAGAGGAGAAAGAAGGAGCAGATGCTGGGCTAGAAGGGTTGGAAGGAGGGAGACAATTGGATGGTGGAACCAAGTGGGAGAGGCCAAGTGGAGTGGTAAGGAAATGAATGAGAGGAGGATAGTGATTACAGAGGGTAGAAATATGATAATGGAAAGTAGATTGAACATGGAAGGCTGGGGGAGTGAGATGGGGAATAGGAGAGCTAGTGGGTGAAAGAAAGAGATGGAAATCTGATAGGTATTTGAAAAGTAAAAAGGAAAGGGGCTAGAGGATGAAATTTGAATGGACAGAGAGCAGGAAAGAAAAAAGGAAATAGCTAAAATGAAAGATCAATGTGTCAGAGGCAGGGCCGGTCAAACCCGGTAAGCGGGGTAAGCACCGCAGGGGGCACCTGCCTTCAAGGGCGCCGCCATACCGCGCCGCCCTTGGTGCTTTAAATCTTTAATTTACCTCAGTTCCAGCAGCCGTGTCATTTGAAAGCCCTGCCCTGTCTCTAGCCTTCCCTCCCTTCGTTAGTTCGTTCCGCAGTCCCGCCTTCTGATGTCATTTCCTTGAGGGCGGGACTCTGAGGGAACGAACTCACGAGGGAAGGAAGGCTAGAGACAGGGCTGGGCTTTCAAATGACGTGGCTGCTGGAACGGAGGTAAATTAAAGATTTAAAGTACCAAGGGGGCGGCGCGGTATGGCGGGGGATGGGGCGAAGCAGAATCGCTGGTCAGGGGCAGGGTGGGAGAAGAGAGAAAGGAGATTGGGGGGGGCGCCAACTCATAGTCTGCTGGGGGGCGCCAGAGACCCTAGGACAGGCCCTGGTCAGAGGCAAGTGTAGTGAGGGAATGGAATGAGAGTGGAGAAACACGAACAGCAGCTGCTTGAAGAAGAATTAACAGAGAGACAGGAAAGTGGAAAAGAGAAACTGGAACCAACATGATGGAAAAATAAAATGACTGGACAACAAAGATAGAAAAGGCATTTTATTTTGAATTTATTAACTGAAATATTTTAGCTTCAGAAATGTGCATAGCAGATGTCATTTTATTATGTTCAGTAGAAAAGGAAATGCATTTCTATTTTTATTTCTCTACAGTAGCAGTACATACTGAGGCTCTGAGTTCAATTTTTGTCTACATATTTTTATTTCTAATTTGTGATCCATTGTTCTGTATTTGGTGAGAGTGCCAGTGTGATTGTAAAGGTAGGTGGGAAGACTGGAGGGGACGCAATGAAAAAGAGGAAATTGGAAGGGGGGCTTCTTTATTTTCTGTCCTGGGCCCTAGAATGTCTAACACTAGTCCTTACCCTTGCTGTAGCTGGTGGGGATCCCAAAGCTACATCAGCTGAGGATCTCCTCTGAAGGCAGCCAAAATTCCCTTCTACTAAGCTTGGCAGATGGCGACAACATCCTTGAGCCACTGATAACTAATGTCAGAATTGGTGACTCAAGGAGTTGTTGCTACTGCTGCCTGCCAAGCTTGGTAAAAGGGATTTCTGGCTGTCTTTGGAGGAAGTTTTCAGCTAACAGAGCTTGGAGATCTTCATGAACTAAAGTATATTTTGAGTTGGGAGGTGAAGAGAGTAAATGTTGTGCCCGCCCACTTTGGGCTCAGGCCCACCCAAAATTGACTATGTACTTTTCCTCCAGGAACTTGTCCAAACCATTTTTAAACCCATAAGTACATAAGTATTGCCATACTGGGCCAGACCAAAGGTCCATCAAGCCCAGCATCCTGTTTCCAACAGTGGCCAATCCAGGTCACAAGTACCTGACAAGATCCCAAAGAAGTACAATACATTTTATGCTGCTTATCCTAGAAATAAGCAGTGGATTTTCCCCAACTCCATTTTAATAATGGTCTATGGATTTTTCCTTTAGGAAGCCAGCCAAACCTTTTTTAAACCCCGCTAAGCTAACCACCTTTACCACATTCTCTGGCAACAAATTCCAGCATTTAATTACATCTTGAGTGAAGAAAAATTTTCTCTGATTTGTTTTAAATTTACTACTTTGTAGCTTCATTGTGTGCCCCCTAGTCCTAGTATTTTTGGAAAGAGAAAACAAGCGATTCATGTCTACCCATTCCACTCCACTCATTATTTTATAGACCTCTATCATATCTCCCCTCAGTCATCTTTTCTCCAAGCTGAAGAGCCCCAGCCGCTTCAGCCTTTCCTCATAGGGCAGTCGGCCCATCCCCTTTATCATTTTCGTCGCCCTTCTCTGTACCTTTTCTAATTCCACTATACGCTAACTGCTGATACCACATCCTCCGGCAATGAGTTCCAGACTATTCTTTGAGTGAAAAAGATATTTCCTCCTATTTGTTTTTAAAGTATTTCCATGTTTATAGAAAAGCATTTAACACCAGGACTCGTGTCCAATTTTGGGCACCAGGATTTACACCAACTGAAGCCAGGTGTAAATCTTTCTGCCTAAATTAGGGACAGATCTTCTGGATTCTATAATACTGTGTGCATCTATAGTGAACACCCTGATCTGCCAATGCTCCTTCCATGGCCATGCCCCCTTTTCAACTGCATGCTAAAAAAAATCATGCATACTTTTTTTTATAGAATACTGCCTAGCAAGATGCGTGTGTAAGTTCAAATTGTTGCGAATGTCAATAATTACTAGCACCCAATTATTGGCACTAACTGGCTCACTATTCAATTAAATTGTGCACACAAATTTGTGCATGCAGTTTTGAGCATCATTTATTGAATTTGGAGTTTAGCAAGCAAAATTGTGCATGCAGGTTATAAAATACCTACAATTATACATGTAACTAAATTGACAATTACTGCTATTTGGTACTAACAACCAATTATCGGCACCAATTTGCAGTTACACGTATAACTGCCCTTATTATTCTGGCAATCTGTAGAGAATTACTCCCAAATGTATGTTCAGTGTTGCCTGCAATCTGGATAGTGGAACTGAAAATATATCGATTAAATGCTGTGGCCGAAGTTTTAGACAAACATGCTGACCGTGATGTTTAAATATCAGGGTGAAAAAAATAATCAGTTGTCTTTCACCCAGCAATCTCTTTTATGTCTTGTGTTCAATCGAAACCTCCAAATGAGCCTATGGAACCACAGAACCTCTTCCATGGCAATCCATTTTTTCACCATTTCTGTCCTCTCCCTCCCTATCCTCTAGTTCAGCCACTCCAGCATCCCTGCTCAAGCCATGAAGCTCTTCAGAACCTGGTGAACTGCAAAGGCATTACTTCCCCACTAGGGGCTGTATAAACTGCCTCTGCAGACTCCCTGCCCCCATCAATCCAAGAAACAAGAACCAGGGCCGCCGAGAGGGGAGCAGGGGGGACAAAATTCCCCAGGCCCGGGCCTCCAAGGGGAGCCCGGCGCCGCAGTCCCTTGTCTCACCCGCCCGCCCTCGGCTCCATCGGCCGTCCGCCACCAGGCCCCCTGCATTGAAATCACAGCGCCTCACCTCCGTGTGAAAGCGCAGCAGCAGCAGATCGCCTCGTCTGATGTGGGCGGGACATAGGGAGGGAAGGCCCAAAGGGAGGCGATCTGCCACTGCTGCGCTTTCACACGGAGGTGAGGCGCTGTGATTTGAATGCAGGGAGCCTGGCCCAGTGGCGGATGAAGGGGGGCTGTCGACGGGGCCAGGGGTGGGCAGGTGGAGATTGGGGACTGCAGAGGCGACCTTGGGGGGGGGGGCAGTGGCGGGAGCAGGGCCTCGGGGGCGGCCTTGTCCCGGGCCCGGCCCAGTCTCTTGGAAGCCCTGACACGTCCCCAACTGATGTGGTACGTTCCTGCCCTACCCACTTTGTTACATCAGCAAAAGGGATGCCAATGGACCGATTCCCTTGTACCCTGTGCGGCCGAACTGGCTGCACTTAGCTTGCTACGGCCCTGATGTTAAGATCCTTAGAAGTTCACTCCCATTTGTTCTCTCACTAGATAGTATATTGGTGTTTCAGGACCCGGTGTAATATTTACAGTGCTGCTTTATCACGCATAAGGTTGTTCTTTGAGTACTTGGTATAGTAAGGTGCTTGTGCATAGTGTTTTCCAGTGGAGGGATTGTTTGCTGACCTTACTGAGGGGACATCAAAACTTTACTTAATTATAGTTTATCATAATATCAGACAGGGTTTGTGAATAATCATAGAACATATATACGTGTCAATTTTTCTTCTGGTGTGGATAGTTGGTTGTAAAGGGACAGGCAGAAGGGTGCAACAATAGGTGTGGCAAGGAATTTGGGGTGGGGTTTTTCTCTGTCAAAGTTGGCAACTAACTGTGGCTGATCCAGCTGAGATTGGGCCTCAGACGGGACCCTTCTTAGTAGGAAAGGATCTGCAGAGCAGGGGAGGAAGTTGATCTTGAGACCAATAGTCAGCAAAAAAAAAAAAAGGACTTTACATTGGCTGACTTTAGGATCCTGATGTTTGCCAGCCTCTCTGAAAGCCAGCAGACCAGCCAAATACCAGCCAGTTGGCAACCTTATCAGCGTTCCTTGTCTCAAAAAGGCAATAATAATGAGCATCAACTTGGTCCTGATTTCTTTTAAAAAGGGCCAGTGAAAGTAAAAGCTTGTTCAATAAAGAGAAACCTCTCTGGACCCACCCACTCACAAGTTCCTTTTGGAAATGAAGACTGCCACCCCAGAGATTCCCTAAATCTCTTTTATAAAATGATGGCCCACCTTCAGATCCCCCTCCAACTGCCTAATCATTTTTTTAAAGAAATGTTGGGACCTACCTCTCAGAGGAGGTAGGAAGGGTGGAGTGTTCGCTCCCCCAAACACATTTTGAAAGAAAATTGTGACTATGCGCTATAGGTTAAGCCGTCTCTGCTCTGCCACTGCCTCCCCAACTTGGCTGCAGATAAAATGAAGCCACATACAGGGTCACATAGCCCTATGCGGTATGCACGCCTCTGCTGGTTTCCCTCCTCCGCCCTCCCATGATGTAATTTCCTGATTCAGGAGGGAAACCGGCAGCAGCACACATAGGGCTATATGACCCCGTGTGCGGCTTCATTTTATCTGCTGCCAAATCGAGAAGTCAGTGAGTAAGGGACGGGGTGGGGAAGGGAAGCTAAACTCGTGTTCTTCTAGGCCTCTGCGACCCACGAAGGCAGTGGCTGGGAGGAGGTGTCGGTGAGTGACCAGGAAGGGGAGGGGGCCAAGAGAGAGTGGGACTTTAGTATTGGGAAAGGGGACTATGAAGACGATGGTGGGAGAACAGGGATTATTCAGTGGGGAAGAGTGGGAACTTGTGGGTGGAGACAGCAAGAACCAGGGAGCTGAAAACTGGACAGGGGTTGAGAGTGGGGACTCAAAGACTGATCAAGTACTGGGCAGACACCGAGAGAGAATTAGCTGGACAGGAAGCGACAGCGAGTGAGTGTGCGAGTGTGTACTTTGTGGGAGGAAGGGGGCTTGATAATGGGGTAAAAGGAGGGAGCTGCAGGGTTGAGAGAGACTTAGAAATGAAAGTAATAGGTTGGTGAGAGAAAAGATGTTGAAAATGGAGCTGGGATGGTGCCTTCCTCACAATTTCCTTCTTTTCTGAGTAGTAAACCAGCTGAAGTGACCTTGGACACTCTTTTGGTCCTAACTGTAAATCTGAGAAAGGAGCTGTTTCCTCAAATTCAAAAATTAGAACAATGAATTGTTTCTCAAAAGAAAAAGTTAGAAATTGTTGACTGAATTTAAGCGCTTAAAGGAAGGGGTTGAAAAACAGGAGAAAGAAATGGAAAATATACAGAAGACACAGGAAGATATAATTAAAGATACAACTGATCTCCGCGGCAGGGGCTTAGCCACGGGTGGGCCTAGGTGGGCCGGGGCCCACCCACTTTGGCCTCAGGCCCACCCAGCAACGGTGCATGCTGCAGGCCTTCTTTCCCTCGGGCCCTCCCTCCCCTTCGGGCAGCGCCGCAGTCTACCTGAACAGGAAAGCTGCACGGCACCGGGTCGTCCTGCCGCTACGCTGCTGCCCTCCGCTCCAGTCATCATCATTCTGGCACAGAGTTCTTCTGCTGCTTATCTGTGTTGGAATGTAATTGTATTTTACATGCATTGCCTGTCACCTATTATTTCTCTGTGATTACTCTGTGACCTCTGATGTGAATTACTTAGAGAGGTCACACAGCTATGCAACTTCCTGTGGGGGTTAGATGCAGCAGATGCAGCACATGGAGCACATGGAGCTCATGATCTCTCCTAACCTGAGAGGATCTATGGTGGTGTGAGCATCCATTACCATCTAAGCACATGGAAGGAGCTGATAATACAAATGTATAGTAATATGTATATATAAGCCTGTCTGATTATAATCTAACTACAAACTGTGAGTAAACAGATGTTTTGTTACTTCAACTTTAAAGTGACTCAGCAGTGAATTATTCAGGGGTGAATGAGAGAGAGATGAAGAAAGAAATTAACATTTCTAAAGCTGAAGCTGTGTGTACTAAAATCTGCTAATTATTTACTACAAATAATCCAACAAAAGGGTTATGGGCCCAGGGCCAGGAATTGAAAAAGAAGAGAAATATTACCAGGCAGAAAAAAAGGCCACATTTTTCTCTTAAGTTTTAAAGGAAAGATTCAGTCTGTCTCTCTCTCCCCCCACACAGCAGACAGAAGGCTAAGAAAATGGCTGAGGGAAGAAATTCACCATTGTTCTACTCTCTCAAGGTGCCTAGATTAACTGAGTTTAATTATCAGCAGTGGGAACTAAGATTCATATGTCTCCTTCGAGCAAAAAGATTACATATATGCTTAGACCAAGACAGAACAGCTGAAAATATGGCTGAATGGGACAATGCAAACTATTATGTGAAGTGCATGCTTTTGGAAGCTCTCTCAGAGAAACAAGCCATATTAGTGGAGGGAAAAGATACACCAAAGGACATTTTATATAAACTAAGAACTATGTATGCAACTACATATGCAAAGCAGCAACCAATTTGGTTAGCAGAGTTGAATGAAACCAAATTAAGGGATAAAAGTAAATGTAATGATCACATTATGCATCTTATGTCTTCATTTCAAAAGTTAGAACTTTCAGGAATTCCCATGTGTGATGCATTGAAAAGAGCATTTCTTTTTACCTCACTATCAAAGAAGTTTGATGTTTTTAGGTCTGTAAATGAGGCCATTGAAGGGCAATCTTTTGAACAGACAACATCAAAACTAAGGCAGGAATGCATAATAAATGATTCTGAGGAGATGTGTTCTCAAAGCAAGTCAGAGAGAAATGAAACAAATTTCTTGACAAAGAACAGAGGAAGGCGGAGCTATGGGAAAACTCCACCCAAGGGCAAGCTGATTTGCTACTCATGTGGAAAGGAGGGACATGTATCTAAATGGTGTAAGGAAACACAAAACACTCCCTCTAGCTCACCTAAGCCAATGGAACTAAAGAATTTTCAAACCAGGAAATGTATGAAGGACAAAGATAAACACAAGGGCTTTCTAATGGCAGAAAAATCTTTGACTATGGTAAATAATAATTCAAATGAAAGTACTTGGATTTTGGATTCGGGGAGCACATGCCATTTAACCAATTGTAAAGATTTCTTTCAGGAAATGTGTCCAGAGGAAGGTATTCTTAAAACTGCAAACGCAGGGACTGCTAAGATCCAAGCAAAAGGAATTGGATTCTTAAAATGCAAAGTGTCTAATGAAGTTAAAGAAATTCCTGTAAGTGATGTCTTGTATATTCCCCAAGCAGTTTGTAATATGCTTAGTGTATCTACATTAGATAAGAAGGGATTTGTGATTCATTTTGAAAACAGTAAGTGCACAATCTCTAAAAATGATGAAGTGTATGCTGAAGCTTTTATGCATAATGATGTTTATAAGCTGAACATTTCAGGTGAAGCCTCACATATGGCGCAAGTAAGGAAGAATGATGGTAAATGTAGTCTGGAAATCTGGCACCGCCGCCTGGGACATCGTGATTCTAAGGTGATCCAGGATCTTTACAGTAAGCAACTGGCCACCGGCATTCAGATAAGTGCAGATGCTGGTAAAATGGAGAAATGCATAGACTGTGTTACTCAAAAAGGTGTGAGACCCTCATTTCCTGCATACACAGGAAATAGGAGTAATAAAATACTGGACTTAATACACAGTGACTTATGTGGACCGTTTAATATCCCATCATTGGGAAATAACAGATTTGTGCTAATATTCTTGGATGATTTCTCTAGATATTGTGTGGCCTATTTGCTGAAAGAAAAAAGTCAAGTCACAGACATGCTGAAGAAATACGTAGCCATGGTGAGCAATAAATTTGAAAGAAAACCAAAGGTTCTTCAGACCGACAATGGTGGTGAGTTCACTTCACAAAGCATGCGCACATTTCTAGAACAAGAAGGCATTCAGCATATCACAACAGTAGCTTATACACCAGAGCAAAATTCTGTTGCAGAGAGAAAATTTAGGTCACTTGTGGAAATGACCAGATGTATGCTGTCAGATAGCAATCTCCCTAAAAGACTATGGGGGGAAGCCATTCTCACAGCAGTGTACCTACAAAACAGAATGCCAACTAAAGGCGCTGAGCGCACACCACATGAGACATGGCATGGTAGGAAGCCAAACCTGTCACACATAAGAACATTTGGAAGTACAGCATATGCTCATGTACCAAAGCAAAGAAGGCATAAGCTGGATTCCACAACACAAAGGGGCATTTTAGTTGGCTATGCTCCAGGACACAAAGGATATAGAATTTTGAATCTGAAAACTGGCATTGTTGGCATAAGACATGTTACATATTTTGATGAAAACAAAAGGGTTGATAAAGGCTGGATTATCCCAGATGAGCCTTATCATCCAGAATATGAAACTAGAACCATAATAGACATGCCAGTGTATATAAATGCCATACCAAGGCAGATGTCTGAAAGCAACTCATCTGTATCTAACGAGGAACAGGCAGAGGAAGCAGACACAGAAAGGATCATTGAAGAAGACAGTACAGTTGGAGAAGGGGAATCAATTGGAGAAGGACTCTCAGATTTAGAGGATGCGGAAAGGTCAGACCAACCTGTTGTCAGACGCTCATCCAGGGAAAACAAAGGTGTTCCACCCCCAAGACTGTCTTACCTAACAAAGTCAGCAGAAGCTCAAGAGCCCTTAACATGGGATGAGATTGAGAAAATGCCAGCAGAAGAAGCTGCTGAATGGCATAAAGCTGCACAAGAAGAAATTGATGCATTGGATAAAAATAATACTTGGATTCTTACAAAATTACCTCCTGGCAAGAAAGCTATAGGATGCAAATGGGTATTCAAGTTAAAAAGGAATGCACAAGGAAAAGTGGAAAGGTATAAAGCCAGATTAGTGGCAAAGGGATATCTTCAAAAATATGGAGAAGATTTTGATGAAGTGTTTGCACCTGTAGTGAAACACACGACAATCAGAACACTTCTGAGCATTGCAGTCTCAAAAGGCATGCAAGTCAACCACATTGATGTGAAAACAGCGTTTCTTCACGGAGATATAACTGAAGACTTGTACATGGAACAGCCAACAGGTTTCATAAATACAAAACAAAGACAGCTAGTGTGTAAATTAAACAAAGGTCTTTATGGATTAAAGCAAAGTGCAAAATGTTGGAATGATAAATTGCATGAAATATTGACAAATTTAGGATTTAAGCAAGGTGAAGCAGATAAATGCTTGTACACTAGGTGCAGAAATGGACAATATGCATACATTTTAGCTTTTGTTGATGATCTGCTCATTGCAAGCAAAAGTGAGCAAGAGTACAAGGACATTGTAAAGTGTTTAAACCTCAATGTTGAGATAAAGAACTGGGTAATGTGTCATACTATCTTGGTATAGAAATTGAGAAACAAAATGATGGTTCTTATCTTCTAAGCCAGAAGCAGAAAATAAATGAGCTTATTGAAAGTTTAGGTATGCAAGATGCCCAAGTTGTAAGCACTCCCATGATCACTGATTTTCTGAAGGATGAAACAGTAAGAGAACCTTTACCAGATAACATCCAATATAGATCAGCCATAGGTAAGCTTTTATATCTAGCTACCACATACAGGGCTGATATAGCAAATGCAGTAGGAATTTTGAGCAGAAGGGTCAGCTCACCTACCAAATCAGATTGGACTGCAGTTAAAAGGATGGTAAGGTATTTAAAGGGTACCATTGATTGTAAATTAAAGATTTCAGCCAATAGTAATCCAAAACTAATATGTTACTGTGATTCAGATTGGGCAGGGGATCATTCTGATTATAAATCCACAAGTGGATATGTGTTTATGTATGGAAATGTACAAATTTCATGGGCCAGTCATAAACAAAGTATTGTGAGTTTGTCTTCTACAGAAGCTGAATATGTGGCCGTATCGGAAGCGTGCAGAGAACTGATGTGGATTGAAAAACTTTTGCTGGATTTCGGAATAGCTGAAAAGAGACCAATCCAGATAATGGAAGATAATCAGAGCTGCATCCGACTGTCACAGAATGACAAGGTTCAGTCACGCACCAAGCACATCGCAACGAAATACCACAACGTGCGAGAGTTGGCGAAAGAAGGGGTCATCAGTCTACACTATTGTCACACCAGTGAGATGACAGCTGACATCATGACCAAACCGTTACCCAGAGAACATTTTGTGAATCTGCGTATAAAGCTTGGACTTTGTATGAATAAATAATTGCATGACAGTTATGCATGAGAAGGGGTTTGTTGGAATGTAATTGTATTTTACATGCATTGCCTGTCACCTATTATTTCTCTGTGATTACTCTGTGACCTCTGATGTGAATTACTTAGAGAGGTCACACAGCTATGCAACTTCCTGTGGGGGTTAGATGCAGCAGATGCAGCACATGGAGCACATGGAGCTCATGATCTCTCCTAACCTGAGAGGATCTATGGTGGTGTGAGCATCCATTACCATCTAAGCACATGGAAGGAGCTGATAATACAAATGTATAGTAATATGTATATATAAGCCTGTCTGATTATAATCTAACTACAAACTGTGAGTAAACAGATGTTTTGTTACTTCAACTTTAAAGTGACTCAGCAGTGAATTATTCAGGGGTGAATGAGAGAGAGATGAAGAAAGAAATTAACATTTCTAAAGCTGAAGCTGTGTGTACTAAAATCTGCTAATTATTTACTACAAATAATCCAACAATCTGCAGCAGATCCGCGCGCTGCCAGGGCTGTATGCTGCTGCGACTGCTTCCTCTGCGCTGGCCCCGCCTTCTTGAAGAGGCGGAAGGCGGGGCCAGCGCAGAGGAAGCAGTCGCAGCAGCATACAGCCCTGGCAGCGCGCGGATCCGCTGCAGATAAGCAGCAGAAGAACTCTGTGCCAGAAAGATGATGACTGGAGCGGAGGGCAGCAGCGTAGCGGCAGGACAACCCGGTGCCGTGCAGCTTTCCTGTACAGGTAGACTGCGGCGCTGCCCGAAGGGGAGGGAGGGCCCGAGGGAAAGAAGGCCTGCAGCATGCATGTCAGTGAGTGGTGTCTGGGGAAAGGGAGGGAAAAAAAAACCTGCAGCATGCTGGCGGGTGGTAGGTTTGTTGTGTGTGTGTGTGTGTGTGTGTGTGTGTGTGTGTGTGTGTGTGTGTGTGTGTGTGCTGGGGGGGGGGGTCAGGGAGAGAAAGGAGCACTGTTGGGATGAGGGAGTGAGACAGATAGGGGGAGGGACGGAGAGATGCTGCAAGGGAAAAGAGAGGGAGAATGGTTGGATATGGGTGGGATGGGGAGAGGGAGGGAAAGGGCATGAGAGAAAAAAACGTGTTGGACATGAAAGTGGAAGGGAGGGAGAGATGAGAGGGGAAATGTTGAACATGGCATTGAGGTGAGAGAAAGGAAGGATGGAGAGATGGTGGGAGGGGGAGAGAGATGTTAAACCAGGGGCTCAAGGCAGGGAGCGGGAGAAAAGTTGGACATGAAGAAGGTGGAGAAGAGGAGAGGAAAGGAGAGATGCACAAGCGGGGGAGGGGAGAAAGAGGGAAGATGGATCCAGGAAGAGAAGTTAGACAATGGATGGTAGGGAAGAGAAAGGGAAAATGCTGGACAATGGGGGAAGGGAGAGGGAACAGGAAGATGCTGGTGGTGGGAGGTAAAAGGTATAGGGAAATAGGCTATGAGGGCGAGGAGGGTAGAAAGAGGGAACAGATGCTTGGCTGGGAGTGGGGGGAGAGAGAAAATTTTGTGCCCACCCACATTGTGCTCAGGCCTACCCAAAATTGGCTGTCTGGCTACGCCACTGCTCCGCGGGACGATAGAAACACTGGGGAATATAACAAGAGCAAATAACTTACGCTTTTTGAACTTCCCAAAGGTTTTTCTACATCTCCTAGAGAGATGTTAAAACATCATATTAAAGAAATTTTAGGGGTTTCAGAAGATAATATACCTCCGTTTTCTCAAGCGTACTATCTACCAGAAAATAAAAATTTTGGAGGGTCAACAAAAAGATTTGGTTCAGGACAATTTACCTCTGAATGTTTTGGATATTTTGGAGTCCTCGAACACTGAAATTGTGATACCTTCAACATTGCTTGTAACTGTTAACCTTGCACCAGATAAAGGCTGGCTGATGAAATTATTCTTTAAAAATAGACAAAAATCTTTTCTGGGTTTTAAAGTCCAGATCTTCCCGGATGTAACAAGGGAAACTCAAAAGAAACGTCGACAATTTCTTTTATTTAAACCAGGTGTCCTTCAGATAGGAGCTACATTTTACTTAAGATATCCTTGTAAATGTGTAGTTAGGCATCAAGCTGTAAAATATGTCTTTTTTGAACTTTCTCAACTCACTGTTTTCATTGCAGGTACACGAATCGTGGGGGTAAATAGCTCTAATTAAGAAGGGGGTTTTCTTAGTATCTCAGGAACTAAATCTTCAATTTAAAAATTTCCTTTACTACTCTACCATATGTAATCTTAGATCCAACGTTGTGGACTTGAGTTAAGCTGTCTTAATGGACATCTTCAATGATAAAAAAAAATGTAACTAATTATGTTGGATAGCAATACTTTACTGTACAAGAGATTTCTTGGATGGAAAATTTGAAATGTTGAATAAATAAAAAGAAAAAAAAAGAAAATTAAGCTGGGAAAGATGATAAGGGGATAATGGGAAGCTGGTTTGGGGAGACAGGAGACAGAAGACAAGGATTGGAGGCAGGAGAGAAGAATAACAAGGTGGAAGCTGGGGCCAGTAGATGATGGGAAGCAGAGGAAAGTAGTTAAGAGCTAGGGAATGGCTGAGTACAGAAGGTTGGAATTGGGCACTAGGGCTGATGTCAGAGGGTACTAGAGACGGGCTGAAAGTAAGGGATGAGAGACACAAGAGATCCTAGATGGCTGAAAGAGGGAAGAGGCGGGACAGATGCATGGCAGATGGGGGGGAAGGAGCGATAGAGGGGATCCTGCTTGAGGGAGAGGGCAGAAAGAGAGAGAGCGTGAGAGGTGGGGCCAAGCTAGATAGAGGAGAAGAAAAAGGGTAACGTTGTATGCTGGGGAATGAGAGACAGAAGGGTTATGTGATGGGGAAAAGAGAGAGGTGATATTAGTTGGTGAGAGGATGAAAGAGACATGTTGGAATAGGGGGCATGAGAGGGAGACAGAAGATATCCTGGATGGCTGAGAGAGAGAGTGTATGTGGGGGGGGGGGGAGGGGAGTCATGCATGGCAGATGGAGAGAGACAGACAGAAAAGATCTTGGATGGCTGAGAGAGGGAGAAGGCTAAACTAAAGTGCAGGAAATTTCAAACCTGATGGCCATCTGGCAATCTACTAAAAACACATTACTAATCAAATCATTTTATGGTTACCAGTATGCTAGGAAGGGGATGGGTCTCTGAAGGGGTTGAGTAAGGGTGGAAATGGGATTAAAAAGATGGTGAAAGAGAAGCAATAGACATGGAGTATAGGGTAAGAGATAAAAGTGAGGCCTGGAGACAAGGGAAGGAAGAACAGACAAGGATGGAGCTGGGGCTGGTAAGAGAATGAGAGGCAGTGAAGGGTAGATGAGGGCTAGCAGCAGAGCCAGGTTTTGACATCAGGGGGAGCAGACTTTTGTAAAATAGGCGCCAGTGCGAGGCTTGAAGGGCCGGGAGAGAGGGAACAGTTAAAATCCTCATGGGCATATGTGTGATCAGTGGAAAATAAATCTGTTTGCTCAGGCTGCTTGCTATGTGAATATTCCATCACCGTTTCATTACTGCTACCTAGTATTACATATTAAGGTCATTTGCTTTAGGCAAATCCTAAGGGTGGTAACCCAAGTTTGCTTGGGATAATGTGGGATATATATATATATATATATATATATATATATATATATATATATATATATATATATATATATAATCCTTTATCCTCCACCTTTTAAGACACTGCCTATCCAACAGAATGGAGATGGCACAAGGAAAGCAAGTTTGGTCCAGTGAAGACTAGCTCAAAATAACCTGTTCCTTAGCTGGGCTCTAGTATAATGAAAATGCAACCATACCATGCCTCTATGGTTATGTTCCACTAATAAATGATTAACTGGATTTCTTGAAAGGATTATATAACATTTGGATGCATGACTAGGAACAAAAACAAACTTATTTATTCAATATCAATTCCTCATGTACAGCCACAAAACAACCTTTTAGGGTGGATAGTGTTCACAATGAGCTCCTTTTATTATCGACCAGATAGAAGAGATCATGAGTTTTCAGTTTTGGCACAGTATAAGTCATCACAAGAACAAAATATAAGAAAGCCAATGGCATTTAGTTATGTTTAAACAAAAGAAATCTGCATGAAACAAAATATTTTATTTTGAGTTATAAAACCACTTGTCTGTGAAATTTCTCAAAACAGAATAATCTGTGTATCTAAAATGTAACCTTTTACAAAACATGAAGTGAAAATGCGATTCCATGAGCCCCAATGAAAGGAGAGTTTTTAATTTTACTTCCATTTAGTTTCAATATATTCCATTATCTTTATAACACCAGGCTTCCCAAGGCAGATTACAACAGTTAAGATGAACCCATCAAGAAACAGGATATCCTCACTGAAATCTCGTAATCTGTATTGTATAGAATAGTGTAGAAAAATGAGCACAAAATACAACGTTTTTAACTGCTGTTTCTATCAGCTACACATTTTTTTAAGACGTAGTGATATTCAATTTTTATTTCATATAATGGGCTAGATAGCTCACCCTGTCTTCTGTTTCCGTCCAATCTCCTTGGCTGATACCAACTCCTGTTCTCAATCTAACCTCCTTGTTCCTCCCCATCCATCCCTCAAACCTGCTTTTCTTTAGCAGGGAGCCCCTGCAGCGATAACAAGCTGCCTGAGCCAGTACAGAATGTTTCCCTCTGCCGCGTCCCACCCTCGCGTACACAGAAAGTTATGTCAGAGGAGGGGAGCAGAAGGAAGCATTCGGCGCCGGCTCAGGCAACCTGTGATCGCTAAAGGGCAGCAGGGAGACGTGCCACTAAAGAAAGCAGGTTTGAGGGACCAAGGGGGAGGGGGTAGTGAAAGCGAAAACGCTGAAGCGGTGTTAGTCCATGCTGCTGTGTGGCGGCTCAGCACCAGCAGAGGTAGGCACTGTTTTCATGTGAAATCATTGGGGGAGTGGCCGCTCCCCTTGTGCCCCCCCCCCCTAGCTACGCCACTGGTTAGGAGGATGAGTACAGGGGATGGCGTTGGGAGAGTAAGGAAGTGGGTAGAATATGGGTGGGGGGATAGGAGACTAAGGAAGGAGAGATACAGAGGGGCAAAGTGCTGGAGAGGGAGATGGGAAAAGCCAGTTGGTAGATGAGACGTGAAAAGGAGAGTAAGGACTAGAAGGTGAGAGAAAGAGAGAATGAGAATAAAATCGAATGAGTGAATAGGTGGATATAAATGCAGAGAAAAGTGGGAGGAATAAAACAAAATGAAAGATCAGTGCAAGACAGAAAAAGGTAGAAGACAGAGGAGAGAGAAGAAATTGAAAGACAAACGTGGAAAAGAATTTGGGAGAAGACTGACTCCTGAAAAGTGAGAAGAGACTAAAACCAGCTCATTTAGAAAAATAAAATTGCCAGACAGCAAAGGTAGAAAAGAAACATATATTTTTATTTAATACTTTTTAAGGACTGAGATGTGTCTGCTTTGTTAAATGTACATTTTTCTATTGTTATTTGCAAAGTATTGGGGAAAGTTCATTTCTGTTTCTCTTTTACCAATATTGCCCTGCTTAAAGAGTCTGGCTTTCTTGGGGATCTCCATTTCAGGGTTTTGTCTGCATGTTTTTTTGTAGTCCCCTATTTTGTACCAGGTGAGTGTCTGTCCATATTCTGAGGTGAAGGATTCTACTAGCATAGGGGTAGGCAACCTCAGTCCTTGAGGACCACAACCCATTCGGGTTTTCAGGATTTCCCCAATGAATATGAATGAGATCTATTTGCATACACTGGAGGCAGTGCATGCAAATATATGCAGAGAAAGATGTTACACTCTGATTTATATAATTATAATATAAATATAGTGTCTTTAAGACAGTCCATTATTTTTCTATAGATTGTATAAATTATTAATTAAGATAGATATGCAAATATAATAAATTTTAGTTAAAATTCCATTAACTATAGGAAAATGTTCCAAAATTAATAAACCCAGCAAAACAGTTCTTAACGATTCAAGGTTGATTTCACTTCTTTTTCTTTTAATAAATTCAGCTGAACTTTTACAATAACTGAATTAGTTTTCTTTTACAGATACTCTCATTGGAGAATTCACATGACAGTTTAAAATAGTTTCTTCAACCCATTTCAGTGTTGCCAACCTCGCTTATTTCCCATGAATTTGGGTTTCGTTTATTTTTAACTCGCAGGATTTTTTTTTGTAATTCACAGGTAGCTTGTTTTTTTTTGGGGGGGGGGGTTAACTCGCTTGTTTTGGGACTTTTTCCCATTAGTGGGAAATAAATGAGGTTTCTAATACAGAGTTACTTCGTGCGCCAGCTTCCACCTCACGCATGTTCATTATACCTGCAGGTGTTCCCTCTGATTGGTCTTGGGAGTTAGAAGGACCTTACCCTAATCTACGCAACTGATCTTACCCCAGCCAAGGCTCACGCTGATTGGTCAGCAGGGCAGAATGGAGGGTGTGTGTTGACTGCCCTGGAGACCGGCAAGTGCTTACACCAACTGGTCAGTGAACCATTATCTAGACCCTTCCAGCTCGCACATGTTGACCCTTTTCCTCCCGCTCATCCTAGCTCTTTGAACATATTCATTGGAGCTGCAGGTGCTCGCACAGCCACAGTTAGGCAGTGCATGAATGAATGAAGGAGGAGGGGGGTTTTCTGAACAAGTTTTCTTTAGTGCTACAATGCGACCTGGCCATTCGTCCCATATGGAAACTGGAAGTAGGAAACACATCAGTCTCTGCAGAGACGATTTCTCTTCGGTGCTGTGACCCATCCCATGCAGAAACCAGAAACACATCAGAGTCTCTGTCTTCTGTCCCTTGCGGAAACTGGAAACACGAGTAAGACAGAATGTCCGATCATTGTACTTTGGTTGCAGAAGCAGCCAGCAAGCCAGCTAAGCCCTGCAAGCACGCCAGACAGCAAGTAAGCTAGCCAGTGCAACGAGCCAGCCCTTCCCAGCAAGCTAGCCAGCAAAGCAAGCCAGCATAGCAAGCCAGCCCCAAAGAGGCAAGCCAGTCAAGCACAGACAGCGAGCCCAGCCAGCCAGCCACTGGAGTTATGATTCCAGTGCTACTGTGGCCAACCAGCTATCCAAGCCCATCCAGTCAGCCAGCCAACAAGCCAGCCCCAAAGAGGCCAGCCAGCCAAGCCAGACACTTAGCAAGCCAGCCAAGTCAGCCCAACTAGCCAGCAAGTAAGCAAGCCAAGCCAGGCTAGCCAGCTATTTATCATAGAGTGTTTTAGCGTATGATTAAACCTCACAGCATATAAAAAAAAACATTGGGCTTTTTAAAAAACTGATATTGCTTGTTTTGGTCTTGTTTTTTTTAAGCAAAATGTGGGTTTTTTTCCTAGGACTACCTGGCAACACTGACCCAGTTAAGGAAGCTGTTAACAGGGAAAATTCCATCCAAAGATTAGATTATTTATTTATTTATTTAGATTTTGCTCACACCTTTTTCAGTAGTAGCTCAAGGTAAGTTACATTCAGGTACTCTGGATATTTCTCTGATAAGTATGAATAACTCTTAAGTAGATCTAGCTATATTTATTTCTACAAAACAAAATTACAGAGCACATCCGAGGACATGGATTACTGAGACCAAGTCAGCATGGCTTTTGTGTGGGGAAATCTTGCCTGACCAATTTACTTCAATTCTTTGAAGGAGTGAACAAACATGTGGACAAAGGGGAGTCGGTTGATATTGTGTATCTGGATTTTCAAAAGGCGTTTGACAAGGTACCTCATGAAAGGCTACAGAGGAAATTGGAGGGTCATGGGATAGGAGGAAATGTCCTATTGTGGATTAAAAACTGGTTGAAGGATAGGAAACAGAGAGTGGGGTTAAATGGGCAGTATTCACAATGGAGAAGGGTAGTTAGTGGGGTTCCTCAGGGGTCTGTGCTAGGACCGCTGCTTTTTAATATATTTATAAATGATTTAGAGATGGGAGTAACTAGTGAGGTAATTAAATTTGCTGATGACACAAAGTTATTCAAAGTCGTTAAATCGCGACAGGATTGTGAAAAATTACAAGAGGACCTTACGAGACTGGGAGACTGGGCGGCTAAATGGCAGATGATGTTTAATGTGAGCAAGTGCAAGGTGATGCATGTGGGAAAAAAGAACCCGAATTATAGCTACGTCATGCAAGGTTCCACGTTAGGAGTTACAGACCAAGAAAGGGATCTGGGTGTCGTCGTCGATAACACACTGAAACCTTCTGCTCAGTGTGCTGCTGCGGCTAAGAAAGCGAATAGAATGTTGGGTATTATCAGGAAAGGTATGGAAAACAGGTGTGAGGATGTTATAATGCCGTTGTATCGCTCCATGGTGCGACCGCACCTTGAGTATTGTGTTCAATTCTGGTCTCCGCATCTCAAGAAAGATATAGTAGAATTGGAAAAGGTGCAGCGAAGGGCAACTAAAATGATAGCGGGGATGGGACGACTTCCCTATGAAGAAAGACTAAGGAGGCTAGGGCTATACAGCTTGGAGAAGAGACGGCTGAGGGGAGACATGATAGAGGTATATAAAATAATGAGTGGAGTGGAACAGGTGGATGTGAAGCGTCTGTTCACACTTTCCAAAAATACTAGGACTAGGGGGCATGCGATGAAACTACAGTGTAGTAAATTTAAAACAAATCGGAGAAAATTTTTCTTCACCCAACGTGTAATTAAACTCTGGAATTCGTTGCCGGAGAAAGTGGTGAAGGCGGTTAGCTTAGCAGAGTTTAAAAAGGGGTTGGACGGTTTCCTAAAGGACAAGTCCATAAACCGCTACTAAACGGACTTGGAAAACTCCAAAATTCCAGGAATAACATGTATAGAATGTTTGTACGTTTGGGAAGCTTGCCAGGTGCCCTTGGCCTGGATTGGCCGCTGTCTTTTCCCAGTATGGCATTACTTATGTACTTTCATGTAATATTAACTGTAAAGAATTGATTTTTTTCTTTCATTTATCTTCTGTTATTTTAGGTGTACAATAAACTTCTCTTAAATATAGGAAACTTCTTCAAGTAAGTATATAGGAGAAACCTCTTTCTCAGGTAAGTATCTAACTCTTTCTTTTACTCAGTCCCTTTCTGAATTAAGTGAAAAACTTTTAAAGTGTTTCCTTATTCAGTCCTTATATGTGATGTATGTGGTGTGCACTTGTTGACAAGACTTATCTGATTTCAACTTTTGTCTTGTCTTTCTTCTTTGTTAGGGCTGGTCTTTCTTTTCCAAATGAAGGATTCTTTCATACCTGTTACTACCTTTAAATAAAATAAAAGGACAAAGACTGCCTACCTATCTCTGAGTGTATGTACTAACTTTGTGTTCCTGACAGGAGAATCAGGATATCTGTAACTCCAATCTTTCCAGAATGGGAGTAATGAATCTTCAGCAGTTTTTAATTCTCTCTAAACCTTTTTCAGAGAAATTATTCCATTCAATTTAGTTACTGTCACAGAACATGACTTTCTGATTTCAAAGTTTTCTCACTTTAACAGATTATTTTAAGTATCACTTCTACTTATCATAGGTAACCAGAAATAGAGACTAAGGGGCCTTTTTGCCAAATGATGGTAAAATGTGGCCTGCTGTGGCATTGGTGCATGGGATCGCCACACACTGAGGTCACCTTTTACCACCACAGGCAAAAGTGTATTTTTTTAAAGGGCAGTAAATGGCCATGCAGCAATTAAAAAATTAGGGGCCCTTTTACTAGGCTGTGGTAAGCTCTACGCGTGTGCAGCGCATGTCCAAATGAGACTACCTCCTGGCAGTAATTTCAGATGTGGTGTGTGCCAATAACACCTGGATGAATTATTTATTTCCTCCTATGCACGCCAGTTCTTGCGGTAATCGGTACTTGGCGCGCGCAAACCAGTCACCGCTCTGGTCACTGCCTGGTTGCCCGTATGGTCATTCTGCCCCTGGTGTGTTGTGGGGATGCTTTGCTGACTCAAGACCTGGAAAACTTATTATTGAAGGAACCATGAATTGTGCACTGCATCAGAAAATTCTTAAGCAGAATGTCCAGTCATCGTGAGCTGAAGCATAAAAGGGCCACAAAGGGCCACTTAAATAGTTTAGTGGCCCTGCTAAATAATCCAAAGCATAATTGGATTATTTAGCAGGAAATGATCCAAAACACAAAAGCAAGTCTACATACGAATGGCTGAGGAGAAACTTTCGTTTCTCCTCAGTTTTGGACTGGCCTAGTGCAACTGAAAAATGGCCGCAGTCGGCTTTTTTTTTTTTAATGGCCACGAGCTAATTTCTGCATTAGGGCATGGCCATTACTGCCACGTAAGGGCTCCCACAATACTCAGCACAGGCATGCCTACTCTCCGCTCCCAGACATACCTCCCGTAGCAAAAAATTAAAAATATTTTTTACCATGGAACTAGTGCGTTGCAGCTCACACTACTGCGGGACGCCTCATCACATCCAGCAGTAGTGCCCTTTTACCACACATTAGGCCAACCATGCCTTAGTAAAAGGGCCCCTTAATGCGGCATTTTGTAGGGCTTTTTTTTTTTTGCAGGTCATTCGCCAATGTTCCCATTATAGTGCGGAACCTGCAAAAAACTAACGCAGGAGCACTAGGTGTTCCCATGTTAACTCTGTGTTATCCAGTAGCATACTCTAATCATAACATGCTAACTGGATAACACAGGAATGCCCACTCTCTGCCTATGACATGGCCCCTCCCAAATGTATTGTTTAAAAATCCACAACATGTGGGTTATTAATGTGCATGCAAATGGGCAAAATATTGCAAACGCTTTAAGGCATTTCTGCGGTAGCCTGTTAGCGTGTCCTAAGCATGCACTAAGGGCCCCGTTTACTAAGGTGTGTTAGTGTTTTTAGCACGCCTACACTTAGCGCACATGCTAACCATGTAGGCGCTTATAGGGATATTGTAGGCACGTACATGGTTAACACGCGTTAAAAATGTTAACCCGCCTACACTGCTGCTTAGTAAACAGGGCCCTAAGGGCTTAGCACCCTTTATTTTTAAAAGCAGAATCATAAACTGTATCATATCAGAAATCGAAGAAACCTCATTTTAAAGCCTAGAATGAGTTACCTTGTCCCCCTCATATACAGGAGCACTGTACTGAATGAGAATACTGCACTTCTCCCTGCTGAAACAGCCATTACACAGTGAGAGGTTTGCTGATGAAGACCAATTGCATGTGTCTATATAGGAAGTCCCTCAATAGAGCACTTGGGAAACATAAGGAAATCCTGCACCAGCAAGCTGTCGAGAAAAAGACATTAGGAGGTATGAGAAATATTTATTGCTAAGTCTCTCGCTTACCTTCATAGCAAGGTATTAGTTTTCGGTCATTGGACTGCAAAGTGGGTGGGATGATGGCACAGAAACCATGGGGGAGGATGTACTCCGTCTCATAGTAGATATTTTTCCAGCGATGTGCACAGGCCTACAAACAAGAGCACAGGGAAGCATTACTCCCGGCATCACAGCACTTTTTCGGACATGCTCTCCACTACAGAGCATCGCAGGAGATGGATCAGACACCCAAGACAATATAAAGAACACCATGGTATGTAAAATAAAGAATATGGGTAAATATACAGGCTCCCCTAAAGAACAGGCAAGTGGACTTATTTTACTAATATATTTACAGCATACATGGATCAGCTATTAAATAATGAAATAGGTTCAACTGTGATTTATTTATTCAATGTATATATTTGATCGTATTCTACTACTACTACTATTTAACATTTCTAGAGCGCTACAAAGTGTACGCAGTGCTGTACAAACACAAAAGAAAGACAGTCCCTGCTCAAAGAGCTTACAATCTAATAGACAAAAAGAAAAGCATTTAAATTTAAAGTATTTAAGCAGTCAAGCACAAGAGAACAGTCACAGAAGGACCGAAGATGTTGAAGGGTGGTCAGTGTGATCAGGTGTAACTCTGGTTGGAGTAGTGGGAGAAGGTGATAGAAGAATAGAAATAGGTGTACTTGGGTGAGGTAAAAGTAATGATTGGGTTGATAGGGAGGTTATATAAGACCTGTCACTCTAGGGGTGGGTGGGTAGAGGGGTAGGGTGGGCGGGATTAAGTCTAAAGCAGAAGAAGGTATTCTCTGCAGCCTATCTGTGAGATGGAAAATGCTCTCTGAAGCTGCTGCTATAACGGGTTGCCAGATGGGAAAAATGTTCCCAGCCCAAAATCAGCCCTAAACCCGTCCAAAAAACGCCCAAAGTCAAACCCCGCCTCCCACGTCACCAACCCCGCCCCTGATGTCACCCCTGATGTCATTAACCCCGCACCTGGCGTCACCCCTGATGTCATTAACCCCGTCCCTGGCATCGCCCCTGATGTCATTAACCCCGCCCCCAACGTCAACCCCGCCCCTGAAAAGCTTCTATTGGACCACATCGGACCAATAGAAGCCCCGGAAAAGCTTCTATTGGACCAAACTGGACCAATAGAAGCCCCGGAAAAAGCGCCCAAACCCACACAGCGGCCAAGGGAAAACCACCCAAAAAACTGCACCCCGCAGCCGCCGAAAGTTTCCCACAGCCGCTCGCGGAAACCCGCCCAATTGGGCGGGAAAACCGCAACCCTGGCAACAATAGTGTTAGTTTTCTCTCCCTGAAAGAGATACAAGCCACACCCACAAAGTTCAAACTGTCTGTGGGGGGGGGAAGGGAGGAAATGGCAGTGCTTGATGAAAGAGAGAGCTCAGTTTGATAGGAGATATGCTATAGGATGTCATTCTGAGGCCAGGCTAAGTCTAAAGCAGGAGAAGGTATTCTCTGCAGCCTATCTGTAGAAACCAGCACTCAAGTTATACGCTAAAACAGTATACTATGAATAATAAATTATAAACAACAAATAGAGACCACAGTAAATACAAACCCAAATAATTAATACGGTAACAAAAACATTATAACAACAATGGCCACATCACAAAATAACCCAATAAAACATCCAAATAACCAAACCCATCATCAACCACCCACAATAGGAGCAAAATATTCTGGCTCTAATACAAAGGTGTCTTTTACGTGTAGAAGGTAATTTTACAACAGGGACCCCAGGCGGTCAGGGCACATATAAGTGCAACTATTTATAAAGGAAATGCACCTATATGCCTTTTTTAAAAAAGAACCCCTGGGAAATTGAGAGCAGATGTATTGAGGCAGTGCATGCAAATCTAGCTCATGCATATTCCACGTGGGATATCCTGAAAACCAGACTGCCTAGGTGTGTCCCAAGGACTGGGTTAAGAAGCCCTGCACCATTAAGAACAGGTGCATAAGCATATATTTACTAAAATACACACACACATGCCAAGTTACCCAGTTTCAGGCTAGAGACTTGTTGGCCAGTCTTTGCTTTGAACTCACATCCCAAACTAGTGTGGGATTTGTTGTGTCTGATCCTGCCCATTGAAATTAGTGCTGCAAGTCTCATAATGCAACAGGATGGAGCAGTCAGAAATGGCCGAATACGAAGAATGAAAAATATTATTTGGCCGAATATGAATAATGGGCACCTAGCTTTAACGTATAACAAATAATAAAAGAAGCAACATGAAATCAAAGATTGTTTATTTCAGTAGGATTTAGCACAGTAGAGCCCTGCATTATTCGTATTCGAATTTAAATCACTATTCAGCCAAATACGAATTATGTATTCGGGGCCAAATTGAATCAAATACGAATATTCAGTAGAGCCTTAGTCATACATCCAGGACTGTCCCAAAATCTCCAGCCTGGAACTGGCTAACTTGACATCTCCGCAAACAGAAGTGCTAATTCTACCCCTGTTCAGCCTATTGTCCATCCTCAGGAATGTCTATGCCACAGCTTCCAAAAATGTGGGTTGGGACCCCAAATGGGGTCACAGAACCCACTTTTGAGGTAGCAATCCAGGTAGACTGTCCATAGGAACATCATTATCCTGCACCTCCAGGGGTCACACAATTGGCTACAATCACGTGGTCACAGGCATAGGGGAAACACTGGTCTACACATACATCAGGTAAACGTAGCTGCTATGACTTCTCTGTTCTTACATTTTTAAGTGAGTACACATTGGAAATTCTATAACAGCCTACTCGAGGTCATAAAAACATTACTTTTAAATACTCAATATATTTTCAAGACCAATCACATGTCATTGATAATATACAGAGTGCTCTAATTAAAAAAAGAAAAAGCTCAGACTATGACCATGGAATAAATCTAAGCCCAGATTGCTTACACAGAATCCTCACTGTATAGTCTGAACCGGCCGATTTCTAGTGAATGCAGAAGTGCTAATTTAAAAGTCAGTAGAGAAAGGTTATCCTTGTTTCTTTTGAGATTTGGAGATTGTGCACAGAGTGTCAACTTTCAAAACTGGTAAGAAACAAAGAGCCCCTAAGAATATATTCAAATCCAAGCACAGCTGTGTCATCTTTAGCAAATTCAACGGAGCAAGGAAAAACACACGTTCCAAGAAACCTCAAATTCAATTCAAGAATACAGACCCTCCAGTACATTATTGACCCCACAGGCCACAAATAGCATAGGAGGTTTCTTTGTCAACCATCCCACCCTACTTTAAAAAAAAAATCAGTCTTATTTGTTTAATTAATTGGATAACGTCCATAATCACTTCAGTTTTAACACTTGGCCTGCCATTGTATCTTACCATGCAACTCTATTAACAGTAGCATGGACAACAAGGACCACCAAGACCTTGTATTTTAAGCTTCCATCCCCTTACAAAAATTTGCTAAGTGCAAATTCTATAATACTAGTAAAAAAGGCCCGTTTCTTAACGCAATGAAACGGGCACTAGCAATTAAATGAGTTCCTGCCATTAATGTTTCCACGGTTGTATTCTGAATATAATTGTTGTTTACATGTGTAAGATTTCTTTATATACAATATTTTTTGTGTAAACTGTGTTACAATGTTTAAGAGAGAGATACACAGAGTGATTGTGTGTGTGTGTGTGTGTGTGTGTGTGTGTGTCATGTGTGTGAGTGACAAAGTGATTAAATGTTTGTCTTCCCTTCCGTTCTGTGCACTTGCCTCCACTGATGTTCATACCTCCCTGTATATGATTGTTTGTTAGAGATTCAATCCACTCCACTTCCCTCCTCCAAGTTCTGTTCTGTCTGATTGGTTCTTCGTTCCTGTGACGTCATGTTTGTTTGCTTGGCAACTATGCAGCATTCCGTTTCCTCGACGGGGACCGTGAGAGCCAATGAAACGCTGAACTACAGACTTACGAACCCTACACTGCCACAGTGCCACAGAGTCAGCTTCAGAATGTTGGAGTTGCTTTTTATTATATAGGATCAGCTGTGTGTGCAACTGCCATTGTAGAATACTAGTGTAAGTCTGCATTTACACACCTAACTTTAGGTGCGACCACTTACATCAGCTCAATGGCTAGTGTAAATGCTGGCTGGTGTAAATGCTTGCACCTAACTGTAAAACCATCACAAACCAATGGGAAAAACTTTCCTGTGAAATCACCTAATACAATTCCCATATATTCCTGTTTTGACAAAAATAGTGCAAACACTTTCAATTGATAAATAATAAAATATTTTTATGTGCTCACAGATTTTCTTAAGGACCAGCACAGACTAACTTAGTCTTCTATTGTCCATAGGCAACTAATTGCCCCTTGAAACCGCAGGACCATTTAAGCTAAGTGGCATATTTTCACTATTAGTTTATTCATAAGGTTGCATTTTATGGTATGAATAAAGAAAAACATGCACAAGGATTAGTATAATATAAGACCAAGTCAGTCTGTGCTAGTCTTTAAGAAAAGCTATGAGCACATAAAAAAATATTTTGTATTTTTTATAAATTGAAAGTGTTTGTACTATTTTTGTCAAAAATAGTGAATTTTATTAGGTGCACCTAACTGTAGGCAGTTAGGAGCATAAATGATATTCTATAACCCTGAGTCTGTGAATAAAGTGGTACTTTATACATCAGTATCCCGTCTCCCTGGAGTCATTGGTCCACTTCCCACTTCCCTCTAACTGTTGATTTCTCGTGGGAGTTAGTGTTCATCCACCTTGGTGGATCACCTCCTCCTTGATTCTATAACCCTTGCACATAACTGCCTGACACATCCGTGACCTGCCCATGCCCCTCCCAGGTCCATGCCCTCTTAAATTTGCACGCTCTAGAAATTGAGCGTGCAACTTATCGAATAGCAACTAAGGGCAGTTATGCACATGACTGGTAATTGGTACCAAATAGCACCAATTAAAGCTAATAATTGGCTGTTAACTCCAATTAAGGTTCACCTTCTGCAGTTTGGGATGATAGCTGGATGTCACTAAAGGAAGCACAATGTTCTCCTACAGATTACAGTACATAACTGAGAACGACCTTGACACAAGCAGAATTGCTGAAACACAGCTCATGTCAGGTCTTTAGTTCTTGCTCAATAAAGCTGCTGTCCTCATCCCCCTTTTTTGGCCAACACTGTCTTTTTAGGCCTGTTGATCAGCAGAACTAAATAAACAGATTACAGTAATGGCGGCACTAACTGCATTATACATGTGTTCAGTGCTGCTATCTATAATGTACAGCAGCGCTGAAATACGCTAGTAATATGGTGTTTGAATTATTTTGGTTGCCACCACTGCTGAAAAGTCAGCTGCGTTTAATTTTGTGTCAGTGTCAGGAATATATTAGAAAAAGGAGTGTGTATAATTGCATTCTGTTTGACAGCTTAAGTTTATCACGCCTTTCAGCTTACTATTCCAGGCAAAGTGTATCGTATAATCTTAAATTACATAAATTCCCATGTGCTCTTGATCAGAATTAATATGTGGTGAATTCCTCTTGTATGAAATAGCCTTCAGATTCCTGGAAAAAGGATGTGCAAAATCAGATAGCAAATATATCTGATGTACATTTCGAATCTGTACTGTATGTGTAAGAATTGTATAACACATAGACAAGAGTAGGGAAACTATGTCATGAACAATACAGTAAATACAGATTCAGAATAACCCATTCTGAAATACAGAGAAGGTATTAGAAAGGACCACTGTCAAAAGTCACTGAAAGATGTCCAAGATGTAAAATTGTTTTGTTTGGTTGTGAGCCCTTAGACCTAGGCTGAGGCCTAGGTTAGACTGAGCCCACACTAGTACAGAGACAAAAGGCTAAAAAGCCCAGCACGCTCAGGGAGACCAAAGAGCACCACCAGAAAGGAAAGATAGAACACTCAGGACCGTAAGGCTGAACCGGAACCCACACGTAACAGAGTCCAAACGTATGGGCTGCAAGGCCGAACTAGAACCCAAACAGACAAGAAAAAAGGGGAAAAGGAACAGAGCAAAGTCCCTGAAGGGAATACTAACTAGGCCGCGCACACTGTGCAAAACACAGTCACCAACGAAAGGTCACAAGACCAAACACACGGGTCCTAACAGTAACAACAACAGCAAGTAAAAGGTAAAAGGGAAGCCACACAGAGAGGCAGCTCAGGGCTGGGCTAGAACCCACAGTTTAAATGGAAGAGCAGCCCAAGCAGGATTCAAACAACAGATAGCAAGTAAAAGGTTAAAGGGAAACCACACAGAAAGGCAGCTCATGGCTGTGCCACTCAGCTTAAAGGGAAGAGCAGATCAAACAGGATTCAAATAGCAGATACAGCAAGCAAAGGGTTAAAGGGAAACCACACGGAGAGGCAATTCAGAGTTTGAACAGAAGAGCAACCCAAACAGGATCCAAACAACAGATACAGCAAGCAAAGGGTTAAAGGGAAACCACACGGAGAGGCAGTTCAGAGTTTGAACAGAAGAGCAACCCAAACAGGATCCAAACAACAGATTCAGCAAGTAAAGGGTAACAGGTAAACCACACAGAGAAACAGCTCACAGCTGAGCTACAGCACAAGTAGACAAAGAAGCAAGCTCCCACAGACTTGAACAGTAAATACAGAAAGTAAAGGGTTAAAGACTAACCACAGAGAGAGAGAACTCACACTGTGCCATGTGCACAGATAACAGAGAATCACAAGGTAAGCTTACAGCTGAAGGAATTAACACTAGAGGTCCTATGCAAGCAGAGGTAGGATTAAATAGGGTCTGGCATCTGACATCATCTGCCTCTGACATCAGCCCAATCCCTGCCATAGTCAATCAGGATCAAGACCCTGTCACTACCGTGCGTGTCCCAGTAGGATCATAAACAACAATACACGCTTCCCTTGCATGATAAAATGTCATGCAGGGACACGTGTATTATCAGCCTCTTCTCACACATTGTTCGCTGATCTTTCAAGTGAAATCCTCTTCATATACTTACAGGCTTATTTTCGAAAGTGATCGCCGGCCATTTTCCGACATAAATCGGGAGATGGCCTGCGATCTCTCAAAAGCGGCGAAATCGGTATAATCGAAAGGTGCTTTTTTGACACCTTCGCCGCTTTCCCGTTGCCGAGCCAATGAAAGTTCAAGGGGGCGTGTCGGCGGCATAGCAAAGGCAGGACATGGGCGGGCATGGGCGTGGCTACCAGATGGTCGGCTTTCGCGGATAAGGGAAAAAAAAAGCGGCGTTAATCAGTATTTCACCGAGTTTACTTGGTCCTTTTATTTTCACAACCAAGCCTCAAAAAGGTGCCCAACTCACCAGATGACCACCGGAGAGAATGGGGGATGACCTCCCCATACTCCCCCAGTGGTCACCAACCGCCTGCCACACTAAAAACATAAAAATCAAAACCTTTTTTGCCACCCTGTATGCCAGCCTCAAATGTCATACCCAGCTCCCTGACAGCAGTATGCAAGTCCCTGGAGCAGTTTTTAATGGGTGCAGTGCACTTCAGGCAGGTGGACCCAGGTCCATCCCCCCTCCTACCTGTTACACTTGTGGTGGTAAGTGTTGAGCCCTCCAAACCCCCCCCAAAAACCCACTGTACCCACATGTAGGTGCCCCCCTTCACCCATAAGGGCTATGGTAATGGTGTAGAGTTGTGGGGAGTGGGTTTGGGGGGGATTTGGGGGGCTCAGCACCCAAGGTAAGGGAGCTATGCACCTGGGAGCAATTAATGAAGTCCACTGCAGTGCCCCCTAGGGTGCCCGGTTGCTGTCCTGGCATGTCAGGGGGACCAGTGCACTACAAATGCTGGCTCCTCCCATGACCAAATGCCTTGGATTTTGCCAGGTTTGAGATGGCCGGCATTTTTTTCCATTATCGTTGAAAAACAAAACAGGCGATCTCAAACCCAGCAAACTCTGGCATTTGGCTGGGACAAACCATATTATCGAAAGAAAAGATGGCCAGCCATCTTTTTCAATAATACAGTTACGGCCAGCTGTTGTGCAGCCGCCAAAATAGATCGCCGGCGATCTATTTCGCCAGCGCCGTTCAATTATGCCCCTCTTAGCTATCTAAACCTGTTTTCAGGAATTAGTGTATTAGTTCTATTCTGCAATCAATACTAATCAGGGTATATCCACTGATAGGTATAGGTTCATTAAAAAAAACATACTGACTGTAGTTGAGCTAAGGATTATATAGTTCCATCAAAAAAAACCACAAGCATCCCATTCTGCTTATCATCTGTCGGGCAGCATGAATTAGTTGCAGTTGGCTCAGGATTTATGACCAGTGTTCACTTTCGCATTAAATCAGAAACACAATCACAGACTGTATAGACCCCTGGTGCAAGCGACGTTTGTGCCGAAACATGGCCATGTTGGGTCGCTGTGTATATGCTGTTGATGCTGGCAATAAAATTCCTTTGGTTCCACAAGTGGCTCTTGCTCTTCACTACTGTTTTGCTCCTTATGATCTCAGTACCTCAGATCTACTGCTAACACTCAGCATAATACTTGCATTCTGCCAAAGACAGCTTCCTAAAATATAATACGTATAAGGCAACCTAATTTAGGGGCCCTTTTACAAAGGCGCACTGAAAATGGCTTGTGGCAGTGTAGGCGCGGGTTTTGGGCACGTGCCGATCCATTTTTTTAGCGTGCCTGTAAAAAAGGCCTCTTTCTTTTTTTTGCCGAAAATGGACGTGCGGCAAAATCAAAATTGCCACGTGTCCATTTTGGGTCTCAGACCTTACTGTCAGCCATAGACCTAGCGGTAAATAATGTGGGCGGGAATGACCTACATGTGTCAAATGTCACTTGGCACGTGTCTGTTACGTGCGCCAGAAAATAAAAAATATTTTTCAGATGCGCATAGCGGATGCGCGCCAAAACTGAAATTGCCACAAGAGCCATGTGGTAACAGGGCGGTAACTCCAATTTGGCGCGCATAAGCACCTATGCGGCTTAGTAAAAGGGGCCCTTAGTTCCTTCCCTGATGGTGCATACAACCTAAGATACAACACCTGGACAGTGCACAACCACAATAACCCCTCACCAAACACAAGCAGCTTTCTTTGTATGTCATTAGATCTTCTCTGTTTCCAGTGGACATCAGTAAGGAGAAAAACTATTCCCAGAACACAGTAGTCCTCAGGACACCCCCTCCCCCCTTCACATGCCTGATTTTTCAGGATATCCAGAATGAATATGCATGAGGTACATTTGTATGCACTGCCTCCACTGTATGCAAATCTATGCTATTAATATTGGTTGTGGATATCTTGAAAACCAGACTGGAGGGGTTTGTCCTGGGGGTTCTGAACTTCTGCCATAGAGAGGCCTGGGGTGGTGGGTCCTCACCTTAATTAACAGGGATGTAGACTATCAATAGCTCTAATTGTTCTTTTATTATGAAAGGGCAGGTCCCAGTGTATGGGCAGCTACTTTAAGAGAGGACCACTCTCTTACAGGGCTAGAGCCAGGGTCAAGGCCAGGAACATAGAGACAGAATTCACTGCAAGATCCCAAATAGCATTTTTTCAAGTTTAAATTTATTTGCAAATCAGTCTGCATCACATTTCTGTTATTACTCAGTTTTGCCTTTATTTTTTTTCTAAATCTTTCTTTCCTTATATCTTTATAAAATGATGATCACTTTTTCATCTGCTATTTGATTGATCTTTTTTTTTAAGTTCAAACCTTTTATTGAATTTTTATAACAAACAAAATACAACTGAAGAGAACTATATAAAAGATAAAATAACACAATTATATCATTGTCAGACGGGAAGAAATACTGCAATCATAATCCGTTTATAATTAACAGAAAAACAATAATACCCATTGATGAGAAAGTATATTAAATCCGTGAAATATACGTTTCAAGAGGTTTCAAAATCTTACACATTTTGGGCCCTATTTACCAAGCTGCACTTTAGGTGCGCTAGCGTTTTTAGCATGTGTTAACGCTAGATACACCCATAGTAAATAGATACACCCAAAGTAAACCCACAGTAAATGCTAGATACACTCCTATTGTTTTTTTCCACAGCCTTAAGTTCATATTTATAGAAAGACAAATTGTATGCCACCAAAAGATGTCATTTAGAGTAGTGGTGGTCTTTGAACAACCTAGAATGATTTGGATTGCAAGCACAATTAACATGTCAAAAATGTTGTGTTTCATCTAGAAGGATGTGCTCAACGTAGGGTGATGATGGATAGCAAAACTGAATTGTTGATTTTTAGAAATGTTTGAGTAAAGTGGTATGGTAACTGTGTTAGTCCACTTTTAAAGGTATTAAATAGAAATAAATCAAAACATAGAAAAGAAAACAAGACAATACCATTTTTATTGGACTAACAATACATTTTTCTATTAGCTTTCAAAGGTAACCCTTCTTCTTCAGATCAGAAATAAGCAAATGTTGACAAATATCAGAATATATAAGTGAAACACAAAAGCATTCCAATGACAGTCTCACAGGAAGAGGGTGGGGTGGGTTAGGTTATATGTTATTCACTGCTTATATTCCAAAAATACCACGAATGGTTCAATGCAATTCATAATAAAAACCAAAATAATCTGAACACAAATCAGCATACACAATCTAGCATTAAAATCAACTCATATTGATTCCTGTAAATAAAAATGTCTTAAGAGCTTTCCTAAAAACATAATAATTGGACAAGATAACGATGCTGTAATGTTAATGTGTTCCATACTGAAACAATTTGATAACAAAGAGAAAAATTAACTATCCTAAATTTAATAACTTGTCCAACAGAAGGAAAAGCTAATAACATTACATTTCTGGTTCTAACTCCAGTTTTCATATGCAGCAATGTAACCCAATTCGTCAAAGAGGGGCCTCAAATATATAATCTTAAATGTCAATGTGCAAAGTCTGAATTTGGCTCTTGCATATATGGGTAGCCAATAAAGTCTCTGCAACAATTCTGAAGCTGAATCAAATCTGCTTAAGGAAAAAAAAATCAACTGAGCGGCTGTATTCTGGACTAACTGTAATCTCATTATCAATGTTTTGGTACAACAAATATAAACGATATTACAGTAGTCCAGCTTAGATAATAGTAAAGCCTGAACCAACAGTCTGAAAGTATTTGGTTCAAAATATTTACGAACTATTCTTAACTTCCTTAACATCCACTACAGGTCTTGGGTGTTTATTTCCTTCCCGCGAATAGCCTAGAGGGAACTCTATGTGCTTTATTTCCAGTTCACGATCAAAGCAGTTAGCCATGCAGCTAGAAGTGCAATCAAATCATTTCCTTCAGATAATTCTGGTAAACCCAGGATTCTGATCTTACTTCTTCTGTTTCTATCTAAGAGATCTTCCAGGTCCAGATGTTTTTGATATCTGTTTCATTTTTCTTACAAAGTTGCATGCTGGACTCCAGGTTGGTAGCTCTCTGTTCCGGATCTTCTATGTTATGCTGAGAAATATTTAGCTTTGCATTAAGTTTTTCCATCTTTTATTATTATTTTTTTTTGCTTATCTCTAGGCCTGAATATTGTACTTTCAATTTGACCCTTTCAGTCATTTTGTCAGGGGCCAGTGGTGCTGTTTTTTGTCTTTTTACTCCAGAAGAAACTGAATAGTACTGATCAGATTTAGAATTCTTTGATAGAAAAATAGGGATATTTATTGGTAAGTTTGGTGAAAAAAAAATCCAGCAATTTTCTAGCAAAATAGTCTCTGTTCAGAGGAGCTCTTACACCATGCTTCTGTCCAGGTCAAGCTCCCCAGGTCCTTCTTTGCTATTTGACTGATTTAACTATATAATTTTGTACACACATACACACCCCTATGCTAATGGTTATGTACAATGTACAAAGTTTATAGATATATTTCTGGACCAGAAGAAATGGATCCTCAGGAGCTTAGCCAAGATTGGGTGGCAAGAGCCAGTAGTGGGAGGCGGGGATAGTGCTGGGCAGACTTATATGGTCTGTGCCAGAGCAGGTGGTGGGAGGCGGGGCTGGTGGTTGGGAGGCGGGGATAGTGCTGGGCAGACTTATACGGTCTGTGCCAGAGCCGGTGGTGGGAGGCGGGGCTAGTGCTGGGCAGACTTATACGGTCTGTGCCTTGAAAAAGACAGGTACAAATCAAGGTAAGGTATACACAAAAAGTGGCACATATGAGTTATCTTGTTGGGCAGACTGGATGGACCGTGCAGGTCTTTTTCTGCCGTCATCTACTATGTTACTATGACCAATGAAGAGAAGTAGCTGCCTAGAGCAGGGTTCTCAATCCAGTCCTCAGGACACACCTAGACAGTCTGGTTTTCAGGATATCCCCAACAAATATGCATTTGCATGCACTAACTTCATTGGATGCAAATCTCTCTCATGCATATTCGTTGGGGATATCCTGAAAACCAGACTGTCTAGGAGTGTCCTGAGGACTGGATTGAGACCCCTTGGCCTATTGTTCCGAGAACCAGGCTGACAACCAGAGACCCAGTTCAAATCCCACTGCTGCTCATTGTAATGTCAGGCAAGCTACTATTGAAAAGCTGTAAGCTAAACCCAAATAAAAATAATTTAAAACCTATGTTTTGTAAACCTACAAATAATGAGAAATTAGTATGACCTGAACAATGTGTGTCTATATGAGAGAGAGAGAGAGTTGAAATAGCTGCAGTGCAGACCAAGTGAGAGGCCTTCTTCAGAAGCAGAAGCATGGGCCCAGAAAGAAAAATGATCTTACTGCAAAAGTTCCAGAAACACTCCAAGATAGAAAGGAAAGCTCCTAAGAGATGGGCCTGGGAAGGGAGAGTTTGAGGGGAGAGGGGAGCAGACAAAGCAGCAGGTATTTCTGCCACCATTTAGCATGTAAGTGTTATGCTATAGAAGGAACTGAGGGACTTTTAAATCAATCAGTAGGTATCCAGACCTACTTGGAAAATGCAAAATGGGAAAAGCGCCTAAGAGCCTGGTGATCAAAGATGGAAGGTCACTGTTGTTATAGCTGCTGTCAAAGAGAAATTAATTTGCATCATTTTTTGCCACTGCAGCTTGCCTGACGGAGACCTGCCAGGGCTCAGGCAGGTTCCTGGGTTAGCAAGACAGCATTTCTTTTGTGTTAGCAGATTTATTTACAAATATCATATATTGCCAGCATGCTCAGCACCAACATGTAAGTGACTATCCTGCTTATAATCGAAATAGAAAAACGCCTATATTGCGACCCAAATCGGGAGACAGACGTTTATCTCACAAAAACGAATAAAGCGGTATAATCGAAAGCCGAATTTGGATGTCTTCAACTGCACTCCATCGCGGATGCGGACAAAGTTGATGGGGGCTTGTCGAAGGCGTGGTGAAGGCGGAACTGGGGCATGGTTATCGGCCGATCAGAGATGGGCGCCTTTTGCCGATAATGGAAAAAAAATATGCATTTGTAGCGAGAATTTAGGGCACTTTTCCTGGACCCTGTTTTTCCACGAATAAGGCCCCAAAAAGTGCCCTAAATGACCAGATGACCACTGGAGGGAATCGGGGATGACCTCCCCTGACTCCCCCAGTGGTCACAAACCCCCTCCCACCACAAAATATGCTGTTTCACAAATTTTTATTTTCACCCTCAAATGTCATACCCACCTCCCTGGCAGCAGTATGCAGGTCACTGGAGCAGTTATTAGGGGGTGCAGTGGACTTCAGGCAGGTGGACCCAAGCCCATCCCCCCCCCCCCACCTGTTACACTTGTGCTGGTAAATGGGAGCCCTCCAAACCGCCCCCCAAACCCACTGTACCCACATGTAGGTGCCCCCCTTCACCTCTTAGGGCTATAGTAATGGTGTAGACTTGTGGGCAGTGGGTTTTGAGGGGGATTTGGGGGGCTCAACACCCAAGGGAAGGGTGCTATGCACCTGGGAGCTGTTTTTCCTTTTTTTTTTTTTTTTTTTTGTAAAAGTGCCCCCTAGGGTGCCCGGTTGGTGTCCTGGCATGTGAGGGGGACCAGTGCACTACGAATCCTGGCCCCTCCCACGAATAAATGTCTTGGAGTTATTTGTTTTTGAGCTGGGCGCTTTCGGTTTCCATTATCGCTGAAAAACAAAAACGCCCAGCTCAAAAAAATATAAACGTCCATGTTTTTTGAAAATATGCTTCGGTCCACCCCTTCACGGACCCGTTCTCGGAGATAAACGCCCATGGAGATAGACGTTTCCGTTCGATTATGCCCCTTCACGGATTATTCCTTGTTCTTTGTCTCCACCTGTGAAATTGGTGAGCTTATCATCATAACAGCTGAAGGCTTCCTTAGATAGTAATAATTTAAACTGAAGGCACTTCTTAACCATATGCCTCCATGAATACTCAGTTTTAGACCTTATGGCCTGCTTTCCACACAGTGGCATAGCTACGGGTGGGTGTGGGTGGCCACGGGCTCACACATTCTTAGCCCAGACCACACTGTCTGGAGGCCAATGAGGCCCCCAAACACTTCCATCAGTGGCCACCTCACTCCCTCGTCTCTCTCTCTTCCACCCCATCTGGCATCTACTCCGCCCCCACAGCCCCCCTCCCACAACTCCCCCTTTCTCTCTGACTTCCTCCCCTACTGCTCGACCTCAGAACCATCACCTGTGAGAGCAGTGATTCATATCAGCTGACTGCGCCTGCTTCGCAGGCTTCCCTGTGCCGCATCCGTTAGATAGGAATCAGGAAGCGACATCAGCAAGGGCAAGATGCAGCAGAGGGAAACCTGCGGAGTAGGCACAGGCAGCGGTTAGGAGTTGCTGCTGCTATCAGCAACAGTTCTAAGATACAACATGGAGGGGGGGTTCAGAGAGAGGAAGAGATGATGGCTGTGGGCAGGGGAAGGACAGATGCTGGATTTGAGGGTGAAGGAGAGGTAGAGAAATGCAGGATTGGGGGGGGGGGGCTGGGAGTACTTGGAAGAGCCCACCCATGTTTACTGTAGGCCCATCCAAAATGGCAGGTCTTGCTACACGACTGTATCCACATAATAAAACAAAATTCCCTTTTTCCGAGTGTTCTCCTCCTGTGTTTGACAATAGTTCTGTGACTTCTAACCAGAATTGTTTTTTCTTGTGTACTCAACCTCAATGGTTGGAGCACTTGAGGCAGTCTTTCTTGGACCAATTTATACAACATATGACCTCCCACCAACTCCTTTCTCTGTTTTCCAGAACACAGATTTTTCTGGGGTCAAAGTTTTAATTTCTTGCTGAATTACCCATTAAGTAAATCGATCCCTGTCTCTAATTAACCGCCATCTGTTAACATTATCTACTGGCTGACTTTTAGGCAGACTTTTAGGCAGACTTTTTAAAAGCTTCCTTCCTTGTCACTTTATTCAATTGAACCTACGCTTTCCTCAAGTTATCCCATCTATAACCACCTACTTACTTTTTCTGAGTCATAACTTGGTTGTCTTCATTTTGTCCAGCTTTATAGAATTAGTTTAAATGATTCCTGTCCTCAAGTGACTCCCACCCCATCATTCCTTCCCAAGTGAACTGATTAAAGTTGAAGAGAACTCTATTATGCTAGATTTAAAATGCTGGTAAGTCTAAGTGTCAATTTAGAATGTCAGACCATAGTTTTAAACTAGAACTTAGAGTCCCACCCACTCCACTGGACCCTCTTAGAAAGAAGCCTCACCCAATTAAAGCTGCCCCTTCCTCAATTCTATCTATCTATCTAGATATATACGTAACCCGGGTCTCTCCACTACCACTAGCTCAGTTCCAACCTCCAGCCACCACTTTCTCTCTATTCACCACACTTTCGCTCACTCCACCCTCTCCATTCAGCTTAGTCCCTCCAGTTTGAGCTTGGGAGTGAGTCAAGGTCCAGAATAGAGATCCAGGGATTGGGAAATTTTTAAGTCGGGCTGTTCAATGATGCTTTACCAGTCCAGGGAGCAAGTATCCTCACTCCCACTTCAAAACTACAGAATACTCCAAGGATGTTGATTTAATGCACACACAACTTTACTGAACTTTCTGCAACAGGCAGCAGGCAAACCATTTGTATAACTCCTTCACAACCTTAGTCCTTTTATTCAACTTAATCTTCTTTGTATTTTCCCTATATTTACACAATATACAAGACCTCCTGTCCTTTATCCATCCCGCCCAGAAGGTGATGATAACCCAAGCCTGCTCCTTATTCCTCTGATCACAATCCTCATCTCCTCAAGCACATACCCTTTAGCCTGTCCTTCTTCCAGTGATGCATTTCTCGAGTTGCAACATGGCCTCGCACAGGCTCCCTCTATCCTAATTCGTGCTTCGGGCTGGGTTCCCCTTACCCACCCTTAGCTCTCACTCCTTCACAGTAGTCACTGAATGGAGCACCAACTACTCCTCAATTCAGCCTGAGTTTATTTAGCCACTTTGGGATCCCCCTCTCCACTACACGTCCTTGCGGGAGTACAGGCAACCAAAGACCACTTTCCCCCACAAGTCAGAGCCTTTATTACCTCCAGCTCCACCTCCCTTATCAATCAAATAACAAACCCACTTTCTTTCTGCAGTTTATTTCAATACCACACCCCCCTGGCCTGGGCTTCCTTCCCACTCATGCACATCCCATGTTCTCTACCCAGTGACTCAAGGGAAAACCAACACCCTCAGTAATCTCCATGTAATGGGTGATTACATATAGAAATCTATCTGATATAGGTATACAGATATGTTATATGGCTCACACCTTTTTCAATTGTAGCTCAAAGCCTACTTAGTTTAGTGCTCACCAATTTAACCCATAAATGCTTTCTTGTTTTATCTCTATGCCCTCAAATCTGTTCACTAGATTGTAAATTCCATGGTGCAGGGACTGTCTCTGTGCATCCTATAGCACTATATAAACATTCAGCAGTAGTATCAGGAGAGCTCAAAATATTTATATTTACACATACCATATGCTTTTTCTTTATTTTTCTTGATTTCTACTTGATGCAATGATATAAAAATTCATATAGTGAGAAAGTTCTTATTCAAACCTTTTATTAATCAATTAAAGCAGTTCTATGATTCTGGAAAGTCAAAATTAAAATAAGGCAGAAAAGGCCTCCAATGCCTGTTTCTGCATTAAGGGGGTAATTCTATAAATAAGACACTAACAATTACATGCGCAAATGATTATAGTAGTGGCATACAGGTGTGTAAAGGTGCACACATGTGCATAACTGCCAAATTTCCACCCAAGCAATATTCTGTAAACGCATGCATATTTCGCATAGCACACATTTCACAGGTAGGCCTACACAGAGGCAAAGCCTGCCTGGAGCAGGGGCTGGGCCCAGGGTTACACAATAAATTACAGAATACTATAGTTTACACATGTGTTTCAGCAATGTAGGAAAATGCATTATACCATCTCTGGCTACTGTAAGTGCTCACGCCTAAATTATAGGCCTAAATTTAGCTGTTCCACTAGTATTCTACTTTCTTTTATAGAACAGGCACCGCATAGGTGCCGTCTAGCCAAACAATGTTCAGTACTATTTAACCAGCCAGGAAGAGCTCCCAGCCTGTTAAATAGCACCTTGAACAGGCCAAGTGCTAACAGTCAGTGCGAGATGGCGCTTACTGCATAGCGGCTAACTGGCTAGCTGCAAATATTCAGCGCATTGCCAGCTAAGTTTAGCAGGCAAATCAGACCACCTAAATAGCAGTCCTGTCTTTGGCCACTATAAACTTAACCAGCCAGTGCTGAATATTAACTTGGTCAGAATTTAAACCGGCCAAAAAAACCCCCCAGATAGTCAATGCAGGTCAACAGAAATTGCCCGGCACTGAATATCCGGGCTCAGCACCAATATTGGCTGGTAGGTATCTAAAGATAGGTGCAATGTTATAGAATTGCCTTCTAAAAGCAACAGAAGCCCAGTTCTAAATGCAAGGGCACAAGAAAAACATGATACAAAGCACTTCAGATACTGCGGAGATGTGGTTTAAAATTGAGGCATGTACTGAGAGCTCTGATTGGATGACTTGTGATGTGATTGGCCCCATACCTGTACCCAAGCTACATGAATGATATTTTAAAAGCATTTGTGACATCACAGGTTATTGTTGGCTATATTTGCAGATGTGTCAGTACTTTATTTCTTTTTTATTTATTGCATTTGTACCCCACATTATCCCACCTTTTTGCAGGCTCAATGTGGCTTACAGAGTGTTGTTATGATGTAGTCATTACATGGTCTTAGATACTTAAGCTGAAAGTAAATGAATAAGATGCAAGGTCATTACTTGATTTTAAATACATAAGCTGAAATTAGATGAATTAGATGCAAGGTGCTAGAAAGGTGTTGTGAGAATTTAAGGAATGGTTTATTCAGGCACATCCAAGGCACTGCTATGTCAGCTGCACACATGCCAATGCAGACACTCCATCATGGCAATGCTTTGTGATAGTGCTGTCACAAACCCACCTCCGACTTAGCAGCAGTGATGGGGGGCTGGAGGACCTGAATAATAATAGCACAAGCATCATCTGGAGGTGCCAGAGGAATGGCAGCTGAATGAAATACCTTAAAGCAATGGTTCTCAATACACACCCAGCTAGGTTGTTTTCCAGGGTATTCACAATGAATATGCATAAGATACATTTGTGCCTCCACTTTATTCACTATAAATATGCTGGAAACCTGACTAGTATGCTGTGTCTTGATGGTTGGGTTAAGAACCACTGCCGTACAGGAAAGGAGACGGGTATGAGAAAACTCTTAAAATATGTCAAAAGTACAAACAATGCACAAACCACAAAGATTTTTCTAAAGAAACAGTTCTAGAACACAGGAGCCATAATACAAGACTTAGGTGTAGATTCTAGAATACTACAAGCACGCATTTCTTCATTGAAGGGGTGATGGATGCACAGGGCAGCAACTCCCAACAGAGAGGTGATAAAGCACAGAAAGTTTAGGAATCCTGCAAGAATTCTTTGGCCAGAGACCGAGTAGAACTATGATTATGAAGAAGAGGGAAACAGAAAGATTCAATCGGTCTTGCTGCATTCATCTGCCATCATAGAAACCACAGAGACAGCAAAATATAGACTAAGTCCAGTCATACATCTATTAAGACTTCACGCAAAAAAGTCTGCTTAACCCCATGCAATTCTTGCTAGAAAACTGTATACAATATTTTGACATTTTTCTAGTGTGGAAAAGAATGAGAGAATGGGAAGTGGGGATTGGCACACAGCACAAGTAAGTAGACTACATGGCAAAAATGAAGTATGACAGCAAAACTGTCTACAATAAAAACAGAGCTGCTGCAATAAGACAGAACAAAATTAAATGATAAACGGTATAAGCACTTTGGATATATAAAGGTATTAGTATGTGGCAAACCTCCAAGATTTAATGCAGTACTATGTCTCACAGTTTCTCTATTGACACACTATAACACTTAATTTGAGACGGAGATTAAGTTTGAAGAATGAGTTCAATTATTGCATCAACAGAACACTGACCTATTTTATAAACTAGGGTCTCTTTCTTCTAAGGACTACCATTCTGCTGTTCCTACAAATCTTTTGAACGTGGAGTACCTTGAGCCTAAGAAAAGCCTGGGAGTGGAAGGGAGGAGGGCGGGAGAGGGAATTAAAAAATGGAATTCTGATATCTGCTAAAATCTCTCAGAAACTTCTGGGGTTTGTTATACTACAAACAGAGTCCTTTTTTTTCCTTAATGTGATACAAAGAAGTCATGTGTTTCTTGTTATAAATTAATTATACCAGTGATATCTTGCTGAAGATCTTTTAATACTAGGCATGAATCGCTCTTCTAAAGTCTGCTAAAGAACATGGAAAGAACACAGGGAAGAGCAATAAATGTGAATGGACCCGCTTCTTTGAAGGTCATGTCTTTAACTGGGAAAAATAACATTCGGGAGAATAACCATGGGATGAACAAGAGTCAAAGGGTACAGCATGATCCTCAGCCTCCTGTGAAACAAACTTGTGGTCAGCACAGAAGAATTGGAATGAGGATTTGGAATTCTTTGTAAGCTAGTGAAATCTTTTACAGGACCAACAACAGAACCACCCAAAGACATTACTGTACATGAGCTGTGATGCTCACATACTTCCGTCACATGATTTTAAGAGACACAAGGCACGTCAAAGCAAAAAAACATCAAGGTAATGAGATACGGCAACAAGCGTGAACCCCCTTTGGGTTTTTATCTCTCCTTCCAAACGCCAATGAACTGGTTCAAACTGTTTAGCTCATGTTTGGAAAATAAAGTTAAAATGTAGGGGGGTTGTAGGGGAACCTGAAACAGTAGACTGTTTGGGTGTATCAACCTTGGGTGAGATGTCTAAGGTGTAGGGTACAGTGGGGTAGTAATGTGTGTACCAGTGGCGTAGCTAGGTGGGATCAAATTTGCTCTGGGCTCCTGGTTGGCTGGCAGGGGTCCCCAACCCCTGCCAGCTGAAGACTTTGTCCAGCACTGGTCTGCAGCGGCACCACTGCATTGCCTACCCTGCTCTCTCTTCCCCTCACATCCAGCACGCTCCTTTTAGTGAAACAGAATGCCGGAGACCAGCACTGGACAAGGAGGAGGAGAAAGGGGGAATTCAGAGCAAGCAATAAAGGGAGAAAAAGCTGCATGCAGATGAGGAGTGTATGGAGGAGAAAGAGGGGGTGCATAGAAGGAATGAGCAGTGGAGAAAGATGGTTGGAGGGCAAGGAAAAGGGGTTCCTGGGCAAGCAGTAGAATGCAGGGAAAAGAGGGGAACTTGGGACAATGGCTCAGGCCCACCCAGTTGCCACAGACCTATGATGTGGCTGGTGGGGATCCTTAAGCCTCACCAGCTGAAAATTTCTGGTCTTCCTCCCCCCCCCCCCCCCCCCCCATGAACCTTTTACACCCCACTTCTTCACTGGCAGCGAGCAGCAACCGAAGCATGCTGCTCAGTGCCAGATCATGGCCTTCCCTCTGATGCAACTTCCTGTTTCCACATAGGCAGGCTGTGAGCTGGTGCTGAGTAGCGTGCACCAGTCGCTGCTGGCGAAGAAGTGACACTTAGAAGGTATGCGGGGTGCGGGGGGAGTTGAGACCATATTGTCTGTGGGAGGGGAAGAGATGCTGGGCAGAGAGCAGGGGTTTTTTTGGGGTATCAGCCTACAACACTGACTTGGGAAAGGAAGCGAGAGATTCCCTGTGGCAGCCCTGGCAGGGTATTAATAATACAAAACTTGAAACTAGAAAAGGGTGCAACGCAGGAGCTGTTGCAGAGATGCAAGTTACTCAGCTCCAGAATAGATTTTGGAACAGTCCTGCTGTTAAATTTACATCTCAAAGCAGTGTGGGATTTGTAGTGCCTGATCCTGCCCATTGAAATCAGTGATGCAGGTCCCATAATGCACCAGGATACAATGGTCAGAAAACCAGGACTATCCTAAAATTTCCAGCCTGGAACTAGATAACTTGCCATCTTTGCTGTTGTCAGCAGACAGACAGATACATTTCCACTGCCAAGGGAGCCATGTGCCACAGAAACAACTGGTAATTCAGCAGGGCAGGGTATAACTGAGAATATCTATTTCAGGCACAGAAAAGGATAGGCGGGAGGAATGCTTTGTCTGTACATATCCCTAAACATCCCTCCATTTTTCTTGCATCAGAATTTTCCAGAAACTGAGGCCTACTACAAGCCAGGGGCGTATCTGGACTCCGGCGGTAGGGGGGGCCAGAGCCAGAGAGAGGGGGCACATTTTAGCGCCCCCCCCCGCCGCCGCCCCCACCGCCGAGCCCCCACCGCCACCAATGACTTAGTCTCTCCACCCCCCTCCCGCCGCCAACCCTCCCCCGCTGCCGTTCTTACTTTTGCTGGCGGGGGACCCCAACCCCCGCCAGCCGAGGTCTGCTTCCACCTGCCGCTGCCTTCAAAACTTCTTCTTCAGCCGGCGGGGGACCCCAAACCCCCGCCAGCCGCCCCGCGCTGTTTAAAATTCATCTTCGGCCTCCGTGGCCGTGCTGCTGGGATAGGCGGCGCTGTTGAAATCCACTTCGGAGTCTGACGTCGTTGTACGTTGTACGTGCTGCGACGTCAGACTCCGAAGTGGATTTCAACAGCGCCGCCTATCCCAGCAGCACGGCCACGGAGGCCGAAGATGAATTTTAAACAGCGCGGGGCGGCTGGCGGGGGTTTGGGGTCCCCCGCCGGCTGAAGAAGAAGTTTTGAAGGCAGCGGCAGGTGGAAGCAGACCTCGGCTGGCGGGGGTTGGGGTCCCCCGCCAGCAAAAGTAAGAACGGCAGCGGGGGAGGGTTGATGGCGGTAGGGGGGTCCAGGGCAAAATCTGCGGGGGCCCAGGCCCCTGAGGCCCCACGCAGATACGCCCCTGCTACAAGCCCAAATTACTGGTCTTTACAAGAAAGTTAGCTTTAACATCAATAAGTTTTACAAGACACTTCTAGTAAGTGATGGCTCATATCTTCTAAGTATGAACATTCTTTAGCAACAAAGCAGCTGGACAAAATTTAAGAAAAAAAAAAGATTAAAGGGAAATAAATACTTGTAGCCTGGCCATGTCACTGTGGAGCAGGACTGAAGCATAAAGAGACTTAGGTTTAGCTCTGTCTGACAGGGTATGTAGGTAAGAGAATCTTAAGTTATCCAGGTAGCCATCTTGAGACAAGCCAGAACTTCCAAAATGTGTCAGTCACTCAGTCCAAAAAAGTTTATGCGGTCTCTGACAGTAAAACTTAGGAACAGGAGCTGTACAAGGTACCAAGTACCCCAGGCAACAGGAACACAGCAAGTCCGACATGTGGCCTGTGCGATACGCCCCAAACACTGCTGACATGCCCTCGCCCCATCCAGTTTGCAAGGGAAGCCAATGGAAGGGGGCGTGATTTTCAACCCCAGCTTCCCTTGCCCCCTGTGCGACTGCACCGCCAGCACATAGCTTGCTACGGTCCTGCCAGGCAAACTTAATTACATCTTGAATTCACAGTCAGTTAAATAACTTGTATATCAAATAAGGCATGGGAGGGATTAACGTACATGGAGTGACTGGTTATTTTACTGGGAAGACTGGATGAGTCATATAGGCCTTTTATCTGCATTAATTTACAATGATAGTATAATAAATCATGCCAGTTTCCAAACGCCATTTACCTGGCTACAGAGGCTACATAAAACGCCACCCTCCTTGTGAAAAAAAGTACATGCTAATGGTTCTTTGAGTTAGTGCGACTGTCAAGATCTATCATTTCTCTTTTACTGCAGCTTTAATCCTAGGCATGTACCTAATTTCCCTTATTGTTAAGCCAACCTGGCTCCTAGGAACCCTAGAATTTACACAAAGAATATATATTAATCAATCAATTAATTAATTCTAATATCAACAGTCTGTGGCTGCAAGTTAATCGCAGTTAACTCTGATTAGTGCATTCATTATCAATCGCGATTTTAAAAAGTTACACATTGCAGTGTCTCCTGTCTTCTCCAAAACATCTCTTCTGCTCTCTTCCACTCCATGTCCTTGGCACAATCTGGCATCTCTCTCTCTCCCCCCCCCCCCCAACCGTGCCAGTCTACCTTAAAGGTGGTCTTCTGTTGATCTCTGGCAGTGGCAGTATTGCATATTGCCTGCAGCCTGGTCCAAAACTTTCCCTCTGGCCTGTCCTGCCCATGCAGAAACAGGAAGTGATGTCACAGGTGGGACGGGCCAAAGGGAAACCTTCAGACCAGACCACAGGTAGCATATGAGAAGCACTTCTACTTCTGGGGACCAAGAGAAGACCACCTTTAACGTAGACCGGGGGGATGGGAGTGAGCTGCAGACCAGCGAGCTGAACTGGAGGAGCCACTTGTGGAAGTTAAGTGGTGAGCTGCAGCAGCCAAGAGAAAGGCTTGATGCTGCTCACCACAAAGTTTGTGTCGCTGCTTATAGGAGTGGAGAGGAGGCAGTGGATGGGAGTGGAGAGAAGGGAGGAAAGACGGATTCTGGACCACAGGAAAGAAAGTGATAATAGACCTAGGGGAAGAGGAGAGAGAGGGAAGGAAGAGAAGGGGAAATGTTAGATCTGGAGGTGGAAGGGAGGGAGATTATCGGACTTTTAGGGAAGGGGAATGGAATTTGATACACTGCCTTTCTGTGGTTACAGTCAAAGTGGTTTACATACTATATACAGTTGCTTATGTTATATCTGGGGCAATGGAGGGTTACTTGCCCAGAGGCAGAAGTAGCAGCAGTGGGAAATAAGTAAGTAATGAAATAACTTTAATTGTGCGATCAAAATTTTTAATCAAACTGTAGCCCTAGTATTTACTGCTCCAACCTCTTCTCTTCAGACAGCCTGCAGTAAATAGGAAGAAAGGGCCTGGAGGAAACAGCATAATACCACTTCCCCTCCTGATCCTGCTCCCAGGCACATGAAAAAAAAGAGAGAGAGAAAAGCAGGAGGGGAAGGAAGCAAAACAATTACTTAAAATGACACAGCAAGAGAGGGGATGCAGTTGGGAACAGGCAGTATGTAGAGAAAAACTTGGAAGGGCTGGAGAGCTCAATAATTTCAAGATTTGGGGACTCAGCTAAGAGTAGAGTAGGGTAGCACAAGTGGAGGGGCAAATGGGCAAGAGTGCTGAAAAGATCCCTAGAAAAAGGGGGGTGAGAAAACAGAGAGGAGTAGCCCTGATCAACAGCAATTTCAGGGTGACCACAATTCAAAAGTTCCCAGGTATGCTGAAAATGGTAAGCTAAGGGGGCTTGGTGGTCACGTGGCCCCCACCATCCCTCCGGTACAAAAATAATGGTGGTCCAATGCCCCGCCCCCCTGCCCGCCGACTCCCTCCCTCTCTTTTCGGATGCACTGAGCGGGACTTACCACATAAGGAAAAAACTCCCTTATGATAGGCCCTGCCTACAGCATCCCATAATGCACCAGGTGGGGGCGTGACACCACCATTTTGGAGATGACATCACTCCTGCCTCCTTATAGGTACATGAGCTGAGGGGGGGTTCCACTAGACTACCAGGGCAATTTTTTACTTAGGAGGGAGGGAGTCAGCCGGGGGGGGGGGGTGGTACGGGACCACCACTGTTTCTGTGCCTGAGAGGGAGGGAGAGAGGCCACTGGACCACCAGGGCATTTTTTTTTAGGTTGGGGGGGAAAGGGGGCTGGGAGTGTCAGGACCAATGTTTAAAAGGGGGTGGGAGCCATTAGACCACGAGCTATTTTTTTTTTATATTTAGGAGTCCAATCAGGTTGGAGGGAGAGAACGGGAGCTACTAGACACCTTTCCTCTCAACCACCTTTCTAACACTGCCCCAGACCTTGCAAAATGTTTCCTGCACTAAATGAAAGAAAAGCAACAGCCCTTCCACAAAAATCAAACAAACAGCAAACAGGGTGGAGGAATGTCCCAAAGAACGAACAGAAGTCATATCTTTCAATAAATTTATTCTCCTTAAAAAGTCACATAGTCATCTGGACATGACACGGTCCATGTTTCGGCTGTTATGCCTTCTTCAGGCATCACAGCTATTTTACAGGTACATGAATATGTAAGAATATGTAAAAACATTATATGAAAAAAACAGGAAATACATTTAAAATAATGATCATGGAAAAGTTGGTGAATAGTGTAAGGATTGTGATTAAATGTGAAAAAATATATATCATTGGTGAATGAGAATGATGAAAACTAAGTGTAAGATGGAGACAACTGGAAAATGTGGGATGTGCTGAGTGAAAACTCATACAGCTACCAAGAAAGAAAAGTACTAAAGTGTGAAGGGCGTAAAAATTGACACCCGAGGATGTGTGACCATGGCTACTAGGAGAAAATCCCTCATCTTGAATGCAGTAAAATAGTGTGGACCTAAATAAAAAAACTGTTAAGAAATGATAATGTGTCCTTTTACTAATATGCGCCGAAAAGTGGCCTGTGATGGTATAGACGCATGCAGGTCCATTTTTCAGTGCACCTGCAAAAAAGGCCTTTTTTTTTTTAGCCCAAAATGGACGTGCGGCAAAATAAAAATTGGCACATGTCCATTTTGGGCCTGAGACCTTACCACCAATCCACTGACCTATCATTCTCGTTCACCACTTCAGTTATATATATTTTTTTTTCACATTTAATCACACTCCTTACACTATTCACCAACTTTTCCTTGACCATTATTTTAAATGCATTTCATATGTTTTTTCATATAATGTTTTTACATATTATTTATATATTGTTCTTACATATTGTTCATGTATCTGTTATGTAACTGTGATACCCGAAGAAGGCATAACAGCCGAAGCACGGACCGTGTCGGGTCCAGATGACTCATGTGACTTTTTAAGGAGAATAAATTTATTGGAAGATATCTGACTTCTGTTCGTAATTGGGACATTCCTCCATCCTGTTTGCTGTTTGTCCTGCGCTAAAGGTGCATAGGAAACTTCCCCCCTACCAAACGTAACTGTGGAGTGCTTAATGACCACATTTAAATGCAGACAATGGAGGAAATTTTAAGAGGCCTACACACAGACCCAGATTTTCCACTAGCAGAAGTACACAGTTGTCTAGATGCAGTCTCTCACATGCACCACTCCATGGAAACTCCCTCAGGCACATGGCGACACCAGGGCTCATAGGCCAGGTAGCAGGGGCAGATTTGGTAAGACACTTGTTTATAGCAAATGCAGTTTCTGCCGTAACAGAGGAGGTGAGGAGGTGCACCTTTTCAGTGCAATGCATTTTCAGAGTAAGCCTCCCATGTTCCTCCATACCCTGCATTCTTAGAGGGATTCTTTATACCCCTCTTCCTGTACTGGCAAGTCCAGCCCTGCTTAGGTACCTTTTCCATAGGTTTCTTCCTAAATCAAATGTGGCTAAACAAAATTTTAGCCTCACAAAGTACATTCATACTTTCATAACGTGCACTTCTGACTGCATAGAAGAGACCATATTTCAGGCACCTCTGAAAAACGTGGCTTAGAGTTACTAAAAGATGTCACCATGTTACTGTACACATTAGCAGATTTTATTTACTGCAAGTCCTGTTTTATGCAACAGTGACTTTTTACAACCAACATGCATTAATGGTATTAACACACACTAATGCAGTAGCTCATTTTATTTAAATTTTGCTATGCCACCTTTCAAGTACACACAACAGAGCTGATAACAAAGGTTAAAAAATACGTAAATATACAAATGACAAACAACCCACACTTGTTAGGACGAGAGCAACACATCAATACTGGACTAGGTTCTAGCTGGAAGGGGCAGGAGGGAAGCAAACAGAGGAACTAGTATACCAGGCCCTAGAACACTTCCTACAGAAAAAAAAAACCCAACAACAACAAGACAAGCCAGACTGCTACAGATGCCCACACAAAATACACACCAGCAGAATGCTGCAAAAGACAGGGTCCAATATTCAAAAGGGTTTTTAACTAGGCAGGAGAGACTCCTGCCTAGTTAAACCCCACTGAGCTGGCCATATGGCAATATTCAGCAGCACATTAGTTGTTAGTGCCACTGAATATTGCCCATTACTGCCCAGGCAGTGTCCTGTTGGTGCCAGGGCAGTCCAGGGACAGAGCTTGGGCACAACCAGTTAGCGGTGGTGCTAACCAGTTAAGTAAGCGGATAAAGTTAGGGCAGCAAAAAAAAAAAGCTGGTTAACCCTCAGTTGACTGCATCAACTCAGATATTAAATGCTGGAGTACAAATACATTGAATACCCAGACTCAGTTCAGCCTGCAGGGGTAAACGGCTTAAAAACGCTGACCATCACAGGCTGAATATTACCAAAAGAATACCCAAGTACAATTTAGAATGTCCAGATAGAAATCAAAATGGAATTCCTGCGAAATCAGACTGCATGCAGCACAACTTCCTCTATCAGGCAACAGGTAAAGGTATGAGACGTGCATTCCCAAGGCTGGCATTTCCAAGTTTGTGACTGGAATATAAGGATCAATATATAAATCCATGTGTCACGTGCAGCAGCAGCAGCATCAAGTCTACATAGGCAAAGATGCTTAATATGCATGAAATTAAGTGACAGCTGGTAGATATACATATAGCCATGTGGTTTAGGCCTGCTACCAGCTGTCACCATATTCCAGGTATAATTAGCACTCCCATCTACATATATACAGTGCCACTAACTGTGTTAATCAGGCCTAAAATAAACTGCATAGCTATGCCTTTACAAGCTGAATATCACCACCATATACACAGTTAGGTGTTACTATTCATGCTCCACCCTAACCCCATCCAGGTACAATATGGATAGTACCTTTGAAAATAGGTATTTTAAAGGAGTTGTGTTTATCATCCACCAGTAAATGTAAAACTCCTTTTGAATATGGACCCTAAAGTATGTTTTCTATCTTTGTCTATTCATTTTATTAATCTAATCACGTTAGTCCCAGTCTCTTGTTTTTCTCTTATGTGTCTTCTAATTGTTGTCTGTCTTCTTCACTTTCTCCAATATCTCTTCTTCTGATAATGCTCTTTCCTTTTTATCTCTCCTCTTTTGTTTCTCTATTATCTCCCTTTATCCATTCAGATCTCCCCCCCCCTCGTTCTCCAGTCTTCACTTGCTTTTTCACCTACCTACCAGCTTTCCATCTTCTAGTCATGTCTCACTTTATCTCCCTGCTCTCTTACTTTTCCTGTTATCCCATTTCTTCCTCAACCAATTTTTTCCTGTCCTTCATCTACTCCTGACTCCCCCCCAAACCCTCTGTACTCATCTCTTCTCCAGCCCTCCCATTTCTCATTTATTGCTCATCTTCTCTTCCTCAAGCTTCATTCTTCTGTCTTTTTACTTCCTCTCACTCCCTTCAAAGTCCTTTTTGTTCATACTACTCCTCAACCCTCCACACCATATCTTCACCTCTGTTCACCTTCACCTTATCCATATCCAGGTTTCATACTTCCAACTCAACTAACCCCTCCCCCCAAATGATGAGTTCCTGCCCCCAAATCCCTGTACAGTTTTTAAGTCCCCATTCCTCTTACCCATCTCTAAGTTCTCACTCTTCCCATTTGATCTGAGTCTCTAGTTTTCTCAACTCTCCTATATGATCTCCACACGATCTGAGTGCCCATTCTCCCCACCTAATCTAGGAATGCACAACCAAATCCCTTCTGACCACCCTCACTGCTCCGTTTCCAAATCATGGCATCCCCACTCTTTTCACCCATCCCATTCCTGATTTAGCATTCTCTCAAGAAGAGTCCTGGTTCTTCTCTCCTGGAGTTTTGTATGCTCCTGTCTGGGCCTGTCTCTTTTTCTCCACCCCCCCCCCCCCCCCCCCCCCCCCCCAGCCCTAGTCCCCAATAGACCTGTTTCCTCCCTTGAATATGGACAAGATGCTTAACAACCAGTGTAGGAAAAATAAAAACTGGTAAAACAGATGTATGCAGATTTTGTAGCACAGAACTGGAAACAGTTATGGATCTCATTGCTGCCAGAGACACTAGGTTAACTTTCAGCCGTGTGCACTCCCCTCCTCCCTTCCCAGCACATCTAAAGTCAATCTCCCACCTGAGGCAAGGGAAAAGATGCCCTTCCAAAGGCACCCAAAATGGAGGGCCTCAAAAGATCTCTGGTTAGGATTAGGAAGCAGGGAGAAAGTGAGGGTTCCCTCACTCAGAACATTGGTCAGTGTTTTGCTCCAAGAAAAAAAGCAAGCAATTTATATTCCCAGGCTATATTATAAAGAAATAAAAAGTTTGCAATTAATGGTTATACTCTGCCCGAATTGTAGCAGTAGCATTATATAGCTTAGGCCTCTTAATATAAAAAAGACTGGCAGCTGTGTACACTGAACTGTCACCCCCTGCTGGTGGCAAGCTGGGATCCTGTAATGATGGGCAGGGGTCTGCAAGAAGTTGAACTGGACTTTGTAGGAGGTGAAACACCAAGAATCCAGAAAAGCAGTAAGTGTGGTTGCGCTGTAAATAAGTATCTTTATTACATATATTCTTTTATACCTATCCAGCTTAAACTTCCAGCAAGGAGAACATCTTGTAAGCATCAAACAAAAACTTTCTATTTCTGGCTATAGCGGCTTCCAGATAATGAAAACTTGGCTAGCTCTTAGGGCGTTTTAGACAGTTCCTTGAGCACACAATAAACAGACCAGCTAGACAAAACTGTAAATTAATAACATCATTCAGGCTGGAGAACTAACTTCACTCCACTCCAGGTTTTCCTGACTCCCTTACTGGATCTAAGGTATAGTATTTAATTCAGAATGCAGCACAAGTTCCAAACAACCACCCACCACAGTTCTGCTGCAGCTTCTCCAGGCAAAATTCCACAGCTGGACTAATTAGCCCAAAGCTGCAGCACCTTTATTCCCTAATCAGGGCTGCAAGCAAATGCCTGCAGTTTTCCATAGTTTGCTTTTCATCATCTTTCAGGGCTTTTGTCCATCTCTGCCTACAGGGCACTTTAAATTCGAGAAACACTATCTTTCCAGAGGCTTGCACCATGCCCTTCCGTATCTGTGCCTTCCTGTTTGGGAACTGGATAGAGGCACTGTGAAGATCCTGCCCTCTGGCTGTGCTTGGCAAATTTCTTATTATTTCTCAAATACACAATTTGAACAGCAGAAATAGGTTTTCCAGAGTTCACCCTTCTGCTTAAGTTTCACTGCCTAATTCTTTCTGCAGCTTTACCTTAGGGTCTGTTCCTCTAAGGATTACAGCCTGTTTCATGCTCCTGCCTTAGCAGCTTCTTTAGGTACCTTCCAGCTCTGGGATTTGAAGACATGTGCTTACTTCTGGTCAAACAGACCCTTTGGCCTGGGATTTGAGGCCTATACAGTCTAGCTTTTCTCTCCCTCTTTTTCCCCTCACACCAAGGCTGCTTGCTATATATATTCTCCTGCTAGGCTAGTGAAGGTTCTAGCCATACCCCTTTCCCTAGTTCTGGGTCTGATATCAGAGCTGCTGAGCTCCCTATGGGTGAAAATGATAGTAACATAGTAGATGACAGCAGAAAAAGACCTGCACGGTCCATCCAGTCTGCCCAACAAGATAAACTCACATGTGCTACTTTTTGTGTATACCTTACCTTGATTTGTACCTGTCCTTTTCAGAGCACAGACCGTATAAGTCTGCCCAGCACTATCCCCGCCTCCCAACCACCAGCCCCGCCTCCCACCACCGGTTCTGGCACAGACCGTATAAGTCTGCCCAGCACTATCCCCGCCTCCCAACCACCAGTCCCGCCTCCCACCACAGGCTCTGGCACAGACCGTATAAGTCTGCCCAGCACCATCCCCGCCTCCCGCCACCGGTTCTGCCACCCAATCTCAGCTAAGCTCCTTAGGATCCATTCCTTCTGAACAGGATTCCTTTATGTTTATCCCATGCATGTTTGAATTCCGTTACTGTTTTCAATTTCCCAGAATTCCTGGGCCTCCTTTCCCCACTTTGCCTGATCCTGCCTGTTTCTTTGGACTTTTCTGCAACTGTCCCACCCTAAAAGATCACCACATTTCCTTTCCTAGAATTTTATCCTATATCTTGTTGCTACTTCTCCAGTAGTCATATTTTTATGGCTTATCTAATTGTCTCCCTAGACTCAGAGAGGATTTCAGAGGGTCCTGAAGGGAACAACCTGCCTTTAGGGAAGAAAGCCGAATAAACATGCCTCTGATCCATTCCCCTCTGAGGAATCCTGCCCAGGCTCCAATCCCTTTAGGTTCTCTCTATAATGGGGGAGTCAAGGGTGCAACTGGTCACAACTGTCACAGTGTTAATTGTTTCCGTACTCTGCATCTCCAGAAGTTCCCCTTATTTATTTATTTTAAAAATTTATATAGCACCTGTAACCTTGGTGGTTTACAAATCATACATAATAAACAAAACTTAAAAACAACCACAGCATAACACATATCACAAAACCAACCATAAACTGCAAGTACTGCTCTTCATGAATAATATAACCAATTGCTCCTACATAAAATCTTTGACAAACAACTGCCTTTTTAACAATTTCATAAACTGAACCGTACTGCTGCATACACAAAATTGTCCAGGGAGGGCATTCTATAAACAAACCCCAGCAACAGAGAAGGCAGATAAGCTTGTATCAACATACTGAACTTTTGCTACTGTATCCAAAGATAAGTGCATTGTGCTTTCTGAGAACAATACGTATGAATAGTTTGAGTAAAATAAAGCGAAGCCACTGAATACAAGGCATGATGAATCAAAACCAGTGCCTTAAAGCGAATTCGAAAAAGCACTGGCACCCAACGCAGCCGCTTCAAAACAGGTGTTATGTGTTCAGACCTAGGAATCCCAACCACAAGTCTAGCCGCCGCATTTTGAACCATCTGCAACGCCCTGCACCTCACACTAGACAGCTCGAGGTACAGAGCGTTGCAGTAATCCAATCTGGAAAGAATCATACTCTGTAATACATCCTGAAAGTCACCTAGTGACAACATAGGCTTCAATATAAACAACATATGGACCTGCATAAAAAAAAAGCTGAATGACCTTCATAACCTGATTTTGCATTGACAGCCTATAGTCAAACACTACCCCCAACAGCTTCATTTCTTTTTGAACGCCCCACCTTAGCTAACAAAGTATGCAAAGCAGAAGGGCATTTCACCTAGAACTCACCTCCCAAAAAATAATGCCTAGTTTCAACTCAGTAACAGCAAAATAAGCCCTCTACAGTACCAGGCATATTATGAATACAAAACTCTGCATAAGTCACTCAGGACCAGAGCTCACAAGCAAGCTACCCAGAAGAGGGCAACACTAAATACTTCAGTAGGCTTTAGATCATCAATATACCTACTGGAAAAATTGAACAAGCCAGATTACTATACATCCCTATATAGAAACTCCATGCTAACAGAACATTTGGCCTTAGTCACACATGCTTACCACAGATAGACTCTCAAATACAAAATAAGTTACCACAAACTAATAATAGAATATGCAGACAAAAATTAAATTGAAACCCAAGATGATACATTCTGCATGCAGTATAACACCAACTAAATACTAACAGTGAAACATTTGCTTCTGTATTGACACATTCCGATTACTAAATTGAAAATAAAATTATTTTATACATTTACTGTCTAGCCATTTTATTTTTCTAATCATTTCTTTCTTTCTTTCTTTCTTTCTTTCTTTCTTTCTTTCTTTCTTTCTTTCTTTCTTTCTTTCTTTCTCTCTCTCAGACTCTGGTTTCTGCTTTCCTCTATTATCTCTTAACTCTGTTCACAGGGTCTTTTGTCCATTTGCTATTTATTTTCTCTCTTGACTTTACTTCCTCCCCTATATCCATTTCAGACATTGATCTTTCAATTTTAGAGAAACAGAAAAAATAGCTGAAAGAAAAACATCAACTCAGATTTCACCCCTCACCATTTGATCCTCACTCTCTCTACTGAATGTATCCAGAGCTTTTCATCTGTCTCACCCAGCCTCCCATCTCTCTCTCTCATTCCCCAGCTTCTTATTAACCCCCCTTTCTCTCCATCTCCCCTTCTCTTCTCCCCTCCCCCCAGGTGTTCACCATCTCCCCCCTTTCTTCTCCTACACCAGGTGTCCATCTCCCCAGCCTTCCCCTCAAGGGAATTCAGAATCACCCATTCCCTTGCCTACCCTCCCAGATGTAAAGCTTAACACCTTTCTTTTTGTAACTTACCCTTCACAGCAGGACCAGCCCAGGCACCAGGTAGACTAGGTGGCCACCTAGAGTGGCAGAATTTGGGAGGCAGTAGTGTGGCTCTGATACAGATGATGACAGCCTTCTCTATTTCCCTTCTTTCTGCCAACCCCATACATCCTCCCAGGCAGGCCCCAAGATAGATTATTGATTGATTGATTGATTAGGATTTAACTGAAGGCGGTGTACAGCAAGAATAAGTCAAATATAAGCAACAGAAAACAACAGCAGTAAAAATATAAAGAGGCATCAGCATTATGTGGTCCCTGTCAGTGCTGCTTTGTCCTGCCCTCTCTGTGGCAGGACAAAGCAATGTTTCAGCACAGGAGTCTGTGCTTACAGGGCCCATGCAGCACTAACGCTTCTTTAATCTTTGTGCTGGCCCTTGAGGAGGTAGGAGGTGGTAGTGAGAAGGGAAGAGGGGAAATGTGGGATGCGGGGTGGGGGTAGGGAAGAGGAGATGAGAAGCTGGAAAACAGGGAGGAGGGGGAGATAGCAGCATGGTGGAAAGTTCACCTAAGGCATCCAGTATCCTTGGGTTGGCCCTGCTTCCCAGATAACTAGCCTATCCCCTTCCCTACCATCCCCCCAAGGGTCCAGCATTGCCCCTTCCATTCCCCTCTCCAGATGTCTAGCATCTTCCCTTCCCTACCATCTCCCCCAAGGCCCCAGCATTGCCCCTTCCATTCCCCTATCCAGATGTTCAGCATCTCCCCTTCACTTGCCTACCCCCCATGTGTCCAGCATTGCCTCTTCCCTTTCCTACAATCCTACAGAAGTTTGGAGGTGTACAGATCATTATGTTCAGTTTGTATGATAAGAAAATTCCTGTAATGGGAAGGATTGATATGGAGGAATTTTCAAATGTTATTGAATCTCGATGTGGAAATATTCGATGTGGAAACTCAAAAGAGTCAAGCCTTACTTCCCGAGAAGCATTTTCCGTACCCTGGTACAGTCTATGGTATTAAGTCACTTGGACTACTGTAACGCTCTGTACGCCGGCTGCAAAGAACAGACTATTAAGAAACTCCAAACATCCCAAAATACCGCAGCCAGACTCATATTTGGTAAAACCAAATACGAAAGTGCGACACCCTTAAGAGAGTACCTTCACTGGCTACCACTCAAGGAACGTATCAAATTCAAGATATGCACGATCGTACACAAGATCATTCACGCAGATGCCCCACTTTACATGTCTAACCTAGTGGACCTACCGCCCAGAAACGCCAAGAGATCAGCCCACAAATTCCTCAACTTGAACTTCCCCAGCTGTAAAAGTCTTAAATACAAGCAAGCATACGCCACCACCTTCTCGTATAGAAGCACACAGCTATGGAATGCGTTACCCCCAACCTTAAAAACCATGGACAATCTAAGCAACTTTTGCAAATCCTTGAAGACACATCTCTTCAACAGAGCCTACAAAAAGAACCTATAAAGACACAAATTACCACACAACCCACCCACACAACCAATTTCACCCCTTCTCTTTCTTCAAATATCTTCGTCTTACCACCGACTATATCTATTATCCTCTCATGAATGTGTCATAATAACACTCTGTAAGCCACATTGAGCCTGCAAATAGGTGGGATAATGTGGGGTACAAATGTAATAAATAATAAATAAATCTAAATGTTGTAATTTGCAGCCTATGGAAGCTGACCAAGTGGTTGATTTACTGGAGCTCTCAGTTTAATATGTTAGCTCCAATAAAATGGGTTAGCTCATCTAGGTAGCGAGCATCCTCTTGGTTTTCTACTCAATTAAAAAATAGGAAAAGAGAACACATGAGACTGGAAAGACAATGGAAACCGGGTCAAATGCCATACCAGATGGAATGGAAAATACAAAAAGTTACATAAACAGGAAATTACTCAAGCAAAAGCAATTAAGCAGGCAGGTTTTTTATGTAAAGAGTGGATCTAAGGGAATTATTTAAAATAGCTAATGAGTTGCTGAGTGCTTCAAAGTTTAAAAAAAATCAAAATTAGGTTTAAATCTATCAGCTGGTTACAATCTGAAATCCAAAATGTAAAAAATTGAGATTGTCATGAAAGATGCATTAGACAAGCATTCTAGTAAATATTTAGGGCCCTGTTTACTAAGCTGCGATAGTGGTTTTAGCACATGCTAAAAATGAGCATGCACTAACCGTGTAGACGCTCATAGGAATATTATGGGCATCTACTCGGTTGGCACGCACTAAAACGCTAGAGTGCCTCTAGCGCAGATTAGTAAACAGGACCCTTAGAAACGACAATCCCAATGGGTAATTATCCATAAGCAGTTGAATGATAGGGTACAGCTTTGATCTTCCTTCACTAACAGAAACTGTAATAAGAGCTGGAAATGTGTGGTCTCAGTTCAGAGGGTGGGCACTGAAGAGGTCTTACATTCTGCTGTAAAATTTGGCAGAGGAAAATGAGTGCATCCTTATCCAGCAAAGCTATTGAAACATCAGAAAGAAAAATGTGCTAAACTGCCTTGAAAACATTAATCTTGCACTAACCCAAGGTTAATATCCTGTCTCTTTTAAACATATTATATTAAAGCTGCATGTAAAGGATTTAAAGGGAGATCTTTCAAGTCTCACAAATTATGCAAGTACGTCATTTGTCTAAACCCTTAGAGGTTGTTACAGTGAAGCAACTACAGGAATTTTTAGAATTTCACAAGGTATTAGCTGAGACAGGCTGGTTACAGATCACCTTTTAGTACTAAGGCTGTGCTAACATTATTGGATAATCTGCAATCTTTCTTAGCTTGGGGGCTTTCTGGGTGATCAACTCAAAAGTGATTTGTCAGCTGCATTCAAAATGGTCAATCATGAGCTAATATTAGGTAAGCTTCCTGATATGGGAATTTGGGAGAAGGTATTCCTGAGGAAGAGCTTATATGGTGAAGAATGGTGATAACTGCTCAAAGCAGTGGACTCTATAGAGAGTCGAATACCACAGAGTTCACCTTTATCCTCCATTTTGTTTAACATGTATTTACAATCATTAGGTTCTCTGTTTGGATCACTGTAGGTCACCCATTATTCGTATGCAGAAGACATTCTGATGATGTTTCCAGTAATGAAGTCAGTACAGGTTGCTTATGAAAACCTCAATACATTTGTAAAAACTGTGCAAATATGAACAAGAAATAATTGCCTGATAATTAACCCAGATAAGACAAAATTATGCGTAGGAGGAACAAAGGCACAAAAGCCTTTGAAAGAGCCAACTGTTAATATGATGCTAATCCCACTGGTGCCTGAGGTCCACAGTCGGTGAATTAATAAATTCTGGTTTAAGAATGATTTTATAGCAGCGGTAAGAAAAAAAAATCTCTACTGAGATTGAAATTAATTCATCAGATAAGGAGTTATCTGTCACATACATGTTTCAAACTGGTATCTGATAATCTCAAATCTAGATTACTGTAAAGGGGTTTATTTTAAACAAGAAGCAAAGCTTGAGGCTTCAACTGATGTAAAACATTGCAACTAAGATTATTCTGAATGCAAAAAACAAATGGGATACGGCCATTCCCCTATTTCACCAAGTTGCACAGGTTGCAGTGCAACTGAAGGAAAGATTTAAAATATTGTCTCTTGTCCATAAAATAATTTGGGGTCTCGGTGGGATGGTATATTTTCCTCAGGAATCATTATGGGAAGGGAAATGAGACTTGATATACCGCCTTTCTGAGGTTTTTGCAACTACATTCAAAGCAGCTTAACTCTACACAATGTAATCCATAACCAAGTTGTAACAAATTGTATTTCCATCATTTATATCATATTGTAAGCCACACTGAACCCGCAAAAAGGTGGGAAAATGTGGGATACAAATGCAATAAATAAATAAATATATTCAGGTACTTATTTTGTACCAGGGGCAATGGAGGGTTAAGTGACTTGCCCAGAGTCACAAGGAGTTGCAGTGGGAACTGAACTCAGTTCCCCAGGATCAAAGTCCACTGCACTAACCACTAGGCCACGCCTCCACAGAATGATCCATTACTGGAAATACCAACTACCAGGAAGTGTTGGCAGGCGATCACTCCCAGCTGGATGATCCCAGGGTGGATTCACTAAATTACCATATGAGTTAAGAAGGGAGTGAATTAATCATAGCATTTTTAGAAACAAATGAAAGACTTAGTTATTTTCTACTACAGCTTGATAGAATAGTTGGATGGTTTTAACTGATGGCTTTCACCTTGTTTATGAACATTTAGGGTAATCCTAGATTAACAAATGTTAGGTGATAGTAGGTCAAATGGGCCCACTAAGATTGGAATATGGGTGATGGCAACCGGTATGGATTTGTAGGTTAATTTAAGGATGGGCTGTGAAATGGAGTATATCCAGGATAGTTAGAAGCGTCATGTTTTAAAGACATATGAATGTGTTTATAGCATTTTGTAATTTGCATTGAAATTATAAGTGCTTTGAATTATTATATTACAAGTGGGAAATAAATCCTATTTCAAATTAAATTTAAATACCAAGAAATGCAATCAGAGATTCAGAAATCGTTTTAATCATAATGGGTGCCACCAGCCTCATTAAAAACATGAATGAACATACAATTTTAATACTTAATTTGATACTGTATTTGGAGGTGTAAGGCTGGGCTCTGGAGCAACAGGTACAGTGGGGCTATTAGTACCCTAGAAATTGGGGACACTTTGCTTTTTTGTTGGGGCACCTGGTCTATGTGGCAAAGGCTAAGCAGGGAGTATTTTTGAACTCCTCCCACTTCTGGCAAGGCTCTGAAGCTCGTGGCCTGCAGAAAAAAAGACCACCACAACAGTGATTGCCATAGCTAGGGTACAGAGTAGTGAATACCATGGAAGCCCTATGTGCCACGGCCTGAGTGAACAGTTGAGGCATGTAGGGCCACAAGGAAGGGGTAGGCTAGAGTGCAAGGCATCCAACAGCAGCCTGTGGAGAAGAGGGGAGGTGAAGGAAGCTCCAGATGCTCTGTGCAGGTAGTGGTCTAGGGATGAGGCTGTAAGAATGTTGGAGGCTGCATCAATGAGCAGGTAGAAGTGTCAGTGCAGCAGTAATATGGGGACCATGCTCTTAACCATATCCTCAACAAGCTCTGGGGCTACTGTGAGGAAGGAAACTGGTATGTTATTACAGCTCTTCATCTTCCTGTCTGCCCAGAGCTTCTAAAAATTAGCTCTTCATTCTGCAGTCTGCCAGCTCCTTTTGTAATTTGCTCTTCCAGCTGCACTCTTCATACACCAGCTTTTTTGAACTGTTCACCACTCTCTATGGAGGCCTACCTGCTTCAAAAACGTGTTGTACGTACTGTGTGGCAAATTGAAGAACGTGAACATGGAGGTGGGAAGAGGAGGGAGAGCCAGGCCAGTACTGGAGTGTTGCTGAAGGCCAACTGGGGACAAGAAATGCAGACACGTACAAAGCTCCAGGAGAGGAAATCCAGGATTCAGGGCACGGACTTCATGTGCCCATAGCTAGCAATGCCCTGTGGGCCAGTGTATGCCATAGTGCTGAAATCTTCATTTTTATCTTTAGGAAGTCCTGAGGTCATAAAGAAGGGGGGGGGGGGGGGGTAAACTCTATTCCATAGCCCAGTTGTTCCCAAACCTGGTCCTGCAGGCACTCAAGCCTGTCAGGTTTTCAGAATATCCACAATAAATATTCATGAGATGGATTTACATGCAGTGGAGGGAGTGTATGTGAATCTCTCTCATGAATATTCATTGTGGATATCCTGAAAACCTGACTGGCTTGGGTGCCTCCAGGACCAGGTTAGGGAACCATTGCCATAGCCCCATTCAGCGTTAAGTGAAACAAGGCCAATGTTGAGACCACACTGGTATGAAGGATCACACTGGCATGAAGTTGTGAGACATCAGTATCAAGCTTATCTGGAACACTGTGTGTGATACCGAAGTCCTGTGCAATTGTGGAAAGAGGTGATACATTGAGGCAGAGATCCCAACTGACAATATCAAGGATTGAGTGACTGATACAAATTAGAGAAGGTTTCTTGCAGCACTGAAGCTGGTATTTTTGTATGTAATGAATATGAATGAGAGAGATGTGCATGCAACGGATGTAGTGGGCATGCAAATCTTTCTCATGCATATTCGTTAAGAATATCCTGAAAACCTGGCCTGTTTGCAACCCTTGAGGAGTGAACTTGGACTAGCCTGTTTTAGGTAGATACATAATCAAATAATAACATAAAACACATACTATACAATAAAAATACACTAAAACAGTACAATTAAAATGTAACTAAAGTATACGACCCCACTGCCAGGTTACATTTCAGTTACCACAGGAAGCACAATTTAGATTGCAATAAATGTTTTCTTGAGCTATTTGCTGCACTTAAAAAATCAGCTCCATCTACCCAGATATCTCCAGAGTAACACAGAGGAAAAGACAAGAGTTTTTGAAACTGCGTCCAAAAGTGACTCAGCTAGGTGCTTTATTCTGGATGCACTTCCCTTGTAAATGTGTCTTAAAATTTAATTCTGTTGAATATGTTTTCTTTGATTCTAAACAATTAAATTCTTTTTTGGAAGCCAAGCTGGTTGAGCAGCCAGTGATATAGCCAAGTAGTGTAATAACATCGACTCCATAAACTACATATAACCCAGTGAACCTTCTCGGCCGTCTTTCTTTTTCCCTTTAAGTGTTAGATGCTATTAAATCTACCTTAAACATGGTTTCCTTAAGAATAGTGTAATGCCTCCAATTCTTGGACTAAAGATGAGTAATAGATCATTACTAATTTGTTAGAAATGTATTAATATTTTGTTTTCCTTTGATATATGTATTTTGACTTAAAATCATCTTTGCACAATTTCAAATGTACGTTGGAATTAACTTGAAAACTCAATAAAAAAAATAATTAGCTCCATGACCTCCTCACAACATTGCAAACTCTTAATACCCTAGTCCTGGCTTATTTGTTTGCTTTAATTATTCTTTACTAATAGATCCTAGCAAAACAGTTTATGGTATCTTGTAAAAGCATCTTCAGTTAAAATTAGCAGTACCTGTATTTTACTCTATGAACAGGGGTATATATGTTCAGGGAAAAAAGTTTGTTTCAAAGCTTCAGTGCATAGAGGTCTTAGCTAAATAATGAGCCTGGAGCTCTGAATGGGTAGGATTTCAGTGATGCATTGTCTCTAGTTAGCTCTCTGCAGTGGTGTTCCTAGGGGGGGGCGGTGGGTACGGTCCGCCCCGGATGCACGCCGCTGGGGGGGTGCCGCGCGTGCCTGTCCGTCGTTCGTTCCATGCTCCCTCTGCCCCGGAACAGGTTACTTCCTGTTCCGGGGCAGAGCGGGAGCATGGAACGAACGAAGGACAGGCGCGCGCGGCACCCCCCCAGCAGCGTGCACCCGGGGGGAGGGGTTCTTTCACGGGGGGGTCCTTTTGCCGGGGGGGGGACGCGCTGCATCCGGGGGGGGCACTGCACCCGGGGGGCGGGGCGCATCGGCGATCCGCCCCCCTAGGAACGCCACTGGCTCTCTGTTAAAGATTTCCTTCCTGCCAAAGGACAATGGAGCCAGCTCTCCAAGCTGGGTTCTGTCACTAGTAATACTGTCAATCCTGCCACATGCAATGGCATCATCTTCATAACACCAATCTTTCTAGTGTAATGGAGAGAAAGCTAGGACTTACTAGAATACTGCCATTAGCCTTTGGTTGTCTTGCCAAGCTGACACCCATCCATTCATCATCTCTGTCCTCCTTGCAGGTCTTCCCACACAGTGTGCCCCGATCATTACCTGGGAAAAGGATGAGAGAAAATTAAATGGTACAAGCGTCAAACATTTTTCTGGAACAGGTTATGGATCTATTCCCCCCAACCTTTTTTTTTTTTTGGCTCTATGAAGGTTAATTCTGTAACAGGATGCCTATTTTAAGCCTGTTCTAAAAGGAAAAGAAGGCACACTCTTCCACTGGTCAGTATTCTGTAAGAGTACATAAGTGTTGCCATATTGGGACAGACCGAAGGTCCATTAAGCTCAGCATCCTGTTTCCAACAGTGGCCAATCCAGGTCACAAATACCTGGCAAGATCCCAAAAAAGTACAATACATTTTATGCTGCTTATCCTAGAAATAAGCAGTGGGTTTTCCCCAAGTCAATTTTAATAATGGCTTATGGACTTTCTTTTAGGAAGCTATCCAAACCTTTTTTAAACCCCGCTAAGCTAACTGCTTTTACTGCATTCTCTGGCAACGAATTCCAGAGGTTAATTACACGTTGCGTGAAGAAATATTTTCTCCAATTTGTTTTAAATTTACTACTTTGTAACTTCATTGCGTGCCCCCTAGTCCTAGTGTTTTTGGAAAGAGTAAACAATTGATTCACGTCTACCCGTTCCATTCCACTCATTATTTTATAGACCTCTATCATATCTCCCCTCAGCCGTCTTTGCTACAACCTGAAGAGCCCTAGCCGCTTTAGCCTTTCCTCACAGGGAAGTCGTCCCATCCCCTTTATCATTTTTGTCACCCTTCTCTGTACCTTTTCTAATTCCACTATATCTTTTTTGAGATTCTAGAACAAAGCTATATTCTGGCCACTAGATGTCACTATTACGTAATGAGTGGGATTTCCTTCCTCTCCTGCCCAAGGATTGTGAGCGCTGCCTGTACTTGGCAGCAAAAGGCTTAACCTGAGAATCTCTGGTCTTCTACATCCAGGTCCACTGAGCCACCAGGTCAGCCATATATGCATATATTTGATCGGTGTTATTCATGAATGTCCAATTTCTCCATATCCTCATCCCTATTCCAACAGTCTCATCAATTATATTCCTTTGTACCCTTCTCTCATGTCTAGTCATTCTCTGCCATTGTCTTCTCCTACACACCAACAATCACATTCCCCCTTGTGTCCCACTGCCATTTCAAAGTTCTTCTTTCTCCCTCCACTATGGCCCACTTCACTCACTCGACCCATTTTCACAATTTCATCACCATACATCACACCTTTCTCTTAGACGTCCTCCACAACCTCTTTTCTTTTACACAAAATCCATCTTTTCTCCTCCATCCACCAAGTAAACACAACATACTTATCAATATCCAAATTAAAATCCACTATCACATATGGATATCTATTTCTTTTGGGGTTTTTTTGTTCATGGAGGAATAGGCCTATGATAATGCTACTGCTGCAGTGGCAATTTCCCAGTTAAAAACTGCTTCCTGCTCTCACCTGACTCCTGGAGGGTGATGATCACTCAGTCATCTCCTGGAGCGGAGCTCAGTGATAAATTCCTCTGTTTTCATAAGTCAACCCCAATGCTAATGACAGCAATCTGAATCTGTGTCAAAATGTGCTGGTTATGAGTGTTGTATGAGGCTCTAGAGTTCTCAACAAAATTAAGAGGTGATTTGTGGATATTTCATAGACCAAGAACTTGGTTTCTTGATGATGTAACTTATGCATCCTGGGTTGGTTTGTTTGTTTGTTTGTTTGTTGTACTTGTATCCCACGTTTTCCCACCTCTTTGCAGGCTCAATGTGGCTTACAATACATCTTGAATAGTGGAAATGAGAAGAGAATAAACAATTGGTATTACAGAAGGATTTTGGGTTGCATGATAATGATAAAGCATAATAGTGAAATAACAAGAAAGCATTATAAGACAGTTCTGGATACATTTGGGTTTCTGCTCCCAGCTGTATTTGAAGCATGTTCTAGCAGCCAAGCATATGCTCTGTGATGTTTTGTGCCTAGGTATACTGGCAGCTTGGGGGGGAGGCAGGGGAGGGTTTGCTCACAGCAGTTGCCCGAAACAATCCAAGATGGACTGAGTGCCTCTAGAAGCCTGGTTATTTCCCCTAAGGGTGTTGATTTTCTCTCTAATAGCTCCAGAATTTTATAATACTGCTGCTAGGATTTGGGATCAAGTAATCCTGCTGTAGAACTCTACATACAAAATCTGTTCATGGACATTTACCACTGACTATCTTTGAGTGAATCACCCCCTCTGAACACTGCTGAGCCAGGATGTGATTGAATGTTCCCAGGGCAGAAGTCAAGGAAGGAAACGTGCATAATTTTGGACAGGCTGAATAAAAATGGATGATTGATTGTTATTTCTGTTTGCATTATCAATACTACATTTCTCTCCCATTTAAAAGGTAACACATAGTTGTTACAATTAAAGCTCATACCATACATGTAAAACCTATACTTACAGTCTTAGAAAGACAAATTAATAGGTCCACCACACTCATGCATATCGTGTAATTTTCCAATCACGCCTGGGCATTCGTTCAATACTCTTTCATGTCTTTCACGCTTTGAGAGGGCTACTCCTTTGCTGATACATTTGCATTAGCTTCCCATTAGGGCCAGGATTGTATTCAAACTCTGTGCTCTCATATTTCAGATTTTGTATGGTATTGCAACCCAACTGAATCTAGTTCGCTAGGATCAAAGCCCGCTGCACTAACCACTAGGCTACTCCTCCACTCTGCTCCTCAAGGCTCCATACTGCCCCCCCCCCCACCCCCTTCTCTTTAGCATATTCTTGAGTCCACTAGCATCTTTAGTCCAGGAAACCAGCATGCTGTTGTATTTTTATGCTGATGATATCTTCTATTATCATTCCAGGACACAAATTCTTATCCTCTCTACAGAACTGTCTAAAATCCATTGAAGTTAGGTTGTCTTCAAATCATCTTGTCCTAATCCCCTCTAAGACTAGTGCTATACGGATTACAGTTACCTTGATGACAGATGGATTATTGTAACATCATTTATGCCGGTTTACCAGCCATTCTCCTAAAAAATCTACAATCAGTTCAAAATATTTCTATTTGGCTACTACTACTACTAATCATTTCTATAGCGTTACTAGACATACATAGTCAGTGCTGTACACTTTATATGCAGGTACTTTCTCTGTCCCTAGAGGGCTCACAATCTAAGTTTTTGTACCTGGGATTAGCATTACTAAACTTAACACCTTGCCTTCCTACCAAAAGCAACCAAATTATAAACCATATGAACCATTCCATGACAAAATTGTGCTATAACAGCACTACACCCAGATAAATTAAAATATTATAAAAACAATTTGTAAGAAACTGCTAACAAAAATAGCCTTATTATACAATTAATTCAGACCTGGTACTGCACTTGGTGCTGCAAGGTTTGCATTCACGTGCGTGCCTTCGGCTTGCGCTTTTAGGTATTGCAGCGCCGCAATTTTAAACTTCCCACAGTGTCTGACAATGGAGTTAGAGGGCGGAGCTTGCTCCTGTGCCCAGCACCAGATGACAGGAGGGTGAAGTGGGTGGAGTGTGATCCCACACCGCAATGAAGATGGAAAAGTTAGTGGTCCTAAAAAGTCACTAGTCAATGCACAGTGCGGAGCCAAATTCCACACTGCTCAAGAGAGCTCTTGTACTTGGCTGCAGTTTTAAACTTCCCGCGGCGTCTGACGATGGAGTTAGAAGGCGGGACTTGCTCCCACACTCAGCACCAGACTGTTTCTCCCCTTCTGGTAAAGCACCACTGGCTACCCATTATCTTCTGCGTCTTTTTCAAGATTCTCACTTCGCCTATAAGATCCTCTACATTTCCTCTCTTATTTCTCCCTATGTCCCTTCCCGTGCCCTCAACTCTGCCTCTGCCCACCGTCTGTTTCTGCCTCCCATTTCAAATCAACCTATAATTCTGCTTTTTTCTATGCTTCCCCTTCCTTATGGAACTTCCTCTGGAGCTCTGTGCCGAGCAGTCTTACCCAAGATTTAAGGCTTCTTTGAAAGCCCATTTCTTCTCCCTAGCTTTCCCATGTTCTTGAAGATGGGTTATCCTCCAGCCGGTGCATAGTGGGGTGTTTTTTTGTGCTCCTCTCCCTTTGCTGGTTTCCAATTGTCCTATCAAAAATTTGTAGTTCTTTTAATTTTTTTCAGATTTTTTTTGTGTAAACCACTTTGATTTTGTCTGAAAGACAGTATATCAAATGTGCAATAAACAAAACTAAACTATTCTATAATGTTAGCATGCAACTTGCTTTGCACTTAAATGCAAAGGGGGAGGTACATGGGCGGGGAATTGGCAGGTCCTACATTTTAGTGGCGTAGCCACAAGTGGGCCTGGGTGGGCCAGGGCCCACCCACTTAGGGCTCAGGCCCACCCACCAGTAGCACATGTTTAGCGGTAGCTGGTAGGGATCCCAAGCTTTGCCAGCAGAAGACTCCCCCCTGATGGTAATGAAAACGCTGTTATGGTATAAGCCAATCATCAGAATTAAATGTGTAGCATGATGTTGTGTTGGATCAGATACCAATATATTTGTGCAGCTTTTAAAAATACACTGCAGCAGAACTGGCTTTCATTCCAAAAGCCCTCTTCCCTCTCCCTTTGGGGAATCTCATTCCTTAAACAAAAGACTTAAGACTGCTTTAAAGTTTTAAATTGACTCTATTCCTCTGATCAACACAACAAAGATTGGACCTAACCAGTAGAGGCAAGGAGACAAGCAGGTGGGAAAGGTGTGAATACCCCATTGAAAACAAAGACTTCAGAGGGGAAACCATAAACAAGACATTTGCTTGTCAAATGTATACCTGCCCCTCCCATCAGCTTTCAGACATGTGCAGAAAGGAAGGACTTGTAATGTGTATCTGCTCCAGAGACTGAGCAGGAAGCCTTTTCACATCAAAAGACCATTTGTCAGCAAGATCCAGACAGCAAGTCTTGTGATGTCATAAGACATGAGACCAAGATACCACAATGCTTTGCAAATGCCCAAGGGTCATGTGGAAACCAGGAAACCAGGACAAAGATCCACATGGCATATCCTCCTGCAGCTTGCAAGATATAAAAGCAAAAGCTGTTTCCCCAAGATTCAGATTCTCTTCAACTGCAAGCAACTCAGGAATCCACTCACTGCAGAAGCTCTCCTGTCCTGCAAACATGTGCTTACCTAATGCTGTTCATACTGTGTAACAAGGACTTGTAAGTAACATAACTTTTGATCTAGACCTGCTACCTTGCCTTACTTAAGCACAGATTATCTGTAAAGATCTCTTAAAACCTACCTCTCGTGTGCAATTGTATATTAAATCAACCTCTTTGAAGCTAAAAATACGGTCTCTTTGTGTTCTGAGTATATGGTATCTTTTATATATACTTAATTTATTTAATTTATTGCAATTATCACCTTTGTAACAACGCTACTCTCCACGATACCGGCACCTGCACATGCTCAGTTTTCAGTGCATGCCTGCTGCAGCCTGCCAAGGTGGAAAGAAGCGTTTTCTCGCCAGCGTAGTGGGGGAGGGGGAAAACACTTGGTGCCCACCCACTTCTTGCTTAGGCCCACCCAAAATCTGTTGTCTGGCTACACCCCTGCTACATTTATGCAACTGAATTACAGAATACTATAACCCCCAAATTCTATATATGGCACCTTAAGTTGTGCGCACTAAACTGGCCGCACAGCCAAACTAAACACACAACTTAACTGATTAACAAGTCAATTAGCACTGATAATTGGTACTTAACAACCAATTAGTGACACAAATTGGCTTTAATTAGAATTTAAGCGCACAACTTCCTAGGCGTATTCTATAACGCGGTGTGCGTAAATTCTAATGCACACGGTCGAAAAGGGGGCCATAAGTGTGGAATGGATGGGTTTGGATGTTTCAAAAAAAACTATGTGCACTATTATAGAATGCACCCAATCTGTGCCTAACTTAGGCGCAAGTATTTAGGCCTGGTTTTAGGTGGCCTAAATGGGTGTGCCTAAATGTTAGTCGCAAGAATGGTGTGTGAGAGTATTCTGTAAACGACGCCTAAGTATAGAATCATGCTAACCACGTGGTTTTATGCTGCCGTTTTTTAAGGCGCCATATGTAGAATTTACCCTTAAGGTGCCACAACTTAAGTGCCAACATGCTCGGCTCCTATAACAAAATCTGGGTGTTCAGATACCATTAAAGAATTAACAATTTCACACTATATCTTGACACCTGAGTTTTGGCAATCTTTATAGAACTGAGAAGAAACTCAGTATTGGCAAGAGTTCCTTGGTAAGAATTTCATAGCAGTGATTAACTTTACAGATACAAATATCTAGCCTCAAAACTACATCCCTTGAACAGTTCAAGGGACCCATGCAGCACAAACATTTCCTTTGCCAGATCTCTACACTGCCTCTGTGCACCTGATCTATGACTTCCAGACCCGTATTGATAGTTACAATATTTCACTCTGTGGGGTTGAATGAGGATTGCATTTGTTCAGGAGAAAAAATTGCTCTGGGCTGACCAGTGCCAAACATCTGGCCATTTCCATGACTCAAGAATTTTGCAGGCCAGAGCCACATATGATTTGTGGCAGGTGCAAGGATTTTTGTTTTTTAACCTAGCATTTTCCTCCTGCTCTTTTGTACTTCTAGCTCAACAGGAAAGAGCTGGGACCCTGACACCATGAGCCTTCATACACAACTACCCTTTTTAGTCTGGTCACTGCAACATCTTGGGCTGAGGATCCTGCATCAGGAGTCCTTCTAGAACCCTGCAATCATGGGCCCTAAATCCAACCACTAGGTGTCACCCTTGAGCAACGAGCATGATCTTTCCTACCCAGAGGCTGTTGGCTGCTATTTCTGCATCTCCAACCATAGCAACCCAGAGAGTGGAAGTGGCATGGCACTGAGCCACCAGGCTGGCCCAAGTCAAACTTTCAATGTGGCACAGCACTTAGTTTTATAGTTTTACAATCAGTTTATGTTTCAAACAATTTTATTAATATTACACAATGAAAACCATATACCACACATAAGGCAAAGAACACATTTTGTTTTTCACCCCTTCCTCTTACTTCCCCAATAGAACACTGATTTTTTTTCTGCCTAAATAAAACACTTAGCAGACTACTCACCTCGCCCCATATCCAGCTCTGTGCACCGTCTGTCAGGATTGGTATGAACTCGACATTTAAAGATGGCTCCTGGGGACTTCATGGAGGTGCTAAATTTCGACTCTGCTTTTGGAGCACCAACCAGTACCCTGGAAAGTGATGAGAAGGGAAATCAATTTCACAAGGCAGAACAGGATATCAGGTTACCCATCTTAATATTTATTCAGCCAATATTCACTCAGAGGCAGTGTTTCTTTAAACACTGACCGCCACCAAGTAAATTAGACCAGGATATTCAGTGCTCGGTCCTAACTAGGTCTTTGGCGGCCCCTGAAGCTAGATGGGAACAGCCGAAATTCAGTGCTATAACTGCAGGGATAACTGGGCAAAGTTAGGGCTGCTTTTTTTGGTGGTGCAGAATGTCCAGTTAGCTATGTGGGCACTGGCCTCAAATATCAGTACTTCTGCCATAACCCAGGCTCCACCCTGATTCTGACCCTGGACTGCCCCACCACTAGCCAGAGTGCTGCCATGGTCACAGCAGAAAATCGGCGGCATGTCCAGTAAAGTGCCACTGAATATCTGCTCCTGAGCTAGTTGGCATGATTTAAGCAGGCAACAGTTAAATTGCATTGAATTCCAACCCATATATTTTTGAGAACTCAAAGAAAAAAAAAATCATAGTACTAAAGAATGGACTCTAATAGGTCAATCACGAATAGAAAGATGTGTAAAATGCCAGATAAAACTGAGCCTCTGTCTGAATGGGTTATAGTAACAACAGAGGAACCTTTATAAATTAGTGTAGAGGCCGACTGAAACAGGGATTCTTGGTTTCAACAGAAACCAAACCAGCAACCGAAATTTGCCGTTCCGTTTCAGCCAAAAACAAACTCCCTACCTCCCGCAATCACTCTTGTCACCGCTGTCCCCCCCCCCCCCTCCCCATGATCACTCTTAACATTCCTGTCCTTCCCTCCCACCACCCAAAGGCTCTTCACGGGTGTACCTTTAAACCTCCTGGTGGTCTAGTGGGTCTTCAGGGCAAGAACAATCCCCAGACGCTCTTGTCCCCACCGGTTCTGCAGCCAAAATGACTGCCAGAATTTCCCACAGCAGCCTCAGAAGACTGCTGTGGGACGTCCCAGTGGCTCTCTTGAGTACTGCAGATGTTCCAGTACTCAAAATGGCCACCAGGATCTCCTGCGACAGTCTTGCGAGGGTTTTCAGGATACACGGAATGAATATGCATGAGATAGATCTACATACATTGTAGACGAGCCATTCCCAACCCAGTCCTCGGGGCACACCTAGTCCCATTTGTGTTTTCAGGATATCCACAATGAATATTCATGAGTTAGATTTGTATGTATTGTCTCAATTGCATGCAAATTTATCTTGTGGATATTCATTGTGTCCCAAGGACTGGTTTGGGAATGGCTGTTCTAGACATTGCTTGCAGAGCTAGATTTTGCATATTCATTGTGGATATCCTGAAAACCAGACTGGCTAGCTAGATACTGAGGATTGATCTGAGAACCACTGTCTATGCAAACATTTCTAATAACCTCTCATTGCTGTAGCCTCAATATTCAGCAGACCACCTGGGCTTCTTTGTTATATGGCATAGTGTTGAGTTAAGGATGGGGGTGGTGTTCCAGGACCATACAGTATATTCTATGAGGAGTGGTGTAATTCTATGAGGAGTCACCTAGATTTAGGTGGGAAGAATGCTCACTATACATGTCATATATGTGCGTGTTGATGCATATGCGTGTATATGACCTTTTCCATCTCAGCACTATTCTGTGAGAATGCGCTAACATTCAGTGGTGTGTATTTTGCAGGTGAGCATTCAAATGGGCAGAGTTTGGGCAGGATGCACATTTACATGTGTATATTTATAAAATATATCAATACCCCTAGGAAGTTTGAAAAATAACTTTGTATTTCACTCACTTGTAATCTTCAAATTTCAACCAGGAAATCACTTAATAGAAATTAAACTAACGGGACCTCAAAGCTCCTGATAGGGAAAATACATACAGTATTCACAATCCACTATCTAAATTAGGGGTGAGGTAATATCATAGGTCCCTAGAGGGGAAAAAAGAATTATCTGCAAAAACCCACAATTAAAGGAGAAAAATCAGATGAATTAAAAAAACTTTTTCCCCACTTTTTTAAATAATCTGATTTTCTCCTTTAATTGTGAGTTTTTGCAGATGATTTTTCCCCCCCTGGGGACCTATGATTTTACTCCCTCCTAATTTGGATAGTGTATTGTGAATACTGTATGTATTTTCCCTATCAGGAGCTTTGAGGTCCCGTTAGCTTAATTTCTATTAAGTGATTTCCTGGTTGAAATTTGAAGATTACAAGTGAGTGAAATACAAAGTTATTTTTCAAACTTCCTAGGGGTATTGATATATTTTTGATCAACTTTGAAATTCCCTATCTAGTCTTAGAGGTTTTCTATATTTATAAAATGCCATAACGTACATGTGTTCTTTAGCAATAGACTCGAGAATTTACACCAACTCTATGGCTGGACTAAGTGATCACACCTAAAATATAGGCCCATTTTTCACTTATTACACTAGTATTCTATACAGAAAAGTAGGCGCCCAGTTTTCCTTATAAAATAGGTTCCAAATAAAGACACTCTTGGAGCCTAAAAATATGCACTGCCTTATAGAATTACCCTCCTTGTAAGAGAATTTTAAGACATAGCCCTCACTGCAAAAATACACAATCCTGACAGCATTTTGGGTAAGGGCACAACGAGAGCCCCACTGTGAAAATGTAAAAATCCGTCCACTGCTACTGTAGCTGGAAGCTACTGAAACTAGAAACTAGAACTGCATCTAGCCAACTCAAGATTAGCAACACATGTTTAGCCCTGTTAGGGAAAAGATTTAGAAGCACTACAATATTTTATCTACATGTACAAATTAACCGAAGTATAGGTTAGACAGCACAGCTGGATTTAATCTTACTGATACCTACATCTCATCGTCCATAACCTCATGACAACGAATACGATAGGAAACTGTACCAGGCCTCAGCAGGAATGGAATGAAACTCTTGTTTGTTTTATCAAGTAATAAGATGGCCAGGACTGAGCTGCTCGGAAATCACGAGGTTGTGGGCATCTATGGCAAATGGCATTTTTCACCCTGTCTTATCTTTTCCAGGATCCTGATATAAGGGTGTCAGAAATATAAGGGTGTCGAATGACTCAGATTTCTATTAGTTCAAACAAAAAGCAAGATGTTGCAGTTCAAACTGATGAAGTCGGAAATATGTGTTTAAGTGCATCTGCATAGGTACACTAGTGCAACAAAAAACCACCTCTACCAGAGTCCTCATGTCCCGTCAGATATGAGGTCCTGTAAATGTGGTGTGGACTGGACACCAAATAAAAAAAGAAATCGAGCACATACTACAGCATACAAAATAACCTCCTTAAAAGTAGGAGATTCTGAGAAATCAGCAACTGCTCCAGTCACTGGGGCGGAAGTACCTCGGTATTAAGATGTTGACAACCTGTGGATGTCTTAGTCAGTGATCTTCACTATTAACAGATATACCAAAGAAGGCCCATCCCAAAGCTACATAAGTATTGCCATACTGGGAAAGACCAAAGGTCCATCAAGCCCAGCATCCTGTTTCCAACAGTGGCCAATCCAGGTCACAAATACCTGGCAAGATCCCAAAAAAGTACAAAACATTTTATACTGCTTATCCCAGAAATTGTGGATTTTCCCCAAGTCCATTTAATAATGGTCTACGGACTTTTCCTTTAGGAAGTCTTCCAAACCTTTTTTAAACTCCACTAAGCTAACCGCCTTTACCACATTCTCTGGCAATGAATTCCAGAGTTTAATTACACGTTGAGTAAAGAAATATTTTCTCTGATACATTTTAAATTTACTACATTGTAGCTTCATCGCATGCCCCGTTCAACTCCACTCATTATTTTATAGCTGGAGATTTACTACTGCTATGCTGCAGACTGAAGGCCAATGAGTAATGTTTCCCTCACAGGCTCCAGCCATGTCTAAAACCCATTCTGGGTGCTCCCAAATTTACATGCACTGTTATAGAATATGGCCCAGTCCATGTAAATCTACATGCAGAGATTTACGCCATGTTTTCATTGGTGTAAATGGATGTGCATAGTTTTAGGCTCTGGGATATAAAGTAAGCGTATTCTATATGCCGCACCTAAATCCTATAGCATATGTCTAGGCGTAATTTTATTCCAAGCAGATTTTTCAGGTGCCATATATAGATTCTCCTCCTCGTTGGCCAATCCATAGACAATTGGTAAGGAATCAGCAAGTAGTTTCCTGTGAATATCTGCAGCTATAAAACAGCCTGTCATGTATTTTTCATTTCTGGCTATCCCTTCCCCAATTCACAAGCATTCTACCAAAAGATCTCATTTTTGAAAAGTCAAAATCTACCTCTGTGACCTAATTTAACAGAAGCTGTACTCAGACTTTAAAAGAGGGGCAATGTATTTGTTTTCTAAGTTCTGCAGGGCTGTGGTAAGTCTTCACTAGGAGCTAACCACCAGTGAAAGCACCAACCCAAAACCACAGTGTCTGCAGCAAGCCAGTGCGCTACAGATGCATAATCGTACGAAGATGCCTCAAAGACCAAAGGTGGAAAAAAGAACAAATGAAAAAAAGTCTCTGACCTTTACACAGACCTGTGCTCTCAATGTATGCTAAGATTTGAGGGTACTATGAAGTCCATAATTTCAACCACATTTACCAGGGGAGCAGAGCAATAGCCTAATGGTTACAGTAGTGGGCTGAAAACCAGAGAAGCTTTGGTGGAAATCCCACTGCAGCTCCTTGTGATCTTGGACAAGTCACTCCACCCTCCATTGCCCCACATACAGACTGTGAGCCCTCCAGCGACAGGGAAGGCATGAGCTAAATCCAAAATCCCATTCCAAATGATGGGAGTTCAAGCTGTGGCGTTCCTAGGGGGGGCGGTCCGCCCTGGGTGCACGCCGGTGGGGGGTGCCGCGTGCACCTGTCCATTGTTCGTTCCATGCTCCCTCTGCCCCAGAACGGGTTACTTCCTGTTCTGGGGCAGAGGGAGCATGGCACGAACGACGGACAGGCGCGCGCGGCACCCCCCCAGCGGCGTGCACCCGGGCGGGGGTTCCTTTGTGGGGGGGTGTCTTTTCACTGGGGGGGGTCGCGCTGCATCCAGGGGGGGCACTGCACCCGGGGGGGGCAGGGCGCATCGGCGATCCGCCCTGGGTGTCAGCCCCCCTAGGAACGCCACTGAGTTCAAGTAAGGAATATAAAGGTTAAAGTGGCAAAACTCCTAAGAGACACTGGCTTATTACTGCAGACAGTTCACACAAAAAAGGGGAGAAGCATTTTTGTACATGAAAAAGGGGCAGTTTCAGGAGACAGTACTAATCTTCAGAAACTACAGTCAGGTGATCACTGTCGAACCAGCACACTGAATCAAGAGAGCTGAAGGCCTTCTGATGCTTGTGCTATTCATGGTGATAACAATTACCCAGTGTGCCTAAATGTAACTCACCTTGAGGTGTGAACAAAATCCAAATAAAGAAAAATAAAATAAAGAAAAATTCAGATATTCATCCTTGCTTGCTAGAAATTGCTTGTTATGGGCACAAAGTAGCACAAAGACTTTTCAGTTCCTAGAATAAAGTGTTGAGGGGCATGGGAGAAAGAAGCCAAGGTGGTCAGCCAAATGCTTAGATCCATAGTTTTTGTGTGGGAAGAAGACTGAACTGCTGGCCTCGCTTCCTTACACACAATCACATACACCAGCTGGAACGGTGCATGCGATGAGCCAAAAGCATATGACAAAGTGGCAGGTGTTAACGACGCATTAAATAAAAGCACCAAATGCATTAATATCACCTTACAATGGTGATTGCAGAGTTACTTCACATGGCTTCAGTATCAAGTCCCTGACCCTGCAGACTCATAACACGAAGCAGAACAGAAACACTAGAAAGCATTACAGAATTCTGAAAAAAAATGGAATACACAGGTTGTAATCCACATTATATAGAAAGAAATCCAAAAGCCAGGCTCACAAAGAATTACTGCCAATCTGTTGCCAGACACTAACTGAATGAGGTCAAGCCAGGACTGGGGGGGGGGGGGGGGGGGGGGGAATTCCCCGGGCCCGGCACCAGCAAGCTTCTTCATGCAATCATCCGGGTCCTGACTCCTGGCACACAGGAGAAGACAGCAGCAGTCATGGGAAGGGAAGGGAGCAGTGGTGGTCTGAGCAGTGGGGGGCGGCAGCACTCCAGGTGTGGGGGGGACAATGGTCTGGTCCTGCCCCAGGCCAGACTGGGTCTGTCGGTGGCCCTGGGTCAAGCCACCAGTCAGGGGAGGGGAGGAGGTTCAACAGAAGCATTCCCATAACACTTAGGTACATCTTTTTCTAGCTCAAGGAATCCCTATTTCAGTGCTTCAACCCAGTCCTTGGGGCATACCCTGCCAGTCAGCTTTTCAAGATATTCACAAAGAATGTGTATAAGATATATTTGAATACTGTGATGAAACAGTGGGTTTCTGAGACTGAAAACTGTATTATTTCATGAAGTGTATTTCTCCTAATTGGCCAGCAGATGGCGCTTGTTTTGAGTTTTAAAGCTGTTGCAGAAAAAGACTCTCTCTTCCAGTTTCAGTTTATGAAAAGGCAATCTGCAGTACCACTGGGCAGCTACTTTCAAAATTGATGCCCCGGGCTCTGATTGATTATGGATTTCAAATCTAACCTGAAGGTACTGGATTTTCCCCAGTCTCAGCCAGGGAGCGGAGAGAGAAAGATCTCTTTACTGAGAGACCCTGTGAGTGGTTATATGATATTACCTGTGAGCAGCTATATTTCCTGACCTACCCAGGTAGTAAACAAATGTTTAGATAGTTTTATAATTGATCCATATTCAGTTGCCTGTTATTGTCTGCTGATTTCACCTTTTTCTGTTCACTGTTGAAGTTCTGTGACAATAAACCTTTCTTTAGTTTATTGACTCTGCTGTCCTGGACTAAGAATCCTGGTTTGTGCTTTTGGGTCTGTGGGTGCTTTCTGGAAGCTGTTGGACCCCTGGAGTGTGGTCCCAGTGTCCTAGAAATCACTGGGGAATAACCTGAGAGTGCGAGACTAGTCCAGAGGCAAACGGGACCCAGTCAGTGGGAGGAGGGAGCTAGTATAAAGCACGTGCCCAGGTGCAGGCGGGCCTGAGCAGTGCTGGGGACAGACCCTCCAGGTGGCTGCAGGTTTAAGCCCAGGTGGGTGCTAGGCATTTTGTGACATACCAAGGAGGAAGTGCATGCAAATCTCATGCATTTTGATTGTGGATATTCTGAAAACATTACTGGCTTGATACTCTCCAAAGACTGCGTTGAAAAGCATTGTCCTATTTGGTCAGCACATTCAAGAGCAAATAAAGTGCTTTAGCTTAAGGATGGCACCATTTCATCCTCAGTCTAGCTGAAATTCTTTTTCTGCACCTTCTGACTCCACGTGCAACTTTTCTTTAAGTTAGTCACCCTTATTTCATCTAACTTCTGTTATTCTCTTATTTGTCTATATGTTCCACCTCTATTTTCATCCTATGCTTTCTAGTAAGATGTTTTATTGTGTCTTTTGTTGACATTGTAAGTAGTATACTATGCCATCATGTATATTGTTATTGAATGTTTACTACTGTAATTGTCTATTGTCTATGTTTGGTCTATTCTTGCTGTACTCCAACTTGGGTGAATTTCTCTCTTTATTACAATTCTTCTATGCTGCTTATACCAACACAAACTGCTTGTTCAAAGTGGTTTACATAAAATCACATTCATAAAAAAAGAGACCTTCAATATGGGAGGGTGCGGGTCTAGGGTTGGGGATGGGGATGGGTTGTTTAGTGCTTTTCTATTTAGACACAGGGTTATAAGAACCAGGGCCCTCTGGCACATGATGAAGTTGTTGGGAGTTATGATTAGCTTGGAGTGGGGTTTGGGATTCTTACCTTTAAAATTGGGAACTGTACTCTTTGGTTGTTGTTGTCAACATGCTATGATGTCATTACCCAGTTTTGTCTTATATGGCATATCGTGTGTTGACACTTTTTGTACTGTGGTGTTTGTTTTCCAATAAAAACATTGTTTAAAGTTAAAAGTGACCTTCAAAAAGGTAGTAAATAAACCCTAATAAATAAGGTGTGATAAAAAAGTGACAGCTGTTCTGAGAAGGCTCACCAATTCCACTATATTAAAGCAAGGATGCTTCTTGTTTGATATACACATGTCCATAATGTCAAGATCTCTTGTATCTAGCTAACAGCTCATAAACCTGAAAGATTTGAGAAGATAAGGAAATACAGAGCTTGCATGGGGAGCAAGGAGTAACCCATCTGGCCCCAGGCTTCAATGAAGCTTTTCTCAGTGTCGGGAAACTGTGTAAAGCTGTAAATACCATTGCGCCTATGAATCTGCTTCAAAACATACCAGCAAGGTTATCAGAATACACAAATCCCAGTGTGCACATCTGCTGAAGTCCCAACCTCTAGATCCGGAATAAAGTAAAAACGCGGTAGACCTGCCAAGGCAAACCTAGTGTAGTGCCATTACTTTCAGAGATCACAGCTTGTCTTCAGCCTGCTCACTGATCAGCCTGTGGCAGTGAATGCATGGACAAAGTCACCACAGAAATACAAGAACTTCAGACTTTGAGGGTATAGAGCAACTCATTTTTGGATATGGCAACCAGCCTAAATACACTAATTTATATCACACTGTGCTACAGTTCCAGGACCAGCAGCTGAGTAATTGATGTATACCAAGTGAGTAAAACACAGCCACACATTATAAACTTTCACTAACACTGAAAATTCCTCCTTATATCAGAGCCTTGCCAGCTATCACCTGCTGAATTCCAGTTCGGCTTATAAAACCAGGTTCATTCTAACCTGAAGGGGCTGGTCTGGTGACTCGGGTAGTAATTGCTACACAGTGCCATGCAGAAGACACCCAGTTTAACCCTGGGGTAGGAGAACACCTTTTTGCTTGGGAGATCCAAAGAAACCAAGCCCTGCTCCGAAATTTCCCAACTCCTTGATTGCTTATGCTGAGAGAGAAAAAACATTGGAAGGGGGCCATAGCCCCTGTGGCCCACCCTGTTATGCTTCCTATGTAGGGGGGAGGGTGAAAAGCAAAGGCATAAAAAATGAGTGGAAAGGCCTGGTGTCAAGAAAAGATGAAGGGACAGCGTTATGATCAGCTCTTAATAGTGTATTCTGCATAAAGATTGAATAATTTAACATGTAAAATGGGAAATTTGCTACTTAGAAATGCTGAATTCTTAAAGACTGACAAAGGCAAAGGTCATTCCAGTTTTGCACTCAGAAAGCTATTGTAGACATGTAAGTGGACTGATAAAATCAGTTGTGTAGCTAGGGGAGCGCCAGGGGAGCGGCCATTCCCCAAAACGAACTTCTGAGGTGACGGCGCCTATTTTTTTATGTGGTCTGTTGCATTTAAAACACGCACTGGTGGAACACTGCTCTCCGCTCCCCCGGCGCCTTCAAACCTGGCTACGCTTCTGGATAAAATTAGGTCATGCCGAAAGTATGTGCAATGCAAGCCAGTGCGTGCATGCTCAGGGATGGAGTTAGGGCAGAACGTGCATGGATTCATGATTTACATGCCTAGTCTCTAAATTATACATGTGCGTTTATACCAGCATGCTGTGCCTTCAATCTAGATGCTATGGCTGCTGGATTTGCATGAGAATTTTGTAATTACAAGCAGGTGCCTAAGGTGGCAAGTCTATAACAGCGGTGAGGCACGCCTACAACATTGGCGCACCAAAATATAGGCATGGCCACTTATGTCAACTCAATGACAGGTGTAAGTGGGTGCACTTAAGTTCAGCTCATCACAAACACAGTTCATTGTTCTTTAAGCCACATGCACTGCTAGTGAAATGCCCAGGTTAACACCCCCTCCCCCATGCAGCTGAGCACTAAGGGGCTTAAGCACACATTTTACAGAATAGTGCCTATTCTTTTTTTTGGGGGGGGGGGATTTTGCTCACACCTTTTTCAGTAGTAGCTCAAGGTGAGTTACATTCAGGCACAGTGGATATTTCTCTGTCCCAGGAGGGGCTCACAATCTAAGTCTGTACCTGAGGCAATGGAAGGTTAAGTGACTTGCCCAAGATCACAAGGAGCAGCAGTGGGATTTGAAACGGCCACCTCTGGATTTCAAGACCAGTGCTCTAACCACTAGGCCACTCCTCCACTGCATAGTCCCTGCAGGTGTAATTTCCAGTTCTTGACATCCATCAATGCATATAAGTGCTACTCTTTAAATAGATACACATCATTGACATCTGAGCGTACCTTACAGAATTGCCTTCCACATATGCATGTTCCTGCTGACTTGACCACGGTGTGCTAATAAAATTAGGCCTGTACTGTGTTATTTTGTGTGTTTTTGATGCACACTGAGGCCGTCTTTTACTGCAGCAGGTAAAAGGCTGGGCATTTTGGGGGAAAAGAAATGGCCATGTGGCAAGGCCATTTCGGTGGGGAGCCCTTACTGCTGCCGCCCATTGAAATGGAGGTAAGGACTCCCAAGCTAACCCGCCAGTAACCGGGCAGTGAACAGCACTGCCTGAGTCAGTTAAGTTTCGGCGCTACAAAAATCTTAAAAGTTACCGTAGCACCGGAAATGGCGCACGCTGGGAGTGAGAACTACTGCCAGGCTCTGATGGTAGTTCCAGAATGGCGCACAGTAAGTCCGCTGCTGTGCGCCAACCCTTTAGTAAAAGGGCCCCAAAGATAGGACTGACCTTTATGCAGTCCGATTTAAGCTTTTAACCTGGCTGGTTAAGAGCTAAATATCGACACTTAACTGGCCAAGTGCTGACTCTACCCTTGAAATTCCCCCAAAATATTTAGTTTTCAGTTCATCACTAACTGGTTAAGTGGCACTGAAAATTAGCGCTTAGTCCCGAAAAGGTGATTTAACCGGCCAGAAGCCATCTCTGGACCATTAAATTGCTTTGAATATTGACCCCCTTAATGTTTTGTATGCAGAACTGCACCAGGACTCCAAGATGCACCTCAAGCATCAATCATTCATCTCCATAGCACACCAGTAATGCAAATGGCAATGGAAAAGACTTGGTTATCTTCAGAAGGGAACGATTTTATCCAGCACCCACAGAGTTAGAATTGTTGCTGTGTTGTTTATTACAGCTTGCTCCTTTTCAGCCTTAATACATGAGAGGGACACTGACGATAGCTAATGAATAGCTGTAAAACTTATAACATGATGTTCACCTAGATCACGGGTTGAGAAGTGTTTTAAAAGCTGTTTATTTCCCCAGGGTCTGCAAGAGTGATCTGTCCTTGGTAGTTACAGAGCAAGACAGCGGCCAGCTCACATGCAGGATAAACTGTCCTGGCCTGAAAGGGTTTTATAACATTCACTCCATACTCTGTGTTAGCTTCCCTGTGGACAAGACAAGCCACTAACTTCCCGTAAAGCAGTGGAAAGCAAACAGCAAATGCACCAACACCCATGGCCAGCTTCCAGGGCGGTAAAGGAAACAGCTCTTATAAAAACTTCCTAGTTTGTCACTATGACATTTTGACCTCAGCCAAGGACACTGACACAATGGCAGCTAAAGTCCAATGAGTCACATATGAGCATCTCATTGTCACCAGCAGGGGATCCATCCACCTCCCTCTACCAGTGCAAACTAGCAGGAGTGGACTGACCATTGGAACAACAGGGCAGTGCCCAAGGGCCCACAACAGCAGGGAGCCCACTGTGCCCTACCTTCTATATAATTTATTCACTTTTGAAAGGTGGTTGGGGGCCCATGGCCCTTTTTGCCCAAGGGCCCAGATCATTGTCAGTCCACCCCTGCATTCTAGAATAGAAACAGCTACCTAGTTCCGAAATGTTGGGTCTCAGAGACTGTCACGGGACCAAAAGCCAGCCTGAGTGTCTGGGAACACAAAACTCTGGACAACCTTTAGCACTGTGATTCTTAAAGGTTCAGAAATAAATCCCACACGCTACCAGTGGGCAAATAAAGCACTACGATTATCTTCACACTAAAGCAGTGGAAGGAAGAATTAGGTATATACCATCAGCAGAATTCACTGGAAAAGCCACATCTGAACTGGTAAACTGCATCCTTTGCTCAAATTGGGAAGGAAAGAGTTAATCTGCAGCCTGGAGGCATAAAGGCAAAGCAAGGAAGCAGCTCAGAACCATTCATATATTGTCTGAATGTATTTTCCCTGAGAAGCAGAATGTTTTGCTCTTCCATCACTGTCTACTGAAAAATGCAGGATGTGAGTGGATGTGGACCCCCACCTCCTGTGACATCGGGATCAGAAGACTCCTGCAGATATCACAAAACACTTGAAGCAGCTCCACCATTCACGCCCCTTCCCCCATTTAAAGGATACTGTACCCTGCCACTGCTGCAATCCAGCTGACTTTGGCATCCCCAACCCACATGGGCTTCAGGAGGCAGCAACAGGAGCACAACTGCAACAAGAAGGGAACAGCAGCAAGTGCCATCAGTGGGAGGGGGGAGCAGGACAAGCCGTGGGGTCCCCCAGAAAGTTCTGCAAGTGTCTATTAATATTATATAATTTTTCAGGAAAACCATATTGATGGATGTAAAAGGAACCTGTCCTGTTTAACGCTATCTCCTAAGGACAGGGATTCTCAACCCAGTCCTTGAGACACAACAAGTTAATCAGATTTTCAGCATGCCCACATTGAATCAACACTGCCTCCATTATATGCAAATTTACTTCATACATATTCATTGAGAATATCCTGAAACCCTGACTAGCTTGGTGTGTCCTGAGGACTGGGTTGAGAACACCTGCCTAAGTGTAATGTCTTAACATGGTGAAGAGGCATCACGTTCACTGTGGACAGTACAAGAATGCGTTAACAGGACATGCTGCCCCTGAATAAGAGAACGCTGATTTTTTTTTACTTGCAAAAATTATGAGCAGCAATAATTAAAACTGGAAGGGAATAAATGGTATCAAAAATCCTACGGACAGATCGAGCACAAAGTTGTCAAGTTACCCATTTCCAGGAGGCAATAAGGGTTTTGAACTCACATCCCAAAGCAGTGCGGGCTTTGTAGTTCCCAGTTCTATCCACTGGAATCAGGGCTGCAGGTCTCCTAATGCACCAGGATGGGGCTGACCTGTTTGCCTTGAATAGGTTGTAAGCTCAGTGGAGCAGGGATTCTTGTGTATAGTACTACATACCTCTAATAGCATACATTGAAATAAGCGATAGTAGTAAATCCAGGATTAACTAAACCTCCCTCCTGGTTCTGTACAATTTGGCATCTCTGTAACTATAACTAGTTCATACACCACCCAAATCAAGAACGAGTTCAGATAATCTGAATTGAGGTAGGACGCAGTACAAATTATACTATGTCTAAATCACTTGAAGAACCGGTTTAGGTAATTTTTTATCTAATTTTTTTAATTAAATTATCCAAACAAACTTTAACAATACAATACTATTAATCATAGTTTCTGAACAGGCTATCAATAAACATATTCAATTCAATCAGCATCCATTCAATTCCCACATAAAGCAAGGTCAGTCACTGGTCCAGAAGCACTAGGTTGCATGCTCTAATCTAACAAATGCTGTTTCGAGAGCTTTTTAAATGCCAGAAAGTTCGTTTGTTTCCTAAGAAAAATGGCTTGGCTTAATAAAGACTGTTTTGGTTCTTACTCCCTGGTTGGAAATCATTGTGTCCATCTCTACTTTTTCTGTTGTATATATTAGTTGGTTCCACTCAACTGGACTGGCTAACTAAAAAAAAATCCTCTTCCTTCAAACTGAGCCAAAAATCAGGTACTTTCAGCATACAAGAAGCTACAGAACGGAAGCGCCTGTACAGGTTTATACTAATCAAATAATGTGATGACTTCTGATATAAGCACAGTATCAGAATGAATTAGCTTTAAACTGTTGACACTAATTTATCATAGTGTCAACAGTTTAAAGCTAATTCTTTCTGATACAGGTAATCAGCACAATTTCTTATGAAATTTCTTACAATTTCTTCCTTATGCAGCTCCATTTGAGAAAAGGACAGAAAGATTCATCTTTCAGATCTAATCTAGATGTAAATACTCTTGTCTTATACTCAGGGTCAGCTTTGGGGGGGGGGGGGGTGCAAACAGAACAACTGCCCCCTGCCACAGAGGTCCCCACACCTTACCGAAGTTGAAGTACAGCCTGCCAGATGGCTTTGGATCCTTCCAAACTGGGTGCATAGTTTAGAGCCTGATGTGAACAAACGCATGGAATGAGTGATCCTCAGCCTGATCGAGTTTGATTATTGTAGCCAAAATATACTGTATCTGTTTACATCTTGCTACTCTCACTCACCACTTTCTGGATATGGCAGAGAACAAAACTCCAAAATCTGATCAACAATTCTCAGTGTCCTCCAATTTGAAAAGACCAAAAAACTAATCCTCTGACTCCAGACAAGACGGCGGACAGAGACAATTGAAACCGCCGGACCCTATTCTAGCAGAGATTCACTCACAAAAAAGACATGCTTAGAATCAGTGGTGTGCTGGAGCCGGCTCGCACCGGCTCGCAAGAGCCGCTTGTTAAATTTTGACAGCTCTTGCGAGCCGGTTGTTGTTGGGGGCGAGCCGGCTCCATTGCGGGAGGTAAGCATGGCAGGGGGGCACCATCACAGGCCATGCTTACCTCCCCTGCCGCTCCGAAGCATATCCAACCATGTCCTTCGCTCCCACCCTCCCCTCCCGCTCCCCTCCGTCTTTTTTTAATTACCTCCATCGAAGCACGCGCCATTTAAAGCCCTGCTGCGTGCTGGCCGTCTCCAGGCTTCCCCTGCTTGCTTCGGATGATGTTCGTGCCTTAGTCCCGCCTTCATTCTGACATCATTTCCTTTTTTCGTGAAGGCGGGACTAAGGCACGAACATCATCCGAAGCAAGCAGGGGAAGCCTGGAGAGACGGCCAGCATGCAGCAGGGCTTTAAATGGCACGCGCTTCGATGGAGGTAATTAAAAAAAGATGGAGGGGAGCAGGATGGGAGGGTGGGAGCGAAGGACATCTTTGGACATGCTTCGGAGCGGCAGGGGAGGGAGGAGAATCACTGGATGGGTAGAGGGGGGCAGGGGAGAGACCTGCTGGGCATGGGTGGGTAGAGGGGGGGCAGGGGAGAGACTTGCTGGGCATGGGTGGGTAGAGGGGCAGGGGAGAGACTTGCTGGGCATGGGTGCGTAGAGGGGGCAGGGAAGAGGCTTGCTGGGCATAGGTGCGTAGAGGGGGGCAGGGGACAGACCTGCTGGGCATGGGTGGGTAGAGGGGGGCAGGGGAGAGGCTTGCTAGGCATGGGTGGGTAGGGGGGGCAGGGGAGAGACTTGCTGAGCATGGGTGGGTAGAGGGGGGAAGGGGAGAGATCTGCTGGGTATGGGTGGGTAGAGAGGGGCAGGGGAGAGACTTGCTGGGCATGGGTGCGTAGAGGGGGCAGGGAAGAGGCTTGCTGGGCATAGGTGCGTAGAGGGGGGCAGGGGACAGACCTGCTGGGCATGGGTGGGTAGAGGGGGGCAGGGGAGAGGCTTGCTAGGCATGGGTGGGTAGGGGGGGGCAGGGGAGAGACTTGCTGAGCATGGGTGGGTAGAGGGGGGCAGGGGAGAGATCTGCTGGGTATGGGTGGGTAGAGAGGGGCAGGGGAGAGACTTGCTGGGCATGGGTGGGTAGAGGGGGGGCAGGGGAGAGGCTTGCTGGGCATGGGTGGGTAGATGGGGGCAGGGGAGAGGCTTGCTGGGCATGGATGGGTAGAGGGGGGCAGGGGAGAGACCTGCTGGGCATGGGTGGGTAGAGGGGGGCAGGGGAGAGGCTTGCTGGGCATGGGTGGGTAGAGGGGGCAGGGGAGAGACTTGCTGGGCATGGGTGGGTAGAGGGGGGCAGGGAAGAGAAAAGAATTGCTGGGTATGGATGGATAGAGAGGGGCAGGGGAGAGAGGAGAGTTTCAGGACATGGATGGAGGGAAGAGCAAGAGAAATTCTGGACATGGATGGAGGGGAGGGAAGGGAGAGAGAAGAAATGCTGGACATGGAGGGAAGATAGAGGAAGGAGATTAGATGAGGGAAAAGGAAGTGAGGAGAGAAACTGCACATGGATAGAGAAAATAGGCAGAAGCTGGATCCACTACAGTCAAGTATGCGGAGGACCAGAAATGAAGAAGAAAGGAGGAAAGAAAAGAAATAAATGGAAAGGAAGCCCTGGAAGCGGAGTCAAGGGAACAGATAGAGAGCAGCAGAATCAGATACTGGACCAGCATGATCAGAGAAACAAAGTCACCAGACAACAAAGGTAGAAAAAAAATAATTTTATTTTCATTATAGTGTTTTGAATATGTCCACTTTGAGAATCAGGTGCTGAACGTTAAAAGTTTATATTTATTTATTTACTTATTTATGGCATTTTATCCCATACTAAACATGAATTAGATTGGAACCTGGGATAATTTAATTTTATTTTCCTGGAGAGAGTAATGTGTTGGCCGCCCCCCACACCCCCGGGGTATAGCCAGCTCTGCAATTATTTTGGGGGGGGGGGCGCAGAGGTGGACCAGGGAGAGAGCCTGTTGTTAAAAATTTACCAGCACACCACTGCTTAGAATGCACCTGGAACTCACCAAAAATCTTCAAAGAGAACTGAAGAATTTCAATGCTAAATTTAATCTATCTTAACAACTAAAAAATTTAGACTTTGGAACTAACAACACAGAAAACTAAGCAAAATGAAAACAACATCCAGAAGCTTCAGCTCGATCTGGAGGACTTTTCTAACTGCAGTCATAGAAGCAACATCAGAATTTTGGGATTGACAGAAATTTCAGAGGGCTCTGATATGATTGCCTTTCTTTCCTCTTAGCTCCTGAAAATACTAGATCTCTCCTTTGAGCCTCAAGGCCTTCCTCTACTGCTAAACATCCAAGGCCTACAGTAGCGAAAATCCTTCGCTACCAACATGCTCTGAAAATTCTCACTACTGCGAAGTCTAAACAACATATCCTCTTTCAGGGTAAGAAAATACTTTTTGTTCTGAATCTAGTGAAAACAATTGTACTTATAAGAAAAAACATTACATAAGTACACAAGTATTGCCATACTGGAACAGACCAAAGGTCCATCAAGCCCAGCATCCTGTTTCCAACAGTGGCCAATCCAGGTCACAAATACCTGGCAAGATCCCCAAAAAAGTACAAAACATTTTATGCTGCTTATCCCAAAAATAGTGGATTTTCCCCAAGTCCAATTTAATAATGGTCTATGGACTTTTCCTTTAGGAAGCCGTCCAAACCTTTTTAAAGCTCTGCTAAGCTAACCGCCTTTACCACATTTTCTGGCAACGAATTCCAGAGTTTAATTACATGTTGAGTGAAGAAAGATTTCTCCGATCCATTTTAAATTTACTACTTTGTAGCTTCATCGCATGCCCCTTAGTCCTAGTATTTTTGGAAAGAATAAACAAACGATTCAGGTCTACCCGTTCCACTCCACTCATTATTTTATAGACATCTATCATATCTCCCCTCAGCCGCCTTTTCTCCAAGCTGAAGAGCCCTAGCCGCTTTAGCCTTTCCTCATAGGGAAGTCGTCCCATCCTCTTTATCATTTTTGTCGACCTTCTCTGCACCTTTTCTAATTCCACTATATCTTTTTTGAGATGCGGAGACCAGAATTGAACACAATATTCGAGGTGTGATTGCATCATGGAGCGATACAAAGGCATTATAACATCCTCATTTTTGTTTTCCATTCCTTTCCTAATAATACTTAACATTCTATTTGCTTTCTTAGCCGCAGCAGCACACTGAGATGAAGGTTTCAACGTATCATAAACGACGACACCTAGGTCCCTTTCTTGGTCGGTAACTCTTAACATGGAACCTTGCATGACGTAGCTATAATTCGGGTTCCTCTTTCCCACATGCATCACTTTGCACTTGCTCACATTAAACATCATCTGCCATTTAGACGCCCAGTCTCCCAGTCTCGTAAGGTCCTCTTGTAATTTTTCACAATCCTCCCTCGATTTAACTACTTTGAATAACTTTGTGTCGTCATCAAATTTAATTACCTCACTAGTTATTCCCATCTCTAGGTCATTTATAAATATGTTAAAAAGCAGCGGTCCCAGCACAGACCCCTGGGGAACCCCACTAACTACCCTTCTCCATTGAGAATACTGACCATATAACCCTACTCTCTGTTTTCTATCTTTTAACCAGTTTTTAATCCACAATAGGGCACTACTTCTATCCCACGACTCTCCAATTTCCTCTGAAGTCTTTCATGAGGTACTTTGTCAAACACCTTCTGAAAATCCAGATCCACAATATCAACCGGCTCACCCTTATCCACATGTCTATTCACCCCCTCAAAGAAATGCAACAGATCGGTGAGGCAAGATTTCCCTTCACTAAATCCATGTTGGCTTTGTCTCATTAATCCTGAATATGAGAAAAGACCTTAAAGATCTAGAAGCTAAATTTGGGGTGCTGTTCCCCATATGGATGATTGTGATATATGCAAATAAAACTACTACCTATATTGTTCTTGATCTTCTACAAGATTTTATTGATAGACATAAAGTAATAGATTCTATATAATCACGCCTAAAAAATTGGCACAGAAACAAAATATGCCTAGGCGTATTCTAGAAAGGAATTCTAAATGTAGGTGTACTTTATAGAATAAACCTAAATTTATACACGGTTTACAGAATACGCTGAGCGTCCATACACGCAACTCGTGGGCAGTTACGCCTAGTAAAACTTGGTGTAAATACCAACGTATAAATGAGACACTGACCAGGTGTATTCTATAACAACACGCATAGATTTTAGAAATACCCACGACCCGCCCATTCCACACCCATAGCCACACCCCCTCTTCAACTATGCAAATTAGAATTTATGAGTAATACATTATAGAACACAGCTAGTTATGCATATAAATTCTAATTAATGTCAATTAGTGCCAATAACTGATTGTTAAGTGGCAATTATTAGTGCTGATTGGCTTGTTAACTAATTAAGTTGTGAGCGCAAATCCAGAATACGACTGAATTTGTGTGCGCAACTTAAATCGCGCTATACAGAATCCAGAGGAAAATGCAGTGAATATAACGTCATGCCTTCAAACTGAATTAATCTATCTTGGAATGTTGGTATTGAACCCTTGATTTGCAATAACAAATTTCTCTGCAATTCACCTTTAGATACCTGAAATATATATAAGATTATTCCAGGTCAAAATGACCTATTGTTTTATACTTAATTGATTGTGTTCCAGATATACTGCCTTATTTTCTTGAAGACATCAGGAGATACTACCTCAGGCTTGATCCTCTGATCTGTGAGCTCACATTTGTCCTGTTCTCATTGAACTAATATGTATAGGTTATAAACGTTGACCCCTCCTTAATTCTGTAAAAGTCACCAAAAACTGTGCACGCAAATTTAGGCATGCACAAATTAATTAACAAGCTAATTAATGCCGATGACTGGCTTTTTAAGAAGCAGTTATTGGCACTAATTACATTGAACATTACACGCATAAATTTAAGCACAGGATCTGAAAAGGGGTCATAGAAATGGGAGGGCCATGGGTAGAATGGAGGCGTTCCTAAAGCTAACGAGCATTATTATAAAATATCTGGGATACACACCTAATATATTTGCACCACATTTCAGTAGGTTCAAACGCAATTCTCATGTGTAAGCACTGGTCTATAAACTGCACCTAACTTTAACCGTGGCTTATAGAAGAGTGCTTTGGTGGCATACATATGTGCTGCTGCGGCTAGGAAAGCGAAAAGAAAGTTGGGTATTATTAGGAAATGTATAGAAAACAGGTGTGAGGATGTTATAATGCCATTGTATCACTCCATGGTGCGACCGCACCTTGAGTACTGTGTTCAATTCTGGTCGCCGCATCTCAAGAAAGATATAGTAGAATTGGAAAAGGTGCAGCGAAGGGCGACTAAAATGATAGCAGGGATGGGATGACTTCCCTATGAAGAAAGACTAAGGAGGCTAGGGCTTTTCAGCTTGGAGAAGAGACGGCTGAGGGGAGACATGATAAAGGTATATAAAATATTGAGTGGAGTGGAACAGGTGGATGTGAAGCGCCTGTTCACGCTTTCCAAAAATACTAGGACTAGGGGGCATGCGATGAAACTACAGTGTAGTAAATTTAAAACAAATCGGAGAAAATATTTCTTCACCCAACGCATAATTAAACTCTGGAACTCGTTTCCGGAGAACGTGGTGAAGGCGGTTAGCTTAGCAGAGTTTAAAACGGGGCTAGACGGTTTCCTAAAGGACAAGTCCATAAACCACTACTAAATGGACTTGGGAAAAATCCACAATTCCAGGAATAACATGTATAGAATGTTTGTACGTTTGGGAAGCTTGCCAGGTGCCCTTGGCCTGGATTGGCCGCTGTCATGGATGGGATGCTGGGCTTGATGGACCTTTGGTCTTTTCCCAGTGTGGCATTACTTGTGTACTTGTGTATATATGCATAATCGTTTTCTAACATGGTTGCCTGTTCTGATGATTTATGTTTAAACTGATGCATGATCTACCTAATTTTCTTTAAATATGTTATTCTACATCTTTGCCAGATATATCCAGATCTGGTATTTATTATACGATCCATGTTTGATACATATTTTTCTTTTGATTATTTTTGGCACTTGAATCCGTTTAATGGTTGAGGACTCCCTGTATACTTCTTCATATCATGTCTTTTCTCATCCATTTTGCATTCCATATCCAATGGTGTAAGTTTACAATTTCTTTTCTTGTTCCTACAATATACCTTTCTCTTACCTTCCTGGTGGCTCTTTCAAAATTACTTTATACCCAATGATGGAATTCATTTTTTATTTTTAGATTATGGCTATGCTAACATATCTTGAAATGTCAATGGTTTTTAATCACTCAGTGAAAAGGAAGAAAATCTTTACTTATATTAAAAAAAAAACATAATCCTGATATTATAATTTTACCAGAAATTCATTTACCTGCATTAGAATGTTTTAAAATACAATTTCCTTGGATCTCTACTCATGCTTACTCTTCTGCACTTCACGAGAAGACAGGTGTTTCTATACAATTTAGCAAAACATTTCCTTTTTAACTTGAATCTCAAAAAGCATTGATAGATATTAGATAATAAATGGATAGCTGTAATAGACTATCCAGCTTATAATCGAACGAGAAAAACGCCCAAGTTCCGACCTAAATCGGGAGATGGGCGTTTATCTCACAAAAACGAATAAAGCGGTATAATCGAAAGCCGATTTTGGACGTTTTCAACTGCACTCCGTCGCGGATGCGGACAAAGTTGATGGGGGCGTGTCAGAGGTGTGGCGAAGGCGGAACTGGGGCGTGGTTATCTGCCGAACAGAGATGGGCGCATTTCACAGATAATGGGACAAAAGTATGCGTTTTTAGCTAGAATTTAGGGCACTTTTCCTGGACCCTGTTTTTTCACGAATAAGGCCCCAAAAAGTGCCCTAAATGACCAGATGACCACTGGAGGGAATCGGGGATGACCTCCCCTGACTCCCCCAGTGGTCATAAACCCCCTCCCACCACAAAAAATGATGTTTCACAACTTTTTATTTTGACCCTCAAATGTCATACCCACCTCCCTGGCAGCAGTATGCAGGTCCCTGGAGCAGTTGTTAGGGGGTGCAGTGGACTTCAGGCAGGTGGACCCAGGCCCATCCCCCCCCCCTACCTGTTACAATTGTGCTGCTTAATGCTTAGTCGTCCAACCCCCCCCGAACCCACTGTACCCACATGTAGGTGCCCCCCTTCACTCCTTAGGGCTATAGTAATGGTGTAGACTTGTGGGCAGTGGGTTTTGAGGGGGATTTGGGGGGCTCTACACACAAGGGAAGGGTGCTATGCACCTGGGAGCTCTTTTACCTTTTGTTCTGTTTTTGTAAAAGTGCCCCCTAGGGTGCCTGGTTGGTGTCCTGGCATGTTAGGGGGACCAGTGCACTACGACTCCTGGCCCCTCCCACGAACAAATGCCTTGGATTTATTCGTTTTTGAGCTGGGCGATTTCATTGTCCATTATCGCTGAAAAGCAAAAACGCCCAGCTCACAACTTGGCGAATAAAACATGGACGTCTAATTTTTTCGAAAATACGCTTGGGTCCGCCCCTTCACGGACCCGTTCTCGGAGATAAACGCCCATGGAGATAGGCGTTTCTGTTCGATTATGCCCCTCTATATTAATAATGTTAAATATCTATTTGTGACCATGATTTTTCAGAGAACTGCCCCAATTTTAGCTTGAAAATAATGACTGTTTTTTTATTGTAGCTGGTGATTTCAATCTCTCTTTAGATTTAAATTTAGATAGACACTGGCCGATATTCAGTACGATTTAACTGGCCAGTTAAATAGCACTTAACCGGCTAAGCACTAATATTCAGTACAAGATAGCCAGGTATCACGGCTGAAAGTTCGCCATTAGCACATAGCAGCTAATAAGTTATATCGCGCGATATAACTGGCTAGCTGCGAATATTCAGCGCTTCACCGGTTATGTTTAGTGGCCAAAGTGGACCACCTAAATAGCAGTTATATCTTGGGCTGCTATAAACTTAACCAGCCAGCACTGAATATTGACATAGTCAGTTAAGTTTAAACCGGAATTCAATATCTGGGCTTAGTGCCAACTGAGGGACTTAGCCTGCCTGCCTTCCACATTCTGAATATTGGCTAGTATTCTTCAAAATGTGGAAAATCTCATTTATGGAGAGAGCTTCATAACCTCATCTCCAATCTAAATCTCGCTGACCCATGAAGGATGCTTAAGCGCACTGGTAGAGACTATACATTTTACTCTGCTCCTCATTATATCCAAAAATGTGATATTATATGTGGTTGACTGTACAATTTTCCAAATACTGATCTGTGATCATGTTGCTATATCTTTGACATTACGTCTAGGTATAGACTCATCCAGGAAATCTCAATAGAGATTGACCTTGATTTTCTTCAACATATTTAAAATTTTATCAAATATTTCTTACTGTACAGTCTTCCTGCTTACTACGATGCTGTATTACTCTGGGAAACATTTAAAGATACTCTTAGAGGAGACATAATCAGTTATACTTCTAATAAAGAAACTTCTAGAAGCTAAACATCAAACATTCTCTTCATCAACAACACTTAGGGCCTCTTTTACAAAAGTGCTCTATATATTCCTATGGACGTCCCTAGCATTTTGTAAAAGACCAACCAGTCAAGAAATTTTTATTCAAAAATTGGGTAAATACATTGGAAATAACAAAGCTGGTCATTTATTATCTAAATACTTAGTAGGTAAACGCCATTTCCTCCATTAAAAATAGCAATTCACAAATATGTATCTCTTAAGTAGATATAGAAAAATCTTTAGTTACTTTTTTAATAGTCTTTTTCAATCTGAATCTAATCATAATACAGATATGATAGACTCCTCAAAATTTTAGATCATCCTACTTTCACTGACAAACAGAAAGAAATTTTGGGAACTTCTATACCGGGAAAGAACTTCATTATTAAATCAATGATGGCAAATAAAACACCAGGTCCAGATGGATACACAGCAGAGTATTTTAAAAGTTTTCAATCTATAATTATACCTCTTCTGTTAGAATATTATAATTCTATGTATCATGATTCAGTCAGTGCAATTTTGCTACTGCTGTTATAAACCTTATACCAAAACCTAGACGAGACCATACATTACCTCAAAACTATAGACCTTCTTAATTTGGATTATAACATTCTCACTAAAACACTGGCACTCAGCCTAATAAAATCTTGACTTCAATTATACATCCTAATTGTATTTTGATGAAGCTACTTCACATCTACTTTTGCATTCTCTAGTTATTTCTAAGCTGGATTATATTGTTTGTTTGGGCATTGCCTACTATCTTTTCAAAAAGGTTGCATATCTTACAAAATGTCGGGTTTAGGTTGTTGGGAGGAATAGGACTGAGAGATCATGTGACGCCTTTGTATGTCCAGTACCATTGGCTTCCCATGGAGTTTAGGCCCCTGTATAAACTTTTATTAACCCATAAAGCCCCGGATTCTATATAGCTCGCCTAGAGATCTGCGCCGAAATCAGTGCAGGCTCTATAACAATGCAAACAATGCAAGTAACTTAACAAGCTTAACAAGCTAATGAGCGCTGATAACAGCACTTAACAAGCAATAATGAGCACTAATTGGCACTGATTAGGATTTAGGTGCACAACTCGCTAACTGTATTCTGTATCAATGTGCGCCAAGCTTCTAATGCATACAGGCAAAAAGGGGCGTGTTTATAGGCGGCGGAAATGGGTATTTCATGGACGTTCCAAAATTTATGCACCTAGTTATAGAATATGGCCCAGTGCATCTAAATCTACACACCGGGATTTACGCCACATTTTCGCTGGTGTAAATGGATGCGCATAGATCTAGACACTGAAATGTCAACTAAACGTATTCTATAATCGGCGCCTAAATCTAGGTACCAATTATAGAATACCCTTAGGCGGCACTGATTTCAGAGCCGATTTTTTAGGTGCCATATATAGAATCTCCCCCAAAGTGTTTTATGAGGGTTCACTAACTTATTTGGCTCCTTTCATTCAGTTCTATCATCCACGGTGAGCATTACACTCTGCTTATTTTGCCTTGTTGGCTCTTCCTAGCACTCAGCAGGCTCGTCTCTCTGTTAAATAAGGGAGTGCCTACTTTTGGTGTTCTCCGTATGCTTGGAACCAATTCCCTGTTTCTTTACGGATGGAGACCTCTCTGGTTCAATTTAAATCAAAATTAAAATCACATTTTTTTCAGGCAAGCCTTAGGTCTGGGTGGCTGACCCCTGGGGTATCTCAGAAGACTTGGTGTGTGTTTTGAAAGACTTTGAATGGTTGTGGGGTTGTAAATTCTATGTGTCTGGTGTGAGTGAATCTTCTTAATTGATTGGTGTTCCTTGCTTTGTATTTTATTTCTTAAACCACTCTGGCCTGTTTTGAAGAGTGGTATATGAAATGATGTAAACTATTAATCAAGTAGGATTCATGAAAAAAAAAGATTCATAGGTGATAATCTTAGATTATTCCACTCCCTTAATTATATAGCTTCTCAAGACAAAAACTTACATGTGGCTCTCTCCCTGATGCAGAAAAAGAGTTTGATCACATTGAATGGTCTTATTTTTAAATTGTAGAATGGTTTAATTTAGGCCCTAATTTCACTAGTTGGCTTAAAATACTATCATAATACATCTTCTCGGATACTAATAAACATTAACTTAATTAAATATATTCAGTTACATAGTGGACAACCTTGTCTTGGCCTTCTGTCTCCTCTCCATTTCAACTTAGCCCTTGAACCATTATTAATAGCAATACATCAAAATCCAAATATTTTTGGCACTGGTACATCATCACCCTGATTCTATAAAAGTTGCCAACAATTGTAAGCACAAATTTGGACATGTGCTCAATTTGCATGTGCAATTTAATTGAATAATGAGCCAATTAGTGCCAATTATCGGCTTAACGGGCAATTGTTGGTGTGATCCATGCCTAAATTTTATGCATGTCCCAGAAAAGGGGGCACAGAAATGGGAAAATCATGGGCATCTCAGAGTGGAGCATGGGCGTGGATTTGAGTTACGCGTGCAATTATAGAATAAGGAGGTTGCCATGGGCGTGGATTTGAGTTATGCGTGCAATTATAGAATAAGGAGGTTGCACGTATAAATTTAGGTGGGGCATTTGTACATTTTCGTTGGTGCAAATGGATGCGCCCAAATTTACGCACAACCACTGTGCTTAGGTGCTATACTTTAGGCGTGGCTTACAGAATAGCTCTTAAGCAAGTTTTTTTCGGTACTAATCTTTCAGGTGCAATTTATATAATTCACCCCCAAATACCCAAATTAAAGTTGCAGCCTATGCTGATGCCTTACTCTTATTTTTAGCGCAGACACATGTATCAATTCCATACCTAATGAATACTGTTGAAAGATTTTCTCTCTTTTCAGGACATAAAATTAATTGGGGAAAAAACCCAGAAATAATGCCCCTCAATTCATATACAACCCAATCTAATACTGGATAACATAATTTTAAATGATCCCCATTACAATTAAAATATTTAGGTATATGGCTTAATAAAGATCCAGAGCTACCACTATCTTAATTAACGCTAAAACAAAATTCTTACTATAATAGATGAATCAATAACTAAATGGTCCCCTTTGTTTCTTTCTTGGTGGGGCAGATTAATACTATTAAAGTGGTATTCATTCCTCTAATTGATTACGTTTTAATGATACTACCAGGTCTTTGTTCTAAAGAATTTTATAAAACAATAGATACAAAGGGCTCCTTTTACATAGTGACACCTACCAATTAGCATGCGCTGAATGCAAAGAAGCCCCTGGGAATTGAGGGGCCCTTTAACTAAGAAGCGTAGGCACCTATGCACGTACAACGCACATCAAATCAGAACTACCGCCCGGCTACCGCACACCCCTGGCAGTAATTCTAATTTCTACGCATGTCCAATACGCACGGCAGAAAATAGTTTTTATTTTCTACCACATGGCACTAACCGGGCAGCAACTGGCAGTCTACACGCACTAATTAGCGTCCAGTTAACGCATGAGACCTTGCCGCTAAGTCAATGGGTGGCAGTAAGGTCTCAGGCCCAAAATGGACACACACTGATTTTTATTTTGCTGCACATCCATTTTCGGCAAAAAAGGCCTTTTTTGCAGGTGCACTGAAAAATGGACCTGTGTGCGTCCAATACATGCGTCTACACCAGCGCAGGCCATTTTTCAGCGCACCTTAGTAAACCCCTGAATGCATTCAGCACACTGCTAATTGATAGCGCTGCTTTGTAAACAGCGCCCTATATTAGTAAACGTTTTGTGGACCCTTCCAAACTTCTGCCCTGGGCCCCAGAGTGTCTAACACAGCCCTATTTATCCTGGAAATCTTCAGAAATTTACAGCAGGGCAGCCTGTGGGGGTGCAGAAGCATGTGCAGAAACATATTTATTTATTTATGACATTTTTACCACACATGATCCCGAGGAACCTCTGGTTCAATGTGGCTTCCCAGGCACAGTGAACAGGGCCACCAAGATGGGGGGGGGCAGGGAGGACAAAATTCCCCGGGCCCGGACCTCTAAGAGGGGCCCGGCGCCGGAGTCAGGCCGCTGGCACTGCAGTCCCCGGTCTCACCTGCCTGCCTCCTCGACTCCGAGCCCCCTGCATTTGAAGCGGCAGTCACAGATCGCCTCCCTTCGGGCCTTCCCTCCCTGTGTCCCGCCCTCATGAAAACCGGAAGTTACATCAGACAAGGGCGGGACACAGGGAGGAAAGGCCAGAAAAGAGGCGATCTGCCACTGCCACCTTGAATGCAGGGGGCCCAGAGCCATGGAGGCAGGCAGGTGAGACACGGACTGCAGCGGCAGGGGGAGTGATGGGGGGCGGCAGCGGTGGGGGAGTGATGGGGGGTGGCAGCGGTGGGGGGGCGGAGGCGGGGCGGCCTTGCCCCGGGCCCAGCCTAGTCTCTCAGCGGCCCTGACAGTGAAAACAAGCATATAAGAAAAACAATGTATAATACTTGCTGCAGAACCTCATTTGCAGAGGTCCCTAGGTGCTGAAAAGCTTAACCACATGCGGAAAGCAGTAGCTCACTTCTAGAGCCAGCCCTGATTTACACTATAGCTCAACTAAATTGAACCTATAAATACCTGTAAAAAAAAATGATCCTGAAACTGGACTCCAAAAGTTTCCTAAAAAGTTGTTATCCAGGAACCCAGTGGAAGTTAACTGCAGCTATCTGAGTCAGTTCCAGGCAGCCATTCAAAAAACCCACAGTGGATTTAAACAGAGTTAAAGGAAGTCCTCCCATCCTTTAAAAGGCCAGGGCATATGTTTTGGGAGTCTCGAGGGGGGGGGGGGCACCTCTCTCTTAGACGAGAAAAGAAGTTCTTGCCCCGGAATCTTAGCGGAGATTGGGTGGCGACGCCGGTAATTGGGAAACAAAACAGGAGCTAGGCAGACTTCTACGGTCTATGCCCTGATTGTGACTGAATAGATAGGGATGGGCAGGAGTGTACATTTTAAGGGGCTTCGATGTTAGCTCCAGAACTTACTATAAGAACAGTGCTGGGTAGATTTCTACAGTCTGTGCCCTGAGAAAGGCAAGGCCAAATCAAACTCGGGTATACATATAAAGTATCACATACCATGTAAAATGAGTTTATCTTGTTGGGCAGACTGGATGGACCATGCAGGTCTTTATCTGCCATCATTTACTATGTTACTATGGTTTTGGGTTTCTACCTGCAGCAACTATCGCCTAGGAGGGCACCTAGTTATGTGCTTGTTTCACGCAGAACCGTAAGATAACTCTTTTAATGGGTTCCCTTGGGGGGGGGGGTTACAGGTGGGTTTTGAGGGTAGGGTAGGACCTCGCACACCACATACAGCATAACCTAGGACATAAGAGTCCTAGCCCCAGAAGCAGTGTTTATTTTCCATCTGGTTTTGCTGTATTGACTGTTACTCCATTGGGGTTGGGGTAAGGGGGGGGGACTTTGGGGACTGTTCTATTTTCCAATTTTCAATAAAAAAGATTTTCAAATACAATAAAACAAAACACCAGGGCATCTTAGTTAACACAGCTGCTAAAAGGTAAAAGAATAAACACACTGATGAACATAAACATGTGTTCTGGCCTCAGGGACACAGATTGGGATCACTACGCAGCCTTTTGGCTCACGTGCAGCGTCCAATCCTTCATCTGAGGAGGCGCTAGATTGAGCCGTGATTGAGAAAAAATGTGTCATAGGGGGGTTGTGGGATGGGAAGGGGAGAGGCGTGAAGTCTCTGCATGTGAACCAAGCTAGAATACCCAAGATGTGGATAAGTAACCAGCTAACAAAACAATTTTTAAAGCTGCTAAGAGTCAGCAATTGCAAAAGGGCAGGGTCTGAGCCCATTTTTGAATCACAGGGTTAAGGAAGTCTCATCGCTCAGTTCCTGGGCTGCCTATTCAGGCTCTCTTGCCACTGCCTCTTGATCAAGGCTGAAGTCTAATTGGAGTGCTTCTTTGCTCATCCCTGTCTTTCCTCACCGTTTACTACTGCCTGCTTATTTCCTCCTTGCTTAGAGGGTTATCTGTGTACACCATTCTCCCAAAGAGAGAGAGCTAAGGTGGAGGCAGCCTGAACAATCTCAGCTCCACACCATTCAGAAAAGAACTGAACCCCTTCTCCTCCCGCCCCTAAGTGTCTCTCCAGAGAAGCACTAGCACTCGGGGGGGGGGGGGGGGGAGAGGTGAACAAGAGATCCAAGTTTCCTGGATGAGTCCCTGATGTGCATGGGGAATGGATGCTGGCCTCTCTGGGTGTGGGCTTTTCATAAGAAGTGGGGATGCCCTTTGCTCACCCTGCTCCGTGGGTGATACAATTTTTGTGGTCCTTATTGTAGTCTCTGATCTCAGTACCCTGAAATGCTCTGGAGTGTCCCTGCTCCCTGGACTGCTCCAGGCTCTTCCTTTTCCCTGGGGTGCACTGATGCCCCAGTTTCTCCCTGGCTGGGCTCTGGTTTACTCTGGATTTTGTTTCCCTATATCCTGGGATGCTACTGAATCCCCCTGCTCCCAGGGCTGCTCCAGATTCTGCCTTTTCGCTGAAGTGTCCATTTGACTCCCTGTTCCCAGAGATGCTCCACATTTTCCCTGCTCACCAGGATATAATTGCCAGTGCTCCCCCCCCCCCCCCCCCCCCCCCCACCGGGGATGCTCCGGATACCCACTGATCCCCGGAGTGCTTCAGACTCGTTCTGCTCAGCAGACAGTAAAAACTCAGCAGCACCCCCTCCCCCAACAATCGGTCCCCGCTCTCACTCACCAGCGTGTGTTGTCGTGGTAGTGCTCCAGTACTGAGTAACCAAAGAAGGAGCCGTTGGGTCCCTGGTAGACCACCGGATGATCCAGATCAATGTTGTAGGAATAAACCAGCCCCACTGAGATGAACACTAGCAACACTTTGCAAAGTCCCTTCTTTCCCCGGCGCCCGGCTCCAGCCATCCCCCTCCCTGTGTGTCCAAGAGAAGCAAAATGCAACTTCTTCCCTGCACAAAAATAATAATAATAGTAGTAAAAGATCCAAGAAGGCAAACTGCAGAAAAAGTATCTTTACACGAGATTAATCAAAAACGAGTCCAATGAAATCAAATTTATCTCTTGAGAGAAGTAACGGGCTGAAGAGAAAAGATGCAAAAGTACAGAAACAGCGCAGCAGGAAAGCGCTAGCTGTGGCTGGAGCCCGTGATGTTTTCTGATTAACTAGTGACTTGGGCAGACACTTCCTCTCTCTGACTCTCTCTCACTCCAGTCCCAGGCGCAGGGAGGGCAGCCGCTTGCTCGGAACTGCCCACAACCGGCTGAATCTTAGAGCACTGGCGCCCTCTAGAGGCCAACAGCGGCCTCTCCCCAACTGAAAGCAAGTTTAACAGAAGCAGCTATTCCCAAAAAGGATTCTCCCTGTGTTTCTTCTGTCTGAGGCTACCGTTAAAACCCATGGCACTGCAATGGTAATAGGCGGCAGCTAGTGTGAAGCCAGACCAAGACAAGCCATGAATGACTTAATAATCAGGATATACAAAAAATAGATGCAGAATACAGAGAAAAAAGATTCAAGATAGATTTGGGATATTTGAAAACTCCCTGCCATAAATAATTTTGCTGCCTCATCATCTCAACAGATTAAACCCTCCACCCCCCCTAGGAATGTGTTGTAATCTATTATACACTTGTATTTTTTGGTTATATTGAGGGTGAATTTGAGATTTTTACATTTTCTTAGAGCACCATTAAATAACTCCCAGTAAGCACTGGAGATAGTATAATGAAGTCTTCAAGATCCCCTTCAGTCTTTACCTCCCTTAACAAGGGTCATTTATCTCTCTCCCCCCCCCCCCCTTCAAGTAATGGTAAGAGGGTGGGGGGAATATTAAAGGAAATGTAGTCTTCTTTGAAGGTAGCTTGGATCTCGCTACGTTTCTGGAAAACTCCCAGGCAGCCCTTGTGAACACAAGTATAAAATGTTAGCTTTTTTTGAATATTTTCTTTCAATTTTCCATATATATAAAAGATTTCTGAGGTCAGATGTATGTTAATGTTTATTTCTTCACTTGATATACTGCCTTTACATAGGTGAGGTCAAAACGGTTTAGAAAAGAAAGAAAGAAAAGAACTCCATACAATTGGAGGGAAAGAGACAAACATATTAGAATATCAAGAAATAATCAAAATATAAGCACACACACATGCGCAAAACAACAACAGAATCATCACAGAATCACTGCCTGCAAAGCTAGTCCAGAGAAGTGCCAAATGCTAGATGGAAGGAGTGAGCTGTAACGGAAGACTTGAATCTGGAGAGAAAAAGTTTGGAGGGGGAAAGTCGTTCCAGAGTTTAGGAGCCAGGAAGAAGAAGGCAGAAGACCTAGTAGACTCATAAGATGTAAACTGAGGAGAGGGGTGACTAAATGGTGAGCATCGAAAGAATGGAGGGAGCAGGCAGATGTATAGGGAATGATGACTGAGGAAAGGTCCGACACTCGCCTCCACCTACCCTCCTCTCTTCCTTCCCGTTCACATTAATTGATTTGATTTGCTTACTTTATTTACTTTTTTGTCTATTAGATTGTAAGCTCTTTGAGCAGGGACTTTCTTCTATGTTTGTGCAGCGCTGCGTACGCCTTGTAGCGCTATAGAAATGCTAAATAGTAGTAGTAGTAGTAGTAGTACTACCAGAGTGAAGACCTTGTGGGTGAGGATAATGCAATTAAACCTAGAAAAAATAAAATAAAATAAAGACATGTCACCTGTAGTATAATTATACAATAAGTATTAAACCAGGATCTGTATGAGATAGGAAGGCAGTGTAACTGAAGTAATAAAGGAGTGACTGAGTGTATTTTTTGGCATTTAATAATAAATAGGCAACTGGGTTCTATAGAGTCTGGAGAAGACGTAGTTGGATTTGTGTAATACCAGCGTAAACCGAGTTACATTAGTCCAAGCAGGAGATAATAAAAGCGTGAATTAAAGTATGTATAGTTGGAAAGTACTGTAAGAGGTTTATATTTAAGAGAACTCTTTGGGAGTTACATTAAGTACATATGTATTGTCATACTGGGACAGACCAAAGGTCCATCAAGCCCAGCATCCTGTTTCCAACAGTGCCCAATCCAGGTCACAAATACCTGGCAAGATCCCAAAAAAGTACAAAATATTTTATACTGTTTATCCCCAGAAATAGTGGATTTTTCCCAAGTCCAATTTAATAATGATCTATGGACTTTTCCTTTAGGAAGCCATCCAAACCTTTCTAAAACTCTGCTATGCTAACCGCCTTTACCACATTCTCTGGCAACAAATTCCAGAGTTTAATTGCACGTTGAGTGAAGAAAACTTTTCTCCAATTCATTTTAAATTTACTACTTTGTAGCTTCATCGCATGCCCCCTAGTCCTAGTATTTTTGGAAAGCATAAACAGATGCTTCACGTCTACCCGTTCAACTCCACTCATTATTTTATAGACCTCTATCATATCTCCCCTCAGCCCCCACTGTTGTTTGGGGTTTCCATTCTTGTTTATGGTGAGATTTAGGAGTAGCTTACTGGTTGAAGGTGTGGTTTCTGAACTAGAGAAGCAAGGGTTCAAATCCCACTTCTCCCAAGTCATTTCACCCTCCATTATTTTATTTTTATTTACAAATATTTGATATATCATCCATTGCATAAACAATGTATCTAGGTGGTTTACAATTAAAAGAAATAAAGAGAAAGGGAGGACAGATGGTAGAGGGGAAGAGAATATGATTAAGAGATCTGCATGCCTGTCACCTCCATTATATGCAAATCTCTCTCATGCATATTCATTAATGTATTTCTATGTATGACTAATACATTTTTCAACAATTTTAATTCTTGATATTTTTACTTAGATAACTCACACCACAGTATCACAAATAATTTTATTAATATATATATAACTTATCACACCTAATCATACATACTCTCCAAAGGACTCCCCAATGAAATATACATCTAACAGAGACAAACTATTCAGAGTTGTACTACTAAGGGGGCAGTGGGTGCGGTCCGCTCCGGGTGCACGCCGCTGGGGGGGTGCCGCACGTCTATCGGCAGCGCTCGTTCCCTGCTCCCTCTGCCCCGGAACGGGTTACTTACTGTTCCGGGGCAGAGAGAGCAGGGAACGAGCGAAGCCGGCAGGCGTGCGGCCCCCCCCCCCCCCCAGCAGGTAAAAATGCACCCGGGGGGGTGTTGTTTCGCTGGGGGGGGAGGTGTCCGTCGTTTCGCCGGGGGTGGGGGGGCGCATCGGCGATCCACCCCAGATGTCAGCCACCCTAGGAACGTCACTGAAACTATTATATACACCAATGGTAAGGACTGAACCCGGTGACCAAAATCACCTCTAATTTAGCATTAGCATATGTCCAGACTTTTAATAAGCTTCAAATAGCATTCTCATATCCTATATAATAAAAAGCACCTCCAACATTCTGAAGCTGACTCCGTGGCAGTGTAGGGTTCGTAAGTCTGTAGTTCAGCATTTCATTGGCTCTCACTGTCCCCGCCCTCACCAATCAGACAGAACGGAACTTGGAGGAGGGAAGTGGAGTGGATTGAATCTCTAACAAACAATCATATACAGGGAGGTACAAACATCAGTGGAGGCAAGTGCACAGAATGGAAGGGAAGACAAACATTTAATCACTTTGTCACTCACACACATCACACATACACACACACACACACACACATCACATACACACACACACACACACACACACAAAATCACTCTGTGTATCTCTCTCTTACACTGGCTGTAAAACACACTGTCACTCTCAGTCTCTCACATGGGCAACTGTATGTTGCATTATCACAAGTAAGGAGCTCTTCTGATGTGATTGTTAAACTGATTGAAGGGCCTGAACAAGGAAAACGTTTACCACATTGTAACACAGTTTACACAAAAAATATTGTATATAAAGAAATCTTACACATGTAAACAACAATTATATTCAGAATACAACCATGGAAACATTAATGGCAGGAACTCATTACATTGCTAGTGCCCGTTTCATTGCGTTAAGAAACGGGTCTTTTTTACTAGTGTTCATATATTATACAGTTGATGCTGCAATCACAGTATTGTTACTGCTGTGTTTCCATCCAATAATTTCGATAAATTGAAAAAAATCAACTGATACTCAGAACTTGAGCCTTTTCAGATGTTCTCAGACTGAAGCAACTGCTGATATCAATTCTCTGCTCAACGTGTCTTTTATCAGAACACCTTTTGAAACATCTTCATACGTACACTCCTTTCAAATCCATGATAGGTCTCTACACAGGCCGTGTTTCATATAACTTCTTCAGGAGACCTTGTATAAACGATACACACTATTACCAACAAGCATACTAGTTACTCCATAATATAAATGCAAAAAAAATAGTGTTTTTCAAATACCTTTATCAACCTCATTAGAGCGCAAGGCACACCATCGACACTCTCAGCAATCGACATGGCGACATCTAATGCTGAATTAGAGGTGAATTTGGTCACCGGGTTCAGTCCTTACCATTGATGTATATAATAGTTTGTCTCTGTTAGATGTATATTTCATTGGGGAGTCCTTTGGAGAGTATGTATGATTAGGTGTGATAAGTTATATATGTATTAACAAAATTATTTGTGATACTGTGGTGTGAGTTATCTAAGTAAAAATATCAAGAATTAAAATTGTTGAAAAATGTATTAGTCATACATAGAAATACATTGATATATTGTGGACTAATTTCAAGGAGATTTAACCCTGCCATTGTGGATTATGCATATTCATGAGGAATATCCTGAAAATCCTACTGACTGGTGGTCCCTCAGGTCAGATTTGAGAACCTGTGGCCCGGACTGTAAACCATTTTGGACTGGAACAGTGGTTCACAAACCACCAATAGTTTTGTATTAACTTCCTGAACATAATCCTCCGTATTCATGATGACAATACATCCACCTTTGTTTGCAGGTTTGATTGTGATGTCCTTATTTTGTCCTTGATAGATTAAAGAAAATACTTTTCTTTTTGCTCTCCAAACATGACAAATCCCTTAGTGCGCATTGGTATAAAGCTGTGATCAGAGGGCCAATTGGTCCCAGTGGTATCCATCTGGATTGTCATCTGACCACTGAAGCTTCATTATTGAATGGAATCTGCCCAGCATAATAGTGTTGGATTTAAGTTTCCTCTGAAACTGAAACAAATCTATTCTTGTCTGTAAAGGGTCATATGTAGTTGTCGGTACAAACTTAAGGCCTTTTTTTAGGACAGGAAGTTCAGTGTCTGTTAATTCTATTCTTGATAAATTAATTACTAGGGCGTCGAGTTCCAGTATGACTGTCGTCGGTAGTTGTTCATCCTCCATCCTCTCCCCTCTACCTCTCCCCCATCCCCTTCCTCTGAACTCCATCCTGTAGCTGGCTCGATAGTCTCCTTATATGTCTCTCATTGTATGGTTGTCTTGATATCTCCTTTCTGTGTCTTTCTTGGGGTTCCTTGTCTCCCAAAGTCTGTCTAAAAAATCTCTGGGATTAGATTCCTCTCTTGGAATCACAGTGCAGTCATTAACAGAAGTGGAGCTGGGGGACATAAAAAGTTCATATGAGTAATTTTGTATCCTCTTCCTGGCCCTCTCACCAGTGGTGTTAGATGTTCTACCATTCTTTGTAGTATCTTCTTGAGTAGGTACAACTCTCTCCTTGTGACTATATCTATGTTTGTTAAAGTTCTTCTTAGGAACAGCCCATGGATAGATACTACCTCTCCTATAATCATTCTCATCATGCTTATATTTGTCATATTTCATCTTCTTAATATCTCTTCTAAAGTTCTCTAGTTTAGAACATAAAGATGCTAGATGTTCCTCAAAATCATGATCTTCTACCTTGAGGCTCTCTACTCATTTGTCAACTTCTTCTTTAAAATGATCAAATTTCTCCTTTGATGTCTCAAGGAGGAGGATCATGAGAGCAAGAGAACACTGCACACTGCTTATTTAAAAAATCTTTATAATCTTTAAAAAATTGGGGCTACTTTTGAATTCTGAGTCCCCTAGGGATGCACTGACCTCTACAATTTGGATAAGAGTTACATAATGTAATTGGAATCTGACTTAATCCTGTCTTAAATCAATAAAGTCATACCATTTATCTGCCAAATATTCATTATCTTGTTCTTCAAAGGCTTCTGGTTCCTGAAGAAGGTATTGCAGATGATCTTCTGAATAACCTAACACATTATCTCAATTCCTGAAGGTCATCCCTCAATAAAACGCAACAAAAAAAGAGAGGGTACAAAGTACACCAATTACACAGAGCAAAAACAAAATGAACAGAGAGACCTTCAGGATAGGATAATGGGTGAAGAACCAATCCTTCATTAAAGGGACCAGACATGGGCTGTGTTTCAGCGAATGTTCGCCTGCATCAGAGGTCTAACAGAATACAAAGATAATAGCAATACAACTTAGCCTTCAAAGCAAATTATTTTTGCTTCCAACGACGTTTTTATAAAAAGATAAAAGGAACTGAAATGGGGGCAACAATGGTTCCTGATATAACCATGGATTTTTATCTTTCCACTTTTTTAACCTTGTATGTTAAAATCATTATTGCATGAGGTTGGCTCTGTATTAAGTGGTATACTCTTGAAATCTCTTATAGTTTTACATTTGGTAAGGTGTTCCGTGGACAAGGACTATTTGTGTATGAGATTATTTTAACATTTTAACATTGCTATCAGTAATGCTTATCACCGCGTCATTAGTGACGTGTACAGTACTAAGTTGATTTTTTTTATTTAGAAGCAATATGCTCCTGCCTTGTTCATTTTTCTTTGGTGTTTTTTTCTTAGCACCATTAGTGTCCTCTGGATTAAATGTTTTATCTTCTTCACACAGTAAGCCTTGTTTTTTAAGGTTTATTAGGTACATTACTCCTGTTGCAGATCTGTTTTTTTTTATCTTACCCTCCTCTTTTATTTTTTTTTCTTGTTCTAGTTTCAGAAGTTTTTTTATCAGCATTGAACTTGCAACGGTAAGCCATTGTGCAACTCTAGGTGGGTGTCTTTCACAAACGGACATTTTTGTGGAGAGTCATGTTTGTTTGGGAATTCTCCATTTTTATTTACTTATTAATTGGTTCACTTCACATGATGCGCGTTTTATGTGTGTGATTTTAGATTGTAACAGTGTTGATCATAGTCATACATCTTTGTGATCCTTTATTATCCAGTTTGGTTAGATCTGATTAATGTTCACTTTTAATACTAGCTTTTTATTTTGTCTCAGTATGTTTCAATAGTTTATCCTTCTGTCATTTTTGGAGATATTATAGCACACACATATGTTAATCCTCTACTTATTATTTTCACTGATACTATCTTGCAATGCCATTATTACAACTTTCCTTGTTTAGTGGCTAGTTTTGTTACTATTTTCAAACAACCCTGCAAGTCCTTATGGTAAACTGGGCAGCATTATTTCATGATGTCATGTTTTGCTTTTATTATTATGTATTTTAAATGTTTCTTCTGTTTATGACGATATAATTTATATGTCTATTGTTCATTGTATATTAATGGCATTTGTTTTCATTGATTATGATTACGTTAATATGATTATTTTTAGTCTATTATTTTTTTTAATCTTTTGATTCATCTTTTATACTGAGTAAATCACCAGGTTTTTATGTAATATGATATGTATTTATATGTAATATCATTGTTAGATATGTTTTATCATTATCATTTTTATATATATGTTTTTATTTATTGCTATTATTTTTTATTCTGTTTGACCCCTTATGCAGGTGAACATGGCTTGTGCCAGGTCCCTATAATAAAGAATTGGTTCTTCACCCATTGTTCTACTCCTGAAGGTCTCTCTGTGCTTTTTGTTTTTGCTCAAATTTCCTCAGAACAGATCTGGTTTTGCTGTGAGCTTCAGCAGGAGGAAAAACAATGAACTAACATCATTTCACCTATACCCACAACATATTATTAAAGAATCAATACTGTTTTTAGCCGCTTACTAGGCGGGAAACCCCCATAGGTCCAAGTTCCGAATATCCCGCGGTAACAACCGTCAGAAGATGCTGATATAAAGTTCAAATCCACATATTGAAGTATGTCAGCAGTAACGCATGCGCCTTAAATAAACCAATCCAAAAGCCTACTTACACAACCCGTTCCACTTATTTTTTTAAACCTGCTGGAGAAATGGTATCCCATAAAAAATTAACTGCTGCTCCTTTTGAATGAGTATCCTGGAAATATTGTCCCCTCATTGTAAATCAATTCTTATCAATACTGCAAATCTGACATCACTAAGGGAATGTTTATATTGTTCTCAATGTTGAGTCAAAGGGACTTCATATTTGCACTTGCGTATACTGCTTCTATGTTCCGCTATGCATACCTTTATTTTATGGTGTGTTTGACCAATATAATATGGTCCACATGAACATTTATTAACACACAACCTGTGCACTGTTACAATCAGTATGGTGTCTAAACGGAAAGAGTTTGGTACTATATGGAATCTGTATATTAGTGATTTCCATTGCATATTTGCAATAAACACATTGACCACATTTGAAGTGGCCCAGATTTTCATCTACTTGCTGTGGGATAAATGCCAACATTTCCCCTAAATTCCAATGTGAAGTCAAAGCTATTTTAGGAAACATTTTCAAACTAGAATGGATACCCAACACATGCCAATAAGTGTGGATTGATTTGGAGATAGCATAAGCATACTTTGAATAGGGAAGCATGCATTCCAAACTATCTGCTTCAGAATGTTGAGAAGGAGCAGATAGCCATTCTCTGTGTACATATTTCGCCCTCTTATAATTTTTTTGAATTGTTTCATGTGGATAACCACGTTGAGTAAACCTATGAACCATTAATATTAATTCAGCCTGATGCTGAAATTCCTCTCGTGTAGAGCATAGGCACTGCATGCACAAGAATTGACCCACTGAAATTTTATTCTTAAGATTTTTTGGATGGTAACTAGAATAATGAATCAGTGTGTTGTGATCTGATGGTTTATGATACCTGTGGTGAAAATGTTTTAAATATAAACATCTGAATTTTAACATCCAAAAATGTAATTTGATCTTATGCAGTATACAGTATGATAAATTAAATGTTGACATCAAATTCAAATATTGTATAAATGACATTAACTGTGGTTCAGTACCTTTCCAAATGAAGATCACATCATCTATATAATGTTTCCACAATATTACAGATGCATATTCGCTACATGTATACACATATTTCTCCTTAAACTCTGACATATATGAACAAGCTATTGATGGAGTATTAGTGGTCCCCATGGCCACTCCTTAAACCTGTACAAAAAAAACTCTTTTCAAATGTAAAATAATTATGTTTAATCATTAATTCAATCATCTGCTTGAGTAAATTCATTTTTCCCCAGAAATTGATGCTTGAGATAAATATCAATAAGATATGTTAATGGTTTGATTTTGTGGAACATGTGTATACAAAACTTTAACATCTAAAATTGCTAATATTATCTGGTCAGTATCACATATCTGTACTCACTGAAGAACTTGTAAAAATTGTTGAGAACCCATAACGCAAGATGGTACATGAGCTACAAATGGTTTTAAATAAAAATCAGCATATTGAGATATTTAAAATCATTTGTAGCTCATGTACCATCTCGATTATATGCTTGTCATCTGGAACCAGATATGTGGACTTTAGTTCAAAGCATTTAAATGCGGACAGCAAAGACCTCTTAGTATATAAACAATAATTGTGCTTAAGAGTAGCTTAATAAGCATATACTGCATATATAAATTGTCGGCTCCAATTTGAGTTTTGAATACACTTTTATGGTAGGTGATTACATTGGTGAACTGAGCACATTTCACAATATGATTTATATTTCAATAATTATATAAACGTTTTTTGTGATGGTTTTTATGTAATAGAAATTAATTTTGATGCTTTTGTTATTTAGGTAATAGGTTAAGCAACCCTGATTTCAGCATCTTGCTTTATTATTTTCCCTGATATACAATTGTTTGATTATACATATTTAAACCCAGAAAAATGATGTGCATGAAACAACAGGTATAAATATATAGTTATATTGGGGTAACCTTCAAAGAAAAGATGCCTACAGACTTTCATTTTGAAAATCCAGCAAAACCCCTTTAGTGAAAAGTACATTTGCACTTGTCACTAATGCAGGCACTCATCAAGGGTCTCTTTACTAAAACACAGGCTTCATTGGCATTGCTGCATGGGAATCTCTAGTGCAGTTGGGTAAATGACGACCTAAATCATTCTTTGAAAATTAATTTGAAATAAAAATGAATATTAAAAAAATCCTGCTTGTGGATGCAACAGAGGTAACAGATACAACTCCTTGAGGGGGAGGAAGTCACTTGGGGCTAGATTCTAGATATGGCACCTGAAAATTCCACACAGGCGTATTCTCTAAAGTACACCTAAATTTGATAGACTAGGCTTAAATTTCCACGTGGCATATGGAATATGCCGAGCACTGGTCCATGCGACTAAGTTTAGTCCCAGTCAATTACACCAACTAAAACCTGGTGTAAATCCTGATGCCTAAATTAAGCATGGAGGAGAGCAGGAGTATCCTATAACATGCATAGATTTTAGAAATGCCATGACCCACCCATTCCACACCCATAACCATGCCCATTTTCAACTATGCGATTTAGAATTTACGCACATCACATTTCAGAACATGCTTAGACTGTAGTGTGCGTAAATTCTAATTAATGCCAATTAGTGCTGATAAGCTTGTTAATTAATTGAGGGGCCCTTTAACTAAGCCGCGGCAAAAAGTGGCCTGTGGCAGTACGAGCACATCTTTTGGGTGCACGTAGGGCCAGTTTTTGCAACGTCCTGGAATAAAGGCCTTCTTTAAGGGGCCACAAAATGGATATGCGTCAAAATAAAAACCAGCAGGCATCCATTTTCGACTGAGACCTTACCGCCACCCATTCACTTAGTGGTAAGGTCTCACACGCTACCTGAGCAGTAGGCACTCAGCACATGTCCTTTGCCATTTACCACCAGGTAAGTGCCATGTGATAGAAAATATATTCTACCTTGTGTTTTCGGTATGAGCCAAATTCAGAATTACCACCTGAGGCATGCGGTAGCAGGGCGGCAATGCTGATTTGGCACATGCTGGACATATGTAGGCCCTTACATGCTTTGTGAAAGGGCCCCTAAGTTATGCGCATTGCTTATGGAATTCAGCTTGATTTCTGCACAGAAATCTCAGCGAGTTATATAGAATCCCAGGGTTGATGGCAATATCTAGTGGCCAAAGTGACTAAACATAAATGTTAGCTGTCTTTTGGTGGGAGCCACATATTTATTTTTTATTTATTTTATTTTTGGGGATTTTGCTTACACCTATTTCAGTAGTAGGTCAAAGTGAGTTACATTCAGATACACTGGGTATTTCCCTGTCCCTGGAGGGCTCACAATCTAATTGTGGGCCCTGATCAATAACTGTCACGAGTAGGCTGAGTCAAAGAGAGATAAAGCTCTCATGTAGTTTATTTATATATTTTATTTTATTTTATTATTTAAATATTTATTAGCTACACAATCCCTGGCGGCGAACAAATTAACATCCTTAATAAAAATACAAAACTCAAAGACATACATATGTATTTATTTATTGCATAGTTTCTACACTACACTATCAAATATTCTAGGTGGTTTACAAGCAATAATAACAACATAAAACAAAACAAGTACTTATCAACACATGTTCTTTCAACAAAACAGCAATTACAAGCAACAGATATCTTATTATATAGTCCTCAAACTTCCAGTTCAGTATCAGGCATCCTGAAATAAACTACAAAAGAACATATCATATATAAAATGCCCCACCTCAACACTATGCCTTATAGAAATGATTTCACTCCCCAAAAAACTATACCATTCATGAATTATCCTCTAATATTGAAATGCCTGCTGAAACAAAGAGTTTTAAAATTATGTTTAAATTCAGTACAGTTCTGTAACCCTCTCAGTGAGGATGGCAATTCATTCCAGAGCTTTGGTCCCATAACCTTGAACATTGTAGTCTGGTACTCTACAAGTCTAATCTGCTGAAAAGATGGTATTTCTATTAAATTCAGAGTAAGTGCTCTAGCGAGTTGATAAATTCTCAGTGTTGAAGCAATAACCAAGGAAACTAACTTATTAAGAGCGTCTTTTACTAAGGTACGCTCATGTTTTTGGCATGCGCTAAAATTGTGGGCGTGCTAAACGTTAGAGATGCCAATGCATTCCCATGGGCATCTCTAATGTTTAGTGAGCCCACAATTTTAGCGCACGCTGAAACCGTGAGCACGCCTTAGTAAAAGACGCCCTAAGTACTTTAAATAATAACAATAGTATTTTTTAGGTAATTCTTTGCTCAATCAGCAGCCAATGAAGCTCCCTTAAAATTAGAGTAATTTGGCAAGGTCATGGCACACCAAAAACAACCAGAAACAATTCTCACAGTTCTAAATGATAGCCATGGTACTGTAGCTGACTAGAGGCCAGCTTAGACTGAAATGGAAGCCTAAAAGAACAGGATGAAACTACTAGGCCAAAAATAAACCAACAGGAAAAAATCCAAAACTATTCAATCACAGGAGTATTTTCATGTGGTGAAATATTCACCCACTTCAATCAGCAGCTCCTTCAAGTCTGAGCAAGGACTCCCACTTAGCTTCTGAGGGATAATGTGAATTTTTCAGAGTTGCTAGGCAATATGAATATTAACTTTCATAAACACTGTCAACTCACTATATAAATATATACAGCTCGGTTCTACTTTTAACTCAGCATCAGTATCCATACACTCTTGAATAAAAGTCTCTTTTCATTGCAGCATCAAAATCACTAAGGTCTTATAGATATTTCAGCAGCCATCCTAAAAAGAAAAATAGATGACAGAAAACTGAAAAAGCAACACCATCTTTTTCAACTTTACACATTTTCATTAGTTATTTTTTGAAAGGTATGATGCATCTCAAGGACTGTTGAAAACTTCCTTTTGAGGTCCTTTCATACTCCTCCTTGGAATTGTTTGTTGTTTCTTGAATGTGAGCTCCTGTTTTGCCATGTATTGTAAATTGTTACTTGTTGCTATGTTGTGAGCTCTTGTTTACCTCTGTATTGAAAATCAATAAAAGAAATAAAAAAAAAAAAAAGAAAAGAAAACTTCCAATTCAAACTTTGGTTTCGAGGTCCTTTCATGCTCTTCCAAACCATCTTTATTTCAGATTACATCTGGAACCACTTGTCACACAAGCCCATAATTCATATAATTGGAAAACCAAGTTTCACATGTTTTTAAGTGATGTGTCATAATGTTTTTGTGATGGACCAACCCAGTCAAATCACCATAAAACATGAAAGGAAAGGAATAGAGTCTTGGAGCCTTTTCTTTCTAAGTTTCCAAGTTTATTTCACGCTTTTTACCCCGCTCTGGACCAAATTCTATATCTGGTACCTAAAAACTCTGTGCTGAAATCAGTGCCAACTAAGCGTATTCTATAATCAGTGTCTAAATTTAGGCACTGAATATAGAATACGCTTACTTTATACAGTAGTACTTCGGTTTTCTTTGACTTCGGTTATTGTCGATTTTTTTCTGTGAAAAATTTGTCTCGGATTTCGTCGGCGTGCCCACATGACCTTGCTGCTAATTTTGCGAAAACAAGGGGCGACCCACGCGTTTCTCGTTTTGTGAGCATCACCCCGCGCGTCTAGCCAAACAATTTCATATGAAAATAATTGCCTCGGGTTTCGTCAGTTTCGGATTTCGCCGATTGTTTTCGATGGATTATCGACAAAAATCGAGGTATCACTGTATTTCAGTGCCTAAATCTACGTGCATCCATTTACACCAATGAAAACATAGTGTAAATCTCTGTGCATAGATTTAGGCGCACTGGGCCATATTCTATAACTAGGCGCATACATTTTGGAATACCCACAAAACGTCCATTTCCCCACCCATAAGCATGCCTCTTTTTGCCTGCGTGTGTTAGAAGTTCAGCGCACATCGTTACAGAATATGCTTAGCGAATTGTGCGCCTAAATTATAATCAGTGCCAATTAGTGCTCATTATTGCTTAAGTGCTGTTATCAGCACTCTTTAGCTTGTTAAGTTGTTAAATTGCACGCATTGTTATAGAATCCGTGCCAATTTCAGCACCGATCTCTAAGCGCACTATATAGAATCCATGAGCCTACAGCTATGCCTTCTAGGCGGTTTACATTCTAAATGAATATAAAAAATAGAGGGAAACTGTCTGAATAACACACCACAGTGAGGGAAGAAGGACAAAACTACAATATTTGATAGAAAAGCAAAGGGGAGGAATACACACAAGGGAATTCATGTTCTGCAGGATTCACACAGGCTAACGCCTTATGTATACGCATCTAAAAAAGATGGGGTTTCAAGTGTATTTTGAATTGAGCTAAGCATGTTTGGAGATGCAAATGAGATAGAAGTGAATTCCACAGAAGTGGGCCTTGTACTGAAAAAATACATTCTCTGATATGTTCATGAAGTATTTCTTTATGACTGGGCATACATAAACGATTTTGATTAAGAGATCAAAGAGTGCGGGCAGGGACATAGCGAATTAAATAATGATAAAGATAAAAGGGTTCTTCTGTTTGTAAAGTTTTGAAAACCAAAAGAAGAAGTTTGTAAATGATCCTTTTTTTGGTAGCCAATGGGCTGTTTTCATATGAGGCGTAATTTGATCAAACTTACCTATTCTGTATATCAATCATAAATCAGTATCCTAAACAATAATTCTTACCTCCAACATTCTAATGTGCCTGGGACCGTGGCTCCCTCGGAGGTGGTCTGCTAGGCAGTTTAGAATGCACTGACATCAGTGATGTCACTGACAGCTGATTCCAAGGCAAGGGGAGGAGTAGGGAAACACGCGGAGCGTGTTTCACTACTCCTCCCCCTGCCTACCAATCAGCTCTCAGTGCCCCCCCCCCTCGGTGCAACACCCAAGCCCCTCCGCCCCGGCGCAGCACCCAAGCCCCTACCCCCCCTCGACGCATCACCCAAGACCCTCCCCCCAGTGCATCACCAAAGCCCCTACCCCCCCTCTCGAGCACATCAACTCCCTCGCCACCCGCAGCCGCCAATACTAACACTGTCCGGCTGCTGCTGCGTCTCCTGTTGAGCAGCAGCAGCCGGTACAAAAGAAAAAAGTCAAAAAAGATTTTAAACCTGAAACACGGCTCCGTAGACAGCCATCTGGCATTGGCTGTCGTCACTGCAGCCGCTCCTCCTCTCCCCTCCACGTCACTGCCCCTGCAGGAAGACCCCAGAGGAGCGCAGCGACGTCAGAGGGGAGAGGAGGAGCAGCAGCTGCAGAGATGACAGCCAATGCCAGATGGCTGTCTATGGAGCCGTGTTTCAGGTTTAAAATCTTTTTTTGACTTTTTTCTTTTTGTACCGGCCGCTGCTGCTCAACAGGAGACGCAGCAGCAGCCGGACAGCGTTAGTATTGGCAGCTGCGGGTGGCGAGGGGGTTGATGTGCCCGAGGGGGGGTAGGTGCTTGGGTGATGCGCTGGGAGGTAGGGGTTTGGGTGATGCGCCGAGGGGGGAGGGGAGGGTCGCTGGACATGGGTGGCTGCAGGGGGGGCAGGGAAGAGGGAGGTGGGGAGGGGTCCTGAGACCAGATGGGTGGCTGCAGGGGAGGGCAGGGGAGACAGAAGGGACGCTGCAGGGGGGGCAGGGGGAGAGGAGGGTCGCTGGACATGGGTAGCTGCAGGGGGGGCAGGGGAGAGAGGTGGGTTGCTGGACATGGGTGGCTACAGGGGGGGGCAAGGGGAAAGGAGAGGAGGGTCATTGGAAATGGGTGGCTGCAGGGGGAGAGGAGGGTTGCTGGACATGGGTGGCTGCAGGGGGGGCAGGGGGAGAGGAGAGTCGCTGGACATGGGTGGCTGCAGGGGGAGCAGGGGAGAGAGGAGGGCCGCTGCACATGCGTGGCTGCAGGGGCAGAGGAGGGTTGGTGGGGAGGGGTTCCTAAGACCAGATGGGTGGCTGCAGGGGGGGCAGGGGAGACAGGAAGGACGCTGCAGGGGGGGGATTACCTTGCTAGCGCCCGTTTCATTGCCTACCGAAACGGGCCTTTTATACTGGTTTTGAAATAATTGTAACCATTTAAGGTCCTTTACTCCCATCCCTTTATAGAGAAGGTTACAATAACCTAACTTTGAGATCACAAGAGAGTGGACTAATATAGTGAGCCAAATGTTCAAGCAGTGGTCGTATAGATCTAATCAAACGTAATGTATAAAACATCCGGGTAGCCACTACCTACACCTCTTTCCCCAACACACCTAAACTAAATCTGCCAATCTCAGAAACATTAAAAATCCTTGGAGTCACTATTGACCGCCACCTAACACTCGAGACTCATGCGAACAACACAACAAAAAAATGTTCTACTCCATGTGGAAACTGAAAAGAATTAGACCATTCTTTCCAAGATCTGTCTTCCGCAGTCTAGTGCAATCACTCGTACTCAGTCACTTGGATTATTGCAACTCATTATACGCAGGATGCAAGGAACAAATACTGAGGAAACTTCAAACAGCCCAGAATACAGCAGCCAGACTCATCTTCGGAAAACCAAAATACGAAAGTGCTAAACCCTTACGGGAGAAACTACACTGGCTACCACTCAAGAAACGCATCATTTTCAAAGTATGCACCTTAGTCCATAAAATCATTCACGGAGAAGCCCCTGCATACATGTCTGACTTAATAGACCTACCACCCAGAAACGCTAAAAGATCTTCCCGAACCTTCCTCAATCTCCATTTCCCTAAGTGCAAAGGAATAAAATACAAAGCATTGCACGGATCGACCTTCGCATACATGAGCACACAAGTCTGGAATACACTACCACGCAATCTGAAAACGATCTATAAACTGACCGAAAATCTACGGCAAGGATCAAAACACATGAAGTCCATACAAACTAATAGATACGCACCAAAACACTCTATCCTGAAGTCTCTTCTCCCCTATCCTCACCACCCTTAAAACCCTACCCACAAATAAGAATGTTAGACCTTTATGTTCCCTCGATATTGTTTGTCCCCCTCTCAACTCACCACTGTTATCTTATGATGTTCTATTCCCAAATGATATCCTGTATCTACTCTGTCTTCTATAACTCATCATAATGTAATCCATAATCGTACTGTAACCAATTGTACTTCCATCATTCTCAAAGTAATGTAAGCCACGCTGAGCCCGCAAATAGGTGGGAAAATGTGGGATACAAATGCAAATAAATAAATAAATATAAACCCCAGAAGTTTACTAAGACTATTGGACTTCTTTTTCAAAGCCGAGCTAGCGATTCCCACACGGCAAATGAGAGGAAGCCCACAGGAACTGAATGGGCTTCCTCTCATTTGCCTTTGTAAAAGAAGCCCAATGTTTCTAATTCATTACAATTTTTTTGAAGCTCTAAAATGTTTATATATTTAAGGATAGATATTCAGCTGGCAGTGGTGAGCCATTGTTTAGTTATTCCTGGATATAAACCAACAATACAATTTATTGGTTTATTTTTCACGGCAAAGTGCTCTTTCATGGCAGATACAGTCAGCACATTCATGGACAATTTTCCTTTTTCATACCTATTACATTGTTAGATGCTTTCCTATGTACTGAGTCCCTCTTTTTTACCTTATTTTATAAACACTGTACTGGCAAGACTCTTAACCCTCTAATTACAGACTCTCATGTTTTCTACCACACCATTTTCAATACCTCCCCTTTTTAGTACGTCATTTTCACATTTTTTTTAGGCATTCTCTTTCATGTATCCATTTTTTCTATGCATCATTTTAGATGTGTCTACATGATGTTTTCACATTATTGATATGGAAAGTGCTAGTCCCTTAGTTACCGCATGAGACTTTACCACTAGGTCAATGGCTAGCGGTAAGGTCTCAGACCCAAAATGGACACGCAGCCATTTTGATTTTGCCGCACGTCCATTTTCGTCCAAAATTTTAAAAAGGCCTTTTTTACAGGTGCACTGAAAAATGGATTGGTGTGCGCCCAAAAGCCGTGCCTACACTACCGCAAACCATTTTTCAGCACACCTTAGTAAAAGGACCCCTAAGTCAGTAGCCCTGTAGGAGGTACAATTTAAAATACTTCATACAGCATATATTTCTAGGGTAAGGGGGGCAAAGGATGGTTTATTGTCTGAGGTCCCTGGTCTACTCTTTCTAGGAATGTGACATATTACGTATTTGAAGGCAGTGTTGCCACTGCTGGCCTAGATTGTTCAGCACTCTCCTGATTGGGATTATGGAGCTTTGCTCCTGGGCTCTTAAGGTATTTTGCTGGTGTTGTTTCATGTGGCAAACATTTTTGGATACTTTCCTCACAAACGCGTAGTTTTGCTTTTTGTCTGCACAACAGCATAGACAGTAGGTGGGGATGTTATGAGGGGGTGGGGTTTCATGTGTATGGGGTGGTTGTGTGGGGGGTTGTGCATGTGAGGCTGGGATGTTTTCGGGGGGGGGGGGTTACACTGGAATGGTGGGGTAAAATAAAAATTGCTTCAATGGTTAGATGTGGGGGAACTGTGTTTATTGGGTTCTTAGTGTTTCATGGGAGTTTTTTCACTGTGATAATTGGCATTTGGTTCACTATTCTGCTGTACCTTGTCCAGTAGCATTTTTCTTGCTGTTGTTCACATTGACCATTGCTCTAAAATAAAGATTTTAAAAAAATATATTTCTATAAAGTAAGTTTCTCTTGGTGTTCACTGTCACACTGTGGGATACATTTGAGCTTATTTTCGAAAGAGATCGTCGGCCATCTTCTGACACAAATCGGGAGATGGCCGGCGATCTCCTGATCCCGGCCAAATCTGTATAATCGAAAGCCGGCCAACCTTCAAGGGAGGGTACAGAAGGCAGGACAGGGGGCGAGGGGCGGGGCAGGGGCATGGTTATGAGATAGCCAGCTTCACCCCATAATTGAAAAAAGATGGCCGGCTCAGACAAGCATTTTGACGGCTGCACTTGGTCCATTTATTTTTAGTTCCAAGTAACAAAAAAGTGCCCCAATTGACCAGATGACCACCAGAGGGAAATGGGGATGACCTCCCCTTACTCCCCCAGTGGTCACCAACCCCCTCCCACCCCCCAAAAAAAGACTTTTGCCAGCCTGTATGCCAGCCTGAAATGTCATACCCAGCTCCTTGACAGCAGTATGCAGGTCCCTGGAGCAGTATTTAGTGGGTGCAGTGCACTTCAGGCAGGTGGACCTAGGCCCATCCCCCCCTACCTGTTCCACTTGTGGTGGTTAATGTTGAGCCCTCCAACCCCCCCCCCCAAACCCACTGTACCCACATGTATGTTCCCCCCTTCACCCCTTAGGGCTATGGTAATGGTGTAGAGTTGTGGGGAGTGGGTTTTGGGGGGCTCAGTACCCAAGATAAGGGAGCTATGCACCTGGGAGCTATTTTTATTTTTAATTTTTAGAAGTGTCCCTGTTATGTCTGTGGCCGTGACCACCCTCAGACTTACCCTGTTTCTGGGAGTCAGTGGCTGTGCTGGCTTCTGCTTGTCTCTGTGTCTGTCTCTGTCTTAGTTTCTCTCTGGCTCTGTGTGCTGATTGCCCTACTGAACCTCACCTGTGTGGGCTATGCCTTTTCCAAGATGGCTGCCGCCGACTCCTCTATGCCAGTATCCAAGATGGCTCCCGCTGGGCTGACTTCTCTGTGTGTCAAGCCTCTGTTTGGATGCAAGGTGATTGCTGCAGCTGTGCCTCTGGTGTGGAAGGGCTTTATTAATCACTTAGAGACTACAGCCCTGGCCTTTGCATTTCATTTAGGGCCCTGGTGTATAGAGTGCTCTGTACACTGTTTCAGTGTTTGCTCTGTGTGAGTTTCTATGGTTGATTAGATAGCTTAGGCATCGTGTGGCTTGTTAGCCTGTGTATAGCTTTGCTACTTCTCTGTGTTTGTTCCTAGTGTTAGACTAGCCAGCTTAGGCACCGTGTGGCTTGTTAGCCTGTGTATAGCTTTGCTAGTTCTCTGTGTTTGTTCCTAGGTTTAGACTAGCCAGCTTAGGCACCCTGTGGCTTGTTAGCCTGTGTATAGCTTTGCTAGTGCTCTGTGTTTGTTTAGACTAGCCAGCTTAGGCACCATGTGGCTTGTTAGCCTATGTATAGCTTTGCTAGTGCTCTGTGTTTGTTTAGACTAGCCAGCTTAGGCACCGTGTGGCTTGTTAGCCTGTGTATAGCTTTGCTAGTGCTCTGTGTTTGTTTAGACTAGCCAGCTTAGGCACCGTGTGGCTTGTTAGCCTGTGTATAGCTTTGCTAGTGCTCTGTGTTTGTTTCCAGTGCATGACTTGTTAGCTTGGGCACAGCTTTGTTGTTAGCTGGTGTATAGCTTTCAAGTCTCCTGAGTGTGCTCTGTGTATGTTTCTTGTGTATGACTGGTTTGCCTGGGTATAGCGTTTCTATTAGCCTAGGTACAGTTTACTAGTCATTGTGTTTAAACCTGCCGACTGCCAGAACCCGGACAGTCCCTGCCTGTCGGCCTTGCCTGCGCCTAGGTGCCAGGGGGCACTCCTGGATCTTCATTCCTGCTGTTCCTGCTTGCAAGTTCCAGTTCCGGGTTTTCCTGTAAGTCCTACCGGCTGCCAGAACCTGAGGGCTCAACCCTCGGGGAAAGGTGGTCAAGCATAGGTGAAGCCTAGGTCCAGTGTGTTCCAGTCCAGCGGGTTTCACTCCTGTAGGTTCCAGTCCTGTGGGGCCCTCCAGTGTGTTCCAGTCCAGCGGGCTCCACTCCAGTGCGCACCCGTCCGGTGCGTTCCAGTTCCGTGTATTCCGGTGTAGAACTCCAGTCCGGGGTTCCGGTCCAGTTTTGTCTCATCTCTACCTTGGAGGTGATCTTGCCTGCCACTGCCGCTCCACGGTAGTGGCCCATGGGCTCACGAACCCAGTGCTCCCGGGGAAGAAGCCTGACAGTATGCCAAGGTCCTCGAGCACGCGACAGCCCCCTAGGGTGCCCGGTTGGTGTCCTGGCATGTGAGGAGGGCCAGTGCACTACAAATGCTGGCTCCTCCCACGACCAAATGCCTTGGATTTCACCAGGTTTGAGATTGCCTTTATGGCCAAAAACCGATGCCAGCCATCTCAAACCCGGCAAACTCTGACATTTGGCTGGGCCCAACCGTATTAGCGAAGAAAAAGATGGCCGGCCATCTTTTTAGAAAATACGGTTGGCTCCACCCACTTTCGGCGCCAACCCCGAAGATGGCTGGCCAGCTATTTTGGCCACTGCCGTTCGATTATGCCCCTCTTAGTAGCTCTGGCTATTTCAGTCCGCACAATTTAATAGAATCATGATCCAATTAGTGTCAATAATTGTTTTTTTAACAAGTAATTATTGGCACTGATTAAATTTAATTGGCACTAAAGTGCATAAAGTTAGGCATGGGATCCACGCCTATAATTTTCGTATGGCCCAAAAAGGGAGCGTGGAAATGGGAGAGTCATGGGCGTTTCAGGGTAGAATGGGTGTGTGGTTTTGAGTTACGTGTGTAATAACAGAATATGAACATAAGAGTAGCCATACTGGGTCAGACCAATGATCCATCTAGCCCAGTATCTTGTTTTCCATTTTTTGGTGCAAATGACAGTTACGCATGACCTCTCTTCTTAAGCGTTTATTCTATAAATTGCATCAAACTTTATGCATGACTTATAAAAGTTCGTTTATGCAGGTATTTTTCGGTGCTGATTTTTTAGGTGCCGTATATAAAATCTAGCCTATAAGGCAGAACCCAAAATGGAAGATTAATTCTTTACTGCTAATTCCTTGAGTGGTAATACTCAAGTCTATCTGGCTGATAGTTGCTAATGGATCTGTTCTACAGAAATCTCTCTCAAAATGTTTTAAAACCCAGCTATGCTAGTAACCTTGATCATATTCACCAACAAAAAATTCAACAGAGTTATTGTACATTGACTGGGAAAAGCAATGTCTTAAATTTCTATCCACTGCTAGGTCATGTTATGGAATGTCCCTAAGTCCTACTACTATTTGAAAGGGTAAATAGTTGTTCCCTATTAATAATTTGTTCAACACCGTATAAAGGGTCATAAGAACATAACAAGAATAGCCATACTAGTCAGACCAGTGGTCTATCTAGCCCAGTGTCTTGTTTCCAACAGTGGCCAATCCAGATCACAGGTACCTGGCAGAAACCCAAATAGTAGCAACATTTCATGCTACCAATCCTGGGCCAATCCCGGGGCAAGCAATGGCTTCCTCATGTCTATCTCAATAGCAGACTATGGATTTTCGTCCAGGAACTTGTCCAAACCTTTTTTAAACCCAGATATGCTAATTTTTGTAACCACATCCTCTGGCAATGGGTTCCAGAGCTTAACTATTTGTTGAGTGAGAAAATATTTCCTCCTATTTGTTTTAAAAGTATTACCATTTAACTTCATTGAGTGTCCCCTAGTTTTTGTACTTTTTGAAAGAGTAAAGCATCAATTCCCTTTTACCCATTCTACACTACTCAGGATTTTGTAGACCTCTATTATATCCCCCCTTAGCTGTCTCTTTTCCAAGTTGGAGTCCTAACCTCTTTATCTTTTCCTCATATGAGAGGAGTTCCTTCCCCTTTATCATTTTGGTTGCCCTTCTTTCAACCTTTTCTAATTCTGCTATATCTTTTTTGAGATACGGTGACCAGAATTGCAAACAATACTCAAGGTGAGGTCACAACATTGAGCAATACAGAAGCATTGTGATATTCTTCATCTTATTTTCTATCCCTTTCCTAATAATTTCTAGCATCCTGTTTGCGTTTTTGACTGCTGCCGCACACTGGGCAGAAGATTTCAGCATATTGTCTACAACGACACCTAGATCTTTTTCTTGGGTGCTGACTCCTAAGGTGAACTGTAACATCAAGTAACTACGATTTGGATTATTCTTCCCAATGTGCATCACTTTGCATTTGTCCACATTAAACCATCTGCCATTTGGATGCCCAGTCTCCCAACTTCCTAAGGACTTTCTGCAATTTGTTACAGTCCCTAACCCACTTTTTATGGTCCCTAACTCATTTAGCCTTTTTTCTTAAAGGAGTTGTTCTATCGCATTTATCATTTTGGTATCCTTCTCTCTGTCTTTTCTAGTTCTGCTATATTTTGTTGTTTTTTTTAAAAATAGGAAACCAAAATAACACACCCTGTTCAAGGTGCGGTCACACAGCATGGATTTATATAGAGGCATTCTGATAATCACAGTCTCACCCTTATGAATAATTCTTAACTTTCTGAGCAGATAATTTTGATGTATTTTTCACAATGACACCATGGTTATTGTCCTGAGTGATAAGATATTAAATGCAATATTGAGTACATACTATTGGGATGATTTCCCCTATATGCATTACTTTTCATATTTCCTTTTTTAAAGGGTCATGGATTTGATATACTGTCTTTTTGTGGTAAGATCAAAGTGGTTTATATTGTAGGCAGGTACTTTCTCTGTCCCTAGTGATAAGGGGCCCTTTTACTAAGCCACGTAGGCACCTACGGGTGCCCAACATGTGTCAATTTGGAGTTACCGCCCGGCTACTGTATGGCTTGTGCGGTAATTTCATTTTTGACCCGTGCCATAAAATATATTTTATTTTCTCCCACGCAGTGAAAATCAGGCATTAACTCCGACTTGATCTGTGTAGGCAATCACCGCACGGTTAATGTGAGAGACCTTACCACTAAGTCAATGGGCTGGCGGTAAGGTCTCAGACCCAAAATGGATACAAGCCAATTTTTATTTTGACGCATGTCCACTTTCGGCAAAAATGTTAAAAAAGGAATTTTTTACAGGCACACTGAAAAATGGATCTGCACGCGCCCGAAACACATGCCTACACTAGCACAGCCCATTTTTTAGCGCACCTTAGTAAAAGGACCCCTACGTTTTGTACCTGGGGTGATGGGGGAGGTGAGTAACATACCAGGGGTCACAAGGAGCCACACTGGGAACTGAACCCAGTTTTCCAGGTTCTTAGCCCACTGCACTAATTATTGGGCTACTCCTCCATACTTTTGTGTCATTTGCAAGTTTAATTACTTCACTCGTTACTTCTTTTTCCAGCTCATTAATGAATATACATCTATTCAAGGAAGCCTCTATCCAAATGGCCCAGACTAATCTTATGAACACATCTACCCAACACATATCCAGATGACAACGACTTTGATCCAGACTATATCTCCCATCTTTCTCTCTTCTCCATTGCCTATCTCTACCTACTTATCCCTTTTATTATTCTGCTTTACTTAACTTATACTTTCTCAAACAATATGCTGTATTCACTATTAATATGTAAGCCGCATTGAACCTGCTTTGAGTGCGAAGGCACGGGATACAAATGTAAAAAATAAATAAATAAATAAATATGTTAAGCAAAACTGGTCCTAGTACAATGACCACTGACTCAGAGATCCCCTCCCTGAGCAGCAGGAGAGAGACAGCGAGAACTGGGCTGAAGGATCTCCTCCCCTTGTCCCAAAAGCTGAGTGTGCGTAAAATTTAACAAAATAATAATAATTTCTGCAATTTTTCACAGGTTGTCACATTTATTTAATTAACATAGGATGAGAACCACATGCCAATGTCCTTTTGAACTACTGCAAAGGTTGCAGGGGAATAGCTCACTTTTACAGCAAAAAGGCTCACAAAAGGTATCCTAAACCCTCTGTCATTCAGTAGCTTGCCTGAACTTAACTGAATCAGCTAAAGAATGATGATTACACAAGCACTGGGTCACTCATCCAGTGATTTAAATTCAAACCATATCATCAAACATTAGCAAAGAATTTGCAGCACATCTGCTTTGAATTAGCTCACCAGCTCGTGTTTATTATTTCACAGACTCACTATCAAACAATACTTTATGTGAAAAGTTCAGATGAACAATATGTTACCAGCTCCCTAAAAAGTTTAAAGAGGTTCTTTTCATCATTCTTGGTGAAAAGGGACTCGATTCATAAAGTTACATTCTATTGCATTGCTATGGGTCAGGTATATAATAGTGCCTAAAATCCAACAGGGAAATAATAACCTTTCTTGGGGACTTTTTACTAAAGGGTGTTAGAATCTGGGCTTTCTTGCACGCCAAGACCAGATTCAAAATGGCAGTATTTTTTCATGTTATTATTTTGCAGGTCCTGCATTAATGTTTCCATTAGTCCATAGGAGCATTTACAGCCTCCTATTTAGGAGGTACTAAGTGCTCCCATGTTAATTCAGCACTAGCCAGCTAGCAAGCGATAATGTGAACAGGCTAGCTGGTTAACAATTCCATACCCATTCTCCGCCCATGATATGCCCCCTCTAAAAAATAGTCTTTTAAAATAGTTAATGTGCGCTTATCCCCGGATTCCATATAGTGCACCTAGATATCTGTGCCAAAATCACTACTACTAATTTCTATAGCGCTACTAGATGTACACAGTGCTGTACACATTATATGCAGGCACTTTCTCTGTCTCTAGAGGGCTCACAATCTAAGTCTTTGTACCTGGGGCAATGGAGGGTTAAGTGACTTGCCCAAAGTCACAAGGAGCTGCAGTGGGAATTGAAGCCAGGTTGCCAGGATGAAAGCCCGCTGCACTAACTATTAGGCTCCTCTTCCACTCGGATTCTATAACAATGCGCATAACTTAACAAGCTACTGAGCGCTGATAAACAGCACTTAACAAGCAATAGTGAGCACTAATTGGCACTGATTAGAATTTTAGGCGCACAAGTCGCTAAGCGTATGTGTGACAAACTTCTAATGCGCGCAGGCAAAAGGGGTCATGGTTATGGGTGGGGAAATGGGCGTTTCACGGGCATTCCAAAATGTATGCACCTAGTTATAAAGTATGGCCCAATGCACCTAAATCTACATGCTTGGATTTACACCATGTTTTCGCTGATGTAAATGGATGCGCATAGATTTAGGCACTGAAATATCAACTAAGCATATACTATAATCAGCACCTAAATCTAGGCACCAATTATAGAATACACGTGGAGGAGCATAATCAAATGGGGACAACCATCTCTAAAGGCAGCGCCGCGAAGGGGCGGGGAAACCTGTATTATCGAAACAAGATGGGCGTCCATCTTTCATTTCGATAATACGGTCAGGGATGCCCAAATCTCAACATTTAGGTCGACTTTAGAGATGGTCGACCTAAATGTTGAGATTGCTGACCTTAGAGATGGGCGACCTCGGTTTTCGCCGATAATGGAAACTGAGGACGCCCATCTCAAAAACGATGGGGCGACCAGAAGTGTACACAACACTCAAGGTGTGGTTGTACCATGGACACAGGCATAATGGTAGTCAGTTTTGATCTTCATTCCTTTTTGAATAAACCCTATGCTATTTGTTTTTTATTAGCTATTATGGAGTACGCGAAATATTTTCACATATTGTCCACAATGACTCCAAGATCGTTTACTTGAGTAGTGACCTCTAAATGAGAACCCAACATTTTCCACCTACGGTTAGGATTATTTTCCCCTATATACTTCACTTTACGTTTAACCACATTAGATTTCATCTACCATTTAGATGCCCAGTCTACTACATCCTTCTGTAAATCTTTGTAACTCTGCTGTTTTAACAATTTTGAATAATTTTGTGTCATCTTCCAATTTGATCACTGCACTCATCACTGCTGTCTCCAGGTTCCAGTACAGATCTTTGGGGTACTCTTTTCCATCTGAATAACAGACTACTTAGTCCTATTCTCTGTTTTCTATTAAAAGAACATAAAAACTGATATAGTGGCCGAGACCAAAGGTTCATCCTAGCTCAGTATTTTGCTTCCAAAAGTGGCCAATCCAGGTTACAAGTTTCTGGCAGGATGCCAAAAAGTAGAATAATTCCACTACTTACCCCAGGAACAAGCAATGGCTTTCCTCAGGTATACTCTAATAATAGTTTATGGACTTCACCTCTAGAACTTTGTCCAAACAAAACAGCTCTGTTAACTGATTTTGCCTCATCCCCCCTCCCCCACAACAAGTTTCAGAAATTAACTATGCATTGAGTGAAAAATATTTTCTCCTCTTTGTTCTAAATGTGTTACAGTAGAGTCTCACTTATCTGACCTTTGCTTATCCATCATTCTGGATTATGCAACGAACCTAGGGCCCTGTTTACTTAGCCGCGCTGTATGCGTCCTAGTATTTTAACACGCACTAATGCTGGAGACACTCATGGAATATTTTGGTGTGCACTAAAAACGCGGCGCACCTTAGTAAACAGGGCCCCTAGGTGATATCACAGCGTCGTTAATGAGATACATACGGGTTTCTCTCTCTTTTTTTGGTGTCCTGTTCAGTTAAAAGGCAGCAGTGCTAGGGACGATTTTGGGGCACATTAAGCTTGTAAACTCTTGTTACTGCTTCTTCTTTTGAACTATGCATTCAATATACCTTTCTTTTATCCCTCCTCCACTTTTTTTGTATTATCCAGCCACCTGTCAATCTTGTTTACATCAGATAATCGAGACTCTACTGTGCTTACTAACTTCACGGAGTATCCCTTAGTCTTTCTACTTTTTACAAGAGTAAACAATTGATTTGTTTTTATCTGTTCCACTTCACACAGGATTTTAAAGATGTTTATCATATCTCCCCTTGGAAAATCTTCTCCAAGCTGAAGATCCTTAGCCTCCTTAGTGTTTCCCCATATAAGAATTATTCCATCCCTTAATCATTTTGATTGCTCTTCTTTGAACCTTTTCTAATTCTGCTACATCTTTTTTCAGATGTGGTGACCAGAATTACACATAATACTCAAGGTGCAGTTGTACCATGGAGCTATACAGAGGAATTATGATAATCTTTGTTTTATTCTCTACTAGCCGTTGAGCCCGTTAAAACGGGCTAGTATGGGGTTTTTCCAAGGCCCCCTCCCCTTGCCGCTGCAAGGCCCCCCAAGTCGCTGCCACCGCTGCCACCCCTCCACCCGGCCCGAGCCCTCTCTTAGCTATTGAACTTACGTCGCCGAAACGTGTGACGTAATGTTGGTGAGGGCGGGACACAGGCAGGGAAGGAAGGCTGATGGGAGCTCAGCTGATCTGCCTGCTGCGTGTCGGCGATGTAAGTTCAATACCAAAGAGAGTGCTCGGGCCGGGTGGAGAGGGGGCGGCGGCGGCAACTCCGAGTGGGGGGAGCGGTAGCGGCGACCTCAGGGGGGAGCGGTAGCGATATCAGTGGTTCCCTCCCTCCTCTTCGTGCAGTTTCCCTCTCTGTCCCGCCCCCGTCATCACGTATTGACGCGGGGGCGGGACAGAGAAGGAAGTCTCTACTGCGCATTTGTGGGTGAGTACGATCACTCGTCATTTATATGTTTGATTTCTTCCTAATAATTCCAAACATTGTTTCCCTTTTTTATCACCACCGCCACATATGAAGCAAAAGACTTTAATATATTGTCCACAATGACACCTTTGAAAAGTACATGAGGTTCATGCTTGTTCTGCCCCCATATTCACAGAGGCAGGGTATATTGTGATGTATATTTAATATGAGTATTATTTCTATTTAATTGCATTGTTTGTGAAATAGATAGCACTGTGTATTAGGACAGACTTTCCTATAGTTTGCAGTTCCTGTGATTGAGTCCTTGTGAATGTTCCCTATTGGCTGTTAGCTCTGAGCTAGGACCAACACTCTCTCTCTGCCCCTGCAGGCTCTGTGAGAGAGCCCAGTCTTCCTAGCATGCCTTTGTGATCAGCAGCTGTTCAAGGAGCTGATCCTTCCTTAATCTACTGTAATTCCATCAAGATTTTTCACCATCTCCTCAAGTCATCTCCCAAAGACATCTTACCCCAAGTCATTCCCCATTTATTTTCCCCCAAGTTCTCCCCCTTATTTTCCTTGAGTGTTGCAGCTTTTCCTCTCAGCTGGGCTGAGGTTCTGGCCATCTCCTTGCCTCTGAGGTGGCTAGATTCAGACTTTATGGGCAGAAGGCCACAATTCTTTTACAAGCGAGCAAACTGTAAATTGGATTTTCTTTGTTTATTCCAAGTACTACAATAAAGAAGATTTGCTTAAGAATTGAGAGTCTACTGGTGAAGCTTCTGCTTGGGGATGGTTTATACCAGCTGTTTAAGCTACTCTATACGTTGCCTAGAACAGTACAATGCTGCTGTAGCATGCACTTTTAGTGATCTTTCATGAGGGAGAGTGGATGACTTCTGACTCTGTGGAGAAAGCACTAGATTTTCTGAATCGACTATCTCCTTCGACTTACATGGATATATAAATTCTCTGATTCACAATCAATATATATGGTATTTGTATTCTCACTGCTTGGGTCTTACATTTAACATAGGGCATGCTTAGTGGGATGGAGAAACCGCCCTATGAACTGGCGATTTTGGCCTTTGAAAATTTGATAGGTCACCATCTTTCCAGAGACTGAACTGCAGGGAATCTACACTCACAATTATCTGGTAAGCAGTCTAACTAACTCTATGTTGCCTAAAAATGCTTACGTTTTCCTATTGATGTCTGTGATATTTTTTATGCTGTATTATTGAGTCTAAGGGAAGTGTCTCGTTTGGGCGGGGCTCTGTAGAGCGGGAGGCTCCGGCAGCACACATAGTCTTAATTCTTTGGCTGCTCTCATGATTGTTGATAGAAGCAGGCATTGTTTCACTATATGATGGAGACAATTGGGGGGGGAGGGGGAGTTTGGGGAAGATTTGGTGGGTTAAGGAAATGGAATATATCACATACATGGGGTTCAGCTATTCTTCAGTTAGGGAGTGGGAAGAGGCTCTTATCACAGTGGTTTGTACTTGATGTTAGGACATTTCCTGTTTTGCCATTAGAGTGGCTACGCTTTCTCATTGAGCATTTCCTCTGGGTGAAGGCTGGGCACTCGGAGGAAGGGGAGTTATTGACAGTATGTAATTCTATTGCCTCTAAGCACTCTAAAATCTATGATGAGTAATTGGCAGACCCGATCTCCAGGAACATATCTGGTATCTTATCCCCATTAAAGCACAGTAAAATAACTATTCCAAAGCACCACAAAGCAGACAAAAGGGAGCATTTTCGATATGACGTCTAAGTCCAACTTTGGACGTTTTGGAAAGAAGGTCATTTTTGAAAAAAGGAAAAAGTCTTTTTTTTTTTTTAAATACCATTTTGAATGAAGTTTTGTGCTTTCTATGTTGTTTTTTTTGGGACCACTTTCATAAAAAACCCCAAAACATCCAAATGGAAAATATAGAAAGTCAAGCCATTGGGATATAGGCGGGGCCAGCATTTTTACTAGACTGGTCCCCCAGACATCCCAGGAGAGCAATGAGGCACCCAAAGATGGGTTTGTTAATTTTTAAAAGTACTGAAATAAAAAGTAAAGTATTAGCTTTAAAAGTATTGAAGTAAAAGTAGAAGGTCATTAAAAATATACTCAAGAGACCCAAGATGGCGGCCTGAAGGGAGTGCAGCGCGGCAGCTCAGTAGAGATCGTTTGCCTAAAAAAAGCTTACCTAAGGAATGCCGAAGCGGAAGGGCAAGCGGGTGCCTGGTTCAGCGGCGCCCGCAGGGCCTGCTTCTGGCACAATGGATCGCTTCGTTGTGGTGGGAGGAAGTCAGCTGAGTTCGGGTGCCTCGGTGTCGGGAGGGACGGAGAGAGGCGAAGCGTCCCAGCCGCTTGAGACGGAGCTTAGCCCGGAGGTGAGGGAGCCGCCTCCCATGCCTGCCTCGGTGCGAGATGCGGCCGGACAGGGTTTCCTGGCCTCCGAGGAGGGGGCGGAGGGCCCTGGGACAGGACCTGGATCGGATAGGAGAGGACAGCAGTCCCTGGAAGGGAGCAGGTTCAGCATGTCGGGAGGCGGTGCTCTGGGGGGAAGACTGCTGGAGGAGGGGGCCAGTCTCTCCATGGGGTCAGCGAGGAGCGTTGAAGAATTATGTAAGTCTTCACTTTTACCTAAACCGCCGAATTTCACTCTGGAAACAATATGGGAGGCGTTGCTGACATTGGAAACTTCTCTTTCTAAGAAAATGTTGCTTTTGTCACAGACCTCACAGCTACCATTAGAGACTATTTCTGTTATGGGACAGCAATTGAAGGAGGTTGGAGAAAGATCTGAGGCCCAGGAGTTGGCCATTAAGTCAGTTCAATCGGTGCACGCTACCCTTATTAAAGAAAATAAGTGGTTACATGGGAAGATTGAGGCTCTTGAAAATCGGCAGAGGGCTAACACTCTGCGAGTGATAAATTTTCCTAAACAACAACTGACTGCACCTATTCTGACTTTTAAAAAATACCTATTGGAAGTGTTAAAGGTGCCGGAACCAGCATGCCCGGCTATCTCACAGATATATTATTTGCAACCATTTAAACGAGTGGTGCAGGGCGTGCAGGCTGGTGTTGAGGAGTCTGCTGTGCGGTTTGACACCTTGGACTTCATTAGGGAGCTGGAGGGTGAGGAGGAGCGGCAGGAGCGCGCTACTCTTATTGTGACATTTATTTCTCATTTTGATAGAGATCAGATTTTGAAGCTGTTCTTTAAATTTCGGAAGGAAAAGTTTTTGAATGTTCAAGTTCGGATGTATCCTGATGTGACCAAGGTAACGCAGAAGAGGCGGCAAGCTTTTCTGAAGCTGCGCCCTACTGTGTTTCAGTTGGGGGGCCTTTGTTGGCTCAATTATCCCTGTAAATGTGTGGTGAAGATGGAGGCTGTGAAGTATGTGTTTTTTGAACCTTTGCAGTTGAAAACGTTCCTGGACTCTCGGGGGGGCGCGGGTGCCCCTTCTCTGGTAACTGGAGCAGAGATAAGATCAGCACCTCAGTTATAATAATCCTCTACATCTCCTTTTTGAGTCGCTTTATTTGTGTCTCCCCTTTAGGGGGGGTTTTGATTTACAATTCTTTTCCTAGAACTGTGGCTTGGGTTTCCTAGGTGTGGACTAAGGAAGGAGGCGGTATAGTAATTGTGAAGTTTTGTTATTTCCTGTATAATATGTAAATACTGTTCTCCTGTAGTGGTACAAGAGTGTTCTTGGTGTATATATGAAAGTCTAATAAATATATTGAAATATAAAAATATACTCAAGTAAAAGTAGTAAAGTACCATTTAAACTACTTTTCTACTACAAAGTAAAAAGCATTCTTAACAAATCGGACCACAGAATCTAGTATGTTTACAAGCAAACTTCCAGGTGGTGACACAAGGTCCTTCCTAGAGAAAAAAACAACATCCTGATCATTGCAGTGGGCAGAACATTAATACACCTATTGGAAAACAAAGCAAGCTGGATTAGTACAGATCAGTCCTACACAGACACTTGATGCTAACAGAATACCCGGCCTTTTTTCACACATGAACAGAAGTAGCCTCTCACAAAGTATAGAATAAGTAACCACAAACTAAAATTAGAAATATGTAGAAAAAGATTAAACTGTGTGTCTCCCATGGTAGTTTATTAGTGCAAGTCCAGCAGAGGTACAATGGGAGGGAGGGAGCAAGACTGTGCAGTGAAGGTGTGGTTCAGGCTGAGGAGGCAGCTGAGCCTGACAGCAAAGTAATGTTTTATTTTTTTTTGTTACATTTGTACCCCGTGCTTTCCCACTCATGGCAGGCTCAATGCGGCAGGCAATGGAGGGTTAAGTGACTTGCCCAGAGTCACAAGGAGCTGCCTGTGCCGGGAATTGAACTCAGTTCCTCAGTTCCCCAGGACCAAAGTCCACCACCCTAACCACTAGGCCACTCCTCCACTCCTAATAGCCAATCAACAGCTGTTCTGGGCAGGTGTAGAGGGTGGGGACTAGGGTTTCCAGGTGATGTTAGATCCTGGCTTCTATCTGATTCGGTCAAAATTTCTGGTCCCAGCTCAGCTGTTTTGGGGACTGGAAGTTCAGGCCCAATCAGCTGCAAGCCACTTCTGACATTGCTTGGAAAGCATGTAGATGGGGAATCAGAAGGATGGATAAACTTCTTTTTAAAAACTACTTTCCAAATGTGTACTTTGTTACTAAGTACAAAAGTACAGCTTAAATGTAACTCATTACAAGTAAAATGTATTGCAAAAAATAGAATGTAACTCATTACAAGTAAAAGTACTGCCAATTGTACTTAAGAACTGTAACAAAGTACAGGTACTTTGCTACTACCCATCTTTGGAGACACCCTAAGGGGCACTGCATGGACTTCAAACAAATGCTTCCAGGTACACATCTCACCATTGCTCCATTATCTTGTCTGCTGAACCCCCCCCCCTCCCCCCAACTCACTACTCACAGCTGTACACTACTACAATAGTCCTTCTGGGTGAAAGGATATGTGGGTATGGTGGGTTTCTGGTGAGTTTTAGAGGGCTCACAATTTCCACCACAAGTGTAACAGGTAGGAAGAGGTATAGCCTGGGTCCACCTGTGTACAGTGCACTGCACCCACCACTAGGCTACTCAGGACCTGCATGCTGCCCTAATGGGCTGAGTACAACATCGGAGGCTGGCATAGAGACTTGTCAGTAATGTTTCCAATGACATTTTTGGGGGTGGGAGGGGGATCAGTGACCATTTAGGGCACCTTTTTGTGCCTTATTCATTATAATAACAGGTCTAGCTCAAAACATCTTAGTTTTAGTCCTGGACGGTTTTGCTTTGTTCCATTATGGCTGAAAAATGTCCATGTCTTAAGAATGCCCAAATCCCGCCCTTAACAAACCCCTGAAATGCCCCCCTTGAGATTTGGATGCACTGCAGATGGACAGCATAGAAAAACATCTGAAAAATAGGTTTCAAAAATTACCGAGATAGAAATAGTAATCACATGCAAAAAAAAATTACATGTAAATGAACTGCTTGCAAAAACAGCAAACAGCTTGACCAGTCACTAAACTCTGCATGTGCAGAACAGCCAATCACTAAGCCTGGCTTTTCTGCACATGCTTAGAATGGCGTGTGCTAAACACAGCTTTCATACATACAAGCTGAGTGTATAAAAGCCAGGTGTAGCTTTAGCCATGGGCTGCACTCCTCCCCTCTTCATGGATGGTCCCCTTGCACTACAGTCCTACAGAGGCCAACCTGCCTTCTGCCAGATGCTCTCAATAATGGGGGAAGCAGCTGGAGTCTATGGGTCACCCTGGCTGCAGGTCCTCCCTCGCCCCGAAGAACTTTCTGTATTCTTTGTGTCTTCCACTACTGCTCCAGCACTGCTCCAGGGTGTGCTCTGCCACAGGTCCAAGACATCAATTGCTGACACCCGGGGGACCGACAGATGGCATCCTGCAGCCTGTTCACCTCCTCTTGTGGTTCTCAGAGCTCCAGCAGGAGAGAAAGAGGGAGAGCACACTGGCACGGGAGAAGTCAGTGTCAGCCACCCTTAGCATCCTCCACCCCTCCACAACATTCAGCCTCCCATACAGGCAGTGAAAAGTAATCCTGGAAGCATTTGTAGTGCACTGGTCCCCCTGACATGACAGGACACAAACCGGGCACCCTAGGGGGCACTGCAGTGGACTTCAGAAATTGCTCCCAGGTACATAGCTCCTTTACCGTGTGTGCTGAGCCCCCCACCCCCCTCCCAAACCCACTAACCCCAACTGTACACCACTATCATAGCCCCTACGGGTGAAGAGGGGCACCTAGATGTGGGTACAGTGGGTTTCTGGTGGGTTTTGGAGGGCTTGCTGTTTCCTCCACAAATGTAACAGGTAGGTTGAGGCCCCAGGTGCGTGCGGCCGGCAGGACTTCTGCGGGAAGCTGAGGAGAGAGGCACTGAGGAACCAGCCGGAGGGGAACGGTCCTGGTACAAGCAATGTCCAACCGTCAGGCAGCAGGCAAAAGAGTAATCTAGGCACAAGGAATGTTGAACAGGCAGGCAGAAGGCGAGAGAGTAATCCAGGTACAAGCAAAGTCAACAGGCAGGCAGCAGGCGAGATAGTAATCCAGGTACAAGCAAAGTCAGCAACGAGGGACCAGCAGAAGAAGCAGACTACAGAGTAGTAACACCTACCAAAGTAGAAGCCGAAGCATGGAGCCCAAGGATAGATCAGCAGGTAAAGTGCTGGCGTCTGATGTCAGCATGAGCCTAGCAGGGTGAGAGCAGGAGGAGGGCACAAGCAGTATCCAATAGGAAAGGAGCAAGGGAAAGGGAGCAACCTGAAAGGCCACATGGGATGATAGGGGCGGAGCTACGCAAATGTGCGGAGCATCGCAATGCGGAGACGCCAAGCAGGCAAAGGGCAGCGCTGTCCGGGGAGGCTGGAAGTGCACCGTGCTGGTTCCGACGGCACTGCAGTGAAGCCCCGCGCCACTTGAGGACATCGAGGTAGGGGATGTGTCAGCTGTGCTGGTTATGAAGGTGCTGCAGTGGATCCCCGCGCCACTCGAGGACGTCGAGGTAAGGAGACGTGACAGCCACGCTGGTTATGACGGCGCTGCAGTGGAGCCCCGCGCCACTTGAGGACATCGAGGTAGGGGATGTGTCAGCTGTGCTGGTTATGAAGGTGCTGCAGTGGATCCCCGCACCACTCGAGGATGTCGAGGTAAGGAGACGTGACAGCCACGCTGGTTATGACGGCGCTGCAGTGGAGCCCCGTGCTGCTCGAGGACGTCGAGGTAGGGGATGTGACAAGTGTATTGTGTTCTACTGTATGCCATATGTTTGCATTGCTCTGTTAGTATTGAGATGTGCAGCTAGGCTGTTTATGTTTGATTTCCCTATACAGCTAGGCTGTTCCACTTTACCTTTACTGTATACTTTATGTTTTGCATTGTGTTCGCTAGTATTGAGATGCAGGCTGTTCTGCTTTACCTTATTCTATATTTTATGTTTGCCTTGCTTCAGCTAGGTTAGGCTGTAGCTAGACTGCCTGTTTTCCTTTCTGTGCAGTTTGGCTACCCTTTTAGCCCTGTGTTTTTTGCTGCTAATAAAGCTCCCTCAGTTCATCTCCACGTGTGGTCCGGTCCAGTTCTTGAGAGCATTCTTAGCTCTGAGGGGACAGAGGTGGTTGGGTGATTCTCATGCGGCCACCTCTGGGCCAAGGGCTCAAAAATGTCACACTGTAAGAGTAATCTTATAGCACAGCCATTTTTTAGGGCTTTTTACCTGCAACGGTAAACTGCTGCTACCACAGGGCCCTTTTTCCTGCAACTTGGTAAAAGGAGCCCATAGTAACATAGTAGATGGCTGCAGATAAAGACCTGTATGGTCCATCCAGTCTGCACAATAAGATAAACTCAGAGTATAAGGTATGATACATATACTAGATCTTGATTTGTCCTTGCCATTTTCAGGGCACAGACCAAAGAAATATGCCTGGCACTGGCCTTGTTCTCCAGTTACAGAAGCTGAATCAGACCAGCCACAGTCAGGGCACAGACCATAGAAGTCTACCCAGCACTGGCTTCACTTTCCAATTATTGTTGTTGTCATCTAATCACCGCTAAGCTTGTTTGGTTCCACACCTTCTATACAGGATTCCTTTGTGTTTATCACACGCATTTTTGAGATTGTGGTTTGGATTTGTGGAGATTCGTATATATTCTGGTAAAATAAAAAATGGAAAAACATTTGGGATTGGCAGCAGAAGGATTTTGGATTTATTAGTTGGGACTCAGAGGAATCCATCAGGATCAATTGTTCCCTATTTTATTGCATGAAAGGTGTTGGTTTGCTGAGCCTTATATTTTGTTGTTACTGTGGAGAGTAACGATTTATATATCGTTAAGGGAGTGGACCTCACTAGGCAGATGAAAAAGGATATTTTGGAGATTTATGTTTTCAAATATTTGTGTTATTTGGTCAAACGTCATTCCTAGAAGAGTGTGGCATGGTGCTTGGAAAGTTAAAGTCATCAAGTGTTTAAGGAAAAGGGTGAATTCTGAAATGAACAAGTTGATCCTGTTGTTAAAAGGTTGTTTTGTTCATGATAATCTAATAACTGTTGCTTGCCCTGGACTTTATTGGTCTGATGGGGTTCATCTCTTGGAGATTGGTCTAGATATTTTCTTGATGGCTTTGAAGATGTTTTGGAAGTTATTGGGGGAAAAATGTCAGGTTCGCAGCAGATGTGTGGAGTTGAAGACAAGGAATTTGATATCTTTGCTTTTGGTGGAGGTGAAGGTATCTCCTGATATATTCCAGCCAAATGACTATAATGTATTAGATTTGAGCACAAATCTACATTTTCTCTTGCTTTACCACTTGAGAACGATTTGAGTGCTAGTATTTATTTATTTATTTATTTAGTTATTTTATTTATTGCATTTGTATCCCACATTTTCCCACCTATTTGCAGGCTCAATGTGGCTTATTTATTTTATTTTTTTTAATTTTGTTACATTTGTACCCCGCGCTTTCCCCACTCATGGCAGGCTCAATGCGGCTTACATGGGGCAATGGAGGGTTAAGTGACTTGCCCAGAGTCACAAGGAGCTGCCTGTGCCTGAAGTGGGAATCGAACTCAGCTTACAGATTCCTGTTATGGCTTTGTCATTCCAGGATGCCAGATACAATTAGTGATGTGAAAATATTAAATAAGGGAAGGAAGAGAAGATTTAGGCGGATAGGTATAGAAAGTAGACTTTCATAACTGGGTGGATTTAGTAAGGTTGTTGGTTTTCTTTGTAGGCCTTGTTGAACAGATGTGACTTCAGGGATTTACGAAAGTTGGTTATTTCGTCTATAGTTTTCAAAGTAGTAGGTAATGCATTCCACAACTGCGTGCTCATGTAAGAGAAGGTAGTTGAATGCATCAGCTTGCATTTTAGTCCTTTACAGCTGGGGAAGTGTAGATTCAGAAATTTGCGGGATGATCTTTTGACATTTCTGGGAGGCAGGTCCATGAAGTTTAGTATATAGGTTGGGGCATCTGCGTGGATGATTTTGTGAACAATCGTGCAGACCTTGAACGCGATGCGCTCCTTAAGTGGGAGCCAGTGAAGTTTCTCTGTTAGGGGTTTTGCACTTTCATATTTAGTTTTTCCAAATATGAGTCTGGCGGCAGTATTTTGGGCTGTTTGGAGTTTTTTTATATTCTGTTCTTTCCATCCAGCTAACTAAAAGGACTAAAATTGTATACAGTATAAAGTATATATGGATGTTTTTGATCTGAACGGCCCTTTATATCACCACAAGGGTTTCAGGAAGGCCGGACGTCACATTTTGATGTCTGTAATACTAAGATGTTACTGTCTAGTCAAACAATAAAAGAATTTTAGTGATATATTTAACAATGGCTGGAGGGGCAATGAATGTGTTTGATATGTTTTATTCAGAAATTCTGTAAAGAACAATAAAGCTATGGCCCTGATGTTTCCATTAATATCTGTTTTTATGTCATTTGTGGCTGAAAGGGGGGGGGGGCTGACTGTGAAATTGCCCATGTTGTCTTTGTTTTTATTAACAGATTTTGAAATTATTACAGATGATCATCTAAAAACTTACATTAATATATATGTATTTCTATATTTTTGATACTTGCCTTGTTTTAGATGATTCTGACTCCTGATGCAGGCAGTTACACAGAAACACATCACCATGTCGAGTCCTTCTTCTAAATATGTTTGTTTATTCATATATTTGATGTATCACCAAATTTGGAAAAAAAAAAGACAAGTCTGGGTGATTTTAAAAACAATTAAAACACAGAAAGGAACTATATAGCAATATAGGAAAGGACAACACTCATACCAGATTCTCTAATCATCCAATAAAACATAAAATGTATTCTGTATATTATCCTAAATCTAAAACCTAGTACTAGTTCTGTGCATCATCAGCTTCAAACAAAGTTGTAAACAAGTGAGTCTTTAATTTTGTTTTAAAATCATTCACTGATGTTTCTGAGCACAACCCCAGGGGCAAAGTGTTCCACAAAAATGGTGCCAAAATAAGAAAAAAATGTGCTATTTCTTGTTGATTCCCAAAATACTCTCTTAGGTTGTGGTAACACTAATCTATAGTCATTCAATGAGCGTAAAAAAATGAGCAAGGATGTAAGGGGTGTAATATTTTCTATGACCTCCTTTGTTCAATAATTGCCTATTTGGAACTTCTTTTTGTGGACCCTCTAGATATAAATATATATTTGGGGGGGGGGGGTGGTCTTTCCAACATACACCTATTGGTCCACCCCTACACTTTGTGCTGTTCTTATTTATCTATAGGGGGAATCTTTGTCCTTTTTTGGTTTGTTGCCTTGGAGTGCTATTTCAATATCACATTTTCAATAGCAAGAGACAGGCAAGTTCTAAGGAACTCCAGAGGACTTGCCTGTCCCTAGTGATTGAAAACACAATATTGAAGCTTCATTCACCACTGGCAGGAATGCAGTTGGAGGACTCTCACACAGCTGAGAGGGAACATTGTTGGATATCCACCCTCAGTCTGCTCAGTTTGTTCATGAGCCTCCTAAGTCAAACAGCATCAAAGGTTTTGCTGAAATCATGTAAACCACATCCAGCATATGTCCTTGATGTAATTCCTTAGTCAACCAATTGACAGAATTTGCCTCTGGAAGTGCCATAATGCCTTAGGTCATGCAACACACTGGACTGCAAGTAGTTCACTATCATTGCTTCAGTAGAATCTCCATTCATTTTCCCGCAACTGATGTAAGAATAACTGGCTTTTAGTCTCCAACTTCTTCTCTTTTATGGAGAGTAACTACATTTACTCGTATCCAGTCTCATGGAACCACTCCAGTATGCAGTAATATATTGAACAGGTCCAGCTATAGACCCACCAGAACCCCTCTGAGCTCTCTTAGTATAATATGATACATTCCACCTGAATGTCTACCTTCAGTCTTGTCAGTTCTACATAAACACCCTCTTCTGTAAATGGAGTAATTTCTATATATACCCTTGCCAGCAATCTGCTGTCTGTACAAGGCTGAAGTATTTTGTTTATCATTTCTGCTTTTCTCTCATCATATTTCAATTTTAAAATAGACAGAAAGATAGAAGTAATGTGAAGCTTTTATTTTAGTTGTAAGAGTAATTTGTTCTCCACAAATTAAAATAAACAAAAGAACAAGAACAAGACTGACTAGTAATGGAGCGTTTACTAAAGCACATCACTGCAGTTCAGCACCACTCAATCTGGACAGCTCCTGTAACAGACCAACTCACATTACAATAAAGTGACCCAATTTTTTTTAAAAGTGTGTTAAAAAATAAAAATGTGTACAAAGCACTAAGTGAAAAATTAAAAGCAGACTTGGCCAGGATTCATAAAAGAATGTGCAAGAAAAAAAACAAAACTCATTGTAGTTTTGGTGCGTGGCCACTCGGCTTGGTTCCCTCTATTCACATAAATAACATGAGATGACACTGGAAAATTCAAAGAATGGCTTTAAGGATCACATTAGACAAAAGAATGATGCTTACTTTGGCAGCTTGGTGATCCCATACAAAGAAATCTGGAGGGAGGGGGGCTGAGAATTGAAAAACACTGGAGGTTGCAGAGGGAGTCTACAATAGGAAATAATAAGCATAGGACACCACACAGAGGAATAATAGGTAGCCAAGGACAGACAAGCATGGACACAAACACAACAACCAGGCCAAAGACTCGTAATCAGACCTCCTCCAGTTAGCAACAACAGAATCAGGGGGAAGTTATCAATGTGGGCTACCATTAACATGTTATTTTACTGTTAACCCCAATTATTAGTAACTAGGTTTTATTGCATAAAACAGGACCTGTGCTCAAATATCACAAGTTAGTATGAAGAGTTTCAGTCTCTGGTAACCAGAACTGATACTGTGATGTCATAATGCCTCATTCTACCAATGCCTATGAGTAAACCTCATCACTGATTTGTAGAGACATTTCTTTTTTTCCTTAATGAAGGGGGGAGGGGAGTTACCAACAACAGTTACTGTTAAAATGTGTTATTTCACTGCTAACCTCAATTATTAACCAGGCCTTGTTGTATAAAATGAGACCTGTGCTAAAATGACATGAGATAGTGGTAAAATAATATGTGTTAAGGGTAGCCCACGTTGATAACTCCCCCACGCCATGACTCTCAACACAAGTGAAGCTGGGATTTGGATATAACTTATAGTAGTTGTAAATCGGTACATTTATATTTGTGAAATATATTCTACATGTGTAAAAAACAGTGCTTCTTTTATACTTGTGGGCATATAGATATGTATGGCATGTCCACATATAAATCTCCATCTTTCTAAAATTGTTATTTCTATACGTATAAAATCTATTTTCCAAATAGAAATCATGAACGAACCTGTCTCAAACAAAGACATTTCCTAAACAATTGAAAATAATGTTTTGAGAAATTAAAAAACTAAAAGAGGAAAAAAGACCTCAGTAGCTACACCTTAAAATTCAATCACTTGTCAAGGTGTTACAATAGTATTCAGTATACTCAATGATCTTGGTCTGTAGCAACGTTCCACGAGCTCCTGGATATAGTTCAATACCATCAAATATATGGTATTTAAACGACTTGCTTAAATAGCAAAAAGATTTTAATTTATCTTTGGAGATTCCAAAAGAAGGTGAAATCTTGGTTTTTCAGTAAGTGTCTGAATACTTTGCTGTATTTTATTAGGAGATTATGGTAATAATTTCAGAAGCACTATTTGCCTTTTAGACATGCATAAACTGGCACTTAGAGGGGGCATTATCAATGTGGGCTGCTATTAAGAGGGGTTATGCTATTTTAGGACAAGACCCAATTTATGCATTGAGACCTAGGGACCCTTTTACTAAGCCACGTAAGCATCTATGTGCACCCAACGCATGCCAAAATGGAGTTACCACCTGGCTACCAAGTGGCTCTTGCAGTAATTTCAATTTTGGTGCACATCTGATACGCGCGTCCGAAAAATAATTTTTATTTTTGGATGCACATATTGGATGCGTGCCAAGTGGCATTTGACATGCGTAGGTCATTATCGCCTGGTTACTGCATGAGACTTTACCACTAGGGTCAATGGCTGGCGGTAAGTTCTCAGACACAAAATGGACACGTGGCAATTTTCACTTTGCCGCATGTCCATTTTCGGCAACAATTTTTAAAAGGCATTTTATACAGGTGCGCTGAAAAATGGATCTGCGTGCACCCAAAACCGCAGGCCATTTTTCAGCACTCCTTAGTAAAAGGACCCCCTAGTAACTAATAATCTAGGTTAACATATACTCAGCTGTCTTAACAGTAGCATCACATTGATACCACTCCCTCCCCTTAGACATTTATATTCCATTAAGATCTAAATCCCAGTTCTATAAAGCTGAGGTTTTCACCACTCTTATCCATTCAGATCAAGCCAACTTTCTTAAGGGACATCAGGGAGCAGATAATCATTTAGGGTCTCTTTTACTAAGATGCACTAGCATTTTTAGCATGCGCTAACATTTAGGGAGCGCTAAACATTAGAGATGTCCATAGGAATATATGGACGTCTCTAACATTTAGGACACCCTAAATATTAGTGTGAGCTAAAAACGCTAGCACACCTTAGTAAAAGACCCCCTTATTTTGTTATATATTACACATGGCCAATAGCAAATTTTCTCCTGCAATCTTTGTAGCCTTATATGTAGAGAAAGCATTTGATAGGATAGAGTGGGCATATCTTTTATTTTTTTATTAGTTTTTTTATTAAACTTACATTTCTCAATAGCTACATAAAGAAAATTACAAAGAAATAAACAAAATCAGGTAATATTCTCTAGTCTTGAGGGAGCAATTGCAGAGGATGAAACGATGGTCTCCTGCATCAAGATCTGACCACAAGCCACAAAGTCAACAGGGCCAAGCCCAGACGCCAGAATTCTGAAGTTTCCCTTAAGACAGGCAGAGTACCTTTGGATCTTCTTCCTGCGTACTCCGCCTGAGCCGCCTGCAGCCTCACTTAGTCACCAGACCAGGCTGGGGTCGTCTTCTACATTGCCAGTCCCGGCTGCTGTGCATTGACAGCTACTTCCACAGTCCATTTTAGACCCGCTTCCCTTTTCCCTTCCTACCCTGTTCCTTTTACCCTATCTAATGTAATTGTAATTGATTCCTGTACATTGTAAGCCACCTTGAGTCTGCTTGTTGTGGAAAAAAGTGGGGTATAAATGTTCATAAATAAATAAATATAATTTAAAAATATAATGAAAAATAACCAACATCTAGTACATCAAAGGAATAAATGAGAAATAAGAAAAATTTCAAACTAGAAACAAAAGGGGGAGCATTCAAGAGCTCTTAGCAGATAGAGGTGTGAGAATTCAGCTCCTGCGAATCAGCACCAAAATTCACTGCAAAACAGGGGCGTAGCCACAGGTGGGCCTGGGTGGGCCCAGGCCCACCCACCTTTGCTCAAGGCCCACCCTAACTAGCCCCTATCCAGCATCCCTTGCTGCCTTTTCTCCCACGGCTCCAGGTTCGGCCGTCTGAGAGCGTTGCCTGCCTCAAATTCTGCTCCTCCCCGTCGCTGCCTCGGTCCCTGCAGCTTTCTCTTTTGGGCCGTCACCGGCAGTGCTGCGATTCACACAGGCAGCTCTGCTCCCCTTTGCCACGTCCATCCGGCCCTCTCTGATGCACTTCCTGTTTACGCAGGGCCAGATGGATGTGGTAGGGGGGAGGTTAGCTGCCTGTGTGAATCGCAGCGCTGCCACCGACAGCCCAAACAAGAAAGCTGCAGGGACCGATGCAGCGGCGGGGAGGAGCATAATTTGAGGCTGGACCCGGAGCCACGGGAGTAAAGGCAGCGAGAGATGTTGGATTGGGGCAGGCTGGATTGGAGGAAGGCAGAAGTGCTGGACTTGTTGGGGGACAATGGGGGCTGGAGGGAAGGGATAGTGCTGCCGGACTTTGTGAAAGGGGATTGGAGGGAAGGGAGAGAGCTGCTGGATGTGAGAGGAAGAGGAGGAGGGGATCTGAATGGAAGGGAGAGAATTGCTGGAGGTGGGAGAAAAAGGATGAAGGGATCTGGATGGAAGAGAGAGAGCTGCTGGACATGGGAGGAAGAGGAGGAAGGGGCTGGAGGGAAGGGAGCGAGCTGCTGCTGCACATGAGAGGAAGAGGAGGGGACTGAATGGAAGAACTGCTGGACATGAGAGGAAAAAGGGACTGGAGGGAAGGGAGAGAACTGCTGGACATGGGAGGCAGAGGAAGAAGGGACTAGAGGGAAGGGGGAGAGCTGCTGGACATGGGAGGAAGACGAAGAGGGGACTGGATGGAAGGGAGAGAGATGCTGGACTTCAGAGGAAGAGGAGGAGGGGACTGGATAGAAGGGAGAGAGCTGCTGGACCAGAGGAAGAGGGGGCTGGAGGGAAAGGAGGGAGCTGCTGGACTGGGAGGAAGAGGAGGGGATCTGGAGGGAAGGGAGAGAGCTGCTGGATGTGGGAGGGAGGAGGCGATCTGGATGGAAGGGAGAGAGCTGCTGGATGTGGGAGCAAGAAGGGGCTGGAGGGAAGGGAGAGAACTGCTGGACACGGGAGGAAGAGGGGGAGAAGAACTGGAGGGAAGGGAGAGAACTGCTAGAACAGTACAAGGAGGGAGGGAAGGGAAACAGAGATACCAGACCAGGGAGATGAAGGAAAAGGGGATTTCTGAAGTTTCTTCGGTTCTTTTTCCTGCTTCTCCTACTATGCCTCATACTATGAGAAAGGGGATAGAAAGGGCTTTACCATTACCTGCCCTTACTTCCGCCCCGATACAGCAAACCCTAGACAGCTTTGCACTCCGGCACCCACAGATCAATACCTAAGGGGGTTCTGCTCTGAGCACTGAGGGAGGAACCTCAATGCTCCAGGAACATGAGACAACGCTCTCACCTCTGGAAGCCGAAACACCACCATACCCCACTGTGACGCGAGAAGAGAAGATGGGCCCCAACCTTGCGGAAGTCGCTCAGATCGGGGCCAGTGGTAATGGCTTTTCCTCGTAGCATTGAGCAGCGGTACTTGTGACCCTGGATAGGAAGGGATTGTTGAACCCTCCTGTGGTGGTTACACTAGACACCCTCTGGCAGGCAATTGAGAGATTGAATTTCTCGGTTACAAAGTCAATTCAGGAAACTGCGAACCTTGTTTCTACAGTGGAGCAGCTCTCCAAGTCGATGGACAAATTAAAGCAGGACTTTAATGATCATGGACAAAAGTCTCAAATTGATGTTTCCAATATTAAGGATAACACGGCAGCAGTTATGAAGGACAATTTGATTACACATCAGAAAATTGAACAAATTGAAAATCATAATAGACGTTTGAATTTGAGGATACTAAATTTTCCAAGGCCTGTTGGAGTCCTTCCATTAGAATTAAGAAATACCTCATTGAAAATTTAAAGATTTCCTCTCAAAATATTCCTCCTATAAATAAGATATACTTTCTCCCCATGAAGAAGCAGCTAGGGGAGGTCTCCTGAAGTTTTGGAACCGGTCCAGGAGGAGGAGATATTTAATGACTTGTGACATTTCCCAGATTTTAGAAGACTCGTTATGAGAAGTAACCAATAGGGCTACACTATTGGTTTCATTGGTATTTGAGCAAGATTTCATCGCAATTTTGAAGTTGTACTTTAAGAATGCCCATCAAAGGTTCTGTGGACAAAAGTTATGGATATTTCCTGATGTTACCAAATCCACTCAGGATAGACGAAAATGTTTGGGGGCTACTTTTTTCTAGCTTATCCCTGCAAATGTATAGTCCCCCTCAATCTGGAGTGTCGTGTAATGTTTTCTTTGTACTAGATCAGTTTAGAGCTTTTATAGACCTGAAGAATGTGACTGGGAAGTAACATCTGTTTAATAGGCTGTATATGTAATATAGCTGTGGGTAAGGGCTTGGGCTTTACTTGTTAATGTTATACCAATTTGATTTATTCGTCTTATTTGCCACTCTCCCATTATTGGTTGTCTAAGGAAGGGATAAATAAGTTATTATATTGTTTCCTAAAAATCTTTTTGTCTTTTTTACTCTGTATAAGAGAATATGTTGTATTTCTCCTATTGTTGCATGTAACAAGTTTAATGCATGTGTAACATAAATAGAAAGAATAATAATAATAATAAAATAACCTAATACCCTTTTCAATTGGCTTTCAGAGGCCAAAACCTCCTGCCTCAGGTCAGTATAATACTGTTTTGGTATCCTCTCCTGACCTGAAGAGGGAGGTCTTGCTCTCTGAAAGCTAATCAAAAATATTTTAAAATCAGTGAAGGTATCACCTTATTTTCTATTTTGTGTTTTATTTGCATTTATTAGACTTTATTAACACAGCTACCACATTACTTTATCCTAAATTAAAAATAAAATTATAACATCTTCAAACCTCATAATTTTAGTGAGGGCTTACTACTACAGCTTTGAAGGTCTCTTCATTTCAGAAGCTGTTATGAATTTTGAGTTTTATTATTACGTAATGGTTTTGTGTTGTTTTCTATAGTTTATTTTGTATTCTGGCTTGTTTGTATATCTGATATTTAATTAAATGAATGCAGTCTAAACCAAAAAAGCTGGCTTATACATGTATAAAACTTTTTAAATGTGCATATGGCATGGGGATGTGGTCTGGACATGTTTTGGGCGGACCAAAAAAAAATGTGAGTATGCCACATTTCAGAATGGGAATACATTTTTATGTACATAAAGATCAAGGGTGGGATTTACACCTACTACCTAGAATGCATGCCTTGGTTTCAGAAAGGTCCTCATTTTATGCAGTGCTCTGCTAAGAGATTAGGGGAAGACATCCCCTTAAATCCATCGGTGGCTGCTGTCCCCCCTGAATGTAAAACTAGCAAGGAATAGTGGACTCTGACAGCTTAGGTACAAAAAAATTTATGTTTCTAAAATGGCTAACATAAATGTTTATATTTCACTACATAAACATTCAGAACATAAACATGTACTGGCATACAAACATTTATATGCTTGTTTTGGTCTAGCTGACATTTTTGTCATTTATGGTTCTAAAGTGGATGCTCCTGCTGCGCATAACAGATGCGTAAATGTCCATTTCTCTATGTATTTTAGAATAGACTCCACATCACTAGATCCTGTTCTAACATACTAGCAGAACTGGACACATCCTGACCTGGATGTCTCAATTCCAATTTGTACATCCTTTCTAAAATGCTGCTTCACAAATAGGGACCTTTTTACTAAAGCTTAGTGTGCTAAAAAATATTAGCATGTGCTAAGTGCCACATGGCCCATAGGTAAAAATAGGATATACAGCATTTAGGGGCCCTTTTACAGAGCAGCTACTGGCGGTAGTCCTGCCCTGAGCATGTACCATTTCCGGGGGAAAAAGAAAACCCCTGGACATGGCTAGCGCGGTGGTAACCCGGCGGTAATCGGGCATCGCCGCGCACTGCTCAGTTACTGCTGGGTTAGCACCAGAGCCCTTATCGCCAGCTAAATGGGTGGTGGTAAGGGCTCCTTGCTGCATGGCCACGCGGTGAGAGTTATCTCACTGCATGGACATTTTTTTTCGGGTTTTACTGGCTGCGGGCAAAAAACAGCCCCCGTCTAGTAAAAGGACTCCTTAATGTGTGCTAATGTCTGTTAGTGTGCTAAGCTTTAGTAAAAGGGCCCCATAGAGATGTTTATTAATTGATATTCTTGTAATCTGCCTTACGGCTTTTCAAGCTATAGGAAAACTATTGGGCCTGATGTTCAAAAAAGGCTCAGCTCCTAAATTTGTGCCCTATTAAGTTAGGAGCATAAATTTAGGCCCGCCAAGCTCCTAACTTCTTTTCCCCACCCCAAATCTGCCCCTGTTACTACCTACGTTTTACGCTCCTAAATTTAACAGTTCAGTGAAGTTTTGAGTAAAAATTTATGCACTCAGCCCTAGTAAATTTTCAAAGAGGCCAAAGAGACGCCCATAGGAATACTGTTTACTGCCAACTGATTTCTACTGTGAGCTTACAACGCTACCGCAGCTTAGTAAAAGACCCCCTTAGCGCGTCAGAATTGCCACATGTTGATTAGCTCAGAATTAGCGCATGAACCCCTACCGCCTAAAAAATAGGTGGCAGTAAGGACTCACATACTAATTTTTGTTAATGTAAGCTCTTTGAGCAGGGACTGTCTTTCTTCTATGTTTGTGCAGCGCTGCGTACGCCTTGTAGCACTATAGAAATGCTAAATAGTAGTAGTAGTAGTAGTAGTAGTGGCCATGTGCTAATGGCAACATTAGTGTATGTCCATTAAATCGGAAAATAGAAAAATCATCCATTTTTCGACTGCAGTAGAAATGGCCTTACAGTAGGGGGCGCTAAGGCCACTTTTTGCCACAGCTTTGTAAAAGAGCCTCTTAATAAACAAACAGGAAAATGATAACAATGCCATTGCCCTTTGTCATAAGGTAACTTAACCAGGAGGCATCACAAAGGATTAGGTAGAAGGAAGTGAATAGAGGAATGAGACTGGCACAGGAATGTGAGCGAAAAGTGATGACAGGAGGCACCGACAGATCAATGAGTGGGAAGGAAGAGAGAGCTTCATATAGTGCTGCAGACAGACTCTACCAACTAATATAGTGAAGAAAAACACAAGACGTACACTTCATAATGGCAGAGCATAGATTTCTTTTTTTGCCATCTTTTATTAGGTGTGTAAAAGAATGTTCATTTGTCTGCATTTGACATATCCATATTTTGATTTCTTCTTCAAAATTAAAGGTAATAAATAGAAACAAATCAAAACAGAGAAAAGAAAATAAGATGATACCCTTTTAATTGGACTAACAATACATTTTTTTGATTAGCTTTCGAAGGTAATCCTTCTTCAGATCAGAAATAAGCAAATGTTGACAAATATCAGAATATCTAAGTGAAACACAAAAGCATTCCAATGACAGTCTCACAGGATGAGGGTGGGGTGAATCTATTTGTCATGGACACAAAAGGATAGACAATCTTTTAAAAACAGGAATTTGTTAGCTTCTGAACGGAGTATTTACAGTGAAAAAGGCCTCTGAACTTTTTATATCAAGGCACCATTTCTAGACAACATAACCTTTCTTAAAATAACTAGACTGCCACTTGAAGCTTATTTTTCCTAATAGACTGCTTCAGTTTTAAAATTAAAAGAAAAAGATGTGCTGAAATTAAAGGTTCTGAAAATTAAACCCTATAAATAGAAGGCTTTTATCACATGTTAAGTATGCACCTTTGTCTGGGGCAAAGCAGAAGACAGGAATTAATATATTTTAAAACTGGAACCATACAAGTATAGTGAGTGGAACTATAGGTTTCAGCATATATTTACATTTCACCTACATCAAATTAGAAATCATACCTTAGAGATGAGCACACACCCATCTAAGACAACTGCTACACAGTTTCTCCTGTTAACTTAAACACTAGCAAACTTACAATACACAGAACTTTAAACTATAATTCTAGCTGCATTCACATCTTGCACCACAGTCTGATGCAATAATGAAAGGTTCTGCATTGTGGGACAACAGTGCTAAATATGAGGAAACCTGGGCTGTGGTCCCAATGTAGATCCTAAGGTAGACTCCACCTAGATTAAGTGCTAGGTTAAGTTCTATGGGCCCCTTTTACAAAGGCACGCTAGCATTTTTACTGCGCTCTAAATGCTAAGACGCACATTATATTCCTATGGGCATCTTTGCGTTTAGTGCATGTGAATTTTTAGTGCTAAAAATGCTAGCACGCCTTTGTAAAAGACCACCTATATGAGGTTATTTTGGGTGGGGTATTAGATATAAGGGATAGAGGGAAGAAAGGGGGGAGGTAGAGAGTTTAAGGGTGGGGAAGTTGCTGGGTGGGGGGAGGATACATCTGATATTTGTATTTGAGTTGGATAATAGCTATAACAGAACACCTTGGTTGGTTATAGCAGTTTGCTTTACTGTTTGTTAAAAATGTTTTAATAGAGATCACAGTAAAAAAAAAAAAAAAGAAAATATTAAGAAACAAACCAAATCCAAGTATTGTATAGGAAATAAAACTTTATTTCTGTTCTGCCCAGATCAACATTGCAACAGTCACAGACCAGCTTATAATACAGTTATGTATTAACTATTTACAATTTACAGTAGTGTATTTAATCTCTGGAAAATATAAGTACAAAAGTTAAGAGTAAACAAATGAGGTACTGCAATTTGGATTTTCACTATAAGTGAAAGCATGTTGATTAGGCCTATAGCTAACAATCAAAAATAAATGGGTATTCTGGGGGAGAGGAAACAGTTAAACTATTTAATTAACAAGAAAATTTATTTTAATGCACAAATAAACCATTCATTAAATTGCTACCCCACAAAATTATTGCACAGTCCATTCAACCAAAAATTACCCAATCAGTCTTCCAAGCCTAGGGGCCAGATTTTCCTTTTATTTTTATTTCATAAATATAATTCTTTAAAACAAGAGTACATTGTAAAGCTCCAGAGGAAGACATCCTTGAAAAAAAAAAAAAGAAAACGAAAAAGAAAAAGCTATTTCGTCATTAAATGGTCTGAAAGTGCAATAACATCCTCATGTTTAAAGGCAGTTTTTTCCTGTATTCATGGCCCAATACATTTTTTTAAGTTTCTTGGCTGTTCCTGGGACCCCGAATGACAGATTGTCTTCTTCTATTGCCCCTTCTTGGAAGAAGAGCAGAGATAAAAATAGATTCTAAGCAGCATCGTCCTACAATCGTCAGCATTTAAAAAATGGTCTTCAAGATGAATTTCGAAGCCAAGACTGAGAAAATAAAAATACAGTAAGAAAATGTTAATTATGAATCAAAGTTGAGTTTCTGGTGCTAAAAAAATAATATACATAACTAAATTCTGTTGAAATTAAATTTTACGGAAATTGAGCATGACAAACAAAAAGATTAATCAGAAAGAGAAAGAATAAGTGGTTTAGTTAATATGCAGTATAAGGTATGATATAAGATAGTACAGGGGCAGACAGCCAAAACATGACAGTTGAGTCATTTGAAATGAATGCATTGACCATAGAGGGAAAGTTACCCTTTTGACCCTAGCCCTTGTCCTTGACAACAACACTGAACCATTTCATTGCCTTTCCTCCCTGCAATGCCTGAAATCATGTTTTGCTAACTACCGTATTTTTCGGACTATAAGACGCACCGGACCATAAGACGCACCTAGGTTTTAGAGGAGGGAAATAGGAAAAAAAAATTTTTCCTCTTTCCCTCCTCTAAAACCTAGGTGCTCCGGTGCGTCTTGACCGGGTTTTGGACCTCCGTTCCGTACTTACAGGATTCCGTGTTCCCTGGTGGTCTAGTGACGTCGGGGCAGGAAAGAGCCCCCTCTTTCCTGCCCATCGCGCTGCTCTCCGTGCTTCTCAATGCTTTCCGACGGTCTCGGCGAGATTCAAAATGGCCGCCGAGGCGGCCATTTTGAATCTCGCCGAGACCGTCGGAAAGCATTGAGAAGCACGGAGAGCAGCGCGATGGGCAGGAAAGAGGGGGCTCTTTCCTGCCCCGACGTCACTAGACCACCAGGGAACACGGAATCCTGTAAGTACGGAACGGAGGTAAAAAAAACGCTACCTTCGGACTATAAGACGCACCCCCCATTTTCCTCCCAAATTTTGGGGGAAAAAAGTGCGTCTTATAGTCCGAAAAATACGGTACTAATCCAAAAAGAAGTTAACCTAAACTGTTATCAGTTCAGGTGAGATTGACATGCATACTTGTAGTACCTATGACTTTTTTCATAGTTGTCAGAATTCAAGAAATCTGCCTATTCATAAGTGATTTTTCAGAGCCCTAAAATGGTAATGACAGAGAAGGCAATAGTATTTTAAATCTTGCTATGTTTTTTGAGGCATATGTCTGGTTTTCCAATTATCAAATGTAACAGGGCAACACCATCCCCTGGGTAATAATCATATGAAAATAAAACATCTGTTTATGGAGCTAGGCTCCCCTCTTTTTCATCCTTGCCTTTAGCTCTTGGGTTACTAGGCTGAAGCTAACACAATGGTCTACAATGAAGTCATTCTTTATGGCTGGAAGACACGGTTCTATACATTTGTATAACTGTTTTTTAATGTTCTCTGCAAAATATCCACAAACTTGCATAAAGCACTAGTCCAACAGGCTACAGGTTATTGCTTTACATTACCTTAAAGTAGGTCTTGACAAATTTTCTTAGGATCTAGGAGCCCAAAAATCTAGAAGGCACACTTAGAATAACTGGAATTTTATTTATTTATGCTTTCTTATAAATTGCTAATTCATAATGTTCTCAAGGGGATGTTTATTATAGTAGCAGGGAAGGAGTGAATAAGAAGATACTGCTCACCACACCACCCACCTGCCTGCAGCCTGGTAGCAGAGAGAAGCTTTAGGCTGCTGCTGTGGGACAATGGGAGAGAGGATAAGCTGCAACTGGTGGGGGGGGGGGGGGGGCATCCACCCATCTGCCTCCTCAAATCTACAGCTCTAGCCTCTCTCCATTGTCCACCCACTTCCAGAAGCCTCAGTTTTAGTCACTCCCCGTTTCTTGCCAACCCGCTCCTGGTTGCTGCAGCCTAAAGTCTTTTTTCATCACCAACCCAACCTCTGCAGAAGCAGCCTTGGCATCATCTCCCTAGCAGTAGCTTCTCTGAATCTGTTCTCCCCCTCCCCCCCAAAAGCAGTAGCCTCTCTCCTCTGCAGCACAGAGATACCAAAACTCACTCTTCTCTTCACCGCTCCCAACACATGGCACTCAAAATCCAGCTCTCGACACCCAGCTTTCTTTCCCTCTCCCCTGCCCAATGACATACAAACACCCAGATCTCTCTCCCTCTCTGCTTTCTCTCTGGTGGCACAAAGACACCCATTCATCTAGCTGTCAACCCCCCACCACCATCCCTGGCCAAAGCTGAGATGATGAGCACAAGTGAAAGAAAAGGAGTGTGGCTGTATATTGGGCTCTGTCCTCCTCTGCCAATCTGGCACTGAATGCAAGGTTTGAGCCCCATGGTTCAAATTTTGCAATCGACACTGGGTGACAGAAGAGGAGGCTGTAGCCTCATATTCAGCAGCTGTCCATTTCTTCCGCTTGTGATCAGCACCAAGCCAAGAACTTGGGAAGGGAGGAAGTTTGTGCTCATATGTTAGAGATGCCACAGTGGGGGGGGGGGGGGGGGGGGGGTAAATGACTTCAGAGCAGGCAGCAGATTCTACCTGCTTTTTGCAGAACAATGGAGACACCCATTTGTTCAGGCTATAAAACCTAGGTGCTATGGTGACCTGGTGTCTGGGAGTTGTCAAGCCCTGCCTTACAGAATTATTGGGCTTGACTCTTAAATTAAGCCAACCAAATATGGAAATTCTGCTCAAGTTATAGTGGCATCCCAAGGACAGCAAGAAACAGAAATATATGCATAGTGGCAATCAAAACACAGCCTTGGAAATAGCTTTAAATGTAAATGTGTTCTGCCTTGCCAGACGCAGGAGGCTGCTGAAGTATTCAGCCTCTTTGGAGCATATTTAGTTAATGGCATTAATATGCACTAAAAATTTCTAACATAGGTCATTTTTAAAACATTTTTAAACATGAATGCTTGTATTAACATTTGAATAACTTCATATGCCATAACAGCTCAATTAAATGAACTCAGTTCATATTAATGCAAAGCACACATTATGGTGATCATTAATGTCAAAATGTTGTGCTTTTCATTGTCATACCCCAGTGTTACAGAATAATCTGTCAATAGAGATGTGTCAGGAATCTCAATGTCTGAGATGTCACAAGAAGGTGAACACTTGTTTTATTGATGAAGTGTTTTAGTACTTTGTTGTATTTTGTTAGGAAATTAAATGTAGGGATGTTTAGAAATGTATTTTGTCATCCACCTTAGGGCATTTAAAATAATTCTTATAATTCTTTATTTATAACTTTAGAACATAACTCTGATGACCCTAATGATCTCCTTTCTACAAAGTTATCAGCAACCAAACGTAACCCAGCTTCTTCAGAATTCATTCCCCCCCCCCCCCCAAACGAATGCAAGGCAAAGCAGAACAGCAGATCATGAAGTCAGCCTGTGGAATGTGAGATGCAGAAGTGAGTAGGAATTGCCCTCGTCCCTAAGACTCAGGAACCTCACCAGATTGAGTAGGAGGACCATTTTAGGGAGTGTGCTTTCAGGGAGGGAGAGAGAGAAAGGTTTAATGATTAAGTATGGGGTGCATTCTGCTCTTGGAGATGGGGTACTTAAATGGGTGGTGGTGATGTTTTCTGTTCACTGGGTTGGGAGGAGGTTGTTTCTAGTGGGTTCAAGAGGAGAAGCTGGCATTACTATGGTAAAACCATATTTAATGTGTATTTTCAAACGGATTAATGGTCACTGTGTTGTAGAGCTAGGCAGATTTTATATTTCTGAGATTATGTAACCCATTATATAATTTTTTTTGATGACTCATTACTCATAGGATAGAATGTAGGATTTTTATTGACTACTGTGACTATGTCAACTGGCTTACTGGAAGGGTTCTGCGAACAAAAATGATACCTGAGTTATGGGGGATGATATTTCAGGTTTTCATCAGGAAATCAGTAACAGAATAATAAACCATCCACTCACTGGTTAGCAAATATTTTCATTACATGCTCTATTTCAGTGCTTAAGTGCCAAGAAATTATAAAATAGCTATAAATATTATCAGATGCAAGAACCTGGATCTTATGACCTGCACCATTATCACAAAAGTAAGGAAGTAGGGGAGAACCAATAAAAAGTGAAAAAAAGGAAACCTTGGAGTCAAAGAATGACAAAATTTATTGTAATAAAAAAAGAATAACAAAAAAACAGGTCTATGTAAAACAAATCCCCTCAAACAGTAAAGAGTTTAGAAGAAGGACTTGAGTGTATAGCAGGGAAAGCACTTACACCAATAATTTCCTTTTGAGGATTATTTAACCCCCAATAAAAAAGATAATTGTGTTTAGAACCACTCAGATTGTTGTGACTCCTGATGCAGGTGGTTGTGCTGAAAAACAGCACTGTGTTGAGTCCTTCGTCTGGATTACTACTGTTTTGCAAAGACCTTATTATTTTTTTATAGTTATGTTTGCCATTCATTGACTCCAAGGTTTCCTTTTTTTTGGTCCTCACCTACTTCCTTTTCGTCTGTATTTTGTTGCATGGGACTTTTTCTCCTTTTTGATGCTTGCCTGTACCACTATCAAACCAGTTTACAAAGTGTGATGCTGTTCCTGGTTTGACAAAGTGGCTGCTTACAAATGCTCTTGCAGCTAGCTATAAGGCTAAGAAAATAAGAAGATAAGCCATGCTTAGTCAGACCAAGTCCATCATCTTGTTGCTGACAATAGTCAGTCTGTAAGAACTACCCAGCAGATCCTGAAAAGCAGATCAGTCTCTCGTAGCTCATTTTAAGAGGTAAGTGATGGCTTTTCTAAGTCTATCAGGCTAATAATTTTTATGGAGTTTTCCTAAGAAACTTGTTCAATTAGTGACCTTGACCCAGGAGCCTGGCAAAAAGCCAGGGCTGCCCAATGTTTGGGGCAACCTGCTTGAAGTACCCTCTTCTAATGGATTAGCTCCTTGCTCTCCATCCCCATGGGTCTGACATCACTCTTCCCCTCTCTGCCCACCCTGGTGGATTTGATATCACTCCCCTTTTCCCAACTCCCCCTGTGGTTCTCCACACATGACTGGTCACCAGCAGTGACACCAATCAAAACAGATTGCTTCAGGACGGCCCTGCCAGGGCTTTCCCTCTGCCACATCCAGGCTCCTTTGATGCAACTTCCTGTGAGTGGGACACAACAAAAGGAAGGCCCCACTGAGGCCAGCCTCAAGTAGCCTGTTTTGATAGGGCCTCTTCCAGCAATCCACGATGTGGAGTACAGCAGGGACGGAGTCAGAGTGGGATGCAGAACTCACAGGAGCAAGGAGGGGGGAAGGAAAAATGTCAGACCCATGGGAAGGCGATATGCTAGACCTTTAGGGGAGGAGGGCGGGGAGTGGAGTAGGGGCAGAGAGATCAGACTGGCGGTGGGGGAGAGGAGAAGAAATGGGGGGAAAGGGAGCGAAAGGAAGAGAGGTGGAGGTGGGGGAATGGGCAGAGGAGGGAGAGATGCTAGCCTGGGAGGGGTAAGAGGCGGCAGGGGAAAGAGGGAAAATGCTGGCCTGGGGATACAACAGGAAGGGATTATGGAGGGGAGAAGCTACAAATGGGAAGGGACAGGGATACAGAGAAGCAATGCTGGGCATGGAGGTAGCAAAGGGACAGGGACACAGAGAAGCGATGATGGACAAAGGGGGAGGAATAGAGAAGCATAAGGGAGTTGTTGAATATGGGATGAGAACAGGGATACGGAGAGGTTAGGGACACAGAGACAGAGAGGAGATGCTGTATAGCATAGATAGGGACACAGAGGAAAGACCGATTGTGAATACGGAGAGAGAAGAACTGTCAAAATACAGTAGACCCTGGAAAGAGGGTTAGGAAAAAAAACAGAAAAAATAGAGAGAAACTGGGATCAAAGCAATGCCTAAACAACAAAGACAGAAAAAAGTATTTTATTCTGAATTTATTAAGTGGAATATGTCAGGTTTAGGAAATGTGCCTCTCTAATACCTTGCATTTGTTTTTATTTCTCTAGTATTGCTATACATACATTCTGATTTCTTGAGGTTTTCAGTTCAGTTTTTTGCCTTCATATGTCTCTCTCTGATCTGTCATCTTTTGTGTCACAGCTGTTGAGGTTCTGCTTGTATTTTGGATCAAGGTAGGTTGTTCTATATAGAAACTACATGCTCCTAAGTCTGGAATGTGTTTTTCTTGTCGTTACTAGAGCTCTGAAGGGTTCCCCCCTCCTAAACTAGGGAGAGATGATGTTTTAGGGGCCCATTCAGTACTAGTTACTTCACTGCCCTGACCATATCCTCTGGCAACAGATTCCATAGCTTATGCGCTGCCTGAAAAACACTTGCATGATTTGTTTGCAATCTGTTGCATGTTAGTTTCATGGAGTGTTTTCTTGTTCTAGTATTGTTTAAAAGGTTAAACAATTGTACCTGTTAACTTGTATCATATCTCTCTTAGTTTCCTCTTTTCCAATCTGAATCCAAGCCTGTTTAGCCTCTCTTCAAACAGTAATTGTTCCATCCCCTTTCTCATTTTTCTCACTCTTCTATGAAGCTTTTCTAGGGCTGACATATATTTTATGAAATGGAGTTACCAGAATTGAACACAATACTCAAAATGCAGTTGCTCTGTGGACCTATATAAAGGAAACTTTCTCTGTGCTAAGTGGGCTAGCAATCTAAGTTTTTGCACTGGGGCAATAGAGGGTTAAGCAACTTGCCCAGGTTCAGAAGCAACTGCAGTGATAATTGAACCTGGTTCCTCAGTTTCTCAGCCCACTGCATTAACCATTAGTGGGTAAGTGCCCTGATGTTGACTGGGTAATGTAACATCAGAAAGTATACAACAAAAAAAGCAACACTGGGCATTCAAGACTGGGACAATTAAAATTCTTTATTCCCCTGCTAATGGGGCGTTCCTGAATACATAAAGATCAACTTAAAATTATAACCTTGTTCCCCCACCAGTGTTGGCTACCATTCATAGGTTCTGTTATGGCTACGAAACCTTAGTGAGTTTAACCCCCCTTTGACCGTATTATTAACAAATGCTCGTGTGGTCATTCCTATGATAGCCTTTACAACTGTCATGCACCTTGTTGCAATCCACTAACAACCTATCCAGCCATCCATTCTGTCAGTTACCCCCCTCCCCCCCCCCCCCCCCTCCTACCTCCCTTGTCAATCAGCTCCTATAACGTTAGACCAGCTCCAAAGTCACCTTTTAATTCCCTTCAGCGTTAATGAGCAAACTACGTCTCCTGGGACTAAGAATTTGCAGGTAAGGTGACCAAATCTGAACAGTCCATACATTTAAACAAAATATCGTTTTGCATATTATTTTTTACATATATCTGTATAAAATCACCAATGTGATATATGATATACCAACATAATAAAAGTGTAAAACTGGTACTTTGCTCAAAACATGATCATGCCGGCAACTGGCATTTTTGCGCTACCACTCAGCATCAAGGTAATCTTCACCATAAATGCTTCGAAGCTTGTCTTCACCATAAACATTTCAGCATATCTTTTTGGTCCAAATTTCACAAAAACTTCAAAGAAAGCTAACTTTTCTAACAACCCTACTGCACTACATGAAATCTTTAATTACTTCCAAATCCTGATAGATTCCACCAAGAACATGGATCTGCATGTACTGATGTTTAAGGATTAGAACTGCAAGATCTTAAACAGGTGCAGGATACTTATCTGTTCAAGAGATGTTTCTTTAATCTGGATGAGGATCTGATTATCAGAAAAGTGGATAAGGGGGAGACCAGTATTGGTCATGCATAAATATTTATATTTAGAAGAAGTTTATCATCAATTTTTGGACCACCTTTTTATCAAAGTTATATAATGACCTTATCATATATTTGTTACAGTTAATTGAAGAGAAGGTGAAAGATGCATTTGATAAATATCTCATAAACAAAAAAGGAAATGGAATATTTGATTGAATTACATCCTTCTATACCCTTTATACATTTTCTTCCTAAGATTCATAAAGATTTGAAAAAACCTTGGAGATTGATTGTTTCCACTAAGGGATCAGTGTTTGGAACTGCTTTCAAAGTTTTTAGATTGATTTTTTGAAACTTATTGCAAGTGTAATCTTTCTTTCAGATACATCTCATTTGCTTCAGCTCTTGAGAGATACTGAAGGAATTGCTGATGATACAATGCTTTGTTTCTATGGATATAACATCTCTATAAACACATATGCCTCAACATGAAGCACTGAATACTGCTTAAAATGCTTTGTTGAATGAAATGACCACTTATTGCACTTCTGAATTTTTGCTATCTTTAGCAAGTTGGTTTTAATTCAGAATTACTTTTTCTTTAAAGGTAAATTCTATCATGAAATCAATGGTACTGCGATGGGAGCGACACCATCAGTGGTCATGATATAGATGGCTGAATTTGAATAATCAGTTTCTTTTTTAGCACTGTAGTTTTTCAACATTCCACCTCGAGCACGTGCCATTTATGGTGCTAAAGAAATAGCACGGTGCTAACCTAGCGGTAATCTTACCGCATGGCCATTTCTTTTTAAGGGGCTTTTACCTGCACTGAAGTGTTTATGTTGAGCTTGAAGTGTCTATGGTGAAGATTACCCTGATACAGAGTAGTTGCTCAAAACATAATTGTGTTGGCAACTGGCATTTTTTAGCAAAGTACTAGTTTTACACCTGTATAATGTTGGTATAACACTGGGGATTTTGTGCATATATGTAAACATTTTTTATAAAAAAGAGAAATTTTTTGGAATTTATGGATTAAACACAGAAGTAACTGATTACTGATGGCTGAATACCTGCTTCAGTTATGATGGTCCATAAATGTAAGAAATTGATCATTTCTGTGACATATAAGGTTAAAGGATTTGAGGTAGTATTGTTGGTGGTGTTACTGAGGTGACATCAAAATCTGAATGTACTAGTCATGTTCTGCATCCATTGGTGATGGAATTTCTCTGGATGCTGAGCATGTGTTATAGAATTAGAAGTGCAAAACTTATTTTAAGGTTCTGTCCTATCCTAAAACCTCAATACTTCAGATTTTAACATAGAAAAATTGTTTGACTGATGCTATTGAATAATCTCTTCCTGGGATGTAGGCACGGTAGAACTAGAAGGCATGAATGGAGGTTGCAGGGAGGTAGACTTAGGAGTAACATCAGGAAATACTTTTTCACAGAGAGGGCAGTAGACGCCTGGAACGCCCTTCCAGGAGAAGTGGTAGAGCTAATATGGTGAGAGAATTAAAAAAATGTGTGGGATAGACACAGGGAATGCCTAAATAGAAAGAGAATGGAAACGCAACATGGCTGTTAAGGTGTTATCTTGGGTAACAGTAGTGGAACTGAGACCGATGCCTGACAAACTTCTAAGGTCTGTGTCCTGCAAATGGCAAAACACTGAAAGAAGATTAGTCAAATCCAGAATGGAGGAACTGAGGTCGATGCCAGACAGACTTCTACGGTCTGTGTCCTGCAATGATAAAACAGGTGAAGCTTTGGGGAGTGCTGTAGATCACTTTTTTGTTATGTGCTGCAAGTGAAGGTGCTGTGCAGCTCAGGGGAAGGGAAGATATCTTGACTGGATACTATCAACAATACTTGGGGATGATATGTTGGTTATAACCAAGACTCCATCATGCTTGGCTGCCTATATGGTGGGCATGATGGAGACTTGACACCAGTGGTTAAGCATGGGTGTCTGGGGCCATACAAAGTGATGAGCGTGACTTTGTCCATCATGTTGGGCAACTGAGTGGACCGTGTGGTCTTTTTTTGTCGTCATTTACTGTGTTGCTGTGTTACTATTATAGCTAATTTAAGGGACAAGCAAATGCTCTGTATAGAAATGTCTTTGGTAACCCCCCCCCCCCCAAAAAAAAAAAAAATATTGACTTGAAACACAGTGCACATCTCAGCATAGTGCTTTATGGGGCTTGATGGAGTTGATCGGTCTCTTTAATACTTTGTCCTAGAATCCTAGCTGTAGAATTTGATGTTATGGGTCAAATTCAAAGATTCTTTTCACTGTTTCAGGGAAGGGAGTCCAAATAGATTTATAACTATTCTCAAACGATGCTACAATTGTTTCCAGTATTTTTATCTCTGAGGTTTCGGCCCAGACACTGTTCAACCGCTGGCTGGTGTTTCCCAATTCTTTCCCAGTGCAACTTTGGCTGCCTGCAGTAAGTGAGGGCCTATGTCTGTATTCTTGGCATGCTCTTGGATCCAAGTAAAAACTCACCCACGTATATCACTTAGGGGCCTTTTACTAAAAGGTTGCGCATGGCAACCCAGAACCACCACTGGTCCAATACAGGTGCCAGCAGTAGTTCCACCCCCAGCACGTGCCTATTTACGGCAGGGGGTACTGGCAGTAATTGGGCAGAGTCACGTGCTGCCCAGTTACCACCCGGTTAGCTTGGAAGCCCTTACAGCCACCTCAATGGGTGGTGGTAAGTGCTTTCCCTGAAATGGATGTGCGGCAAGTGCGAATTTACCACACAGCCATTTCGTTTTATAGCCTTTTTACCTGTACGGTAAAAGAGACCCTGGTGCACAGCAAAATGGCTGTTGCTGCTAGCATAGGGTCCCTTTACTACAGCTTAGTAAAAGGGCCCCTAAATAATTTAAAATCGCAATCACAAAGTTCTTAAAGGGGAGGAAAAGACTTAAGAGAAATCCAAATGAGAGCAAGAGACTTCCCTACAGTTTTCAAAAATCACCATCAGTCTAAAACATTTCCAAATCACAGCAGTGCTGAAAATTAATTTAAATATACTTAAAAAAGAATTCATGGCTAGTATTTCACCAAGGCTGCACCAGAGACATTTTTTACGTTATTTTTAAACACTAGATTTTGATTTAGATATAATTTTGTGCAGTCATTTAAGAACTGTTTTGATTAGAAAATTTTGAAAAGAGGAGATTTAGATTGATGGTTATTTGGAAACTCTATATAGTAGAAGCCTCTTGCTCTTATTTGGAGTTTTATGAAGTCTTTTCCTTCCTAACACTGCATGGTTTGACACTGGCTTAAAATAATCAACTATATGCATGGTGTGTTAGATTATTTTTATGTGCATAGGTGTGTATCCATGATCTAGCATTTTTGCTGGATGTACTTGGTTGCACCATCAGTTTGTGACTAATAATTTTATTTATCCAGTTTCTAATTGAATGTTTAATGGTGCTCAATATACTGCTTTTTCACAATGTGCCATCAAAGCAGTTTAAAATAAAAACATCAAAGAATAAAACAAAGGAATGGAATTACACGTGTCTGTACTAAAAAAGATAACCTAATTCTACGTGTAGGGAGCCTAAGATCTATTGTGTTCCCTGAGAGAACATAAGGTGTTTTTCAGTGTAAAAGTGGACTGAACTGTTTTCCATGGCACTCCTCTCCAAGAGGGGCTACAATGGTGTAGTTCAAGGTGTTGGTGAGTGCAGTTTGAGATTTTAGTGCGAGGGCTTGAAGGTGAGGGAGGGAGGGAGGGAGATCAGCTTCCTGTCTCCCCCAAGGAGTCTGAAGTTTGAAGAAAAGGGAAAACTCTTCTGCTCTACATCTCCAGGGTCCTAAAATAAGTATGGAGAATTACACAGTGATATCTCTTTGCTGGTACTTCTGGAAGTCTATTCACCAATGGAAAATATCCCTGCTCCGAGGAAGTAAACTTCTCACACTGGATCTGTCTTAAATGGGAGGACAAGATGACCATGATCCGAGTTTCAGGTATAAGGAAGATCTTTTGCAGGAGTAGCAAGGAGTGTGCGTGCCAGGTGCCAAGCTTGTGGAAGGAGATAAGAAAGGAAAATAAACTGGACATTCAGTGTCTGTCCAAGAGTCAGAATGAGGAAAAAGTGAATAGACATTCAAGAATTCAGAAAACCGGTATCACAAAGGGTCCTTGGGAAGTCAAGGATCATAGCACAAACCCAAAGTGAACTTATGAGTCCAGAGGAAAAAAAAAGGAGGGTATCCTAGGAAAGAGAACAAACAAGGATCAGAAACCCCTATTCTGCTTTGTAACTGGCTACTTTAAAGGTGCAACAAAAACTGTTTGTCACAGTTTTCTCTGAAAATTTTTTTGTCCCCAGTAATGATTATTTTTGAAAACCAGAACTGCCTCTATAGTGTCTCCCTGTATAGTTAACTGAACACACCGGGCCTGGAAATTCATACCCCTCCCCCCAGGAGATGCCACATCAGGCCCCTGTCTTTGAGATTTTTCTGAGACGTGGATATATATGGTCCAGGCATTCAAGTGAATGTGTTGTCCTCAGGTTTCTTATTGTCCTACACAGAGTGCGGCAGAGATTCCATTCTGATACTGAGCAGGTGATCTCAGGTAGACAGCTAACATAAATGGAAGGTTTCAGTATAAGCTGAAACCCTGCATTTCAGAAAGGAAGGATTCTGTTAAGAGGGAACTGCGACTTTCATCAGGCAAAGTGACCTTAGCTATTCAAGCCAAGGAGAAAGGGGGAAAAAACCCTGAACTCCCAACCCCCAAAAAGAAAGAAAATAAAGTAAGAATTATTACTTTAAACACATATTTACAATTTCCTTTTACCCAAGGACTTAAGCAAAAAAACCAGCAAAACTGAACTATGTTATGCCATTTTTAAATTAAGTCTAATGGGTCTGTTTCTGAAGGCATAATAATGTACAGTAAACAGGATAAGTGGATCACAGAACCAACTACTTGCTGCTGACATTTTGACCATTAAAAAAGTTTAAACCAAGGATTAATCTCATGCAAAGATTTTCTCTATATATAAAAAGATAATAATCATATTATGCTTCACTCACCCACATGCTAACTAAGGACAGACTGATGGTTATCAGAAGATACCACTGCGAGGTGCGGTAAACTACAAAGCCAGGAAGAAAACAGCTTAGTGGACTTGAATTATAAAGAGCATAATATGAGTTCAAGCAATATGGAAGTTAAAAATGATAATATACTTAAAGCTCATGGAATCAGACCAAAAGACTAACTGAAAAAACAGGAAATATCCACAAGGGACCATTATAAAATATTAGCTGTGAAAGAATCATATCAACTAAGATATGTTAGAAATACATGTTTCAAAATTTCATTTATTGTGATTTACTAACTGCCTTTATGAAGAGATTCGCCCAAGGTGGTCTACAACAGGTATAGCTGGACATAAAACTTACAATTTTGTTAACAGCTTAACACTAATGACCACATATAAGCATAAATCAATCCATGAGGTAAATTTAAAATAACATGTTCACTGGTTATGAAAAAGTGCAAGCAAAACATTCTTGTAGCAGTGCTTGAAGTGATCATTGTTATATTATGTCCACAATTATTTTTTTGAGTAAGCAGCCAATAATATTTGTATAAATATTTTACATGAACTAAAATTTTCAGATATGTATAGTGTTAGTATATACAGAGAACCTCCACAGTCCTCGGTAAGAATTTAAGTTATACAAATATTTTTGTTATCTTCAGAATTTTTTCATTAAAGTGATTTGTAAAATGTTATCGTTTGATGAAGTGACTTTTAACTGGGTGATTATCACTTTATGAAAATGAGCCTTTCCAGGATTACCCTGGGAAGTTTGGTCTAATTCCAAAAGCCTATGTTTATTTATCTCTTATAGTAAGTTCATTAAAAGGTTAGTCCATCAAGTCCATCAAAGCAGGTTTTGTTTCAGGAATGGTAATGACCTACATGAAAGAAGTAAGTTAGTACATATGAAAGAACACAAGTTAGTAAACATGCTTTATGTACAACTGTTGATAAATTTTAAAGCCATCACAGATACAGGATATCAAAAGAAATTAATTTCTATGCATCCTCTAGGTCGAGTTCTTTAGGTTACAGTTCAACAAAAACAACACATAGAAAAAACAGAAAATGTTGGCAAAAAGGGACTATTTTTGATCACTCAGTCCATACACTGCTGTTTTGCACAGGTCTTACCCATTTGCTGTCATCCCCTCTTGCACTGCCACTAAGGTGACTATGAAGGTAACTCTATAAGATGGTGTCTATATCTAGGCACAATGAACACACCTATTTAGTGTCTATTCTATAAAGAAAAGTAACTGTCTATTTTTCTTCATAGAATACTAGTGTAACCATGTAAAAACATGCATATGTTTTTAAGAACAAGCCTTTTACACCAACTACAGAGCTTGTGTAAATGCTCATACCTGAATTGGAGAGACACACAAATAAATTATAATTTATGAATGGAAGTGTATGCCCCATCCACACTCTGCCCATTGATTGCCCACCTGCAAAGTACACATCACTGAAGATAGACTTGTACTTATAGAATTGCATGTAGCTGGATTACTATTATTTATGCCTGTAAATGACTTGAACACTACTGCATTATATGTGTGCTTGCCGCCTAAATCTACACAACTCCTTATGGACATACCATCAAGTGTCTATCACATATACACTGAACCCTGCCAAGTTTTCAATCTTATAAACTTTGTTGTTCCAGTCATCTGCCACCGTCTTAGTGAAAAATGTATTTCTCATATATACTGAAACATCACTTACAAAACTATCCTTTGAAATGAGGGCCTACCAAAATAAAATACTTAGGTGTCTGAAATAGCAACACCTCTAAACAAACTCTGAAACTTAACATGGAATACATTACTGAACAGACCACTGAAATCTTCACTAAATGGCACCCCTTACATCTCAGTTAGTGGGGGAGAACAGAAGCTATAAAAATGGCATTAGCCCCTAAAATAAACTATATAAGCATGGTTCCATTATACTTTCCCTCAAATTTTTACAACAAAACAAATACTGCTATCAGTAAATTCATTCCTTATATAAACTGAAACTCCTTAAATCTAAAGGAAGCATCAACCTACCAGATTTCAAAATGTATCTTGCCTTTCAGATGCCACAAATGCTAAATGGTTTGCTCAACGAGAACTCCTTGACACACCTCGTTTGCTCATCTTTGAGAAGTCTACCCTACATCCATTCAAATTACTATGTTACCCTCAATGACTAAGTATACATTATCAACAGTCTCTTACACCATAAAATCTTCCCTTCAATTTATTTTTTAAAATACTATAATGCCTTTGTATCGCACCATGGTGTGACCGCACCTCGAATATTGTGTTCAATTCTGGTCGCCGTATGTCAAAAAAGATATAGTGGAATTAGAAAGGTGCAGAGAAGGGCGGACAAAAATGATAAAGGGGATGGGCGACTTCCCTATGAGGAAAGGCTAAAGCAGCTAGAGCTCTTCAGCTTGGAAGAAAAGGCGGTGAGGGGAGATATGATAGAGGGCTATAAATAATGAGTGGAGTGGAATGGATAGATGTGAAGCGTTCTGATACGCTTTCCAAAAATACTAGGACTAGGGGGCATGCGATGAAGCTACAATGTAGTAAATTTAAAACGAATCAGAGAATGTTTTCTTCACTCAACGTGTAATTAAACTCTGGAATTCGTTGCCAGAAAATGTGGTAAAGGCGGTTAGCTTAGCAGAGTTTAAAAAAGGTTTGGACTGCTTCCTAAAGAAAAAGTCCATAGACCATTATTAAATGGACTTGGGAAAATCCACTATTTCTGGGATAAGCAGTATAGAATGTTTTGTACTTTTTGGGGATTTTGCCAGGTATTTGTGACCTGGATTGGCCACTGTTGGAAACAGGATGCTGGACTTGATGGACCTTTGGTCTTTCCCAGTTTTGCAATACTTCTGTACTTAAAATACCCATTGGATTTATCACTCTGATTACATCCATCTCTCAAGCTAGACAAATCCTGCTTACACTGACAAGACTGGGAATCTGTTGGTAAATGGTCTCCCAAAATGGATCTTTTCTTCCATTCAGCACTATTCAGTCCATGTATAATCTCCTACAGTCTGAATCACAAACAGTTATCATTTACCTCATGTATATCAAAATGTATTAATATATTGAGCACAATCTTTTCTCCAATACTTTTTCGAATTAGTGTCAAGCGCTATTAGCAACTTCTAAAACGGCCTTGAAAATTTATAAAGAACTTCAAGTATCGGACATTACTACATGTAATTATTTGGGAAAAATATTGGGAAAGCGCATTTAATATTGACTCAGTTAACATAAACTGGCAAATTTTATGGTCCAGGTCCATAAGATCTACCCTCTCAGCTGGAATTACACAGTCATCTTACTTCATATTACACAAGGCATACTGGACCCCTGCAAAACTGAGCAAAATCTCCAGTGATTCTTCCTCAAAATTTTGTTGGTCATGTTCTTCAGAACCAGGCACTTTTTCCCACTTATTCCACTGTGCTAACCTCTGCCTATACTGGAATTATATTTGGAAAGAATCAATGCTACAGTTCCGCTGGTTAAGTCTGTCCCCATCTCTTACTCCATTGTGATTCTCAGAGCTTCTTCGCCAGAAACTGCTATCTTCAAAAACTATACCAAACTCTGCACTATCTGAAAATATGAAGATGCCACAGCATTAAGTCTTCTCAACTTTTCTCAAATCAAGAAAACATGGGCATCTCTCAACAATTATTGCAACAACCCATAAATATATTTTTGCAGTAATTATTACTCACTTTGACCATTTTTACGCTTCTTGTACTTTCAACATCACAACTGCTTAGAACGTTCAGTGATAAAGCTAAGTCTGTTTGTTAACATGTAGTAGCTTCTACACCTACCCTGCAACCATATGTAAGCAACTATTATAAGGCACTATTGTTTGATCTTTTATAACTGTAGATCCTGATGGAGACCTTTAGTTTAGCTGGGAAAGTAAGTGGCAAAATCATTGCTGCTTAGTTGTGACTGGGAAGGCTGGTTCTGTTGTGGGGTTCGCAGTAAGCTGTTTACTATTTCAAATAGCTGCTTGGTTAAATTTGCAACTTGTTCTATGTGTTGAGAAATATATTGTTTTTTGGCTGTTGTTACGGCCTGGCGGTACATTGTCATGTGTTCTTACAGTGAACCTTCTTCATCTAGATGAGATTTTCTCCATTTTCTTTCAAGTTCACGTCCTTGACGCTTAAGGACCCTTAGTTCTGGGGAGAATTAAGGTGAACGTTTGTTTGTGGAGCATAAGACCTTCTTTAGAGGAGCTGTTTTTTCTAATGCCATTGCTAAGCATGCATCCTAGATATCAACCTGTTCTGACACGGTTATCATCTTTTCATCCACGTGGTGGTTAGGACAAGGCCTCCAGGAAGTTTTCAGCAGTCAGATTTCACATGTCTCAGACTTCCTTCCAAGCTTTGATTGGGCCCATCTGTTTTATGTAGTCCTAATAGAAATTTGATTAGAAAATGATCAGTCCATGATAGGGGTGTTATCTCTATGCCACCAGCCTTGTGTTCCAAGATGTTGACCACTTTGCAGAACATCAAGTCTAGCATATGGCCCTTTTTCATGGGTTGAAGAATTGATCACCTGAATGAATCCTAGAGCTGTCATTGTATCAAGGAATCAATCTCATATACTCAGCTTCACATGAAACACTTCCTTATTATCATGTAAAGCTGAGTACAGTGAGATTGGTTGATTGATAACTCCCTTCACTATCTAAATTGTATGTATGCCTAGTTATTACTGTGATTGTATCAAGGAAGGCATCAGTAGTGGTGTCTGGAATTTCAATGTGTAGGTTAAAGTCTCCCATGATCAGTAACCTAGGGTAGCTCAGATTACCTCAGTCACCAGATTCAGAAATTCTTGCACTGATGATATGGTGTTACAAGGTGCTCTGTAGACCACAAGCAGCCACACTGGTTCCTGTTTCCCAGCTGGATTAGTAGGCATTTTGACTCAGACAGGTGGGGACGGAGACTCTGTGCAGTTTGACTGTCTCTCGGATCAGGACTGCTACCCCTCCACCCCCACTTCCCTTGTCTTGCTTGGTGCAGGATAGTGAATCCTGTGGGGCACAGTTCAGCCACTGGTACACCACTGCTTTCATCCAGCAGGTCTCAGTTATTCCTAAGGTGTCTAAGTGGTATTCATTGATGACATGCTGGATCACAGTAAATTTTTTATGGCTGATCTGGTATTTACTAGGCCCAAGTTTCCAAGTACTGGCCTGTTTGTGGTTGTAGTGTAGTCTTATGAGTCACTTGATGTTGGCTGACTACTTCCGCAACAAGGTGCAGAAGATCAACCTCGAATTCACCACCAAACCATCTCCTCTTCACCCTATAACCCACTCCCTTAACCAACCAACCCAGGCCTCCTTCTCCTCTTTCCTGATATCACCGAGAGGAAACCGCCCATCTCCTCTCCTCCTCGAAATGCACCACGTTCCTCAGACCCCATCCCCACCAACTTACTTAACACCATCACTCCTACTGTCACCCCCCCCCCCATCTGTCATATCCTCAACCTCTCTCTCTCCACTGCAACTGTCCCTGACACTTTCAAACCTGCTAGTCACACCACTCCTCAAAAACCATCACTTGACCCTACCTGTCCCTCCAACTACCGCCCCATTTCCCTCCTACCCTTCCTCTCCAAGATACTTGAACGTGCCGTTCACAGCCGCTGCCTTGATTTTCTCTCCTCTCATGCCATCCTCGATCTGCTTCAATCCGGCTTTCGCCCCCTACACTCGACAGAAACGGCACTATCTAAAGTCTGCAATGACCTGTTCCTTGCCAAATCCAAAGGTCACTACTCCATCCTCATCCTCCTCGACCTATCCACCGCTTTTGACACTGTCAATCACAACCTACTTCTCGCCACACTGTCCTCATTTGGGTTCCAGGGCTCTGTCCTCACCTGGTTCTCCTCTTATCTCTCCCACCGTACCTTCAGAGTACATTCTCATGGTTCCTCCTCCACCCTCATCCCGCTCTCTGTTGGAGTCCTTCAGGGATCTGTCCTTGGACCCCTTCTTTTTTCAATCTACACCTCTTCCCTGGGCTCCCTAACCTCCTCTCATGGTTTCCAATATCATCTTTATGCTGATGACACCCAGTTTATCTCTCCACACCAGACATCACTGCAGGAAACCCAGACCAAAGTATCGGCTCGCTATCAACATTGCTACCTGTATGTCCAACCGCCACTTGAAACTGAAACATGGCCAAGATCGAGCTTATTGTCTTCCCTCCCAAACCCACTTCTCCTCTCCCTACACTCTCTCAGTTGATAATACCCTCATCGTTCCAGTCTCATCTGCCCGCAACCTCAGAGTCATCTTTGACTCCTCCCTCTCCTTCTCTACGCATATCCAGCAGATTGCCAAGACCTGTCGCTTCTTCCTCTATAACATTAGCAAAATTCGCCCTTTCCTCTCTGAGCACACCACCCGAACTCTCATCCACTCTCTCATTACCTCTTGCCTTGACTACTGCAACCTACTCCTCACTGGCCTCCCACTTTGCCATCTATCCCCTCTTCAGTCCATTCAGAACTCTGCTGCACATCTTATCTTCCGCCTGGACCGATATACTCATATCACCCCTCTCCTCAAGTCACTTCACTGGCTTCCGATCAAGTACCGCATACAGTTCAAGCTTCTCCTATTAACCTACAAATGCACTCGATCTGCAGCCCCTCCTTACCTCTCTACCCTCATCTCCCCTTACGTTCCTACTCGTAACCTCCGCTCTCAAGACAAATCCCTCCTCTCAGTACCCTTCTCCACCACCGCCAACTCCAGGCTCGCCCCTTTCTGCCTCGCCTCACTCCATGCCTGGAATAAACTCCTGAGCCCATAGGCCAGGCCCCCCTCCTGCCCATTCTTCAAAGCCTTGCTCAAGCCCACCTCTTCAATGTCGCCTTCGGCACCTAACCACCATACCTCTATTCAGGAAATCTAGACTGCCCCCACTTGACACTTGACATTTCGCCCTTTAGATTGTAAGCTCTTTTGAGCAGGGACTGTCCTTTTTGTTAAACTGTACAGAGCTGCATAACCCTAGTAGCGCTCTAGAAATGTTACGTAGTAGTAGTAGATAAGAGTTTTGCCTCTTGGGTATATGTCTTCTAGGCAGATGGGGGAGTCTCTTGTTTCTTCTTCCCCAGATTATTGGGATGTCTGCAGATTTTTGGTTTACTAGACCAAAGCACATTCTTGTTTAAAGTAAGATTACACAGCTCTCTAGCTATTCAGTATAACAAAAAGCCAGTTTGTCTTTGGCAGCAATTAACAGTGGAGTATAACATAGTAAATGACGGCAGATAAGATAAACTCATTTTATATGGCATGTGATACTTTATATGTATACCTGAGTTTGATTTGACCTTGCCTTTCTCAGGACACAGACTGTAGAAATCTACCCAGCACTGTTCTTGTACTAAGCTCTGAAGCTAACATCAAAGCCCCTTAAAATTTACACTACTTATATGTTAATTATATGTGGGTACAGTGGGTTTCTGGTGAGTTTTGGCGGCTCACAGTTCTCCACTACAAGTGTAACTGGTAGGGGGAGGTATGGGTCTGGGTCCATCTGTCTACAGTGCACGCCCTCACCAACACTAGAGTACTCCAGGGACCAGTATGCTGCTCTAATAGACCTGGCTGTAACATCTGAGGCTGTAATAGAGGCTGGTAAGTACTATTTTTATTCACATTTTTTGGGGGGTGGGAGGGGGTCAATGACCACTGGAGAAGTAAGGTGGGGGGGGGGGGGGTCATCCCTGATTCCCTCCAGTGATCATCTGGTCATTTAGGGCACCTTTTTGTGCCTTATTCTTTCTAAAAACAGGTCTAGACCAAAATGTTGAAGTTTCAGTCCTAGACATTTTTGTTTTGTTCTATTATGGCTGTAAAACGTCCAAGTGTTAGGAACGCCTTAAGTCTGCCCATGAAATGCCCCTCCTTGTGATCTGGATGCACTGCAGATGAATTGCGTAGATAAACATCTGCAAAATAGGTTTTGGAAATACCGATTTGGATGTTTTGAGAAGAAAATTGTCCAAAAACAGCTTTATGACACTTTTTTGGATGTTTTTCTCTTTTGAAAATCAGCCCTATGGTGTACATTTTATATTTTTAAATCGTTTTTATTGACTGAAATTTCAATACATATAAACCAAAAACATCAACTTGAACACTAATCTAGTACAAGAACATCAGTCAGCACTTCACAGTCAATGAAATTTCTTTTTTTTATCCCCAGACACCCCAACCCCGTTTCTTATCCCTCTGCTTTAAATCTGTTTATATTTAACTCGTTGTAGTTGATATTAACAGAGACCACACATACTATTTCAGAACGTATAGTAATAAACAATCTTATATAGTGGAATTATCAAGTTTCGCTTCACTTTCCACCCTGAACCATAGTGTAACTCCTTAATCCGTAGTTAACCCCTTTCTCCTGCCTTTCCTAGTTATCAAACCCTCCCTCCCTACCCTCCCTTCCCTTCAAAATCTAGGATATTTTCAGACAGTCTGAATACAAGCTGTTGTCACTAGAAGTTCAACAGGTAACTCTTTGAAGCATGTGGTAATGTCTGTATAAATGGGTTCCATTTCTTTAAGAATTGCTGCAAGTCTGATTCTGGCTTGCCTTGACACATCTGTCTTTCCAAACGCATTAAAGCCACCATTTTCATTCTCCACACCTGTACTGAGGGACCATCTGGAGAAAGCCAATCTACAAGAATTGATGCCTTCGCTATGACTATGGCCCGGTTTATGAATGCAATGCAGCCTCCCGGAACCGGGGCTGTCACCTCAGGATTACCAAATAGCAGCAACGGGGAATATCGCCAATCTATAGCCCACAATTTAGAGACTTGTCTCAAAATGATACTTCCAAAATTCCTCCACCTGTGCACAACGCCAGAACATATGCCCAAAGTCGCTCCCTCCTTCCCACACTTGGGGCATTCTCCATCTGGGGAGGCTCCCATGTGAAACGCTCGCCGTGGGGGAATGTGTAGTCTAAGGGCAAATCGATATTGCATCTCCCAATGTGCTGATAGTAAGGAGGATCGCTGGATTGTCAGGACATGTCTTTTGAACATGTCAGACGTTACTGTAATATTCAAGTCAATCTCCCATTCCCCAGCGTATTTATCATAGTCCAATTCCAGTTTATGATCTTTGATGTGTCTGTGATGGTATTTCAAAGGTACTTTCTGTTGAGAGTTGAATGAGAATGCCTCCGCCACTTCCACTTGGACATCTTCTGTTAGGTCTTCCCATTCCAGGCTAGACACATAATGTTGTAACTGCCAATAGTGAAAATAATCTTTCGGAGTTATCAGCTTTGACTTTTGAAGATCTGTAGATGATTTTAGTTTCCCTTCCTCTGTTAGTATTTGTTGAAGATAAATTATTCCTTGTCTTCCCAGCGTTTAAACATCGTGTATAAATCTCCTGGAGGGAAGTCTGGATTCCCCTTCAATGTCAAGTATGGAGTAGTTTTATAAGAGAATTGATGCATTCTGCAAATCCACTTCCAGGTTTTTTGCGCAGTCTGTAGAATGTTAGTGGCCGTCAAAACTGGGAATGCTCTCTTACCCAAACCATGAAGGGCACTACTAAAGTGAAGGGGTTTTAATAAGTTTTTCTCCATTTGAGTCGCTGAAAAATCTGATGTGTTACGGAACCAGTCATTGATGTGTCTCATTGCACAGGCCACCGTCATATGCCGCATGCTCAGCACTCCCATTCCCCCATATTCTTTTGGTATCTCCATCACTGTCTGAGGCAGTCGCGGTCTTCTCCCCTGCCAGAGGTATTTTCTTAACATTGCATTCAACTGCTTTTCATCTTTACTAGAAAGGTACAATGGCAAAACTTGAAAGATATACAGCCAGCGTGGGACTATCATCATGTTATACAACGCTATGCGTCCTGCGAGAGAGAGAGGTAGCCCCTGCCAATGACCCAGCCTTGTTGCTGTTTCAGTCAGCAGTTTTGAATATTCAGATTATAGAGTTGGGACAAGTCGCTCGGGATCTGCACCCCCAGATATTTGATGGTTCTGCCGCTCTGCGTAATGGGAATTTAAATCTCTGCATATCATCGGGGCTGGTCTGGATGTGCATAACACTAGATTTCTCTAGATTGACTTTAAAGCCTGATAGCTTACCAAATGGGAGACCCTGCTTATCAGCACACTCAGTGACGTTGTTGGATTAGAGGTTCATTATCAATAAGTCGTCTGCAAACGCTAACGCTTTCACAGTCTCTCCCCCTACCACTACCCCAGCTATCTCCCTTTCTCGTTTCAGGCTCCTCAGCAGGGGTTCTATCGAAAGGAGGAAGAGGGCCGGAGATAATGGACAGCCCTGCCTCGTGCCCCTTGCTATTGAAAATTGAGTTGTTCTTAAACCATTGATCAGTACTGCAGCTGTGGGGCCCCGAGTATAATGATTGAATCGCCTGATATGCCCATCCCTTGACACCTATGTGTTGTAGCACTGCAAACATGTACTCCCATTCCACTCTGTCGAACGCCTTCTCAGCATCCAGACTCACCAAGATTGCCTTTGTTTCTGTACAACTACATTGTCCCATTGCCATGAGTAGGCGCCTCACATTTACTGCGGAGTGCCTATTTCGTACAAAACCCACTTGCTCTGGTTCTATTAATGTCGGTAACACTCTCTGGATTCTGTTCGCTAGAAGCTTGGCCATGATTTTTGTATCCACATTGATTAGTGATATGGGCCTATAGGAGTCTGCCTGAGTTGCTTTTCTTCCTGGCTTTAAAAGTAATGTGATTAACGCTTCATTAGCATAAATTGGGAATTCTCCCAGTTCCACCACCTCTTCATAATATGAGAGAAGAGGTCTTATTATTTGCTGGTTTAACATTTGGTAGAATACACTAGAGAACCCATCAGGCCCCGGAGCCGAGTGTTTAGGCAACGTTTTAATTATATCCTGTAGTTCCTTCCCTGTTATTGGTGAATTAAGTTCCTCTAACTCTATCTCTCCTAGCTTGGTTAGCCCTGCCCGCTCTAGATATTGATTAATAGAGTCTGTAGAGTGGGGCATTGGCGAGGAGTATAAGTCTTGATAAAAATCTCGAAACACCTTCGCTACCTTGTCTCTTTGGTTTTGAATATGGCCCTCCTTGTCCTTGACCGCCATTATTACTCTGCTTCCTCCCCAAGTTTTTATTACGCGTGCTAACATGCCTCCCGATTTGTTCCCAAAGCGTTGTAACCGATATTTCCTACGTATTAATGCCCTAGAGGCTCGGTCCTGTAGGAGGGAATCTAACGCTATTCTTGCAGACTGCATTTGCTCTTTGAAGAATGAATTGGATTATTAATGTACCTACGCTTTGCTTTTTGGAGTCTTTTTTCTAGGTTGGTGATTGCTCTAGTGGTTCGCCTTTCTCTTTTAGCTGTGAAGGCTATAATTGCCCCTCTTAATACTGCTTTAGCTGCTTGCCAAAACAAGGATGGCTGGCTTTTGTGGGCTGCATTAAATTTTTCATATTCCTCCCAGCTATCTTGTATATATCGTTTAAATTCAGTGTCTGCGGCTAAGTATGTTGGAAAGCGCCAACCCGCCCCGACTCCAGATAATTCTGGATCTGTCAAGTCTATCCATGTCATCGCGTGATCTGAGACCTCTTCTGGCCCTATTACTGCGTCTGCTACCATATGAAACATGTTTTGATCTACAAGAATGTAATCTATCCTTGACCAGCTGCCATGTGCCCGTGACAAGTGAGTATAGTCTCGTGTGTCTGGATGAAGAGTCCGCCACGTATCCACCAAATTTAGTGATTGCATGAATTGTGGAAGGGCTCTCGATCTCATACCTCCCCTGTTGGCCCATCTAGGTGCTGAGCAATCTAATGTTGGATCTGCTACGAGGTTAAAGTCTCCCATTATAATTAGGGGGATAGCTCTGCGAATGAGACATCGCTGAGCCACCCGCTCATAGAATGATTTGTCAAATAGATTTGGCCCATACAGTGCTACCAGCATATATTCTCGATGTTGAATCCATAGATGAATCATCAGATATCTCCCCTGAGAATCTCTTTCTATAACTTCCGATTTGGCCACTAATCCCTTGCGGATCAGAATAGCTATTCCTTTACTCCTCCCCTCAGCTGGAATCGCATGGACTTCTCCTACCCACGCCCGCTTCAGTTTCTGATGTTCTTCTGTATTGAGACGGGTTTCCTGCAATACATCTGCTCTATGTTTTTTAAGGGCTGCTAGAATTTTTGTTCTTTTGATTGGGGATGAAATACCTCCCACATTCCAAGTGAGGAACCTAACTAAATTGTGCTTAGTCATTACTATGTCCAGTGTCGTGTAGCGGTGAAATTTTTTTTTAGTAAGAACCCCGGGGCCCGCTCCACCCGTGTTCCTTCCTATCTAACCACATGTCCTCCAGTGATCTGTTCTGTTACCCTTCCCCTTTCTATGTGTCCAAAAGCGTGTTGTTCTCTATTTGTGTCCCAGAAAGTCTTGCACTTTACTTTCCTTCCCATCCCCCCCTCTCTCCCGACCCCCCCCCCCTCCCCCCCCCCTCCCCCCCCCCCCCTCCCCCCCCTGTCCCCCTTGACTCCAACCTTGCACTCCCCTCTCTTATCTTAGATCAGGTGTGCTGAGTCAACAATGGTAGGGTCTCCTCCCTCCCCCCTCCACACTTGCCATATATAGTAGCTCACATTTCAAACTTGTTCATCTCTCTCTGCAGGAAAAACACAGCGTTGTAAATTACTTCATATAGTACTTACTATTCAACATTTAGCTATTCAACCAACGTTCTGGCGTCCAACTTAGACTTAACTTTAGATTACTGAGTTTCTAGCTCTCAGAGAGTTATGTTATGTTCTTCAACTGTTGTTTCCCCCCTGTTCAGAGTTTTTATGATCCTGGAATTGTAGTGCTTCTTGAGCTTCTTTTGGAGAGCCAAAGGATCTCCAAGTGCCGTCCATGTTGATTTTTAATTGCGCTGGATATAGTAGCAAAAACCGTTGGTTCCTCTCTGCAAGTTGTCTGCAAATCGGGGTAAAAGCTTTCCTGCGTTCCTGTAACGCCTGAGAATAGTCTTGGAACACTTTAATACTGACTCCATCCAGATTTAAGGAATCCCATTTTTAATCGTGCTCCCCTTAGAATTTCTCTTTATGTACAAAATTATGTACTTTAACAATCACTGCTCTTGGTCGAGTTCCATTATTAAGTCTTTTCCCCAATCTGTGAGCTCTTTCCAGGCAGAGTGGGCCCAAGCTGTCAGAAAGGGCAAATTCTGATTTTAGCCAGCGTTCTAATTGTTCCGCCAGAGACCGATCCGGTATCGACTCCGGGATACCTATAAGTCTCAAGTTGGATCTTCGAGATCTATTTTCAAGATCATCCATTTTCATTGCCTGTGCTTTCAATTCTTTTTGTATCTCTTGCAACGACGCCACAGCGCTAACTGCGGCGTCCTCCTCTTCCGACACACGTGCTTCAAGTTCGCCCGTTCTTTTTGTTGTTTCACCAAGTTTCGTTTCTACGCTTGTTAGCCTTTCAGCAATCTGGGTTAGTTGCGGTTCCAAAGCGGACTTTACCGCTTCTGTGAGCTGTTCGAGTTGAGCCTGGTGGAACCTTGGCGTCGAGTCTGACGCAGGGCTCGGCGCCATCTTGTTTTCGCCGACCCCTCGCTGCTTCTCTGGCTCTTTTTTTGTTGTTTTCCCCGTCATCGCTCTAGTTTCGCGGATGATATAAGAGTCCATGTGTCTTAATTTTGTTTCCGATTACGTTCCTTCGTTTTTCAGCAAGTCAATCCCGTTTGTGGAGGGTTCGAGGGAGGGAGAACCCGAGAGTGAAAAGGAATGCGACCTCTTCCCTCAGCCCATCACGTGACTCCCTTGGTGTACATTTTATAGGAAGGTATATAAATAGGAGGAGTCTTGGGACAGCATGGGAAGGACTCACACATGCCTAACTTATAGCATACTACAAGCTACACATGTATATCTGGCATTTAAGAATGAGCACTTACACAACCTCTAATGCTGGCATAAGTGCACACTGTTATGGAATTGCCCTCTGCAGACTAAATTCAATAAATGGTGCCTAAAAAAACAGCACTTAGCACCATTCTATAAATGGCACTCAAAGTTAGGTGCCATTTATAGAATAGCGTTTAGCACCAGGAATCTCGACAACTTTTAGGAGCAACCATTTAAACCAATGAAACCCTGGTGTAAATCCCTGCAACTAAATTCAGCATGGATACCCTTTATTCTATAACAGCACACATGAATTGTGGGAATGCCCTTGATCCACCCATGACTCTCCCATGGCCTCACCCTCGTTTTGGATCCGCATGTAAATTTTATGCGCGGATCGAGCTGTGTAAATTTTAATTAATGCCAATTAGAACTGATTATTAGGACCCAATTACTGATGTTAATTGGCTTGTTATTCAATTAAATTGCACATGAAAATTGGGCATGCATCCAAATTTGCACACATAAATTTTTTTGCCATTTATAGAACTCAGGGGTATTGTGTTATTCAAGGAGACTGCAAATTTGCCACTTCCATATCGAAAATGTTACATGATGTTTCCATATATTTATTTTATTAGGATTTGTTTACCGCCTTTTTGAAGGAATTCACTCAAGGCGGTATACAGTAAGAATAGATCAAACATGAGCAATAGGCATTACAGCAGTGAAAATATTCAATAACAATACAAAGTATGGCATAGTATACTACTTACCATGTCAACACAATACATAATAGAACATTGTAATTGATAGTGAGGGGTAAAGCAAAGATGTAACATATAGATAGGTACGAGAGTAAGAAAGTAAGGTGACTGATTTAAAGGAAGTTGAACACGAGGTCAGAGAGATGATTGAATATATATAGCTTTTTAAAACTGCTGCTTCCATCATATATGTCCACAAACTTTTATTTACCCAAGTCCTTCTATGTATTTTACAAAAGGCTCCAGGTTCAGCAGAGCCTTTTGTAAAATACCATCAAAACTGTGAAAATCCCAGTCCATGTTCCAATTCCTCCCTTCATGACCTATACAAAATGGCTGTCTAAATACGTAAACTCAGTATTTAAGAAGCCTTCCCTTGATCCTGACACCCCTTTTAATTACAGACCCATCTCTAATTTTCCCTGCCTCTCAAAACTGACTGAAAGGGTGGTCTTTAATCAGCTGACCAACATGTAGAGGCATCACATGTCCTACAACCCTTCCAAAGGAGCAGCAACCACAGAAAGTGGAGGAACCCTCAATTCCTATGTCGAAGTAGTGCAAACAAAGGAGGAGTAGCATGATCTGGCCCTTTTAATCAACCAGGGAGTCGTATAACACTACAAGGTCTTTATTAAAGAACATCAAGTGGCTCGACACAGCAGCCGTGTTTCGGCACCTAAACTGCTGTTTGCAGACTTTGGAAGTATCATTTCGTATTGTTTGGATTGTTATATCCAATAACTTAACCACACAAAAAACTTTATTTTCTTTTCTGTATAAATCTTTGGAACACCTTAAGGCTCCTGAAGCAGGCGCATAGGCGCCGAAACACGGCTGCTGTGTCGAGCCGCTTGATGTTCTTTAATAAAGACCTTGTAGTGTTATACATCTCCCTGGTTGATTGAAAGGGTCACATCATCCTACTACAACCCTTCCAATCAGATTTCTGCCACTTGACTGTGACCACTATCACTTCTCTTCTCAATGAATTGCATTCTGCTGTTGATTGTGCCAATATCACCCTCCCGATTTCTTTAGATCTTACTGTAGCTTTTGATTAAGTTAGTAACTCACTCCTCTTTTCAAGGTTCTCCTCCTTTCTGACTGATCGTCAATTCAAGATAACTCTGGATAGTCACTAGCCGGAGAGGCACAACCTGCCAAGCCAGAAAGGGGCTTTGCTTGTAAGGATAAGTTTGCCTTTTTGCGGATGACAAAAATATTATTAACAGGGTAAATACTCCAGAAGGAGAAGAAAAAAATGAGAACAATGGCCCAAGGTCTGGCATTTAAAATTTAATGTGAAGAACTGAAATGTATGGAATTGGGAAGCAGAAATCCAAAGCAAATGGGACAGACTGGATACGAGAGACTGATAAGCACAGTTCAGGAGAGGGATCTTGGGGTGATGTGTCTAGTCTGAGTATCTCAAGATGATGAAACAATGTGACAAGGCAGTGGCCATAGCCAAAAGGATGCTAGGCTGCACAGAAATGTATAACCAGTAGAATAAAGGAGGTGTTAATGCCCTTGCACAAGTTGTTAGTGAGGCCCCACTTGGAGTATTATGTTTACTTTTGGAGGCTGTATCTTGCTAAACATATAAAAAGACTTGAAGTGGTTCAGAGAAAAGCAATAAAAATGATATGGGGTTTGCACCAAAAGATTAAATTGTATACCCTAGAGGAAAGGAGGGCCAGGAATGATATAATACAGACATTTAAGTATCTGAAAGTTATTAATATCCAACCAAATATTTCCAGAGATGGGAGGACATGAATTGAGGTTGCAGGGATGTCAATTTAGGCATAACATCAGGAAATACTTTTTCATGGAGAGAGAGTGGTGGAATGGATGCCAGATGGTAGGAACAAAAATTTTAAAAAATTCAAGAATGAGTGGGATGAACACTAAGGATTCCTATACGGAAAGAGAATGGAATCAAAACAAACTTTAGCGGTACTTAGATGGCAACTCTGGTAGCTATGAAGTAAGGCCAGTTCCAGGCAGACTTCAATGTTCTATGTCCTGATTAATGCTGGACAGATTTGATTGGCTGAAGTGGGCTTTGATGGTAACACCAAAATACGAAAGCGCGAAACCCCTACGAGAAAAACTACACTGGCTCCCACTAAAAGAACGCATCACGTTCAAACTTTGCACTTTAGTCCATAAAATCATCCATGGTAATGCCCCAGCCTACATGTCAGATCTAATAGAACTACCACCCAGGAACGCAAAAAAATCTTCCCGCACACCCCTCAATCTTCATCCTCCCAAGTGTAAGGGTTTGAAATACAAATCAATGCATGCATCTACCTTTTCCTATACGAGCACGCAGCTCTGGAATGCACTGTCACGTAACTTGAAAATGGTCTATGAACTGACCAATTTCCGCAAACTATTAAAAACCTATCTCTTCGACAAGATATATCACAAAGATCAACATGTGTAACTGTATAATCTTTTAAACTTCTAGTACTGTCTTATAATGTCTTTTGCTTTAACACCATCATGTAATTCACCACCATGTAACACAAACCCTCTGTAAACCTAATGTATATTCACTTCTATTTCCAGTACCCATGATGAATTGTAAGCCACATTGAGCCTGCAAAGAGGTGGGATAATGTGGGATACAAATGCAATAAATAAATAAATAAATAAACAAACAAACTCTAGTAGTTGGGGAATAAGATCAGTGCCAGGCAGACTTCTATGGTCTGTGTCCTGATTATAGCAAGGGCAGATCAAAATCGAGTATGGCTATATCACGTTATATCATACGTTATGAGTTTATCTTCTTGCACAGCTGAATGGACCACGCAGGTCTTTACCTCCCATTATCTACTATGTTACTATATAAGGTTTCAATAAAAGTAACAGGGAATATGATGTGGATGAGAAGGTTAGCTGAAGTTGAACTCTGTATGCCACTGGATTTACTTGTTCCTGGATCACAAAAAGGTCCCATGAATTTCTGAACCATTTTACCAGAGGATCAATTTTATATCTGGTAGAGACCCAGACCTTATCCCCCCATGGTGAACTGGGGACCAGGCTTGTTGTGAACTTATACTTTGAGAGTTCTTCAGAAATTCCAGGTTCTTTTGAGATGTGTAGACCTGGACTTTGTGACATGCTCTCTTAAGGAGGTGGCAACACTTCAACGGCCAATAACTCCTTGAAGTCTTTCTCCTGAAGTTAACTTCCAGGAATAGATCATGCATGAGTGGAGAAGATTCCCTGGTGTTTTCCAATGGGAAAGTACAGTGCCAAGCATCCTCTGAATGAATCCACTTCTATGTGATAAAGAGTGTTTGGATCAGGATATATGAGGATGGGAGCACATGCAGGTGCTGTCTTGAGACAATCAAATGACTGTTGTTGCTCTCCAACCCAAGTGAATAGGATTCTTGTCTTCAGAATGTCTGTTAGTGCAGTGGTTACCCTGGAGAATCCTGGAATAAAATTTGCAAATCCTAAAGATTGCTGGATCCTCTTGATATCCTTTGGAACTGGCCACTGTGCCATATCTTCTGGGAATCCATCCAGATGGCTTCACGGAATGATGTAACCCATAAATTCAGCAGATTTCTTGTCAAAATCATTTTTTTATGGCTTGGCATATAACTGGTGCTTCCTCAGTCACTCCAATATTTGACAAACTTGGCAGTCATGATCTGGTTCTTTGGAGAAAATCAAGGTCTCATCCAGATAGCGAATGCTACATACCTGTAGAAGGTATTCTCCCGAGGACAGCAGGCTGATTGTTCTCACTGATGGGTTGACGTCCTCGGCAGCCCCCTCCATCGGAAAGTTTACTAGCAAAGGCCTTTGCTAGTCCTCGCGCGCCCATGCGCGGCCGTCTTCCCACCCGAAACCGGCTCGAGCCGGCCAGTCTCGTATGTAGCAAGACAATACACTTCAAGGGAAGACTCAACTCCAAAGGGGAGGCGGGCGGGGTTTGTGAGAACAATCAGCCTGCTGTCCTCGGAGAATACCTTCTACAGGTATGTAGCATTCGCTTTCTCCGAGGACAAGCAGGCTGCTTGTTCTCACTGATGGGGTATCCCTAGCCCCCAGGCTCACTCAAAACAACAACCATGGTCAATTGGGCCTCGCAACGGCGAGGACATAACTGAGATTGACCTAAAAAATTTACCAACTAACTGAGAGTGCAGCCTGGAACAGAACAAACAGGGCCCTCGGGGGGTGGAGTTGGATCCTAAAGCCCAAACAGGTTCTGAAGAACTGACTGCCCGAACCGACTGTCGCGTCGGGTAACCTGCTGCAGGCAGTAATGAGATGTGAATGTGTGGACAGATGACCACGTCGCAGCTTTGCAAATTTCTTCAATAGAGGCTGACTTCAAGTGGGCTACCGACGCAGCCATGGCTCTAACATTATGAGCCGTGACATGACCCTCAAGAGCCAGCCCCACCTGGGCGTAAGTGAAGGAAATGCAATCTGCTAGCCAATTGGATATGGTGCGTTTCCCTACAGCCACTCCCCTCCTATTGGGATCAAAAGAAACAAACAATTGGGCGGACTGTCTGTGGGGCTGTGTCCGCTCCAGATAGAAGGCCAATGCTCTCTTGCAGTCCAATGTGTGCAGCTGACGTTCAGCAGGGCAGGAATGAGGACGGGGAAAGAATGTTGGCAAGACAATTGACTGGTTCAGATGGAACTCCGACACGACCTTTGGCAAGAACTTAGGGTGAGTGCGGAGGACTACTCTGTTATGATGAAATTTGGTGTAAGGGGCCTGGGCTACCAGGGCCTGAAGCTCACTGACTCTACGAGCTGAAGTAACTGCCACCAAGAAAATGACCTTCCAGGTCAAGAACTTCAGATGGCAGGAATTCAGTGGCTCAAAAGGAGGTTTCATCAGCTGGGTGAGAACGACATTGAGATCCCATGACACTGTAGGAGGCTTGACAGGGGGCTTTGACAAAAGCAAACCTCTCATGAAGCGAACAACTAAAGGCTGTCCTGAGATCGGCTTACCTTCCACACGGTAATGGTATGCACTGATTGCACTAAGGTGAACTCTTACAGAGTTGGTCTTGAGACCAGACTCAGACAAGTGCAGAAGGTATTCAAGCAGGGTCTGTGTAGGACAAGAGCGAGGATCTAGGGCCTTGCTGTCACACCAGACGGCAAACCTCCTCCAATGGAAGAAGTAACTTCTCTTAGTGGAGTCTTTCCTGGAAGCAAGCAAGATGCGGGAGACACCCTCTGACAGACCCAAAGAGGCAAAGTCTACGCCCTCAACATCCAGGCCGTGAGAGCCAGAGACTGGAGGTTGGGATGCAGAAGCGCCCCCTCGTCCTGTGTGATGAGGGTCGGAAAAACACTCCAATCTCCACGGTTCTTCGGAGGATAACTCCAGAAGAAGGGGGAACCAGATCTGACGCGGCCAAAAAGGAGCAATCAGAATCATGGTGCCTCGGTCTTGCTTGAGTTTCAACAAAGTCCTCCCCACCAGAGGGATGGGAGGATAAGCATACAGCAGGCCCTCCCCCCAATCCAGGAGGAAGGCATCCGATGCTAGTCTGCCGTGGGCCTGAAGCCTGGAACAGAACTGAGGGACTTTGTGGTTCACTCGAGATGCGAAGAGATCCACCAAGGGGGTGCCCCACGCTTGGAAGATCTGGCGCACCACTCTGGAGTTGAGCGACCACTCGTGAGGTTGCATAATCCGGCTCAGTCTGTCGGCCAGACTGTTGTTTACGCCTGCCAGATATGTGGCTTGGAGCACCATGCCGAGACGGCGGGCCCAGAGCCACATGCTGACGGCTTCCTGACACAGGGGGCGAGAACCGGTGCCCCCCTGCTTGTTGACATAGTACATGGCAACCTGGTTGTCTGTCTGAATTTGGATAATTTGGTGGGACAGCCGATCTCTGAAAGCCTTCAGAGCGTTCCAGATCGCTCGCAACTCCAGAAGATTGATCTGTAGATCGCGTTCTTGGAGGGACCAACTTCCTTGGGTATGAAGCCCATCGACATGAGCTCCCCATCCCAGGAGAGACGCATCCGTGGTCAGCACTTTTTGTGGCTGAGGAATTTGGAAGGGACGTCCCAGAGTCAAATTGGAGCAAATCGTCCACCAATACAGGGATTTGAGAAAACTCGTGGACAGGTGGATCACGTCCTCTAGACCCCCAGCGGCCTGATACCACTGGGAGGCTAGGGTCCATTGAGCAGATCTCATGTGGAGGCGGGCCATGGGAGTCACATGAACTGTGGAGGCCATGTGGCCCAGCAATCTCAACATCTGCCGAGCTGTGATCTGCTGGGACGCACGCACCCGCGAGACGAGGGACAACAAGTTGTTGGCTCTCGCCTCTGGAAGATAGGCGCGAGCTGTCCGAGAATCCAGCAGGGCTCCTATGAATTCGAGTTTCTGCACTGGGAGAAGATGGGACTTTGGGTAATTTATCACAAACCCCAGTAGCTCCAGGAGGCGAATAGTCATCTGCATGGACTGCAGGGCTCCTGCCTCGGATGTGTTCTTCACCAGCCAATCGTCGAGATATGGGAACACGTGCACCCCCAGCCTGCGAAGTGCCGCTGCTACCACAGCTAGGCACTTTGTGAACACCCTGGGCGCAGAGGCGAGCCCAAAGGGTAGCACACAGTACTGGAAGTGGCGTGTACCCAACTGAAATCGCAGATACTGTCTGTGAGCTGGAGGTATCGGGATGTGTGTGTAGGCATCCTTCAAGTCCAGAGAGCATAGCCAATCGTTTTGCTGAATCATGGGGAGAAGGGTGCCCAGGGAAAGCATCCTGAACTTTTCTTTTACGAGATATTTGTTCAGGGCCCTTAGGTCTAGGATGGGACGCATCCCCCCTGTTTTCTTTTCCACAAGGAAGTACCTGGAATAGAATCCCAGCCCTTCTTGCCCGGATGGCACGGGCTCGACCGCATTGGCGCTGAGAAGGGCGGAGAGTTCCTCTGCAAGTACCTGCTTGTGCTGGAAGCTGTAAGACTGAGCTCCCGGTGGACAATTTGGAGGTTTTGAGGCCAAATTGAGGGTGTATCCCTGCCGGACTATTTGGAGAACCCACTGATCGGAGGTTATGAGAGGCCACCTTTGGTGAAAAGCTTTCAACCTCCCCCCGACCGGCAGGTCGCCCGGCACTGACACTTGGATGTCGGCTATGCTCTGCTGGAGCCAGTCAAAAGCTCGCCCCTTGCTTTTGCTGGGGAGCCGCGGGGCCTTGCTGAGGCGCACGCTGCTGACGAGAGCGAGCGCGCTGGGGCTTAGCCTGGGCCGCAGGCTGTCGGGAAGGAGGATTGTACCTACGCTTACCAGAAGCATAGGGACCAGTATTCCTTCCCCCGAAAAATCGTCTACCTGTAGAGGTAGAGGCTGAAGGCTGCCGGCGGGAGAACTTGTCGAATGCGGTGTCCCGCTGGTGGAGAGACTCTACCACCTGCTCGACTTTTTCTCCAAAAATGTTGTCCGCACGGCAAGGCGAGTCCGCAATCCGCTGCTGGAGTCTATTCTCCAGGTCGGCGGCACGCAGCCATGAGAGCCTGCGCATCACCACACCTTGAGCAGCGGCCCTGGACGCAACATCAAAAGTGTCATAAACTCCTCTGGCCAGGAATATTCTGCACGCCTTCAGCTGCCTGACCACCTCCTGAAAAGGCTTGGCTTGCTCAGGGGGAAGAGCATCAACCAAGCCCGCCAACTGCCGCACATTGTTCCGCATGTGTATGCTCGTGTAGAGCTGGTAAGACTGGATCTTGGCCACGAGCATAGAAGAATGGTAGGCCTTCCTCCCAAAGGAGTCTAAGGTTCTAGGGTCTTTGCCCGGGGGCGCCGAAGCATGCTCCCTAGAACTCTTAGCCTTCTTAGGGCCAGATCCACAACTCCAGAGTCATGAGGCAACTGGGTGCGCATCAGCTCTGGGTCCCCATGGATCCGGTACTGGGACTCAATCTTCTTGGGAATGTGGGGATTACTTAGTGGCTTGGTCCAGTTCGCAAGCAATGTCTTTTTCAGGACATGGTGCAAGGGAACAGTGGACGCTTCCTTAGGTGGAGAAGGATAGTCCAGGAGCTCAAACATTTCAGCCCTGGGCTCGTCCTCCACAACCACCGGGAATGGGATGGCCGTAGACATCTCCCGGACAAAGGAAGCAAAAGACAGGCTCTCGGGAGGAGAAAGCTGTCTCTCAGGAGAGGGAGTGGGATCAGAAGGAAGACCCTCAGACTCCTCGTCAGAGAAATATCTGGGGTCTTCCTCTTCCTCCCACGAGGCCTCACCCTCGGTGTCAGACACAAGTTCACGAACCTGCGTCTGCAACCTCGCCCTGCTCGACTCGGTGGAACCCCGTCCACGGTGGGGGCGTCGAGAGGTAGACTCCCTCGCCCGCATCGGCGAAGCTCCCTCCGCCGACGTAGTCGGGGAGCCTTCCTGGGAGGTGGCCGCTGTCGGCACCGCACGCGGTACCGACGTCGGGGACCTCAACCCGGGCGATGGGCCAGCCGGCGCCACGCTCGACGGTACCGGAGGCGCAAGCACCGCCGGTACCGGAGGGGTAGGGCGCAACAGCTCTCCCAGAATCTCTGGGAGAACGGCCCGGAGGCTCTCGTTTAGAGCGGCTGCAGAGAAAGGCTGAGAGGTCGATGCAGGCGTCGACGTCAGAACCTGTTCCGGGCGAGGAGGCTGTTCCGGGCTGTCCAGAGTGGAGCGCATCGACACCTCCTGAACAGAGGGTGAGCGGTCCTCTCGGTGCCGATGCCTGCTGGGTGCCGAATCCCTCGGCGACCCAGAGCTCTCGGTGCCGACATGGGGAGGAGACCGGTGTCGATGCTTCTTCGACTTCTTCCGAAGCATGTCACCGGAGCTCCCCGGCACCGACGAGGAGGACGTAGAATCCATCCGTCGCTTCCTCGGGGCCGAGACCGAAGAGGGTCGATCCCGGGGGGGCTGTACCGCAGGAGCCCTCAGGGTAGGAGGAGACCCACCCGAAGGCTCACCGCCACCAGCAGGGGAATGGACAGCCCTCACCTGCACTCCTGACGATGCACCTCCGTCCGACGACATCAGCAGACGAAGTCTCGGTACCACCGACGTCGATGCAGTCGCCCGATGCCTCGGCGCCGATGCAGAGGTCCGATGCCTCGATGCAGTCGATGGAGCGGCAGCCAAGGAAGATGGTCCGGACGCTGACGACGTCGATGCACTCGATGCCTCCGGTGCCGATGCCGACGAAGAGCCCGAGAACAAAACGTTCCACTGGGCTAATCTCGCTACCTGAGTCCGCCTTTGTAACAGGGAACACAGACTGCAGTTCTGAGGGCGGTGCTGGGCCCCTAGACACTGAAGACACGCAGAGTGCCTATCAGTGAGCGAGATTACCCGGGCGCACTGGGTGCACTTCTTGAAGCCGCTGGAAGGCTTCGATGTCATGGGCGGAAAAATCACGCCGGCGAAATCAAAAGCCGAAATGGCGAAAATTGAAGCACCAAAATTTAGAGGGAGAAAAAATCTCGACCGAGGCCAAAAGAGGCCTACCCCGACAACGAAAGAAAACTTACGGGGCAAAAACTGAGAAATACGGGAAGGGCAGAAAACCCGAAAGGGTCTTCCGGAACACTACCGGAGCGCTTCCCGAACTTTTTCAAGGAAAAAACAGCGAAAAAACACGTCGAAAAGGACGCGCGAGGTCGACTCTCTGGGGCACGAACGGCGTAACACGACCGTACCGAGCGCGGACGAAAGAGGACTGGCCGGCTCGAGCCGGTTTCGGGCGGGAAGACGGCCGCGCATGCGCGGTGCGCATGGGCACGCGAGGACTAGCAAAGGCCTTTGCTAGTAAACGTTCCGATGGAGGGGGCTGCCGAGGACGTCAACCCATCAGTGAGAACAAGCAGCCTGCTTGTCCTCGGAGAAATATCATTATGCACAGGTGTTGAAAGGTAACAGGGGCATAAGAACATAATAATAGCTAGCCATACTGGGTCAGACCAATGGTCCATCTAGCCGAGTATCCTGTTTCCAACAGTGGCCAATCCAGGTCATAAACACCTGGCAGAATCCCAAAGAGCCACATGAAAAAACAATGGAAATAATGTCACTCCAAATCAAGAAAGTGCAGCAAAACAAAGGAGTGCTCCAACATAGCAAAAGTGGTGGAAACCAAAACTTGTATAAGATAACTCAATAACTACACATATCCAAAATAAAAATTTGAGTTTGAATATCCTAAAATTTGAAAAAGAAGAACTCTCTAAAACTGTTGGTGTCTAACTTTAGGTGCACCAAGGCTGACTTAGGCTAGCATTCTATAACGGAATCTTGGCACCAAGAAGTCGTTATAGAATTGGTGCTAAGCGCATGGCATTAGGGCACCTAAATTTTGGTACCAAGTTAAACAATTGCCATCCTAGTGCATGCTAAGCTGGAAAAGCTTTCCCTCACAGGTTCAGTTGATGACATTACCCGTATATGAGGCCTTATATCGTGCTGTCCTATGGAGAACACCTGCCACTGCAAGTAACTTTTCTCCGACTTTTTGACTGAAGTTCCAGAGAGGCATTCTATAAAGTCTATGCCTTAATAGTCTCAGTATACCCTGGGAAACTGATTTTCTTATATTCCTTCTATGGAATAATCTATCACTAAACTATCTTTGCAAGTGACTCACACATTTCTTGTAGTTATCTATCCCTCCCCTCAAACTGCAAGCTTTTCAAATGGAACTTACTTACTGCAGCTGCATTACCTTGAATTCAGGGCTCAGTTTATCATAGGCTCAGAGAAGAGGTCCTCCCCAAGAATGTAGGAGGGTACCAGGAAAGGGTCTTCCTCCAAACATGTGCCATACTGGAAGGGGTGCTTTCTGCTCTGTCCCAGCACCATTTTCACAAGTACTACTTGGCCTGAGTGGCAGCACATCATCACACCCACCCATTTAAAAGCAAACGACTGGGCCTGCAAAAATTCTAGTTTAAAATGTTCCGAATGCTACTAGCCCCTGCACCTTGAAGGAAAAATGTCTGCCAGGATGCTGCTTAGGCCATGTGGCACTTGTAAAAAAGTGCCACTGACACAGAGGGGCAAATGCCCTTTTCAGGCCTATGCCCCGGACAGCTATTAACTTTACTTCATAGGAAATTCTTTACTTCACCCTTGATATATTTCTGCTTACTTGGAGTACAGTGTCAGCACAAAGCCAAAAAACAGCAGTAGTAAACATATTATGCAATACAACTAATTTTATATCATAGTTTTAACTAGCCTTCTCGGCTGTCTTCTGCAAAAAGAAAACAATCAGTGTAGAAAAAAATGTCAGCAGAAAAGGTTCTCAAGAATTCTACTGTAAGCTGTTAAATAATGCAAGTCCAATATACATTTATTGCTAGCATATGTTTTAACCTAATATTTTATGAACTTTGTTTTTGAACCCTCTTTATTAGGTATAACCACAACATATAAGTGAAAACATATCAATAAAGGACTGCAAGTAATGGCACGCAGTTGTTTTTTTTTTTTATCTACGAGTCAACATTACCAAATGGCCAAACAGAACATGTCATAAGTGCAGCCTCCAGGTGATATATCTGGCCTACCTTGAACAATTTTTTTCAGTTATAAACCATATACTTACCCCCCTCATACCCTAGCCAGCAAAAGTATACAAAAAGATACAAAAATACAGAAAGGTACAGAGCATACGCACTTGACCATGTGACAAAAAGTACACTATAGATAACTAGTAGGAGTCAATTATTCACCACAAAAGGAACATTGGAACCCAACTTCCATTGTCAAATCCTATAAGACAACTTTTACTATATGTTGCTTACACAAATATCACAAATTATGGGTATGATGTACAAAACTGCTGAGTAGTAGGCTCCATTCTCTATAAGGAAGGGTGTTCCAGTATTGTTCCCATATAGATTGAAAACGTTCCATCTATTACCCACTGCTTACATTTTACAACCTTAAATAACCAACGGATGAGAAATAGAGTTCCAGGATGTTAATAAAATGAATGTTTCTTTTTCTGCTTCCTTAAACAAAACTTTTCCTTAAACAAAAATACATGCAAACCAAGCACAAAGAAAGCCATAGTGCAGCAAACCTCTCTCCCATTTCACTCACTAAAAAGCGAAAAATAATCAGAGGATTTTAAATCATTTTAATCCAATACTATCACTCTTTGGCTTATTTTTTCCCTGAACATTTGCTTAGGGGATGAAAAGGTCATTTTGCCTTGGACATTCAGAACATTCCCTACATAGCTCTGTGGTAAAGGCAACATAAACTATCTGTTTTAAGTCAATGCATTTTTAAAATGTAGCCCTGCAAAAGAATGAATTGGCCCTGCGCTTTAGTGCTTTCAGTTGAGGTAATCCATTGATAGCCTCAGTTTCATTAATGAACCAATTTTGAAGTTGGTGCTATCTTCATTAGGCCAAGGTCTCAAAGAAAAAAATCCACAAATTCATGGGAACAAATTTTCAACAAAATCTGTGACAAGGATACCAATCTTTGATTTTCAGGACAACAAACACAAATAAACAAGCCGCAAATCAGAGTCACTGTATGCAGGAAAATATCCTGAGTAATGTGGATCTGTTTGCAACACTGAACATCAATGTTCAATTCTTTTGCTCTCCACAACTAACTGCAACTAGAAAGTAATCAAGTTGCAGATGGTCCTCATATACTACTAGAGGCACATCTCTCTTTCCTTCACTGTGTTTCTGTGTAGAAAACACATCACAGAGTACAATTAAATTCTGTTCAATATGTTGCCTTGATGGCATGATCTGAGTCATAGTCCCCTAATCCAGAATATATTATCGCCATTACCTTGTATAACCAATGCCAAAAGTTACTTCTAAGAATGTCTACCTAATTCCTGCTTTCTCCTCTCATGTCAGTGGTTTCAATTAAGCGCTATATACTATATATTTTGTTTAGTTGTATTCATCCGTTTTTTAATAATTTCCTCACATAGGGGCCCTTTTACCAAGCAGTGAGAAAAAGGGCCCTGCACTGGTGGTGAGGGCCGTTTTTCCCATGCGCCAGGGCCCTTTTTACTGCAGCAGGTAGAAACCCCCTAGCACACATGGCCATGCAGTAAAAGAACTCTTACTGCATGGCCACACGACGGACAGCCCTTACCACCACCCATTGAAGTGGCGATAAGGGCTCCCACGCTAACCCGGTGCAAACCAGGCAACGAGCGGCAATGCCCAATTACTGCCGGGTTACCGCCATGCAAGTCATTTCCGGAGATTTTCTTTTTCCCCTGGAAATGGCGCACGCTCGGGGTGGGACTACCACCAGCAGCCATGTTGGGCCAGCAGCAGTCCTGAAAGAGCAAGCAGTAAGACCGCGTTGGACTTATTGTCGCTCAGTAAAAGGGCCCCATTATCATTAATGCACCTAAAGCAGTAGGGGAGAATGCACAGACATCTGTAAAGCAAAATTTTAGATCTTGTAGTGAAAAAAATATATATATATATATCTTAGAAAATAAATTTATTTGCAAAAAGCTGTGCTCGCTAATGCATGAAGCTTGTTTTGCACCATTCCAAGACTACAGAGTGGGGCCTAACGGTTAGAATAATGAGCTGGGAGGCCTGCATTAAAGTCCTGCTTCTGCCATTGCTGGGACATGGCCAAGCCACTATCTCCTGTTGGTGCAGTTCCTCTCTTAGGGGCCCTTTGACTACACTGTGGTAAAAGAGGCTCTGCAGTAGAATCAGCGTGTGGATGTACTGTGCACTGAGGCTCCTTTTACCACACCAGGTAAAAAGCCCCCCCAAAAAAGAGAAATGCCCGTGCGATACATAAACACTTGCTGCGCGGCGATTTCCAGGGGAATCCTTTACTGCCACCTATTTAGGAGGTGGTAGGTGCTCCCATGCTAACCTGGCAGTAACCGTGCAGCATGTAGTACTGCTCGATTACCACTGGGTAACCCCATAGTGGTAAAAAAAAAATGTACTGATCACGCTGGAAATGGGGCATGCTGGGAGGTGGCAATACTGCCAGCTCCTGCAGTGAGCTGCTTTGTAAAAGGGCCCCTTAGAGTCTGATTTTGTAAGGCTTTTTCTCCATTCTGTGTCCATGGGAAAAAAGCTTAGTAAATCAGTCCCCAACGATCCTACATAAACTCCTTCACCCAGCAACACAGCATGACCAATGATTGTACTGGACAACATACAATCTTCATCCCTCCTGACTCTTCACAACTACCTCATTCGATCACTATACAACCTTGGATTTGTTCTCAACCGACTTGGCGAACACCTTGACGGTACTGTATAAGCCACATTGAACCTGAAAATAGGTGGAAAAATGTGGGGTACAAATAAAAAAATAAACTCTTTAGGCCAAGGATTCTTGAATGCAATTTGTAATACAAATATCTTTTCCGGTACTGATTTTTGCAGCCCAATGATTTTTGGACAATTTTATGCAAACTCTGATTACTTCAGCTCTCAATTACTGTAATGTAATATAGTATATTTGGACCTGCTAATTTCTACAATGGCCACAGGGACTTACCGCTGCTCGAGCTTCTTCTCGATCTAAAATCTTCTGTGTTTGGTCAGTTGGAAACCTCAGCACCGTGGTAATAACCTTTGCCATGGTCTGCAAAATAGAGCAATCAGCCTATAAGCAACAAAGCGGATACAGAACCTAATATGCACAAACTTAAAATGCACTAAATTAATTAAAAGATATAAATATGTATATATGTTAACCATATTACCACAACTTGGACAAGCAATTTTTGGATGGTGCACTGAACCTTAAAGGAGGTAATTTTACATGGGGGCACTTAGTTAGGCATTAAAAACACAAGTAAATGCTGGTATTTTAACCACTTATCTGCATAAAATGATGACTTATAAAATACTGACTAGTGGAGAAGTACGCACTAAGATATGATGGCATATATTTTGTCGGTAGCACATAAATGCGTATACTATGAAATATTATACTGTATGCATGTTCTGGCTAAAATGCTCAGTATGCAGCAGTGACTAAGAAAGCAAACAGAATGTTAGGAATAGGAAAGGAATAGAAAACAAAAATGAGAATATTATAATGCCTTTGTATTGCTCCATTGTGAGACCGCACCTCGAATACTGTGTGCAATTCCAGAATCTCAAAAAAGATATAACAGAATTAGAAAAGGTACAGAGAATGGCGATGAAAATGATCAAGGGGATGGGATGACTTCTCTATGAGGAAAGGCTAAAAAAAGCCAGAGCTCTTCAGTCTGAAGAAGAGATGGCTCAGGTCTATAAAATACTGAGTGAAGTGAAAATGGTAGACATGAATCGCTTGTTTACTCTTTCCAAAGATATAAGGACTAGGGGGCATGCAATGAAGCTAAGTAGTAAATGTAGAACAAATAGGAGAAAATATTTCTTCACTCAAAGTGTAATGAAACTCGAATTCATTTGCCAGAGCATACGGTAAAAGCAGTTAGCTAAGAAGAGATTAAAAAAGGTTTGTATAAATTCCTGAAAGTCCATAAGCCCTTATTAAGATGGACTTGGGAAAATCCACTACTTTTTTTTCTAGGATAAGCATAAAATCTGTTTTACTCTTTTGGTATATTGCCAAGTACTTGTGACCTGGATAGGCCACTGTTAGAAACAGGATACTGGGCTTCATGGACCTTCAGTGTATCCCAGTATGGCAAGGCTTATGTTCTTATGCTTATCTAGGCATGGGCACAAACATCATCTACAAAACTGGTATACGTGATCACACCTTTAATTAAATAGCATTTTGGTCATTTGTGCTAGTATTTCATAAATAAAAGTAGGTACATGCATTTAAAAAAATAGGCTTAAAATAGGAACTTAAACATTGGTTTTAGTAGACACCCTGTTATAAAATGACCTTCTATCCCCCGGATTCTATGTAAGACACGGCAAGTAGCACGTGTCAAACTGTGCACTTGCTACTCTTACCTATCTATATGTTCCACCTTTGCTTATACCCTACACTGTCAATTAAAATGTTCTATTCCATATTTTGTTGACATTGTAAGTAGTATACTATGCCATACTTTGTATTGTTACTTGAATATTTTTACTGCTGTAATTGTCTATTGCTCATGTTTGATTTATTCTTACTGTAAACCGCCTTGAGTGAATTCCTTCAAAAAGGCAGTAAGTAAATTCTAATAAATAAATAAAACTGAGCAACAAGCCAATTAGTCATGATAATTAGCTAACAACCAATTATCACTAATTAACAAGAACCAGAGGGAAGGGTCTGTGTGAAAGAAGGTCAGACTGCTCATGGAAGAAATAAAGACAGCTGAGATGGTGCTCAGTTGGGAGTGGAACAGAGAGTAACTGTGAGAGAGAGCCAGAGGTGGTAAAAGAAGAGTGGGGGAACATGACAGAATAATAAGTACTGAAGTGGGGATAGAAAGATCAAACTTCCTATCCTATAGAATTCACTCTGACGATCCTTGGTGTTATCATTGATCATCAGCTCTCACATTTGAACAATATGTCTCGCAGGTCATTTTCAAATCACTCACAAACCTCTGGAAGCTTAAGTGCATCAGACCCTACTTTACATTTGGAACCCTTAGACTACTGGTTCAATCTCTAGTTCTCACAGTTGGATTACTGTAACACTATATACTCGGGATGTAAGGAGTAGGTCCTAAAAAGACTCCAAACTGTACAAAACTCAGCTGCTCGATTTATTTTTAAAGTACCCCGTTTTGAGCGAGCCACTCCTTTATTAATTAGATTACATTGGCTCCTGTCACGACTGTGACTATATTCCATGCCGACACTCACCTTGCCCCCGGGGGATCGAGCTTTGTGGTTGCTGTGGACTGTTTTTTCCCTGTTTCTCAGACATCTTCCAGGTTCCATTCCGGTCCTGATGTTCCAGCACTCCAGACTTGCCCCGAAGTTTCTGCTGCCAAGCCTCACCTGAGACCTCATCTGTAATTGCCTTTATTAAGCACCTCGAAACTTTCAGGCTTTGACTTTGCAACAGAGGTCTTCAGATGTGCTTTCGTCTGGGAGTGTTTGTTGCAGTTCTAGCCCTGCTAGTTCTTGTCCTGTGTGTCTTAAGCTTCTGTTCTTTAATGTTTGTATCTAGCTGCTTTGTGAGTCTTTAAGCTTCAGTTCCTTACTGTTTGTATCTAGCTGCCCTGTGTGTCTTTAGTTTCAGCTCCTTCCTGTGTGTCTCTGTTCTGTCTCTCCTCAGCTCCCGCTCCCTTCCTGCTTCTACCCTACCCTGCTTGGGTCTGCCTAATTTGTGAATCCTGAGTTCCAGTCCAGCCAAGCCACGTCCGCTCCAGCATCTGGTTCCAGTCCAGTCAAGTCGTCTGCTCCAGCATTTGGTTCCAGTCCAGCCAAGCCAAGTCCGCTCCAGCATTTGGTTCCAGCTTGGCCAAGCCAAGTCTGTTCCAGCATCTGGTTCCAGCTCAGTCAAGCCAAGTCCGTTCCAGCCTTTGGCTCCAGTCTGGCCACGCAAGTCTGTTCCTGTATCTGGTTCCAGCTCAGCCAAGCCAAGTCCGTTCCAGCCTTTGGTTCCAGTCCGGCCACGTCAAGTCTGTTCCTGTATCTGGTTCCAGCTCAGCCAAGCCAAGTCCGTTCCAGCCTTTGGTTCCAGTCCAGCCAAGTCAAGTCTGTTCCAGCATCTGGTTCCAGTTCTGCCAAGTCAAGTCTGTTCCAGTATTTGGCTCCACTACAGCCAAACCAAGTCTGTTCCAGCAGTTTGGGTGGTTTTCCTGCTGTTGCCGGTCGCTGGCAGCAGCCCAAGGGTTCAGTACTCTGGATCGCCCGTAGCGGCATGACACCTCCCCATTAAAGCCAGGATCTCGTGCAAGCTATGAACCTTTATATGCCAGATATTGCATAAACTGGCTCCAGATTATATGAACCATTTAATAGAAATATCTTTACATAAAGCCTTCCTTGGAGCCAGGGACTCTCTAAACCTCTTCCACCAAATTTTAAAATGTGGTATATAAATCAGTACCTTCTGCTGATTTCATCTATATTGGAACCAAATGTTGGAACTCCAAAAATCTATTAGATTTCTTCCTAACTACTAACAATTCCGAAAATTGCTAAAAACTGATTTCTTCACCAACTCATTCCAGAATTTATTACATTAGTTAATATAACAATAACCAATTGATAATCTTGTCTCTTTCCTGTATTGCAAATCTACCCATATGCACATTATTTGTAGTTTATTTGCTAATAATCTGTTACTCTCAGCCACTTAAAAAAACAGAGGGAAGCGGGAATGTGAACCAGGATTCCCAAAGACCGGACCACAGCAGTAGTGAAAATGAAGCAAAGTTTATTAAACAATAAAATGACTCAACACAACGTTGTGTTTCGGACAAAAGACCTACATCAGGAGTCTATGGATTGAAAACAATATATAGAAAAATGAAATTTAAAACATAAAAACAAAATTAAAACAGAAAACATGAACATACTGAAGTAAACAAATATATAAAATAAATAAGAAAAATATAATATATAAAATGTACATGTGTATATCATACTCCATCTGTTTCTGGTATAAATGCAACAAAAATTTCTAGGTTTTCCATGAAGGACCTGATAGAACATTGATATATCATAAAGGAATTAATTAATGAAACATAAATGTGACAGAAAGGTATTGTTTTTGCATGAGTACACGTTGACCCATATTTACCAAACTTATCAACAGCAAAAAAATGAATATAACAAATGTAATAAACATGTATAGAAGAAAAAAGATGCTCATATGGAGAAACATGAAGTATGGCCTTGGTGATCTACCGGTAGGAAATTGAACACCCACTTATATGTGTTTGACCCAAAAGATGTGAAATCCACACAGACTTGTGATAGTGTAAAGAATATACGTGTGTTTGTACTAAAATGGGAAACTCTAAAAAGACTGACCTGTATGCTTGATATCAGAAAGAAAGCCAAGAAAATGGCGACGATTGGTTCTAATGGTCTGAAAAATTATATATAATAATTATGATGGTTTGAAAGAATAAAAAGTAGAAAAAATAAAAAATAATAAATAAAAAATGAATAATAAAAAATGTCTAAGGAAATACAAACGCTAAAAAAGGCTACTAGTGAAGGAAACATAACGTCCGGATAAATAATAAAATAATAATAATGGTGGAAAAATGTGAACGGTATGGAAAAAAATGCCGCACCCACGTGAGTGGAAAACTGTAAAGCAAAATATGTGATGCAAAAAAATGAACCTGTGCACCTTTGCTAAGTACTGATATAGACACTAGTAGTAAACAGAAAAACGTGCCGTAGCAGTGTGGCAGTATACTTCAATAAGAGATAACCCATATACTGTGATAACTGAGGTATAAAAATGAAAAGAGTGAATAAAAGCTACCGAATTGTGCTGGACACAGTGGGGGGAACAAAACAGGACGTCTAAAAAAGTGGGTGGTAGGAAAAAGCGGACTAGAAAAAAAAAAGAGTTTATGCTGCACCATCGTACAAAAAAAACTGTGGACGAAAATGTGATTTATAAAATGAATTGAATATATCAAAACCCTTTTGGCCAAAAACAAAATCCAAATGAACATGTGTGCCAGTGGTAAGCAACAATGTAGGCACTAGTAATAGTGTGGACCAAAGAAAGGTGCTGTAGCAGTGCAGCGGTGCACTGTGAATAAAGAGGGAAAAAACAATAAATGACACGATCATTGTAGTAGCTAAGGTATACCAATACAGGTACGAATAACTAAGAGCAACTATGTCACACATGAATCTTATCTTTAAAAAGACCGTTGTTGTAAAAGTATGCCTGGATCGTAGGCAAGGCAATGTAGTGAACAGCGTTGAAAACAGCTGTCAGACAATGACCCACTTTTAAAAGAAAAAGTGCGCGAAAAGCAAGGGTTGTAACGTCACGATGACGTGCCACGAGAGTACTGGAAATGTAGATAATTTTATACAAAATGTATGTATCCTATATGTATAAAACAAAAAACATCGGAGGGGACATGATGGAACCAGTGAACATCTACAGAAGTAAACCTAAAAAAATAAAATAAAGTGAATCCGTGACGTAGCTGAAATGAAAAGCGCTGCACACATTGAAGCTAAAACAGAGTGTGGGAAATATGGAAAAACTATGTGAATAGTGTGTGTGAGTGACGTGTAGAGGCAAGTGAACAATCAGCACAGAGGTGTTTAATATGAACAGTGTCTTACAAATAAAGACCTTTTGTACTGGATATTGTAATGTAATTACTTGAATTATTGACAAAATGGGTGAAAGTTGAAATGATTGGAAATATAACTGAATATGAAGAAAAATATGGAAACAATATGTTGTGTAGGCTGGAAAAAAAACGACTTACCAATTAAATAATCTACGTTAGGAGTACCCATTGCATGATTGGGAAATCAGATGTATCTAGGTTGTATGTGAAGCGACCTATATTTAGTCAGGATTGTGGCAGAACAAGATTTATTTATTATTATAGTGTAACGGACGACCCAGTTTAAAATAAAGCGAATGCTACATACCTGTAGAAGGTATTCTCCGAGGACAGCAGGCTGATTGTTCTCACTGATGGGTGACGTCCACGGCAGCCCCTCCAATCGGAATCTTCACTAGCAAAGTCCTTTGCTAGTCCTCGCGCGCCCGCACGCACCGCGCATGCGCGGCCGTCTTCCCGCCCGAAACTGGCTCGAGCCGGCCAGTCTCGTATGTAGCAAAAGAGAAACAAGGGAAGACTCAACTCCAAAGGGGAGGCGGGCGGGTTTGTGAGAACAATCAGCCTGCTGTCCTCGGAGAATACCTTCTACAGGTATGTAGCATTCGCTTTCTCCGAGGACAAGCAGGCTGCTTGTTCTCACTGATGGGGTATCCCTAGCCCCCAGGCTCACTCAAAACAACAACCATGGTCAATTGGGCCTCGCAACGGCGAGGACATAACTGAGATTGACCTAAAAAAATTTACCAACTAACTGAGAGTGCAGCCTGGAACAGAACAAACAGGGCCCTGGGGTGTGGAGTTGGATCCTAAAGCCCAAACAGGTTCTGAAGAACTGACTGCCCGAACCGACTGTCGCGTCGGGTATCCTGCTGCAGGCAGTAATGAGATGTGAATGTGTGGACAGATGACCACGTCGCAGCTTTGCAAATTTCTTCAATGGAGGCTGACTTCAAGTGGGCTACCGACGCAGCCATGGCTCTAACATTATGAGCCGTGACATGACCCTCAAGAGCCAGCCCCGCCTGGGCGTAATTGAAGGAAAAGCAATCTGCTAGCCAATTGGATATGGTGCGTTTCCCTACAGCCACTCCCCTCCTATTGGGATCAAAAGAAACAAACAATTAGGCGGACTGTCTGTTGGGCTGTGTCCGCTCCAGGTAGAAGGCCAATGCTCTCTTGCAGTCCAATTTGTGCAGCTGACGTTCAGCAGGGCAGGAATGAGGACGGGGAAAGAATGTTGGCAAGACAATTGACTGGTTCAGATGGAACTCCGACACAACCTTCGGCAAGAACTTAGGGTGAGTGCGGAGGACTACTCTGTTATGATGAAATTTGGTGTAAGGGGCCTGGGCTACCAGGGCCTGAAGCTCACTGACTCTACGAGCTGAAGTAACTGCCACCAAGAAAATGACCTTCCAAGTCAAGTACTTCAGATGGCAGGAATTCAGTGGCTCAAAAGGAGGTTTCATCAGCTGGGTGAGAACGACATTGAGATCCCATGATACTGTAGGAGGCTTGACAGGGGGCTTTGACAAAAGCAAACCTCTCATGAAGCGAACAACTAAAGGCTGTCCTGAGATCGGCTTACCTTCCACACGGTAATGGTATGCACTGATTGCACTAAGGTGAACCCTTACAGAGTTGGTCTTGAGACCAGACTCAGACAAGTGCAGAAGGTATTCAAGCAGGGTCTGTGTAGGACAAGAGCGAGGATCTAGGGCCTTGCTGTCACACCAGACGGCAAACCTCCTCCATAGAAAGAAGTAGCTCCTCTTAGTGGAATCTTTCCTGGAAGCAAGCAAGATGCGGGAGACACCCTCCGACAGACCCAAAGAGGCAAAGTCTACGCTCTCAACATCCAGGCCGTGAGAGCCAGGGACCGGAGGCTGGGATGCAGAAGAGCCCCTTCGTCCTGCGTGATGAGGGTCGGAAAACACTCCAATCTCCACGGTTCTTCGGAGGATAACTCCAGAAGAAGAGGGAACCAGATCTGACGCGGCCAAAAAGGAGCAATCAGAATCATGGTGCCTCGGTCTTGCTTGAGTTTCAGCAAAGTCTTCCCCACCAGAGGGATGGGAGGATAAGCATACAGCAGACCTTCCCCCCAATCCAGGAGAAAGGCATCCGATGCCAGTCTGCCGTGGGCCTGAAGCCTGGAACAGAACTGAGGGACTTTGTGGTTGGCTCGAGATGCGAAGAGATCTATCAAGGGGGTGCCCCACGCTTGGAAGATCTGGCGCACCACTCGGGAGTTGAGCGACCACTCGTGAGGTTGCATAATCCTGCTCAGTCTGTCGGCCAGACTGTTGTTTACGCCTGCCAGATATGTGGCTTGGAGCACCATGCCGTTCCGGCGAGCCCAGAGCCACATGCTGACGGCTTCCTGACACAGGGGGCGAGATCCGGTGCCCCCCTGCTTGTTGACGTAGTACATGGCAACCTGGTTGTCTGTCTGAATTTGGATAATTTGGTGGGACAGCCGATCTCTGAAAGCCTTCAGAGCGTTCCAGATCGCTCGCAACTCCAGAAGATTGATCTGTAGATCGCGTTCCTGGAGGGACCAGCTTCCTTGGGTGTGAAGCCCATCGACATGAGCTCCCCATCCCAGGAGAGACGCATCCGTTGTCAGCACTTTTTGTGGCTGAGGAATTTGGAAGGGACGTCCAAGAGTCAAATTGGACCAAATCGTCCACCAATACAGGGATTCGAGAAAACTCGTGGACAGGTGGATCACGTCTTCTAGATCCCCAGCAGCCTGAAACCACTGAGAAGCTAGGGTCCATTGAGCAGATCTCATGTGAAGGCGGGCCATGGGAGTCACATGAACTGTGGAGGCCATGTGGCCCAGCAATCTCAACATCTGCCGAGCTGTGATCTGCTGTGACGCTCGCACCCGCGAGACGAGGGACAACAGGTTGTTGGCTCTCGCCTCTGGGAGATAGGCGCGAGCCGTCCGAGAATCCAGCAGAGCTCCTATGAATTCGAGTCTCTGCGCTGGGAGAAGATGGGACTTTGGGTAATTTATCACAAACCCCAGTAGCTCCAGGAGGCGAATAGTCATCTGCATGGACTGCAGGGCTCCTGCCTCGGACGTGTTCTTCACCAGCCAATCGTCGAGATATGGGAACACGTGCACCCCCAGCCTGCGAAGTGCTGCTGCTACTACAGCCAAGCACTTCGTGAACACTCTGGGCGCAGAGGCGAGCCCAAAGGGTAGCACACAGTACTGGAAGTGACGTGTGCCCAGCTGAAATCGCAGATACTGTCTGTGAGCTGGCAGTATCGGGATGTGTGTGTAGGCATCCTTCAAGTCCAGAGAGCATAGCCAATCATTTTCCTGAATCATGGGAAGTAGGGTGCCCAGGGAAAGCATCCTGAACTTTTCTTTTACGAGATATTTGTTCAGGGCCCTTAGGTCTAGGATGGGACGCATCCCCCCTGTTTTCTTTTCCACAAGGAAGTACCTGGAATAGAATCCCAGCCCTTCTTGCCCGGATGGCACGGGCTCGACCGCATTGGCGCTGAGAAGGGCGGAGAGTTCCTCTGCAAGTACCTGCTTGTGCTGGAAGCTGTAAGACTGAGCTCCCAGTGGACAATTTGGAGGTTTTGAGGCCAAATTGAGGGTGTATCCTTGCCGGACTATTTGCAGAACCCACTGATCGGAGGTTATGAGAGGCCACCTTTGGTGAAAAGCTTTCAACCTCCCCCCGACCGGCAGGTCGCCCGGCACTGACACTTGGATGTCGGCTATGCTCTGCTGGAGCCAGTCAAAAGCTCGCCCCTTGCTTTTGCTGGGGAGCCGCGGGGCCTTGCTGAGGCGCACGCTGCTGACGAGAGCGAGCGCGCTGGGGCTTAGCCTGAGCCGCAGGCTGTCGAGAAGGAGGATTGTACCTACGCTTGCCAGAAGAGTAGGGAACAGTCCTCCTTCCCCCGAAAAATCTTCTACCTGTAGAGGTAGATGCTGAAGGCTGCCGGCGGGAGAACTTGTCGAATGCGGTGTCCCGCTGGTGGAGAGCCTCTACCACCTGTTCGACTTTCTCTCCAAAAATGTTGTCCGCACGGCAAGGCGAGTCCGCAATCCGCTGCTGGAGTCTATTCTCCAGGTCGGCGGCACGCAGCCATGAGAGCCTGCGCATCACCACACCTTGAGCAGCGGCCCTGGACGCAACATCAAAGGTGTCATACACCCCTCTGGCCAGGAATTTTCTGCACGCCTTCAGCTGCCTGACCACCTCCTGAAAAGGCTTGGCCTGCTCGGGGGGGAGAGCATCAACCAAGCCCGCCAACTGCCGCACATTGTTCCGCATATGTATGCTCGTGTAGAGCTGGTAAGACTGGATTTTGGCCACGAGCATAGAGGAATAGTAGGCCTTCCTCCCAAAGGAGTCTAAGGTTCTAGAGTCCTTGCCCGGGGGCGCCGAAGCATGCTCCCTAGAACTCTTAGCCTTCTTTAGGGCCAGATCCACAACTCCAGAATCATGAGGCAACTGAGTGCGCATCAGATCTGGGTCCCCATGGATCCGGTACTGGGACTCGATCTTCTTGGGGATGTGGGGATTAGTTAATGGTTTTGTCCAGTTCGCAAGCAATGTCTTTTTTAGGACATGATGCAAGGGAACAGTGGACGCTTCCTTAGGTAGAGAAGGATAGTCCAGGAGCTCAAACATTTCAGCCCTGGGCTCGTCCTCCACAACCACCGGGAAGGGGATGGCCGTAGACATCTCCCGGACAAAGGAAGCGAAAGACAGACTCTCCGGAGGAGAAAGCTGTCTTTCAGGAGAGGGAGTAGGATCAGAAGGAAGACCCTCAGACTCCTCGTCAGAGAAATATCTGGGGTCTTCCTCTTCCTCCCACGAGGCCTCACCCTCGGTGTCAGACACAAGTTCACGAACCTGTGTCTGCAACCTCGCCCGGCTCGACTCGGTGGAACCACGTCCACGATGGGGGCGTCGAGAGGTAGACTCCCTCGCCCGCATCGGCGAAGCTCCCTCCGCCGACGTAGTCGGGGAGCCCTCCTGGGAGGTGGCCGCAGCCGCACGCGGTACCGACCTCGGGGACCTCACCCCGGGCGATGGGCCAGCCGGCGCCACGCTCGACGGTACCGGAGGCGCAAGCACCGCCGGTACCGGAGGGGTAGGGCGCAACAGCTCTCCCAGAATCTCTGGGAGAACGGCCCGGAGGCTCTCGTTCAGAGCGGCTGCAGAGAAAGGCAGAGAGGTCGATGCAGGCGTCGACGTCAGAACCTGTTCCGGGCGTGGAGGCTGTTCCGGGCTGTCAAGAGTGGAGCGCATCGACACCTCCTGAACAGAGGGTGAGCGGTCCTCTCGGTGCCGATGCCTGCTGGGTGCCGACTCCCTCGGCGACCCAGAGCTCTCGGTGCCGACGCGGGGAGGAGACCGGTGTCGATGCTTCTTCGACTTCTTCCGAAGCATGTCACCGGAGCTCCCCGGCACCGACGAAGAGGACGTAGAATCCATCCGTCGCTTCCTCGGGGCCGAGGTCGAGGCAGGTCGATCCCGGGGGGGCTGTACCGCAGGAGCCCTCAGGGTAGGGGGAGACCCACCCGAAGGCTCACCGCCACCAGCAGGGGAATGGACAGCCCTCGCCTGCACTCCACTCGATGCACCACCGTCCGACGACATCAGGAGACGAGGTCCCGGTACCACCGACGTCGATGCAGCTATCCGATGTCTCGGCGCCGATGCAGAGGGCCGATGCCTCGATGCACTCAATGCACTGGCGGCCAAGGATGAAGATCCGGACGCTGATGACGTCGATGCACGCGATGACCCCGGTGCCGATGCCGACGAAGAGCCCGAGAACAAAACGTTCCACTGGGCCAATCTCGCTACCTGAGTCCGCCTTTGTAACAGGGAACACAGACTACAGTTCTGAGGACGGTGCTCGGCCCCCAGACACTGAAGACACGAAGAGTGCCTATCAGTGAGCGAGATTACCCGGGCGCACTGGGTGCACTTCTTGAAGCCGCTGGAAGGCTTCGATGTCATGGGCGGAAAAATCACGCCGGCGAAATCAAAATCCGAAATGACGAATTTGGAGCACCAAAATTTTAGGGAAGAAAAATCTCGACCGAGGCCGAAAAGAGGCCTACCCCGACGACGAAAGAAACACGGGAAGGGGCAAACGAAACCCAAGGGGGTTTCCGGAGCACTTCCCGAACAAGTAAGAACTTTTCCGAAGAAAAAACACGTCGAATAGAAAACGGACGCGCGAGGTCGACTCTCCGGGGCTCGACACGACAAAAACACAGCCGTACCGAGTGCGGACGTAAGAAGACTGGCCGGCTCGAGCCGGTTTCGGGCGGGAAGACGGCCGCGCATGCGCGGTGCGCGCGGGCGCGCGAGGACTAGCAAAGGACTTTGCTAGTGAAGATTCCGATTGGAGGGGCTGCCGTGGACGTCACCCATCAGTGAGAACAAGCAGCCTGCTTGTCCTCGGAGAATAAATGTTATACTATTGTGCTGTAAATAGTAACTAAAATTATATATCAAGGATGAACATGAAAAACCATATACAATAACAGTGATGTTACCATTGAAGAATATAAAATAACAGTGTTACCAAACATTGTGTGACAGTGCCATATACATAAAGTTACACAACTCATATAGCAAATAATCAATAATCAGTAACAAGAGATACATAAACAATATTTTTAAAACCTTGAAGAATGAATATTCAGCATTCATAAAGGATAGGATAAACCCAGTACATAAAAATAGGACATTTACAGTCAATATAATTGCAAATAACAACCCTAGACATCCATTATAAATAATTGTGTGATGAGGTGAGTGACCACATTAAGACACGTATACAATATATATAAGAAATGGATTGAAATGAAACGTATATTTTACAAAAAGTGAAGTACTGCCATTTATATAAGTATAAGAGCCATATGTTGAGATAAAATATTTATAAGCCTGTAAAAACAATGTACATCATATACAACAATAGTTAAGAAATGATGAATGATAAAATAAATTATCAACCAACTTGGCGAACGCCTTTCACGGTACTAAAGCGTACTAACAGATTTAGCGTGTGCTAAATGCTAAGAAGCCCATAAGAATAAAATGGGCTGCATGGTAAAAGTGAGTAAAAGTGAGATTGCTGATGCTTGTGTTTTAACTTCAGCTTGCTTCTATACTGCAGATTGTGGTCTGTTCATAATACTTTACATTCAACATATGCACATTTGGATTTATTTTGAACTTTTGATGCATGTAGCATAGCCGAAACATGGCTCATGTTGAGTCTCTTGAGTGGAAATGTGCTGCTCTTTGTACTTTATGAGTTAATAAAGGACCTTTTTAAAGACCACTTTGGCCTTCTCCACTGTTTGTCGCTGTGCTTTGAGGTGTGGAGATGATTCCCTCTTATTTTTTTTCTACGATATTCAACTGCATGGCAATTAACACAAGCTAAATCGTTAGCACGTGCTAAATCTGTTAGCGCAGCTTACTAAAAGGAACCTTATTACAATAGAAGTCAGCAATTAAAGAATTATGTTTAAATACATAAATAAATCTTGACACCTCATTTGAAATCTTAAGTCCTTGGTAGCGAGCCCCACCTGGTCAGCACAGAGCCCTGCAATTGTTAAGGCCAGCCCTGCACAGACAGTGTTTTTTTTTCCCCTTTCTACTTTACTTATCCAGGATAAGTGTTTTCTGTGTCCTGTTGTACTTGAGCCTAAATATACTAGCAGGTGAATGCAAAGGAGCAGTATGGCATACACTGAAGAAAATATTTCTTTCAAAGGATCATAATTGCAATTAAAAAAACTTTTATTCATATCTGCAAAAGAAATAGGCTCCAAAGTTACACTGCATTTGCATTATCACCATATTTTCTTAAGCATATGTTGTAGTTGTGAAAATCTATCTCAGGAAGGTCTAGTACAGGAAACTAAACACCCTCATGTATGATTACAGCATTGCCTTGCGGTAAGAAAAATACAGACATCAATTAACACAAAAGCCTCAAAACTACAAAATAAAAGATAACCAAATGAAAGGAAATCTAAGACAATAAAATGAAATCAGAAAAAAAAATGAAAATGCTGTTTAAATTATTTATCAGCAAGAAAAATGTCCTAATCCTAACCTTCAATAAGCTTTTCCTACTGCAATATTTTTTTATTTCATTTTTATTAACAGTTCTCAAATCAGATACAAGAATGTATCCAATCTCCACTTACAGTGAATCCCAAACAAAAAGCATATCCATGCACATAAACTATAACTCTTTTGTATGCATTTTCTATCTCTCCCCAAACCAAAGGCTCTGTGCGCAAGCAACGTATTAAGAAAAGTCACTGTTATCAATAAAAGTCCATTAAGTTTTCAAAAGTCTACTACGCGCAAACAGCTTAAGTGTAGTCCAGAACGGTTCCCAAGTTTGACAAAATTGACTCCCCAAAGATGATTCCAAGTCTGTTAATTGCTTGATGCTCCAGAGATGCCCGGTTAATGATCAGTGGCCACCAGTGGTCCAATGTGAGCAAGTCCGATATAAGTCAGAATTGCAAGAAACATTTCTTACCCAGTAAGATAGCACGTTTCACAAACCCCTTAAAGCCTCTCTGGGCAGGCTCATTGCAAAGAATATTATCAAACAGCATGTGATGGAGTGCCATTTACAATGCCATAGCTTGGAGATGTATACTGATACAGTCCCAAAAAGCTAACACCCTTGGGCAAGCCTAAAATATATAACCCAAGGTAGCCCTGGGTGGTAGACATTTCAAGCATGCATCATTCTGTCGAAGAGGAGCCTTGAATGCTCTATGGGGTGAAATTACAAACAAAGTAAACATTTATATTGCAGTTCACACTGCAACACATTTTTCATGAGCTTACCACAAGTGAGAAGGCTATATTTAAGCTGTTGACTTGTGAGCTCCAATATTTTTTAACCTGTTTTATCTGTACAACTTCTTCAACAGCAACTTCCTTAGTGCCTAATCTTGATATAAACAATACACTAGAAAGATGAAAGCAGGTGTCTTTCTTTTTAAAATGTTAAATTGTTCTAAGAAAAGGAATATATATAGAACCTATGCTAAACATAAAATCGCTTTTTTCCCATTGATTGGATGTAAACAAAAGCACATGGTTATGTCTCTTGGACTTCCTACCTTTGTCTCCCGACCCATCATATATTCAAACAGCACCTTTCGCAAGTATTCAAATTCAGTGGGTTCACCAAAGACAGAAACAGAGACATCAGTGTGCCGATGATTTCCGTCAGCTAAAGAAAAAGTGATTAAGTTGTTAAATAAGATTCATGCACTCACTTACTCAGGCTAATTAACTGTAAACAAACAGTCTACAACATTCCAAGAGAAAGAGTAAGCCAAATTAGGAGTCATCTTCACATATCCTATGGGGTGAAGTATTGAGAGAGTCTAATAACCCAAACTTAAGAGTCCAGGTTAGCCTACGTTTCACAATAAGCTATGGTTTGTGGATCCTAGTTGAGGACTACTGCTGCGATGGCCAGGTTAAGAATAAAGGAAAAAGCCCTGGGAAGTTGAAAAAGTAGGCTCATTTGGATTTTAGATTTAATTACTTGACTTTCTAAACTCAAACTCAAGGCAAGTTATATTCCTGGAACTGTAGCCCAACACAGAAGAGTTTCAATTCAGCCGGAAACCCAAAAAGAGTACAACAAAATTGCTGAGCAACACTACTTCTAAAAAATAATTAAAACCTTTGGAGAGATAAGAGCTACATTAAGGGTCATGAAAAGCAGCATGCTGTTCCCAAGTGACATACAGTATGTATCACCAGCAAATTAAGAATAATGTGCTAGGAAGTCCATCAGTAGGAAAGAACAAATGCCTCTGGCACATATACCCCCGGATTCTATATAGCGTGCATAAATTATGGTGTATTTTATAACTATGCACGTAGATTTGTTTTAACAAGGGGGCTCATTTTCAAAGCATTTAAGTGCTTTGAAAATAAGCCTCAAGGTGTTATGCATTGTTATCTGCTCTTAACAAGCAACAACGAGTACTAACTGGCAAAAATGAGAATTTACGTGTGTACATTGCTAAGCGTATTCTGTAATGTACTGCACCTAAATTATAACGCACGCAGGCAAAAAGGGGCGTGCTTAGGGGCATGGAAATGGGCGTTTTGTGGGTGTTCCAAAATCTACATGTGTTGTTATAAAATATAGGCCAGGGATTTAAACCAGCTTTTCATTGGCGTAAATGGACGCATGTAGATTCAGTCGCATAAACTACACCTAAGCGTATTCTAAATACCGTGCGTAAATTTACGTGTAGTATTTAGAATATGCTTAGGCGTAATTGCCTAGCGCATGTTAATTTTAGGCGCCATAAGGGTTAATTTTATAACTGGGCATCTGGTTTAAAAGGATACGTTGGTGCCTAAATGGTATTTTATAAAGATAAGTAGGTGCCTACTTGTCTTCATAAAATATTAGCAGAAATGGCAGAAATCACACGTACCTTGCAGGTGTGGACACTTTCACCTGGTCTACTGCAGGTGCAACCATTTAAGCTGGTGAAAATTTATGCACATTTGTGGCCACATATATGCAAAAATAACTTTATAAAATTACCTTCTGCACACAAAGGCTGTTTTACATATTGAAGAAACCATATCTTTTACAAAATTTTCCCATATGTGTCTTTATAAAACAGGCTTCAGACAGACACCTCTTTGGACTTCAAACATAGGCATCTTGTTATAAAAATCAGACCCATAAATAGCAAGAGGCTTATTAGGAGGAATAGATAACCAGTCTCTCCTGCACTTACAAAGAGGTTACAGCAGCTATGAGAGTTTTTGGCAAGAACAGTAGGTTGAGTTGCAACAAAAGAGATGAGAAAACAATACAACAGAATTTATATTCTGCTATATACCAACCAAGGATCAATGTGGATTACAAATTAAATAAAAAAAAAAAAACTAGGCCATCACTAGGAAAAAAGATACAAAAAATATGGTTACACAGAGACCAATCAGAACAATCTCAGTACCATAAGCACAAAATTGCATTAAATAAATGGTAAACAGATAAGCCTTTAACAATTTACAAAAGTGTAGATAAGATTCAACCAATCTCAACTCAAAAGGAAGGGAGTTCCAACATTGCACCGAACAATAGATAAAACCGGAGCTATGATAGGACTTATACTTCACATACTTTACTGAAGGAAATTGCAGCAAACAATGGTCCTTAGATCTAAGAGGACAAACTGCTGTTCCTACAGTAAATAACTCTACCACAAAACTACAGAATAATTTGTGGATAAGTGTACAAAGCTTAAATTTACATCGTGTTTCCATATGAAGCCAATGAAGAGATTGCAGTAAAGGAGTGACATGATTGAACTTATGTTTTCCAACAGATCAATCTTGGACTACAGCCAACCAAATATGTTATTTTGCTTAGAAATACATAGACAGCAGCTTCGTCTGTAGTTGTGTAGTTGAAGTTTTTTCCTTTAATGTTATATTATTGGAGGAGATAAAAAGACTGCAGATAAGTCCCCACTCAAATTTCTATGATCCTTCAAAAACTCCTCTATATACAATTGATTCTTTAATATTCAATTTCTTCACATATCTTCACATGTTCATAATTATAATCCTATATAATAATTTGCACCATGAACGTTCCATGAAGCTGCCTGGGCCCGTGCCTCCATTCTGATTGGCTGTGCCTGGGACTGAAGCCTTGGATGATGTCATCCAGAGAACCCAAGCAACAGCAGTGCGGGCAAAGGCAGCTTCACTGAACGTTAATGGAAAATAAAAGCTAAGAAAAAGAAAGGACAAAAACCAACCGAGACTGTCGCCCTCCCGAACCTGCCACGCTCACCGAACGCCCTCCCGAACCACCCCCTGACAGAACAGGGGAAAAAAAAACATGAACGAAAGCGACACAAGCAACTTAACTCCTGCTGCCATGACAGAGGCACCTGACAGAAAAAGATGATTTGAATTCCACTCCAAAGCCTCTGATATGCCCCCCCGGCACATCAACCCCCCCCCCCCCAAGGCCCATCAAACACCCCCTCCCCCCACTCGAAGCACATCAACCCCCTCGCCGCCCACAGCTGCCACTGGTAACGCTGTCTGGCCGCTGCTGCTGCTTCTCCTGTTGAGCAGCAGCGGCTGCTACAAAAAGAAAAAAAAACCATACATGTTTTTTAACCAGCCCAAATCATTCGCAAATGCCCGAGTCTTAAAATGCAGTCTCTGCAGCCGCTCCTCCTTTCGCCTCCACGCCACTGCCCCTGGAGTAAGACCCCGGAGGAGCGCAGTGACGTGAGAGGTGAGAGGAGGAGCGGCTGCAGAGACTGCGTTTTAAGACTCGGGCATTTGCAAATGATTTGGGCTGGGTTTAAAAACATTTATCGCTTTTTTCCTTTTTGTAGCGGCCGCTGCTGCTCAACAGGAGAAGCAGCAGCAGCCGGACAGCGTTACCACTGGCAGCTGCGGGTGGCGAGGGGGTTTGATGCGCCGGGGGGGGGGGGGAGGGTCGCTGGACATGGGTAGCTGCAGGGGGGGCAGGGGGACAGGAGGGTCAGCCAACCAAGTGGAGATTGTATGCTTGGTGATGGGAATTCCCAACCTTTTAGGATCAAAGGATACAAAAAAGCAAGGAGCTACTGACCCACCTGTAAGCAGTTGCTTTCCACAGGTCTACCTTAATAACAGTTTATGGACTTTACCTCCAGGAACATAACCAGCCCTTTTTCAAATCCAGTTATGCTAGCTGTTGTTACCATATCCTCCAGCAATGAGTTCCGGAGCTTAACTATTCATTGCGTGAAAAAGTATTACTATGTAAATTCATGGGCATGTCCCCTAGTCTTTGTACTATTTGAAAGCATAAACAATAGATTTCAATTTACTTGTTCCACTCAACTCAGGATTTTGTGGACCATTATTATAACCCTCCTCAAACATCTATTCTCCAAACTGAAGAACCCTAACCTCTTAAGCCTTTCCTCATATGAGATACGCTCCCATCCCCTTAATCATTTTGGTTGGCCTTCCTTGTAATTCTGCTATGTCTTTTTTTGAGATGTGGTAACCAAAACTGTAAACAACACACAAGGCGTGGTCACACAATGTTTTATTTTCTATTCCTTAATTCCTAACTTTCTGTTTGCTTTTTTGGCTGTCATCACATACTGATCAGAAGATTTCAACGTATTGTCAACGATGACACCTAGATCTTTTTCTTGGGTGGTGACTCCTAATGTAGAAACAAGCATCAAGTAGCTATAATTTTGGTTACTCTTCCCAACTTTGAACTTGCCCACATTAAATTGAATCTACTGTTTGGATGGCAAGTCTTCCAAATCTCATAAGGTCCTCCTGCAATTTTCAGTCCACATGCGATTTAACAACTTTGAATAATTTTGTGTCATCTGTTCTCCTTCTTATTTCCAGATCATATATAAATTTGTTAAAAACACTTGTCCCAGTACAGTTACCCGTGGTACCTCACTATCTACTTTCCTCCATTGAGAGAATTGGCCATTTAACCCTACTCAAGGTTTTCCATCTTTTAACCAGTTTCCAATCTCAAACAAAGCATTACCTCCTATACTATTGTTTTTTTAATATAAGAATAGCCATACTGGGTCAGATCGATAGTCCATCTAGCCCAGTATCCTGCTTCCAACAGTGGCCAATCCAGGTCACAAACACCTGGCAGAAACTCAAGTAGCAACATTCCATGCTAGTACAATTAGAAAAGGTGCAAAGAAGGGCAACAAAAATGATAAAGGGGATGGGACGACTTCCCTATGAGGAAAGGCTAAAGCGGCTAGGGCTCTTCAGGTTGGAGAAAAGACAGCTGAGGGGAGATATGATAGAGGTCTATAAAATAATGAGTGGAGTGGAAAGGGTAGACGTGGAGCATCTGTTTACTCTTTCTAAAAATACTAGGACTAGGGGGCTTCAATGAAGCTACAAAGTAGTAAATTTTAAACGAATCGGATAAAATGTTTCGTCACTTAACGTGTAACTAAACGCTGGAATTCGTTGCCAGAGAATGTGGTAAAGGCAGTTAGCTTAGCGGGCTTTAAAAAAGGTTTGGACGGCTTCCTAAAGGAAAAATCCATAGACCATTATTAAAATGGACTCGGGGAAAATCCACTGCTTATTTCTGGGATAAGCAGCATAAAATGTTTTATACTTTTTTGGGACCTTGCCAGGTATTTGTGACCTGGATTGGCCACTGTTGGAAACAGGATGCTGGGCTTGATGGACCTTTGGTCTATCCCAGAATGGCAATACTTATGTACCAATCCCGGGACAAGCAGTGGCAAGAGTCTCTCATAAGAGGTTTTGTCAAAAGCTTTCTGAAAATCTAGATAAACTACATCAACTGACTCAGCATTATCCACATGTTTATTCTTCACAAAATGTAGCAAGTTGGTAAGGCAAGATTTCCTTTTGCTATGTCCATGTTGACTATGTCCCATTAAACCATGTTTGTCTATGTGCTGAGTACTGACTCAAGAGGATGGAAACTTATCCAAGTGTTGCATTTCAGTTTTGTTTTCTGGGTATATGTTTTGCTGCCCAATAAATGTTTTCCCTGAAAGGTGTGGTGTATGTGCCATTTAAATGCATACAGGTTTGACGCACTAATAAAAACAAAATGTGAAAAACATTCAGGGGAATGTAGACTTTCTACAGACACTGTGCATATTCTTATATCACTTCTACCTTACTTTATAACATTATAACTTGAAACTTTTGTGTACTAATAGCACAATACAGGATGAAATTTGAGCTTCAAGTTATTTCCCATTAAACTAATCAACAGTGAGTGTCTCCGTTACTAGTGTACGAGTCCATAAAAAATAACAGGGAGAAAAAGCATTTAGTCATGTACAATCATATCCCTGATCTCCCTTTGATCCCAGAAACACCCCTTTTCTCAAAATTTGAAAATGTACACCCCATTACAGGGCACATACACTTTTTCGAGGAGACAAATTTATGTGCACCATGAAGCAATGTGTACACTTTTGCAGCCATTAAAATTATGTGTACTGTTAGCACACACACTTTTAATATGAGACTGGGCAATGCTCAGGAGGCCATTTGACACACAACACACATTTTTAACCTTAGGAAATGTGTACAAAACTGCCATCTTTATGGGTCCCATGAGAAGGTTGTTAAGGGACAATTTTTGGCCGAGTAGAGAGAGGAGGCCCACAGGAAATGTCTTCAAAGGTCAGCACAAAAATGGCTTTGGTTTGTGACTGACCAATATTCAAATAAGTCAATGCTCACTTGTTCTTTTGGTGGGAGGGAGTAGAACTGTTTTCTGATTGAGGAAATACAACCTAATTATCATGAAAAATATAATCAAAATTCCCAACGTATAACTTCTCAGTAGCTACCTCTGGATTTCAGTATATTCAGCATCTTTAAACCATTACCTTACCTGGGACAAAATCCAAAATTACAACTGCAAAATCCATTAAACTTATACAAATACTTTATCAGCTAAATGATTATCACAGACTATCCTGCATTCGCCAGCAATATTCAGAAGTGGATTGTGCAACAGTTTCCCCCACCGCTCCCACATCTTTCTCTATCATAGTTTAACTCTTATTACCTAAACTCAATCTGCTATTGTTCAAAGACACACTTTTGTCCTTGACTTGACATCTCCAACCGAATTAGCTGCACTGAAGAAGGGTTCTCCTTTAACGATCCCATATTCATTGACTCTCATTCCTGTCAGCTACTATTTTGTTTGCAGAATAATTTCATAATATGACTAGATGAATATTAAAAAAAATGTGAACAAAAGGGTATTAGGATTCAGCAAGAAAGATGAAACTTCAGCACAGAATTCCCAACAGGCCTCAAAAGTCATCAATCACTGAAAACAAATATGAATTGTTAAAGAAAAAAGATGATCGCTCTTCCATCCGTAACTCAGTTTCTAAGTGCAGCAGTATCACTTTTAAAACTTGGCAACAGCTGATTTTATTCCCTATGGAATATAAAACAGTAATTCATGATACCTATAGGAGCTGAAGGAAACTGAACATCAATATAGATTCTGACATGCCAAATACAAGAGGGGCATATTTATTTACTTAAAACCATTTAATATACTGCAATCAATACTGCAGACATCTGAGTAATGAACAAAAATGAAACAAGAAAATTACAAATAAAGGACTAGAATAATGAAAGCTCATCAACATCTGACGTAAAGATTTTATAATCTTGAAAAAATAATAAAAGGATGCTTCAAGGAGGGAAAATTCAAACATGGACCACAGAAGCAGAGATCATCACCTAGACAAAACCAACAAATTGTGGAAACAGCCACATTTTGAGACACTTCTTAAACCACTTAAAACATTTCCATTCTCAAATCAAGCAGTAAGGACTCTGCAGGAAAAGGATGATGATCCTACAGCCTAATTTTTTTTTGGGTGGGGGTGGGGGGGGGGGGGGAAGTAGTGTCAACAAAATACTCCTGAGACAATCTCAGTTGTCATAGCAGCTGATTAGGCACCACTGCTGGAGACAAGTATATGGGCAAACCCATATATGGTTTATAGCTTATTACATAAATGCATAGGCGCCGACTCCGTGGGTGCTGTAGGTGCTCGAGCACCCCCAATATTTTCAGCTGCTCAGGCACTGGCAGGGGTGGGGGGCGCTGACCTCTGAAGGGCACCGCTGCCGCTTACCCCTCCGACATCGCAGGCTACAGCTGAGCGTCTGTTTAAATCTACCTCCGTCGTAGCGTCAGTGAAAGCACTGGCTGCCCGCTAGCAGCCTTCCCTTCGCTTCGCTCGACAGTGTCCCGCCCTCACGGAAATGATGTCAGAAGAAGGCGGGACACTGTCTAGCGAAGCAAAGGCAGCTAGCGGGCGGCCAGTGCTTTCACTGACGCTGCGACGGAGGTAAGTTTAAATAGAAGAGGGCGGGCAGGTGAACATGGGAGCAGGAGGGTAGGGGAGAGAAAACTAGCATTGATCGATGGAGGGGAAGGCAGGGCCCAGGGAGAGAGGAGGGAAATGGCTTGATATGGATGGATGGAGCATGGAGGTGGGGAGAGAGGAGCATCGATGGATCTTGGGAGGGCAGGGCCCAGGGAGAGAGGAGGGAAATGGCTTGATATGGATGGATGGAGCATGGAGGTGGGGAGAGAGGAGCATCGATGGATCATGGAAGGGCAGGGCCCAGGGAGAGAGGAGGGAAATGGCTTGATATGGATGGATGGAGCATGGAGGTGGGGAGAGAGGAGCATCGATGGATCATGGGAGGGCAGGACCCAGGGAGAGAGGAGGAAAATGGCTTGATATGGATGGATGGAGCATGGAGGTGGAGAGAGAGGAGCATCGATGGATCATGGGAGGGCAGGGCCCAAGGAGAGAGGAGGGAAATGGCTTGATATGGATGGATGGAGCATGGAGGTGGGGAGAGAGGAGCATCGATGGATCATGGGAGGGCAGGGCCCAGGGACAGAGGAGGAAAATGGCTTGATGTGGATGGATGGAGCATGGAGGTGGAGAGAGAGGAGCAGCAATGGATCATGGGAGGGCAGGGCCCAAGGAGGGTAATGGCTTGATATGGATGGATGGAGCATGGAGGTGGGGAGAGAGGAGCATCGATGGATCATGGGAGGGCAGGGCCCAAGGAGAGAGGAGGGAAATGGCTTGATATGGATGGATGGAGCATGGAGGTGGGGAGAGAGGAGCAGCAATGGATCATGGGAGGGCAGGGCCCAGGGAGAGAGAAGGGAAATGGCTTGATATGGATGGATGGAGCATGGAGGTGGGGAGAGAAGAGCATCGATGGATCATGGGCGGGCAGGGCCCAGGGAGAGGAGGGAAATGGCTTGATATGGATGGATGGAGCATGTAGGTGGGGAGAGAGGAGCATCGATGGACATGGATCATGGGAGGGCAGGCCCAGAATTACTGGATATGGATGGAGGGCAGAGCAGTTGCTGGACATGGGTGGATGGAAGACATGGGAGAGGAGAATTGCTGGACATAGGTGGATGGAGGGGAGGACAGTGGAGAGAGGAGGGTTGCTGGACATGGGCGGATGGAAGGGAGGGCAGAGAGAAAATTGTTGGACATGGATGGAGGGGAGGGAAGGGAAGACAGGAACGAAATGCACATGGATAGAGGGGAGATAGAGAAGAAATGCTGGACATGGATGGAGGTGAGGGAAGAGAGAGGAAGGAGATGAGATGAGGGAAAAGGAAGAGAGGAGAAAAACTGCACATGGATGGAGAAAATAGGCAGAAGCTGGATCCACTGGACAGTCAAGTCTGCGGAGGACCCAGCTTTTACTTATGGATATAGAGCAAGAAATGAAGAAGAAAGGAGGAAAGTAAAGAAATAAATGGAAAGGAAGCCCAGGAAACGGAGTTAAGAGGACAGATAGCAGCAGAATCAGATACTGGGCCAGCATGATCAGAAAAACAAAGTCACTAGACAACAAAGGTAGAAAAAAAAATCATTTTATTTTCATTTTAGTGTTTGGAATATGTCCACTTTGAGAATTTACATCTGCTACATCTGTTGTCTTATTTTGCAATGTATAGCAACGTGTTTCTTCCTGTTTGGTATTGTGCTGCATGCAGGGTCTAACGTCTTAGGATTTCAGGTTAATTTTTGAAGAATTTGAAGAGGGGCTATCTCTGTTCTGCATGTGTGACTGCAAGGCCAAGTGTCTGAATAGGGATCTGTTTGTTAGGTTCTGAGATTTTGCTAACACATTGTTTTTCAGAGTTGACAAGACTGTCTGTTCTCATAATTCATGGTCTGTATGCCAATTTGGTTTGTGTCAATTAGAGTACAAAAAGTTATTTTTCTTCTATACTGGTGTAATATTTTTAATGACGCCATGGCTGGTAAAAGGGGTTGTGACTACTGTAGGGGCGGAGCCATAGTGATCCCACTCCTGGATGTGTAGGGGCGCCGACTAATAGGCTGCAGGAGGGCGCCAGAAACCCTAGGACCGGCTCTGCACCCGCCGGAAGTCGGAAGTTTCCTTCCCAGCCAGCCTACCTGCCCGGTGCCCGCGTCTCTTCTCCCTCAGTTCTCCGCCAGTCCGTCCTTGCCTTCCTGCGTGCCGCCCAGAATTTTAAAACTCATCTTACCTTGGGGTCCCGGCGCCAGCAGTGAAAGGCGAGCAGGCTCGGCGCTTCAGCCTTCCCTTCTCTCTCAGCTCTGGTCCCGCTCTCATTTTCTGTTTCCACAAGGGCGTGGACCAGAGCTGAGAGAGAAGGGAAGGCTGAAGCACCGAGCCTGCTCGCCTTTCACTGCTGGCACCAGGACCCCAAGGTAAGATGAGTTTTAAAATTCTGGGCGGCATGCAGGAAGGCGAGGACGGACCAACCGAGGACTGTTGTGGGAGAAGAGGTCAGGCTGGGGTTGGGACTGGCACTCGGAGGAAAGGGGGGCCTGGAACTTGGAGGGGAGGGAGGGGGGACGGGGGAATGCACCACCTGTTAAAAAAAAATTCAGCACTCCCAATCATTTTGAAAAGTTGGCTCCTATGCATAAATGTAAACTTTAAAGGTGATCAAGATTTAAATCTAATCCTAGCAGTTACAGATAGCCAATGGTCAGCCTTCAGCTGCAGTGTCATACGATTTAGCTCAATACAAAAGCATAGGTGGCAGTGTTCAAACAACTGCAAATGCTTCAAATTCCCTAAACTAGTTCTAGCCATAAGGGAGCAGCAATATAGTCCAATCATTTTTAAGAAACGGGCATGGACCAAAGTTCCAAGATGACACCTCATTCAAATAAGGACAAATGCACTGGATAATCCTCAACATATACACACCCTTCTGTACTACAGTCATAATGTAATGCTTTTGTTGACTAACTACTACTATGCCTATCCAGAAACCAAATGGTCTCAGACTTCAATACATTCAGCTCCAAACAATGAGAGGAAAGCTATACAGCTACAATGAGTAAACACTTATCTAGACTCTTAAATGATTCACCTTCTACTGGATTCGAATAATATAAAAGCTGAATGTCACCCATGTACATAAGCATCAATGTGGCAAGAGGGTCCATGAAAATATCTAATAGCAGTGGGCTCAATACAGAGCCCTGTAGTACCCTAGAAGGCAAATCCCAGTGGGTTGAAGGATGGTTACTAGAGAAAACCGGAAAGATCCAGCCAATAACAAATAATGGAAACAAGAAGGGCATCCCTGACAAGCACTTGGCCGACTTTATGTGGTCCATTTTTTCTTAAATGGACCAAGTCTCAAAAAGGTGCCCAAACTAACCAGATGACCACCGGAGGGAATCGGGGATGACCTCCCTTTACTCCCCCAACTTGGTCTGCTATGGCATTGTCCTCCCTGAGCACCTCTTTTGCTCCTTCGTGATCTAATGGTCCCACGGATTCCCTTCCAGGCATTCTGATGTACCTGAAAAAGTTGTTACTGTGAGTTTTTGCCTCTGTGGCAAGTTTCTCTTCATATTCTCTTTTAGCCTTACAAAACATTTTATGCCGATTATCCCAGAAATAGTGGATTTTCCCAAGTCCAATTTAATAATGGTCTATGGACTTTTCCTTTAGGAAGCCGTCCAAACCTTTTTAAACTCTGCTAAGCTAATGCCTTTACCACATTCTCTGGCAACTAGAAAAAAAAATCTATGCAATGATTATTACAATAAAAAAGGCAAAACAAATGCAATGTGTTATACTAAATAGAAACTGAAACAAGATTCATACCACTTAAATTGCAATGGAGACTAATCATGCATTTTTGATCGAACGGCTACACAGTAAAAACCAACTATGAAATTGAAAAATGCCCAATGAGGAAATACGCTTGGTCCATGCATTTAAACAATTTCGCTCAAACCTTAGTAAGCTGTGCGTTTAAACAAAAATAAAAACAAAAACAGTTTCACACAAGACTTAGCAAGGTGTGTGTTTATACAAAGCTAAAAGCAGACTCTGCTCCACTCTATAAACTAAAACAGCCCACACATTTAAGATAACAATGTAGCAAAAACACTCTATACTTGAAAAGCTATGCTAGCCTACAAATGTTAGATGAGGAAACAATGTAACAATCTCACTCTAAGTTTAGAGAATTATGTTGGCTTGTGAACAAACTTACCAATTTATACAAAATCTCAAAAAGCGGCATAGCCATAGCAAAGTAGCATGACTGCGAACAACTTTAATGCTAAAGAAGCAGAGGTGTCTGATGTCTACTTTTAAACATATCTCACTATTTAAATTCCTTCATGTGTCATACACCTGCTCAAATTACTCAAAAGCATTCATGCTGATTTTTCAAAGATTTTATAGTTTTAGTGCCTAAATATACACATGATGCTGCTAAGCTTCCTCATTGGTCCTAGTTTTTTATATAACAATTTCACAATCCTTCTTCACAAGACTTCTCTACGCATAATAAATTGAAAATCTTCTCATACAGAACATTTTTAATTTCAAAACTTGAACTTATCTGAATAACTGCAACACTGAACGCTGACGTGTCGAGAACCATATGCCACACGGTCTCCTTCAGCTTTAAAGTAGTTCTCTCCATAACACCTCCATATATAAAAACAAACATGTGGTGAAGGCGGTTAGCTTAGCAGAGTTTAAAAAGGGGTTGGACGGTTTCCTAAAGGACAAATCCATAAACCGCTACTAAACGGACTTGGAAAAATCCAAAATTCCAGGAATAACATGTATAGAATGTTTGTACGTTTGGGAAGCTTGCCAGGTGCCCTTGGCCTGGATTGGCCGCTGTCGTGGACAAGATGCTGGGCTCGATGGACCCTTGGTCTTTTCCCAGTATGGCATTACTTATGTACTTATGTACCTATGGCGACTGAAAAAATTGCTAAGTCTCATTTTGGCAAAAAGGCACAACTTACCAAAATGTAAATACATCATATGTGACAGCTGGAATGCAAAGGCACATCTCATATAGACCAGACAACGCTGCAGACCGCCATGGTAGAAAGGGTCAAAAACATATAATTATATTAAAAAAGGTTTTTAAAAAACCCATAAAAACCCATACCTCATTCTGCTAACAGGGCATGAAAAGCTGCCTTAATCCAAATGTAAAATAATCATATTGGAGAACTTTGAAATAAGGGAAAAGTTATGTAATAATAAAAATAAAAGTATGCCATGAAAAATGCAAAATGTAAAAGTATCCAAACGTACAATGAAACAAACAAACAAGTCACAACCCTAAATACACAAAAGTGTCAAAAGCATGCAGTATTGAAAAAAATGTGAGGTATAGAAATGGAAGTGAGGGTCTTGCTGCAATAAAATGTTAAAATGCAGTGAATTAAAAAAACAGACGTAAACAACATGCTGTAATCACTCAAAAAATGGACCATTATAATGTTCCACACAAATATAAAAAGACACTATTATCAAATACAAAAAACGACAGCCAGAATGGTTAAAAGGTGAAGTAAAAGAGTATATTAGCGCCAAAAGAGTATCCTTCAAAGAATGGAAAAAGGATCTGAATGAAGAACATAAGAAGATATATATGCAGTGTCAAACTAGGTAATTTGTTGATCTATTTGCGTTAAACGGTGTTCCACCCCACCAACTCTACTGTTCAATTCAGTCAGTTTCTCCAAGATTTAGTAAATTCAGTAAATTGTCACTACTGTACACATATCATCCAAGGAGATTCTTAACTGCGGTCTCTGCTCAGTCATTACTTCTGTTGAGGATATTAAATTAGAAACCATGACAGGGAAAGGAACTTCACTGGACTTACTTCTGTACCTAAGGTAGCCAATGGATCACCAACAGACTCAGAAACAGAGGTACTAATTACAAAGAACCCCATTCCAGGTCTTAGCACAGCAGATGCTGAGGAGAAGTGGTAGATCGACCTCCTGAACCTAGTGAGGCAGATTAGAACCTAATAGGAAAGATAACCAGCTTTGAACTCTAAGAGACTACCACAAAAATAATATAAATATATGCAAAATTATATGTTTATGTAATATCATAGACCTTTATTTTTATGATGATTTTTTGCAGGGATTTTCAAGATATGTCCTTGAGATTGCCTAAGCTGTTGTGGTATTTATATATGTAGTTAATTATTTACATAGCATGATTTGTATTCCAGCAATCTAGGCATAACCCTGGCAGATGGCCACATAGACCACATAAAATTATAATAATAGATTAACATTTTTGATCATGTTTCAAACCCGACCTGTTTAGGGATCTGAAGGAAGGACTGACTGCAGTAGATTTCAATGATGAGAGAGTTATACAGCGTGATAATTTCTCTCTCTATAACACTGCTAGGCTGTCACATTTTTTAGTTATTTTAAGAGGCATTGTTGTTCTTAGTGGATGATTGACCTACAAGTACAATTATAGTACCAGTATTTTTTTTCTACTGGTACTATAATTGTACTATATAAGAGCATATTAACAGGAAATTATAAGAATCTGTTACTTACATCCAATAATTGTGCTAACAAAACAGAAAAACTTCCTCACCTCGGTACGGCATTCCAAGCGGTGTGACAAATACATTTCTCTCATACTTTTTCAACTGGTCTTCCAGCGTATGGATCTAGGGAAATGCAAGCAGCCATAACTTGATAAACTAAACATATAAACAAGGAAAACACAAGTCACATTGTTTTACACTATTCATACACTAGAGTAAAGGAGGAGCGTAATGGTTAGTGCAGTGGACTGAGAACCTGGGGAGCTGGGTTTGATTCCCACTATGGCTCCTTGTGACCCTGGGCAAGTTACTTAACCTTTTAGTGCCCCAGGCACAAAAACTTAGATTGTGAGCCCACTAAGGGCAGAGAAAATACCTACATGTAATAAAAATGTAAACCGCGGCCCTGGAGCTGGAATATCACAGACTGGCGCAACACTGGTTAATAGATTTGCAGGATACAGTGACAGCACAACAGTTGAAAACCCATATCTTGCAGATAAGACGAGTTACAGATTTCACTGTACACTGGGAATTACAGTATAAGATGGCTCTGCATTTGCACATCCCACCGAAGAGAGCATTTTATATGGGACTATCACCCTGGGGGGAATGTGCAAAGTGTGGCGCTGATGGAGCAACTTTAGGCCACATGTATTGGTCCTGTGTGGGTATCCAGAAGTTCTGGAAACAGATTATACTTTATGTGACCAGAATATGGGGTCAGCCATGGCACTATGACTTGTCTTTGCTCTTTGGACAACCTAAACTGGGGACAAGGCCTAGAAAAGGATATACTGCATTTGCATTGCGAGCAATAATTGTTGGCAAGCAAACAATATTAACTGAATGGATGTCCTATCAATATCCTACATGGCAACAGTGGCGGACTCGCATGGTACTTTTGTTGCGTATGGCCATAAAAGACCTTGATTCAAAGATGGGTGAAAAGTTTCAACAGAGATGGCGTCCATTTTGGGACACTATTTCACCTGCAGCACGCAGCTATCTGCTGAACCTTTGAAGATTTTCGCATTGCAGGAAACAATAGGGGAAGTTGGGCTGGGGTTGGAACAGGGTGGGTGAGGGGAGGGTAAGGAGATTCAGGGGAATGGAGACAGGAAACTATGATACGTTGTTAATTGTTATGTTGTATAGGCAGATGAATGTATTAAGCATGAAATAGGGGAGGGAGGAGTGGAAACAACAAAAAGAAATAACTCAAGGTGTGTGAGAATGTTGAAGGATTGACGTTGTATTTCAGAAAGTCTGTAGATACATGGTTCGGACTCTGTTAATGTTTTGTTCAATAAAAATGATTCAAATTTTAAAAAATGTAAACCGCTTTGGTTGTACCACAGGAAGCCAGTATATCACCCTTTACCTGCTCCTTGAACTCCTGCTCCTTCAGTCTGGCCTCATTGACTAGAGTTGTCTTCTGTGCCAGCTGCGTCTAAAGGCAAAACAGAACAAAAATGACAGACATCTGGCCTTCATGTATTGCACTGGCATCCATGCCACCAAGAGGCTTTTTTTTGGTTGAAGAAGGAAGGGGCCAACCAAAATGGCCTTTTAACTTGCAGCAAATAAAATGCAAACCTTACCTGAAGTTCAATTGCTGTTATCTGTAACAAAAAAAGAAGCATATAAAAATCACATTTAAAAAAGTCTTCCAGGTACCTGCATACACAGAAAGCTTTCTCTGCAGAGGACACTATATCTATAGAAACAGTAACTAGATGCAGTATTTAATTCTAGCCATGGTGCAGGGTAACTTTATAAATAGGGTGCCTATTCAGAAATCTAAAAATGTACTTATTTTATAAAGATTTAAAATTGTCTTATACATTAACAACAGTGGTGGCTTCAATTAGCTCTCATATACAGGATCATCAGAAAAAAATATCAATAACCATGATGACAACCATATAAGTACTTCCACATGGTTAGCTTTTTAACAGAGCTTCCAGCGCGGGCACGAGTGGGAGTGGAGCAGGGTTGCTGTGGGATCGAGGCTGAGCAGAGGACTGCACAGGGTCTGGTCACATCACCCGAGTGGTCGTTGCTTGCACCGAGAGCCGAGGGACTTAGTTAGACAGTGGAGGAGCCTCCAGCAAACGCAGCAGTAAAGACGAGGGAGGGTCACAGAACAACGGCACTGCCACATAATCCAACACTGCCATAAGCAGCTGATCAAATCCATCACCGGCTCAAAATTATAAGTGTGAATTTTAGGAGTCAGAACAAATTTACCTTTACCCATACATTTAATAGAATTAAGTAGAAGCTTTCCAGTACAACACACTTTTCACAGAAAGCCGCCAACCAGATAAATCAACATAAATCTCAGGAAGTATCTTAAGCAATATAGCTTACTAGAGATCCCATTTTCTCTATGAAAGGAAATCTTAGACAGTCAAGCTTATACTCCTATTCATAATCACAACTAGAAATACCCAATATCTCAAACACACATTCACACCCTTACACATACATAAAAAAAAAAAAAACATCCGAAAAAAAACCCATCCGAAGTCACTCAAGACACCGCTACAGGAGCCAATATGAACACAGTAAAATTACTCTAAGGAATTTTCTCCTTAACTCTGATCTAATCAATAATGGCCACACCATACTACACAACCAACCACGAATAACCAGACGCACCAACTTCCATCAAACTGACAATAGAACCTACAACAGAAAATCATCTGATTATGATCAAACTGTACAAACTGGGAAAAAAAGATTTAACAAATATAAACCAATAAACAAACGACAACTAATAAAAGTCGCCACAATCCCAAATATAGTAGAACCATACCATACCATATCATTAAAATAGGTTACATTAATGCCAGATCTGCAGTAAACAAAACAGAAACATTAACAGACTGGATCACAAATGAAGCCATTGATTTACTGTTCATCAATGAAACATGGATACATGACCAAACTGATCCCATAATCTTGGACCTATGCCCACCAGGATACAAAATCCTACATTGGACCAGAGAGGGAAAAAGAGGAGGAGGAGGTATCGCCATAATTTACAGATCTCATTTCATCACTGAGACCACTACAAAGTCAATTACATCTCAACTCGAAATTGCCTCAATCAGGATTCAACATAAAACCTTATCTGGCCATCTGAATTGTGCCATATTCTACAGACCACCGGGGAAATGGAACAATGCCCAGACAAATTTCATGGACTTCATATCAAATTCTTGTACATCTAATTTAAATGTACTAGTCTTAGGAGATATTAACGTCCACCTAGAAGACCCTAACGCAAACGGTGTACAAGAATGCGTGGAATTCTTCCAGTTGTGGGACTTCAAATGGCCACACTTGAACGCTACCCACATAAAAGGTCACACACTTGATTTACTTGTACATAAATTTACAACAGACCAAAACTTCATAATAACAGAACAAAAATGGTCGGACATTCCTTGGTACGATCACTTCAAACTAAATTTAACCTTACACTGGCTGAAGAAGGGACTTCACCAAGTAGAAGAAAAAACAACATACAATATAAGAGGTCACTTAGATGCAAAAACATTTTGGCAATCGATATATGACAACAACTGGTCAGTTTTAGCTGATTCTGAATACTTCCTCGCAGAATGGGAAAAGAGATGCATCTCTGTTATAAATGAAATAGCACCTATACAAACAAAAACCTCATACAAACACAATAAAACACCTTGGTTCAATGACAATTCGAAAAAACTAAAAACAATATCTAGACGACTTGAAAGAGCATGGAGAAAAAATAGAAATGCCCAAACACTAAACACATGGAAAGAATCACAAAGAAAATACAAAAATGAGATTAAAAAATCCAAACGGAATTACTATAAAGCACAAGTTGGAACAGACTTCAAGGACATGAAGAAATTATACAAACTACTGGACAAACTACTTGACAAACTACTTGACACCAAACCAGTTACCATATCAAATACCAACACTCCACCATCAGAAGAACTTGCCAAATACTTTAAAGAAAAAATTTCCAACATACGCAAAACCATGTCTCATGAAAACATTAACCTTGATACCTTCCTTGATGAACTAGACCCACACTCTGCAGAATATCCAGCAGATCGGTCTTGGTCAAACTTCACCCAGATTACAGACAAAACAGTTGCACAAATGACCAGAAAACTCTCATCTGCTCATTGTCAACTCAACGCATGTCCCAACTATTTAATGAAATCACCACCTAACCGATTCATTGCAGATCTTACATCCTATCCAACAAGGCAATTTATTCCCCAAGGACAAAAACATTCTACTTACACCATTACCAAAAGACATTAAGAATAAATCAAATGATGTCACCAACTATCGTCCTGTGGCATCCATCCCACTGACAACCAAATTGATGGAAAGTATCATAGCCAAACAACTCACTGAGTATATCGACAAATTCTGAATACTTCATGAATCACAATCTGGTTTCAGACCCCTCCATAGTACAGAAACTGTACTGGTATCTCTCCTTGCCAAATTGAAGCAAGAAATTGCACTAGGTAAAAACATTCTCCTACTTCAATTCGACATGTCTAGCGCATTCAATATGGTAGACCACAATATAATTCAATATGGTAGACCACAATATATTACTAAATATACTCGACAGATAGGAATTGGAGGGAATATACTCAAATGGATCAAAGGGTTCCTAACCACAAGGTCATATCAAGTAAAGTCAAACTCCAACATCTCTCCACCCTGGGAAACTGACTACGGAGTACCTCAGGGATCACCTCTGTCTCTTAGAAAAGAGTAAAGTGTGTATATGCATACATCACAACTCCATCTCCTCTTTATCCAAACTATGCCCCAGAAAATGCCAATGTGCAGCTTACATAAAGTAGAAGCAGCCTTTCCATGTGTCTCCTTTTTACATATGGTGTGCAGTCATGCAAATTTCTAAAAGTCCTCTTCAGTGTGCAAAACCTTCATACACAGAAAAAGCTTTATAAAATTACCAGTTATTCAGAAATGTCCATGCAAGCACCCAAAAATTCAAAGAATGCCCATGAAGACTGAGGTAGAAAAAAAAGGGAAAATTGTGGTAGTAAAAAGTGTAAGGAGGATACTGATTCCTGATCTATAGTCAGAATTTAAAAATTATTAGATTCACCCTCATGAAACCTGCTCTGCTGGCTCACATGGATGAATAACTAACCTCACGCTATACAGTGCTCTCTACACAGAGAGGAAGAATTGAAAATGACAGCAATCACTTATATGTTAACATAAAGCAGTTAAAAAAGGACATAAGGAAAACTTGCAAACAGATATTCATTTAGACACGACTGTGTATCTGAACTGCACGGTTTATAGTTTATTATAGTTTATTCCAGGCTTAATTTACCGCTCTTAATAGCCAGTATAGCACAGCAGTGTACAATATACAGTCAGGTCTAAGCTGGCAGAGGAAGTGACCCACTGTCAAGGGTTCACAATCTTCTTCTCCTGCTGCGTAATCTCTGCAGGGGAGGGGGGAGAGCAGCAGATGCTGGCTAAGCAACGTGGGAAGGAAGGGAAGGGGGGGGCAGAGCAAGATGAGTATGCCACGTGGGGAGAATGGGGAAAGCAGAGCAAGATGAGTATGTCACATGGGGAGGGTGGGAGGGGAGACAGAGCAAGATGAGTATGCCACGTGGGGAGGGTGGGAGGGGAGACAGAGCAAGATGAGTATGCCATGTGGGGAAGATGGGAGGGGAGACAGAGCAAGATGAGTATGCCACGTGGGGAGGATGGGAGGGGAGGCACAGCAAGATGAGTATGCCATTTGGGGAGGGTGGGAGGGGAGGCAGAGCAAGATGAGTATGCCACGTGGGGAGGGTGGGAGGGGAAGCAGAGCAAGTGAGTATACCATGTGGGGAGGTTGGGAGGGGAAGCAGAGCAAGATGAGTATGCCACATGGGGAGGGTAGGAAGGGAAGCAGAGCAAGATGAGTATGCCACGTGGGGATGGTGAGAGGGGGGGAAGAGCAAAATGAATATGCCACGTGGGGAGGGTGAGAGGGGGGAAGAGCAAGATGAGTATGCCACGTGGGGAGGATGGGAGAGGGGAAGAGCAAGATGAGTATGACATGGGGAGGGTGGGAGGTGGGAATAGCACGATGAATATACCATGTAGGGAGGGTGGGAGGGGGCAGAACAAGATGAGTATGTCATGTGGGGAGGGTGGGAAGGGGGCAGAGCAAGGTGAGATCGTGCTCAGGGGTTTCAGGGGAACAAGGCAGAGCAAGTTGAGTGTGTGCCACTGGTGTGGGGGGAAAATCAAGCTTAAGAGTGTATCATGGGGAGGGAGGGAGAAATAGAATGATAGCTGGGAGAGGAGAAGGAGAAAGAAAAGTGTGGGGTGAGTGCCTGGGGAATGAGAGAATGAGAGGTGGGGGTACTGCATGTGGGAGAAGACTTTGGGGACAGAATTAGGGGTCTTGCTGGGAGTTAGAGGGAGAGATGGAACTGAGCAGGTAATGAAAACTGAGCAGATCAAATGGACAGTAAAATAAAATGTATTAAAAACATGCAATCAAATAATGCTCAAAGTGCCCAACACAGACCGTGCTTTTCCCAGACAAGGGCTGCATCGGGGCTAAGTGGCATGGCAGATGATGATTACTACAATAGTGGTCATAAAGTACATCTAAAAAAACAGAACATGGCAGCCTCCATCAGAAATCCATGCTGTATCTCGGATGGAGGCTGCCATCTTCTGGTTATTTGCTGTAGTTTATGACCACTATTGTAATCTTCATCTGTCATACCACTTAGCCCCTGATGCAGCCCTTGTGTAGGCAAAACACGGCCTGTGTCTGGCACTTTGGGCATTGTTTGTTTACATGTTTTTAATAAATTTTATTTTACCGTCCAATTGATCTGCTCAGTTTTCATTACCATCTTGGATCTTGTGGATCGTTTGCCTTGCTGTTTTCTTAGAGCTGAGGAGGAAAAAGACAGGAAGGAATTTCAGGCCTTACGATGGGGAAATTCTGTGCAAAACAACTACAAATAAACAATGTAGAATTTTGCAAAATTTTAAGAATTGTGTACAGAATTTTCAAAACTTTTGCACAAAATCTCCCCAGAAGTAGTAATTATGTCTCACTGCATAAAGTGGGACCTGTGCTAAAATTGTTAGTGCTACTGATACAATAACACATCTTAACAGTAACCCATGTTGATAACTTCCACCCAGTTTGTTAATGCATGCTAAACAAGCAGGATACATAGTAAAGGAAATCTGTGTGTATATTTTTTTGTCTGCACATTTTTTAAATGCCACCAGACTTGGCATAATATTGGTTTATTGCAATGGAAGTAAAGCATTTTTTTTTCTTTTAACATGCATTAAGAAACAGTAAGCGGACTTTCTCAGTACATTATTGGGCTCATTTTCAAAGCAGAAAAAAAGCCTAAAAAGTGGATGTTTTTCTCACAAAAACGTCCAAATCAGTATTTTCAAAACCTATTTTTATACGTTTTTCTATGAGGTCCGTCAGAAGTGCGTCCAAATCTCAAGGGGGCGTGTCAGGGGCGTGTTCAGGCCAGGACTTGGGCGTTCCTAAGACTCAGAAATTTTTCAGCCATAATGGAACAAAACAAAACCGTCCAGGACTAAAACTAAGACGTTTTGAGCCAGACCTGTTTTTATTTCTTTGTTTGTTTGTTACATTTGTAACCCACATTTTCCCACCTATTTGCAGGCTCAATGTGGCTTACATAGTACCATACAGGTGTTCGGCAGTCGGTTGATAACAAATACAGGTTATATTGTGGTCGAAGTGAGGTAGGTGTGTATCAGGCACCATGAGGATGGAAGGGATGAAGATTGTATATTGTCCAATACGATCACTGGTTGTGTTGTGTTGCTGGGTGTGGGGATTTATGCTGGATAGGTGGGGTAAGCCTTTTTGAAGACAGTGGTTTTTAATGATTTCCTGAAGTTTAGATGGTCATGGATTATTTTCACAGCTTTAGGGAGTCGATTCCATAGTTGTGCCCTTAAGTAGGAGAAGCTGGATGCATAAATTGTTTTGTATTTCAGTCCTTTGCAATTTGGGTAATGTAGGTTTAGGTATGATCGTGATGATCCGAATCTGTTTCTGGTTGGTAGATCTATGAGGTCTGTCATGTATCCTGGGACTACGCCATAGATAATTTTGTGGGCCAAGGTGCAGATTTTGAAGATGATCCATTCTTTGATTGGGAGCCAGTGTAGCTTTTCTCGGAGGGGTTTAGCGATTTCGAAGCGTGTTTTAACAAATATCAACCTGGCAGCTGTGTTTTGGGCAGTCTGGAGTTTTTTTTGCAAGTTGTACTTTACATCCCGCATAGATTCCGTTGCAGTAGTCTGTATGGCTTAAGACCACTGATTGTATTAGGTTTCGAAAAATTTCCCTTGGGAAGAAGGGTTTATTCGTTTGAGTTTCCACATTGAGTAAAACATTTTCTTTATTACGGAGTTTACTTGGCTCTCAAAGGTAAGGTTGCGGTCAATTATGATGTCGAGTATTTTTAGGCTGTCTGAGGTAGGGAAGGTGTGTTTATGGATGTAGGTTTGTACTTGTTATGTTGAGATGAGAGGATGAGGCAGTGTGTTTTTTCAGTGTTCAGTTTCAGTTGGAATGAGTTTGCCCATGATATTCATTGATTTCATTATAACGAATAAGGCACAAAAGGGTACCTAAAATAACCAGATGATCACTGGAGGGAATCAGGGATGACCTCCCCTTATTCCCCCAGTGGTCACTAATCCCCCCCTCCCACCCCCCAAAAATGTGATGAAAAACATTACTTGCCAGCCTCAGGTCCATTAGAACAGCATGCAGGTTGCTGGAGTAGTCTAGTGGTGGGTGCAGTGCACTGCAGACAGGTGGACCCAGGCCCCTACCTCCCCCTACCTGTTACACTTGTGGAAGAAACTGAGCCCTCCAAAACTCACCAGAAACCCACTATAGCCACATATAGGTGCCCCCTTTACCTGTAAGGGCTATGGTAGTGGGTTTTGGGGGGCTCAGCAGGTAAGGTAAAGGAGCAATGGTGAGATGTGTACCTGGGAGCATTTTATGAAGTCCACTGCAGTGCCCCCTAGAGTGCCCTATTGCTTTCCTGGGATATCAGGGGGACCAGTCTACTAAAAATGCTGGCTCCTCCTATATCCCAATGGCTTGATTTTGTACGTTTTGCACTTGGACATTTTTTTCCCCGAAAATGGACAAAAAACCCAAAATGTCCAAAGCACAAAACATAGTTAGAAACATTTTCCTTTTTTGAAAATGAACTTCCTTTCCTATTCAGATTTTGGACGTTTTTGCAAAATGTCTAAAGTCGGACTTAGACGTCATATCAAAAATGCCCCTCTATGTATTACAATAGTCCTGCAACGACAGTAATGAACAGGGACTGGTCCCTTCACTGACAAGAGATCAAAAACTGCTGTAGTGCAGTGAAAAATATTACATGCTGTGCTAAATATCCAGCCCTGCAAGGAGATAAAGCAGTTAGTCACCTGTAGCAAACAAGGATGCTTATTCTGACTGATCGCTGACAGAGCCCTGACATATGCTCTCTATTTCCAGAAGCATCCTACTGCGCATGCATGCATGTTCCCGTCCACCGTTATCATGAGGGGACTAGGCAGTCTAATATAATAGCTGATAGAGTGCAACTCCAAGCAGAGCAGTCAAAATAAGCACACTGTTGTCTTTGGAGAATATCTACTACAGATTTTCTCTGAAAACAAGCAGGAAGCAATATTCTAATTGACAGGAGCTATCAGGCTGTCTAGAAAAAAAATATGGGTGGGTGGGAGGGAAAGATATGGCTTCCAACAGGCATACTCTAATGAACAATGTAGGAACTATAAACAACAGTCCTTTTTTTTTTTTTTTTTTTTAAGGACAGCCTGGAACTAAAACAAATGCGCCTAGGGGTTGGAGTCAGATACTAGATCCTGAATAAATTCTGATCAAACCAGCTGTTGTGTCAGGAATCCTGTTCTAAGAAGAAATGAAATGTGAATGTGTGGACTGAGGACCACACTGCAGCTTTGCAAATGTTTTCTACAGAGGCTGATCTCAGGTGGGATACCAACTGGCACTAAGCTTGGGAAGCACTTATGTAAGGTAGGAGATAAGATGCTCCATATGGAATTTAGATTGTGGTATGTACTGTTGTTATGACTGGAGAAATGTGAGCCCTTGTGCCCCGACTGATCACGGCTAGGATGGAGTGACACCGCACACGGTCAGGCAGCCAGACAACCCCTAGCTTCACCTGGGGAGCGACCGCCGTTCCCTGGGAGTTGAGCCCCCAGGTTCGGGCAGCCACCAGGACTTCTGGAACAGGCGGGGTTGCATGACCACTGACCAGACAGGCAGGCAAACAGACAGTCCAAAAGCCAGGTAAATCCGTAGGGCAAAGAGTAGTCAAAAACAGTCCAAGTTCAAGGCAGGCAGCAAAACAAGCGAGGTCCGGGAAACAAGCCGAGGTCTGGAACACTGGAACTGAAAGCAAGGAGCACCGGCGTGGACCCCGAACACAACTGAGGCCGAAGCAACGAAGGACTGAAGGCAGGGCCTTAAGTAGTGGAGGAATTAGGCTCAAGCATGTGCAGCTGATTCAAGATGGCTGCCCCCATCAGCAGAGGTGCCTATGTCCAAATATGGGCTTCCTTCCTGACCTCGTTACTCCAAGATGACTGCCCCCTTCTGAGCTAGCCAAGATGGCTGCTGTCCTTGATCCAACCAAGATGACGGCTGCCAGAAACAGGAAACAGAAACAGACCCATCCTGGAGAAACCACATCCAAGATAGCCGGCTATCTCAGCCAGACCGCACCTCGCCGGCGAATCGGCCGCACAGGCCTGGAACCAGGTGAGGAACTTAACAACTGTTTAAACAGCTTGGCTTGCTTTAAATATATGTTTTATCAGTGCAATTTCTTAGTCAGTTACTTTTTCTAAGCTTCTTTGATTGAAATTGGTGTAATCTGATCAGCTTAATGTTGTTAGCTTTAATATTTAAAGGGGGTTTGGTATGTTGCAACAGTTATGATTGAAATAGATGATTGTATATCTACCTATACAAGTATCAATAAAGAGCACTGCATTACATGCCAGTTGTGCTGAGTGGGATTGCTAAATGATACAATCATCAGGGTATATGTGGTTGAAACAGTAGATGTAGTGCTAATGTCATCAGAAAAACAAGAAAAAAAAGTTAAAACATAAAATTAATAGAGAAAATTCTGAACACTATCATTCTTCCTGACTTTATCCTAAGGCCAACTTGAAGACAAACACCAATCTAAGTTGACTACTTAACTTCCCTATCAAACAAGAACATTTCTAGCTGATCTGGTTCAAAGAAGACAAATTGAGTATCAGGAAAATAAATTACACATTTGGAGGGAAACTTTAGGAAAAACGTAACCCCTAGAGCCAAAACTCTTGACTTAAACTGAAGAAACTGTTTTCCTAGCCTGGGTTGCTCTAGAAACATAAGGAAATATCTGCAGCTTACCTACACAAAAAAGGAAATCTTAGACAAACATGGTTTAATGGGACAGAGTCAGCATAGGTTCAGCCGAGGGAAGTCTTGCTTCATTTCTTTGAAGGCATGAATAAATATGTGGATAAAGGTGAGTCGGTTGATGTAGTGTATCTGGATTTTCAGAAAGCTTTTGACAAAGTTCCTCAAGAGAGACTCCTGAGAAAGTTAAAAAGTCATGGGATAGGAAGCAATGTCCTTCTGTGGATTAGGAATTGGTTGCTGGACAGAAAACAGAGGGTAGGGTTAAATGGCCATTTTTCTCAATGGAAGAGGGTGAATAGTGGAGTGCCGCAGGGATCTGTACTGGGACCGGTTATGCTATTTAACATATTTATAATTGATCTGGAAATCGGAACGAGGTGATTAAATTTACATATGACAAAACTAGTTGTCAAAACACATGCGGATTGTGAAAAATTGCAGGAAGACCTTTGCACATAGGGAAGAATAAACCAAATCATAGTTAACTGATGCTAGGATCCCCCTTAGAAGTCAGTACTCAAGAAAAAGATCTAGACGTCACTGTAGACAATACGCTGAAATCTTCTGCCCGGTGTGCGGCAGCAGCCAAAACAGCAAACAGGATGCAAGGAATTATTAGAAAAGGGATTGTAAATAAATCCAAGATATTATAATGCCTCTGTATCGCTCCATGGTGAGACCTCACCATGAGTATTGTGTTTCATTCTGGTTGCCATATCTCAAAAAAAGATATAGTAGAAAAGGTTCAAAGAAGAGCGACCAAAATGGTAAAGGGGATGGTACTCCTCCCAAATGAGGAAAAGTTAAAGAGGTTAGGGCTCTTCAGCTTGGAAAAGAGACAGCTGAGGGGGGATATTACTGAAGTTACAAAAATCTTGAGTACAGTACAACACGTAAAAATGAATCGATTTTTCACTCTTTCAAAAAGTACAAAGACCAGGGTGTACTCAATGAAATTACATGAAAATACTTTTAAAACAAATAGGAGGAAATATTTTTTCACTGAAAGAATAGTTAAGCTCTGAAACTTGTTGCCAGTGGATGTTGTAACAGCGGTTAGTGTATCTGGGTTTAAAAAAGGTTTGGACAAGCTCCTGGAGGAAAAGTCCATAGTCTGTTATTGAGATGGACATGAGGGAAGCCACTGCTTGCCCTGGGACTGGTAGCATGGAATGTTGCTAATAACTGGGTTTCTGCCAGGTACTTGTGACTTGGATTGGCCACTGTTGGAAGCAGGATCCTGGGTTAGATGGACCAATGGTCTGACCAGTGTGGCTATTCTTATGTTCTTATGTACTGTGGGTGGCTTGATAAGGAATTTTAGTAACATCAATCCCCTCATAAAGCAAACAACTATAGGCTGAACAGAGATGGACTTAACCCTCTACACAGTGTGATAAGCTCCAGTTGCACTAAGATGAGCCCTTACAGAGTTGGCTTATAGACCAGACTCAGAAAGGTGTAGAAGGTAGTCAAGCAGTTCTTGAGCAGGAACAGGAAATGAGAAAGGATCTATGGTCCTGCCCTCACACCAGATGGCAAACTTCCTCCACTAAAAACTATAAGACCTTCTAGTGGAATCTCGCCTGGAAGTGAGCAAAACTTGGGAGACACCTTCAGGCAGATATAGCGAAGATACTTACCTGTAGCTGGTAATCTCCGAGGACAGCAGGCTGATTGTTCTCACAATTGGGTCGTCGTCCATGGCGGCCCAGGAACCGGAAGAAAAATTTTGTCAGCAAAAATAAAGACTTTCGGGAGCGTTCCATCGCGCGAGCAGGATGGACTGAGCATGCGCGAAAGGCTTCCCGCCCACCGCACGAGCGTGTCTCCTTAGTTTAATCAAAAAGAATATAAACAAGAAACAACCATAATAACATCTCCAAAGGGGAGGAGGGCGGGTTTGTGAGAACAATCAGCCTGCTGTCCTCGGAGAATACCAGCTACAGGTAAGTATCTTCGCTTTCTCCGAGGACAAGCAGGCTGCTTGTTCTCACAATTGGGGTATCCCTAGCATCCAGGCTCACCCAAAACAATGAACATTGGTCAACTGGGCCTCGCAACGGGATGACTTCCCTATGAGGAAAGCTGAATCAGCTAAGGCTCTTCAGCTTGGAAAAAGATGGTTGAGGGGTGATATGATAGAGGTCTATAAAATAATGAGTGGAGTGGAACGGGTAAGACGTGAATCGCTTCTTTACTCTTTCCAAACATACTAGGACTAGGGGACATGCAATGAAGCTACAAAGTAGTAAATTTAAAACAAATCGTAAAAAATATTTCTTCTCCCAATGTGTAATTAATTGTTTATATCTTTTTTATTGGTGAACAGAAACATAGAATCTCTTAACACAATTATTGACTAACTGTCATCCAACTGTTAACCTCCTGTTTTTCTTTTTTTGTACCCCTTTTCCCCCCTCCCCCCCTTTTTCCCCCCAAAAGAGTACGAAACATTCCCTTCACTTTACCAGTCAATCTTAAAAGTCTATTATATGCTATTACAAGTTCAAAAGGTAACTTCTTGCTGACGGGGTTAGAGTGCTCCAAAATGGTGCCCACCGCTGCTGAAATTGTATTCCTATTGGTGAATTGACATCCGACACACTCAGTCTTTCCATTCGCACCATCCACAACATACGTGTCCTCCACTGCTGGAGAGTCGGGCCTCTCATCGATAACCATTCTGTTAATATAACTTGTTTGCCCACAATAATTGCTCGCTGAACAAATGACGTAAAACCTTTTTCTAGGTGGGGGCCCATTGTTAGTTGACCAAACAGAAAGGTAGGCTTATAAATCCAACGCTGCCTCCAAAGCGAATTCGTGTATTTGATGATTTCTTTCCAAAATCTCTCTATTACGCTGCACTGCCAAAACATGTGCCCCAAATTTGCGCCTTCTGTTCTACACTTTGGGCATTCCCCCCAGGGGGAGAGTCCCATATGAAAGGCTCGTCTGGGGGGCACATGTGCCCGCAGCACAAACTTATATTGGAGTTCCCAATGTGTTGATTGGTAAGTGGTTCGCCTTATTGACAGCACGTGTGACCTTATCTGCGCTGCATTAATTTCAGTGTGGAGGTCTTTTGTCCACAGTTGAGCCAGACGCAAGTAATCCGGCTCTTCCGCTGTATCTTTTATGTGGCGGTGATGGTAAGATAAAGGCACTTTCTGCTGTGCTCCAAGTGAGAACGCCGAGGACAGTTCCTCCTGTGTGTCCTCTGCCAAAGACTCCCAAGGCAGTGAAGCCACATAGTGTTTCAATTGCTCATAAAAGAATTGTTCATTTTGTGGTATTCCATATTTTGATTGTAATTCCGTAAATGGCTGCATACGACCTTCTCTTGTGATTACTTGCATTAAGTAGCTTATCCCTCGTCTCTTCCACCTATGGAACACCGCATACATTTGTCCCGGGGGAAAAGCTGCATTATCACATACTGGTAAGTATGGAGTCACTTTCGAGGAGAAATGATGAAGTTTACAAATCCACTTCCATACTGCCACTGCACAGGGCATAATCCTTGTCCGTTTCAAAACTCGAGGTATCGGCGTCCCAGTAGAGTGTAAATAGTTGCTGAAATGAGTCCCCTTTGTGAGTTCGAGCTCCAGTGGAGTATCAGTAAAATCTGTTGTGCCCCGGAACCAGTCATTAATTGTCCTCATGCCACTAGCAATGTTCAGGTGCCTTATATTTGTCAGGCCCAGGCCACCATATTCCACTGGTACACAAAGCATGTTAAAGGCAAGACGGGCTTTTTTCCCCCGCCAGAGGAATTTCTGTATCATAGTCCTCAACTTTCGTTCATGTTTGTTATTGATATACAATGGCAACATTTGCAATACATATAGCCACCTGGGAGCTACAATCATATTGAATAAAGCAATGCGGCCTAATAGCGAAAGAGGGAGCCCAGCCCATGCCTTCAGACTGGTGTCTGTCTCCCTCAGAAGCCTACTGATGTTTAGATCATACATGTTATTAATATCCGCTGGGACTACCACTCCCAGGTACTTTATATGATCCCTCGTTTGTTGAAAAGGTAACCTATCTCCCCAGTCTTTCCCTTCATCTGCTCCAATTCCCATCGCTATTGACTTAGACACATTTAATTTAAATCCAGAGAGTTTCCCATACTGTGTAATTTTATCCAATAACTCTTTTACGGACCGCCCTGGATCTGTCAAGGTCAGCAGCAAGTCATCTGCGTATGCCAGTACTTTGACACACCGGGTACCTATGAAAACACCTCTGATTTTATCTTCCTCTCTAAATGCACACATTAGGGGCTCTAAAGATAATACAAAAAGTAGTGGCGAAAGGGGGCAGCCTTGCCTGGTGCCTTTCTCTATTTTGAACTCTTTTTCTTGGAGCCCATTGACTATCACTCTTGCTGTTGGATGGGAGTATAGGGATTTGAGTGCTTGTAAATACCATCCTGAAAATCCCATTTGACCCAATACATTGAATAAGTAGTCCCAACTGACCTGGTCAAATGCTTTTTCTGCGTCTAAGGCCACCACCAATGCTGGCCACTTCTCTTCCGAGCATGTTGCCATAGCCAGTAATAGTCTACGTACGTTTTGGGTTGCTTGTCTTTGCCGCACGAATCCTACTTGCTCTGGGCCTATTAGGTTAGGTAAAATGTCTGCCAATCTGTTAGCTAACATTTTGGCAAGTAATTTTATATCTACATTTAACAATGATATTGGTCTGTATGATTCCACTCTATCCATTTCCTTCCCAGGTTTAGGGATCAACGTGATCAGGGCCTCGTTAGCGTACTTAGGGAAAAAACCCCGGTTGATCACTTCTTCATAATATTCTAGCAAAGCCAATAGTGCCCTGGGGGGGAGTAGTTTGTAATATTCCCCTGTAAACCCGTCCGGACCGGGTGCCGAACGGAGTTTATGAGAGTTGATGGCCTGTTGTAATTCAGACATAGTCAGTGGGGCATTTAGTTTTTCGAGTTCTAGGTCTGCTAACTTGGGTAATTTCAGACCCTCTAGGAATCTTTGTGTTTGTTGAGGTGGTGACTGTGTATTAGCTTCATATAGGTTCGAGAAGTATTCAGTGAACATTTGCCCGATACGTTCTCTAGAGCTAGTGATTGTGCCCTGTGTGTCCCGCAATACTGGTATCGCCCTGGACCCCCCCCAATTCCTGATGAGCCGCGCCAAGAGGGTTCCTGATTTGTTTCCAAATCTATGTAACCTGTATTTATAATAAAGGGATGACCTTTTTGCTCGTTCATGTAGCAAGGAGTTCAATGTTGTTTGTATAATTTTTAGTTCATCTAGTGTTGCCTGATTAGGGTTGTTTGTGTATCTCCTTTTTGCCTTCTGTAGTTTTTGTTCTAAGTGCAAGATACCCGCCAATCTTGTTTTTTTTTTCCTGCTGCAATAAGCTATAACTTCCCCTCTTATGACTGCTTTTGAGGCGGCCCAGAATAGACTGATTTTATTTTGTGTGTATTCATTATTATTCTTTTCATAATCTTCCCATTTTTTTCCTAGAAATGCCTTAAAGTGTGGATCATTATATAAGAACGTTGGGAATCTCCAGCCCCCTCCTCCCTGCTTGTCTGTGGGCACTTCTAAGTCTATCCAAATTAAAGAGTGGTCCGATATCTCCTCCGGACCCACCTCTGCTGCTATTATCATAGGGAAGAGTGATCTTTCTACCATTGTGTGGTCTAACCGTGCCATCGTGCCGTGTGCTCTAGATCTATGGGTGTACTCTCTCTCATCTGGGTGCAATATCCTCCATGCATCTACTAGGTCCAATGTTCTTTGAAAGGCGGAAAACTCTTTATTCCTCTGCCCTGAATAATAAGATGATGACAAGCTTGTAGTATCCTGATGTGGGTCTGAAACTAGATTGAAGTCTCCCACCACCATTATTTTTGTTGTTTTATACTGTAAACATCTGTTAGCCAATCCACTGAGAAATCCAGGGATATATTTGTTTGGACCGTATAGGTTTACTAACACGAATTCCATCCCTTGGAGCCAGATTTTCACAGCGAGATATCTGCCCTGTCTACCCTTTTCTAATACCTCTACAGTGCACGATATTCTTTTCCTAATTAGGATAGCTAGGCCCCCCCCCCTTCCTTGTGCTGCGACTGAAAGGCACTCTCCTACCCAGCTTCTACACAATTTTGAGTGTTCTATGTCATTCAAGCGCGTTTCCTGCAAGCATGCCACATCTGCCCTATGCCTGTTTAAGGCTTGCAATATTTTTGCTCTTTTTATGGGGTTGCCAATGCCCCCCACATTCCATGATATTATTCGGGCTGGCATGCTATAATCCTCTCACGTTCACTCAAAGGGGCTAGCGCGGTCTGTTTCAAAATGGGTTTCTTTAACTTATTGTTTTCCCCTCGGACCCTCCATACCCCGTTCCTTCCTTTTAAACCATCCATTTTCATTTGCCGCTTAATCTTCCATCGCATACCTAAATTTTCAGAACTACAGGGAATTCCTCTTTCCCCCCCCCCCCCCAACTTTTCCTCCCTCTCCAAGTAACCCTTTCCCCTCCCTTACTTTTAAGGGAAAGAATTAGACAATCCCGTCTTGTGCCTGGGGCCCCACCCCACCTGTGTGCTATAACGGCAACCTTCACAAACAGAAATTATACATGTAAATCACATCAAACCTTCCAAAAGTACACTTACTCTTTGGACCCAGAACCACATTACAAAGGATCCATGATATTTTGATCTACCAAAAACTTTTTAGCTTCAGATTCTGTGTTAAATGTCCGCCATGTGTCCTTTATCATGATCCTGAGTCTCGCTGGATATTGTACTGCAAAACGTATCTTCTTCGCCACCAGGGTTGTACACAACGGATGATATTGCCTCCTCCGCTCCTGTACATCTGCCGAAAAATCTTGGAAAATGAGGATGTTTCTCCCATTGTGTTTAAGTGAGTCTCTTTTAAGTCTGAATCCTTGCAAGATTTCAATTTTGTGCCTGTAGTTTAGAATCTTTGCCACCACAACACGTGGCCTGTTTTGAGTCTCCTGTTTCCGGCCTACACGGTGGGCCCTTTCAATTACCAACGTGCCCATTGTGTCTGTTAAGGCAAGTTCTTTAGAAAGCCAATTTTCTAGCCATACTTCTAGGTTGCGCTCAGGGAGGGATTCCTCCAATCCCACAATACGAATGTTATTTCTACGGGCGCGATTCTCGAGATCCTCGATCTTATTTTCTTGTTCAGAGATTTGCCGTTTTAATGTAATGATATCTGGAGCGTAGCCCTGCGAATCATCTTCCAGTGCAGATACCCGGACCTCTGCATCCGCCACCCGAGTTTTTAGCCCGTCAAGCTGTGAGTTAATGCCTTCAAGTTTGCGGTCTAACGCCGCCCATTTGGGCTCCCAGGCCTTTGCGATGGCTGCAGTTAATTGTTCTAATTGTACCTCGGTAAATTCTTTTGCTGCCGCCGCCATGTCGTCGGCCATCTTGGGTTCTTCTCCATTCGATTTTATTTTTTCTTTTTTGACGGAGCGTTGCGCCATTCCGGCCGAGTTAGTCCTCAGATATCTGTCCATAAGTTATTATATTCCCCTTAGACGAAGAGAAACAATGTGAATTTCTGGTGTTTTCGTTAATGGTGGGGCGGGGGCTCCGGAGCTCGTGCTAGCTGCTGCTGCTTAGCTCATGGCACCACCGGAAGTCCTCCCAATGTGTAATTAAACTATGGAATTTGTTGCCAGAGAATGTGGCAAAAGCAATTAGCTTAGCGGGGTTTAAAAGAGGTTTGGATAGCTTCCTAAAAGAAAAGTCCATAAGCCATTATTAAAATGGACTTGGGAAATCCACTGCTTATTTGTAGGATAAGCAGCATAAAATATATTGTAATGTTTTGGGATCTTGCCAGGTACTTGCGACCTGGATTGGATACTATTGGAAACAGGATACTGATGGACCTTCGGTCTGTCCCAGTATGGCAACGCTTATATTCTTATGAATATCTATGGGCTTTAGTCCGCTTCAGCCAGAAGGCTAAGGCTTGCTTGCAATCTCCAAGGTATGCAGTATACACTTGAAAAGATGGTGTCACGTCTGTGGCCGTGACCACCCTCAGCCTTACCTTCTTTCTGGGGGTCAGCAGCTCTGCTGGCTTCTGTCTGTGTTTGTCTTGTCTCTAGTCTCTGTGCTGATTGCTTCACTAGACCTCACCTGTGTGGGCTATGCCTCTCTAGGGAGCCAGCATCTAAGATTGCTGCCACCAACAATGTGCCAGCTTCCAAGATGGCTCCTGCTTGTCTTTCCTGTGGGCTCACTTCCTATGTGTGTCAAGCCTCTCTTTGGGGTCAGTGTACTTCCTGCTTCTGTCCTACTGTTGGTGACTCATCAGTGAGAGCCTTCATAAGGTATTGCTGTGCTTGCAGTCAGGGCCTTTGCATAAGTGTTATGCTCTTAGGCCAGGTCAGGTTAGTAAGTGTCTGCTGCACTACTGCTTAGCCTCTCTCTGGGTTCCAGCCCAGCTTCTTTCTGTGTCTGTGTCTCTGTTGTCCTTCCGTGGGGGGGTCTTCCCTGCCACCGTCTGTCTGTGGACTGCGGGTCCTTCCTGGCTTACCCTGTGTTTGGGGTGAAGCCTCTGTTCCTGGCTTACCCTGTGTTTGGGGTGAAGCCTCTGCTCCAGGCTTACCCTGTGTTGGGGTGAAGCCTCTGTCCCTGGCTTACCCTGGGTTGGGGTGAAGCCTTTGTCCTGGTTTACTCTGTCCGTTCTCCTGTCTGCCCAAGACCCTTGGCCTGTTATTCCTGGTTTGCTCTCTTTACCCTGAACCCTGCCTTGCCTAGCCTGTGTGCCTACCCTGCTTGTATATCCTGAGTGTATATCCTGAATCCTGTATCTGTCTAGCTAGTGTGCATTTCCTGGGTGGTTTCCTGTATCCTGTCTCCACCTAGCTAGAGGGTTTACCCTGTGGGTATTCCCTGATCCCCGTTCTGCCTAGTGTGTTGCTGCCCTAGTCCTTGCTCCTGCTAGCTTCTGTATGCCTTGTGTTCCTTGGTCTGTCTGCTGGGTCTTGCTAGTGGCTGTGCAGCAGCACCCTGTCTGAGTCTAGTTCCGTGCCCTGTCGCCCTCGTGTATCCCAGACCCAGGGTGGGTCCTCTGGATCTTCAGTTCCTGCCTTATCCTGCAAGTCCTGCCGGCCGCCTGCACTTCGGAGCTCAACTCCGGAGGAACGGTGGCTAGGTGCAGGTGAAGCTGTTCCTGTCTCATCTGTTCTAGTTGCTTGCCTTGTACTACTCCAGTCCAGTGTTCCAGTACTGCTCTTCTGTGTTTCCAGTCCCGAGGTGGTCTTGCCTGCCGCTGCCGCTCCTCGGCAGTGGCCTAAGGGCTCACGTACTCCAGTCCTGCCTCGAGGACCTGAAAGAATGCCTAGGCCCTCGAAAAACGCAACAGATGGGTATAAGGTTTTGGAAAAAAATGTTGGTAGAATGACTGACTGATTAAGATGGAACTCCAACACTACTTTAAGAAGCAAATTAGAGTGTGTGCAGTAAAATGGATCAGTTACTAGTGCCTGAAGTTCACTGACCCTGCGAGCTGAAGTGATCACCACCAGAAATACAATTTTCCAGGTCAAATACTTCAGATGACAGTAATCAAGCAGCTCAAAAGGAGCTTTCATCAGCTGGATGAAATTCCGTGACACAGATGGAGGTTTGATAGGGGACTCTTTCCAAAAAATACTAGGACTAGGGGGCATGCGATGAAACTACAGTGTAGTAAATTTAAAACAAATAGGAGAAACTTTTTCTTCACCCAACGCATAATTAAACTCTGGAATTCGTTGCCGGACAACGTAGTGAAGGTGGTTGGCTTGGCAGAGTTTAAAAAGGGGTTGGACGGTTTCCTAAAGGATAAGTCCATAGACCGCTACTAAATGGACTTGGGAAAAATCCACAATTTCAGGAATAACATGTATAAAATGTTTGTATGTTTGGGTAGCTTGCCAGGTGCCCATGACCTGGATTGGCTGCTGTCGGGGACAGGATGCTGGGCTCGATGGACCTTTGGTCTTTTCCCAGTATGGCATTACTTATGTACTTATGTACTTATGACTCTGTCAATAACAAACCTCGCATGATGTGAAACTAGAGGCTGCACAGAGATGGGCTTATCCCCGACACGGTGATAAGCACTGATTGCACTGAGATGAGCCCTTTCAGAGTTGGTTCTAGATTAAGAGAGGTGTAGGAGGTATCCAAGCAATTTTTTGGCAGGACAAGTGAGGGGATCTAAGGCCTTGCCTTCACACCTGACAGAAAACCTCCTACGCTTAAATGAGTAACACTTCTTGTGGAGTCCTTCCTGGAAGCAAGCAAGATGCAGAAGACACAAAGTGGCAAATTTAAGGTTTCAAATTCTATTCTCTCAACATCCTAGTCTTGAGGGCCAGGGATTGAAGGTTGGCATGTAGAAGAGATCCCTCGTTCTATGTGATGAGAGTCGGAAACTAGTTCAATCACCATGGAACTTCATAGGATAACTCTAGAAGAAGAGGAAATCAGACCTGTCTTGGCCAGTAAGGCGCGATCAGAATCATAGTTCCCTGGTCTTGCTTGAGTTATAGCAAAGTCTTCTCTATGAGAGGTGCTCGAGGATTCACAAACAGAAGGTCCCTACCCCCAATGTAGCAGAAAGGTATCTGATTCTAGTCTGCCATGCAATCTGAGCTTGGAACAGAACTGAGGAGTGCCAAAAAGATCCACTGACGGGGTGCCTCATTCTTGAAAGATCTTGCGGGCTACGTCCATATTGAGAGACCACTCATGTAATTGCAAAACCCTGCTAAGTCTGGCTGCTAGGCAGTTGTCCATTTCTGGGAGGTCTGTGGCTCGGAGGACCATCTCATGAAGGAGGCCCACAGCCATATCCCCACTGCACCCTGACAAATGGAGTAGGATCCCATATCTCCCTGCTTCTTTACATAAAACATTTCAACCTGGTTGTCTATTTGGATGAGAATAATTTGGTTCTGCAACCGATCTCTGAACACATTTAGAGAGTTCCGAATGACCCTGAGCTCGAGATTGATATGGAGATATGTTTCCTGAGCTGACAAGTCCCCTGGGTGTGGAGCCCATCTACTTGAGCTCTCCATCCCAGGTCAGATACACTGTCAGCATGTTTTGAGGAGGTAGAATTTTGAATGGTAGTCCCACAGTCAAATTAATCTGAATGGTCCAATAGAGAAAGGCATGAATCAACTCTGGAGGAATTTGGATGACACCCAGCAACCTGAGACCAATGGAAAGCTAGGGTTCACTGGGATTCCCTCAAGTGGAGACATGCCATGGAATTGACATGTGCTGTCGAGACCATGTGGCTCATCAATCTCAACATTTGACGAGCTGTGTCCTGTTTGCTGCTTCGGACTTCTGAGGTGAGTGTCACCTAGATAGGATTAGATAGTGCTGGGGAGGAGCCAGCTGTCTTGGTACATGTGGGTACCTATGACATAGGAAAATGTGGGAGAGAGGTTCTGGAAGCCAAATTTAGGCTCTTAGGTAGAAAGCTCAAATCCAGAACCTCTAGGGTAGCATTTTCTGAAATGCTACCCATTCCACATGCAGGGCCCAAGAGACAGGCAGAGCTCCGGAGTCTCAATGCATGGATGACACGAAGGTGCAAGGAGGAGGGTTTTAGATTTGTTAGGAACTGGGCAACATTTTGGGAAAGGGGGAGCCTATTCTGAAAGGATGGGCTACACTTTAACAAGGGTGGGACCAGACTGCTGGCATCAGTACTTAAAAAGGAGATAGAGCAGCTTTTAAACTAGAGACTGGGGGAAGGCCGACAATCACTCAAAAGCGCATAGTTCGGAATAAGGTATCTTTTAAAGATATCACCAAAACAGAGAAGATAGGGAGTGGAGGAGTGGCCTAGTGGTTAGAGTGGTGGACTTTGGTCCTGGGGAACTGGGTTCGATTCCCAATGCAGGCACAGGCAGCTCCTTGTGACTCTGGGCAAGTCACTTAACCCTCCATTGCCCCAGGTACAAATAAGTACCTGTATATAATATGTAAGCCGTATTGAGCCTGCTATGAGTGGGAAAGCGCGGGGTACAAATGTAAGAAAAAGAAAAAAAATCCTGATAGTGAGGTTGCAAAAGAGGCCATAGTAGATCAGGTGTCTTTAATTAAAAAGATTGCCAATTAATACTGTCAAGTACTGAGCATGATGTAAATAGGAACAATAAACATAAAATGTCCATATGCGAATGCCAGAAGCCTAAGAAATAAGATGGGAGAGTTAGAATATATTGCACAAAATGAAAAATTAGATATAATAGGCATCTCTGAGACCTGGTGGAAGGATGATAACCAGTGGGACACTGTCATACCAGGGTACAAATTAAATCATAGTGATAGGGTGGATCGAATTGGTGGAGGGGTAGCATTGTATGTTAAGGAGGGCCTTGAATCAAATAGATTGAAAATTCTGCAGGAAACAAAACACATCTTGGAATCCCTATGGATTGAAATTCCATTTGTTAAGGGGAAAAGGATAGTGATAGGTGTGTACTACCATCCACCTGGCCAGGATAAACAGACGGATGTAGAAATGCTATCGGAAATAAGGGAGGCTAACAAACTGGGCAACACAATAATAATGGGTGATTTCAATTACTCCGATATTGACTGGGTAAAGGTAACATCGGGACATGCTCGAGAGGTAAAATTCCCTGACGAAATCAAGGACTGCTTTATGGCGCAGCTCGTACAGAAGCCGACAAGAGAAGGAAAAATTCTAGACCTAGTCCTTAGTGGAGCGCATGATCTGGTGCAGGAGGTAATGATGATGGGGCCACTTGATAATAGTGATCATAATATGATCACATTTGATATTAGCTTTGGAGTAAGTATAAACAGGAAATCCAACACGTTAGCATTTAACTTTCAAAAAGGAGACTATGATTAAATGTGAAGAACGGAGAAAAAAAAAGGAGTTGCTGCGAGGGTCAAAAACTTACACCAGGCATGGATGCTGTTAAAAAATACCATCCTGGAAGCCCAGGCCAAATATATTCCGGGTATTAAAAAACGAGGGAGGAAGACCAAACGACAGCAGGCATAGTTAAAAAGTGATGTGAAGGAAGCTATTAGAGCTAAAAGAAAATCCTTCAGAAAATGTAAGAAGGAACTGACTGAAAATAATAAGAAGAAACAGCATAAGGAATGTCAATTCAAATGCAAAGAGCTGATAAGGAAGACAAAGAGGGACTTTGAAAAAAATTGCGTTGGAGGCAAAAAACACATAGTAAAAAATTTTTTTTAGGTTTATTAAAAGCAAGAAGCCAGCAAAAGAATTGGTTGGACCATTAGATGACCGAGGGGTAAAAAGGGCAATCAGGGAAGACAAAGCCATAGCGGAGAGATTAAATTAATTCTTTATTTCGGTCTTCGCCGAGGAAGATTTGGGAGAGATACCGATGCCAGAAATGGTATTCAAAGCTGACGAGTCGGAGAAACTAAATGAAAACTCTATAAACCTAGAGGATGTAATGGGGCAAGTTGACAAATTGAAGAGTAGCAAATCTCCTGGACCAGATGGTATTCATCCCAAAGTACTGATAGAATTAAAAAATGAACTTGTGGAACTATTGTTAGTAATATGTAATTTATCTTTAAAATCAAGTGGTACTGAAAGATTGAAGGGCAGCCCATATAACGACGATATTTAAAAAAGGTTCCAGAGGGGATCCGGGAAATTATAGACCGGTGAACCTGAGGTCAGAGCTGGGCAAAATGGTAGAGACTATTATAAAGAACAAAATTACACAGCATATTCAAAAGCACGGATTAATGAGACAAAGCCAACATGAATTTAGTGAAGAGAAATCTTGCCTCACCGATCTATTACATTTCTTTGAAGGGGTGAACAAACATGTGGATAAAGGTGAGCCGGTTGATATTGTGTGTCTGGATTTTCAAAAGGTGTTTGACAAAGTACCTTATGAAAGACTCCAGAAGAAATCGGAGAGTCATGGGATTGGAGGTAGTGTCCTATTGTGGAATAAAAACTGGTTAAAGGATAGGAAACAGAGAGTAGGATTAAATGGTCAGTATTCTCTATGGAGAAGGGTAGATAGTGGGGTTCCCCAGGGGTCTGTGCTGGGACCACTGCTTTTTAACATATTTATAAATGGGAGTAACTATTGAGGTAATTAAATTTGCTGACAACACAAAGTTATTCAAAGTTGTTAAATCGCAAGAGGATTGTGAAAAATTACAAGAGGACCTTACGAGACTGGGAGACTAGGCGTCTAAATAGCAGATGACATTTAATATGAGCAAGTGCAAAGTGATGAATGTGGGAAAGAGGAACCTGAACTACAGCTACGTAATGAAAGGTTCCACATTAGGAGTCACCGATCAAGAAAGGGATCTCGACATCGATGTTGATGATACATTGAAACCCTCTGCTCAGTGTGCTGCAGCGGCTAAAAAAAAGCAAATAGAATATTAGGTAATATTAGGAAAGGAATGGAAAACAAAAGTGAGGATGTCATAATGCCCTTGTATTGGTCCATGGTGCAATAGCACCTCAAATATTGTGTTCAATTCTGGTCGCCACATCTCCAAAAAGATATAGTGGAATTAGAAAAGGTACAGAGAAGTGCAATGAAAATGATAAAGGGGATGGGACGACTTCCCTATGAGGAAAGGCTGAAGCGTCTAGGGCTCTTCAGATTGGAGAAAAGATGGCTGCAGGTAGATTAGATAGAGGTCTATAAAATAATGAGTGGGGTAGAACGGGTAGATGTGAATCGATTGTTTACTCTTTCCAAAAATACTAGGACTAGGGGGCATACGATGAAGCTACAAAGTAGTAAATTTAATAAAAAATCAGAGAAAATGTTTCTTCACTCAACGTGTAATTAAACTCTGGAATTTGTTGCCAGAGAATGTGGTAAAGGCGGTTAGCTTAGTGGGGTTTAAAAAAGGTCTGGACTGCTTCCTAATGGAAAAGTCCACAGACCATTATTAAATTGACTTGGGGATAATCCACTGCTTATTTCTGGGATACGCAAATCTATAAAAGGAGAGCACGTTGACACAGCAGAACTGTGTTATATATATATAGGGGACGTCTCATAAAGTCATGCAGACACTTACATGTGTCTGGCTTATATTAAGCCAAAATGTTTGTGACAGCATATAATCATGGACTGCCCCCAACCTCCAATGGTGCACAGTATTTGCTTTTTATGAGATTGCTTGTGTTCAATTTTTAAATATATGTGTCTTAATATCACACTGTGTCCATATCACTTTTTTTATATAATTATTTTTTGTGCACTCAAGGAGTTTTAGATCTTCAAAACCTACAGACAGGAATACTATTTTGGAATACGGCAGCTGCCACCCAAGAACACTTCGTGACAGTCGGCCCTTTTCCCAATTTTTACGTTTCAAACGTATATGCATGGAAGATGCCGATTTTAGACAACAAGCTCACATTTTCAGTTCAAAATTGCTACGCAGAAGATATCCCAAAAAGGTCCTTAAACGAGCTTATACTAGAGCTAAATATGTCAATAGAAACTTACTATTACAGGATGCAAAACAAGAGTCTCAAGATCAAGTTATGACATTCGTTATGCAATATGTGCAAGGTGGTGAAATAGCATCTAAAATTATTAAACAACACTGGGATATTATGCGTGCCCATCCCCGTCTTTGAAAACTATCGGATGAGAACAGCTTTTTCACGGGCCCGCAATTTAAGCGAAATATTGAGTCCAGCGGATCTTCCCACAACTGCACCGGCACCCAACAGACAACAAGGCAGCCATACCAAATGCAATAAAACAGGCTGCAAAACTTGTGCCCTAACTATTGAATCTACCCAGTTCTGTCACAACGGCGTAATATATCAACTGCAACATCAAACTACGTGTCGCACAACATACATCATATATTATATCATATGTCCTTGCAAGAAGATATACATTGGCAAATCCAAAAGATCATTAAATGCGCGAATGGTTGAGCACAGATCACGTATAGCAGCCAACATTGTAGGTGCTCCATTAGTACAACATTGCATTAGCAAACAACACCCTAGCGAGTCCTTAAAATGTATGGTTATTGATCACATTATCCCCAATACCTGAGGTGGCAATATTGACAGGTTATTGTTACAAAGAGAGACACGTTGGATTTATCGCCTCAATACACTAGAACCCCATGGACTTAATACTTATTTACATTGGAATTGTTTCCTGTAATGGCTAGCACATTCAGCTGATGCCTACGTCATGATTGATAGGCGGAGCTTATGTGTTTGAAAAGACGAACGCCAGCACCATTTTTTATCAGATCCTGCCTATACTGAGCACCGTTAAAGTGAGACCAGACGCCATAGTCTTACACGGTATGTAAAAATTCAGTAAAAACAAGCAGATATGTAAATTAAGCATATGTTCTCCGTGTTCTAATAGATATATGCCTATTGCCCTTGACAAAGCAAACAACTGCGAAACAGGCTCCTGTCGGGTGGGCATTGATCTCGGAGATCTGATCAGGACTCGATAAGTGAAGTCTATGAAGCACGAGGGACACTCCAATCGCTGGATTTAAAGCAATACAAAGTGACTCGCAGCTTCTAAGAAGACCGAGATAAGTTATATATATTTATGTTTCTGCTTGCACTGATTTAGTTGACTACAACAGAGCTGAAGGTTTTGAAGATCTAAAACTCCTTGAGTGCACAAAAAATAATTATATAAAAAAGTGATATGGACACAGTGTGATATTAAGACACATATATTTAAAAATTGAACACAAGCAATCTCATAAAAAGCAAATACTGTGCACCATTGGAGGTTGGGGGCAGTCAATGATTATATGCTGTCACAAACATTTTGGCTTAATATAAGCCAGACACATGTAAGTGTCTACGTGACTTTATGAGACGTCCCCTATATATATATAACACAGTTCTGCTGTGTCAACGTGCTCTCCTTTTATAGATTTGCGTATTCTACAATAATATTAAGGTAGAGCTTAGCCATTTCTTTCTTGTTTGTATTTCTGGGATAAGCAGCATAAGATGTACTGAACTTTTTCAGGATCTTGCCAGGTATTTGGATTGGCCACTGTTAAAAACAGGATGCTGGGTTGATGGACCTTTGGTTTGTCCCAGTGTGGCAATACTTATGTACTTATGAGATTCAATTGACTGATCAGAAAGCAGGGAGCAAAGCCATAAAATGGCTTTATGAATAAAACATAAACTTTGAATAATACTCTTGCAGACACTAAGAGCCAATGCAAAATTTGCAACAGCGGAGTAACATCATCATATATCAATTACCTTTAAGACAATGATATGAAAACCAATACTGCTGGTGTCAGGTTAAAACTGCATTCACAAACATAAATCTGGATCATCACTTCAATCAAAGAATTCCAGATATTCCAAAAGTCAAAGTAACTCATACAGTACAGTGGTAGGTTTCCCAAAATAGATCTGAATTAAATGTTGCCATAAATTTGAGTGCAAAAAAATTGTATGTAAACTCACATCTTCATTGCTCTTGTTCTCTTCTTCTGCCAGTTTTTCCGTGTATTTAGTCTGTAGCTGCTCCAGTTGTGCTTGTAATTCATTTACTTTTGCTGTCATTTCTTCTTCCCGAGCCTTTTGAAGGAAAACACAGGCATTATTTAAACCCCATAAATGTGTAATGTTGGAATAGCTAAAAAAAAAAAAAAAAGCCATAGATTCCATTCACTCTACAATCTCAAAAGCATGAAGGGTAACCTGCACAAAACCACCATTACTGGGCAGAGTAGATAGGCTATTTTGTCTTTATCTGCTCTCATCTACTATATTACTGTGGGGCTCACTTTCAAAGAATTTTGACTTACAAAGTTCCATAGTAACTTAAGGAACTTTGAAAGTCTACGTGCTTTGAAAATATGCCTCTACGCTACTCAAATTGAAAGCTTAAAAGAAAATTGTCACCTCAAACAAATGAAGAGATTTGGGCATCTCAACCCCCCCCCCCCCCCCCATACACACACACAAAATGCAAAACACACGTTCCTTCTTCACATTAGGATCTACTCTAACCTGTGCTTGGAATCACTTAATACATTACCAGGTTCATTACAATACACATGAACCTCGCTTATCTTTTTTTGATATATCTCAGGCATAATCTAAGTAGAGAACTGGGTTAAGAGCACTGATTAGGTGAAGCCATGAGGTCAGCTCAACATAAAAGTTTCTCCCCTCTTGATATAGCATATATGTCACATTGAATGGTTTCTGATCTTTAAACAAAATGTAGTATCACAACGGGAACCTAAGCAGACATAACACAATTTTTAATTATGACATCATTTATTTAAAGAACAAAGTTATCCAACACCCATATCACCCATGTGAAAAAGTAACTGCCCCCTAAGTTACTCAATCAACTGACTACATTTATTTGATAATTGGATTTAGCTAATTGAATGCATAGCCAAGCTTAATTACAGCCAACTCTGTTGAATCTAAACCTCAAAATATACTGAATCTAACCATGAGTGAAGTAGACGTTACATATGTTCATCAAAAATGCTATCCACAAGGAAAACAGGGAGAAACCTCTAAGAAGAAAAAAGAAGCAACACACAGTAGAGGGTGACTCATAACTCTGAAGACGTGAGTAGCAGGTGAAAACTGACATGGGTCCGTGTTTCGGTGGACTAGCCACCTGAATCAGGGGCCACAAGACTGCATAAAAACATATATAAAATACATTAAAAACATAATATCAAACAATATATCATCAAATGAATGCATAAAAAAAGAGGTAAAATAAAAAGCATGAACTGCATACATATAAGCATAGACTGCAATGAATATAAAGCAAAGATAGATAACTGTAGCAGGTACTATCCGAAGACAGTAGACCTTGAAGCGTATTTTCAAAGCACTTAGCCTTCCAAAGTTCCATAGGTTTCTATGGAACTTTGGAAGGCACCTGTGGAACTTTGGAAGGCTAAGTGCTTTGAAAATATGCCTCCTTATATTCTCACAACTGGGTAACGCGACCTGATGTTGCCTGGTCTGGAGCTTGTAACTAGATAAAAAACTGTGAGTGTGGGAGCCGCTGCACCACACGAGTGAGTGCCTTCCCGCCTGCCATGAGAGCACTGTTACTGCAGTTAGATACTACAGCATAAAAAAAAGGAAAAAATATGAGACCACTTCAAGGAGCAGCAGGAGGGTTTGTGAGAATATAAGGCCTGCTGTCCTTGGAGAATACCTGCTACAGGTAAGTATCTCGCTTTCTCGGAGGAGAAGCAGGCCATTAATTCAAACAATTGGGGTATCCCTATCATTCAGACTCACCAAAAACAACAAATATTGGTCAACTGGGTCTCACATCGGCGAGGACATAACTGAGATTAACCTGAAAATATATACAAACTGAGTGAGAGTACAGCCTGGAACAGAATAAAATGGGCCGTGGGGTGGGGGTGGGGGGGGGGGGGAGGGGGGTTGGATTCTACACACCAAACAGATTCTGCAACGCTGTCTGGTCAAACCGACTGTCATGCTCAACTGTTACGATTGTCACTGTTTTCCATGTCTGTGCTCACCTTGCCCTCTGGTGGCCAGAGCCGGTGGCTGCTATAGACTGTTTTCCAAGCATGTTTCAGAAGTCATTCCAGTCCGGTTCGGATCTTCTGCTTGCCAAACTTGCTTGGTTGTTGGAACTAAGCAGCACCCTTACCTGTGACCTCACTTGTAATTGCCTTTATTATGCACCTGGCCCTTTCAGCTGGGCCTTGCAACACCAAGGGTCCCTAGGTTAGTGTGTTGTTAGTAGCACTTCTGCCTTGCTTTGTTCTTGCCTGTTTGCCTGCCTTGTTTCTTGTTTGGTCTGTATGCAGTTAAGCTCTTTAGCTCTTCTGCTTTTATCCTTTTGTGGCTGCTTGTCAGCCTTCTGCCATTGCTTATTGTTTGTCTGTGTTTGTTGCTTTGTATCCTGCTTGCTTTTCCCTAGCTTCAGTTCCCTTCCTATTTGTCTTGCAAGCCTTCAGCCATTGCTCTTTGCTTGTCTGTGTATCCTGCTCCGTGGCTGCCTGTCAGCCTTCAGTTATTGCTCTTTTGCTTGTCTGTGTTTGTGGCTGCCTGTCAGCCTTCAGCCATTGCTTATTGTTTGTCTGTGTGGCCTAGCTTTGTATCCTGCCTAGCCTGCCTTGTTTGTTCTTTTCCCCTCTGACCTTCAGTCCCTGTTCAGTCAAGCTTGTTCAGTATCCTATACCCTGTGTGAGAATCCTGAGTCCTGAATCCTGTTTTAGTCAAGCTTGTTTAGTATCGGTGTCCAGTGTGAGAATCCTGTTGTTCCAGTCAGTCTGGTCCAGCATTTCTTGTCTACCAGCTCCGTCCTGTAAGCCCTGCAGGCCGCCCGCACCTAGGGGCTCAACCTCTGGGGAACGGTGGTCAGCGCAGGTGAAGTCCGGTTTGCTCCAGTCCTGTTATTCCAGTCTAGTCCGTTCTAGTATTTGGGTCTAGCCAAGCCAAGTCCGTTCCAGATTCCAGCTCCATCCTTGTTCGTTTGTCCAGTCCTGGTTGGGGGATTTTGTTTGCTGCTGCCTATTTCTCTCATAAATGTTGACTTGAAGGTGTTAGCGAGAATTTTGGCGGAGACTGGCCTTGGTGATACCAAAATTGGTGGGGCCTGACCAGGTGGGTTTTGTAAAGGGGAGGGTGGCTGGAGTGAATGTTAGAAAGTTGCTTTTGGGGGTGGAGAGATGTCTACAATTGAATACTCCTGCTATGGCCATAAGCTTTGATTCTGAAAAGGCCTTTGATAGAGTGGAGTGGTCTTTCTTATTCACAATTTTGGGCAAACCCATCAGCAGTGGTGTTAGTCAATGGGGTAGCATCTGAAGTATTCCCATCAGAGAGGGATACGAAGCAAGGGTGCCCCTTGTCGCCCCTTTTGTGTATTTTGTTCTTGGAGCCTTTGCTGGAACAGATTAGTCGGGAGAGGAGGATTCCGGGTGTGGAGGTGTCCCAGAAGCATGCACCTTTGAAATGTATGGCCTTTGCAGATGATATCATGTTGTTAGTGACGGATCCGGGTAATTCCTGGCTGGTTGTATTGCAGCTGTTCAGTTCATTTGGACAACTTTCAGGGCTTAAGCTTAATGTTTCAAAATCAGAGGCGCTTCCCATAAACTTGAGGTTTGAGGACTTGGGGCAGGGGTTTCCATTAAAGGAAGCAGGGGGTTCGCTGAAATATCTGGGGGCGGTTATACCAGCTGATACTCGCACCTTATATAAGGTGAATGTGAGGACGCTGTTAGGTAAAACAGTGGAGTGTTTAAATATGTGGGCGGGGCTGCCGCTAAATCTTACAGGGAGGATTTTTTTGTATAATATGATTATAGTGCCTAGGTGGCTTTACCAGCTTCAGATTTTGCCCATATGGTTGCGGGAGAGGATCTGCAGAAATTATATAAGGTGTTGCGGTTGTTTTATGGAGGGGCAAGAGGGGTAGGATATCGTTAGATACACTTATGCTTCCAAGGTCTAAGGGTGGGATGGGGCTTTTGGATATGAGGAGATATAATCTCGGGTGTGGTATGCGACATCTTAGGGACTGGCTATTAGGAACTTCGGGTTTTACACCAATGGAAGTGGAGAATTTTTTTTTTGCAACTTCTATCAACGTCATATTTGCTGCATGTGAGGGGGGGAAATTTGATGAGGCGGTGAAGCGGCATGTGATTTGGGGCTATAAGAGGAGTGTATGGAGAGAGTTTTGTAGGGTGCATGGAGGGAACAGGTTTGTGTCGCCTTTCCTGCCGATAAGAGGGAATTTAGATTTTGGGCTAGGGGTAGGGAAGGGAGTGTTGTTTCGTACGGGGTCAGGAGTGGCTTTATGGTGGATCGGGAATTTTTTGGATACAGAAGTGAAAGTGATATCCTTTGCGACTTTGCGTGTGAAATATGGCTTAAAGGTTTCAGATTATTTTGGGTTTTTGCAGGTGAGACATTATGTGGCTTCTTTGCCGGAGACCCATTTAAACGTAGGTTTTACCCAAAGGGTTGGGGAGCGTCTGAAGCTAGAAGATGAAAGAGACCAAGGTTATGTTATTATGTGAGGGCCTTGTGCGAGGAACTCCCCAGATTTAGCACTGGTGGGAGTGGTGGAAGCTGGGAGAGGAAGCTGGAGTTAGGGTGGAGGTGGAGTTGCTTCAGAGGTTCTTGGGGAATATCTTTAAAATTTCCATAAATGAGTCACACAGGGAGCAGGAGTATAAGTTTCTTTTGAGGATGTATATTGCTCCCTGGAGGGCATATAGGGCAGGGTTTGCACAGATGGGGGGTTGCCCTAAGTGTGGGGTAGCTAATGCTACTCTGGGCCATATGTTCTGGGCTTGTGGTCGGATATAAGTTTTTGGGCTAAGGTGGGTACTTTTTTGTCCCATTGTGTGGGGAAGTTGCAAGGGTATACCACCAGTGGGTTTCTTATTGCAGAGAGAGTGCAGATAACAGGGGAGTTAGGGGCGCAGCAGTTGTTTTTGGCCAAGGTACTTTTGTTAGCAAAGAAAGTCATCCTAATACATTGGCGCATGCGAAAGGCCCAGAAGTTTCAAATGTGGAAGTTGATGGCTCTTTGAACTGGCACTTTTTGAGCGACGGGTAGTGGGCAGCTGTGAGGGGAGCAAGTGGAAACCTTTCCAGAGCATCTGGAAGCCATATTGGACTGTCCTGCCTCATAGAGAGCAAAGTATGATTCTTTATGGGTGAGGATAGGTGGGGAGTGGCTGGGTGGTTAGGTGGGAGTGTGAGGTGTCCCAAGAGGTAGAAGTCCTGGCAGAGAGGATGGATCAAGTTAGGTAAGTGGGGAAGAAGGGTTCTCTAGTCGGTCTCGGGGGAGGGGGGGAGGATGGGGAAGGGGGGAGGTGGGGGAAGGGGGGATATACAACAAAGGGGGAAAATGTGAAGGTTTTCTCAAGTTGCTGGATTGTATGTTAAGGTATGGGTCTACAGGGTATGACATTGATGACACGGCGGACCATAATGGTGAGGAGTAATGCCAGTTGTATCTGTAGTTGTATCTGTGTTATACTTAGTTTCTGCTGTAAAACTTTGCTAATTGTGTTGTATTATTGAGAACCCAAATAAAGATATTTACAAAAAAAAATAAAACTAGAATATACAAGAAACTTTATCTTAAGGATCAACTACAATACCTCTAAGATTTCTTCGTATTTTTTAACTGTTCTCTTTAGATCATCATCTTTTTCTGTAATAATTCGATGTAACTGGTTTGTCTCTATTTGATGTGTTTGCATTAACTCAGCCTCCACCTCTTGGGCTTTGCCTGTAGAAAAAGAGAGAAGAATTAGAAGTTGTAGTTTTAATACTTCTGAGGCATCATGAAAGAATATTTTCAATCTTATTTTAGCTTCTGAAAGTTAATGTGAAATTTATTCATACCTGTTAATTTCTTTTCCTTGAGCCTGCTAGACCACTCCACACCAATGGGTTGTGTACCCCTACAAACAGATGGAGGTAGACACACTGAACTCTTCCAGGGACATCACTAGTGTAACAGTAGATGCAGTCTGAAACTTTTCAGTATGCTAATGCCAAAGCAGAACAAGGCAAAACCACCACTTTAATATGCACATTCTGCAGTGGTTCCCTAAGGAGTTTCAAAAAAATAGTACTAAAAGAACTCCAGGGAGAGAGCAGGCAGAGCCCATAAGAAATTCCTAATGCCATAATCTTCCAGGTCAGGCCCTGGACTGATCTAGTAGGACTCGTGGAAAGGAAATTAACAGGTATGAATAAATTTCACCTTCCTTTTCATTCTTCTAGACCAGTCTAGACCAATGGGATGTACAAAAGCAATACCTTATTGAAAGTGGGAAGATAAGGCTGTCCGCATAGCAGAGGAAGCAGAGGTCCTGCCAGCAGGTGAATCAGATCTGTGTACCAGGAGCAACAAGGCCAAAGCAGAATTACCAGGATCACAAGAAATGGATGCTTGGCCCCTCTTCGAATGACACTACTTATCAAGGGCCAGGGTGGGAACACAGAGAGGTTCCAGTTGTGGCCAGGGCTGCACTAGCACATCGATTCCCATTCAGCTGAATTCCTCCCTGTGATTGAAGATCTTCACATTCCATCGCAATGTCATGACATTGAAGCATGGGGAGCCCCAGTGACAGCAGGAGCTGGAAGGCTGAGAGATTCAGCTCTCACTTTCCTGGAACCAGGAGTTCCAGCATACTGTGTACAATGACACCTAGATCTTTTTCTTGTGTGCTGACTCCTAAGGTGGACCCTAGTATCAGGTAACTATGATTTGGATTATTCTTTCCAATGTGCATCACCTTGCGTTTGTCCACAATAAATTTCATCTGCATATGGATGCCCAGTGTTCCAAATTCCTAAGGTCTTCCTGCAATTTTTCACACTCTGCATATGTTTTAACAACTTTGAATAGGTTTGTGTCATCTGCAATTTTAATCACCTCATTTGTCGTTCCGATTTCCAGATCTAATATAATAATTTGCTCCTCCAACATTCCAATGTCTCTGGCTGCGTTCGTAACAACCTCCTGACGTCACTTTCCCACAGTAGAACCCTACGTGCCTGACGTCAGGAGACGGTTACGAACACAGTGAGACATTGAAACGTTGCAGGAGCAGCTTCAGCCCTTCCTCCACATGCACCAACATCTCCACCCAGGGCCGCCGAGAGACTGGGCCGGGGCCCGGGGCAAGGCCGCCCCCAGGGGCTCGGGGCCCCGCCCCTGCTGCCCTCGGCCCCACGCCCCTCCCGAGGTCGCCACCTCTCCCCCCCCCCCGAGGTCGGCCGCAGCCACTGCTCCCCCCCTCCACCCCCCCCCCCGAGGGTCGCCGCTCCCTCCCTCCATCCGCCACCGGACCAGGCCCCCTTGCAAGGGTGTAGCCACAGGCTGGCCCGGACAGGCCCAGGCCCAGCCACGTCCCCTCCAGGCCCGCCCACCCAACACAGACCTGCCAAGTCTCCCGCGAAACATGCAGCGCCAGCTCCCATTTCTGGCCACTGCTGTTTCTCCTGTTGAGCAGCAGCGGCCGCTACAAAAACAAAAAGAGCTAATTAAACAACCAGAAATGTTTTTAAAAAGCAAACGCGGCACCGCAGGTAGCCATCAGGCATTGGCTGTCGGCTCTGCAGCCGCTCCTCTGAGACCAGAGAGGGGGAGGGTCCTGAGAGGGGGGGGGTGGAGGGGGTCCTGAGACCAAAGAGGGGGTGGAGGGGGTCCTGAGACCAGAAAGGGGGGGAGGGGGTCCAGAGACCTGAGAAGGAGAGGGGGGGAAGAGGGTCCTGAGACCAGAGAGGGTGGGGGGAGGTATCTCTGCCACACACACACACACACTCTCTCTCTCACACAGTCAGTGTCTTTCTCTCTCTCACTCTCACACACTGTCTCTCTATGTCTCACACTATATCACATTCACTCTCTATGTGTCACACAGTCACTCTCAACACTCTCTCGATCTCATACTCTCTCGATCTCACAGAGTCTGTGTATCGCACACATACTCTCACACTGGTCTCACACACACTCTCTCTCACACCACTGTATCTGTGTGAAACACACTCTCTCACACTCACTGTGGCTCACATACGCACTCGCACACACTCTCATTCTCACACACACACTCTCTCACAGACACACTCGCACCCACACTCACTCTCTCTCTGTCACACACAAACACCCGCACATTCACTCTCCCCACACTGTCTCACACACACTCTCTCTCAAACATACACACTCCGAGGAAAAACCTTGCTAGCGCCCATTCCATTTGTGTCAGAAACGGGCCTTTTTTACTAGTCATTTATAAATATGTTAAATAACACCGGTATCAGTACAGATCCTGGCACGCCACTATTCACATTCCTCCAATGAAGAAAATAACCATTTAACCCTACCCTCTGTTTTCTGTCCGATAACCGATTTCTAATCCACACCAGAACATCGCCTCTATCCCATGACCCTACTTTCTTAGCAGTCTCTCATGAGGAACTTTGTCAAAAAGCGTTCTGAAAATCTAGATATACTACATCAACCAGCTCACCTTTATCCACATGTTTATTCACACCCTCAAAGAATGAAGCAAATTGGTGAGGTAAGACTTCTCTTGGATGAACCTATGCCGACTCGGTCCCATTAAACCATGTTTGTTTATGTGTTCCGTAATTTTATTCTTTGTAATACTTTCCACTATTTTGCCCAGCACTGAAGTCAGGCTTACCAGTCTGTAACTTATCAGATCACACCCTGGAATCCTCTTTAAAAACCAGCGCTACATTGGCCACCCTCCAATCTTCAGGTACTATGGATGATTTTAACAAGAGGTTACAATCACTAATAACAGATCAGCAAGATAAGAGCTTCTGCGGTCAATTTTTTTAAATGGTCGCACATTAATATTAGCACATGAGCAACAATGAAACCAAAGCTTGTTACAAACTCTAGATCACTCTTCCTCTATATGATTCACCAATGTGTCTACAACACATGAACCTTATTCGACCACAACTCCTCTTTGTACTTGTCTCTCTACCAGAGACGGCGAACGTCTCTGCGGTACAATGTAAACCACATTGAGCCTACAAATAGGAAGGAAAATGTGGGATACAAATGTAACAAATAATAACAATTTCATGTTTCGAGTTCATTCAGTACCCTGGGAAGTATACTACATCATGCACTGTTGAGATTGCCGAGAGATGCAACTCCACCCATCTGCAAAACCAGGCAATTTCCAGCGTGACAGTAACACTCCAGGTTTCCCACTTGATTGTTGATATAACACTTCTGTGGTATTGTTGCACATTTCCTGGACTGCTTTCCTCAAGGAAAGGGAACTACAGCAGCACCAAGCTAAGTGCCTTTGCCTCCAGGCAGCTGATACACTAGGAAGCCTCCAGCTGCAATCACTAATCCAGAGCAAGCCAGGTGAAGCCTTCAACCTGATTCCCCCAGGTTGATTAATCACTGTAGGATGACCTCCACTTCCTCACTTTTAAGCGCAGGGGAGGGGGTAGGGTGGACTGGAGGTGTTGTAAAAAGTTTACAAAATTTCAGGGTATACCCACTGTTGCACTATCTCCAGGACCCAATGGACAGATGTGACGAGAGAACACACATGGTAAGCAGACAGAGCCTGCTGCCTACTTGTACCCATGAGGGGCCCCCACTGAAACTCACAGGGGGCCACTGTCAACCGCAGAGGAGACTGATGCTCCAGTGCCGCTTGCCCTCCAGGCCCCACATAAAGAATACTCTTTCTGAGCTTTGGCCAATAAAGAGATGGCCAGGTCCATATACCCAGATGGTACTGGACGCAGCCTATGATCCACTTAAATCTGGCTTTTGCCCTCTACAATCGACTGAAATAGCCCTTGCTAAAATCACCAATGACCTGTTCCTGGCCAGATCCAAACGTCTCTATTCTATCCACATCCTTCTTGATCTATCTGCTGCTTTTGACATTGTTGATTACCACTGTCCTCACTTGGATTTTGAGGCTATATTCTTTCTTGGTTTTATCATCATCTCTCCCATTGCACTTTTAGTGTATACTGTGGTGGATCCTCCTCCACTTCTATCCCACTATCAGTTGGTATACCTCAAGGCTCTGTCTTGTGACCTCTTCTTTTCTCCATCTATACTTATTCCCTTGGTGCTCTGAACTCCTCCCATAGTTTTCAGTATCATCTTTATGCTGATGACTCCAAAATCTACCTCTAAATACCAGAAAATTTAGCAGGAATCCATGCCCAAGTCTCAGCCTGCCTGTCTGACATTGCTGCCTAGATGTCTCACCGCCATCTGAAAATAAACATGGCCAAGACTGAGCTTCTTATCTTTCCCCCTAAACCCACCTCTCCTCTTCCCGTATTCTCTTATCTCTATGGATAACACTCTCATTCTCCCTGTCTCATCAGCTTTTAACCTTGGGATCATCTTTGATTCCTCTTTCTCGTTCTCTACACAAATCCAATAGACTGCTAAAACCTGTTGTTTTGTTCTCTATAATAACACCAAAATTTGTCCCTTCCTTTCTGAGCACACTACTAAAACCCTTATCAACCCATGCTTAGACCCTTATCACATCATGCTTAGACTACTCCAACTTGCTTCTCACAGGTCTCCCACTAAGCCATCTCTCTCCCCTTCAATCCATTCAAACCTGCCCTCTCCTCAAGTCACCTCATTGGCTCCCTATCCGTTTCTGCATACTGTTCAAAACCCCTCTTATTGACTTACAAGTATATTCACTCTGCAGTTCCTCAGTACCTGTCCACTCTTATCTCTCCCTACAGTCTGGGTTGGGTTTTAGAATTTTAATGTATGCAGATGATATAACTGTTTTTTTATTCCTTTTGAAGGCCACTATCTCTCCCTACAGTCTGGGTTGGGTTTTAGAATTTTAATGTATGCAGATGATATAACTGTTTTTTTTATCCTTTTGAAGGTCACCTGTCGAATGTAGTCCCTATTGCATGTAAGGTGATTAATATAATAGAAGGATGGGCAACTACTTTTAGACTTAAAATGGATAAGGATAAAACAAAGTTTACAGTGTTTGGTAGCAAATTCGATATAGGAAGGCCCACACCTCATAGCTTTCTACACATACTGGCCTGCTACCCATTGCCAAGGAGGCAAGGGCCTGCTTAAGGAGCTGCTTCCTTTTTCTGTCATGGGCATCCTTCAACACTGAGGCCCCTTTAACAGGAATAGTAGTTTCATTGGTCACCAACATGACCAGAACATCCACCTTAGGGAGATAGAACAATCTGACCAGCTCCTTGAATGGTACAGTCTGCCCAAGAGCTTCATGCCTCTGCAAACATTCTCCGGGAGTTCCCACATGGCCAGAACCATCTGGGACAAGGCCCCATGAAGTGGAAATACCTTGGACATCTTCCAGAAGACCTCAAGTTTCTAGGCTATCGTGAAATACACAAGGTCAAAGTGTTGTCTCCTATCTTGAATAAGGTAGCTAAGCTTCTCCTTTGGAGCAACTTCTCGCAGTGGGCCACTGAATGTCTTCTCATCCAGCCTCCACAAGTCCTGAGAAGGTACAGGTGGAATTAAGGCCTGATCCATCTCCAAACCTATGCTATGCCATCCAGGCCTCTTGGAGCTGCAGACCAAGGTCCCAGATCTCAGGGACCCATTGTGATAAGGATGGGGACTCCAAAAATAAGGATCTGGTCCCCTGCTGAGGCATGCCAGATGCAATTTGAAATGACCAAAATCTATTCAGCACAAAAGGACCAACAAGACTGGAACAATGGTACAATCTTTAATGAAATGGACCCAACACGAGCCATGTTTCAGCATGGAAATGCGCCTGCCTCAGGGGTTAAACCAGTATTCTTTTTAGTTGGAAATAAATATCCCAAATCATCCTTCTAAAAACACTTTATAAATTACATAAAGGATCTTCATATCGTCAGCACAATAGTATAACCTTTGAGAACAAATAATATGGCCAGGAGAGGCTTTGGCAGTGCCTAATTCTCCTTTCGGGAGCTCCACGGGCTCCACTTAGACTGAATGAACTTCTGCCTCGCCATGAACAGGGCAATAGGAGCCAGTAGCACTACTCATCTGCCGGCTCCTAAAGGCCCACCTAGCCTCCTGCTTCTGTGGACCCATATTCCAAACTCATCCCACTGGGAATAAAGACTGACAAGAAACTTGTTGTTTTTTTTTTTGTCTTGGCTTTACAGGGGCACGTCAGGGGAGTGAGAAAGGAACTCACTCCCTTCCCCTTCCCCCCCCCCCCCCCCCCCCGACTGGCAGGGTCCCCATGGGGACCTCTACCAGCAAACCTCACTGAATGAGAGCTTGTGGACTAACACATAGAACTGCAGAGGATCAGATCCTTCTGGGCTCAACTATGGGTAAGGACTGTGGCCCAAACCCCAGAACTTACACTGGTCAAAGAAAAGACTTGACTGCGATGGATGTAGGACATGGATTGGGCACCAAGGAGTCAGGCCTACCCCAAGGAAACCTGCTGCACCAGGCCACTCTACACCACTTGCTGAAGGGGGAGAAATACTGGAGGATTCCAGACCGTACCAGTCCTTATTCCACTGGTATCAATAGAAGAGTTCAATACCTGTACCTTCATTTACTGGTACACAACCTATTGGTCTAGACCAGTGGTTCTCAACATTTTCTCAGTTGGAACATACCTGACGGACAATGCTCATATGTGTAACACACGTCATACATGACCCTCACAGGCTTTTAGTCTGATACAGTATAGCAGTTCTTATGAATAACATGTAAATATGCTGTGCATCCACCCCCCCCCCCTCAACAACAGATAGATAATAACTAGCATACTTTCTCCATAAAAGTTATCATAGAAAAAGTAAGAGCAATATAAATCTCTCCTCTACTGAATTTACACTGTTTTGACAGCTTTCGGGCATGTAGGCGGTATAAATACTACTACTACTACTACTACCAGGCACACTGTGAAATAAAGCAAAATCTGAAAACAAAATCCTAACATACATGAAGCAAACCTACAAGAGTAGCGTTAATTCCTGTGATTTAAACAACATGAACCTTACCTATAAATAGGCAACACTATAATATTACATTCTAGGACACAAATTACACTAATACTAGTAAGAATGAACAAGTGGGACGGCTACAGAGTTCTACATAGAAACTATATGCAAACAGAATATCATACCTCCATGATACATAAAAACACAGACAGACCCTCATGAAATACAGAACAAGAGAGCTCAAGAAGTCAAACTAGGCATGCACCACAACACAGGAAAAATTAAAAAAGAAATGCATTTCCAACAAAATACAAAGTCATCCATGATGCAGATTTCCTAAAGGTCACATATTCCAACTGAAAAATTGAAAACAAAACACTTTCTTTTCTATCTTTGTTGTCTGTGCATTTTATTTTTCCAAGCTGGTTAGTCCCAGTTTCTCTTTTCTGCTTTCTTGTCTGTCTTCTGCTCTCTTTCCAGTGGTGCTGTCATTTGTACTCTCTTCACTTTCTTCCTATCTGCTTCCATTCCCTCAAAACATCTGAGTGGAGAAGGAAAGGCAGATTGGTATTGGAATCCGGGGATGCTGCCCATATACCACATAGAAGGGAGAAGAACTGGTCGCTGTACTAATATGGTTATTACAGGAGAACTCAGCCCATAAGGAAGTAGAGGTGCCCAGACATGTTGGCGCTCATTAATGTAGGCTTGGAGGAAGCTCTTTAGTGTCTGGTTTATCCTCTCTGTCTGACCGTTAGACAGAGTGACAGGCTGAGGAGAAGTCCAAGTGGATGCCAAAAGTTCTTACATAGTTTGTGCCAGAAGCGAGAGGAGAACTATGCATTCTGGCAGTCCAGAGACAAAAGATCTCCTTGATAAAGAGCTAGGCCAATGAGGCAGCCGACGGAAGGGAGTTCAGAGGAATAAAGTGTGCCACCTTAGAGAAGTGATCTACCACCACCCAGAGGGTAGTATACCCTTGAGAGGGTGGAAGATTGATAATAAAATCCATGGCAATATCTGACCAGGGTCACTCAGGAACTGAAAGAGGCTGGAGCAAGCCCCCACATGCACTGGCGTATCCATGGCACAACTGACACATGAGTTGACGTATTCTTGCATTTCCTGAGCTATTTGAGGCCACCAAAAATGACGTCCCACCAGCCGGAGTGTCCTCTTTATTGCCGGATGCCCTGACAATTTAGAGTCATACGCCCCACTGCAAGATCTTCCTTTTTAGCCGCTTGGAACCAGCATCCTCCCAGAGGCACTGTAATCTGAGAGACAGCCAGAATCTTCCTTGGATCGATGATGGGTTGATGCTCGGAAATGGTGCCAGTGGAGATGAAGGACCAGGAAAGGGCATCAGACCGGGCATTCTCTGCTGGACAAAAATCAAAGCGGGAGAAGAAGAGTGAACACCTGGCCTTACAGGGCTTCAGTTTTTTGGCTTCTTGTAAATATAGCAAGTTCTTATGGTCAATGGTGATGGTGAACAGGTTCGCAGCCACTTCCAAAAGGTGTCTCCACTCCTCCAGGGTTAACCTGATGGCTAGAAGTTCGCAATCCTAAATGGTATAGTTCCTGCTCGGCCAGGGTGAACTTCTAGAGAAAAAAGAACAAGGCAAAAGTCTCACACTGGGGGAGGCCTGCGAGAGGATGGCTCCAGCCCCTATGGCACAATATGTCACGTTGTTGCAATATGGGAGCCAAAAGGAAGGCCTCCTTATGTTTGGAAAATGCCAGCTGAGCTTTGGTTGACCAATTGCAGGTGTCTGCCCCTTTGATAATGAGGGAAGTGAGCGGTGCCGTAACGATGGAGTAATTGTACATAAATTGCCGGTAATAGTTGGCAAAGCCCAGGAATCTATGAAGGACCGTAAGGTCTGTGGGTTGTGGCCAGTCCTGGACTGTTGTAGGTTTGTACTGATCCATCTGAAGGCTGGAAGAAGAAACTATATACCCCAAAAATGGAAGGGCCATCTGCTTAAAGGAATATGTCTCCAACTTAGTGCATAGGACATTCTCCCGTAGGCGCTGCAGCACCATCTTGACATGAATTCGATGCTCGGACAGGGAGGTAGAGAACACCAGGATGTCATCTAGATAGACCAAGATACAGGAGTAAAGGAGGTCTCAGAACACCTCATTTATAAAGTGTTGGAAATAGCGGGGACATTGCATAATCCAAACGGCATTACCAGATATTTGTAATGTCCATCCTGTGTGTTAAAGGCTGTTTTCCACTCATTGCCAGCTCAGGTACAGATTAAATTATAGGCCATATGGAGGTCCAGTTTGATGAAAATGGTGACCCCTGTAAGCGGTCAAACACCTTTGCTATGAGTTGCAAGGGGTATTTAATCTTGATGGTGATTAGGTTCAAACAATGATAATCTATACATGGGCCACAAGGATCCGTCCTTCTTCCCTGCAAAAATAGAATGCTGCTCCTGCCGGAGAGGTGGAGAGATAGAAACAGCCCCGTCATAAATTATCCTGATGTACGCCCTCATAGCTTTGGTTTCCGGACTAGAGAACATATAACCTTGCCTTTAGGTAGCATCTTACCTAGTAAGAGGTCAATAGGGCTGTTGTATTCTCGATGAGGTGGTAGGGTCTCGGCTTGCTTCTTGGAAAAATACACCCACAAAGGCACTATACACTGTGGGAAGACCCGGAAGTGGGCATGGCTCAGCTTTAGCCAAAGGTGGCTGAGGGTGCACTGGAGTGAGACAGGAAGGAAAGGAGGTTGGACCCCAGGTCAAAATGTTCCCAGAGCGCCAGTCAACATGGGGGTTAATGTTTTTGTAACCAGAGAAGTCCCAGAATGATCTGGTTGACTGACTTAGGGAGTACGTAGAACTCTATAACTTCCTGGTGCAAAAGGTCCACTTGGAGAGACATAGGGCTAGTTATTGTGGCCAGGTATCCAGGTAGTGGATCTTCGTAGATTGACAAGATACAAACTGGTCTCTGGAGGGGATTTACAGGGATCCCATGTTGATGTGTCAGTCGCTTGTCCACAAAATTCCCAGTGGCCCCTCAGTCAAGGAATGCCTGTAGAAGGATTCATTTGTCTCCACTTGAGGGTGACTGGTAGAGTGATGAGGGAGGTTGCTGTAGTTCGAGGTTGGCCTAAGAGGTGCCTCCCCAACCAACCCTAGGCCTTGTAGTTACCCAGTTTCTTGGGATATCTAGTGGCATAATGTCCTGAGTCTACATAATATAAACAGAGGTCGTGTTCTGCAGTGTCGCTTTTACTCCAGGTACATTAGAACCTTCTCCAACGGGGTATACACAGTGGGGGAGGGGGAGCCTGTGGTAGTATCAACTTTTAAAACCAGGGTGCCAAACATATTGGCCGTCCCTGATCATCCTGTTCCTTGGCCCTCTCGTGGAAATGGACATCAATCCTAATGCAAAGGGATATGAGGTCATCCAGAATGGGCGGCAGGTCCCGTCTCACCAGCTCATCCTTAATGTGCCCAGTAAGACCCTGCCAAAACACCGCCACCTGGGCTACTTGGTTCCAGTGAAGTTCCGAAACCAGGGTCTGTAACCGCACGGCATACTGGTCCACGATCAGTGCTTCTTGCTTGAGGTGCAGTAGCTCAGACACTACTGAGGAGGAGTGCCCCAGATCATCGAACACCTACCGGAAACGGATGAGGAAGTCTTCCAGACTGGACATAATTGGATGATCCTGCTCCCACAGAGGGGATGCCGAAGCCAGCACATGCCCAGAAAGGAGAGAGATGATGAAGGCAACTTTGATACGGTCAGTTGGAAAGCTGGCAGGCTGCAATTCGAAGTTCATCAAACACTGATTAATGAAATTCCGGCAGTCCTTAGGGTCTCCATCAAAGCCCAGCAGATCCACGACTCAAGGCTGAAGCATGGGTGGAGTCAGGCCCTGGAGGATTTGGCACCACTGGGGCTGCAGTACACATCGTTGTCAGCTGCGCAAACAGTTGCTGTAACTGAGCCTCCTGTTGTTGGACCACCTGGGCTAGGTCCTGGAGGAATTGAAAAGGCAGCTTGTCAGCTGAACTCATGGCTTTGGTAAACTGTCACGGTTGGGGAAGGTGAGCCCTTGGACTGTGACGATGTTGGCTCTACATGTGCAGCATAAGTGCCACACAGGCCCCTGTCGACGGTTGAGGATGGGACCGACTGGCAGAGTCCGGAAGCTAGAAAAGGCAGGATCTGACTCAGACAGGCAGAAGTGTAGGACTAAACAGTGCCTAGCAGGCTGGCTAGAACACAACAGCGTTTGTTTAGAGGTTGGCTATTAAGACAGCCCTTGGGGCTGGTCCAACGGAGTCGAAACCAGGGAGTAGGTGGAACAAATAGGGCTGGAAGCAGGAACTGGCCAGGCAATGGACACTGCAAAGGCACAACTCTGGAAGCCTTTTGTGGAAGCACTGGCAGGGCCAGCACAACCCAGTAAGCATGGTAAACATTGCAGGGGGGTGCTGACCTCTGGAGGGTGCCACAAGCCATGCTTACCACCACTGGCGGCACACAGTTCCAGCCCCAGCCCCCGGTCCCCACCTGTTCTCCCCTCAGCTCCAGCGACAGCCCCCTTTTTGTTCCTGCTGCCATGCGTTTAAATCTTTCATTTTACCTCAAAGTCAAAGTGGCAGCGGCGGCAGCAGTGAAAGAAGTAGGCTCACCTCGAGCCTTCCCTTCCCTCACAGCGTCCCGCCTTCCTATGATGTAATTCCCTGTTTCCACGAGAGCGGGACACTGTGAGGGAAGGAAAGGCTCAAGTCGAGCCTACTTCTTTCACTGCTGCCGCCGCTACCACTTTGAGGTAAAATAAAACAAATTTAAACACAGGGCAGCAGGATCAAAAAGGGGGCTGTCGTGGGAGAAAAGGGCGGGCAGGTGGGGGGGGCTGGGGTTGGAACTGGAACTAGCAGCAGCTGACAAGGGGGCTAAGGCTGGAACGGGCTGAAAAGGGGGCAGGTGGGGGCTGGGGCGAATCGCTGGACATGGATGGTCGAGGAGGATATGGCGGAAAGGAGAAACACTGGATATGGATGGGAGGGGAGGGCAGGAGAGAGAGGAGAATCACTGGACATGGAGGGGAGGGGCAGGGGAAAGAGGAGAATCACGGGCATGGATGGATGGAGGGGAGGGCAGGGGAGAGAGAATTGTTGGAAATGGATGAATGGAGGGGAGGGAAGGGAAAGAGGAGAACTACTGGAAATGGATGGCGGGAAGGGAAGACAGTGGAATTGAGAAGAACATGGATGCAGGGGAGGAGAAATGCTGGACATGGACGGATGGGAGGAGAAGAAAACTGCTGGACATGGATGGAGGGGAGGGGAAAGAAAGGAGATGCATATGGATGGAGGAGAGGGAAGAGAGAGGAAGGAGATGCATACTGACAGAGATGAAAGAAAGGGAACAGATGAGAAAACTGCACATGGATGGAGGAAAATAGGCAAAAGCTGGATCCACTCTATTTATTTAATACACTTATACCCCACATTTTCCCGCTAGTTGCAGGCTCAATGTAGCTTACACAAATCTATAGGAAGGCTACAGTACAGAAAGGCACAATTAAACGGTGTAAAAGTAAGATAGTAAACATCATTTAAACAATATGAAGAAGATAATAAAGATAATTAGTGTCCATGAATCTTGTTAAACTAGGATTTAATCAAAATTATGTTGAACCTGGAGAATAAGCCTTCTTGAACAGGACGGACTTCAATAATTTTCTGAAATTTAAGTAGTTCTGGGTAGATTTTACTGATTTGGGTAAAGCATTCCACAGTTGTGTGCCTATGAATGTGAAGTTGGAGGCATAGGTAGATTTGTACTTAAGGCCACCACAATCTGGGTAGTGTAAATTTAAGTAGGATCGTGAGAGACTGGATCTATAATTCCTCCAATCAAGTCTGCAGAGGACCCAGCTTTAACTTATGGATATAGGGCAAGAAATGAAGAAGAAAGGAGGAAAGGAAAGAAGTAAATGGAAAGGAAACCTTGGAAATTGAGTTAAGAGAACAGATAAAGAGCAGCAGAATCAGAGACTTGGACCAACATGATCAGAAAAACAAAGTCACCAGACAACAAAGATAGAAAAAATCATTTTATTTTCATTTTAGTGTTTGGAATATCTCTAATTTGAGAATTTACATCTGTTGTTTTATTTTGCACTGCATAGGAGGAAACACGTTTCTTTCTGTTTTTCTGGTATTGTGCTGCATGCAGAGTCTAGCTTCTTAGGATTTCAGGTTAATTTTTGAAGAATTTGAAGAGGGGATCTCTCTGTTCTGTGTGTGTGTGACTGAAAGGCCAAGTGTCTGAACAGGGATCTGTTTGTTAGGTTCTGAGATTTTGATAACATATTATGTTTCAGATTTGGCAAGACTGTTCTCCTAATTCCTGGTCTGTATGCTAATTTGGTTTGTCTCATTTTGGGTATACTGTATACTGGAGCTGTTAACCGCCTACAGAAATTATTTAGAATGAAAAAAATCACGTTATTTTTCTTCTATACTGGCGCAATATTTTCAGTGATACATGTTTATATGCGCCATGGCTGGTAAAAGGGGTTGGCTACTGTGGGGTGGAGCCACAGTGATCCCGCCCCTAAGGTTACCCATAATGAGTACCAGTACCTTTTTTCCTACAAAAAAGCACTGGGGGCTGGAGTCTGGTAGTGGAGGAGTTTGTGTTGCTCTCACTGAGGAAAGAGGAGAGAGAAGGTGCTAGATGGGGGAGGGGAGGGGTTGGGAGGAGAAAGGAGAGAGAGGATATGCTGGATGGTATGGGGCACCAACTAATAGGCTGCAGGGGGGCACCAGAAACCCCAGCACCGGCCCTGAGCACTGGAGGAGTGTAGAGCACTTCCTTATATATCCCTAGCTAAAAAATGAGGTCGTCTGTCAGTACCCCATCTTCTAGGGCTATAAAAGGAAGTGCAGAAACCAGAAAGTAAACACTCGCAAGATTCTTAGGCATGGTATGCTGCAGGACTCTAGCAGCTTCCTGAACCACTGAAGGGCATGAAAGGCACCAGCAAGGATCAACTTGGAAAAGCCAAGAAAGGATTAATGAGCATGCATGAGATTTTTATTGCAGTAGCCACCTTGCAGAACTCTCTCAGTCTTAGGAGAATACAGCTCTAATAAGGGAGATGAGTGGCTGTTTACCCTCATGTCAGAAAGTATCCATTACCAAGTAAGCAGTTTTGCTTTTTTAGAAGATAAGCAGAACATATATGGTAATCTCTCTCTAACAGTAGACTTAAAACAAAAAGGAGAAAGACAAGAAAAGGCTAATGAGCAGAAAATGTATTTCTGTTTGGCAAGCTATATATTGTGTTTTACTTTAATCTGAAATTTAAAGAATAGTAACTGGAGGCAGGGATGGGCATGGAGTTTAACTTTATTCCTTACAGACGGCTTGGAGAAGAGAGCAACCAAACCTACTGTTGAATCGAAAGCCAATATCCAAACAGTAACAAGATATTCACACTGCAGTCCTTTAATAAGCATTTTAGTTCGGTCTGACTACGAAGATGGGCTATAAGAATTAAATCAGTAAAGGACCAAAGTGTAGAGTAAGTGCGTGAAAGGTAAATCTTGCTAAAGCTCTGGACAAGCCATGAAAAAATGAAGACCAATACAATTGATTTATAATTAACTTGACAGAACAAATCTGTCTACAGAAACATTATGTTGAGGGGAAAAAAACAGTCTATGCACAATCTGGATAATAAGCGTCAAGACGTGTGTGTGTAGAAAAACACACAAAACAGAGTAAAAGGGCACACAAATATATATGATGCAATCAGGAACAAGGCAAAGAGCAACTCCTTCCTAACAACACAGTGACAACCACAGAAAAATGTAAAATACAAAATGGGGTCCACAGAAAGAGTCATAAGCACCAAGCTCAACAGGAGCAATCCACACACACACTAAACTACTTTTACAGAAACTTCATTCATTTACTTATTTGAAAATCCAAAAGAATGGGAAGGGGGAAACCAATTATGAAGAGCTGCCAAGGACCTGGCCAATTCTGAAGCGGCTGATAAATCTGGGGAGACAATCTCATGCTACCAAATCTGATAATCAAAAGCCTATCAGTTTAAATGTATGTGTGTTGATAGATATTTGTCCTTGAGGATATTAGACATAGTCCCAGATTAAATAAAAAGGGTGGGGGATTAGCGATTATATATTAAAACTTTTTTTTTTAATTTAATTCAAGTGTTTTACTGTATGGGCTCCCCTTAGAAGCCAGAGTTCACTACAAACTTTACTGTCTGATATTTAAGATCCTTTATGGCACAGTGCCAAAGTATATTCTTCAACTTATCTGTAGTGAATAGTGGCTGTTCAGCATGTCTGTTAATACAAAAAGATTCAGACCGCTGACGTACAGAGGCATTTCCCTCTTTTAAATCTCATCTCTTAACAATATAAATAAAAGAATAAAAAGAGACTGGATATCTGAAAAAATTAAGTCATTAAAAAAATAAAAAAACAAAAAATAAGCTAAATTGTTTATTGAGCTACACAGTACCATAAGGTAACCACTGCTGATTGGGATTAATTTTCAACTTATCAGTAGGCCAGCAGTCAACTCATATCACCTAACATGCAATTCTATGGTTTTATCCTTTCCAAATCCTAGAGGTATTTCATCTGTGAAAGTGTTTTCCTCTTTATTTCATTAAGCTGCTTGTGCTTGGTGTACTCTACCTAGTGAGATAAGACTCTTCTCTAATTATGCTATTTTTTTAAAAAGTAATCAAAAATGTCCTGTTTCGAAAATATCTTCTACTAAGATAGCATTAGGTTTGCTATTAGTATGTCTTTTATCTCATATTAATCTGTAAATTCCTAGATATATAATCTAGTTGTCTTGTTTGTAATTCACTTAGAACCATTGACAGAAATTAATGGAATATAAAAGGCATAGCTGTAAACACATATTAACAAACAGAATGGCCTGACAGAAACAGGGAGTGAATATGACTGTGTGTATCTGTAATTGTCTGAAAAATAGGAAGAAGAGGTAACTAGGGGTAAAGCGTAAAATGTAACTGAAGAGAAAGGAGGAGGAGAAACCAAAAGTGCATGAGTGATGAAAAATGTGTGTGTGTGTGTGTGTGTGTGTGTGTGTAGGGGGTGGGGGGTAGGAAAATGAACACAAAGGAATGGGTAAGAGAAAAATCTAACAAGATTGGGGAAAAGAAGGAAGAAAATTCTGGAAAGCGGAAAATGTCAGACAGTGAGAACGGAAAATGATGAGAAGACTAATAAATTTTTCAATGAGCTAAGATCTTAAACTGTGTTTCTATACTTGCTTTCAGCATATGGAACAACTTGGAGGCAAATGGTAATACAAAAAATACTGCATAGCTGGAATTGAAGCCTATTGCAATATCTCCATGCATGGGTTGAAGGATATTTACCAAATTATCCAAATAAGGAATACACAGGAAAACAGGGAAACCCACAAAATCACACATGCAAAATGTCATCCACTTGAATTTAGAATGAACCAAGTCACTATCGAAATTTACATCTTCAGTGTAATGCCTTGAAATGCAAGCTTGATTAGTGGATTCGTTAGAGAAACACACTAAAAAATAAAGTATCTGTCTTACTGATGGTTTTCCGAACAACCGTTTCAAGTTCACGTTCCTTCTGAGCCAGCTGAGTATTGACCTCTCATTAGCTGCTTTAAGGTAGAATGTGTGCTCAGTCAGTATCTTCTTGTCATGTCTGAATAGTGGGGGGAAAATTACAGACTTAAGTGTTTAAAAATTACTTAGTCAAAATTGATTAGAAGTAGAAACTAGAAAACCTCTACTCTGCTTTTCCTAAAAAGTAAAGAAATAAACATTGTCTTTACAAATTTACCCAGTCTGTGAATAAGAATCAAGTCCAATAGAATCCAAGGCAAAAATATGTATTTTTTTTCTGCAGAGGGAAAGCATGAAAACTGTGGATGGCCACACACCTTCAAATGTACCATCGATGATAAAACTATATTCAAAGGCATTGAAGATGCTTATACATCTCCCAGTATATCACTAAGCACTCAGGGCAATTATATAACAGAGAAACTCAGATTGTGATTATACACCATGACATTTCACAGAACTGTACTTGACTGTTATGGAAAATCCACAAATATATTGCTGTACAAAAATAAGAACAGCTTGCCTTTTAAAATATCTATTTGGGGCAGTGATGTGCGTTGCCATATGGAGGACCCTGGTTTAACTCTCCAGTTGTCTTTTATTCCCTGGATAGGTTGGAACAGAGGCTGCTAGAGAGAACGCATTCACAGTTCCTGGGGGAAGGAAGTCCCAGTCACTATGCAATGACAACATCTAAAGGACAGATACAGGGTCCATGATTACAAGCATCCGAACAAAGCTCTGGTGCACAGCCCCAGGTGAGGACTGCTATTATAAAAACTCAGTTAAATGAGTTGGGAGGGAATAAACATTCTCAGGTAGTTGTAAGTAAAAGCTTATGGCTCCATAGCCTAACAATGAATATGGCAGGTGCAATACAACTTTTTATCATTCAATTTTTATTCAACTTCTAACAACTAAACAATGTGATACACATAAATGATGACAAATACAGCAGAACTTCCAAATGCGAAATAGACTGTTTTTTGATGGTCTGTAGAGCACATAAAGCAAAGTTACTCACCTGTAGCAGGTGTTCTCAGAGGACAGCAGGCCAGGTATTCTCACAACTAATGACATCATCTGACGGAGCATGGTGCAGATGCTGACAAGCGGTATTAATACAGAACTTTCTAGCAGCGTCCCACTGTGCATGCGCTGGTGCCTTCCTGGCCAACGTGTAAGAACAGGGCCCTCATTCATTTCAAAAAGCTAAAAAATATGACTCCAATGGGAAATGGGAGGGTATGTGAGAATACTTGGCCTGCTGTCCTTGGAGAACACCTGCTACAGGTGAATAACCTTGCTTTCTCCAAGGACAAGCAGGCTTTCATATTCTCACAGCTTAACAGCCATGTCAAAAAAAAAATAGGTTTTTAAAAGGGCTTTAAACTTAACAAAGGAAAGTTTAGATCAGATATAAGAAGGAAGAGAGTTCTAGAGAGAAGGAGCACAAAAATAGAAGGCAGAGGTGTGAGTAGTTTCATAATGAGCAGTTCTATGAGAGGGTGTACCAACCAGCAGGAATCTAGGGAGCATAGCGCAAAGGGAAGGATATAAGGAATTATAATGAAGGAAAGATATGGTGGAGGGCCAAGGTGGCTTGTGAGTTAAGCAAAGAATTATAAACACAAGCTGATATTGGATACGAAGACAGTGTAGATGGTTAATGTAATCATATTTTCTAGCCTTACATAGAAAGCACACGGCGGAATTGTGTAGAATCTGCAAGCGATGTCAAAAAGGAGATGCCACAGAGAATAGAGTTACAATAGTCAAGTTTTCTCATAACAAATGCATGAATAAGGGCATGAAGGGATGTGAAATCAAGCAAATGACTAATGGACTGAGACAACGTATCCAATAGAATCTTTTCTTGACAACTATAGAGACCTGAAGATCAAAAGAAAGTTTAGACTCTTTATCAACACCCAAATACCAAAATGAATTCACAGGAATGATTGAGACACTGACAGAGAAAGAGGAGCAGATGGAGCGGGCAGCATACAGAAGCAAACATATCACTGTCTTGGCTGGGTTTAAGCACCATTTTGTGAGATGTAAGACAGGTTGATAAAGAATGCAAGCAAGACTGGAGAGCTATCAATTTTGTAGGGAGACATTGGGTAAATCAGGAGAATATCATTTGCATAGAAAAATAATTTGATTTTGTGATCTTGAATATGAAGAGCTAAAGAACTTAATAAAATATTAAACAACAGAGGAGAATGGATAGAACCCTGCAGTACACTGTGCTCACGTGGCAGAGATGCAGACAAAGAAGAAGTAGTAGGAATCATGAAAGCTCCTATAAGGAAGAAAAGATGTGAACACTGAAGTACAATTCCAGAGACACCAATAGAACTAAAATGAGCAAGAAGAAGAGTGTAAGCCTTGACATTACCTCTAGAGTCAGCGCAGCCTTGGCATAAGTAAAGGAGAAGAATTCTACTAGCCAACCGGAAATTGTGCCTTTGCCAGTGGCTACCGCCCATCCTGTTTGGATCAAAACAAACAAAAAGCTGGGTGGACTGTCTATGGGTTTTGGTCAGCTCCACATAGAAGAATAAGGCTCGCAAGCAATCCAAAGTATGCAAAAGGATGTGCATGTGGTTTGGTTACCTTAGGAAGGAACTTAGGGTGCATGTGGAGAATTAATCTATTGTGGTGAAACCCACTGACCCTGCAAGCTGAAGTGACCACCACCAGAAATACAATTTCCCAGGTCAAATAGTTCAGATGACAGAAATCAAGTGGCTCAAAAGGAGCTCTCATCAACTATGTGAGGACAACATTGAGATCCCATGACATAGCTGGAGGTTTCATAGGGAGCTTTGTCAATAACAAACCTTGCATGAAACAAATAACTAGAGGCTGTACAGAGATCTATTTATTATTTATTACACAGTGTCTATACCATGTTATCAAACATTTAGGCGGTTTACAATTTCTACATACACAATAAAAATAAATCAATAACAACACTTGCTCTTCCAGCAAAACAAAGAAATCACAGCAAACATCCCTAAGCCTCCAGATCAATACCAAAGGCCTCCCTAAAAAGGAATGCCTTCACACATTTTCTAAACTGAGCGCATTTCTTCAATAGGCGAATTTGATCTGTGATCCAATTCCATAGCCTCACTCCAAATATTCTCAATCTATGATCTTCCGATCATATATATTTCACAGTAGGTACATCAAGTAACAACTTGTTATCAGACTGTAGGGACCTTTCTGGACAATAAATTCATAATAGAGTAGCCAAACTGACTGGTGCCTCATTATTCAGACACTTATAAATTAGTGTCAGATTCTTAAATTGTGAGTGCCATTTAACCGGCAGCCAATAGAATTTCATCAAAACTGGGGTGATATGGTCAAAGCTTGCTGTTCTGGTCACTATCCTTGCTATAGCATTTTGTATCATCTGAAAAGGAAGCAACAGGGTTCCCAAAGCTCCCATAAACAAAGCATTACAGTAATCAAATAGTGGAGTGGATGTGAAGTTATCCTCTGACAGACAGGCCCTTAATCTACTGAAAAGATTTATTTTAAAGAACATTTGTCTGAACAGGCTCTGGATACGGCCTGAAAAAGACAAAAGGGTCCAGGACTAACCCAATATATTTCATTTCGGGTTTAACATCAATCATTGAACTGTCCAAATCAATTTGTACAGGAAAAAAATAAATCAGATCTGACAAAATCATTATTGGAGTCTTAGCCATATTAAGTTTTAGTCTATTGGCCGACATCCAACTCTTCACTGTTGACAAAAAAGACAGGCATCAATGTCTCTAACGATTTATCAACAGGGAAAAAGAACTGGTTGTCGTCCCCACCTTTTAGAAGTTTATACACAGATAACATATAGGTGTTAAACAAAACAGGTGAAAGAGCTGAACCCTGGGGGCACCTCCTGAACGAATTTCTAGCCAACTAGACGTAGGTCTGATTAGTTGTACTCGAAAAAAATCTACTACTCAAAAAAGAGCCAAACCATTACAGAATCCATGATATAAAGTATCAAAATCCGCTGAGATAGCTAGAAGTCACCATAATGTAGCTTACCTAACACACAGTGATGATAAGGAGAAGGGAAAGAGAAATGGACTTTGATACACTGCCTTTGTGTGGTTTTGCAACTACATTCAAAGCGGTTTACATAGTATATACAGGTACCTATTTGTACCTGGGGCAATGTAGGGTTAAGTGACTTGTCCAGAGTCACAAGTTGCTGCAGTGGGAATCAAACCCAGTTCCCCAGGATCAAAGTCCACTGCACTAACCACTAGGCCACTCCAGCTCTACTTGCACTGAGATGAACCTTAACAGAAAGTCCAACTGTCTCTATTTCACCCAAATAGGAGCATGGACAGAGCAATTAAATGAATCCCTGAACAATCTACCCCAGACCTTAATTCCTTATAAAATAAAATATAGTCAATATGAAAAAAGGAACTATGTGGAATGCATTGGAAAGTATATTGTCTATCTTTATGATAAAGTATTCTCCATATGACTAGTATGCCCAAATTCTGTAAGAAATGTCTAAAGGCTACCAAATCTGTTCTCCTATAAGGCGCTGTAGCAGTAGAATCTAATGGTTGGATATAGTAGAATATTAAAGTTTCCTCCCAAAATCCATAACCAGGGCCCATACCAAATAACTGTCATCCCAAGTGTGTATAAAAAAGGGCACTGATCTTTCAATGGGGCACTGATCACAACAACAATGTAGGTAACACTGTCAACCTTAGATTGTAAGCTCTCTTGAGCAGGGACTGTCCTTCCCCATGTTTTAACTTGTACAGCACTGCGTAACCCTTGTAGCGCATAGAAATGCTAAGTAGTAGTAGTAGTAATTTCTACTCTTAATACATCTCAGTCTTCTAGCCCGCATATAGCTATACAGTTCAATGCAAGTAGCAAAAGAGAGCTAGAGAAAACTGTAGAAAATCACAATGCAATAAAAGCCAAGAATACACACCTAAATCTGGTTACAAACTTAAATAAAAATGCCTTAAGTTGTCTCCTAAACTGATGATAATTTCTAACTACAAATATAGTGCATTTCAAGACAGAGCGACCTGATATGAAAAAGTAAATTAAACTTTTTTTTTTTCAGACTTCAGATGCCTAACCAATGGAAAAGTTAATAACTGCTGGTTCCTAAGACCGTGCACTATCTACATTGCCAGTTAAACACTGAAAATAAGATTGCATATATTCAATAGACTCCCCCGTCCACCTAGAAAACACAAACTCAACAGGCAAATCTTTTATCTAGCTATACCCACATGAATATCTGCCTACCACCATCAAGTGACCTCTAAAACTACAACTACAACCACAAACATACCAGTACTTGGAAATTTGGGCCTTGTAAATGCCAGATCAACCAATAAAACATTTCCTATGATCCGTGATGTCATCAATAAATACTAATTTGTCATCTTGCGAATAACTGAGACCTGGACGGATGAAAGCAGAGAACTACCACTGGCTGACCTATTCCCCAGAGAATTCACTATCCTGCACCAACCAAGATAAGGGAGAGGGGTGGAGGGGTAGCAGTCCTGATTCTGAGGAGACATTCAACTGTACAGAGTCTCCATCCCCCACCTGTCTGAGTCAGAATGTCTGCTAATCCAGCTGGGAGACAAAGAACGAATGTGGGTGCTCGTGGTCTAAAGAACACCTCGCAACACCACATCATCTGTGCAAGAACTGCTGAATCTCATGACTGAGTTAACCCTGAGATACCCTAAGTTACTAATCATGGGAGACTAACCTACACATCTGAAATTCCAAACACCATTACTGCTGCCTTCCTTGATACAATGGCAGCTCTAGGATTCATTCAAGTGATCTAATCTCCAACCCAATAAAAGGGTCGTATGCTAGACTTGCAGGCTCATTTTCAAAAGAGATAGACGTCCAAAAAGTGACATAAGTCAGAATTTAGACGTTTATCTCACAGAAACGTCCAAATCAGTATTATCAAAACCTATTTTTGGATATCTTTCTCTGAAGTCTGTCAGAAAGAAGTCCAAATCTCAAGGGGGTGTGCCAGGGGCGTGTTCAAGGCGGTACTTGGCGTTCCTAAGACATGGACGTCTTTCAGCAATAATGGAACAAAACAAAGAGTTCAAGACTAAAACTTTGACGTTTTGAGCTAGACCTGTTTTATAACGAATAGCTGCAGTGGGAATTGAACCCACTGTCCTAGGATCAAAATCTGTTGCACTAACCACTAGGCTACTCCTCTACTCCACACAAGAGGTGCCCCAAATGACCAGAAGACCACTGGAGGGACTCGGGGATCACCTCCCCATACTCCCCCAAATCACAAACCATTTTTCCAAACAGCACATTCAAAAGGAAAAGACTTTTTTTTTTTTGTAAAAAATGACCTTTCCTGTTCTGTCCAAATTCAGACTTAGATGTCATATCTAAAAATGCCCCTTGTGCATTTGACTTGCCCAAAGTCACAAGGCGCAGCAGTGGGAATTGATCCCACGTTGCCAGGATCAAAGCCCGCTGCACTAACCATTAAGCCAATCCTCCTCTGTTTTGGACGTCTTGTATTTGGACGTCTTTTGTTTGAAAATGGACCAAAACAAAGGACGTCCAAATCACAGGACGTCCATAGTATTTTTGAACACAAAAGATAGACGTCCATCATTTTCGAAAATGACCTTCTTTCCTTTTCGGAATTTGGACGTCTTTGTAAAACGTCCAAATTCTGATTTAGACGTTTCTTTCGAAAATGCCCCTCTTGGTGTTCTGCAAAATGGTCAACATCTTGGAACACAAGGCTGGTGGCATAGAGCACACCCCTAAAGAGAATCCACGCGCGTGGAGAACTCAATAGATCCCACAAAGCGTCAAATGTAAACAGAAAGGTGGGAATATGACCCAGGCAATCCAATAACTGGACCCAAAATGTAGTTTAAAATAAACAATATTTATTAATTTTCAAGCAAATGATAATAAAACAATTTCCATATTAAAAATGACTCGACACAACGTTGTGTTTCGGCCAGATGGCCTACATCAGGAGTCTTGATGCTGATGACAGCAGTAAGAATAAAATCATCAGGTAACGCAATAATGGATTTTCAAATCACAGATAAGAAATGTGCAGATCAGGATATTAAAAATGGTCTTAAAAAAGACCGTTTGTTGAATAATCCGTTTGTCACTGCATGCTACTACAAACAATGTTTTAAACAGACCTGAATTAACACAGATACATTTTCAGTGAAGGACAAGTATGAGTGATAAGTATTCGAGGGAAGGAGGTTACAAAGGGTAAATGATGAATATTTGAGAAAAATACCAAAGAAATAGAATTATATGAAGGTGACCTTAGAGGTCAGAGTTGAAAAATAGAAGATAAGAGAGAAAATATAAGGCATTAAGTGATTGGACAAAATTAGGCTTCAATAATCTGACAAGCACAACTTGTGGCAGTCAGGTTTTGTTAAGCTTCCAAAGGAAACACAGAGAGAGAGAGAGATTTTATTTTCCTTATACTGAAATTTGGACTGATATAAATAAGAATTCAATTTTCTGTAACATTGGGATAAAATAATTTTTATTGTAACTATTTATTCTAATACATTTTAGCATTATTATATTAAGAGAAAAACTAATCTCAAGAGTGTTTCCTTTGCCAAAAGGGCTTTCTTTCAGTCTTCTGTTTTGGTTAGCTTCCCTTTAGAGGCAAGAAGGATGTTAACTGTTAATACACCACCAAGATCAGACTGACAGGTCTGTAATTCCCAACCTCCTCCTTACTTCCGCTTTTGTGGAGAGGAACCACAAATTTCTAGATCTAGAGGCTAGATCTCCAGTTCTCCAGGACCACTCCAGACTCTAAGGAAGCACTGAAGAGGCCAGACAGTGGTGCTGCCAGAACATCTCCAAGTTCTTTGAGTACCCTCAGATATATCACATTAGGCCCCACCGCATGTCTACTTTTAGTTTAGCCAGCTCCTCATGAACACAGTGTTCTGAAAATTGGTCCTGGTCTGCCATACATCTACCCCCCATTAGCATTTGTTTTCTGCAGTCCTACCCCCGGCCTTTCATCCATGAAGACAGAACAGAAATAACTGTTAAGCAGTTCAGCTTTATCCTTATCAGCTTATACATATTCTTCCCTCAGCCTCTGAGCCTCACAATGTATTATAGCACTTCCTCCTGTCATTTATATATCTGAAAAATGTCTTGTTCCCAATTTTACTGTATCGGCTATCCTTTCTTCCATTTGCCTCTTCACATTCCTGACAACTTTTCTAGCTTCTCTTAGCTTTTCCAAGTATTTTTGTCTGTCCTTCTTTTTCTGAGTCTTCTTGTAATATATAAAGGCTAACCTTCTTTCCCTTACCTTTTCAGCTACTATGTTCAAGAACCAGAGCGTCCTTCTTTTCCTCTTACTTTTATGTAGTTTTCTAATATAAAGGTTTGTTGCCTTTAAAATAGCTCCTTTCAGTTTTTACCACTGCTATTCTACTTCCTTCAGCTGTTCCCATCCAGCTCTTTCCTGAGAAATTCTCCCATCTCGGCAAAGTTAGTCTTTTGAAATCCAGGACCTTCAATCTTGAGTAAGACCTCTCCTCCTCTGTCTTAATATTGAACCACACCATTCAGTGATCACTAGATGCCAAAGGATCTCCCACCTTAACATCAGAAACATTCTCCCCGTTTGTGAGCACTATGTCTAGGATAGCTTCATCCCACTTCGGTTCATTGCTGAAACAATTCTTCCTGTAAAGAATCCAAGATATCTTTGCTTCTAGATGACTGCATGGCAGGGATGCCCCAATCAACGTCTGGCATGCTGAAATAACCTATCAGTAGTACTTCCCCTTTCCTAGCTATTTTGTAGATGCCTTCAATTAGGTCTCTGTCCAATAATTCTGACTGTGAAGGTGACCTGTAAATACATTTTCCTTTCCCTCTTACCAGTTTAACCCACAGCGCTTCTTCCTTACCCCATACATCCTGCAGTTCTGTCACTTTAATACTATTCATAACATATAATGCCACTCCTCTGCCCTTTTCCTCCTACCTGTCCCTTCCTGAATAGATCATAGTCAAGTATAACTATATCCCAGTCGTGGCTCTCCTTGAACCACGTCTCCGTGATCGCCACTAAATCCAACTCGGCTTCTATCACTGCAGCCTCTAGATCTAGAAATCTGTTTCAAAAACTACGGGCATTGGTATACAGGGCTTTCCAGATGTTGATTTTTTTCCCCTTTTCTATAATGGTATTTGATGTCTTACCTCCCTGGGGGTTATTAATTACTTTGGGGTTTTTCTCACCCAACTCCAGCAGATTTAGTTTAAAGCCCTCTTTAGTACTTTAGGCAGTCTGTTACTGAAGATACTTCATCCTTTCCTTGAAAGATGGACCCCATCACCGCTCAGTAGCTCTTGGAAAATCATTACATAGTCTAGGAAACCGAAGCGCTCGCATTGGCACCCTCCACGCAGGCACACATTTAGCTCCAGGATGCAAGCTTCCCTCATTTGGCCTTTACCTTCAACAGGAAGGATCGATGAGAACATTGCCTGTGCACCTAGGTACTTTACCCTCTGACCCAGAGCCATGAAGTCACGTTTGGTATGTTCAGTAGAATACCTAGCAGTATCATTTGTGCCAACCTGGATGAGAAGCATAGGATACTGATCAGTAGGCTTGATGAGTTTATGCAATCTTTTCGCTACATCTCAAATCTTGGCACCAGGCAGACTGCACACTTCCCTGGACATCATGTCTGGTGTAATTAATTAGATCTGCCTCACCCGTTTGAGCAGAGATCACCTTTGACACAGTTATATTTCACTGTAGCAAGTGCTGAGCTGGGCTAGGGGAAGGTTTGGGGAACATACAAAGTCATCTAACAAGATGCGCTCTGAGCATATCTTGTTTATACTTAGAGCCTGATAATATGTGAAGTCATTCTGATCAACCGATAAGGGCCAAAGAGCTCTGATGAGAAAACTGGGGTCCATTGGAATCGATGGGATTGAAATAGTATATAAGGAGCAGTCTGAGGGGTATTAAATCAGAACAGAGAAGGAAGGCTACAAGAGAAGGCGGGTGACAGACGTGTCGTGGACTGCTATTCAATTCATATGAATACCTGCTTGCCTGTACTATCATTGGGTGAGATGATAATGCTAATAAACTGTATTACCATATCTACTGCATACTGGGTTTCTTTCTAATTGGGGAATTTGCCACTGCTCAGACGGTGTAGAACTGTCATGTGCAGATGCAAAGTTGGGGTGATTAAGTATCTAGAGGGGATTTGCAATTCTGTCCAGGATAGCAAAAAGCCCCTGGCTTCCGCTGCTCAAACGGGTGAGGCAGATCTAATTAATTACACTGGTCAGCAGATGGGAGCTTCAATACCTTTCAGAAGAGAATCGCCAACAACTACTACCTTTCACTTCTTATTGGCCACCGATCCAGCAGCTTTGGGATTATTGATCATTGTCTCCTCTTGTTCTTGAGATGTTTTCAGCTCTTCTGCCTTCAAGGCTGTGAAGATGGAGTTGGAGGGTTGATTTTGCAGGATCTGGTGACTTGTGTCTAGCTGTCCTCTTTCTGCACAAAATCTTCTCTCCCTTTGCTGGAGATCCCCAATGTTTCAACATGCATCTCTGGGATGAATTTCTGGTTGTCACAGATGCTTCTTTGTTTTGTCACCTCCTCTCTTAGTTCTTGTACTCCTTAAAATATAAACTTACTCCCATTTGGAAGTAACTCCCTGCCCCCTCCCCCCAACAAATGCTCAATCCCAATGAAAGATAACAAGCACTGCCAAACTTATAAACATCTCAACATGAATTAACATTATGAAGCTAAAAAAAACCCCTGCATTAGCATAGTCCAAAGACATACTAGCCCTATATTGCTAGAATAGGTCACCATCCAGTTCAATGCCGATAACTCCATCTACTAAGGATAAGAAGCTATCAAGAAGCCACCTCACAAATTGTTAGCCTCAGCTATTTTTGTCCATAGTCATATTCATACCTGAGGCCTGCCGACAAGTCGGCCTCTGCCAGTAGACACCCTATACCAGCAGTGCCGATAGCATAGAGCAGTAGGTCTGTGTTGTTTCAGCTGTTCAAGGAAAGGTTCTAGCTAATCTCCCAATGGGAGGAACCGAGCAGTTTCTTCCTCGTTATGAATATGATAGGAGCTGCGCATGTCAAAACAGGCAGGCATACACAGCGAAGGAAGCAACATAGATGATGAAAAAACATCCAACAGACTTAAAGAGTTCACATCAGAAGTTTATTTCACAAAAAGTACTGGATTTGACACAAATCATGTTTTGGCCGTAGAGGCCTGCTTCAGGAGTCCCTGTGGTTTGCAAGTGTTGAAATATCTGAGAGTTCTAAAGCATCTATTAATGGTGAACCAATAAGAAATGTAAGGCAGAAGTGTATAAATGCACAGATTCAATCCTCAGACATGCACAGCTGCGCATTCATCTCGAGTCCAGTTCTTTTTGTGAAATAAACTTCTGTCTAAGCTCCCAGCTCCTGATGTCACTTCCTCCCAGAGAGATCGAGTCTGCTAGAATTTTAAGTTCCACCTTAGATGCCTCAACTTTAGATAGGCAAAAAGCAATACATATCAGTGTTTCCCAAGTCAGTCCTGGAGTACCCCCTTGCCAGTCACGTTTTCAGGATATCTCCAATGAATATGCAAAAGACTGATTTGCATACACCACCTCCACTGAATACAAATCTCTTTCATGCATATTCATCATGGATATTCTGAAACCCTGATTGTCAAGGGGGTAATCAAGGACCAATTTGGGAAACACTGCACTACATGGACTGCTGCATCCATGTGACCTAGCATCTGAAGATCTGGCTGTAACTTTGACTGCTGTTTTTACACCATGGACATGATAAATGAGGGTCTGCATTCTGTCCACTGACAGGAAGGCCCTGGGGTTTGATTCATGACCAAGGTGACTACTATGAAGGAAATAGTGTTTCAGAAGTCATCTTTAGGGCCAGTAAAGTTGATCAGAAATGTCATCTATTTATTTATTTATTTATTTATTTATTGCATTTGTATTCCACATTTTCCCACCATATGGCAGGTTCAATGTGGTTTACATATTGCTAAAAAGGCAGTTACAAAATTTAGATTTGTAGAAGTCTAGTACATAATACAGAAGTATCTAAAATCTACAATACATTCTTCCCCTTCAAGCTTAACCACCTAATGTTGAAGACAACCCTGGGAGTTGCAATACAGATTTATATGGCCACCATGAGAGCAAAAACATAAAGGAGCAAGGAACAAGTTGGAAAAGCCCAGGGTGGCTGATGCTCTGGGAAGAGGATCCTGAAGCCCTGACAAAGCAATGACTCAATCAATTACCACAATGGTGGGTCCCAAAGGCTTGCTCAAAAAGCCAGATCTTTAACCTGGATTTGAATTTTGATCGTGAAACCTCAATAAGTAGAAAGTTTGAGAGAAAGATAATTGGTTCCAGAGAGTTGGAGCAAGAACAGCAAAGACAGTTCAACAGGTAAACTCTAAATGAATAGAATGATACCAAGGAATTCACAGGAGATGCTACTGAGATGAGCAAAGAGGCTAAATGAAAGAGTAGGGTACCAGCTGTCAAACAAACAAGATTGACATCTTGTAATCTGCAGGAGAACATAGACAAGGACCAGTAGAAAAGGGGAGGTAGAAGAAAGGGAGGCAGGGAAACTAAGGAAAAAAGTGATAAGAACAGGAAAGAGCCAAAAAGGAAATTGGTTTGGTCACAACCAACGCAAATGACAACACAAAGATGAAATATAAGATATGGCCAGCCTGGTGCATTGCAGAATTAGCTGAGTCACTGCAAATGGTTCAAAATGTTAAAAAAAACCTCGAACTTATATCTTTTCAAGATATCGAGCATGGTACCGGAAGATTGGAGGGTGGCAATTGTAACGACGATTTTTTTTAAAAGGTTCCAGAGGAGATCCGGGAAATTATAGACCGGTGAGTCTGACGTCAGTGTCGGACAAAATGGTAGAGACTATTATAAAGAACAAAATTACAGAGCATATTCAAAAGCATGGATTAATGAGACAAAGTCAACATGGATTTAGTGAAGGGAAATCTTGCCTCACCATTCTACTACATTTCTTTGAAGGGGTGAACAAACATGTGGATAAAGGGGAGCCGGTTGATATTGTGTATCTGGATTTTCAGAAGGCGTTTGACAAAGTACCTCATGAAAGGCTCCAGATGAAATTGGAGAGTCATGGGATAGGAGGTAGGGTTCTATTGTGGATTAAAACTGGTTAAAAGATAGAACAAAGAGAGTAGGGTTAAATGGTCAGTATTCTCAATGGAGAAGGGTAGTTAATGGGGTTCCCCAGGGATCTGTGCTGGGACCACTGCTTTTTAACATATTATAAATGACCTAGAGATGGGAGTAACTAGTGAGATAATTAAATATGCTGATGACACAAAGATATTCAAAGTCGTTAAATCGCGGGAGGATTGTGAAAAATTATAAGAGGACCCTGGGCGTCTAAATGGCATGTGACGTTTAATGTGAGCTAGTGCAAAGTGATGCATGTGGGAAAGAGGAACCCAAATTATAGTTACATCATGCAAGGTTCCATGTTAGGAGTCACAGACCAAGAAAGGGATCTAGGTGTCGTCGTTGATGATACGCTGAAACCTTCTGCTCAGTGTGCTGCTGCGGCTAAGAAAGCAAATAGAATGTTAGGTATTATTAGGAAAGGAATGGAAAACAAAAATGAGGACGTTATAATGCCTTTGTATTGCTCCATGGTTCGACCACACCTCGAATATTGTGTTCAATTCTGGTCGCCTCATCTCAAAAAAGATATAGTGGAATTAGAAAAGGTACAGAGAAGGGCGACAAAAAGGGGATGGGATGACTTCCCTATGAGGAAAGGCTGAAGCTAGGGCTCTTCAGCTTGGAGAAAAGATGGCTGAGGGGAGATATGATGGAGGTTTATAAAATAATGAGCGGAGTTGAACAAGTAGATGTGAAGCGTCTGTTTATGCTTTCCAAAAATACTAGGACTAGGGGCCAGTAGGGGTGGACTGCGTGGTGATCACTAACTCACCCTGTTTCGTCAACAGTCTGAGATATTGATAGAGCGATTGAAAGAAAGAGGTTACCCTGATCAATGTATACGTCGAGCCTTTAAACGAGCGTGGTACTCTCAACGACCATTGCTACTGCTCGATAAACAAGAGGAACCTCTAGAAAAAATGGTGTGTGCCCTCACATACTCTGAATTGGCTCCGCAGATTGCTCGTATTATTAACACTCACTGGGATATACTCTCTTTCATACTGTGTTCCAACAGCGATCCTGTATTGCTTATCGGAGGGGTCCTAATTTGCGTGACAAACTGGTACATACTGTTAGAGGAACTAATCAAAATATTGGAGTGAACGGCTTGCAACAAATTCACGACCAGAAACCATGTGGTCGTTGTCAGTTTTGTGAATTAACCATCAGTGGGGAACAATGGCAGCATCCGAAGAATGTTAACAAACAGTATCATTACAGGACAGACACAACATGCGAGTCTACTTATGTCGTGTATGCTATAATCTGCCCGTGTGAACTATGATACGTGGGGCGTACCCAGAGGCAAGTAAGAACTAGATTGATTGAACACAAAAGTAGGTTACGCAACCAGATTTTGACAGCTCCTATGGTAACCCATTGTGTGGAAAAGGGTCATCCGTTCTCACAAACGAGATGGCTGATTATTGATCAGGTGACACGGTCTCTGAGAGGGGGGGACCTGATACAGATCTTGACCCGGAAGGAACAATTCTGGATTTTTGAGTTAGACACTTGATTCCCAATGGTCTTAATGATCTTATTGAATGGAATACTGTGATTTAGTTCATTATTGACCTTTTTGAACTTTTGACACAGATGATTGATCAGAGGAGGAGTCTGAGATATGACATCATTTCCTGCCTGGGAGCATTTAAACAAGACGCTACCACTCCAGTATGAAACAGTTGTTTTGGAGGGATACGTTATTTCCAGCTTCTCCACTATAATATCTCTGGAGTTCCTGACAAAGTTTAATTCGAAACCCTGCAGTGTCGAACTTGCAGAGGATGGATTTGGATTACAAATAGTACATAGTACATAGAAGATGACTGCAGAAAAAGACCTACATGGTCCATCCAGTCTGCCCAACAAGATAAACTCATATGTGTATACCTTACCTTGATTGTACCTGCCTTTTTCAGGGCACAGACCGTACAAGTCTGTCCAGCAGTATTTTTTTTTGTTACATTTGTACCCCGCGTTTTCCCACTCATGGCAGGCTCTATGCGGCGGGCAATGGAGGGTTAAGTGACTTGCCCAGAGTCACAAGGAGCTGCCTGTGCCGGGAATCAAACTCAGTTCCTCCGTTCCCCAGGACCAAAGTCCACCACCCTAACCACTAGGCCGCCTCCCAACCACCAGTCCCGCCTCCCATCACCGGCTCTGGCACAGACCGTATAAGTCTGCCCTCTACTATCCTCGCCTCCCAACCACCAACCTCTCTTCCCCCACCTGCTCCGCCACCCAATTTCGGCTAAGCTTCTGAGGATCCATTCCTACTGCACAGGATTCCTTTATGCATATCCCACGCATGTTTGAATTCCGTTACCATTTTCATCTCCACCACCTCCCACGAGAGGGCATTCCAAGCATCCACCACCCTCTCCATGAAAAAATACTTCCTGACATCTTTTTTGAGTCTGCCCCCCTTCAATCTCATTTCATGTCCTCTCGTTCTACCGCCTTCCCATCTCCGGAAAAGATTTTTTTGTGGATTAATACCTTTCAGGTATTTGAACGTCTGTATCATATCACCCCTGTTCCTCCTTTCCTCCAGGGTATACATGTTCCGGTCAGCAAGTCTCTGCTCATACGTCTTGGAACGCAAACCCCATACCATTCTCGTAGCTTTTCTTTGCACCGCTTCCATTTTTTTAACATCCTTCGCAAGGTACGGCCTCCAAAACTGAACACAATACTCCAGGTGGGGCCTCACCAACGACTTGTACAGGGGCATCAACACTTCCTTTCTTCTGCTGATCACACCTCTCTCTATACAGCCTAGCAACCTTCTCGCTACGGCCACTGCCTTGTCACACTGTTTCGTCGCCTTCAGATCCTCGGATACTATCACCCCAAGATCCCTCTCCCCCTCAGTACCTATCAGACTCTCACTGCCTAACACATAAGTCTCTTGTGGATTTCTACTCCCTAAATGCATCACTTTGCATTTCTTCGCATTGAATTTTAATTGCCAAACCTTACACCATTCTTCTAGCTTCCTCAGATCCCTTTTCATGCTTCCACTCCCTCCCGGGTGTCCACTCTGTTGCAAATCTTAGTATCATCCGCAAATAGGCAAACTTTACCTTCTAACCCTTCGGCAATGTCACTCACAAATATATTGAAAAGAATTGGCCCCAGCACCGATCCCTGAGGCACTCCACTACTCACCTTTCCCTCCTCCGAGCGAACTCCATTTACCACCACCCTCTGTCGTCTGTCCATCAACCAGTTCCTAATACAGTTCACCACTCGGGACTATCTTCAGCCCATCTAGTTTATTTAAGAGCCTCCTGTGGGGAACCGTGTCAAAAGCTTTGCTAAAATCTAAGTAGATTACGTCTATAGCACGTCGATGATTCAATTCTCCAGTTACCCAATCAAAGAATTCAATGAGATTCGTTTGGCACGATTTCCCTCTGGTAAAACCATGTTGTCTCGGATCTTGCAACTTATTTGCTTCCAGGAAATTCACTATCCTTTCCTTCAGCATCGCTTCCATTACTTTTCCAATAACCGAAGTTAGGCTTACCGGCCTGTAGTTTCCAGCTTCTTCCCTATCACCACTTTTGTGAAGAGGGGCCACTTCCGCCGTTCTCCAGTCCCTAGGAACCTCTCCTGTCTCCAAGGATTTATTAAACAAATCTTTAAGAGGACCCGCCAGAACCTCTTTGAGCTCCCTCAATATTCCGGTCCCATGGCTTTGACCACCTTTAGCTTTCCAAGTTGTTGATACACACACTCTTCCGTGAACGGTGCTATATCCATTCCATTCTGAGGTGTACTTTTGCCAGTCCGTCGCGGTCCTTCTCCAGGATTTTCTTCAGTGAAAACAGAACAAAAGTATCTATTTAGCAAATTGGCTTTTTCTTCATCATTATCTACATAGTGGTTCGCTGTATCTTTTAGTCTCACAATTCCCTTTTTAGTCATTCTCCTTTCACTAATATACCTGAAGAAATCTTTGTCGCCCCTCCTTACATTTCTAGCCATTTGTTCTTCCGCTTGCACCTTCGCCAGACGTACCTCTCTCTTGGCTTCTTTCAGTTTCATCCGGTATTCCTCCCCGTGTTCCTCTTCTTGAGATTTTCTATATTTCTGGAACGCTAACTCTTTAGCCTTTATTTCTCAGCCACTTGCTTGGAGAACCATATCGGTTTCCTTTTTCTCTTGCTTTTTATTTACTCTCCTTACACAAAGGTCTGTTGATACATAATTAGATTGGTATAGCGTGGATTTGACGGTACAAGTGTGGATCAAGGATGCTGTAATGAAAAAGGATACAACAACGGACCACCTCTACTAAAGCTAAGTTATTTGAGAAAGATTCTCTTTTTTTCTCTCATAAAAAAACAATTATTTTGATATATTAGAGGGCATTTGGTCATCAAGGACTTGTGAAAATATACCTCTGTAGCACTACTTATTGGAGTGTTGGAATGTTTTCATTGGAGGTGGACTATGAGAGAATGGATAATAGGGTGTGAAGTTTAATTTTAAAGAGCACTGGGTGTCTGCTCACTTAAGAAAATTGAAAATTCATAGGAGTATATCCATGATTGAGAAGCTTAGCCACCCTTAGAGGTATAAATCGCTTTGAAGTTTCCTCGCTTGGGTGAGTTTTTACTCTGAGATTACTTCAAAAAACACTATATATTTTCACACGTAATCGAGCTTCTACGATATTAATTCCCCTATTTCTGTTCTCTCATTTGCCCTTCTCTAATTGGACCCTGGTTTTTTAGTTATATTATTTGTTATCTACCAGTGGTTTATTTTGGGATTTTTTGATATTGGTCTAACTCACCCTAACCATAAGGGAACAATCAATTCAAGACCCCATAGCTGGTGAACCTAAGGAGTCGGAGATGATTCTCTCCCCTTGCTGAATGCGACAGACCTTGCTGCTGGAGGGAATGGCGGATGGCCTGTTGGTGGATTTTATGACGTGATCGCAGACTACCCTTTCCTCTGGACTATTATCTTTGCTGTGGATTAGAGACTACAAGGCAATCGTGAACTAAACTTTTGGTTTGGACTATTACCAAAGAACTACAAAGGGATCGTGGACTAAACTTTTGCCTTGGATTATTACGTTCGTTTTGGAAATTTTGTAGTTGCTGTGAACTATGATAAAAGGATCACAGACTGGCCACTTTTGCTGGATGATCCAACGGAGATGGTGTTGAACTTGGAAGGAGAAAGACCTACATGGTTACTCAGCCCAGACTACTGGGTAGGCAGCGATGTGACAAGGAAACTCAGCCCACGGTATCGGGTGGGCAGCGATGCCAATCAGTGGTTCACAAAATATTTCCTTTGTTTTAAACAAAAAAAAATCTTACACTGACATCCATACTATTTATTCAGCAATATTAACCCAAACTGGAATGTGTGCAAATGTATAAAGCCTATACTATTTATAAAACTGCCTCTTTCAAATGAAAGGAAGATCTGGACCAAAGGGGCATAGGTAAAGGTGAAAAAGAACTGTCTCAGGAATATATAAGAACTGTCTTTACAGAAAGGAAGGAGGATGCACAGAAAGGCCTTCCAGTGGTAGTGGTGGAGATGGGGGACAGTATTTGAATTCAAGAAAGCACAGGATAAGCATAAAGGATCTCTAAGGAAGAGGCAGGGATAGCAGAGATTAGTAGTTGGTATGGATATGCAGACTGGATATAATCTGCCATCATTTTCTATTTTTTTTTTTTTACTGTAAAACAAGCATTCTTTAGTATATAAATACCATTTCTAAAAGTAACTACTGTACCAAATTAAGACTTCTAGTACAACTTACTTCATTTTCTCTTCCATTTCATCTGCAAGCTCTTTTTTCATTATGTCAAGCTCTTTCTGATGTTCTTTCCGTAAACTACGTATGTCCTTCTGCAGTTTGGCCACTTCTTTACGCATCTTTTGCTTCTCACTCTCTGCTTCCTCCAACTTTAACTTCAACTCCTTGTGTTGTAATTGCATATCATCAAGAAGCTTCTGAAGATCTGCATGAGATTTTTTCCTGTCCTCCATCCCTTCTTCCAATGTTTTTATAATCGCATCCTTCTCAATTAGTTGATTTTGGATTTTCCTTAATTTATCTTCATTTTCTGACACTAACGCTTCCATCTTTAGTCTATGCACTTCTTCTTTTTTGGTAGCAGAGCCATCCATCTCTTTTACTATGACCTCCTTATCTTGAATTATTTTCTGGGTCTCACTAATTGTACTCTCTAGTGCCTGGAGTTTTTGCTCTTTGTCATTTAGTTTTTCTTTAACAATAGCTAAATTTTTCTCTCTCTCTTGCTGCTGATCTAACAGCCTTGAATATCTCTTATTCTGTTCATCAAGTTCTCGTTGGAGTCCAATAATTACACTTTGCTCCTGTTGATGACTACTCTCAGATAGTTCTAACTGTTTAAGCTGTTCTTCAAATTTCTTTTGCATATGTGATGCTACACCATTTTTTTCTTCTTGCTCTGCCCTATGCTTTTGCAACAGTTCCTCTTTTTCCATTAAATTCTTCTGTAGAATATTTAGTTTTTCTTCATACTGCTGCTGTAGGCTTTCTAATGTATTGGTTTTTTCTTGCTCCACAACTGTTTTAACATTCTGAACCTCCCTTTCCATCTCTTGTTTTTCCAGTCCAAAAGACTTTTCTAAAGACTGGATTTTTTCCTCTAAAGATTTTATTCTTGCTTCTCTTTCCTGCATTTTCCCTCTTAGATCTTGTAACTGATTTTCCAGATCTTTCTTACACTGCTCTTTCTCATTTATTTGTGACATCAGCTGTTTCTTAACAGAAGCAATCTTTTGCTCAGCCTTTTTCTTGAGCTCTGCCAGCTTAACCGTGTTTTCTTTGCTAAGCCTATCTTCTAGTATCTTCAGCTCCTCTTCTTTGCTTCTCAGCATTTCTTTATGCATTTGTTCAATCTCTTGCTCTTTCATTCTCAGTTCAGTTTTTACAGAAATTATTTCTTTCTCAAGATCTAATATCTTCTGTTCAGCCTCCAACACACGATTGTCCTTTTCTAAACCTGTATCCTGAAGGTGCTGAAGTTGCTGGATTAGTTCTTTTTGCTCTATATCCTTTTCTTGACTGTGCCTCTTCAGATCTTCCATCAAGCAGAGACTTTCTGTGGTTTTCCTGGAAATAAGCTCCTCCATCTCAGCAACACGTGCCTTTTGGGTTTCAAGTGCACTAGACAAATCAAACTGATGTTTTTCTTTCATTGTCTGCATTTGCCCCATCTCATCCTTCAAACTATTTAAATTACTGCTCTGCTCATCAAATTCTTCCTTCAACCTCTGCAACCGTTGCTCTTTCTCATCATTCTCTTTGCTATGAATCTCAAGCTTTCCCTGTAATTCTTGGATGGTATTATGGCTCTGAGTAAACTTTATTTCAGCTTTTTTCTTCCAGTCTGCAGATTTGTTCTTCCAGTGATCAATCTGTTCAAGAGCAGATGTTTTCTCTTGATTAAGTACCTCGAGCCTGGATGACAAGTCTTGCACTTGATTTACTGACTTCAGAAGATCCTCTTCATGCTGCTTTCTCAAAAGAGAAAGGGCTGCTTCGTTTTCTGCAAAACCCACACTATTTTCTAATTTACCTTTGAGTTCCTTTACCAAATCATTAAGAGATGAAATCTGGGATTGTTTTTCATTAAGCTCTTTCCTCACTGAAGTAACAGCATTCATATTCTCAGATAAATCTTTCTTGAGCTGTGTGATGCATGCTCCTTTCTCAGATGCATCCTGCTGCTGGTGCTCCCATTCTTTTTTTAAGGTATCTTTTTCTAGAATAAGACACTGTAGATCATCTTTCATGGCTATAATTTGGTTTTCCTTTTCTTGCAAATCTTGCACTGACAGATGTAAAGAACTGGTTAGTGAAGCATGCTGGCTTGTTATTTGCTCAATCTGTGCTTCTAGTTCAGAAATTCTACCTGCCTGAATTAATATTGCTTCTTTGACTTTAACTGTCCATTTCTGGAAACATAAAATTCTGGCTAGCAGAGCATTCACTTTATCATTGCATTTTTTATTAAGGTCTTTGCCTTTTACTTCTGCTTCATTGACATATATTTCTATCTGTGCTGTTATTTTTTCTGATAGCTTCTGAAGTTCAGTTTCTTTTTGCTGAATTTCTGAGAGTCTCTTCTCCAATTTTTCCTCATAATCATCATGTTCTTTAAAATGCAAAGTCTCCAGAGTTTGTAGTTTTCCCTCTGCTGCTTCTAACAAGTTAAAAAGTTCATTAACCCGAATCTTGTCCTTTCCTTCAGCTGCCTTCACCTCACTCAGCTGAGTCTGAAATATAGTCTTTTCATGCAATGCTTGGTTCAGGTCTGCCTTCAGCTTTTCTAATTCTTGTGTCAGGTCTGCTCCTCTTTGTGACAAAGTGCTCAACTGTGATGAGGTTTGCCTCAACTGCTCTTGCAGTTCATTCAAAGAGTCATCTTTCTTACCTTGCTCTTCCTTTAGGTGCATGATCAGTTTGCTTGTCTCCTCTTTCTCTATATGGAATTTGTGTTTCAACTCTGAAACTTGCTGCTCTTTTTCTTGCAATTCTATCTCATGCTTTTCTTGAAGCTCCTCAATATGTTGGCCAAGTTTTTTTTCCCAGGTCTGTACTAACTCTTCCATTTTCTGTCTGTGAGCTTCAGTGAGGCTCTCTAGTTGCTCCTTTTGGTTTAGCTCCAATTTTGACACAGTGTCATCAATTCCAACTGAGCTTGCATGAGCCATTTCAAGCATTTTTTCATTGAACTGTTTTTCTTTTTCATTAAATTGCAACTGCTTTTCTTCAAGCTCTTTTTTAAGCTTTATTTCCTGCTCTGAAAGTTTGTTTTTGAATGTTTCCTGCATGTCCTTTGCTTTCTGTTTAATTTTTTCCATTTTGCCTCCTTGACTCTTTAATTTGTTTTCATACTCACTTTGCAAAGCACTAATTTCCCCCTCACTCTTTGATAGCTGCTGTTTCAAGTCTTCAACTTGTTGACTTTGTAGCCCTTTTATTTGGACAATCTCCTCTTCTTGTTCTGTCACTTTTTTGTTTGCTTGCTCTTTCTCCTTGGCGAGGTCTTTGATATGACATTCAAATTGTTGCGTCAAGGAAGCAATTTTTTCCACTGCTTCTCTGCTCTGCTCTTCCAGATGCTGCTTTAATTCTTGTACTTGTGATTTGTAAGACTCTAGTTCGGCGCTAACATTATTCATTTGGGATTCAGTTAGTGTTAGCTGTTCTTTAAAACGATCTTTGTCTGCTTCCATAATTGTCAATGTCTGCTGTAATGCTGTCAACTGTGCTTCATTAAGTTTCAGTTTTTCTTGACCATCAGAGTACTTCTGGTGCCACTGATTGGCATCTTCAAGTTTAGCAGATACTACTTTGAGTTCAGTTTCAGCCTTTTCAGTTATTTCCTTTAATTTCTGCTCTTGTGACAGTAATTCCTCCAGATGTTTTCCTTTCTCCTCTATGAGAAGCTTGAAACAACTGATTTCTTCTCGGAGTGCTTTCTCAACCCCTTCAGCAGATGCAGTATGCTCTTTTTCAATGGATTCGATCTGCACCTTGTGTTGGTCTCTTTCTTGTTCCAACATGGCCTCCCATTCTTGCCTTAAAGTCACTTTGGTATCCTCCAACATAGACAGCTTCTGCTCCAGGCTCAGACGCACCTGTGCAGCTTCTGATAGCTCTGCAGATAGCGCTTCCAGCTCAGTCTGCTTTACATCAAGCTTCTCTAATGTTTTTTCATTCATTTGCTTAACATGTGTGTGGAATGCATTTTCTTTTTCTTTCAACTGCATTTCAAGTTCCTGTTTGTGTTTCTCTTGTATCTCCTGCAGAAGTAACTGGTGCTCTTGTTTTAAGAGCTGCAACTTCTCTGTCCACAGCTGTTCCTGCTCCTTTCGAATGTAATCTAGTTCTTCCTTGTGCTTTGCAACCATGTTGGTAATCTCTACATTATGCTGGTTTTTTAAAGATTCAATCTGTGTAGACATTTCCAAAGATAGATTTTTGCCATCTTGTGAACACTTGACCAGGGAGCTTTCCAACTCAAGAACTCTCTGTTAACAGAAAAATGAACCAATTAGAATGGAATAGTTACAGCTTATCGGAAGCTTATTTCAAAAGAACTTTTTATACTTCCATCCTGGCAGCCAGTTTATTGAGTACATGGCACAAAACAGCAGTACTGTTGTATGTTATACAAACTCATATTTTTTTGTAGATTTAAGACATTTTTATTCCTTCACTTAGGAGGAAGTTGTTAAAGTGAGCTAAAGTTAAGGTGGGTTATTTTACCACTAACTCGTACTATTTTAGCACAGGTTCCATTTTATGCAATGAGACCTAGTCACTAATAACCTGGGTTAACAGTAAAATAACCTGTCTCAATAGTAGCCCATATTAATAACTTCCCCCCTTAGGGCCCTCTTTACTAAGCTGCACCGTAGGCACGCTAACATTTTAGCGCATACTAAAAATTAGCATGCACTAATGCTAGAGACACCCATATACTCCTATGGGTGTCTCTAGCATGCTAAAAAGTTAGTGCGCCTACAGCACGGCTTAGTAAACAGGGCCCTTAGTGTTTTAAATATACTTTCAATACTTTTGAAGTAAGTTGTAAATAAACACAAACCTCTTTCTAGGGCACCAGTAATCACAGATATCAGATCCACAATTTAGCTCGGTATTAAAAAAAAAAAAAAAAACCTTTCTGAAACTATTTGAGAAGTGTTTAAGTGTTTCTTCTGTACATCTGATATACAAAGCTCCAAGTTAATTGCTCTTGGAGAAAACTGCATTTTTTTTGCAGGATGTGATTCATCAGACCATATTAAGAATTATCCAAAAATACTGATGGTAGATGAGTTTTTAAGACCACAGATGTCACATCTACAAAAAGAAACCCAGGTCTCCCACAGCTCATAAACAACAAAATCTTAGGATAATTCTTAGCTCAGTTCAACACCAAATACCACATCTTGTGTATTTGAATAAATTCCTCACTAGAAACCTCTTGGGGCTTTCAATTCTCCTTTCAGCAAAGGAGAATTAGAAAAGGGAACATCTAAACTGCACAACTAAATAAATGGCATAGGTTTTACCAAAATACTCAAGAAAAATGAGCTTGTTGAAACAGTTGTTTCAGAATGATATCATTTGGTCGTGCCAACTGCCAGCCAAGGGATATTATTCTAAATTTAGGTTTAGGCTCCTAATTCCAGGTTAATAAGGGGTAAGTGCTGCAAGAGTTTAAGGGTGAAGTAAGTGGATCAATGGGTGTATAAAATGACTGAACTCAGAGCTATCTTTATGGAAACAACTGACAGCTCACCAAAAAAGGAGCATAAGAAGTTTATCTGTATTTGACCTTTTCAGACATTTCATTACAGCCTTTGAGGGCATGAAAAATCAGGAAGTATGGTGAAACATGTAAATATAAATAGAATACTGTCACATGCTTTAGCTGTATAGAGGAGGCATACAGATACAGTGAGCAGATCTATCACCTTAAAGATATTACATATTCCACTCACCGTTCTGAATGTCTCTAGCTCTTGCTGAAAGTCCTGAAGTTGATTCTCATTCTGTGACTGCATTGCTTTTTTCTGTAATTCTAGTTCCTCTAAGGCTAGTGAACTTTGCTGCTCTTTTTCCTGTATGATCGTTAAACTTTCAGCTCTATTCCTCTCCTAATAAAAGGAACATTGAAGAAAAGTCAAAGTAAGATCACTATCACAATGAAATATTGCTACAATTTTTTTTAAATTTGAGGTGACAAGGTTATGAAAAGAGCAGTAATGTTATAAAGAAAGAGAATGTGCCAGCACTAGGAGGTGAGAGGTACAGTGGCTGTTCCAAACAGTGGGCTGGATTTTGGTGCCAGATAGTACCACGATGTATGGTTCTCTAGCTCAATGGTGTGCACTTGAGGCGATAGTTCTGCGGCAAGCACACACCATTTCCAGCGCTATGGAAAATAATTCCATAATCTCTAGAGCAGTCTAACCCAGTGGTAATTGCTGGCCGGTTACCGCAGGAGCTCTTACCTCAGTGGGTGGCGGTAAGTGTTCCCTCGCATGGCCATGTGGTGAGAATAATCTTACCACATGGTCATGTGTTTTTTAGGGGCTTTTTACCCTCTGCGGTAAAAAGGGCCCTGGTGCATGGCAAAAATGGCCCCCACCGCTACCAAAGGGTCCTGTTTATTGCAGCTTGTAAAAAAGACCCCTTAATAAGGGAAACCTCCCCTAGCAGGTGCAAATATGTCAGTTTTGTAATCTGTTCTGTTATAAATTGCTGAAACACAAGAAACTCAGGCATGAGGAAAGAAAGAAAGCAAGAAAGAAGCTCAGATAATTTAGCAATGCTTTGTTATGAAACGTGATGCTTACAAGTACTGACTTCATCTGTTCCTGAAATTCTTTTTCTTGATTCTGGAGTCTCTGTTTAAGCTCCTGCTCTTTACAAGTCAAGGCATTGGCATGCTCTTTCTCCAGTTCCGCTATACGCTCTTCAGAAGATTTCTGCTGGCCAACCAAGAAGAAAATAAAATGTTTTCCAAAGATAAGAATGCGCACACTCCCTTTCTTTTCACTCCAGCGTATTTTCCATTTAACAGGGCTAGGATTCATTTATGCATTTAGCATTCTTATATACTATCTCTCTCCAATGATTAAAAAGTACAGTAGTTCACAACAAATAAACAGCACCAATAACCTGTCATAAACAATAAAATAACATTCCAACTAAAAGAGGTCAACTCAAATAGCTAAGCCTTCCAATATTTACAAGATACAATTAAATCATCAATCATTTTCATTTCATATGGAATCTGAATGAAGAAATATTTTCTCTGATTTGATTTAAATTTACTACTTAGCAGCTTCATTACATGATCCCTAGTCCTTGTATTTTTGGAAAGAGTAAACAAGCGATTCATGTCTACCCATTCCCTCCTCTCAGTATTTTACAGACTTCTTATCATATCACTCCCTTCAGATGTCTCTTCTTCAAGCTGAAGAGCCCTAGCCTCTTTTGCCTAAGTCGTCCCATCCCCTTTATCTACAGTTGGGCCAAGAGCCTTTTACACCAGAGCTATTCAGGAGCTGCAAGGTCTATCCATCACCATCTGCTGGAGACAGAAATACTGAAGAAGCTGAATCTGCATGATGCCCTTATAAGGCAGGGCTCATAATACTTTGTTCTCTGACTCCATCTACCAATTTAATTTACTTTTAAACCGCTGAATTCCTACAAACGTTTCAGAGCGGTTTACAGCAGATAAAATACAAGAAAAACTTAAAATAGTGTAGATCCATAAAAACCACAACAGCATCACAAAGGTTAAGTAAACAGAATCACTCTTAATCTAAGGTTACAATCAAATATTCATCAAACAGGAAAGTCTTATGATTTTTACGAAATATCATGTAAGGATTTTCAAGACTCAGATTAGTTGGAAGAGATCTCCAATATTTAGAAGCCTGAAATGAATATGATCTTTCGAGATATCTTTTATTCACCAGACGATAAACTTTAGGAAAAAGCAAAATATTGCTATTTTTCAATTTTAAAGTCAACTGAGAAGAGGAACAATGAAGTAAGTTATATAAAAAAAACTGAAGCTGAACCATAAAAAGATATGAATACTAGACAAGACACCTTAAACATAATCCTGGCATTCACCAGCAGCCAGTGAAAATCATTAAGCAGTGGGATAACTGTCATATTTACTACACCTGCTGGATCACAGACACAATTCACAGGTTCTGGATTGGTCTGATGGGGACAATAAGGAATGTTTATTATAGCATCATGCACAGCAAGAAAAGCCATTTTACAAAAAAAAAACATGCTTAAAGAAAAACAGCATCAGGACTTTGAATGTGTAAATTGTGGCACTTGCACCTATAAATGGAGATTTTATAACCTAGACATATAAATGATAAAATTTATAAAATTCCACATACATAGGAAGCCAAGAAGAAACTGCACCCCAAAACTCTAATTTTTAAAATATGTAGGTAGTTTTAAATACAATTACTTCTCTAAAGCTCAAATCCAAGCAAGCTGACATTTATGCATAACTTGGAGCAACTGTAAATACTGACAGGGAAAGTCTGAAAGCATACATGTATTGCTACTGTAAAATAGGGAATACATATAGACTTTTAAATTCTTCCTAAACCACACCCAAAACACTTTCCCTTCAAATCTGTGTTTGCTCTGGGTATACACATGTAAATAACACCTAATCCTTTTAAAATTACCTCCATTCTCAATTCTGAAGAGACAAGGAGGATTATTGGCCAAACATTATTTATACATTAACAAACCAGAACTGTTTGGGACACCAACCTTCATGATGTCCACTACCTCTTGCTTCACCCTGGTTAACTCCTGCTGAAGGCTCCTGCGTTCTTCCTCGCTGGCTATTTCTATAGCTTTGATCTGTTCATCCATCTCTGCTTTCCCTCGTCGCTGTTTTTCTTCTACCTTTTGCGATGCACCTAGAGCTTTCTCAAGCTCCTCAAATGCTGCAGAGAGAGAAATAGATAAATGCTGTTTTACATAGAAATCCAATATTATTAAGAATTTCCTTAACATAACCAGCTTACAACAGTCCAGTGAACGGTTCAAGACATCAGGAAGCACAGCTAAGATGACTATACAGAATGCTAACAGCACGATTACTGTATATCAATTGAAAATGCTTAACTAAAGATCTTTACAATGGGTGGTTCATGCCTGTTGAAACAACTCTATAAAATTATTTTATTTTAGAGATGCTATTTGATCAATTATATAATAGACCTGTAATTGAGAAACAATATAAACATCAACAAACAGCAATAAAAGGAGAGACCAAAAAGGGAGAAAATGTAGGTGGACTTTCTGATGCTTTAACCACTTAAAATTCATTACAGATACATCATAAGACCATTTCCAAAAAGAAAGAGTTACACAAAGAACCCCTCATACCAGGTTCGCTGATGCCAGCTTAGAGAACACTTAAAAACAAAAATCTTGTATTTGCATCCTCGTACTCCTCAAAGGCTTTAAGGCCCAGAAAGATTAAGCAGGAGTCAGAGATACACAGCAGAGGCATAGCCAGACTCAGTATTTTGGATGGGCCCAGAGTTAATTTGGATGGGCCCTTCCACACACCCACACCCCAAAATATCTTCACAGAGATATTTTTTAAAATATAGATTTTTTTCACCTACCCTGAATCTCCCCTCCTCTTCTCCGCAGCATCCCAGCATCTGTGTTTCTGTCTCTGAACCCCATCCTTCCCCAGTGTACCATACAGGTATCCTTGGCGCAAGCAGCAAGATTCATTCTCGCTGCTTGCGCCAGCCCTGCAGGCTTCCATCTGCCACATGTCCTTGTCCCGCCCTCACTGACATCATTGCCTGTTTCCTGTCTGACGGGACGTGGCACATGGAAGCCAACAGGGTTGGCGCAAGTAGCGAAAATGAATTGCTGCAGGCGCTGAAGATGCCTGTATGGTACACCGGGGAAAGGCGGGGTTCAGAGAAGCACAGATTCCAGGATGCTGTGGAGGAAAGAGGGGAGAGAGCAGTGTGGTGCTGCCGCTGGATGGGCCTCAGCCACGAATGGGTGGACTTGTGCCCACCCACAGCTACGCCACTGATCCACAGTCCAGTTCTTGTTATTCAACTAAGATTTCTTTTGGCATTTTTCAGAGAGATACTCCTCTGAAGACAGTGCAATAAACTTAAAATATCAGAATGGCAGAATAAGCTGAATGACCTGGATGTCTCTATGTTGCTCATCTTTCCTATCTGAATGGAATTCTCTTTTTAATATTTATTACGTAGATTTTTTTGATTATGTAAACCGCTCAGACAGTTCTGATGGGCGGTATTACAAGTAAATAAAGAAACTTGAAACAAAGTTTAAATATTTGGGTGCCCCAACAAGGGGAGTGCCAATTCTATAATGGCATCTGGGTGCCCCAATGCTATTATAGAATACTCAGCATTTTTTTCTTTCTTCTGCTTCTTTTCTTTCTATTTGGTTGGTGTTCCTTTTCTTGATTGCATTAATTTTGTTATTTTTAAATTTTGTAACCCACTTTAATGTCTGTTCTTAGGTCCAGCAAATAAAATAACCTTTAACCTTAATTATCAAATAGTCTCCTGCATAGTTCAATAAGCTGGTATGATTATATACATTTTTTTAGACCATCAGAGGGAGCGTGAGTTTTGAGCATTATCTTCAGTATGGCTCAAAACACACTTAAATCGTCATCGGTCAAATAATGTAATAACTTTCTAATAAGCATCGCTCAATAAATTCAATAAACTGCATGTCAAAAAACATGCTTCAATTCTGTAATTATCTCAGGGGTCCTTTTACTAAGCCACAGCAAAAAGTGGCCTACGGTAGTGTGGGCATATGTTGTTGGTGCACGCCAGGCCAGTTTTTATTGAGTCTGAGATAAAGGACTTTTTTTAATCGTTCGGGAAAAGAGCCTGCGGTAAAACTGAAACCAGCATGCACCTATTTACGGCCTAAGCCCTTAACACCACCCATTGATTTAGCGGTAAGAGCTCATGCACTACATGCACAGTGACCAGTCCGGTGCACACCAACTGCAGATTAACACTATTTATTTATTTATTTTATTGCATTTGTATCCCACATTTTCCCATCTATTTGCGGGCTCAGTGTGGCTTACAATACATTGTGAATGATGAAAAAACAGTTTGTTACAATTCGATTATGGGTTACATTATGAAGAGTTATGGGAAGACAAAGTCAACATATCATTAGGGGAATAGAGCAATGGAATGTACCAATGGGAAAATGGTAGGGCGACAGAACAATTGCGAGAGAACATTTGGGTATGACAATTTTATCTGTGGGTAGAGTTGTAAGTGTGGTGAAAATACGGGGGAAGAGAATTCAGAAGAGAGTGTATTGATGCATTTCTATTAGTGTGTATGGACTTCATGTGGTTTGATCCTTGCGATAAGTTTTCTCAAAGAGATGAGTTTTCAATAGTTTGCGGAAGTCGGTTAATTCGTAGATCGTTTTCAGGTTGCGTGGTAGTGTATTCCAGAATTGCGTGCTCATATAAGAGAAGGTTGATGCGTGCATTACTTTGTATTTTATGCCTTTGCACTTAGGGAAGTGGAGATTGAGGAAAGTTCGGGATGTTCTTTTAGCGTTTCTGGGTGGCAGGTCTATTAAATCAGACATGTATGCAGGGGCTTCACCGTGGATGATTTTGTGAACTAAGGTGCATACTTTAAAAGTGATACGTTCCTTAAGTGGGAGCCAGTGTAGTTTCTCACGTAAGGGTTTTGCACTTTCGTATTTTGGTTTCCCGAAGATGAGTCTGGCTGCTGTATTCTGGGCTGTTTGAAGTTTCCTCAGTATTTGCTCTTTGCAGCCTGCGTATAGTGAGTTGCAGTAGTCCAGATTACTGAGTACGAGTGATTGCACTAGGCTGCGGAAGACAGATCTTGGAAAGAATGGTCTTATTCTTTTCAGTTTCCACATGGAGTAGAACATCTTTTTGGTTGTGTTGTTCGCGTGAGTCTCAAGTGTTAGGTGGTGGTCAATAGTGACTCCAAGGATTTTTAAAGTTTCTGAGATTGGCAGATTTAGTTTAGGTGTGTTAATAGCGATAAATTTCTTCTTGTTGTATTGGGAGGTAAGTATGAGGCATTGAGTTTTTTCTGCGTTCAGTTTCAATCGAAATGCATCTGCCCAGGTGTTCATGATGTGTAGACTTTGGTTGATTTCGTTGGAGATTTCTTTAATGTCTTGTTTGAAAGGAATATATATCGTTACATCATCGGCGCATCTGTATGGGTTAAGGTTATGTATGGTTTGATAGAAGTTTTGCCAAGGGGATCATCATTAGGTTGAAAATAGTTGGTGAGAGGGGGGATCCTTGCGGTACTCCACATGCAGCAGACATAGTTGAATTTGATGTGACCTGATATGAGCGTAAGGTTAGGAACCCCTTGAACCAGTTTAAGACATTGCCTCCGATGCCAAAATATTCAAGTATGTGTAATAGGATTCCATGGTCAACCATATCAAAGGCACTTGACATGTCAAATTGTAAGAGGAGTATATATTGGTGCCAGTTGCAATCATTTGTTTGAATTTGGTCATTAGGGTAATTAATACTGTTTCTGTGCTGTGATTTGACCGGAATCCTGATTGGGCATCATGCAGTATTGAGAACTTGTTGAGATAGTTTGTGAGTTGTTTGGTTGCCATCCCTTCGGTTATTTTGGTTATTAGAGGTATAGATGGTACTGGTCTGTAGTTAGTTATTTCGCTTGCGGTTTTTTTTTGTATCTTTGGGTATTGGGGTGAGTAAAATTTTTCCTTTTTCCTTTGGGAAAAGTCCGTTTTGTAGCATGAAGTTCATGTGGTTCGTTAGGTCTATTATGAATTGTCGAGGAGCTGATTTCATTAGGTTGTTTGGGCAGCTATCTAGTTTGTATTGGGATTTGGCGAATCTTTTGAGTGTTTTAGAGATGAGGTCTTCTGATAGTAATTCGAATTCGGTCCAGATCCTGTCTGCTGGATGTATTCCGTCTTCTGGGTCTAGACAGTTTAGGAGTGTGGCGTATTCAATAGGGCTGGCGGGTATTTTAAGTCGTAATTGTATAATTTTCTCCTTGAAGTATTTCGCAAGTGTTATGATTCTGCCGGTTTGGCTGAGGGGGAGGGGGGGACGTCTCTTCTGATTGGCTGCCAGGGGTTGTGCTGACGTCAGGGGATAGTACTTTAGCCTGCAGCTGAAGAGTTGCTCTGCTTTTGCGTTTACTGACTTGGTGGTAACAGGAAAGCCTGATAGGTTTCTCTCAGAACGTGCTCTAGGTTCTGACAGGGATCTGTATTGATTTAGAGTATTCTTTCCCTTCCCTCTGGGTTAGCTGCTGCTGTGTGTGTGTGTGTGCGTAGCTCTGCAATCAGGGTCAGCTGCTCCTTTGTTTAGTGGGGGCTGGGCATTGCTCAGCCTCCGGGGCTCTGGGCTGAGTGAGAGCGTTCTCCGTTGTTTGTTTGTTTTAAGGATTTCTCTTCCCAGTGTCCCGGCTTGCTGGCTCAGTGAGTTTAACCCTTTGTGTACTGTGTGTATTGTATTCCTGCTTCTGCCAGTGTGTTTGTTGAATGGGCCCCACTCCCTCTCGGGAGGGGAACAGTTCTCTCTGATTGTTTGTTGATTTTTGGCACTCTCTCTCTGCTGGCTCTACAAGCTTAACCCTTTGTGTTCTGGGTGCCTCTGTCTACAGTGGGGTTGAGGCAAAGGCTTTCTGCCTTCCTTTTGTGTTTGGTTCCTCTGGCTTCTGCCTGGGGCTCCTACCCTGGTGGGGGGGTTGCTGTGTTAGTTTCCCTGTCCTGCGCTAGTCCCCTGCGTGGGCGTGGCCCGCTCTGGTCCTTTGTTTCCCCCTCTGCCCTATTGCTGGTGTTCAGCGCGTGTCTGGCCTCTTGGGGCCCTCTGGGTTCTTTCACCCCTCCCTGTGTGTGATTGGGTTCCAGTTCAGCCGTGAGGCTCGCACGAGTGGCTCTGTCTGCGTGGGTTCCGGTTCGGCCGCGAGGCCCGCCTGTATGCCTATTTCCCTTCTTCCTGAGGGACTGTGGGGAGGGGTAGCTTAGGGGGTATTGTGTAGCTGGGGTGTGCGGTGGTGGGTCGGTCTCCCCTTGGCCTGGGTCGGCGCCCTGCTGGCCTCGGCCAGGGCCCAAGGGCTCACGACCAACCCAACGGATTACAGCAAGGTCGTCGACCCCTGGTGTATCTTTGCTGTTGTTTGTAACTGGTGTGGTGTCTAGCAATTTATTTACAAGGTAGAAGAGTTTCTGTGTGTCTTTGTAGTTTGGTCCAATCATTGTTTTGTAGTATAGTCTTTTAGTTTGTTTTATGGTATATTTGTATTTCCTCCGAAGTAATTTCCAGGCATTCAGTGTGTGTTCATCTTTCTTTTTGTTCCATGCGCGTTCTAGTTTTCTGACTTGTGTTTTGAGTTCTTTCAGCTCTTCGGTGAACCATGGATTTGATTTTTCCCTATGTGATGTTCTGGTTTGGATTGGGGCAATTGTGTCTAATGTTGTCTTACATATATCGTCCCATTCTTGGAGGAATTGAATGGTGTCTGCATTTGTTGCCCATTCGTTCTGGTAGACCTGTTGCCAGAATGTTGTGGGGTCTATTTTTCCTCTCGTGGTGTATGTTGTTCGTTCATGTTTGTTGACTGCGTTTCTGTGTATTTTTCGCCAGTGGAGGGAGACGTATGCTTTATGGTGGTCTGTCCATAGTGTGGGTGTCCATCTTGTGTCTGTAAGTAGGAGAGTTGAGTCTGGGTCGAATTTGTGTGTAATGATTTCTAGTGTGTGTCCTTTTACGTGTGTTGGTTGAGTGTTAGGTGCATGTAAATCCCAGAGTTTTAAGAATTATTTGCATTCTTGTGTGCCTGTTGAGGTGTCGTCTTCGAGGTGTAGGTTGATATATCCTATTATGAGGATGTTTGAGGCAGAGACACATGTGTTCGAGATGAAGTCCATGAGTTGCATTTGGGAGTCTTTCCATTTTCCTGGTGGTTGGTAGAATAGGATTGCGTTGAGGTGTCCTTGTAGGTTCGGATGATTGATTCTTGTCGAGGCGATTTTGAGTTGTGGTGAGGTGGATTCACCAGTGGTTGTGATGGTGAACTCAGATTTGTAAATTATGGCTATTCCGCCACCTCTTTTTCCATTTCTTGTCCAGTGGGTGATTTTGTATTCTGGTGGGCATGTCTCTGTGATGGCAGGGTCTGTAGGGCCGTGGAACCATGTTTCCGTGATGAATAGAAGGTCTAGATTCTCTGTGGTAATCCAGTCTAGTATGTCTACTGAGTTGCTCACTGCTGATCTAGCGTTGATGTATCCTATTCGGATTGAGCGGTATGGTTCTGTAGGGAGGTTAGATGTGTTTATTTTTATTAGTTGTCTGTTTCCTCGGAGGTTGAATTTGTTGTTGTTATTTTTTTTCTCTTTCTGTTGGTGGTGTTCGTATGTGGAGATTTTTCCTTTTGGTTGGTTATTGTGTTTTTGGTCTGGTGAGTTGTTAATAGGTTGTACATAAAGTTGGTGTATTGTGGTTGGGTTGTTGTTGATGTTGGGGGTGGTCCATGCGTGGTAGATTATGGGGATGAGATAGATTATTATCAGTAGCTTATTAGTGTTCATGTTGGATTTTTGTTGACTACAGTAGGAAATAAAAAATTAATTTGTCCTCGTGGTATGGGTGCACGCCAAATCCGAAATTACAACCAGGGGGGTGAGCTAGCCTGGCGATAGGCTCGTTTTGGCCTGTGCTGCACACGCATAGAGCCTACTACTACTATTAAACATTTCTATAGCGCTACTAGACTTACGCAGCACTGTACAAATTAACATGAAAAGACAGTCCCTGCTCAACAGAGCTTACAATCTAAATTGGACAGATGAACAGATAGTTAGGGGTGGGGAAATTGCAGTGGTAGGGGTGATAAGTGAGGGTGTTGAGTAAGAGAGTCATGGTTAGGAGTCGAAAGCAGTAGCAAAGAGGTGGGCTTTTAGAGCCTACCGTGCCTTTGCAAAAGGGCCCCTCAGTATCTTAGTATTTATGATAACAGCAGAACACTTATTTGAAAAATATCAGGAACCAGCTACTGACATGTTTCGATGACTTGTATCCGCAGAATTGGTCCGCTTAGTATTCTGTTCTGTTCTCAAGCAGCCAGTAAAGCTTGAGAGCAAAACACTTATATGTTAGAACCGTATCATAATGTTTCTATAACATGCATATATAGAACCGTACTGTTACAATTTTAAAATTAATCTATTCAGAGAATGAATTTGATGTCCATAAACCCCCAAAAAATGCTCTTTTCCAAAAGTTTCTTCTCATGCACACTACACCTTTCCACCCAAATAAAAACATGTAACAAATTAAGAGGTCATAGACCCAAACCTTTATGTTTTGTCATTTAATATTTCTTCTTACCAATCGTATAAAGTGTTATGTCCCAAAATCTGTTCACTTTTGAGATGTCATTTCCACATACAACAACCCATAGACACATACCAATAAGTAAATAATAATGCAAATTTTTACAGTTGTTGAAAAAAAAAATTGTTGTGTTTGGTAAACAATTGCACCCCTCATATATGAAAGTAACATGACAATGGCTTGCCAAAAACAAATTTTCAACATTGCAGATCCATTCACCTACAATAATCCACCAAAGTCAGAACTTGACACATCAACTGTGAAGTTCTGAAAGGCTTTTTCTCTAGGCACACTGCAAGCAAGCACCTTCTCTTTTGTGATCTAAGAAGGTTCTGCATCTAAACCCTTTCCTATACAACAAAGAAAATACCTCTAGTGACCTGCATTACTAGACCATCCTAGGATATCAGAACCAGAAACTGCAAAATGAAACAATAACTATCATCTGTGAGTTGAAATTTATCTTTTTAACTATTAATTATCTTTAACATTCTGATATACTACTAAAACCAAGAATTATTCAATCCCTACTGCACTAAACTTCCAAAGTAAATTCACACAGGAGTGTGAAATAGTCACTTGATTTAAAATACAGAAAGTCTTTGATCATACAGGCCTGGTTTGATTTACAACACACAATGATTTTTCTCCTCTCAGACCTCTGAACCTATAGACTCTTGTCCTGTGGTACTACCTGGTAAAGTCTGTTTAATAGTATCCAACCCACTGATTTACAAGAGATTTTTTAGGTCTGAACTGCCACCCAGTGAAATTTGCTTAAGGGGCATCCTATATCAAGAAACACCACTCAGGAATCCCAGTGGAAACTATGATCTCTACCAACTGAAGAGAAAACAAAGACGTGCAAGTGATCAAAAACCTGCCTAACAGTACCCAAACAATCACCTCAGTGGAGTCTGAGAAGGAACAAAGACGACATCAAGCTGCGGCCTTACAGCACCAAGTTGCGGTAATGACTAATAAATTAGACGATTAAGAGAACCATAGTCACAGATCTAATCTGCATGTACTGGGTATGCACAAGATGCTATTAAAGTGCTTTCCAGACCTCCCCTCTTCCCAACCACCCTATGAGATTGAAAGGGCACACATGGATCTTCGGCCAAAACCAGACTCGCACCCGCCCCCAAGGGCAATGATCATAAAATGGTTTCCTTCAACTTCTTCTAAGGATACTCCTATTTCCTCTGAAGGGGGGAGGGGTATAAGAACCGCCTCCATCACACCAAGCAGGAGACCCAGATGGCAATGCATGACTATGAACAGCACTGGAACTAGACTGAGCTAGCAGAGAGCATGTGTTGTGAGTGACTGCGGTCTGCTGCTCCTCCAAAAGTCTTCATTTCCCCCTGTGTGTATGATGCAGTTTAGAGAGCTGAAGCAAAACTGTAGATTCCTGAAGGTGCGGGCTCCCATTTCTTGAGGCCCAGATTACATCACAGCATTGCTTGCGTATATAATCTAGACTTTTGATGAAAGCCTGAATCTCCTTTTCTGTTTGCAACATATTAATTTTATGCTTAATTAATATATTATCACCAATCTAGTAGGGAACCAAATGCCTGCCTGGATGCCTCGCTCTGTCAGAGCTTGTTTATACTTCCACAAGTCTTTCCTTTGCCTCACCATTTCCACACTGATATCTGGAAATATTCTGATTGAATAGTTGCTGAGGTCGATGGACTTTTTCTGCCAGGCTAGCTGAAAAACATGGTACACATCTAGGAATGACAACAATTCCTAGATGTGGACCATAGACTGAAGATTTGGGCTGCCTTAAGGGACCAATTCCCCACCCAGCGTGATCTGGGTAGTCTCCTGTCAAGGACCTGGGACACTAATGTAACTCCCATTCAGGTGTTTATTAATGAATTTCAGGAAGAATGAGCGAGACAAACTGAGAAAAAGTTTGATGACCCTGGAAAGTTACCTGCTTTTTCAGGCAATGAAAAATGCTTTACCTGACCCTGTAAAACTTAAGTTAGAAAATTTGGTAGGTACAGAAGGGATAAATTGGACTGGAATGAATACGCATATCTTGCATTATTGTAGGCAGTTTAAAGATGAAACAGCTAAGTTGGCGGCTGATTCAAAAGACAAAATAAAGGAAAAAAGAAAGTGAAAAAGAGTACGAGAAAGGTTGAAGAAAGTGACTCAAAGTGACAGCAGTGATTCTGAAGGGAATGATATTTGGTTTGAAAAATTGATGAACAGGATGTGTTGACAGGGTGCTGTTATAAATTGAAATGATGGACAGAGAGGATGGAGCAGAGGGAGACTTAGGGGAATGGGCTCCAACAGAGCAGATATGGAACCTTATTACAGCCCCAACAGGAGGTCTGGGATAGAATGATGGAACTGTGGTAAGATGGGACACTATGCTGCTGAATGCAGACAGAATGTCAGGCCTCCTAGAGGACGCCAAGGGCCCCTCCTCATGGTACAGGGAGAGGAACTGTGCATTATTGGGATCCTGAGGATCAGTTAAATAAATATGAAACAATGGCCCTCAAGATCCATCTACCTTTCGATTCCTAGGAGCGATGCAAATAACTGCAGAAGCCAAAGATCCCATTGTTACTTTGTCCATAGGCGGACACCCCCTACCGTTTTTGGCAGATTCCAGGGCAATTCATGCCACCGGGAATTAAGTTAATACCATTGGCTTTGATGGACATTACAGGGGATATATCTTACCAAAACTTGTACAGTTCAGCTTGGGATTGAGACCCATGTTACGCATCTTTTGTATGCCCCCAACTATCCCATAAATTTACTAGGTAGAGACCTCCTGCAGTCTTTTGCAGTCCAACTAAGCTTTGCACCGGACTCCATTAGTTTTCCTACTGTTATTGGCTAAGAGCAGACCCTTTGCAATAACTGATCAAGCTATTACACTCATAATAACGCCAGAAGGTGTTTGGGCTACACCTGAACAACCCTATTGGAGAGTCACATCTGTAGAAAATGTATCCCTGATTTTGAAACCTGGGAAAAAGAGACCCAAACATTCCCAGTATACATTCAGTAGGGAAGCACAGCAGAGTGTGGCCAGTGAATTTGAAAATTTGCTGAAGCAAGGCATTATAGAATGTAGTAACTCCTCCTATAACACGCCCCTGAATCCAGTACCCAAAGATGAATGTAAATGGAGGATTGTACATGATTTGCATGGTCTTAATGACCTTGTTGAAGCTGAATACCCTAATGTTGAGAATCCTGCTACCATTCTACAGAAATTACAATTAGGAAATTACCACACTGCGTTAAATTTATCCAATGCATTCTTCTGTGGGGCTCTGTGTCACAGTTGTGCCCATGTTTCGTGCTCTCTTTCCTCTCGCCACCTGGTGGCCAGACCTGGTGGCTGCAATGGACTGTCTGGTTAATGTCACCTGTTCCAGATTTCAGCCCAGTCTGGTCCGGATCTTCCGGGCTGCCAGACTTGCTTGCTTTGTTTGGACCTACACAGCACCCGTAGTTGCCTGGTGATTGCTGCAGCTGAGCCACAGCTGCTGCTAGGCTTATTAGCCATTTGGAACCTCTCTGCCTTGGCCTTTGCATCGTCTAAGGCCCTGGTATGTTGGTGCTTGTTGCACTTCAGCCTGAGTTTGTTTCTTTGTTCTAGTTTCTTGCCTGAAGTTCCTGCCTGTTTCTAGTTAGTCTATGTTTAGTTTAGGGTTTGCTTGTTTCTTAGTCTTGCTCCTTGTTTGTAGTTCTTTGTGTAGTGCTTAGGTTTCTGTGTTGTCTGTCTTCAGTGGCTGCTTGCAGCTTTTAGTCCTTTCCCTTGTTTGTCAGTGTTTGTTTCCTGCCTTTGTGGCTGCTTGCAGCTTCCAGTTTCTGTCCCCTAGCTTGTCCATTCCCTGCCTTGTGTTGTGTTGTCTGTCCATGAGTCTTAGCCCAGTTTCCTGCCTTGCTGCCCATGTTTATTCTTTTTCCCTCTGACCCTCAGTCCCTGTGCTGCCTAGCTGTTATCCAGTCCTGCCCTGTCCTATAAGTCCTGCCGGCCGCCAGCAGCCAGGGGCTCAACTCCTGGTGAAAGGTGGCCATGTGCAGGTGAAGCTTAACTGTTTGTTAGAGTTCTGCCTTGCCTCCAGTGTGGGATGGTTTTGCCTGCTGCTGCCGCTCCTCGGCAGTGGCCCAAGGGCTCGCAACCCAGTTTCCTGCTTTGAAAGCGTGACACTCTGCATCCTGATAGTCAACCTCTGGCTGCTTTTCAGTATAGGGGACAGACTTATCAGTGGTGCTGATTGCCACAGGGTTACACAGAAAGCCCTTCTATATTTTCTAGAATGTTATCCCATGATTTGAAAGATTTTGAGGACATCTTGCCTGAGAATGTCCAGTTGATACATTATGTAGATGACCTGTTACTGTCTGCTATACACAGGGAGGATTGTTTAGTGTATACAGACAAGTTATTGAAGGTTCTGGAAGTCAGTGGATATAAGATCAACCCTAAGAAAGCTCAGATTTGTCAATCCCAAGTTCAGTTTCTAGGACATACTATAGGGACTGGTGGTAGACAGATACAATGCCAATTGCATACAGAGTTGCTAGAGCTGTCAAGCCCCAAAACTGTTAAACAATTAAGAGGTTTACTTGGCTTGCTAAATTTTTGTAGATTATGGATTCCTGCTTTCAGTACTCGTATGGCCCCTCTACACTGTCATTTAAAGAACAAAGTTAAGAGTCAGAATGTTGAGGGCATAATATCAGAGTTAGTTTCCCTAATCATGGAAACTCCTCTACTTGCATTAATGAATTTGGCTCAACCTATTGACTTATAGGTAACAATGAGCAGGGATGGGTGGCTGCCATATCCCAGGGTTCTAGTGCTACTCCCCTAGCATTTCCATCAGGAGGCTTCAACACAGTGGAGAAGGCTTTTTTGCCTTGCGAACAGGGCCTAGTGGCATGTTCTGCCGCAGTGTTGAAGCTCCTATCCCATGCATAAGGTATGCCTGTAGTTTTGCACACTTCTCATGATATTTACTCACTACTATCATGCACCAAGATTACTTTTACTGCCATGAGATTAGGTACCTGTGTTGCAACACTGCTTAACTCAGGTGCTGTCATTAAGCCCATAGTAAAAAGCGACCCATTTCATTTCTTGGAAGATTTGTTGGAAATACACTCAGAGATGCCCCATTTATGTGGAATTTAGGTGTTATCCATGCCTGGAAATTTAAAAATCTTTACTAAGCCTTTGTCTCAAGGATCTATGTGGTTCACTGACGGATTCTGCATGTGAGAGTCAATCTGGCTTTGCAGCTGTTAAACTTGATAACAGCAGGAAATAAATTTGACTGCTTACAATACCAATTACCATTAGGATATAGTGTGCAGGCAGCAGAATTAAGTGCAGTCTGTGCGGTATTATTACATGCTGATAAGGACCCTTTGAGCATCATTTCTGACTCCCAATATGTCATAAGCTCTATATATAAACATCATAGAAAATGGAATAAGAGAGGGTATGTTTCTGCTACAGGGGAACCTATGGAATCACTTACACATTTGGGAAATGATTTTAGGAAAATTAAATGAAAGAAATGAATTGGGTTCATCTACTGCTATTTGTTGGATTAAGGCCCATCAGACAACCTCCAGATGGCTAGCGAAAGGGAATGCCTTGGAAAATGCCGCTGCAAAGGAAGTGGTTCAGAAGGCTATTACTGCCCCTGTTATGACGCAAGGTACCCTGAAAATCTCACACCCGACTGTTCAGGAACTCCAGAAATATGTCACAAAGGAAGAGCAAGTTAAGTGGAGTAATGCAGGATATACATATTTAAAAGATGTGGGCTGGATACTTCCCAGTGGATTACCTTGTTGCCCTGTTGACACCCTACAATTATTGTTATATATGAACATCATTACCCTGCACACTTATCTGACTTTTGCACGTTTACTAATTTGGAGAAACTGATTCGGGCCCCTTGGCTAAGGCAAAGTTGTGCTGAAATGGTGTCACAATGTGCAGTTTGTGCTATTACAAATTCCCGTACAGGTGTGCATATTCCTGAAGGTCACATTCCTAAACCATCTGGTCCTTGAGTGGCATTGTGATTTTACTGACATGATAGAATCATGTGAAGGAAAACGATATTTACTTGACTGTGTCTGTGCTTTTCCTCAGTGGATAGAAGAAATTCACTGCAAGAGGGAAACTGCTGTGGTAATGGCACAAACTATATTATATCATATCACCCCGAGATTTGGAATGCCTTACCATATTGTTACTGACAATGGTTCATATTTTAGGAATTCCCTGATGACCTCTCTTACAACAAACTTACACTTTGATTGAAGATAAGTATCTGTATATTCTCCAATATCCAATGGACTGGTGGAACGCTGAAATGGTCTATTAAAAGGAAAATTACTACAATTGATCTTGTCCACAGGCCAAACTTGGATACAAGCCTTACCTGCAGGAGACTGTTCATCTTGAGGAACAGTCTATTGAGAGATGTGAAACTTACCCCTTTTGAACTATGTAGTAGTCGTGCTAGGGCCGTGTCCCCCAGTGCACATTTACCCGGTATACTAATGCTACCTGATACTTTGTTTCTGTTCAAAATTTGCAGGTGGCTACACAACAGATTACAGCTCTAAGGACCACCACTCCCTGTTGTTCACTGGACCCTCCAAGAAAATTCCAGCCGGGGGATTTGGTATACCATAAGAACTTTACTCACAAAATTTGGAAAGCTCCAGGGCCTCATAAGCTAAAAGACATGACCCCTACTGTGCCCCGCCTGGAAGGTGAAGAATCATTCACTCACCTGTGTGACCTACGACCAGCTCTGTATATTAAGAACTTTGCTGCATAATTCCACTTGTATCCCCAGTGCAAAAAAGTCTGCTAAGCAGAAAAAGCTTTGGTTCGAAAAAATCCCTTGAAATCTCTTTAAAATACTGAGGCGGTAAGAGAGAATGCTTTAATTAATTCAAATGGCATTTATAATAACTTGGGCATTCATAGAAAAAGCTTGATGGGGAGTGGTGCACCAATGAGTACTTATCTAGCAGGAGAACAATACAGAATTCAAACTTCAAACTCCTGCATCTTCTACTGATAACTCCCGTTGACTTTCCACCATATCATCACCCCATCTCTTCTTCCTTGCTTTGTTTTGCTGGTTTTCTGGTTTTAACTTCTACCAAACAAAAAAATCTTCAACTAGAGATGTATTGCCCTGTTTGTGTTTTCTGTCCTGCTTCCTCGTTGCTGAAGAACCCAGCAATGAGACTTAGCCTAGTCCCTACAAGGTATGATCACAGTGCTACTATGAGGAGCCCATCTCCAGGGCATCCTCAAGGGATTTTTAAAAAACTGAGTTTTTTTACTCGAAACTGAAACTGGCCATTTTAGTGTTTAATGTATACTGAGAGGCATATTTTCAAAGCACTTAGCCTTCCAAAGTTCCATAGAAACCTATGGAACTTTGGAAGGCTAAGTGCTTTGAAAATATGCCTCTGCGTGTCCTAAAATGGATTCCACTGTGACACAATAGAGGGTGAAGACAGAACCAAACAGAAAGGTATCTAGGGCATTGTGCAACCTGATGGGGAAGGCACAGCAGAAAACACCAAAAGCACAGCCTGTTCTGTAGACTTGTAAGGATGTAAAAAAAATTGATGCAGTGCAAAGAAAAGCTACAAAAGTGGTATGGGATTTGCATTACAAGACGTATGAGGAGAGACTTGCTGACCTGATCATGTATACCCTGGAGGAAAGGAGAAACAGGGGTGATATGATTACAGACTTTCAAATAGACTCGAGAAAAATGTCAGGAAGTATTTTTTCACAGAGAGAGTGGTGGATACTTGGAATGCCCTCCCGCGGGAGGTGGTGGTGATGAAAATGGTAACGGAATTCAAAAATGTGTGGGATAAATATAATGGAATCCTGTTCAGAAGGAATGGATCCTCAGAAGCTTAGCAGAGATTAGGTGGCAGCACCAGTGGTTGGAAGGCGGGACTAGTGCTGGGCAGACTTCTACGGTCTGTGCGCCCTGAAAATGGCAGATACAAATCAAGGTCTGGTATACATATAAAGTAGCACATATGAATTTATCTTGTTGGGCAGACTGGATGGACCGTACAGGTCTTTCTCTGCCGTCATCTACTATGTTACTATGTAAGAGAAGCATAAATATCACAAGGGTATTATGGGTCATGTAGTGAGACAGGCATGCAGGAAGCAGATGGCTGGCCTTCAGAAAGCTTGGAAGGGGATGCAAGAGAAGAAAGAGAAAAGCAAGGAGTGATAAGCAAGAGTAAATTAGCTGTAAGATTCTGCACATAAACATGACAAACTGTCTAAATTATAGGGTATAAAGGGAGGAGAGAATAGCTGGACGTTAGGAACATGTGAGGCAAACTGATTAGTGTCTTGCAGCTGTCTGCTTTTACAAATTCCTCTCACAGGAAAAAATGAGATCTGTATTCTGCCATTAAAGAAATCATATTATGTGAATCTTGTAGTTTCAAACTTTTAGTTGTGAACTAAGAAATAACTTTACTTTTTGGGGTTTGTTTTTCCTATTCTATGTAAACATTTATTGGTTAATAAATATTTTAACCATTTGCAGAATATATTTTTGATCTTATCTAAATTTATTTTTTAGTAATTAATTTTTTTATTTACTAGTACAAGCAAAATTTATTTAAGAAAAATATAAGAGTGAATCTTTTTCCTGTGATACAGGATAAGGTAATCCAGGGAGAAGCACCCGAAGGTTTAGCCTTCAATGGCCTTCTGAATATTGTACCCTCCTGGTAAGGTGAGGAGGGCAGCTAAACAGTCTCTAGCAGGGGAGCACAAAACTATTCATACAAATCTTTAAAATATGTCAACATTATTAATATGGTGATGAGTATGTATATTGATGTAGGGCTATAGCATTATCACCATATTAATAATGTTGACATATTTTAAAGATTTATATGAATAAAATAGTTTTATAATCGGTTATAGTTGTTAATATATTTGTATGTGATTGATGTCACAACTATATTGAAATCTAGGTTCCCATATAGTGATATTGTAGCAGGGGAGTACAAGACAATTTGTCCACTAAGAAAGACAATTTCTGTGATCTCAAGATCCAAAAGGCCAGAAAGGTTGAGAGAAATCGTATCAAGCGGTGCCCCTTCTCTCTCTCCAACCCAACCAGACTACTTCGTGCACTGACCCTGACCTATCCAGACATGCCCCTGGTCTCCAGCTTAGTCCCCCCCCCCTCAACATCTGATCCAACCCCCCTTCCCATAATATTAAAAAAGAAAACCATCCTGGTGGTCTAGTGGTGCCCCCAGCCCCCTCCCAACCACCACTTTCCCCTAATATTAAAAAAATATATATCATGGCAGTCTAGTGGCCCCCAGCCCCCCTCCTTCCCTCTCACACACAAATTCCCTAGTAGTTTAGCAGGACCACCCACCCGAAGCCTATCCCCTCCCCAACTGTATACCAGGAGAAATGCCCAGTCGCTCCTGCCTAAAGGCACCATCAACTGCAAAATGGTGGCACAAAGAACCAAGTGGGGAAACTGGCTTGGTCCCATTCAACAATGGCAGGTGAGAAAATGCACATGGCGCATTTCTGAGTACTTTTGGGAAATAAAAATAGGGAGCATCTTTGCACTGGGTCTCCATTAGTGATGTCACCCATCAGTGTGAATACAGCGTCCTGCTTGTCCTCAGAGAATGTATATAAACCTGAAATGCTGCTTTAGACATTTTTTTTCTTTGTCTACTAACGTTCAGAGCAAAATATTATTCATTCATATTTCTGTTGGATATTTTTCCCAGCCTCCCCCCCAACCACCACCAATAAAAGGAGTTTGTACCTGGATACTATCATATCACATCATACAACTCTAACCAGTCAGCTTTATGCAAGGGAACACAACAGTGCGGAGCACCTAACAAACAAAATGACTCCATGAAAAGTTTGCTATACAAAATTAATCCAACATGTCACTGTAACATAACTTACAAACCTTGACTGAATTTAACAGGTTTTTTTTCATTCTGACTGCATTTTTGTGTTATTGAATCAGTTTGAGCTGCAGAAGAAAACTATCAAAAAAGAATGCCTGAACTATGACAGTCCTCAATTTGTCCCTAATGCAGCGGTTTGCCATGAAATGATGGCCACATTGGATTGATCGGAATGAGGCTGTAAAGTTTTGAAAGGTAAGTTTTGACTTTACAAAGTTTATTTTTTGAAAACTGAAGAAATAGAGAGACTTATTAAACAATAACGTGATTCAGAAATAAATGAAGGGGAAGCTTTTTTAGCCTATGACTGAATATATGACAACTGAAACAATTATGGGTTGACAGAGTTATGAGGCTTTTTCCTATCCCGGGTAAGAGTAAGAACTATTAAATTCAGCCAAGGTTTGTAAGTTATATTACAGTGAAGTGTTGGATTATTTTTGTATAGCAGTGTTAAAATCCACTGTCTTCTAAACTTTGAGTGTTTCCATGAAACATTTACCAGGCTTTAGGGATTCAGTCCAGTTTTGAATGCTCTAGGCTTCAAAGATGTTTCTATAAGAAACTTCTCTATGAATGAAGTAAATAATGTAAAACAAATGTAACACGTTCATGCACAAAAACACTTCATACACTAGTATCAAGGAACCTTTCGTCAATCTTTTGTTGTTGTAAATCAAAACGCTGATGAAGTCTCAAAGTATTAAACATGCAGCTATAGCCCCATGACACCATTCTCATAGCACAGCACAGCAGGGCAGGAAAGCTAGATAAACATTGGCATAGAAAAGGTAAAAAAGCACAAGCAGGTAACAAAGACACACACCATCTGCTCAAAGTGGATCTGTATGCATTTCAGGCAATCACGTTTGGACTACAACCTACAAAATTTAGCATATAACTGGAAGGAGTTGATCAAGTGTTGTCAGAATTAACAATAAAAGCAGGATTTTCTTTTTAAATACACAAGAAAGGCAATAATGGTCACAGATGCAAGACTTCCAGTTTTCTGGATTCTTTTTTACCCAGGGCAGTGGTTCCCAAACCTGGTCCTGGTGGCACCCCAGCCAGTCAGTATATCCACAATGAATATTCATGAAAGAGATCTGAATGCAGCAGAGGCAGTGCATGCAAATCTCTCTCATGAATATTCATTGTGGATATCCTGAAAACCTGACTGGCTGAGGTGCCTCCAGGCTCAGGTTTGGGAACCATGGACCCAGGGGATTGCGAGTTCATTTGCAAATGTACACTCCTTTGAAAATGAAGGCTTGTTTCTATACTGCAGGAACAAATTATGGGCATATCTTCTTTGGAGAATGTAACAAGTTTAAAGTCTTCTTGCATACTGTCTACCGTGAGCTATTACTGACCCTTTTTCAATGCACATATTTTTACTTGCACTTGGAGGTGAGCTATAATAAAAACAAGAAACCAAGAAAGCTTTATTGACTGCAAAATGGTATAAACTATATATGTGGGGAGAACTATTGTTAAATATTTTTCGGCAGCCATTAAGTGCCAGGAGTGAGTGGACTTGGAGTTATGACTATTAGCCCCTGATTGTTTCTGCTTTGACTGTGTGCAAGCACATTTTTAGTAGCTTGTTTATTTCTCACTTTACATATCAGTACACAAACACTGCTAACCCAGGTCTACTTAATTATTCCCATGAGCAAGCAACACTGCATACAGCTATATAATCCTTCTTAATGGTCATGTTCTCCAGAAATTCAGGTAAGCACATCCAGGGCCACCGAGAAGGGGGGGGGCAGGGGGGGACAAAATTCCCCAGGGTCTCTCTCCTTCTCCTGCTCCCAGGCCACTGGCACTGCAGTCCCCGATCTTACCTGCCCGCCCTCGGCTCCATCGATAGCCCCCCTCCGTCCGCCACTGTGACCGGGCCCCCTGCATTCAAATCGGCAGCGCCTCACCTCCGTGTGAAGGTGGCAGATCGCCTCCCTTCAGGCCCTCCCTCACTGAGTCCTGCCCTTGTCACTTCCTGTTTCTGCGAAGAGCACTGTACTCGTCCTCGAGAGTTTCTGTTCCAAGTTGATGTATTTTATGGGACTTTGTAGTAGCTGTTAATCTGGGCTCTATACAGCATTTTAGAATCCTGATAACATACCTTATCATTCTTTAAGGGGTTTAATTATCTCTGTTTATTTGCTCATTCAGATTTAAATTGTAATTTTGATGTACTGTTTTTGATGAAGTGTTTTACTATAACTTAATCATCCTTAAGTAATATGGGGTTATTTAACCACATTATCTTAGGCAATGTGTGAATACTTACAGTTATTTTATTCCTATAAATGTATAAACAGCCTTTGCGTAATATTGTATTTAAGATTATGTGGGTCATTTCAGTTTGTGGAAAGGGATTTTTTCTTCTTTTGCTTTATATAATTGTAAATAGGACTGGTTCATGTTGAGGCCTATGGCATCCTTTGTTTTAATTACTGTATGTAAACATGGCTGATTTTAAATTTTAACTGTAATCCACCTTGAACATTAGATTCTTTTGGAAAAGCAGAATATAAATACAGAACTAAATTAAATTAACTGCCACAGCGCAACAATACTTCCAGATTAAAAATATGAAAGCCTTTTCTGTATGTGAACTCTTTAAAAATATTTCTACTAAAATATTGCAGCTTAAGGGTTCACATCATATAGATTTGTGTCCAAGCATAAAGTTTCGATCAGTGCATATAGTGTAATTTAACAGCGTACATTTGTGCAAATAGTTCAGAGGGGAGAAAAACAGAATGAAGTGGATTGCCTGAGGAGCATAGAGTTTCCTTTGCAGAGCCAGATCCCAAGCACTCCAGATGTGATGTAAGATAAAGAAGAGCCCTTACCCCAGTCCTGCTCATACAAAACTTGGTAAAGGCACCATGAGTCACTTATTGGCATGCATGAATGTACAAAAAACAAAAGGCTCAATGAGACTTGTTTACCCTGAGCCCATGCCTGCAAAAAAAAAACCCCAAACAGACCCAGAAATACTCTCTCTCTCTCTCTTTCTTTGTAGCTAATTGAATATTAAACTCTTAATCTTAAGATAGACTTCTTCATAATATATGCATATTTTTGAATCACATTCAAGGAGCATCCTCAGATCTAGATTTGAATCAGAATTTCTGAACACCCAAAGATAAAGAATATGGGGATATGATTTCAAAACAAGTTTTATGGATGAGTGCACCACAAACAAATCTTATGACTTGCAGCATCTATTTATCACAGAGTCATTATGACCCACACACAGTTATGTATAATTAAATAAAAATATGAAATGTGATCAAATATTTTAAAGACAGCAGGGATGAGACAAAGTAACATACGTTATATATCCAAAACAAGTTTAACCCTAACCCTAATATATTTATGTCGGGCTATTTTGGTGCTGCAGCTAATAATCAGGTGGCATTTCAGCAATTTGTTGCCTAGCTAACACTCAGTGCAACACGGTCATTAGAATGCTTTTGGTGCAGAAACATTTTAAATACAAACTTTATTTCTGTTGGGGGTCCCCAAATACCCCATATCGCTATTTGAATTTAAAAACATTTATTATAACAACTTTGGGTTCTACCTGTGCTGCCGTCCCTTACTGTGCAGTCTCCATGAGCAGTATGGCAAGAAGAGTTAGGTTTAGTGCTGCAGATGCTCTAAAGCACATTTTGGAGGAAAGCAAAGAGAGTAGAGATAGGGCAAGTGACAGAGTTCTGGCACAAAATATGAAGACCATGGGGCTCATTTTCAAAGCACTTAAGGGGTCTTTTACTAAAGCTTAGCTCGAGTTTTCTGCAGCAGGGCCTGTTTTATTCCTATGGGCCCTGCTGCAGATAACTTGAGCTAAGCTCTAGTAAAAGGTCCCCCCATAGACTTATAAAGTTCCACAGGCTCCTATGTAACTTTCTAAGTATAAATGATTTGAAAATATACCTCCATGTGTCAGAATACTCTGCACTAACAATGAAATTGCAGTTGACTCAGACACTCAGGTGGTCTTTTACTAAAGACTAGCCTTTGAGCCCGTAAAAATGGGCTATTATAGGAAGGGGGGGTTGAAAGGCCCGCCCCCGCCGCTGAGTTCGCAGCTGCCCCTCCCCCTCCGAATTCGCACCCCCCCCCCACCCCCACCCCGAGCCGTCACCACCTACCTTCCACCCAGCCGGGCCCTCGCTCAATACGTGATGATGGGGGGCGGAACAGAAAGGGTCTGTACTGCACATTTCTGTCTAACGCTCCCCCCACCAGAGTCGCCGCCGCCACCCACCTTCTACTCAGTCGGGCCCTCGCTCCACTATTGAAACAGCGAGGGTCTGGGAACGCAGCACTGAGCTCTGCTGAGCTGCCGTCGGCCTTCCTTCTTCTTCTCTGCCTGTCCCGCCCTCGTGTGATGTAACGTCGTCGAGGGCGGGACAGAGGCCCCATTGTTCTGATCCTTTTTGTATAACTGAAAACGCTTCATAATTATGAAACCTGTTCACTAAAGGTCCACTCGGTTATTTTGAGATTCACATGCACCTGGTCTGTCTGAATCAAGGCCTGGAATATTTTTGTCACTGGTAAAGAAGAAAATCTCAAAAACAGATAATGTAGTAAATACAGAATACAGAATGAAATTCTGTGTCTCAAATATAACTGTCATATTTCTCAGAATACTGATACTCATCTCCACAAAATAAGTATACAAGACTCTATAGGACTGTGATGCATTTGCCATAAACTGGTTGCCTAAGAGAAAAGCACTTTGTCCCATAAAAATAAGATTATTTTCTATACAAAAGTGATCTTCTTAATTTTTACTTGATAAAATAACCCCCCTTTTTACAAAGCTGCACGAGCAGCTGTCACGCAGCAATGCCAACACAGCTCATTCACTTTGAATCGACTGTGTTGACATTACTGAACCGGCAGCCACTAGCGTGGCTTTGTATAGGGGGGGGGGGGGGTAAAGTAGTTAAATATGACATTTTTAGATAAACTTAGAAAGTGGATAGGTACCTGGCAATCCAATATAATAAAAGTTAGATGGCATTCCAGTTTGCTGCTGGTAGCCATAGAAATGATAAGTAGTAGTAGTAATAGTAGTATGGTACAACCTTCCTAAAAACCTACATCTCCTAAATCTAGTCATTCTTGAATTGTGCTTTTCTTTTGTGTTTTCTCACTAGTCACCCTGCAGGGACTTCAGAAACTGTATTCTTGATCAATTTATGTTGTATTGCATAAATGTAAATTTGAATAAAGCATAAATTAAAAAAAATATAAAAAAAGCTGTATTCTGAAAATTTTCAAATGCCAAGTGACCAATAGCAACCATAAATATCAATCTGGCTGAACTTCCATCAATAAAGTATATCTCCATAAAGCTACAAAGGCACTGTGGCAGAAAACCAATACCAATGATGACAATTAATTGATTTGGGGGTCCTTTTACTAACACAGCAAAAAATGTAGTACCACGGGATGTGCTCAGGCGTCTGGTGGTAAATTTGCAATCTATGCTTACTAACCACCCACTAAAAATGTTTTTTGAAGGAAGGTGCGTCAAGGACAGAGCGTAGGTATTCCTGCTAGTGCATGGATATCACAGGAGCCCTTACTGCATACAAAACAGGTGATGGTAAGTGCTCCTGCGGTAATTCTGAAAAATGGCCATCCACTAATGGCAACATTAGGACATGCCCAAATATCAAGCTGAAATACCAAATGATAAACACTTCCATGGTGAGGTGTTAAATTTAATTTAATTCTTAATTGATTTGTTCATCTATTGGATGGAGGAAAAGACCTCAACAGTCTATGCTTGGTAGCAGGTTAAAATTAAGTGCCAGCTTATTTAGACTCCGGTATTATCACTGGTCAAAAACCTCCATATTTTCTATTAATTTTTTTATATGATTTTTTTATATTTTTAAACTAATTCTCTGTGCATCAATGATAATTATAACAGTCCAAGACACACTGAAAAAAATATTTAAAGTATTAGCTTAGCTTTCAGCCCAACAGGGCTGTCTGTTTCACTCTGGTATCGAGCTTCATCAGGGGACTAAGTGCATTTCAACTGTTCGTTGTGCCAAGATCTGCTGCTTTTGATACTGTTGATCACAGCCTACTCCTTGATACGCTATCCTCACTTGGATTTCAGGGCTCTGTTCTTTCCTGGTTTTCTTCTTATCTCTCCCAGTGTACCTTTAGTGTATACTCTAGTGGATCCTCCTCTACTTCTATCCCACTGTCAGTTGGTGTACCTCAGGGATCTGTCCTGAGACCCCTCCTTTTCTCCATCTATACTTCTTCCCTTGGTACTCTGATCTCATCCCATGGTTTTCAGTATCATCTTTACACTGATGACTCCCAGATCTACCTCTCCACACCAGAAATCTCAGCCGAAACCCAGGCCAAAGTATCAGCCTGCCTGTCTGACATTGCTGCCTGGATGTCTCAGTGCCATCTGAAACTAAACATGACCAAGACTGAGCTTCTCATCTTTCCCCCTAAACCAACCTCTCCTCCCCCATTCTCTATTTCTGTGGATAACACTCTCATCCTTCCAGTCTCAACAGCTCGTAACCTTGGGGTCATCTTCGATTCCTCCCTCTCCTTCTCTGCATATATTCAACAGACTGCTAAAACCTGTCATTTCTTTCTCTATAATATCAGCAAAATTCGCCCTTTCCTTTCTGAGCACACTACCAGAACCATCATCCACACTCTTATCACCTCTCGCTTAGACTACTGCCACTTACTTCTTACAGGTCTCCCACTTAGCCATCTCTCTCCTCTTCAATCTGTTCAAAATTCTGCTGCACGACTAATATTCTGCCAGGGTCATTATGCTCATATTAGCCCTCTCCTCAAGTCACTTCACTGGCTTCCTATCCGTTTCCGCATACAGTTCAAACTCCTCTTATTGACCAATAAGTGCATTCACTCTGCAGCTCCTCAGTACCTCTCCACTCTCATCTCTCCCTACATTCCTCCCCGGGAACTCCGTTCACTGGGTAAATCTCTCTTATCTGCACCCTTCTTCTCCACTGCTAACTCCAGACTCCTTTCCTTTTATCTTGCTGCATCATATGCCTGGAATAAACTTCCTGAGCCGGTATGTCAAGCTCCATCTCTGGCCGTCTTCAAATCTAAGCTAAAAGTCCACCTTTTCGATGCTGCTTTTAACTCCTAACCCTTATTCACTTTGTTCAGAACCCTTATTTTATCATCCTCACTTTAATATTCCCTTATCTCTTGTTTGTTCTATCTGTCCTAATTAGATTGTAAGCTCTGTCGAGCAGGGACTGTGTCTCTACATGTTCAAGTGTACAGCGCTGCGTACGTCTAGTAGCGCTTTAGAAATGATAAGTAGTAGTAGTAGTAGTAGTAGTAGATCCTTTCAATATGGTGTCCGACTCCAGAGACGCCGACACTTGGACATCTCTGGAATCAGTGGACACCATACTGAAAGGATCTTGGCACAATGAACGGTTGAAATGCGCTTAGTCCCCTGATGAAGCTCATTTCCAGAGTGAAATGGAGAGCCCCATTGGGCTGAGTGCTAAGCTAAGTGCTTTATAATACTTTAAATACGTGTCTTGGACTGTTATAATTATCACTGATGCACAGAGAACTAGTTAAAAAATATTAAAAAATCAATAGAATATCAAAAAATTAATAGAAAATATGGAGGATTTTGACCAGTGATAATACTCGAGTCTAAATAAGCTGGCACTTAGAAATTTTGATCTGCTGCTAAGCGCAGACTGTTGAGGTCTTTTCCTCCATCCAATAGATGAACAAAACGATTAAGAATTAAATGAAATTTAACACCTCACTGTGAAAGTGATTATCATTTATTTATTTATTGCATTTGTACCCCACATTTTCCCACCCATTTGCAGGCTCAATGTGGCTTACATAGTACCGTCAAAGGCGTTTGCACAGTCGGTGGATAACAAATACAAAGTTGTATAGTGATCGTATGAGGTATAAGTGGAGGGTCGGAATGGATGAAGATTGCGTGTTGACCTGTTCGATCATAGTCATGCTGTGTTGGTAGGTGAAGAGGGTTACGTGGGGTCGTTGGGGTAGGTCTTTTTGAAGAGGTTGGTTTTTAGTTATTTCCTGAAGTTCAAGTGGTCGTGGATTGTTTTCACAGCTTTTGGGAGCCCATTCCATAGTTGTGCACTTATGTAGGAGAAGCCAGATGCATAAGTTGTTTTGGTATTTCAGCTTGACATTTGGGTATTTACAAGAAATTTCACTGAAAAATTCTGTCCAGTTTGTACTGTATCAACATCAGGGCATAGCCATTAATGCAAAAAATTAGAAAATCTGGGTTTCTAAGGATGCAGTAAAATGGCCCTGTGTAAGAACAAGCTAAGGCCTTTTTTTTCTTTTATTTTTAAAACAAACATTAGTAAAAGAGACACCTGTCTTCATCAGCAGGTGGCCAATCAACCAAAGATTTTGAAGAGGATTTGTAATGATGGGAGATATCACTTTTTAGATCAACAATGTGGTAAGCATATAGATGCCCCTACGGTATTATCAACAAAGACACAGAATACAACATGTCTCAGGAAATTACCAGACTTCTCAGACTTCTCCTTTTGCTCACGGAGCTCATCGCACTGTGCACTCATTTGCTTGACCCGGCTGCGGAGCTGTGAAATTTCCTCCTCTTTCATTTCCAAGGTTTCATGCATTTGTCGTTTCGTCTCTGCTATTACCATACCCTGCATATATGAGAGAGAGAAAAAAAATCAGAAAGCAAGCCTATGGGGAACAAAAAAAAATCTTTGCATAATTATAAGCAAATGAAACACTAAAAAAGGTTTAACTAGTACAAATTTTTTTTAGGCTAGTCAAAGAAGAAATAAACAAAAACAGGAACTTTGAAAGAAGAGATAAAGTAGAGACTCCTGTCTTCAGAAACAAAAAGCACAAAGGTAACTATTCCCCAACTATTAGAAGACCATTTAGTGATGCAGGAACTTAAATTACATTTCTAGAGATTAGGCAGACTTCCTCTGGTCTGCACACAATAAGATATTTAATTTACTTACACGTAGCTCTGTTCAATGAGTTCATTTTTAGAAAATAGAAGAGGACTTAAAAGGCAGTTTATGATTATTCTAAGGCAGTTTTTCTACACTCTTGTGAACTCCAATGAGTAAAGCCAACCAGCTTATCTACTCTGGGCATTATCCCTCTTTCCCCTCCTCTGACAAAAACTGTTCTTTGCATCCTGTTGCCTTCTAATTTAAGACTATTTCACACAAGGTTAGATTAATACAATGGTATTTGCTGATGGTCCCTAACAAATACAAACAAGTCAGGTTTTCAGTATACCCTTAAAGAATTTGTATAAGAAAGATTTGCATACATGGAGGTGATACACATGCAAATCTATTTCATGTATATCCATTAGGAGTACACTGAAAACCCAACTCGTTTGCAACCTTCAAGGATTGGAAATGAAAACAACTAGATTAGAATTCAATAGAATAGAGTTTAAGCTACTAAAGATGATCTTTAAAAGTCTCTATGGCCTCACACCATCCTACATTCAGCACCTCATCCATCAACCCAAAAGAACCCTAAGATCCTTAAAGGAAATCAAACTGGTTATATCAACTTCACAAGAATGCCGAAGAAAGAAAACTTAAAACAGTTCACACCAATATAATATAATAGAAATTTTTTATGTATGTAGAGTACCCTCAGATATTTACCACTATTACTGCAGTCAATAATGCTGCTACAAGGTGGCATAGCACTTCTTTCATCGGGTAACTCTAACAAATTTTTTGGGAGGAGCAACATATGCTCATTTTTTTATGCTTCCCAATCACCTCAGTGCTATAAAATCGCTTATCACTTTTAAAAATGTATATACTAGGTGAAAACTGTACACTTATCTTAGCAAATTCTTGCCTCCCTGGCAGAACTATCTTGCCTTGCTGAAACATTCATCAGTTGCCTTCCCCTGAAACCGCCCGACTCCGTGGGGTTTCAATCACTTTCCTCAGGGACAAGGGTTAAGGCTGCATAATTCTTTTCTTCCTCATTCTTTTTTCTCTCAAGCAATCAACAATCTTTCCCTGAGGAAAGTGATTGAAACCCCACATCTACACAAGACATGGAAGATGAAACATGAAACCACTTGGGGAACCAGGTTCCATTCCCTCTACAGCTCCATGTGACCCTGGGCAAGACACATAGCCCTCCATTGCCCCAGATACAATATACAACTTAGATTGTGAGCCCATTAGGGACAGTGCCAGTACCTGTAAAGAAATTGTAAACCACTTTGGTCTAGGTGGTATATAATTACTGAAAATAAAATAAATAAATAAACCTAGCAGAACACTCACATGGAACCTAAAAATTACGAAGGATCTACATTATAAACTATGAGTTCCAAAGACTATCAAGTTTCATATTAAATATGATCTTACACAAACAATTATGCTTAGCTAGTTAATAAGATGTAATATAATATTGTTTACTGTATATTGAACAGTTCCACTGTAAGTTATTACTAATTAATGTTAGCTATTCTTTTGATAACATATTGTTAATTTATTTATTATTACATTTGTATCCCACATTTTTCCCACTGATCGCAGGCTCAAAGTGGCTTACATAAGTCTGCAGTGCAAGCTACAATACAAGAAGAACAATTATACAAATTGCGAATAAGATATAAAATAACAAACATCAAAAGGCAAGAAATAATAACAGGTAATTATTGTCCTTGGATCTGAATTTATAGCAATAATTAATTCAAGTTAAGTTAAACCTGGGGAGTAAGCCTTCTTAAACAATACTGATTTCAATAAGTTTCGGAAATTTAGGTAGTTCTGGTAGATTTTACTTGTTTGGGTAGAGCATTCCATAACTGAGTACCTATGTATGTAAAGTTGGTGGCGTAAATTGATTTGTATTTGAGGCCATTACAGTCTGGGTAGTGTAAATTCAGATATGATCTTGAGGTAATGAATCTGTTTCTGGGTGGTAAATCAGTTAATTCGAGCATATATTCTGGGACTTCACCGAAGATTATCCTGTGAATTAGTGTGCATATTTTAAATGCTACTTGTTCTCTAATGGGAAGCCAGTGCAGAATTTCTCGAAGTGGTTTTGCAGATTCAAATTTGGGTTTTCCAAAGATCAGTCTAGCCACAGTATTTTGGGCTGTTTATTATTATTATTATTTATTGCATTTGTACCCCGCGCTTTCCCACACATAGCAGGTTCAATGTGGCTTACATAGTAAATAGAATTACAAAGCCTTAAAGGAGAATGTTACAAGTTGTAGTAAACATAGTAGTAGAGGGGTTAAATGTAAACCACTTAGAACTTGTCGGGAAAGCGGATTATAAATGCCAAGTTAAATTACATATTTATAAATGATTTAGAGATGGGAGTAACTAGCGAGGTAATTAAATTTGCTGATGACACAAAGTTATTCAAAGTCGTTAACTCACGACAGGATTGTGAAAAATTACAGAAGGACCTTACGAGACTGGGAGACTGGGCAGCCAAATGGCAGATGACGTTTAATGTGAGCAAGTGCAAGGTGATGCATGTGAGAAAAAAGAACCCGAATTATAGCTACCTCATGCAAGGTTCCACGTTAGGAGTTACGGACCAAGAAAGGGATCTGGGTGTCGTCGTCGATAATACACTGAAACCTTCTGCTCAGTGTGCTGCTGCGGCTAGGAAAGCAAATAGAATGTTGGGTATTATTAGGAAAGGTATGGAAAACAGGTGTGAGGATGTCATAATGCCGTTATATCGCTCCATGTTGCGACCGCAACATGAGTATTGTGTTCAATTCTGGTCGCCGCATCTCAAGAAAGATAAAGCAGAATTGGAAACGGTGCAGCGAAGGGCGACTAAAATGATAGCGGGGATGGGACGACGTCCCTATGAAGAAAGACTAAGGAGGCTAGGGCTTTTCAGCTTGGAGAAGAGACGGCTGAGGGGAGACATGATAGAGGTATATAAAATAATGAGTGGAGTGGAACAGGTGGATGTGAAGCGTCTGTTCACGCTTTCCAAAAATACTAGGACTAGGGGGCATGCGATGAAACTACAGTGTAGTAAATTTAAAACAAATCGGAGAAACTTTTTCTTCACCCAACGCATAATTAAACTCTGGAATTCATTGCCGGAGAACGTGGTGAAGGCGGTTAGCTTGACAGAGTTTAAGGTAAAATTATGTATCATACCTGATAATTTTCTTTCCATTAATCATAGCTGATCAATCCATAGACTGGTGGGTTGTGTCCATCTACCAGCAGGTGGAGATAGAGAGCAAACTTTGCCTCCCTATATGTGGTCATGTGCTGCCGGAAACTCCTCAGTATGTCGATATCAAAGCTCCATCCGCAGGACTCAGCACTTAGAGAATTACACCCACAAAGGGACACTCTGCCCAGCTCACCACCGCCGAAACGGGGGAGGGGAATTAACCCAGCTCATCCCCACACAAGTGGGGGAGGGGAATCCGTCCAGCTCATCCCCGCGGAGCGGGGGAGGGACACCACCCCGCCGATGCGGGGGGATCTGGCTTATCCTGAAACCGCAACCGCGGGAGGAGCTGACTGACCCTAACACCGCCGAAGCGGGAGGGGTACAAAGCTGCCCTACAGCCGCACGAAGCGGGAGGGAGTGCCGGCAGAATTTAGGTCTCAATCCAGCCCCGTAAAACGGAGGGGAGAGGAATGCAGCAGCTCACTGTAACACAAACTCGTCTCAACTCTTGAAGAATCCAAGTGAAAAAACTTGAACACGAAGTCCTCCTGAAGTAACTGAAGACTAAACTTGAACCTAAAATTCAACCAGAATATAAACAGTACAGATATCTGGGAGGGGCTATGGATTGATCAGCTATGATTAATGGAAAGAAAATTATCAGGTATGATACATAATTTTACCTTCCATATCATCATGCTGATCAATCCATAGACTGGTGGGATGTACCGAAGCAGTACTCACCCAGGGCGGGACATTGAAATCCCTGAACTCAACACTGAAGCTCCAAACCGGGCCTCCGCCCGAGCAGCCACAGTCAAGCGGTAATGTCTGGAGAAGGTATGGGCCGACGCCCAAGTTGCCGCCTTGCAAATCTCTTCCAAGGAGACGGACCCGGCCTCTGCCATCGAGGCCGCCTGAGCTCTAGTGGAGTGGGCCTTCAACTGAATAGGCGGCACCTTCCCCGCGGCCACATAAGCCGCTGCAATGGCTTCCTTGACCCATCTTGCCACTGTAGGCTTAGCAGCCTGCAGACCCTTACGAGGACCTGCAAACAGGACAAACAGATGATCCGACTTCCGGAAATCATTGGTCACTTCCAAGTATCTGATGATGACCCGTCTCACATCCAGATATTTGAGAGCAGAATACTCTTCTGGGTAGTCCTCCCTACGAAAGGAAGGGAGACAGAGCTGCTGACTCACATGGAAGCGAGAAACAATCTTGGGTAGGAAGGAAGGCACTGTGCGAATAGTCACTCCTGCCTCAGTGAACTGCAGAAAAAAGCTCTCGACAAGAGAGTGCCTGGAGCTCGGAAACTCTTCTGGCTGAAGTGATAGCCACCAAAAAGACTGCTTTCAACGTCAGGTCTTTCAGAGATGCCCTCGACAAGGGTTCAAAAGCGGCTTCTGCAAGGCTCTTAGCACCAGGTTGAGATTTCACGCAGGCACCACTGAGTGCAGAGGAGGGCGCAGGTGATTAACTCCCTTTAGGAAACGCACCACATCTGGCTGCAAAGCCAGGGAAGCACCCTTCAGGTGGCCCCTGAAGCAAGCCAGGGCCGCTACCTGGACTTTCAGGGAACTGAGCGACAGGCCTTTCTCCAGACCTTCTTGCAGGAACGCCAGCACTGAAGAAATTGGAGCAGTAAATGGAGAAAGTGAACCTGCTTCACACCACGCTGCAAAGGTACGCCAAACTCTGGCGTAAGCAGTAGAAGTAGAGCGCTTCCTCGCTCTCAGCAGAGTGGCGATGACCTAGTCTGAGAAGCCCTTCTTCCTCAGACTCTGCCGCTCAATAGCCAGGCCGTAAGACCAAAGGGGGAGGGATCCTCCATCACCACGGGACCCTGATGTAACAGGCCCTGCTCCACTGGCAGTCGCAGAGGTTCGTCCACTGAGAGCCTGATCAAGTCCGCATACCAGGGACGTCTGGGCCAATCCGGACCCACCAGGATTATCTGGCCCGGATGCTTTGCCACCCGGTCTAGCACCCTGCCCAACATGGGCCAGGGCGGGAACACATAGAGAAGCTCTTGTGTCGGCCACTGTTGGAGAAGAGCATCTACTCCCAGGGATCGAGGGTCCTGTCCTCTGCTGAAAAAGCGCGGCACTTGGCAATTGGCCGATGACGCCATCAGATCTAGGCTCGGCTGGCCCCAGCGCTTCGTGATGTCCAAGAACGCCTGAACAGATAGCTGCCACTCTCCGGGCTCCAAGGTATGGCGACTGAGAAAGTCCGCCTTGACATTCATGACTCCGGCAATGTGGGCCGCTGACAGCTGTTCCAGGTTCGCTTCCGCCCACTGGCATAGATTCATGGCCTCCTTGGCTAGAGGGGTGCTTTTGGTACCTCCCTGGCAGTTGACATAGGCCACAGCCGTGGCATTGTCCGACAGGACCCGTACAGGCTTCAACGCCAGTACCGGGATGAACTCCAAAAGCGCCAACCGAATGGCTCTGAGTTCCAGGAGGTTGATAGACCACTTTACCTCTGCAGGAGACCAGAGCCCCTGCGCTGTCCTTCCCAAGCAGTGGGCTCCCCAGCCCGACAAAGAGGCGTCCGTCGTGACGACAATCCACTCCGGGGTCACCAGAGGCATTCCTGCAGACAACTTGTCTGTCTGCGTCCACCAGCTCAGCGCCTTGCGCACTGCTGGGTCCAAGGGAAGGCGCACAGCATAATCCTCCGACATCGGAGTCCAGCGCTGCAGCAGAGAGTGTTGTAGTGGTCTCATATGAGCCCTGGCCCAGGGCACTACTTCCATCGTGGCCGTCATAGAGCCCAACAGCTGCACATAGTCCCAAGCCCGAAGAGGAGAGGCTACTAGGAACTGGTCCATCTGAGCCTGAAGCTTGACAATCCGATTGTCTGGCAGGAACACTCTGCCCACTTGGGTGTCGAATCGAACTCCCAGATACTCCAGGGACTGAGTTGGGCGCAGCTGGCTTTCCTCCCAGTTGATGATCCACCCCAGGGAGCTCAAAAGAGCAACCACCCGGTTCACAGCTTTGCCACACTCTGCATAAGAGGGGGCTCGGATCAACCAGTCGTCCAGATAAGGATGGACTTGTACTCCTTCCTTTAGCAGGAAGGCCGCGATGACCACCATTACTTTGGAGAAGGTCCGCGGAGCAGTAGCCAACCCGAACGGGAGGGCTCTGAACTGGAAGTGTCGGCCCAGTACTGCAAAACGCAGAAAGCGTTGATGAGGAGGCCAATGGGAATATGCAAGTACGCTTCCTTGATGTCCAAGGATGCCAGGAACTCTCCTGCCTGCACTGCCGCTATAACAGAGCGGAGGGTCTCCATGCGAAAGAGCCTGATTGACCCCTTGAGGTCGAGGATAGGCCATACAGAACCTCCTTTCTTTGGTACCACAAAGTAAATGGAGTAACGTCCCTTGCCAAGCTGATTTTCTGGCACCGGAACGACCGCACCCAGGCGGATCAGATTGTCCAAGGTCTGCTGCACTGCCACAGCTTTGACCGTGACTTGCAGGGAGAGAGTACAAACCCGTCTCTTAAGGGTCGGCAGAACTCTAGCTTGTAGCCGTCTCTGATGACTTCCAGCACTCAAGCGTCTGAAGTTATTGTGATCCACTCGCCCAGAAACGAGGACAGCAGTCCTCCAATCTGCACTGGGGCGTGGACCAAGGCCCCGTCATTGGGTACGAGACCCTAGGGGAGGACTGGAGGGAGCACCTCCGGGACGGCGGTCTCTGCGAAAGGAATGCTGCTTGGGGGAGAAATTCCTCTTGAAGGAAGAGGGGGCAGAGGAGCCCAACCTGCCCGGGCGGTACCGACGGGCTTCCTGAAACCGTCCTCTGGAGGTACCGGGGCGAGCACTAGCCCGAGCCCTGACCTCTGATAACCTCTTGCCCTTAGACGTGCCGAGATCAGTCACGATTTTGTCCAGCTCGACCCCAAAGAGCAGCTTGCCTTTAAAAGGCAATCTAGCCAGGCGGGATTTAGAGGCGTGGTCAGCAGACCTATGCTTCAGCCAAAGCCACCGCCGCGCAGAGATTGTCTGAGCCATGCCTTTAGCTGAGGCCCTCAAGACATCATACAGCAAGTCTGCCAAATAGGCTAAGCCCGATTCCAGGGCCGGCCAATCAGCCCTCAAGGAATGATCCGAGGGGGAAGCCCGCTGCACCATAGTCAGGCACGCCCTGGCCACATAGGAGCCGCAAACTGAGGCCTGCAAACTTAAAGCAGCCGCCTCAAAGGACGACCTTAAGGCCACCTCCAATCTTCTGTCTTGGGCGTCCTATAGGGCCGTGCCACCTTCCACCGGCAACGCCGTTTTCTTAGTCACCGCAGTGATTAAAGAAACCACGGTAGGCCACAGATAGGCCTCACGTTCACTTTCAGGCAAAGGATAGAGGCGGGACATAGCCCTAACCACTTTAAGGCTCGCTTCCGGGACATCCCACTGAGCCGAAATTAAGGTGTGCATGGCATCATGCACGTGGAAGGTTCTATGCGGGCGCTTCGTCCCCAGCATAATGGCAGAGCCAACAGGGGCTGAGGGAGAGACATCCTCCGGAGAGGAAATCTTCAAAATGCCCATGGCCTGCATTAACAGGTTGGGCAAATCCTCTGAGCTAAAGAGCCGCGCTGCAGAGGGGTCATCCGCTCCATCCGAGCGGGGATCCGTCTCCTCCAAGGAATCCGCAAAGGACCGTTGGGAGAACTCAGATACGCTGCCCTCATCTACATCGGAGGAGACAATGTCCTCCAAGGCCTGGGAATCAACCCGAGGGCGTTTACCTCCGGGGGCCTCAACCTCTTTACCAGACGAGGGAGCAGGGGCAGCGTTTTGCATAAGGAAGGCCTGATGCAGCAGCAAAACAAACTCGGGGGAGAAACCCCGCATACTGTGCACTTCCGCAGCCTGGGCTACAGCCCTAGACGCACCCTCAACCGGCGCTCGCAAGAGCGGGGGAGAGACATGCTGCGCATCCAAGATGGCGTCCGGCGTGACACTCCGCGAAGGAGCCGCGCGGGAAGAACGGCGCTTAACTTTAGCCGCTTTTGTGCCGTCACCCAAATTAAGGGCGTTCATGGCATCAATGTCTCCCACCTCAAGGGCGGCCCAAGAAGAAGCCGTCCGAGCCGCGTGGCCGGCCAATATGGCGGAGGCGAGCCGCAGGGGATGGGCGTTTATGGCGGGAAAAACCGCCACACCGGAGGAAGGACCGGGACACTCATCGGTCACGAAACTGTCACCCAACAAGGGCGAATCAGACTTTAAGACCCCCGCATCCCCTCTGGAAGCGCACACGCGATCCGGGGAGCGACTTTTTGCGCCCTCGCCCTCCGACGCCATAGGCCACGTGGAGACCAATCAGGGAACCCCCTGCCCGCTATAAAAGGTAAAAATTACCTGCTGTCCGCTCCGAGCTGTAACGACCTGGTGTCCCAGTGAGTAGCTGCAATAAACGTTTAAATAAACATCGAAATAAACGTCTTTAAGGACGTTCAAAATTTTTTTTTTTTTTTTTTTAAACGGAGCCAGCGGGAGGGGGGAGAAAAGGAGGGACCTGGCGCCACCAGGTTTGCACTTGCTCAAGAAGAGCCCTCAACCCCAGGCACTCAACAAAACCTAAAAATTAGGCTTGGAGGCCTAGCCAGAGCTGCTGCTGTGTGTGACCACCACCTACTGAGATAGAGAACATACTGAGGAGTTTCCGGCAGCACATGACCATATATAGGGAGGCAAAGTTTGCTCTCTATCTCCACCTGCTGGTAGATGGACACAACCCACCAGTCTATGGATTGATCAGCATGATGATATGGAAAAAGGGGTTAGATGGTTTCCTAAAGGACAAGTCTATAAACCGCTACTAAATGGACTTGGAAAAAATCCACAATTCCAGAAATAACATGTATAGAATGTTTGTACGTTTGGGAAGCTTGCCAGGTGCCCTTGGCCTGGATTGGCCGCTGTCGTGGACAGGATGCTGGGCTCGATGGACCCTTGGTCTTTTCCCAGTGTGGCATTACTTATGTACTTATGTATGAAATATGCTGCTGGGTGAGCTTTCTTATAACTTCCCTCTGTCCCAGAACTCTGCTGTCTACCTTCTCCATCAGACTGTGATATTTTCATGAAATACCACTGTTTCTGATATTCTCATGAAACACCACTGCTGCAAGTCCTCCACACTGGCTCCCTTAAAGTTTTGTGATCATTCTAACCTTAAAATGCATCTATGTCTCCACCCCACTCTAATACCATCCTTCATCTCTTGCTCTGTCCCTTCCTGCTTGGCCCATTTTGTCAGTCAGGCTCTTCTTCCCTTTAAACAGGTTATGTCACAGTTTTTGAGTCTTCTCTCTTCTTCTTCATTTCTGTGGAATTATGTTCCTCCTGATCTCCAAGACATATGATTTCTCCCCACCTTCCCTGAAGTTCAAATTTAAAATCTCTTTCTATGGCATCTTTCCCTTAATTATTATAGCCCTCTTATCTTCTGTATCTTTTTATTAAATAAGGTGCCTGATATACAGACACTATGGGGCCCATTTTCAAAGCATTTAGACTTACAAATATCCATAGGCTAATATGTAAGTTTTTAAATCTAAGGGCCCTGTTTACTAAGGTGCACTAGTGTTTTTAGAATGTGCACAAAATTAGCGTGTACTGTGTAGGCGCCCATAGGAATATTGTGGGAGCCTACACAGCGCACGTTAAAAACACTAATGCGCGTGGCTTAGTAAACAGGGCCCTAAGTACTTTGAAAATATGCCTCTATATAAACATTAAAAATAAAAAAAAACTTGGGGGAGGGGGTAGAAAGTGTACGCGAGCAGACTGCCGAAGGCCCAATTAGTGGGCCTCCTAGTTGACCTACTCTGCCGCAGTTATATCTATTTGAGATTGTATTATCATAAACACCTATGGCTGACTGGGTTGTTGGATAAAAAGCAGAGATGGAGGGGAGGAGGGGGGAGGGAGGGGAGGTTGGAGGGGACAGTTATAAAAAAAAAGGGGGGGGGGGAAACAATGTTAATCGCTTCCTCTGTCTTCACTATCCCAGCAGTAGGAAAGTTAGATACAAGCGTATGTTTGCTTCGACTTTCCCGTTTACCAGTGCAAAATCTTGGAACGACCTGCAGAAGAAATTAAAGGGGATACCCGACCATCATCTCTTCAAAAAATTCCTAAAGACATTCCTATTTTCAAAAGCCTACTCCCTGCCGAGCCCAGCCATTTGACTCTCCTGCTGATGGTTGGCGGGAGGTTCTGATCCACTGGCCCCTGCCGAACATTTTTACCCCCCCTATGTTTTCTCTGTCTATTCTGTCATCTTATGTTTTATCTTTCTTATTGTACTATTTCATGCACTATTGTAAGCCACATTGTGCCTGCGCTTGTGGGAAAATGTGGGATATAAATGCGCTAAAATAAATAAATAAATGGTTAGTACTTTGTTGTCTAGTTATCTCAAAGTTTGATGCGAGTTGTGTGCTGAGATATGTATGGCAATGTTTATTCTGCTGTAGTATCAATAAAAAACGTTTAAACATAAAAATTAAAGGGGGGTCACGTGATGCTGTGAACGACAGCGGACGCAGGTTAGCTCGTGGAGGGAACCCGATCCACTTTAATGCCCGTGAGGCTTGAAACCCGACACTATCTGCGGAGAAAAAAAGGGGTGAAAGTGTGCAGCCTCGTATGGACAAGTATTTATCTGCCCCAACGACCCGAATGTCGGTAAAAGCGTCGCGAAAAGGAGCGGACCGCGCCAAAGCCAGCGAGGACAAACTGGCGCCCAGCCCGCCGCCTCGAACAGCCTCCGCGGAGTTCCTGGCCGAAATAACAGAGGCAGTAGTCAATGCACTGGACTCGCGTTTCCAGCAACTTTCGGAACAAATAGCAGGAATCGCTCAGAACACAGCAGAGTTGCAGCGCCGTACAGGCGAGCTAGAGGTTAGGGTCTCGGACACTGAAGACACGATACAGGCCCAAAATGAGAAAATAGAGCACCTCGAAGCACTGGTCCAGTCTCAGCATGGAAAGCTGGAGGACCTAGAGAATAGAGCAAGGCGCGAGAACTTACAGTTCGTGGGCTTCCCAGAATCAATCCCGGAGGCAACTCTAGCAGCTACGCTGGAGACATGGTTGGTGGCACGATATCCGGAGGTGGCTAACAGTGGGAAAATCTGCATGGACAGAGTACATAGAGTGGGACCAGCGAGACCGAATGCGGAAAGGCCGAGGGTGATAATTGCGAAGTTCCACAAGTATTCGCAGAAAGCCCAACTGTTGCAGCTTTACAAGACCAATAGAGAGGACGCCAGATTTGAGGGGAAGCCAATTCGGATCTTCCAAGACTACTCTGCAGACTTGGCAACCAAGCGACGCAAGTTTTCAAAAATTTGTTCTCAACTGGTTGAGAAGAAAATCCGCTTCACCCTACAATACCCAGCTACGCTGCGGGTAAAATATAACAATAGATGGCAGGTATTCATGGAGGCAGCAGCGGCAGAGACATGGTCAAGCAGCTTGGAACCACCTGAATCATGAATTGACAGACCGAACAGACCAAAGATTGAGGCACGGGACGATTACTGGACAATAGTCTCATGGGCATGAAGGTATATTAGTGTTTACTGTTAAAGTTTGAAGTAGTGGACGGGGATCCCCAGGGCGCTTGGTGTATTGACCCCTACCAGCCAACCTCACTGCGGATGGGAGAGGGCTCTGGTATTTGGGCAAGGGGAAGGGATAAGAAGGGGGAGGGGAAGGAGAGGGATGGGTAGGGGGAGCGGAAAGAGGGGGAGTAGAGGGAGGGGGGAGATAGGGGACCGTCAGGAGCCACAGAAAGGGACCGTCATGGAGAGAGAATGGGAAGATATGGAGACCGTAGGAGGACAAAGATCCCTAGGGAGAAGGGCTGGGCTCCCGGGGAATTACATGCAGGTGCACACTTGGATTGGGACAATAGGTAATACTGACACATAAATACACTACTCGCATAATATCCTGGAATGTATCCGGTATAACATCCCCAATAAAGAGATCAAAGATACTAGGGCACCTTAAGCACCATAAAGCTGACATAGCCTGCATTCAAGAGACTAAATTGACAGATGGGGAACATGAAAAGCTGAAACAACAATGGGTAGGGGAGTGTCACTATGCTTCAGCAGAGACTAAGCGGAGTGGGGTGGCAATATTGATAAAAAAGGGCCTCCAGTGCTCGGCCAAGCTAATATACAAAGACACTGAGGGGAGGATCCTGCTGCTCAGACTTAACATTCAGGGACAAAACTACCACTTATGTAATGTATATGGTCCTAACTCCCCTTCCCCCTCCTTCTTCCAAAAATTAATAGCGCTAGGTATGCAACACGCGGACGCTCCCTGGATATGGGCAGGAGACTTTAATAACATCATGGACGCACAACTGGATAGGACCGGGGTCGGGCATAGGCAGGGGGTCAGTAGTAGCTTACCAGAACTCTGCAAAGCGCTAACATTAGTGGATCCCTGGCGACTCCTGAACCCCTCTGTGAAAGACTTTACCCACCAGTCTAAAGTGCACCAATCATGGTCGAGGCTGGATTACATTTTAGTGACCCAGTCGATATTTTTTAAAGTGGAAAAGGCAGAACTGGGACCCTTGGCGATCTCAGATCACTCATTAATATGGATAGATCTGACGCAGGGAGGTTGCGGGGAGTCAGGTTACACATGGAGATTTCCTTCCTATCTATACAGTGAGGAACAATTTGGCAAACATATAAAAGAAAAATGGGACAGCTACTGGGAAATAAATGCGGCCTCCTGTGAGTCCCCGACAGTACTGTGGGAAGCTTCAAAAGCTGTAATAAGGGGGGAAATTATAGCATACATGAGCGCTAGGAAAAAACGAATTTCTGCGGGTATTATAAATCTTGAAAGGGAGCTAAAGCTGGCAAAGGGTAAATACTTAAAGAATCCAACCAGAGAACATAGGGAGGCCCTGACAGCAACGACAGTGGCCTTGAATTCTCTGATCCATGAACAAACTAAAAAACATTTGTTGGCACGTAGGTTGCACTTTTGCCGCTTCGGGAATAAAACAGGGAAGCTGTTAGCCAGGGTGGCACACTCACAGACACAAAAACGGTTAATAACATCAATAACATCCCCATCGGGCTCTGGACTATGCAGGCCGGGGGAGATAGTTGAAGCATTTCATTCATATTTTACAAAAATGTATGCAGGGGAGGGAGACCAGGAAGAATTGGCAGCACGGGATTACATAGAAGACTCAGGTCTCCCCAGATTGCCATCGGCGGCCCGGGAGGCGCTCTCGGGTCCACTGCAGGCCCGTGAAATACAGCAGGTGCTCAAGACCCTGCCACTGAACTCTGCACCGGGCCCTGATGGATTCCCGGCAGAGTATTACAAGCTACTCCCTAGCCAGTTTAGTGCGCCATTAATAGAGTATTATGAAGCGGTGGTTGGGAGAGGTCACTTAACACCAGGGGAAAATGAGGCATGGATAACCTTGATCCCCAAGCCGGGCAAACCAGCAGACAGGGTAGATTCCTATAGGCCAATTTCACTCATTAATGTGGATTTAAAAATATTGGCCAGAATCTTGGCAGATCGTCTGGCACCACATATGCAATTTCTGATAAAAGAACATCAAGTGGGGTTTGTGAGAGGCAGACAATCAGTGTTAAATGTACGGAAAGTCTTACTAAGTATTGCACAATGCAGATTAGCAAAGACCCCGCTTTTGTTAGCGAGTCTGGATGCTGAAAAAGCATTTGATAAGGTGCGATGGAACTACCTATATCAAGTGTTAGAACATGTGGGCATAGAGGATTGGTTCTTAAAAGCAGTTAAAACCCTTTATGAGACGCCAACTGCCCGAGTGTTGGTAAACGGTATGAAGTCATCAGTGCTGGAAATAAAATCGGGCACAAGACAGGGTTGCCCTCTATCACCCCTACTGTTCCTACTGTATCTAGAGCCATTGCTCTGTACGATTGAAGCGGACCCAGAGGTGGCTGGGGTTCAGTTGCCGGGTCAGATGGTAAAGGCACTAGCATTTGCGGATGACGTGTTTTTGACTCTGACCAGGCCACAGGAATCTTTAACTAGGCTCTTGGAAGTCATAGATGAGTTTGGGTTTCACTCCGGTTTCACTTTAAATGCCAAAAAATCGGTAGCTCTTCCCTCAAGGGTGGAAATGCGAACGGAGTGGCAGGGACCCTTCCCACTGCAATGGGCACGGGAGGAGGTGACTTATCTTGGAGTGCGCATACCAATAAATCTAGATGCACTTTACTCATCTAATATGAACCATTTGAAAGACAAATTGGGTAGAGCATTACACAGCTGGCAGGGCCTTCCCGTGTCATTGATGGGGAGGGTAGCCCTCTATAATATGATCCTGTTTCCAGCCTGGGTTTACACATTCCAGATGATACCCATGTATTTACGAGCCGGGGACGAGAGGTGGCTGCAGAAACAACTTAATCACTTTTTATGGCAGGGTAAACGAGCACGCATGTCCATAAAGAGAGCAATGCTTCCCAGGGACAAGGGGGGGTTGGGACTATTGAATCTACGTTTGCTCTCGGTAGCAAGTGGAATGCGCCATCTCTCGGACTGGTTTAGGTCTACTCAATTCTTTTCCAGCACACAAGTAGAAACACAATGGTTTAGAGGAGGGCACTTTGCGAGCTGGCTGCATGCTTCGGCGGGGGGGGTGCTGAGGTTGGGCCCAGTGTCCCCTATATTCCAGCCACTGAGACTGACATGGAAATGGTTATGCAAATACTTTGGTCTTAACAGGTGTATTTCCCCCCTGCTCCCCATTCGAGGTAATCCTGAATTTCCAGTGGGAAGTACCTCCAGAACCTTTCAGATATGGGCAGGGAAGGGAATGAGATATGTGTACCATGTAATTGATGAACAAGGCGAGATAAAGCCCCTCCCAGAACTTTGCGCAGAGTTTAAGCTGGAAAAAGGGGATACCTTTGCATACCTTCAGTTAAAACACTATGTGCAATCGCTGCCGAGGCAGGCCTTGAAGAAGGAGTCGTGGGAAAACTACAATGCTATGCTTGGACTAGATGCCCAATCTCGAATCCCGTTGGCATACTTTCATGCACACCTACGAGAACACTCTAAACAAGAGGACTATACCAATCTGGCGCAGCAGTGGAGCATAGAACTGGGAACTCATGTTACTCAGGAACAAATGGAATCCTGTTTAAAGAGGAATTACAAATTAACAGAGAACGTAAGCTGGCAGGAGACACAATACAAATTTATTCTCCGACTATACATCTCCCCGCATAGAGCTTACAGGGCCACGCTAAGGGAGACAGACTCATGTCCAAAGTGTGAGCTGGCTAATGCACATTTGGGACATATGTTCTGGACATGCCCCAAAATTCACAGATTTTGGAAGCAGCTAGCAGAACACGTATCTGCAATGTGGCACATTAAATGGCTCCATTCCCCAAGACAGCTATTTAACATCTTTTCAATTCAAGGACAGGCGCCAACTGGAGCGAGGGCATTCCTGCAAAGAGCTAGTTTAATGGGGAAGAAAGCCATCCTGAAGGTATGGATATCGACAGAGAGCCCCACGGTCAGCCAGTGGCGTTCGCTAATGATTCAGATGTGCTCAATAGAACGGAAATCTGTGGCGGATTTATCTTCAGAAAAGGGAGACATGTACTGCAAGATCTGGTCTCCATACTGGGACACATTGACATCAGTGGCAAGAAGTAGAATATTGAACTCCTGAAGGGTAGTAGGGAGGGAAGTGGGGTGGAGGGGAGGGAGGGGAGGGGGGAACTGGGGGGGGGGGGGGGGCAAGGGGGGGGGGGGGGGGAACATAAAAGGGGAAAAATGCTCAAAGATCTGTAGATTGAGATTGTATTAGCATAGAAGGTGCGTTGATTATGTTCATTGTCTTGTTAATGTTATGGATAATTTGAGTTGTCAATAAACAAGATATTAAAAAAAAAAAAACATAAAAATTAAAATTAAAAAATAAAAAAAAAACTGCTTACTTCTGTTTGCAAAATGTGGAAGACACAAATATTTATAAAAGGAGAACTAGAAATAAGGTCAAACAGGAAGAAACAAAGCTAAAAAACAAGTACTCAGATTGCCATATATACATGATTTTCTTTTTCTCTGGTGCACTCAAGCAGACACAGTACTACACTGCTACCTCACTAATCCTAACATCTGTACATACAAAACAATTATGTATTCCTGCAAGTACAGCATATCATTATGCTTGCTGATACTCACACTCAAGTATCTTTGATTGCCAGTGCACATATGTAGAATACAATTCCAAGACATTTGAGACTCTGGGTCAAATAAGCAACAGTTTAAGAATTATCCGTCTTGCCGGGGTGTCAAATACAAGCTTCTTTTTGCCTCTTCTTTTCACTACTCCAGCCCGAAGACTTGGAATGCTTTACCTCTGAACCTAAAATCTCAATCTGATCATCACCTTTTCAAGAAGATGTTGAAAACGTTCCTTTTTGAAAAAACTTACTCCATTACTAATCCTGCTGTTTAGTCACCCTAATTTTTGTTAGTGTTCTCTCCTTATTCTACTGTAAAATTCATGTGTTGTACTTCTCTACTTTTGTAATTCATGTAAGCCACATTGTGTCTGCATTTGTGGGAAAATGTGGGGTATAAATGAACCATAAATAAATAAATCTAAAAACTTATTGTTTTATGAAGGCCAGTAGCGTACCTGCTCTGCGCACCCCCTTGCTAGGAGGAAAGGTGGGGGGGTGACATGCTTTGGGGGGGGGGGGTGTAGAAGCGCCCCACCCCGGGTGGCCAACAAGCTAGGTATGCCACTGACAAAGGCCTTCCAAGAGGGATGATTTTGGACTGGTTTGAAATAGTTACCTGAAGGACTGGAACTGACTGAGAATGCTGAAGGGATGAATACTATGATGTATCATGTTTGTTTGTTTATTTTATGTATGATTGTAACCCATTTTTGTGTAAAGCAGGACATAAATATGGAAAATAAATATACACATACACACAATTCCTAATATAAGCTGGAGCAACTGGCACCAAAAAGTACATAGTTTCTCGCTTTCATGGATTACAGTTACTGCAAAAATAAAAACCAAAAACAACGTCCTGCTGCCCTTTTCCTCAGGCACATTCTTTTTGATTACCTTGTCTTGCTCCAGCTGTTCCACCAAATTCTTTGCATCACGTAGTTGTGTGATCAGTTTTGTCTTTTCAGTGGTATGAAGGTCCTGGCAAACAATTTAAGAAAAATTAATATTTATGTTTAAACAGTTTTTATTGAAACTACAGCATAATACACCAATACAGTTCACTATACAATTTCACCAACCAATCATGCTGTATATGTTCAACGAAATACAAATCAACATCCAAAGTGGGTTTAACCATTTTCTCCTCAATCCCCCCTTCCTCCCCCCAGCCCCCATATCAATGATGGCACTCGCTCCATGTATTAACTAAATTACTATTCGAACTCCAACTATAAGGTACATTCTCCGAGAAATTGATATTTAAGCTCTTGATAATATATATAGCCTCATACTATTTCAATGCTTGAGTGGAAAAAAGAAACAAAAATTGAAAACACTTAAAAAATAAAAAATCAAGTTAGATAAATCTGAGCTAATTAACTGGAAAAAAAAACAATACAAGCTAAAATGAAATGCCAATGGCAACTTTTGAAGAAAAGATATTCAATTATACTCCAATGAAGAATGTTTACATAGTATTTGAAAACTGGCATTTTCCTAACTAGAAAAATTGTGAGCACAAAGTTCACTAAAACACAAACTCAAAATTACATGCATTCATTAACCTTGCCTAAAACACTCTTTGTTTTGCTGATAAAGCTAAGAATATTTCTTTAGAATCCCCTCAATATGGATGCAGTGACTGGAAACATCATGATGGCAATTTTGTAAGCGATGCTGAAGGAAAGGATAGTGAATTTCCTGGAAGCCAATAAGTTGCAAGATCCGAGACAACATGGTTTTACCAGAGGGAAATCGTGCCAAACGAATCTCATTGAATTCTTTGATTGGGTAACAGCAGAACTGAATCGTGGACATGCTATAGACGTAATCCACTTAGATTTTAGCAAAGCTTTTGACACGGTTCCCCACAGGAGGCTCTTAAATAAACTCGATGGGCTGAAGATAGGTCCCGAAGTGGTGAACTGGATTAGGAACTGGTTGACGGACAGACGACAGAGGGTGGTGGTAAATGGAGTTCGCTTGGAGGAGGGAAAGGTGAGTAGTGGAGTGCCTCTGGCAATGCGTCTTGATGGTGCATCCTGTGCTTCCTCACAGTGAGTGCTGGATAAGTCTGTGTCTCTCTCTCTTCCCCTCCCTCCCTCCCCGAGCAAGCTGAGCAAGCAGTGGCTCCAGCAGTACCCGAAGGAATTCCGGTTCTGGCAGGTGGTTTACCTTCCCTTGTGTCCCACTCTCTCCCTCCCTCTTGTGCCCCTCTACTCGACACGAGCAAGATGAGTAAAGACAGCAAAGCAGCAGCAGCTCCCACAGCTCTTCCCTTTCCTGGCTCAGTAAGTGCCCTGTGACTCCCCTCTCACTGCCACACATTCAAGTAAGTTTATTCAATTTTGAGAGGCTGGTTATTATAGGGATACCTTGCACATGTTGTGGGCAAAATTCAGAGTTTCTATCTATCTATTTATTTACTTACTTATTTATTTAGGAGCATTTAAAATCTTTTTTTGTAGTTTACTTGCAGGCAGGGTGCAGTTAGGGGGGGTGTGGAGGGGCACTGCCCCCCCCAAATAAACTGCATGTCTGGAAGGGGAAAGGGATGTGTAAAAGGGGGTTGGGGAGATTAATTGTCCTAGTGTGTTTTGTGGGTGGGGGGGTTGTTTTGGGTGGGAATTGTCGCCCCTGGTGTGGTGGGAATTGTCCTAGGTGGGAATTGGTGGGTGAGAACTGTCCAGTGGGAACTGACCTAGACCCAGATAACAGGCAACTCACAGACCTGGAAGGAGGAGAACAATCAATGGGACACATTTTCAAAGCACTTAGACTGACAAGGTTTTATAGTAATTTATGGAACTTTGTAAGACTAAGTGCTTTGAAAATACGCCCTGTGTGTTATCAAGGTACAAATTACATTACAATGATAAAGTGGATCAAATTTGGAGGGGGTTGTGCTATATGTTAAAGAGTGAATTGAATCAAACAAAATAAACGTTCTATATTAAACAGATAGCAGCGTGGAATCCTTATGGACAGAAATTCCATGTGTGATGGGAAGGAGTATACTGTCAAGGCTGTATACTATCTTCCAGGAGAGAAAGAACAGACAAATCAAGAAATGTTTACAGAAATTAGTAAAGCTTGCAGATTGGACAATAGTATAATAATGTGTGATTTCACTTAACTCTCCACTGCCCCATGTAAGCCGCATTGAGCCTGCCATGAGTGGGAAAGCGCGGGGTACAAATGTAACAAAAATAAATAAAAAATTATCCCAATATTGACTGGATAAATGTTACATCATGGAGATCTAGAGAGGTAAAATTCCTAGTCACAATAAATGACTACTTCTTGGAGCAACTGGTCCAAAAAACAATAAGAGGGTTCAATCATCTATGACAACTTAGGCCCCTTCTCCGGGCTTGTGAAAGTCAGTGTTTCCCCTGCGTGGACTCTTTCCCCATACTGCCCTTTAGGGTGCACGGTAAGTTCATGTCCCTGTTGTGTTGCACCTGCACAGTAACGAGTCAGTGGGATAAATGTGCCTATGACAACAGTAAGAATGCCATGGTGTGGACATGGTGTACTGTAGAATTGGAAATGGCTATCTCTAAAGGGTACACAGTGGGAGAAATCTACGAGGCCTGTCATTTTGAACAGACATCTACACAGCTCTTTGCAGAATACATAAACATGCATTTCTTGACAAAAGCAGGAAGTATCAAGGTTTCATAAGTACATAAGTATTGCCATACTGGGAAAGACCAAAGGTCCATCAAGCCCAGCATCCTGTTTCCAACAGTGGCCAATCCAGGTCACAAATACCTGGCAAGATCCCAAAAAAGTACAGAACATTCGAAGAATATCATAAAGAGCATCTGACAAATAGGGCAACTCCGCCTCTAGGGTAGAGAGAAAGTCTGGAGGCGAGTCCAACATGGGCAATTGCTGAATCCACGATAAAGAAGCCCTGGCTACAAAAGAAGAAGAAATTGCTGCCTGAGAATTTAACACAGCTAGTTAAAAGGCAAGCTTCAAGAAAGCCTCAAGCTTGTTGTGGCCATGCATATCCTTTAATGTAGTTCCGCCTTCAATAGGGATCGTAGTATGTTTAGTAACCGCCGTAATAAGGGCATCCACCTTAGGCAGAGCAAAATGCTCTAAATCAGAGAGCAGAAGGGGATAATTTGGAAACAGCGCAAACTAGCCAGAGGTTAGAATAAGGGGTCTCCCACTGAGTTGCAATAAGCTCCTGCATAACTTCATGAATATGGAAAGATACAGAAAGCGTCTTAGTACCTGACATAATAGATGCAGCAGGACCAGAGGACGGAGAAGCAGGGGAAGAAATGTGTAAAGCCTCCATAGATTTTGTGATCAACAGAGGCAACTCCGCTCTCAAAAACAGCCTAGTTACAAGTAGGATCACAACCCCCATCTGACTCTTACATGTCAAAGTCATGGCCACCAGCAGAACTAGGACAGTTAGAATACACAGATAAAACCTCCTCTGAGTCCCGACAAGGAACATTCTCCAAATCCTGTGAAATGGAAAGTTTTTGTTTCTTAGGAACTAAAAAGCAACGTGAGGGGGAAGAAGGAGAGGCAGCTTGAGATGACTTTAATAACAAGGCCTGATGTAATAAAGAACAAATTCAGGCCGCAAAAACAACATCCTGGGACATGGTAGCGGGCGAGGAACCCACTGGCAAAATGGTCACTAAAGCCTCGCGGAGTACAGGAGCAGTTGGCGCTGAGCACAACAAAACCACCATCAGAGTGGGGCCAGACTGAACTCCCGGAGACAGAGTACTAATGGCCAAAGTAGGCAAAAGCAACATGTCCACAGAAGTAAAGTAAAGCAAAGCGTGCAGGAACCAGCAGCCGAGAGTCGTCCCCCCCCCCAGCACTGCGCACAACATTTAATAGCCTCAGACATAGAGAATAATAAATATAATCACAGAAAAGAGCCAGTCTCATAACCTCCAAGGCACTGAAACACCACAATCTTCCCACAGCACAAGTGCTCTCAAAAAGAACCACAGTAGTTGCTTGCTTTTTTTTTTTTTTAAGTTTTTTAGAGGCAGGAGAAAAAGAGAAGGGAAGTCTGAAATAAAGAGGTAGAATGTAGAAACAGGGGAGCAGGAAGGAACCTAGACCAATATGTTTACATCTGAGGCACAGGATATTCTCAACCCCAAACTCAACTGAACCTGCAAGCAGGACAGGAGGCCACACAAAAGTCACCACAGCACACAGGAGCTACTATCCCGCCTGCTGAAGATAGCGAATACTGGCTAGGTTACTAAGCGCAGGAGCTTATGAGGCACAACTCTCTCTCTACCTGCTGGCGGATGGTCACAACCCATTTGTCTGGACTGATCCTTGGGACGTAATGGAAAGGCCTGTTGCAGGCAGTTCTCATGGCCTGATGCTTTCCCGCACCCATGGGTATGGCTGGAAGTGAACACTCACTAGTGTATGCAGTAGGATAGCTGTAGAGATGCCCCCCCCCCCCCCCCCCCAGTCCAGCACCAGCCAATCTTCTCTCACACAGTATTTCCATTCTGCAAGTCAGTGTGCGAATCTGTCACTCCATCATCACCAGCATGTGCTCGCTCTGCACCATGACATAATATAATATAATACAATGTAATATGGCTTTTGTATTCCATCAACTCCTAAATTTGGTTCAAACTGTATAACAAAAAAAAAGTGGAAAAGAAAAATAATAGAAACTTTCTAAATAAATGTTTTTAAATTCTCTGGAATAAAAGTATAAGAACTTATACTTCTCAGATCCTTAGGTAAAGTTGAACTGCCTGTTAAACTGATCTATCCAAAATCATCTTAAAATGAACTCCTGAGAAAGATGGAAAACAAAGAAAATAAGGATCCTTTAGTCCTAGAAATGTGATGTTAGAAGGAAATTAAAAAAAAAAAAAATCAGTACAAGTACACAGGGCTGGAACCATCAAAGAATAGTTCCGGGCAAGAAAATTACAGACAGGCAGGTGTTTGCCTATGTGGGCCCGCTTTCTGTGTGTTTAGCTTCCTTTACGCCCCTTCTGAATTTGCACGTGTACCATAGCTGTATTTTGTGAGATGCACGTTTATCTGCTGTACGTTTATTCCGCTTTTAATACTTCTTTGTTGGAGAGGGGGAGGGGTGGGAGAAGATATGCTGATTTTACTTGCATATACATATGTCCCATATTCTGCACTTTTTTGAAACACATTGATATTCACACATCCATGACCTATCTGAAAAGGCGCTGTATGTGAATAAAATGGGACATCAAACACAGTAAAACTACAATGTCTCACTTCAATGCACTTTGAAGATTAAACTGGTGCTGGTTTCATCATCATTTAGCCCATATTTAATTTTTTTTTTTAAAGCCTGTGTGACTCCCCCCAACACTTAGCTCAGTCAGAAGCGAAGGGAAGGAAGGAGAGGTAGACCAGACACCACGGGGGAGGAAGGGAAGAAAGAAAGGAGAGGTAGACCAGATACCACGGGGGAGCAGGGGAAGGCTCAAATATAAACCGAGATGCAATTTTTGATGTTTGTTTTTTGGCCAAAAAATCTTTGATTATTATCAAGTAAATAAAGTACTTCCCTAGGAGTACACACTGGTAATGTAAAAATAGATGCACACTTTCTATGCATCTACTTGTCCCGGTCTCAGACAGCTTAAAAATTCTGGGAGTCACAATCGACCGAAATCTCACACTTGAATATCATGCGAAAAATACAGCAAAAAAATGTTCTACTCAATGTGGAAACTTAAAAGGATCAAACCTTTCTTCCCAAGGGAAGTATTCCGCAGCCTAGTACAATCAATGGTGCTAAGCCATCTAGATTACTGCAATGCCATTTATGCTGGATGTAAAGAACAAATCATTAAGAAGCTTCAAACCGCTCAAAAAACAGCAGCCAGACTCATATTTGGGAAAGCGAAATACGAAAGCGCCAAACCCCTAAGAGAGAAACTACACTGGCCCCCACTAAAAGAACGAATTGCATTCAAAGTTTGCAGCCTGGTCCACAAAATCGTTCATGGGGAAGCCCCGACCTATATGTCAGACCTTATAGACTTGCCTACCAGGAATGCAAAGAGATCAGCACACATATTCCTCAATCTCCATTACCCTAACTGCAAAGGACTAAAATTTTTAAAAATAGCAAATTAATAGCCACAGACTGTATCCAAAGTTAAAGGCAATGGTAGTCTTCTCTTAGATGATTACGTGTGAGAAAAGAGGATGAATGATTTTAACATCAAAATCTAAGCATCAACCCAAAATATTAGTTGTTCCAAATTCAGATACATAGGGATTCATTCATAATACAGTTTTTGAAATGATCCCTAACATGAAAGGAAATTGTTCACTAGTGAGGGCATAATATCCCAAGAAAATCCATTTTCAGCTGTTGGGTATATTTGATGAATGTTTACAAATCACAGGAATCCAGGAGTGGAGTGGAGGAGTAGCTTAGTGGTTAGTTCAGTGTGATGTACCTCCTTGTGACCCTGGGCAAGTCACTTAAATCTCCATTGCCCCAGGTACAAAAGATTAGAGTCAGAGAAAGTACTTGCATATCATATATATGTAAACTGATTTGGTTGTACCCCTGACAGTAGTGTCATTGATCTTGGGAAGAAAAAGGTATAGTGTGTCAGTTTTTCTCTAAAAAGGGAGTCTATGTTATCTTTTAAAGAAATGTAGATTGTCTTTGGATGAGTCTTTTAGGTTCTATAGAAGATCTCAGAAAATGCAGAGAACCTAATATGGCTATTGGACCTCCATACTGAAGTTCAGAACTATTAGGTCATTCTTAATTTAAGATGGGTAATTTTTCTTGGTATTATTATTATTGTCCAGTTATTTTTCTAATTGCCTCAGAAGTAAAGTATGAAGGGGTAGTCATATGAAGGAAAGGATCCAGAGAAGGTTAGCGGAGATTAGCTAGGAAAGCCAGTACAGGGCAGACTTCTACGGTCTGTGCCCTGATCGAGGATGAATAGATATGGATGGGCTGGGTGGAGTTTTTCAGAGGCTTTGAGAACAACTTCAGAAATTTTAGAACAAGGCCAGAGACAGGCAGACTTCTACGGTCTATGCCCTAAAAATGGCAAGAATAAATCAAGATCAGGAATGCTTATGATGTATCACATCATACCATATATAATGTGTTTATTATCTTGGGCAGACTAGATGGACCGTACAGGTCTTTATCTGCCGTCATCTACTATGTTACTATGTTACTATAAATCCACATACGCAACCAGTTTCTCATACATCTGCACGTAGCTATGGAACGCACTACCGAAGGCCATAAAAATAACGCAAGACCTAACTATCTTCCGAAGGCTACTGAAAACAGATCTGTTCAAGAAGGCATACCATAAACATCCATCTTTTTTTTTTTTTTTTTTTAATGTTTTTATTAATAAGAGTAACAGACTTCCATCTTACAACCATTTTTCCGCTCAAAGGCACACTGCCAGCGTAGAGCGTACATCAACTAGATTTCCAAGTACCTTACCAAAACTATACATAACATATGTAGTACAGAGTATTTAACATTGAACGTGAACTCCTAAGCACCTATCAGCCATCTAACAATCCTTAATACCCCAGACCTATCTGGGCTATGTCCCCATGACTGGTGCGATACGTTACCCTCTTCATGTGCTTCTATCCATACACATCCATTCGTTCATGTCCGTTCTCTTAATTTTCTCATTATTATCCCCCCTCCCTTCCCCCCTGTCCCTCCTCCCCTATCCCCTTCCTATTCGTGTGACTGCAGGCCCTTTGTGGCGCTCTCCCTGTGCCCCCCTCGTCACTTATGTCTCCCTGTTGGGAAGCTGTGTTAAGCACTGATAACTCCTTTGCCATAGGTGTCGGCTTGGTGGCGGTCTGCTCCATTCATAGTCAAACTGACCTCCCCCCTCCCATCCCGCCATCTGTTTCATACTTGTGTACCACTTATTCAGAGGGGGAGGATTCTTGTCTCTCCAGTGTTGTAATATAACCTTTTTAGCCAGCACCAGTGCTAGGAGAACAAACCTAGAATGGAACAAGTTTAACCCTTGTGTGCGCAAGTCCGTCTCTGAGCCCATTAGTAAGATCCTGTAGCTCCATTCTATGGGCTGCTCTATCACTTCTTCCAAGTGCTTCAGCACTCCTTTCCAAAAACCCTGTAATTGCCCACATTCCACAAAGTGGTGTGCTAAGGTACCCTTTTGGTTCACACACTTTTCGCAGTCTTCAGAGTCCCACAATCTCATTGTTTTGCCCCTGCTCCTCGTAATATATGCCTGATGTAGTATTTTAAATTGGGTTTCATGACAGCTCACATTGGGCGTTATTTTGTAGGCTAGCTCGAAGCAGTTCTGTAACTCTTTGTTCGAGACTTCCAAGTCTACCGTTTTACTCCACTGTCCTGCCAATGTATCAACCATTACTGCTGGCCTCCAAGTTTTCCCCAAGTAATACCAATGTGAGAGTTTGTTGCACCCCGGCGGTACTTGTTTAAACACCACATCTAGTGCCGTAAATGTTGGAAGCTTATCTGCTTTGCCTCGCAGCGTGAATACATAATGTCTAATTTGTAAATATGAGAAAAACAACTTCTGTGGGATGTGCCAACGTTCCTGACATTCTGCAAAGGAGAGAATCTGGGCTCCCCCCTCCCCCACTACTTGCCCTACATACCTACATCCTCTCTTTACCCATTCCTTAATATGTGTAGGTCCTATGCCTGCTGGGAATCCCGGATTGTCCTGTAGTTCTAAGAATGGCGATGGCCCCTCTGTAGCTCCTATCCTATGGCGCCACCACTCCCATGCCATCTTTAGCGGTCTCGTAAGAGGTGTAAGCTTAACCTGTGTGCTCCTAACCTGCAAGCCATTAAGCACTGAGCAATGCTGGTTGGCGTTCTGCCACACTTCTGGCGGTGCAAAGACATAATGTCCCGAGTGCAGCTCGTGTATCCACCTCAGGAGCGCCGCTACATTATAAAGCCGGAGATCTGGCAAATTAGCTCCCCCTTCATTTCTTGCCCTCGTTAATTTATTATATCTTATCCTAGCTCTTTTGCCTCCCCAAATGAAAGATAAAATTGCTCCCCTGTATACCCCCTCATCCTTACTATGTACCCACAAAGGCACCATTTGCAGGGCATATAAAATCTTTGGGAATAGCACCATTTTTACCAGTGCGATCCTGCCCATGAGTGACACTGGTAGATCTTTCCACTGCCCACATAAGCGCTTAATTGCTTCTAACTTATCTCTAACATTTTTCTGGTATATGATCTTAAAATCTAAGTGTAAATACACGCCCAAATACTTCATAGGACCCCGCGTCCAAGTTAGGGGGAAATCTGGACAGTTCTTACTTATACTGTTACTAGACAACGCCATTGCTTCTGATTTCTCAAAGTTAATTCTTAACCCTGAAAAAGTGCCAAATTGCTGGATAAGATTAATTAGAATAGGGATCCCCTTATTGGCCTCCCCCAAAAAGATCAACATATCATCAGCAAAGAGGTTAATTTTGTATTCTGCCTGCCCTCTTTGAATTCCCTGGAGCTCCCGTGTCTGCCTGATTTTACTCGCTAAGGGCTCCAATGCCAAGACAAATAGCATAGGCGACAGTGGGCAGCCTTGTCGTGTACCTCTCTGCAACACAAATGAGGAGGATAGTTCGTTATTTACCATTATTTGTGCCGTGGGGTTCCTGTATAAAGCCCTTACTCCCTGCAAGAACTCCCCATGTATTCCAAATTGCGGCAGCACCCAAAAAAGGTAGTCCCATAAAATCTTGTCAAACGCTTTTTCTGCGTCTAGACTGGCGATGACTTTATCTCCCGATTGATTCCCCTCTGCCTGAATGACACTTAAAGCTCTTAATATATTAGTAGAGGCGTATCTTCCCGGTACGAAGCCAGACTGGTCTGGATGCACCAGAGATGGCAAAACCTTACCTAATCTTGCAGCCATAATACTAGCAAATAGTTTTATATCTTGATTCAACAGGGATATAGGCCTGTATGAGCCCAATAATTCTTTATCGCGTCCCGGCTTAGGAAGTACTATTATAGAGGCATGCGTTAAATCTCCCACAAATTGTCCTTCCTGACACAGCGTATCACACAATTCACTAAAAGGCCCTGCCAACTGTCCTCCCAGGATCTTATAAAATTCGGGTCCTAGCCCGTCTGGCCCCGGGGCCTTTGCTAATTTAAGCTTTTTTACTGCTTCTTGAATTTCAGGTCCTGTGATGCCCATGTTCAAAGTTACTCTCTGCTCCTGCGTCAGGGAAGGTAAATCAAGATTCCGAAAAAATTCCTCCCGCTGTTTCCTATCACTGCTTCCCCTATCATAAAGAGATTTGTAAAAATCTACAAACGCTTCTTTTATCTCCTCCACCTTACTACTTGCCCCTTTGTAGTTTTAATGCGGCTTACCAATTGTTTTGCCGCTCTGTTTCGAACTAGGTTAGCCAGTAGGCTACCTGTCTTGTTGCCCCACCTATGGAGTTTGTATTTATATACTAGGATGTCCCTTGCCGCTCTTTGATTCAAGATGCTATTAATTTGACATTTTAGCTCTCTAAAGACTACCTGCTGCTTTGCATCGCCCCTCATCACTTTAATCCGAACGGCCTGCAGCATCCTCAATTTCTCTAGTAGTTCCTCATCGCTCTTTTTCCTGGTTCTCGCCGTGTATTCTATGATCTTACCCCTCATCACGGCTTTTCCTGCTTCCCACAGTGTTATTGGGCTAGCAACTGAGGATACGTTGTCTATTATATATTGCTTCCATTCTTGTTGAAGGAATTCACGAAATTCCCTTTCTTGATATAAAGTGGGGTTCATTCTCCAACTGACTTTTTTCCCTCCCCCATTGATATTACAGTCTACCCAAACCATACTGTGATTCGATACTACCTCCGCCTCAATTTCTGCTGCCCGACTCCGGGCAAAGAGTGGCTGCGCTACCAGTATATAGTCCAGTCTCGCCCTACATTTGTGCACGTGTGAGTAAAAAGTATAATCTTTCTCATCGGGGTGCAAGACTCTCCAAATGTCTACTAACCCTAGATCCTGTTGGAGTAAATTTATACCCCTAACCCCCTGCCCCTTGGGTCGTGGCTTGGGTGGATTACAATCAATTAACGGGTCTGCTGTTATGTTAAAGTCTCCCCCTACGAACATTTTGTATTCCTTCAGTGGGGCCAGGGCCGCTAGCAGTTGCAGATAAAACTTGTGCGAGTAAATGTTGGGCGCATAAACCGAGCATAACAGCGTCTTCTCCCCCTGTAAGGTCCCTACCCAGATTACAAATCTACCCTCTGGATCTTGGATCACCCTATGACAGGTGCTGTCGATCCCTTTTCGCATAAGTATCGCCACACCTCTCCGCCTGCTGTTAAAAGAGGCAAAGACGAGTTCGCCTACCCAGCCCTGCTTCAGTTTGATATGCTCTGATGACGACAAATGTGTCTCCTGCAGTAGCAACACATCCACCTTCATTTGTTTACTATAGTGCAAGATCTTTTTCCGTTTTATGGGAGAGTGTATACCGTCTACATTAAGGGTTGCTACCCGCAAACTACCCATTTTCCCACGCCTGAGCCATGCTTGTATGACAATACATTGCTTTATTTTTTTCCCAGGGTAGCATCCCAGCAGTGCCACCCCAGAACCTTAATGACCCTTGCTTCCTCCCTTGCCTTTGTCTGTATCCTCATTTAAGGTGCAGTTTCTCATTCTGCAGCCACATGAACTCCTTAAGCTTTATATGCTTCTTGTTTCTCATCTGAGCTTTCCCTCCCCCCCTCTGACTCACCCACCCCTCCCCCCTCCCCTCCTGCCCTCTCCTCCTTCCCTCCTGTACCCCATGCGCATTGCCATCCATTCTTTCTATCTTCCCAGCACTCCCCCATGCACATCTCCGTGACTGCCAAGCTCCTCCCCTCCCTTCTTCCACCCTGTCCTCCTTGATTGAGGTATCTCCCCCCTCAACCATCCCCATGTTACTGAATTGCTCCCTCCCCTCCTCCCAGCTCCCCCCAGATACAACGTGAAACTGAAAGGAAATATTACTTTCGCTTAAACACAGATTAACTCAATCACAAAGTCAGATACCTCCCCCTTCAACCCTTAACAATGTTACTCCCAAATGTTTCCCAACCTTTAAACTGAAAGAAAAACATTAGATGCTGTGAACTGTACTTTATTACCACTCATCTTCCCTGGCGCTCTTGCAAAGTCTCTCTCATACTGGGGCATCCAGATTCTGTCAGAGCTGCACATGCTGCGTGAAATGCTTTATAGCAGTTCCTTCTGTGCGATCCGTCATCTCATTTAAGCCTGGAGGCTCGCCCCTGTTGCTGCCTTGCTTGGCTCTGCCTGTTATATATGTAACGTCCTCTCCACTCTTTAAGAAAGAGAGTTACACAGTTTTCAATCTTGTAAATGGCTTTGGTGGATTGCCTGCCACAAAAGTCTGGATGCTACACAGGGGTGGTGTTTCTCAAGGCTATGTACTCACTGTTCTTATCTCGTTAGTCGACAGTATATTCTTTTTTGTCCTTTTCAAGTCTGCTCCCATATAACCTTTTTGCTGTTTTTTATTATTTAACCATCACATTCATTTTTGTTGATTTAGCATTCTTGTCCAGTTCGCCTTCCGTCCTGCCCCCACTCCGCCGCTCGAATCCAGCTCTCTCTATAGCTTACCCAGAAAAGCCTGCAGTTCTTCCACCTTTGTGAGGGTGAATGATTGATTTTGATGAGTGATTCGTACTTTGGCTGGGTACTGTAGTGCAAATTTAATTTTTTTCTCAAACAGCTGGGTGCAAAACGGCGTTAACAATCTCCGTTGCTCCATAACTCGGAAGGAGAAGTCTTGAAACATCAGTATTCGCTTTCCATTGTATTCCACGTTTCTCTGCTTCTTGTATTGATCTAGTATTTTTGCTTTAACAGCATAGTTCATATAGCGTGCAATAACCACTCTTGGCTTTACAGCCTGCTCTCTGCGCTGCCCAATACGATGAATTCTTTCCACTTGTCCCTGGCCTAGGTCTGGTGCCAGCCCCAGTTGCCGGGGAATCTCCCGCTCTGCTAGATCTTTCAGCTCTGCTTCATTGAGTGATTCAGGGAAGCCCACGAACCGGATGTTATTTCGTCGTCCTCTATTTTCCTGATCCTCCACCCTCTCAGTTAAAGTGCGAACTTGTGCCTCCAAGTCCCCGATGCGTCCAGCCGCTTCTGCCATCTGGTCTTCTTGCGAAGATATTCTTTCCTCAGCCTGTTGTAGGCGGACCGCGTGGCTCGCTATACATTCTTTTATGTCGTCCATGCCCGCATTCAGCTTAGCAAGTTTATCGTCTAACAACTGGGACATGTTTTTTATGGATACTTGCACCAAATCCTCTGATACCGGCGAGACGTTTGAGTTGCGGAGCTGTGCAGATGGCGATGCATTCAATGCCTGCGACGCCATTTTGCTTTTTGCCACGCTGCTCTTTTCTTTTCCAGATCGCAGCGCTTTTTCTGGCATCCCTGGCTCCTTTACCTGTTAGAGCTTCGCGATTTACTTCTCCACGCTTTCAACTGGTTTGCCGTGCTGTTTGATAGGGGGTAGGTGTTCAATCTGCGCTTTTAATTTGGGGTATGAAGCTGAGGGGAAGGGAGCCGAGCCAGCAGACGTCCGTTCAGCTCTCGTGCATCACGTGACCCCCCAACATCCATCTTAAACACCAAAAAATAAGACTTTACACGACATAGACATAATTGAAATCTTATCACTTGACTGATCAACCTCCTTACCACTAATGAATAAGCATAACCACTTCAAATCTCTATGTCAAATATGGTCTCTCCATAGTCAATGACCTAAAGAATGATACGACCCAATTTCGTACTCAGGAACGTTCATGTATTACTATAATTTATTCTTCCAATTTCTTACTCAGGAACTTCCATGTATTACCATAATTTATTCTTCCTTAACATATATATGCACTTCATATATATCTATACCATGATCTGTTCACGTATGTTATGTTACATGTATGTTACCATGTATGTATGCAACTTAGCACATTACCATTTATAATTCTGTTACCCAGAAATGGCAACCGCCAATACGGCAAATGTAAGCTACATTGAGCCTGAAAATTGTTGGGAAAATGTGGGATGCAAATGCTACAAATAAATAAATAAATAAATAAATAAAATATATACCTCACAGAATTTTATATGAGCCCTTTTGCTAATATACAACATCCTTTACATGCAGAAAAAGTATTATAAAATTATATGATTGCTTTTGTAAACCATAGCTAATGTAATAAAAATATTAATGTAACAGTGTGACTTTCTGGTCGCCAACAATTATTTGGTTTTATTTTTACGTCTTATTATTTTGGAACTGCTACAATTCCTATTAGTAATACCCCTCACAAACTGAAATAATCTGTAAAATCTAAAGTTTCCATGGTGCCCAACGACTCAAGGTTTCAGAAAATATTAATTTATCAGAATAGTTTGGATCCATGTCCAATTTGAGTGCCAGGATTTATACCAGGTTTCAACTGGCCTAAGTCCTTGTGCCCAAAGTTGAGTGCTGAATTTAGCACTCAATGCTATTCTATAAAGAGTGGTCATTCCGAAGTGCCCTTTATAGAATAGCATTAAGTCCCAGAATTTTGGCGCCATTTGGATCAAATTTTATTCACCACATAAAAAGCTAGAACATTTAAAAACTCAAATGCCCGACACAGCCATTTTTCGCCACCTCAAGGGTTGCATCAGAGGCTGAATAAAAACTGTAATACACACATAAAAATAATAAATCAGTAACAAATAAATAATTAAATGCAAATTATAACCGCAGACAGGAAATAAAATAGTCTTTAAAATAAGTTCAGATATTTTTTTATTTGCTTTTTAGTTTTTAACCAACAGGTGATACAATTGGATCACACCTCTTGGGTACTTGAGTGTTTTTATTCCACCTCTTTTTACTTTCATTTATGTGTTGTCTGCTTTTTATATGATATTATTTTTACTAACAATATGTTGGTTTGCTGCTTATATTGGATCTTGCAGATCATTTGCCCATTTGCTTTCTTAAAACAAATTAGTAACAATCATCAGTAATATGGGAATGAGCAAAGCTATAAAAATGATGGTTAATGATATTTCTCCTGAATTCAATCAATAAGCAGCTCATAAGTAGCTGTGCTATAAATGACTGAACCTCAGCTACATTAAGTAAATCAGTAGGAATAACGTTCAAAGACAGAACATATCCACCCTCATCTATTATGCTTACAAGAAATACATTTCAAGCCTCCACAAATGGCATCTCCTCCCTCCTACCTTTATCTTTTCCAGTTCTTGAAACCTCTCTTCCAGCTGCTCTTGCAGTGCTTCCTTCTCATTGCTCAGCTGGCTGGAGCGCTCCTTGTGGGAGCGGATCATCTCTTTACAGCGCTGAAGCAAGTTCTCCTGGCGTCTCACCCTTACCTGCAGAGCTTCCAGTGTTTTTGAGGCATCATTGACTCCATCTACAAAAACACACAGTGGCATTTCCATCAGTGCACTGTGATGGAAAGTGGTGTGGCAAGAATATCATCTTATAAAAAGAAAAACTTGAAGTGAGGTAACTGTACTGTTAGACAAATGATGCTAGTGAAACACTTAGCAGACGATACATTAAAGTGTCTATAGCTATGCTGTAGGTTCATAGTGGGATCTGTTTTGAAATGTGTACATCCTTTTTTAAAGAAAGGAATAGTGAGAGTGTTAGCTCCAATAAATATGTTTTCAACCTTTTTGGTTGTGCAGACCCCTTATAGGCTTTCAAAAGGTTTTGAGGTCCTTAGTTCATTCAAACCATATTCTTGTAGAAGCCCATCATCACCAACTCCTTCTCTCTCCCTTCACTAGTCCGTATCCATTATCATCCCTTTTCTCCCCTATAACCAGTCTCTCTCCTCCTTCCTCATCTCAACACTTCCTCCACCCACTACTGTCTCTCTCCTCCACTCCTTGGCCCCACTACTCTCTGTTCCTGTCCTAGAACTACAGTCTTTCACTATCCTCTCACCACACTGTATCCTCCTCAGCCCACTATTCCCTCTCTCTTCTCACCTGTTCTGGCCCCACTGGTCCTGCTTCCATCCCACCCAGCTGCTCCTGCAGGAATTTGGGTAAGCGGAAATGTAGTACAACCAGAAGCTGCTGTAGCTGAATATCTTTCCCTCTCCCCACTAGTTAGACATCTCAGTTTTGTAAGGTAAAGCTGACAGACACAGAACCTCAAACTGCTTTCTCTTTGCCTACAGTCAGAGTGTGCACCAAGTCACAAAGAAAGAGGAAGTAGCCCAAGGCACCACAGCTGCTGGCTTTAAATGGAGTAAGAAGCCAGTGAGAAGGGAGAGCAATGCTCTGGCAGCTCAGTGCTACTCCTTTTTGGATCAGGAGGAGGAGAGAGGTTGATTCCACTCTAATAACATCAACTGGCTGCAAAAGCGGTAGCCAGATGAAGTCATCAAATAACTCTAAACTAGGACATTTCTACATTTCTGGTTATCATCTAATATGATAAGCCCTATTTATAATAAAGTGCCTGCACAAACACGACAGTTTAATGAATTTGCTTTTTTTTTTTTTTTTAAAGAATGAAACAATATGCCTTTACAAAGACAATGGAACCACTTGGCCTACGCTTGTACAACACACAAGAAATTGATGGGGGGAAAAAATCAAACCTTTAACTCAACATATTATGTCAATAGTTTTTACATCAAAAAAGAAAAACATCTTTTCCCATGAACTAAAAAAACAGAAAGGTAATCTTCCCACATAACAAGTGTCCTGAGGGAATTCTGCACACAAAATGTTTTTTTAATTCTGCACAGAAAAATTAAGAATACTGTGCCACTTTGCCCAGGGGGAAGAAATTTGATACAGACAGAGCCAGAAGGGCAGGGTCCATGAAGTGTAAAAGGCCGGAGCACAGCTAGGTTAGTTAAGCCCAGAGGGAAGTAGTGACACCCAACCACATATGCCTCCACCATGTATGTGTGAACTGCAACAGCTACAGTCAGGTAATTTGGGACCCTGCAGAACTGGGTACTTGAACTGGCCTGAGGGCAGCCAGAGTCCCACTAAGCGTGCTGCCTGAAAACCCGACTGGCTGGAGTGCCTCCAGAACCAGGTTTGGGAACCACTGGCTTAACCTGTTGTGTAGCTCTGTTTTACCACAAGCTTTTTTTAACCATTTAGCTCATTTTATCATGCCCTATCAAAAGTTAATGCTAATGTGTTAGATTTTCTCAGTGTTTTCAATCCAGTTATTAACTCAGATTTGATCATGTTACGATCACTATTGCCAAGCGAACCCAACATCATTATCATTCATATGAAGTCCTGCATTCCACTAAGGACTAGATCTATAAAATAGCTCTCCCTTTTGTCTGTTCTAGCTGCTCCATGAGGCAGTCATTTATATCTAGGGACTTTACCTCCCTAACATTCTTGACATGACATTTATCCAGTCAATATTGGGGTAATTGAAATCATACAAATGAGAGGGCTACAGACATAGCAAAAAAACAGCAACCAGCAGCTAATTACTTTAACTCTTCAAATAACCAACTTCAAAGAACAATAACTTGAGACTAAAGAACTCTGTTTTATTCATACCTCTTAACAAACATTTAATAGCACCCATCTTATAATCATTTTAAAGTAAACGTATATATTTTTTAAAAATTGAAATATACATAAATAGAAATGGATAAAAAATTGTTATACCTTAACCTGCAAAAGCCAAAAAAAACAAACCTCCACATATGTAGGCTAACGTTTTTTCAACCAACCATATAAAAAAAAAAATCAAAACATATGTATAGGAGTCATTTCAAATGGAATAATGATAACTGGTAAAAACTTTTAATTAACTTGCAGAAAATGTTACCATTTCAGCATCTTCTTCAAATACTTATCTGCACTCAGCACTTAGGCTTACTTCACATCTTCAAATATCAGCAGACTCTAGCATCCAACTCTTCAGAGCAAACATTTCTTGATTGTATCCAGTCATTCAACAAATTATTTGTTCTCTGAGACTTCCATGCTTGGTATTATGATTGTTGCAGTTGTCTGGGTCTTGCTGCATCTTAAGTGTAACCGATATTTCTCAGCCTTTGTGCTGAAGAAAGCCACTGAATGATAGCTGAAGCATGAATTCCATTTACTCAGATGCAGCAAAACACGGACAACTGCCATAATAATTCAACAAAATAATTCCCAAAACAATGCATGTCTGTGCCTCTACTTTGTAATGTGCTGTTTGGTTCCTAATAAAAATATTTTTTACAAAATTCCACGGCTCCTTATTTTGCATACTGCTGCTTCAAGGGATACATATCAACTGACTCCTTGTTCATTATAAAATATATATTGTGAGTCTTTAAAAAAAACATTTCATACAAGCAAAATCACATCTACTATGACAAATATCATAAGCCATATTTAAGGCTTACACAATCATTGAGTCCAGAAATCACTGTTGCTGACGCCGTAAAACATTTTCGTTTTAATCGGGACAGTCCAACACCTATAATTTATCATCATCTTTGAGCTCTTTTGTCATAAAATGATGAATTAAAGGAACAGACCAACCCAACTTGGAGCGGCTGGAGCAATGGAATGAGAACCAAAAAAGCCAGAGTTTAAATCTTACTGGCACTCATTGTGACCTTAGGCAAATCCATTCATCCTTCGTTGCCTCTTGATACAAACCTAGACTAAAAGCTCACTGGGGACAGGGAAATATCTACTGTACCTGAATGCAACTTGTCTTGAACTACCAATGAAAAGGTATGAGCAAAATCTAAATAAATAAATAGCTGTGCTCTGAGAGTCTCATGTGAGGTGGATGACATTTTTTGAATATGAATACAACTATTAAGGCATACCAATATATATAAAGTGGAGGAGTGGCCTACTGGTTAAAACATTGGGCTGAAAACCAGGACAGTCCAGCTGAAATCCCACTGCAACTCCTTCTGATCTCGGGTACGTCACTTAACCCTTCATTGCCTAAGGTACAAACTAAAGATTTTATGCTCTTTAAGGATATGTAAATTTATTTATTTATTTTATTTTTATTTATGCATTCTTGTATCCCACTGTTTCCCAAAACATATTTCAGTTCAAAGTGGCTTACAACAGTTGGGAGTTACATTTGTATTTGATCGTTATGATATGTAGAGGACATCGATAATCTGTATAGTATTTCTGAGGGCCAGTTTTGGAGGGGGTAGGATGAATAGTTTATGTAATTATCTGAAGGGTTTTCGTGAGGTAGGTTTGTAGAGGTGGGATGTTGTTAGAGGTACGACGAGTTTGTGCGGTTTTCTGGAAGTTTTGATGAGGAAGATTTGTGGGGACAATTTGTAGAGGTAGTGCATTGATAGCTTACATATTTAGCTATAGAATGTTTTGAAGAGGTATGTTTTAATTTCTTTCCTGAACTGAAGGTAGTTAGTGATGTTTCTTATGGCTTTTAGTATTGAGTTCCACCATTTGGAACCCAGGTAGCTAAAACCTGAAGAAAGATGGTTTTGCAAGTTATGTTTCTACAGTTAGATAGGTGAAGGAGTAGGTAGCCTCTGCTTTCTGGGCTTGCGTTTCTTCGGGATAGCTCAATCATATCTAGTATATATTCAGGTACCATTCCAAATAGTATTTTGAAAATGAGGGTGCTCGTTGTGAAGAGTAGTCTTGTCTTGATTGGTAGCCAGTGCAGTGCTTTGAGCAGTGGAATTGCTCTTTTGTATTTCAAGTTCTTGAATATTAGAGTGGAGGAGTGGCCTAGTGGTTAGAGCACCGGTCTTGCAATCCAGAGGTGGCCGGTTCAAATCCTGCTGCTGCTCCTTGTGATCTTGGGCAAGTCACTTAATCCTCCATTGCCTCAGGTACAAACTTAGATTGTGAGCCCTCCTGGGACAGAGAAATATCCACTGTACCTGAGTGTAACTCACCTTAAGCTACTACTGAAAAAGGCGTGAGCAAATCTAAATAAATAAATAGTCTTGCTGCAGTGTTTTAGATGGTTTGCAGTGATTTTAGTGTGGTTTCCTTGCAGTAGTCTAGTTAGAATAAAATTGTCGATTGTACCAGTATCCAGAAGGTTTTTTCTGGGAAAATAATCTTTCATCTTTCTCAGTTTCCATAGCGTATCGAAATATTTTGTTCTTACTGCTGATATTTGACTGTCCAGGGCAGATGTTTATCAGGAATGATTCCTAATATTTTTAGTTGTGTTTCGATTTGGTATGTTTGATGACTGATTGTGAAGCTTTGGTAAGATGTGGGGTTGTGTGCGCTGGCTAGAATCAGGAATTTGGTTCTGTCTCTGTTCAGTTTGAGTTTGAAAGTTGTTGCCCAGTTTTCCATGAGGTCCAGGCCTTTAATTTTCTCCATTATTTCTGTGATTTTGTTGTGAAAAGGTATGTAGATGGTGATGTCTGAGTAAATGAATGGGTGGAAGCCCATTGCTTCCAGTTTTTTTCCGAGTGGTGCCATCATTACATTGAACATCATTGGTGAAATTGGAGATCCCTGTGGTACCCCACACTCAGAGATCCATGAGGTTGATATCTGGTTAGTCATTTTCATGATGTAGGATCTTGTCCTTAAGAAACCATTGAACCATGCTGCAACTGCTCCACTGATTCCCATATTGTCGAGCAGGGTCATTAATATTGTGTGATCTACTAGGTTGAAGGCACTTGACATGTCGAATTGTAATAGCAATATGTTTTGTCCTTGGCATATTAAGCTTCTGAACTTTGTTATCAGGGTAGTTATGACTGCCTCTGTGCTGTGTTGTGTTGTGGTCTGAAGCCTGATTAGGAGTTATGGAGGATTATGAATTGTGTCAGGTATTCCATCAGCTGTTGTGTTACAAGGCCCTCCATCGTTTTGGTTAGTAGTGGTATGTGAGGCCACTGGTCTGTAGTTTGTGATGTCGCTGATTTTGTTTTTTGTGCTTTTGGGGACTGGTGTTAATACTATGTCACCTTTGTCTGTTGGGAATTGACCTTTAGCAAACATTAATGCGATGTGTTTGGTGAAGCGCTCGATTAACCAGTCCGATGGGTCTTTCATCATGTAGTTGGGGCAGTTGTCTAACAAGCAGTATGCATCTCATATTTTGTCAATAGATTCTTTACTGTGTTTAGAGCAGGTGATTTAAATGTGGATCATAATCTGTATGCCACGGTGTGGATGTCGTTTATTTCGCAGTCTTGTAAGAAGTCAGTGATGGATGTTTGTGATTTTGCTAGGTTTGATCTTGTATTATTTTGTATTTGAAATATGTGCTGTAGTGTTCTGCTTTAGCCTTCTTTATGTTGTTTGTATATTTTCTTATAGCTTTTCTCCATATAGTTTTATTTGTATCTGTTTGGTTTTTGGCCCATGTTATTTGTACCTGCTTTGATAGCTTTTGAGCTTACAGGTAATACATAAAAATTTAATAATAAATAAATAAGTTCACTCCTAAATACACTCATTTCTAAAACTGTTTCAGGGTATAAGAAATTATTTTGTCTAGGTCTTTTATAATCGATACAATGATAGCTCCTCCCAGTGTATCTTTTTCTTTTTTTATTAACACTTTTTATTGAAAGAACAGAATACAACACAAGGTTCATGTGACAAACAAAAGTGCCCAACTCTGCAAAAATTATACTAACACTCTTAGGCATAAGACAAAGGAATACCCTGGCGCAACAAAAGTTACTCAAACCCCAAGTGCCCTAACCAACCCATCCCTGCGCCCCCCCCCCCCCCACCAAGGTAAACGCAATAAGGTAACACAACTGTCAATGGAAACCATCTACTAAAGCAAATCATTGAACCTTAGTGCCATCCCACCAGATAGTAAACGGCTCACAAACTTTAAGGTATCTTTGCATTCTGTTGCGTCGTAAGGCAGTTAACTTAGACATGTGACACAAACCAGCTTATAATCGAACGAGAAAAACGCCCAAGTTCCGACCTAAATCGGGAGATGGGCGTTTATCTCACAAAAATGAATAACGCGGTATAATCAAAAGCCGAATTTGGGACGCTTTCAACTGCACTCCGTCGCGGATGCGGACAAAGTTGACGGGGGCGTGTCGAAGGCGTGTCGAAGGCGGAACTGGGGCGTGGTTATCGGGCGAACAGAGATGGGCGCCCTTTCGCCGATAATGGAAGAAAAATATGCGATTTTAGCGAGAATTTAGGGCACTTTTCCTGGACCCTGTTTTTTCACGAATAAGGCCCCAAAAAGTGCCCTAAATGACCAGATGACCACTGGAGGGAATCGGGGATGACCTCCCCTGACTTCCCCAGTGGTCACAAACCCCCTCCCAGCACAAAATATGACGTTTCACAACTTTTTATTTTCACCCTCAAATGTCATACCCACCTCCCTGGCAGCAGTATGCAGGTTACTGGAGCACTTATTAGGGGGTGCAGTGGACTTCAAGCAGGTGGACCCAGGCCCATCCCCCCCCTACCTGTTACAATTGTGCTGCTTAATGCGTTAGTCGTCCAACCCCCCCAAACCCACTGTACCCACATGTAGATGCCCCCCCTTCACCCCTTAGGGCTATAGTAATGGTGTAGACTTGTGGGCAGTGGGTTTTGAGGGGGATTTGGGAGGCTCAACACACAAGGGAAGGGTGCTATGCACCTGGGAGCTCTTTTACCTTTTTTTTTTGTTTTGTAAAAGTGCCCCCTAGGGTGCCCGGTTGGTGTTCTGGCATGTGAGGGGGACTAGTGCACTACGAATCATGGCCCCTCCCACGAACAAATGCCTTGGATGTATTCGTTTTTGAGCTGGGCGCTTTCATTTTCCATTATCACTGAATAACAAAAACGCCCAGCTCACAAAGTAGCGAATAACATATGGGCGTCTATTTTTTTCGAAAATACGGTTGGCTCCGCCCCTTCACGGACCCGTTCTCGGAGATAAACGCCCATGGAGATAGGCGTTTTCGTTCGATTATGCCCCTCAAAGTCCACTTTCACCAGCAGTTGCTGCCTCGTAGGCATACAGGCTTGTTTCCAAGTTGCCACCAGAGCAATTCAACCAGCTCTGATTATATGGAAGGCCAATTTACAGAGCTTGCCAGGCAACTCCGGAGGTTTGATGTTCAATAATCCACAGCCAACTGAGGGTAACAGTGGAATCCCAAGAATCTCCGTGAGCCAAAGGGCAATCCCACCAAATATGCAAAAAGGTCCCTTGACCCCACATCCCCACAAACAATGAGCAGAGATGGCCACCCAGTGTATCCTGCCTTGAAACTGTTTGTAGGAGGAGATGTTGCAAACTCAAAACATAGCTCATGTCAAATCACTCTGCTTGCCTGGATTTTCCTTTCATTTGAAATGCTGGTTCAACTTCTTTACCATAAATCTGAGGAAGTACAATATTTGTAACTATTTTCAAGCACTATTTTTGCACAGGGACTCTTCAGAACACTTCTTTTAAAACAAGAAAGGAATGCATAGATTTATGAGAATAGGTCTATGATTACTGTTTTAAGGGATATGGTAAAGCTAGTCCATGCAAGATTTTCCAGTTTGGGGTTAACATTTTGGAAGCAACACTTTAGCAAGGTTGATTTTTCTGTATGGTTTAAGCCTCAACTTGTGTTACTCTAGTAAAAGATATCAAAGATATTTATGCATAGCTTGGTGTGGAATAGAAGAAATTCCAAATCTCATAGTGAATAAACTTCAATCTATTTACTAAGAGGTTAAATTGAAAACACAGGCATGTTTTGTTGTTTCATTTGGGGGGGGGGGTTCTGTTTTGTTCAGAAAATGTTAAAAAGTTGGATTCAACTGCTATAAGACAACTTTTCATGGGGCAGAAGAGATGCCCAGTTGCTTCTGCTCTACCAATACAATACCAGAAAATGGCACTCACTGAACTGAGGTTGACACCATTATGGATAACTGCCCAACAAAATAGAATGACAGAGAGTCTTGCCAGCTACTGATGGGGAAAGAGGCTAAGGAGGAAGGAGTTAAATGGAAAGAGCTTGGGAAAGGAGGTAGTTTACAGTAGAGGGTGAAGGTTTCTTTTAAATGAAATGAAAAAAAATCTGTTTATAATCATATTTTTGTTTTGTTTTATGAAGGAAAGAAAATGGAACATGAAATTATTGTGAAATTTTCTGTGTCATTTCAAATAAAAACATATTCTTAAAGAGCAATTCCCTAGATCTGTTACCTCTGTAACTGATATCTACACAAATAAATATATCACAATATGGTGTCATGACACGTGTACATTCAAGGACCACATGGGAGATGAGATGGCAAACAATGTTGCTCCTGCAAATATCATACCAGTGGCTAAAGCAGAAAGCTGTCAATCATAGCTAATCAGCCACAGGAATTGGGGAAGAGAGCAGAACCATTAACAGTCAAGCAGAAAATGGAGGTTCACATCATGCTCAATTAAAGATCGAAGGCTTTCAGTAACCAGAAAGGCTGATGACATCTCAATCAAGGTTAAAGGCTTTCAGCAGTGAAGCCCTTTACTGCGCACTCTGCAGCATGTTACTGGAGTTACAAAATGTTCTGGAATAATAATAAAAAAATATATAAAAATGGAATATAGAGTACAAAGAAAGATATCTGTTCATTCTTTGGTTTGCTGTTTGTGCAAACATCGTAGATGACATTCCAATGAGGATAAAGCAAATAAATATCATTGACCCTTGCTATTATAGCAGCCTTGCCATACATGGGTGTCTCAGGTTGTATTTACTGCACACAGCAACACTTTAATGGATTTTGACATTAAAGAGATGGCCAAATCATAATACTTGATATTTTCACAATCATCTTTTTAAAGCACAGAGTTGACAGCCACCATACAAAGACATTTATTGAAGCAGCTAATATATAAAAGCCCAGGAACTGCTAAATTAAGTCAAAGGTGGCATTACATGCATTTCTTTCTGCATCTTTAGAACCTCAAGCAATAGAATTGGAGTGCAACAGATCTTTGGGCAACAGATGTAACTAACATCATAACTACACTGATTGGTGGCATAAACAAAGCCACTGAACATTTCAGGTAAACCAAAATACTAACTACTACATCAGTAATTACTTTAACATCTTTTTGAGTTAAAATCTTCTTTAAACACTAAATAGAACGCATCCTAGTCTCCTTTCATTGCAAGAATTCTGCCACTGTTCACTTGAGAGACCCTAGTCTGGGAACACTTCAGCTTCTTAGTTCTCAGAAGCTAAGTAGGGTCACATCTGGCTAGTACCTCGATGAAGAAAGATCTAATGATGTGGGCTGCAGAAGACAATGGCAAATCTCTGCAGTATCTTTCCCAGAAAAGGTCACAGAAGGGGCCATGATTACATAACCCTCAATGCCTTACCTAACCTTCAATGCCCAGACATGGGTAAACAAAAAAGAAACTCAAGAGGGAAAAGGAGTTTCCATATCCACTAGTAACAATCATTCATGAAATACAGAAACCCCTTAGAGAGAGCGAAAAAATGAAATAGACAAAAAAAACAGTCACTTTCTAGTTTAAAAGCATCACAGTAGTGAAACACGCCCAGGATTAAGAGGCCCTCTTACTTAAGTGTGTTAGACTGTTAATGTGTTGTTTGGCAACATTATTTATCGCCCTTTTAAAGAAATTACGCCAAGGCGGTGTACAATGTACAAACAGGTTAACAGCTCATGTGCTATTTTTTACAATTAGCACATAGTAAGTTATGCATTAAGGCTATTGTTTTGGAAGGAGCAGAAATGGGCAGGGCATAGGTGGAAAATGTGCATGAAGAGTGTTTGGCACTTAAGACACTGCACTTACTATGCACTAATGCTCAGTTAGCATGGGACTACTTATCTTCTCTTAAATAGAAGGCACTATGTTAACTGCTACCTCAGTACTGTGCACTAACAAACCTTTAATGCAGTATCTGCAAGTGAAATGCTGGTTATGCCCCCCCCCCCCCCCAAAATAGTTGCCACATGTGCCAAATCTAAAGCACTTAGTAAAAAGGCTCTTAAGTGATACCACTGTAATTTTCTCAGTTGATGTTATATTTGCATCAGCACTTTTCTCTCTCTAAAAAAGCAGAGTTACTTACCTGTAGCAGGTGTTCTCCAAGGACAGTAGGAATATACTCTCACATGAGGGTGATGTCATCCATGGAGCCCAGTATGCACACTGACATAGTTCACTGTCACTTTAAAACTTTGAGGTACTGCTCCTACCGTTCATGCGTGGGTGTTGTCCCAGCCGACCCTAATCATGGGGCCAGCAGTATAGTACAAAAGCTAAAAGGACAACTCCAAGGGAAGGTGGAAGGGATGTGAGAATATATGTCTGCTATCCTCAGAGAACACCTGCCACAGGTAAGTAACTTAGCGTTCTCCAACGACAAGCGATCATAATATTCTCACATGTGGAACTCACTAGCTGCCAAGCTCACAATTTTAATAATTAATTTGGTAAATGAAGAAGAAAGTGAGTCTGGTGGAAAAAAAGGGCCGGAGGGTGGAGATGACATTCAAGTAGTAAAAAGACTTTGCAGGACTGCTTGTCCAAACCGGCTATCTCACCTGGAATGCTGTTTCAGACAATAGTGAGCAGTGAAGGTGAGAACAAAAGATCACATTGCCTCTTTGCAAATTTCCTCAATGAAGGCCAAGCAGAAATGGGCTCTGAAACTGCCATGGCTCTTACATTGTGAGTGGTGACACGGCCATGAAGGGTCAGCCCATCCTGAGCGTACGTATAGGAGATACAGAGGCATATTTTCAAAGCACTTAGCCTTCCAAAGTTCCATAAGTTTCTATGGAACTTTGGAAGGCTAAGTGCTTTGAAAATATGCCTCACAGTCAGCCAGCCAAGTTGAGATAGTACATTTGGTGATGGGAATTCCCAAACTGTTAGGGTCAAAAGATACAAAAGCTTAGAGGACTTCCTATGAGGTTTAGTACAGTTCAGATAATACGCTAAAGCATACTTGCAGTCTAAGGCATGCAGTGCTGCTTCTCCAGGATGAGAATGTGGTTTACAGAGGAAAACAGGAAGTACAATGGACTGATTGAAATGAAAGTCTGATAGCACTTCAGAAAAGAATTTAGGGTGGGTTTGGAGAGCAATTCTGTTGTGGTAGAACCAGGTGTAAGGTGGGTCTACAACAAGAGCTTGAAGTTAGCTTCCTTGTCTGGCAGAAGTAAGTGCTATTATGAACAGTACTTTCCAAGTAAGGAACTTTAGAAAACAGGTATGGATTGGTTCAAAATGGAGGTTTCATGACAGCTGTAAGGATGACATTAAGATCCCATGCCACTGGAGGTGGCTTGATACGGGATTTGGTATGAAACAAACCTTTCATGAGTTGAGAACTATCAATGGATGTAAACAAATCATCTTATTATCAACCCTTGAGTGGAAAGCGCTTATGCATTCAAGTGTACCCAGACTGAGTTAGTTTTGAGGCCAGAATTAAGAAAATGGAGGTGATGCTCCATAAGGAGGGGGAAGAGAGCAGACAGTAGGATCAAATGCTCTGACTATACACAGAGGGACAATTTTCATTTAAAACAATGGCAATTCTGCATAGAAGGCTTCCTATAAGCTAGAAGTATCCTAGAGACATCCTCCAAAAGATTTAATAGAGCTAAACATATGTCATTATGTCATTAAGAACTATGCCATCAGGGCTAGAGAGAAGAGGTCTAGATGAAGGAGGGACCCTTCGTTCTATGTTATCAGGGTTGGAAAGGGACCTAACACCTCAACGGTTCCTTGGATGACAGCTCTAGGAGAAGAGGGAACTAAATTTGTCATCGCCAGTAAGGAGCAATTAGATCATGGTCCCTTAAGAAGAGTTTCCCAATGAGAGGCAGTGGGAGAAGGCGTAGAAAATATCGGTTCCCCAATAAAGTAGGAAGCATTTGGAGCTATGCAATTGGGAACACTGAGCCTGAAACAGAAGTGAGGAAGCTTTTGTTCTGAGGGAAAACAAAGATCTATCGTTGGGGCTCCCCACTGCTGGAAAATTTGACAAGCCACAGGAATGCTAAGGGACTCTGCTCGGTTTGTCCACTACAGAATTCTGTTTGACGGCTAGGTAAACAGCCCAGATAGTGATGCCTCATGAATTTTCTGATGTCCATATCTGGATTGCCTGTTGACAAAGGAGTTAAGAACCTGTTCCCCCTTGTTTGTTCAGGTAATACATCACAACCTGGTTGTCTGTGCAGCCTAGAACCACCTGATTCAGGAGGCAGTCCTGGAAAGTGTTGAGGGCGTTTCAGGCTGTTTTTAACTCCAGGAGATTGACGTGGTGTTGTTTCTCTTGTGAAGATCAGGAAACTTGTGTATGAAGACCATCGAGGTGAGCACCCCACCCCACCATGGCAACGTCTGTGGTAAGAACTTGCTGATGTGGAGGGGTCTGAAATAGATGCCCCTGGGTGAGATTCTGTGGAACCATCCACCACTGTAGAGTATGTAGAGAATTTGGGATGAGAGTGACCCCGTGACTTGAGACCTCTGTGAAGACAGAATCCACTGAGGTACTCGGAAATGGAGTTGAGCTAATGGTGTTACATGGACTGTTGAAATCATATGGTCAAGCAGACAAAGCATCTGGCAAGCAGAAACTTGGTTGGAACTGGAGATCTGGGCAGAAAGGTGTACGATATTGTTTACCCTTGTTTGTGGTAGAAAGGTTCGACCCTGAACCGTGTCCAGGAGAGCCCCAATAAACTCTAAGATTTGAACAGGTTAATTTGTGGTAATTTATCAAAGAGTTCTAGGAGACATATAGTGGAAAGGATGAACGTCTGCGCCAACTGTTAGGAAGCTGCTTTGATTAATCAGTCATTGAGGTAGGGAAAGACATATATGTCCCACATGCGTAATGCTGCAGCTATTACTATCAGGCATTTTGTGAAAATCTGAGGTGCTGAGGCCAAGTCGAACGGCAAGACTTTGTATTGATAATGCAGAGTCCCACAGCAGAAGCGTAGAAACTCCCAGTGAGCAGGAAGAATAGATATGTGGGTGTATGCTTCTTTTAGGCCTACAGAGCAAAGCCAGTCATTGTGTTGGATCATAGGAAGAAGTGATCCCAGGGGAACCATGCGGAATTTTCCTTTGAGTGGGTATTTGTTTAAATCCCATAGGTCGAGAATCAGATTTTAAGTGTCCTCGTTTGCACGCGCAGAGGTCACACTGTGTGTCCCAGTGCTCCAGGACTCAAGCATGAACACACTAGTTAGGGATGTCAGTGCCTGAAATAGTCCTATTGCACTACGTACACTTCTTAAAGCCATTCAGCATCCTCTTTGATGTGGAGGGGAAAACAGCAGATGCCAGGTCAAAGGGCTCAATGGCCCAGGGAGCTCCAGTAAATATCTTGACTACAAAAGGTTGATGTTCACTGGCCACAAAAAGGCCTCAGAGGTCCTTAAGGCCAAAAAATGAAAAACAGAAAAACTTTAGGCACCTGCGAATGCGAGGTGGGGGAACTGCCTCAAGTTTTAAAGTGACAGTGCACTATGGCAGTGTCCACACCGGGCTCAGTGGATGATGTCACCCACATGTAAGAATATAATACTTGCTTGTCCTCGGAGAAAACAGAATAAGTATTTCAAATCTACACCACTCTCTGACACCACTCAATACTTCCAACTGTTGTTCTTAATTAACAGCATATTACAAAAAATATTATTCATCTCTCCACCATCATACACAGCAATGATGGGAGGACAGGAGGAGGGAAAAAAACAACACATTCCTCCATGACTAGTGATGCTCCTATATGCATGATCTGGTCATAATAAACGATGATCTGGTCATAGTAAACAACATTTCACACCCCTCAATGATGTCTCATTTCACCAATTTAAATATAAATGTAATGGAGTAAGCAGATGAGGCTTCAACCCCTTTTTGCAAGTTATTATTCTGCCAGCCAGAGCCTGAACCAGAAGGAGTCTGGGACACTGACTGGTTGTAAATCATAAAATGAGGCTTTTGAAGCACAACTTTTCTCTCATGGACTTTTCTCTCATGGAAGGAAAAATTAGCTCCACAAATACAGCTTCTGGTACAGATGAGGGAAGGCAAGCTGAAAACTACCATTTTGTGAAATGAACTTAGTACAGGAGGAACAGATGTTAAAAGTAGATCAAGACGTTCTGAATAAGTAGTAGGAGGACAGCTTACTGTGAAGGGGTTTTGGGGATCGTAAATTTGAAGCCAAAGTGAGCAAGATTCAGAGTAAGTTCTTGTAAAAATTGTAATGGACAAATTGCCACAACACTTACCTCCTGATCCCAAAACATTTTCTGTTCCAATTTCTTGCATGGAGCTCTGAGTTTCAGACTCGGGCTGGGCAGACTGGTCAGGTAATTCAATACTCATCTGACCACTTCCTAACTTCTGTTTCAGCAAGGATATCTAAACAAAACATGCGATTTTCAGTATGCAATCTGATTTTCAAGTTCTATTTTCCATAAATATACATTTTTTTAGAACATCAGATAAATTAGATGCAAAAAGAAAATTCAGGTTTCATCAAGGTTTTAACTGTTTTTTTCCTATTCTGTTTTAAAAACATAAAATCTGTATTTAGGGTGCAGCTCAGAAATTCCATTTTAGTTACAATTAGCAGGCTTACTCTAGCACCCAAAAACAACTTGTTATTAAAACCTGCAACTTTATTTGCTTGTACGCACAACATACCACTTTTAATCCTGCTCATCATAAAACTGAGAAATAAAATTAAAAACAAGTTGAAAAGCCCTGTAAGTGGGGCATAATGACGTGTATCCTCTTTAACCACAGGGGTGATTATAGGGAATGAACCTGAAAAAAATATATTCCATATAGTCTCATCTGCTCCATCTCATATATGGAAAGGATTGAGGCATGAGTGAAAAGGTAAAATTATGTATCATACCTGATAATTTTCTTTCCATTAATCATAGCTGATCAATCCATAGACTGGTGGGTTGTGTCCATCTACCAGCAGGTGGAGATAGAGAGCAAAGCTTTTGCTTCCCTATATGTGGTCATGTGCTGCCGGAAACTCCTCAGTATGTCGATATCAAAGCTCCATCCGCAGGACTCAGCACTTAAGAGAATTACACCCACAAAGGGACACTCTGCCCAGCTCACCACCGCCAAAACGGGGGAGGGGAATTAACCCAGCTCATCCCCACACAAGTGGGGGAGGGGAATCCGTCCAGCTCATCCCCGCGGAGCGGGGGAGGGACACCACCCCGCTCATGCGGGGGGATCTGGCTTATCCTGCAACCGCGGGAGGAGCTGACTGACCCTAACACCGCCGAAGCGGGAGGGGTACAAAGCTGCCCTACAGCCACACGAAGTGGGGGGAGCGCCGGCAGAATTTAGGTCTCAATCCAGCCCCGTAAAATGGAGGGGAGAGGAATGCAGCAGCTCACTGTAACACAAACTCGTCTCAACTCTTGAAGAATCCAATTGAAAAAACTTGAACACGAAGTCCTCCTAAACAGGAACTGAAGACTAAACTTGAACCTGAAATGCAACCAGAATATAAACAGTACAGATATCTGAGAGGGGATATGGATTGATCAGCTATGATTAATGGAAAGAAAATTATCAGGTATGATACATAATTTTACCTTCCATATCATCATGCTGATCAATCCATAGCCTGGTGGGATGTACCGAAGCAGTACTCACCCAGGGCGGGGACATTGAAATCCCTGACCGCAACACTGAAGCTCCAAACCGAGCCTCCGCCCGAGCAGCCACAGTCAAGCGGTAATGCCTGGAGAAGGTATGGGCCGATGCCCAAGTTGCCGCCTTGCAAATCTCTTCCAAGGAGATGGACCCGGCCTCTGCCATCGAGGCCGCCTGAGCTCTAGTGGAGTGAGCCTTCAGCTGGATAGGCGGCACCTTCCCCGCGGCCACATAAGCCGCTGCAATGGCTTCCTTGACCCATCTTGCCACTGTAGGCTTAGCAGCCTGCAGATCCTTACGAGGACCTGCAAACAGGACAAACAGATGATCCGACTTCCGGAAATCATTGGTCACTTCCAAGTATCTGATGATGACTCGTCTCACATCTAGATATTTGAGAGCAGAGTACTCCTCTGGGTAGTCCTCCCTACGAAAAGATGGGAGACAGAGCTGCTGATTCACATGGAAGCGAGAAACAATCTTGGGCAGGAAGGAAGGCACTGTGTGAATAGACACTCCTGCCTCAGTGAACTGCAGAAAAGGCTCCCGACATGATAGTGCCTGGAGCTCGGAAACTCTTCTGGCTGAAGTGATAGCCACCAAAAAGACTGCTTTCAATGTCAGGTCTTTCAGAGATGCCCTCGACAAGGGTTCAAAAGGCGGCTTCTGCAAGGCTCTTAGCACCAGGTTGAGATTCCACGCAGGCACCACTGAGTGCAGAGGAGGGCGCAGGTGATTAACTCCCTTGAGAAAACGCACCACATCTGGCTGCGAAGCCAGGGAAGCACCCTTCAGGCGGCCCCTGAAGCAAGCCAGAGCCGCTACCTGGACTTTAAGGGAACTGAGCGACAGGCCTTTCTCCAGACCTTCTTGCAGGAACGCCAACACTGAAGAAATTGGAGCAGTGAAGGGAGAAAGTGAGCCTGCTTCACACCACGCTGCAAAGGTACGCCAAACCCTGGCGTAAGCAGTAGAAGTAGAGCGCTTCCTCGCTCTCAGCATAGTGGCGATGACCTTGTCTGAGAAGCCCTTCTTCCTCAGACGCTGCCGCTCAATAGCCAGGCCGTAAGACCAAAGGGGGAGGGATCCTCCATCACCACGGGACCCTGATGCAACAGGCCCTGCTCCACTGGCAGCCGCAGAGGGTCGTCCACTGAGAGCCTGATCAAGTCCACATACCAGGGACGTCTGGGCCAGTCCGGACCCACCAGGATTATCCGGCCCGGATGCTTTGCCACCCGGTCTAGTACCCTGCCCAACATGGGCCAGGGCGGGAACACATAGAGAAGCTCCTGTGTCGGCCACTGTTGGAGAAGAGCATCTACTCCCAGAGATCGAGGGTCCCGTCCTCTGCTGAAAAAGCGCGGCACTTGGCAATTGGCCGATGACGCCATCAGATCCAGGCTCGGCTGGCCCCAGCACTTCGTGATGTCCAAGAACGCCTGAGCCGATAACTGCCACTCTCCGGGATCCAAGGTATGGCGACTGAGAAAGTCCGCCTTGACATTCATGACTCCGGCAATGTGGGCCGCTGACAGCTGTTCCAGGTTCGCTTCCGCCCACTGGCATAGATTCATGGCCTCCTTGGCTAGAGGGGCGCTCTTGGTACCTCCCTGGCGGTTGACATAGGCCACAGCCGTGGCATTGTCCGACAGGACCCGTACTGGCTTCAACGCCAGTACCGGGAGGAACTCCAAAAGCGCCAACCGAATGGCTCTGAGTTCCAGGAGGTTGATAGACCACTTTGCCTCTGCAGGAGACCAGAGCCCCTGCGCTGTCCTTCCCAAGCAGTGGGCTCCCCAGCCCGTCAAAGAGGCGTCCGTTGTGACGACAATCCACTCCGGGGTCACAAGAGGCATTCCTGCAGACAACTTGTCTGTCTTCAGCCACCAGCTCAGCGCCTTGCGCACTGCTGGGTCCAAGGGAAGGCGCACAGCATAATCCTCCGCCACCGGAGTCCAGCGCTGCAGCAGAGAGTGTTGTAGTGGTCTCATATGAGCCCTGGCCCAGGGCACTACTTCCATCGTGGTCGACATAGAGCCCAACAGCTGCACATAGTCCCAAGCCCGAAGAGGAGAGGCTACTAGGAACTGGTCCACCTGAGCCTGAAGCTTGACAATCCGATTGTCTGGCAGGAACACTCTGCGCACTTGGGTGTCGAAACGAACTCCCAGATACTCCAGGGACTGAGTCGGGCGCAGCTGGCTTTTCTCCCAGTTGATGATCCACCCCAGGGAGCTCAAAAGAGCAATCACCCGGTCCACAGCTTTGCCACACTCTGCATAAGAGTGGGCTCGGATCAACCAGTCGTCCAGATAAGGATGGACTTGTACTCCTTCCTCTCGCAGGAAGGCCGCGATGACCACCATTACTTTGGAGAAGGTCCGCGGAGCAGTAGCCAACCCGAACGGGAGGGCTCTGAACTGGAAGTGTCGGCCCAGGACTGCAAAACGCAGAAAGCGTTGATGAGGAGGCCAGATGGGAATATGCAAGTACGCTTCCTTGATGTCCAAGAATGCCAGGAACTCCCCTGCCTTCACTGCCGCTATAACAGAGCGGAGAGTCTCCATGCGAAAGTGCCGAACTTTCAAGGCCCGATTGACCCCTTTGAGGTCGAGGATAGGCCGTACAGAACCTCCTTTCTTTGGTACCACAAAGTAAATGGAGTAACGTCCCTTGTCAAGCTGATTTTCTGGCACCAAAACGACCGCACCCAGGCGGATCAGATTGTCCAAAGTCTGCTGCACTGCCACAGCTTTGACCGGAGACTTGCAGGGAGAGAGTACAAACCCGTCTCTTAAGGGTTGGCAGAACTCTAGCTTGTAGCCGTCTCTGATGACTTCCAGCACCCAAGCGTCTGAAGTTACCCTGGTCCACTCGCCCAGAAACGAGGACAGGCGTCCTCCAATCTGCACTGGGCCATGGACCAGGGCCCCGTCATTGGGTACGAGACCCTGGGGGAGGACCGGAGGGCGCACCTCCGGGACGGCGGTCTCTGCGAAAGGAATGCTGCTTGGGGGAGAAGTTCCTCTTGAAGGAAGATGGGGCAGAGGAGCCCGACTTGCCCGGGCGGTACCGACAGGCTTCCTGAAACTGTCCTCTGGAGTTACCGGGGCGAGCACTGGCCCGAGCCCTGACCTCTGGTAACCTCTTGCCCTTAGACGTGCTGAGATCGGTCACAATTTTGTCCAGCTCGACCCCAAAGAGCAGCTTGCCTTTAAAAGGCAACTTAGCCAGGCAGGACTTAGAGGCGTGGTCAGCAGACCAATGCTTCAGCCAAAGCCACCGCCACGCAGAGACTGTCTGAGCCATACCTTTAGCCGAGGCTCTCAAGACATCATACAGTAAGTCTGCCAAATAAGCCAAGCCCGATTCCAGGGCCGGCCAATCAGCCCTCAAGGAAGGATCCGAGGGGGAAGCCCGCTGCACAATCGTCAGGCACGCCCTGGCCACATAGGAGCCGCAAACTGAGGCCTGCAAACTTAAAGCAGCCGCCTCGAAGGACGACCTTAAGGCCGCCTCCAATCTTCTGTCTTGGGCGTCCTTTAGGGCCGTGCCACCTTCCACCGGCAACGCCGTTTTCTTAGTCACCGCAGTGATTAAAGAATCCACGGTAGGCCAAAGAAAGGCCTCCCGTTCACTTTCAAGCAGAGGATAGAGGAGGGACATAGCCCTAGCCACTTTGAGGCTCGCTTCCGGGACATCCCATTGAGCCGAAATCAAGGTGTGCATGGCATCATGCACGTGGAAGGTTCTAGGCGGGCGCTTCGTCCCCAGCATAATGGCGGAGCCAACAGGGGCTGAGGGAGAGACGTCCTCCGGAGAGGAAATCTTCAAAATGCTCATGGCCTGCACTAACAGGTTGGGCAAGTCCTCTGAGCGAAAGATCCACGCTGCAGAGGGGTCATCCGCTCCATCCGAGCGGGAATCCGTCTCCTCCAAGGAATCCCCAAAGGACCGTTGGGAGAACCCAGATACGCTGCCCTCATCTACATCAGAAGAGACAGAGTCCTCTAAGGCCTGGAAATCCACCCGAGGGCGTTTACTTCCGGGGGCCTCAACCCCTTTATCGGACAAGGGAGCAGGGGCAGCGTTTTGCATAAGGAAGACCTGATGCAGCAGCAAAATAAACTCGGGGGAGAAACCCCCCAGACTGTGCACTTCAGCAGCCTGGGCCACAGCCCTAGACGCACCCTCAACCGGCGCTCGCAAGAGCGGGGGAGAAACATGCTGCACATCCAAAATGGCGTCCGGCGCGACACTCCGCGAAGGAGCCGCGCGGGAAGAATGGCGCTTAACTTTGGCCGCTTTTTTGCCGTTTCCCAAATCGAGGGCGGCCATAGTATTAACGTCTCCCATCTCAAGGGCGGCCCAAGAAGAAGCCATCCGAGCAAAGTGGCCGGCCAAGATGGCGGGGGCGAGCAGCGGGGGATGGGCGTTTATGGCGGGAAAAACCACCGCACCGGAGGAAGAACCGGGACACTGACCGGCCTCCAAACTGACACCCAACAAGGGCGAATCAGACTTTAAGACCCCCGCATCCCCACTAGAAGCGCACACGCGGTCCGGGGAGCGATTCTTTGCGCCCTCGCCCTCCGACGCCATAGGCCACGTGGAGACCGATCGGGGAACCCCCTGCCCGCTACAAAAAGGTAAAAATTACCTGCTTCTCGCTCCGAGCTGTAACGAACTGGTGTCCCAGTGAGTAGCTGCAATAAACGTTGAAATAAACGGAGCAAGCGGGAGGGGGGAGAAAAGGAGGGACCTGGCACCACCAGGTTTGCACTTGCTCAAGAAGAGCCCTCAACCCCAGGTACTCAACAAAACCTAAAAATTAGGCTTGGAGACCTAGCCAGAGCTGCTGCTGTGTGTGACCACCACCTGCTGAGATAGAGAACATACTGGGGAGTTTCCGGCAGCACATGACCACATATAGGGAGGCAAAAGCTTTGCTCTCTATCTCCACCTGCTGGTAGATGGACACAACCCACCAGTCTATGGATTGATCAGCATGATGATATGGAAATGTGTATTGAAGGCCCATGCATCTTTTCAAACCTTGACAAGACGCTCTCACTGTCTGAAAAATTAGGCCAAACAAAAAAAAATCTTCCAGTGAAATGGAAGTGTCAACACTGTATATATCTAGTAAGGCATTAGGTATTAAGAAACAGCCATTCTACAGTGCTTAGAAAGAAAAAAAAATGTACAGAAGAACTTGACTAACACAGATGATGTATTGTGAGGAAGGAGGACTGTAAGGGTCCAGCCACCTCAAGCCCAATACCCTCCTAAATATCCTACCCCTTTAAGAAAAAAAGATAGCACAGGAAAACCTGTTGTGGGTAAACATCACTCAGTGTCACTCTCTAATAGCAAGAACGACTTTTTTCACTAAGGGTCTTTTTGAAAACAGTCTTTCTACAGATCTTGACGTTATAGCACCAGTAATGGGCATTTTGCATCGCCCAGTGTCAGGTTTTTGGAGTCTTTTTAAAGCCTTTTTAGAGTGGCTTTAATATTCCATTTGCACTGTACACTTTCTTTTTTATCAAGTTTCTGGTTTGAACCCCTAGATTTACAATTACCCTGGTTTCTACTATCCCCTTTTTCACCATCCCTTTTTTAATTATTCTTTATACACATTGTTCCGTTCTTGTCTCCGTATCTCTCATATCTCAGCTGTTTTCCTCATCAAATCGTTATTTTTGAATCAATGCATATTGGTTCATCATCAATATGTCTTACACATTTTTTGCAGACCATTATCCAACCCTTTATAATAAGAGATTGGACATTACTACACATACAAAGATCATTCTGTATTTCAGGATATTGGATGTTTTCTGTTTAAACAGGTCAGTATCTTGTCGGATCTACCCGCTGTTCTTTTATTTATTATTTCTTATGTTATTTAAATACTATAATATTTTTGCTTTACTAGTCTTAAATATAAATTGCCATATCCCTCATATACTTTGTGTTTTCATGGTTTTCACTACATCTTTTAATGTATATGTATTATGGGTCTGTTTGTTTTGGCGGTAATTTATAATTTACAATTTATTGTATGCATATAACATCTGACTATATGCATGTTTTTATATATATACATGCTAATAATGTGTATTATGCAAACATCTTCTGTACATAATTCATACTTCTTAAGTATTTATCACAGTGCTTTCAGGTCTTTACAGTATGTTTACCATAGGTCTATATGACGTTCATTTGATTTTTAATTTTTTTTTTTTTGTAGTTTAAAACATTTTTATTGAGTATACTCCAAAATAGTACAACACTTAATCCAATTGTACATCATTTCCTATAATAGTGCTATCAACATTGGAATAACATGAACTGAATTATCAACAATCCTCATTCCCCCCCCCCCCCCCCCCGTTCCCTTAACAAACATTCTGATGGTTCGATGGTTTTATCATCAATCATACCTTAGTCTCAATCTTATTGGCCAAATCTTATGTTTCTCCCCTTCTCCCCCCCCCCCCCAGCCCCCCCTTGTTGCATGGCTCAACCTTATCTCAACCTATCTTCTCCATTTCCCCATGGCAACCCATTAAGCACTTGACTTCTTGCTTTCGGTGAAATCATATTTATGTATTGTCCCCACACCGTCAAAAACCGCACTTGTCGTTTTGGTGTCACTCTCGCCCCTCTCGCTTCCCATAACATCAATTGATGCATCTTATTTCGCCAGTACCAGTAAGAAGGGGGGGTGTCCAATATCCAGTGATTCATAATACATTTTTTCCCCACTATACAGGATTTGCTCAGGAACACTCTTTCTCCCTGAGTCCCTACCCCCCATTGTTCAGGCACACTCAGCAGCATTCTTTCAAACGTAATTAGAACTTGGGATCCTGTGACCTCCCTTACAAATTGGCCTATTCTCCCCCAGAATGCCTTTATGGTCGTACATTGCCATATACAGTGTGTTAGATTTGCACCGCCCTGTCCACATTTTAGGCACCCATCCATTTCTGTCACCCGTGCATGAAATGCCCTTCTGGGAGAGAGGTATGCCCTATGTATTATTCTATATTGGCACTCTTGCAACTCTGCACTATGTATCACCTTCTGCATGCCCCTCAATGATTGTTGTAAATGGTGTTCAGAGATATTCCTATGAATTTCAGTTTCCCACTTCATCGCCACCTCAGTTACCCGCCTCCGTGGTAGCCCTTTCTCCAGCTCTCTAAAAAACCAAGATACAGAGACCTGTCCCAACGCATCCCCTTCCAAAAACTCCCTCAACTTAGTCTCAAATCTATGAGTTAATCCTTCCTTTGGGATACTAAGTATGTAGTGGGCGAGCTGATGATAAGCCAATATCCCCAATGGCCCCCCTGAACACTTACGTTGAAAGTCAACTATGGAAATCACAGTATTATCGTCCCTGAGAAAGCTACCCAATAGCTCCACCCCTTGACCTTGAAGTGTGCGAAACACTGCATTATCACTACCCGGTGTAAAATCCTTATTCCCAACTAGAGGTAATAGTCTGCTAGCCGTTGGATCCTGACCCCACCTTTGTACCAGTTCCCGCCACATGTGCCATAGCGGTCCCAGCAACATGCTATCTTTAACTTTTTCCGGTAGTTGCCCTTTTCTCCTAACATGGATTAAGTAATTCAGATGCCAGGGATGAAAGTATGCCCTCTCTAGATCCACATCCATGTAGGTGTTTGTATCAAGGACCCAATCCCTCAAATGCCTCAATAAACATGCCTGATTATATGTCCTCATGTCTGGGATGCCTAACCCTCCCTGCCTCCAATTCCCTATTAGATATTGCCACTTCATCCTAGGTTTTCTACCAGCCCAGCAATACTTCACTACTAGTCTTCGCAATGCTACCAACTCTCGCCTTCCCAGGCGTAACGGTAACGCTTGCAGTACATAAAGCCAGCGCGGGAAAATTATCATTCGAAATAGTTGTATCCGGCCCATAAGTGACACAGGTAGCCCAGACCAACGGGATAATTGCTCCTGAGTATCCTTTAGTAACTTAGCAACATTCAAGTCATAAATTTGTCTGGTGTCCATAGGGAGCTGTATTCCCAGATACCTAAAGGAACCCCTTGCCCACCTTATAGGGAATCTATCTCCCCACTCTCCCTCGAGTTCTGCATTACTAGCTAGCGCTTCAGATTTCAGGAGGTTCAATCTGAATCCTGAATAGTCCCCGTACTCCTTTAAACTTTCCATGAGATGTGGCAGAGATCGTTTGGGATCAGTGATTAATACCAGCAGATCATCTGCGAAGGCTGCTGTTTTAAAACTATGGTCGCGTATCGTAACTCCCTGAATATCAGTATTATGTTGGATTTCTCTGAGGAGAGGGTCCAACGCCAATATGAAAAGTAGAGGCGACAGTGGACATCCTTGTCTCGTGCCTCTCTTTATCGGGAACCAGTCAGACCGTAGCCCATTGGCAAATATCTGAGCCTGCGGATCTGTATACAAAGTTCTTACTGCCCTCGCAAATAAACCTGTGATCCCATAGGCCTTCAATACTGCAAACAAATAAGTCCAATCAACTCGGTCAAACGCCTTTTCGGCGTCAAAACTAATAAGCAGGGCTTTGCTCCTATCATTTCTTATTTTTTCCAAGGCGACCCATATTCTACGCATATTCTTAGCTATAACCCTCCCACACGTAAACCCCACTTGCGAATCTATAATTAAAGATGGTAAACATCTAGCTAGCTGATTTGCCAATATCTTTGCTAAGAGTTTTAATTCAGTGTTCAGTAACGAAATTGGTCTATATGAGTCTGGTTTATCAGTTGGCTTACCTGGTTTTGGCAATACACTGATTTGCGCTCTATTTAGGTGCCTAGGCAGTTGTCCTTGTTGTATGTTGTCATTAAACACTTCGGTCAATACAGGGCTGATCTCACTATTTAGGAGCTTGTAGAATTCATTCCTCAGGCCATCCGGCCCCGGTGCCTTCCCCAATTTGCTCCCTTTAATTACTAGGACTACCTCCTCTTCTGTAATAGGAGCATTTAATACCTCTGCATCCTCTTCTAAAATCTGTGGTAGATCCACACTATGAAGATAAGTCTCACTAGGTCTCACTAGGTCTTTTTGTTTTGCATATAGGCTGCCAAAAAAGTCCCCCGGAATTTTAACTATACTTTCATCCATATTTACCCGTGTTCCCGTGTTACCCTCCATTGCGAGTATTTTTTTGGCACTAAATCGCCTATGGGCGATTCGAGCTAGAAATCTGCCACTTTTATTAGCAAACCTATACAGCTTATACTTGTAATATATGTTCGTTTTCTGCGTTTGCTCATGTAAAAGTTCATTAAGGGCCTGTTGTGTCTCCAATAACTGTCTTTTAAATCTTAGTTCATGATGTACCCCATATTTCTTCTGCAGCGCTACTACCTGTCTTTCCAGCCTCATCACCTCCCTATTTCTGGCCCGTTTTTTGAAAGCTAGATAGGATATTATATCTCCCCGAAGTACCGCCTTCGCCGCTTCCCAATAGAGTATAGGGTCTATCCTATGTTGTTCATTGTTGCTGCTATAATCTCTCCATTTCTCCACCAGGAAGGGCAAGAACTGGGGGTCGCGGTAAAGATAAGTTGGAAAACGCCAGGATCCTAGCTGAAATCCTCCCTCTCCTACTTTAATCTGGACTCTCACCCATGCATGGTCGGAAATCGTTATGGGGCCTATCTGTGCCTCCTCCACTTTTGTTAGTAGCTCTCTAGAGATCCATATATAGTCTATTCTAGATAACGTTTGGTGTGCTCTGGAAAGATGCGTAAAATCTTTGTCTACCGGATGTAATATTCTCCATGCATCCACCAGTTCTAACATTTCACAAATTCTAGAGTTACCTCTCTCCTTTCTGGCCAGATCCCTCCCAGTTGGTTGAGACCTATCCCAAGTCGGGTCTAATACATCATTCAGGTCTCCTCCTACCAATAAGGGAATATCACCCAAACTATGGATTTTGCGCGTGATTTGAGTGACAAACTTCCTATCATAGGTATTGGGAGCATATATATTGCATAGCAGGAGTGGCTGTCTCTCCACAACTACTGAGGCTATAACATATCTCCCCCCTCTATCAGCCACCACCTTCTTGACCTCTACATTCAAGTTTTTCCTTATCAATATCACCACTCCTCCCTTTTTCCCAACTGCTGGTGCATCATATAGCTCTCCCACCCACCAGGTTTTCAACTTCTTATGTTCATCCCTCGTAAGATGTGTTTCCTGTAAGAACGCTATGGACGCTTTTTTATCATTCAACATTTTCAGGATTTTTTGCCTCTTAATCGGCGAGTGAATGCCCCCCACATTCCATGTTATGCATTGCAAAGTTGTCATGTCACACCTCTCTCTGTTTTGTGTCTTACTTGCAAGGCTTTATGTACACTCTTCTTTCTTACACACGGAGAGAGCGTCCCAGCCTCCGCCCTCCCCTCCCTCATGCTTCTTTGGGTCACCCCTAAGTTTTCCTTCATACTTCTCTCCTTCCAATTCCATGCATACAAGGATTTCCTCTTCCCTTCCCTTCCCCCTCCCTCCCATCCACCCTCCCTCCCCCCCGTATCCCCTTCTCCCTCTATACCCACCATCTGTCGTCCCTTGCCTATTGGCATAACTTCCTGTTTTCCAAGGCTAGGGCGCCTCATGTATCTGTGGCTATCCCCACCCACCCAACCTGTCACCAGAACTTATTTCTCACCAAGCCTCTTGTATTAAAACCAGATAAACGAAAATGTCTCTTCTGTTCATGTCCATCGTAAGTACCCTCAGTTCTCCTCAGGTTAATAGCTGTGCCAGCCCCTCACTGTTCCAGTATTCATTTGGCCAGCTGTAGTCCTCAAAAATCCATGTCTGTTAGCCCAAACAACCACATTTTTCCGCTTTGCTTGTACTTGGCGCATAATAAATCCCCAGTGGAGATTCAAACAATCACTGTCTGCAGCCTTTATGTCCGCTACTCCTCTGTCTTGCCTCTGTCATTAGTTATCTGCTATGCCAAATGTCCTTGATGCTTCTAGCAACTGAGCCAACCGTAAACTCTCAAAACTCAAACAACAAAAGTGGGCAACGGCTCATCTCCTGATATGAGCCAGCCAGACTCCCTTATAACTTGCTACTTGCATAACAATACTCATATAGTCCAAACATGACAATAATTTGTATCTGTATGGACCAGTCCATCTCCACTGAGGCCTTTAACTTGTGACCAATGCTCAGTGTAGTCTCTTCTTTCCTTAATAGAGCTCCCTTTTGTTCTCAGCCCTCGCGCTCTTTGGCTAGCATCCGGTCTACATATTTAGTTGCTTCCTCTACTTTCTCAAAGTAGACTGCTTGGCCATTTTCCAGCAGTTTGAGCTTAGCTGGGTATAGAAGGCTGAATCTGTACTTAAGCCCAAAAAGTTTGGTGCACAGCGGTGCAAAGCCCTTTCTTGCTGTGGACACTGCAGTGGAATAATCTTGAAAACAGAGGATTTTTTTGCTTTTGTATTCCAGTTGCTTGCCTGCACGCAGTTCTTGCAAGATGAGCATTTTATGGGCATAATTCAAGATCTTAAAGATCACCACTCGGGGCCTTCCTGTATCCTCTCTCCTCTGGCCAAGTCTGTGCGCTCTTTCCACCCTTAATGCTGTTGCCAATTCCTCATTGCTAAGCGCCTCCGGCAGCCATTTTTCCAAAAATACACAGAGATTCCGCTCAGGCAGGGTTTCAGGCAGCCCCACAAGGCGCAGATTGTTCCGTCTCGAACGATTTTCAAGATCGTCGAGCTTTGCCTCCACCTCTGCAAGGCGCGCCTGCATTCTCGGTTGCTCCTCTGAGACCTTTTGGATATCCTCCTCCGCTATCCCGACTCTACGCTGCACTTCCTGAAGTTCAGTAAACAGTTGCATGTGCCTCTCAGTCAGCCCTTCTAGTTTGTCCAATATTAGTTGCAGTTTATTGCCCACCGCTTGTTCCACCGCTGCCCTCACCTCTTCCGTGATTTCTGCAGCCCACGATGTGCCTGGCGACGGCAATGCTGGCGCGGCCCTGTCCGCCATTTTGTTCTCCGCGGCGCGGGCTTTTTCTTTGGGATCTTTTCGAGCCGCTTTCGCAGCCATCCGCGTCGCCTCAGCCGCCACCAACAGTCAATTTATGTGTTAAATGTCTTTGCTGGTGTTTGCTTCGGGTTTTGGGTGGGTGTTCGATTCTACGAGCGCCGATTTAAATATGCGCCCCGGAGCAGCTCTGTCTCACGTCTTCACCGCTCCATGCCTCCACCGGAAGTCGCCTTGATTTTTAATTTTAAATGTACCTAAATGATGTCATTATGAACAGTGTACCCCTAATTTTATGTTCTTTTTTATGTGTATTTTATTCATTTTTTCACTGTTACTATCATAATATTTTATTTAAAAATGTTCAATTTCTTTGTAGACTCCTGATGCAGGCCTAGCGGCCGAAACACAACGTTTCTGTCGAGTCTTTTAATCAATAAATGTTTTTACTTCAAAATTCACCTTTCCTGTCTTTGGTACCCGTGGTCAACCTCCCACTTTTTCTTTTTACACTTTTGTGTTTTCTCGTGGGGCGTTTGAGTTCTCCGCTTAAGCGGATTCTCCTGGAAGCAAGAGAGGAACCCATAAAGTTAGAAAGCCCATCAACTATAATTCCTGTGGATTATAAAGAAATTAAGATAGGAAACTGACCTGAAAAGGCTTGTACTCTGTATATAGCAGGTGGGTCCCTATACTACCCATGGACAAATGAAAGTTGGTAGTTACTCAAGCTGTCTGCTTCAGAAGTGTTTGTGGGGAGGTTGTTTTGTTTTGTTCTGCTGCTAGCAGATGGGGAAGGACATAACAGAGGTCAGGCTTTATCTATTATGAGCAATTATGCAAGGATCTGCTAGCTATCTGAGTCCTTGGCTTGTAAGAGGGGCCCAACAGGAAATAGGGAATGAACATTTTGACATTGAGTAGTTTGGTTTGCACCAGGAAATTCAGGGATTGAGACTGTTCATGAAACAATACATTTTGGGTAGTTTCTTTAAAGACTGAACTATAGACTGCTTTACTGAGAAACTCTTTTCCAGGAAAAAGAAGAGACATTAAGTTGCTTAAAAGGGACCTTCCTCTGAAGGACTGCTACTGAGGAGCTTATTTGCATAAAGTTTCCAAGGCACTTGGTTGGATCCTCTTTTTGGGTCATGTACAAAGTAAAGGGAACGAAGACCTGGATTGGTCACTGTTAGAAACAGGATGCTGGGCTTGATGGACCTTCAGTCTCTCCCAGTATAGCAGTACTTATGTAGAACACCAAGTTTTCTGTTTATATTCCAAATTGTGGCGACTTGAACTTTGTTCTCATATTTCACTCCAACTTTACTGAAAACAGAAAATAAAGACCCCGTACAGGGGAATCAAGCCTACAGTGTAGAATTCTCTGCTTACTTCTGGAAGACAGGAGTTCTCTTCTACCCCTGTGGCCTCTACTGGGAGAGGACCTCATCACAGTAACTGTGGGTTGGTGTTCTCATGGCTCACATTTAATTAAATTCTCTTCTCTTCTCTGAGAAACATGAAAAAGAAACCACACACACATACAAAGTCTGAGCTCCCCAGGCTTTAGCTTAATAATGCTTGTCTTCACGGAGCTGTAAAGTTCACTTCACAACCAGCCTCAGGTGTTGCTGCGTTTGTGTGCTCTGGAAGTTTATTTTTGGCGTGCCTGTTCATTCACATAAGTTGAACAATGTTGACAGTTTCATTCTGTTCTGCCAATAAAACTCAATTTTAAAAAAAACGGCACACCTAAACTGGAACACTTGCTGCACACAAACCAACAGAGTACAGTACAAAGTAACAAGGAAGGCATATGGATTATCCAGCTCACTATCAGTTTTTAATAAGGCTGCAGCAGGGAGAGGTACAGGAGGGAGGCAGCATGTGATTAATAGTTAACATGTTAATCATAATTAATTTGCAGCCCTAGCTTTTAGTAATGCAGGACTCTCAAACATTCTACTGAGAGAGGGGAGGAGGAAAGGAAAGACAGAAGCAGAACATTCTTAATAAATACCATACTGTGCATTTATCCTCTAGGTAGCTGATATTCAGCCTGGTTTAAGCGAGCAGGAGAAGCTCCTGCCCACAAAACAATACTGAGCAGGCCAGGGGACAATATTTGGTGGCATTTAATTGGGTAGTGCCACTGAATATCAGCTCTGACCATCACAATACTGTCCAGGGGTGATGTTAGGGAGGAGCCAGCAGTTATGTGGGCACCATCCATATTCAGCACCAGTGCCTGCCTAAGTGGACAGACAGAACCACACAAAAGACATAATCCTATCTTTGATTGCACCCACTATATCCTACTGGTTAGAATACTGAATGCCAGTGCTTAGATATGGCTCTGGCACCAAATATCTAGTTTAGACTCAGCATGTGGCTGTCAGCAGCCTTAAAAATGCAACTACCTAAGGCTGAATACTGGGTGATACATTCATGGTAGAGTACTAGTCAAACCATTTTCTGTATACAGTAAATCCTTACAGTGAACAGAGCTTTGAAGTATTTCAAACTAGTACCTTCTCAACCACATGTTTACCTGCGTTTGCAAAACACTGATAAGCTGATCTTTCTCCTCTAAAGAGGCATCAAACTCTTCCTGGAGATGTTTCTTGGCCTGCTGATCCATTTGTAACTCCTTAAAAATAAATAAATAAATACATACATACATAAAAATGTTAGATGTTTTAAACTGAGAAAGTAATTTTATAATAATATATGCAGGCAAACACAAACTTCAGTCCAAGGAATACAATGGTTAGATTTGTGTGTATATAGGTTGTAGACATATATTTTGATGTGCATATAGTATAAATCATTTTAAAAGAGGTATAAAATATTATTTTACCTGTGGAAAAGACCTTTATAATTATCCCCTTAATTAGCTCCCATTTACATTCCTTATTCCATTCATTTTCTGTTCTAATGGACTCCCCCCTGGTCTGGTATTATCAGACCCAGTGTGAAGCTATAGCTGGGGAATTGATACAACAGTCTTGCAGACAAAGAGAACATATGAACAACAATCAAAACTGCCCTCCAGTATTTTTCAGTTTTATTTCTACATCTGCCCCAGTTCACATACACATGGAAAGCTATTTTATAACAAGGTGTCTATGCTGTTATATAATAGCTGCAACATATGAGTCAACTAGTAAAAAAGCCCCGTTTCTGATGCAAATGAAACGGGGGCTAGCAAGGTTTTCATCTGTATGCATGTGGGAGTGTGTGTGTCCCTGCCCTCTGCCCTCTCTCCCTTCCCCTGTGCTGTCTGCCCTCTCTGTCCCCTCCCCCCTCGGAGTGGAGTCCTTCAGTGTTAAGTTTCCTGCTGTGCTGTGTTTATGTTACAGAGATAGTGAGGGCTTCTGCCCTCTCTCCCCTCCGAGTCCTTCACTGTTACAGAGAGAGCAATTTGATTTCGTGCTTTGCTGTGTTTTCCTTCACTGTTTGTATTACAGAGAGAGCGAGGGCAGGGCAGACACTCATGGGGAAACCGGATCTCTCTCCCCCTTCACACTTCCGGCTGGAGGCTTCATTTAGAACGTTGGTGGTGCCTTTTATATATAAAGATGTGGCTTTATAAGATTATCCCAGGGGTTAGTAGGCACACGCATTTATACCTGCTCTGAGCAAGTGTAGTTATATGCATGTATGTGCTCGAAAGAATAGACACCTATGTGTGTACTTTAAGACAATATGGACTTAAGTGCCAGTCCTGCCGTTCCTCTATTTTTCATCCCCAGGAATGCCTACACATATAGAATACCAGCGTAACAGGTCAAGCATGCCTATATTTTAGGCACAATCACACCAGCCATAGAGCTGGTGTAAATGCTCTTGGCTAAGCTGTTAAACATCATGAGCAGATGATAGCTTTTATAATCTACACATGTAAAGGTGCATCTTGCCCATGCTCTACCCAAACCCCATCTATGGGATGCTGCATACTTTGCAGATGGGCATTCAAGTATTAGTGCATATTTACAGAATGCTGCATAGCCAGAAAATGTTCATTTAGATATGTATATGGACACATATATGCATAAATGACTAGATTACTGGTATTTGAATACATTCTTGCCACCTAAAACTAGGTGGCTCCTTGCAGAATCTCTCCCTATGTTTCTATGTGCCTAACTTTTTCCCCGCGAACAAGCAAAACTGAGTTAGGCACAAAACCCAAGGGAGTCTTATAAAACCCTACCTGAGTGTGTAAAATGCTGTTTGACACACTTTAGTCCCTTATAAAACTACCCTTACACAGACTACAACAAAAAGCTTCTAATATTGGATAAATTACATTTCTCTCCCGAAGAACAACTAATGATACTCAATGACTCATTTGACTAATTGACTAGAAACTGAACTAGCTAACCAGAAAGCACCCACATAGAAAGACAGCAGCACTTCTGAAGTTGAACTTACTATTAAGGATAAAATTAATGCATATTGGGGCCCTTTTACAATGCGGGCTTACTGCTTGCTAACCTGGAACTGCCGCCAGCCCAACATGGCTGCCAATGGTAGTTCTGCCATGAGTGTGCGCCATCTCCATTGCATTGTAAAAAAAAAAAATTATTTTATAGCGCAGCACTAACCCGGCAGTAATTGAGCACTGCTGCATGCTGCCCAGTTACCGCCCAGTTACCACGGGAGACTTTACCGCCACCTCAATGGGTAGCGCTAAGTGCTCCCCCCGCATGGCCATTTCTTTTAGGGGCTTTTTACCTGCTGTGGTAAAAAGGGACCTGGAACGCGGGAAAAAATGGCCTCCGCCAATACCACAGGGTCCTTTTCCCACAGCTTAGTGATAGATAGATAGATAGATAGATAGATAGATAGATAGATAGATAGATAGATAGATAGATAGATAGATAGATAGATAGATAGATAGATAGATAGATAGATTATAGGGGAAAAGATACACAAGGAGAATTACAATAAATTATAATAAGGGAAGGGGGTGGTTAAATTTAACTTACAAGCAAGAAAGAAAAAGGGGGGTCCTCACAGCTATCACAAAAAGACAAGCAAAAACAACGTGGGTGAAAGTGAGGGAAGTTCTAAGTGACCAAGGCAAACAAGGAGTAAGTGTCATGACTCTTGGGGCTTGGTAATAAGAAGCCCCAATATCATGGAGCATAACCCTGGCGCAGCAATCACCTGAAGTCTCTATTATTTTATAAAGTCTCTTTTATTGAATAAATCACAGATAATTTACTCACGGATAGATGTTCAGGATACAGAGACTTCTTAATCTGGAGGCTGTGGGAGGTGGAGATCTGAAGAGAGGTAGTTGTATTGCAGGGGGAGGGGAAAGTAGTTGAACAGGTAGAAATAGTCCAAAGCTGGGTGACTGCGATGTGCAATATCTCATTTGGAAGAAGATATTTACAGGGTAAAAAATCCAGGTTCGTTACAGGGAGTTTGAGCTGGACAGAGCTGTCTGGAGCGAGATGGTGTTAACTCCATGTCCCTGGCTGTAATGGAGGAAGAAGCCCCTCGTGGCTGAAAGGACAAGGAAGTGGTGGGGCTTCACACAGGGAGGAGCAGATAGAGACCAATGGGGACAGAGCCTGCTATCGGATAGCAAGGGGTAGTCCTAGAGATAGGAGGGAAAGGTCATACCTGGCTGACCTCTGTGGACAGAATAGTAAGACTGAGCAGGAAGACAAAAGAGCCAAGCTTGGCAGAGAGAGAGGGAGAGAGAGAAGGTCTGAGCAGCCTCACAACCAGTGATAGCAGTTCTTACACAGCCAAACAAGTGTGGTTGCACTGCCTGTGAACTACATTACCCACAGTGCATTGCTCATGTATTTTTCCAGTGGGGAAACTGCAGCAATGATAGTCCTTGGGACTGAGAATAACAGTAAAGGCATTACACACATTTTAGGATCACGTTATAAACTAGTGCGAGGCTGTCGGAGGACAGAACAGTAAGAGCATCCAAACATTAATTTGCCAAAATAAGCTGGCCCAAAGGCCCTACATGGGCCGGGTTACGGCACAATGCCTTCCTCAGGGGTCTAAAAACACAGAAAGAATAAAACTAATAAAAAAAACAACATAAACAAATAACTAATGATACATAATGAATCGCCACAGATAGAACAAAAACAGCATGATAAAATAATTAAATAAATAAAAAATACATAATAAGTGGAAATACTTAGTGTTAATGATGAATTGGCACAAACAGAGCAACATAATGTGTACAAGTATGTGAAATGGGAGCTATATATGATCTAATAGTATGGACAGTAATATTGAAGAATAAAAACAAAAAGAGAATAAAAAAGTGTATATACCCAAATGAAAGTTCTAGCCTAAATTCTAAAGGTATGGCGTTCCATAATGTGGACCAATTACACTATATATCTTTTTCTGTTGGTTTGTTTGCTTTTTATGTTTTGTATTTTACCTCCCGCAGTTCTCCAATTCTACGAAGAGCTTTATCCTGGCTTTGGCTCAAAATGGACTGAAAACAAATAAAAAATATATATATGAGAGAACAAAGGTGGATCACAAAATAGTAAGTAACTTATAAAAGATATAAAATTTAAAATGTTTTTACCAAAGCAAAAATTTAAGGACTTACAAAAAAAAATAATGCATGGGCTATAACAATGCATGACCACTGTAGTAATAATACAAATATAATAACTTGCTTAAAAAAGAATGTACTTATTCTTTTATGATAACTTATATATTCTCAATATGGCAAGACCAGTACCAAAAGTCCTTCCAAAGTACTTATATTTTGAAATTTCTTTATTAAGCAAAACATTAAACTGAAACTAAACTAAATAATGTAATGTGGTATCTCATTATAACTCAGTATTTTTCAAAGTTTATAATCCAATATTGGGTCATTACATGCTCTTTACTAGATCACAGCCCTATTCCCATCCCCAAACCCAACCAATCTACAAAGCTGTTTTTATGGAGAGACACAGTACCAGGAAGTGCTGAGTCTTCCTCAGCACTCTCTAACAACTCACAGCTCAGTGCTGCTCTTAAGAGGTTCAATCCACAAAGTATACATACTCCCACAATATTCATGTGGTGACTGTTGAAAGGTATAGAAGTATGGGCCCCATGCAACTCGAAGTGACCTAAAGTTATACTTAACTGAGCTAGTAGCATAGGGTAAGAAAAGTGTCAGATGAGAGAAAGTAATGAGTGGGAAACAGAGACAGTAATGAGGAATAAAAGCCTTAGCAAAAGGGGAACAATGAGCATTAGTGTGTAGGGGTGAGCGAGTAATGGTATGTCAGGAGTGAGTGAGCAATACAGAGGTGAAAATAAGAAATGGGAGTGGGAACAAAAGAATGAGCATAGTCTACATAAAATCTGTTTTACTCCCTTAAGGTGTTGTCAGGTATTCGTGGCCTGGATTGGCCACTACTGGAAACAGGATTCTGGCCTCGATCGGGACTACAGTCTATCCCATTGTGGCCATTCTTATGTTTAAGGGGTTTTTTTGTTTTGGTTTCTTTTTTCAATCCTGACTCTTTTAATCAGATTCTCTTCAATTGGGTGGACACTGTCGTAGGAGAGGTTAGATCTGGTTCACAACCCCTCCGGTTTTAGACAGATACAGTGCAGGAGGCTATAGCTTTGAGGCACGCTTCTTCTGCCGAGAAAGCCCCCGTCTCCCTCACGTTACCCAGTCCTAGCCTGGTGCTCTGTTGTCGGGTCTCTCGTGGCTCCTCAGCTGCGAGGTCCTAGTCTCCTGTGGTCCCACCCGCGGTCTCTCCACTCTCCGCCGAAGGGTAGGCACTGGCTATCTGCTCGCAGTTCACCTCCCGTCCGTGGACGCGGGCGGCTGCTCCCAGCACGGCCGCCGGCTTGTGTGGGGGGGGGAAGAGGTCCGACTGGCCCAATCCTCTCGGTCCCTTGAAGCGTGATTAGAGTGTTGCTGCTGAGAGCTGCCCTGCTCGCCTGCCCTCCACCGTCCTCCAGAATCTTCCACTGATTTGGACACACTGTCTAGGCTTAGGGCTTTGCTAGCCGCTGCCACGGGTTCCTTCTTGAAGGCTTGCAGCGGTTGATGCTGGTGGAGAGCAAGCAGAATATCCCTGACCATACGCGGGGCCTGTTCAGCTACTCCTCGGCCCGGGCCCGTGCACCCTCTTTCATGCATTGCCTCTCCTTCGCCTCACACTCTGTCTCAGGCCTCAAAGAGCAGGAGGCGACTGTGGCTGCCATGGTCAGCAAGGCCGGGGGGATCCCTAGAGCCGCCGCACAGCAACCCAGAGCAGCAACCGGGGGCAGCAATACGCCACTACTGCTGCTGGTATGAGCTAGAGGCCCAGAAGTAAAGGCTGCGGTGCTGTTGCTACTGCTCCTGACGGCTCAGTTGAACTCTAACTCTCCTCTGTTTTGGGGAAGCCGTTGGAAAAGAGCAGGCCACTTCCCGGCGGGCCGGCCGCGTACTCGGAGCCCGGGCGGGGCTGGTAAGGTAACTAGTTGAAAGATTACTATAATCTCCTTTTAAAAAGGTTCCAACCTGGTTAAAGTGGAATCTATTTTTTCAGAAGAGGCTCCTTCTTTCCAAAATGTTGCCCAAATCTTAGCAAAACTCTTCGCTGCACTACTGCTTCATCCACACACATTCTCGAGCTCAGCCTGCCTCTGGGGTCCTGGATGAAAACATTACTCTAAATATTTTACATTTCAATTTCTTACCTCAAAGCCTAAATCTGGCTTCCAGCACCGCGTACTGTATCTTCCTACGTCATCTGTTACCCTCATGTACCAGAACAGCTGGTTCCTTTCCAACACTCTCTAAAATACTGACAGGTGACCTCCTCCACTTTCATAACAGACAGGCAAGTAAGTTACCAAGTAAGCCTTGCAACCACCTTCCAACAAAGCTATCTACATGAAGAAAAAGCCAGAGATCATTTGGCATCTAAACCATTTACAAAAGGAAGCAGACTGGGCAGAGGGTGGCCTTTCTGGTCTTCCTCATCTGACAACATTCTATTTTTGTGCACTGAAAGCCAGGTAAGAGAGCAGCCTAATGGTATACAAGATTGTTTTGAATATCTTGATAACTTTTCTAATTATCATGTGGGGGCTTGGTAAGTAATTAAATATTTGATTTAGGAAAACATTCTGTCACCTTCCAGAAAGCACCTAGCCTATTAGGGACAGAAAACTACCTGCAAAAATTAGTATATGTAAACCATTTTGACTATCTACAGAAAGGCAGTATATCAAGTGTGGAATAAACCAACATAAATCAATGATATGTTTTTGTCATTTTAGAACTGTATTCAAAATACTAAAACCAAAGAGACAATATTCCATTTTCTGACCACTCTGTTGTGATATCACAGTCAGTAACTGCTATGTAGTTAAATTAGAAAGGAGCCCAATAGTCACACTTAAACCAAGGCAGCACAGGCACATCAGAAGTTAATTTTATTTTTGCTTTGAGTAGAAAATTTAGCTCCTTGAGTGCCAAACAGTTTGACACTCCAATGTACAAAGGAATTTTGGAGGTTTGCCTGCAATAAAATGTTGAAGTTTATGTTTTTAATTAAAACTTGGTATACCGCCTTTCAAGTAAAATCAAAGCAGTTTACAATGAAAAACAACCAAGAAAGGACAGAACGGTTAAGGCAAAAAAACAAAAAAAAGTTTTTAACAAGCTGTGCATCTTTTCTGGGTACCTAAACAAACTATGGACCATTTATACTATAAAAAATGCTATGGTTCAAAATAAATATGGGTCCGATAAAGAAAAAAAAACCCACTGCAAGTAAAGCACAGAGGTTTGAAATCCTTATGTCTAATTTCATGGAATTTAACTTATAGCAGGATTCCTTACCATACAGAGGTTGTCTCTAAGAATCCTGCATCTAATCTCCTATACAACATCTTGGAACTAATCAAATAGCAGAAGATTAAGATGTCCCAGTCATAGCGTGTCTTACAAAGTAAAGGCTGCTAACTCCTTGTAACAGAAGTCATGTGATGACTAATCATACTGCATGAAAAACCTCCAGGATAACAGGGATATGTAATCTTTTTATGTATTTTTGGCATGTTAAAACAAAAGCACTTCTTACCTGCAACTTTTCCTTCTCTCTATGCAGAGTTCGATAGTTTGTGACCAGCTAAAATACACAAAAATGGCATTTATTAATAGCTCAGTATTAATTTTATCAAATATTCATTTGGGGCTAAAGGAGGAGTGGCTTAGTGGTTAGGGTGGTGGACTTTGGACCTGGGGAACTGAGGAACTGAGTTCGATTCCCACTTCAGGCACAGGCAGCTCCTTGTGACTCTGGGCAAGTCACTTAACCCTCCATTGCCCCATGTAAGCCGCATTGAGCCTGCCATGAGTGGGAAAGCGCGAGGTACAAATGTAACAAACAAACAAAAAAACCTAAACACTGATTCCAAAATTGAGTTCCTTAAGAAATTAGATTGTAGAAGCTATTAGAATAAACATTTATGTGTTTACATAAATTAAGAGTTCCTTGGTGTATGAAAAAATATTAGGTGTTCTGCCACAGTAAAATGATTGGGCATCACTGATCTAAAGGAACCACATACATACTCTAATTTGGGAGGGCTGAGTGAGGGATACAATGAAGATACATACCTGTAGCAGGAATTCTCCGAGGACAGCAGGCTGGACATCATCACGCATGGGTCGTCGTCCGCGACGGCCCACGAGACCGGAAGTCAAACAAAACTTTGAAAAGTTCTGGAAGCAGCGGGGACAACGCACCGCGCATGCGTGAGTGACTTCTCGCCCGCGAAGCCCACGCGCTTCCCTCAGTTATATAAAAAGCAAATGAGAAAAACAACTCCAAAGGGGAGGAGGGTGGGTTGTGATGATGTCCAGCCTGCTGTCCTCGGAGAATACCTGCTACAGGTATGTATCTTCATTTTCTCAGAGGACAAGCAGGCTGGACATCATCACGCATGGGGTATCCCTAGCACCCACGCTCACTCAAAACAATGAACATTGGTCAATTGGGCCTCGCAATGGCAAGGACATACTACTACTACTACTATTTAGCATTTCTATAGCGCTACAAGGCATACGCAGCGCTGCACAAACATAACTGAGATTGACCTGAAATAAACACAACTAAGTGAGAGTGCAGCCTGGAACAGAACAGAAAAGGGCCTAGGAGGGTGGAGTTCGATTCTAAACCCCGAACAGATTCTGTAACACCGACTGCCCAAACCGACTGTTGCGTCAGGTATCCTGCTGAAGGCAGTAGTGAAATGTGAATGTGTGGACTGATGACCACGTTGCAGCCTTGCAAATCTCCTCAATGAAGGCTGACTTTAAATGAGCCACTGACGCAGCCATGGCTCTAACATTATGAGCCGTGACATGGCCCTCCAAAGTCAGCCCAGCTTGGGCATAAGTAAAGGAAATGCAATCTGCTAGCCAATTAGAAATGGTGCATTTTCCAATGGCAATTCCCATCCTGTTGGGATCAAAAGAAACAAACTGGGCAGACTGTCGACAGGGCTTTGTCCGCTCCACGTAAAAGGCCAATGCTCTTACAGTCCAAGGAGTGCAACTTGTCCTCACCAGGGCAGGTGTGTGGACGGGGAAAAATGTTGGCAAGACAATTGACTGGTTTAGATGGAACTCCGACAGTACCTTCGGCAAGAACTTAGGATGAGTGCGGAGGACTACTCTATTATGATAAAATTTAATATAAGGAGCATGGACTACCAGGGCTTGGAGCTCACTGACTCCACGAGCTGAAGTAACAGCCACCAAGAAAACGACCTTCCAGGTCAAGTACTTCAGATGGCAGGAATTCAGTGGCTCAAAAGGAGGCTTCATCAGCTGGGTGAGAATGACGTTGAGATCCCATGACACTGGTGGAGGTTTGACCGGGGGCTTTGACAAAAGCAAACCTCTCATGAAGCGAACTACTAAAGGCTGTCCAGAGATAGGCTGACCTTCTACACATTGATGGTAAGCACTAATTGCACTAAGATGAACTCTTACTGAGTTAGTTTTAAGACCAGACTCTGATAAGTGTAGAAGGTATTCAAGCAGGGTCCGTGTAGGACAAGAAAAAGGATCTAGGGCCTTGCTGTCACACCAGACGGCAAACCTCCTCCATTTAAAAGAATAACTCTTTTTCGTGGAATCTTTCCTGGAAGCAACCAAGACTGGGGAGACACCCTCTGAAAGGCCTAAAGAGGCAACTTCTAAGTTCTTAACATCCAGGCCGTGAGAGCCAGAGACTGGAGGTTGGGATGTAGAAGCGACCCCTCGTTCTGAGTGATGAGGGTCGGAAAACACTCCAATCTCCACGGTTCTTCAGAGGATAAGTCCAGAAGAAGAGGAAACCAGATCTGATGGGGCCAGAAAGGTGCTATCAGAATCATGGTTCCTCAGTCTTGCCTGAGTTTCAACAGAGTCTTCCCTACTAAAGGTATGGGAGGATACGCATACAGAAGGCCTGTCCCCCAACGTGGGAGAAAAACATCTGATGCTAGCCTGTCGTGGGCCTGAAGCCTGGAACAGAATTGAGATACCTTGTGATTGATCTGAGTGGCAAAAAGATCCACTGAAGGGGTGCCCCACGCTCAGAAGATCTTGCGGACAACGTCCTTGTTCAGTGACCACTCGTGAGGTTGCATTATCCTGCTCAATCTGTCGGCCAGACTGTGTTTACGCCTGCCAGATATGTAGCTTGGAGAAGCATGCCATGCTGGTGCGCCCAAAGCCACATCCTGACGGCTTCCTGACACAAAGGCCGAGATCTGGTGCCCCCCCTGCTTGTTGGTGTAATACATCGCAACCTGGTTGTCTGTCTGAATTAGGATAATTTGATTGGACAGCCGGTCTCTGAAAGCCTTGAGAGCATTCCAGATCACTTGTAATTCCAGGAGGTTGATCTGAAGACCCATTTCCTGAAAAGACCAAGCTCTTTCAGTGTGAAGCCCATCTACATGAGCTCCCCACCCCAGGAGGGATGCATCCGTTGTCAGCACTTTTTGTGGCTGAGAAATTTGGAATGGACGTCCCAAGGTCAGATTGGAGCAAATGATCCACCAGTGTAGGGAATTGCAAAAATCGGTGGAAAGATGGATGACATCCTCTAGATCCCCTGTAGCCTGACACCACTGGGAAGCTAGGGTCCATTGAGCTGATCTCATATTTAGACGTGCCATGAGAGTCACATGAACTGTGGAGGCCATGTGGCCAAGAAGCCTCAGCATCTGCCGAGCTGTGATCTGTTGAGATATTCGAGCTAAGGACACTAAGGCCAGAAGATTGTTTGCCCTCGCCTGGGGGAGATAAGCTCGAGATGTCCATGTGTTCAACAGAGCTCCTATGAATTCCAACTTCTGTACTGGAATCAGGTGGGACTTGGGATAATTTATGACAAACCCCAGCAGCTCGAGCAGTTGAATAGTAATCTGCATGGATCGTAGTACTCCTGCCTCCAAGGTGTTCTTCACCAGCCAATCGTCGAGATAAGGAAACACATGCACTCCCAGTCTGCGTAGCGATGCTGCGACAACTGCCAAGCACTTGTAAAGACCCTGGGTGCAGATGCTAGACCAAAGGGCAGTATACAGTACTGAAAATGCCAAGTTCCCAGTCGAAATCGGAGGTACTTCCTGTGATTTGGGAGCACTGAGATGTGAGTGTAGGCATCCTTTAGTCCAGAGAGCATAGCCAATCGTTTTCCTGAATCATGGGAAGAAGGGTGGCCAGGGAAAGCATCCTGAACTTTTCTCGGGCTAGGAATTTGTTCAGGGCCCTTAGGTCTAAGATGGGACGCATCCCTCCTGTTTTCTTTTGCACAAGGAAGTACCTGGAATAGAATCCAAGCCCTTCTTCCCCTGGTGGTACGGGTTCGACCGCATTGGCCTTTAGAAGAGCGGAGAGTTCCTCTGCAAGTACCTGCTTGTGCTGAGAGCTGAAGGATAGAGATCCCGGTGGGCAATTTGGAGGTTTGGATTCTAGATTGAGAGCGTATCTTAACCAGACTATTTGAAGAACCCATCTGTCGGAGGTTATAAGAGGCCACCTTTGGTGAAAAAATATCAACCTCCCCCAAACAGGCAGATCGTCCAGCACGAATACGCTTACTTCGGCTATGCTGCTGTGGAGCCAGTCAAAAGCCCATCCCTTGCTTTTGCTGGGGAGCCGGAGGGGCCTTCGGTGCATGCCACTGACGAGAGCGAGCCTGCTGGGAGCGAGAGGCAGGAGTGTACCTATGCCTATTATAGGAATAGGGAGCACTCCTCCTCCTTCCAAAAAACCTCCTAGAGGAGGAGGTAGTAGCAGAAGACATCCGGTGGGAGAGAGAATCCATAGCATCATGATGCTTCTTGAGGGTATCAACCATATCCTCAACCTTCTCTCCGAAAAGGTTATCCCCCCAGCAAGGAACATCCGCCATTCGCTGCTAGGTCTTCTGATCCAGGTCCAAGACACGCAGCCATAAGAGTCTGCGCATCACGATACCCTGAGCAGCTACTCGGGATGCGGCATCAAAAGTGTCGTAAGCCCCCCTGGCCAGGAATTTGCGACACGCCTTCTGCTGCCTGACCACCTGGTGAAAAGGTTCAGCAAGCTCCGGAGGGAGAGCTTCAACTAAACTAGACAGTTGCTTCACCGAGTTCCGTAAGTGAAAGTTGGTGTACAGCTGGTATGTTTGGATCTTGGCGGCGAGCATTCCGGCCTGATACATACGCCTCCCAAAAGAATCCAAGGTCCTAGACTCTCTGCCCGGGGGCGCCGAGGCATAGTCCCTAGTACTCTTGGCTCTTCTGAGAGCAGAGTCCACCACCATAGAATTGTGAGGAAGTTGGGCCTTCACCATCACAGGCTCACCGTGGACTCTGTACTGGGACTCGGACTTCTTGTTGACAACTGAATTAGAGAGAGGGCAAGACCAATTCCGCCACAATGCTTCCCTGAGCGTATTGTGCAGGGGGGCCGTTGCAACCTCTGTAGGTGGAGAAGGATAATCCAGGACCTCGAACATCTCAGCCCTGGGCTCATACACAGCCTCCATGAGAAATGGAATGTCCTTAGACATTTCCCACACAAAAGATGAAAAAGAAAGACTCTCAGGTGGAGATTGTCTAACTTCAATAGGCGGAGTAGGATCAGAAGGAAGCCCCTGGGAGTCTTCTTCCGAAAAATAACTGGGGTCTTCCTCCTCTCCCCATGAGTGCTCCTCTTCGGTATCAGACAGAAGCTCTCTAAGAGCAGCCTGAACCCGAGCCTGTCTCGACTTCGAGGATCAACGTCCTCATGGGGGATGTCGAGAAGTCGATCCCTGCCTGGACTCTGGCGAAGCTTCCTCCACCAACATCGAGGGAGAGTCAACCCGGGTGGCAACCGGCTCCGGTACCGCAAGCGGTACCGAGGGCAAGGACCTCCTCACAGGGGATGGCCAGACGCCGTCTCAGCAGTAGGTACAGGAGGCGCAAGCACCTCCGGTAACGAAGCAGATTGACGAAGCAGTCCTTCCAGAAGTTCTGGAAGAATGGCCCGGAGACGCTCATCGAGAGCTGCCATCGGAAAAGGCTGTGGGGCCGGTGCAGAAGTCGGTGCCAGAATCTGAGGGGGCTCAAGAGTCGATACCAGGCTGCCGGACGACTGACGCATCAGCACCTCCTGAATGGAGGGTGAGCAATCCACCTGGCGCCGACGCTTCTCGGGTGCCGACTCCCTCGGCTCCCCGGAGCTCTCGGTACCATGCCTGGAAGGAGATCAATGGTGATGCTTCTTTGCCTTCGCTCGACGCCTGTCATCGACACTCCTCGGTACCGATGAGGAGGACGTGGAATCCTCACGCCTCCTCGGTACCAGGTCCAACGAAGGTCAGTCCCGGGGGGCCTGCATAGCAGTAGACCTCGAGATGGGTGGAGACCCGCTCGATGCCTCGCTGCATCCCAGCTCAAAGTAGTCTCTCTGCAGCCATTACCTGGACTCTCGGCACTGCTTCCCTCAATGTCGACACCGATGCCGCCGACCTCGGTACAAATGCCGACGTCGAAGGACCAGACCGATCCAAAAGGTCTCTTGCGCAGAGCATCTCATGCTACCGGGGTCCTCTTCTTCATCAACTTACACAACTTGCAAGCAGCTGGAAGATGATCGGCCCCGAGGCACTGGAGACACCACGCGTGAGGGTCGGTAGACGAGATGGTCCGATTGCAGTGAGTACAGCGCTTGAAGCCACTGGGAGTCCTCGATGACAAGGGCGGGAAGACAGCGTTCGCGAAATCAAACGGCTCGATGGTGCCAATTAAAAAGGCACAAAAAGAGGGAAAAAAGACGCGGCCGCAATGAAAAACAAAAAAACTTGAAAAATGAGGAAAAACTAAAAAAATAAGGGTAGAAACTTCTTTTTTTTTTTTTTTCTAGAGGAAAAAACTACCTACCATGAGGAAAAAAGGCACGATAAATGCAAAGACGTTCTCCTGGGCCGAACACACGAGGAGCAGCACAAAAACACCATTCCTTCGCATAGCGGATAAGAAGAACTGAGGGAAGCGCGCGGGCGGGAAGTCACTTGCGCATGCGCGGTGCGTTGTCCCCGCGCACGCCTCGTCGCTTCTAGAACTTTTTTAAAGTTTTTGTTTTTAACTTCCGGTCTCCTGGGCCGTTGCGGACAACGACCCATGCGTGATGATGTCCAGCCTGCTTGTCCTCGGAGAAAGAAATGTTCCACACAAACACAAGGTACTTAGAGAGAGTGGGCTAGAGTACTTAAAGGCCAGATCCCTAAGATCCCTCCAAGAAACATCCCTAACCATACCCTTGCCCATCAAAATCACATATCACATGACACCCACCAGAGAGCCTTCTCAGAAGTAGCCCCCACACACAAACTCACTTTCAGAAGGGCTTTGCCCAGCTCAAGATCACTCCTACTTCAGGAAGCAGGTGAATGACTGGTTATTTTCCCATATCTTCAATGGATAAGGTGACATTTAGCCAGTCACACACCATGATTGAAACTAACTGCACACACAACAGGACAATTTTGACTATATGAAATTGAGAGGTCGCACAGAGAAACGAGGCCCCTATCAGAACAGGAGAAAGTGCCTTCAGCTATAATTATATAGGCCTGCTGCACTTTCAATATAACATATAATTAAAGAAGATGGGAGGATGAGGTATGTGGTCTATAAAAATCAGGAATCCAAGTTTTTCCAGGGCTAAGTACTGAAATAGTCAGAAAGAAGAAGGATCTCCTGAAGTATTAGCAGGCCTTGCTGATGAAAGGCATTTAAGCAGACATCTGGTACCCAGCAATAATTATTTTTGAGAATGGGAAACATAAAAAGCTGACTTCAAAGGAAGCTGTTGAAAAATTCTTGGTGAACTTAAGCTCAGCAGAGAACAGACCAGAGAGACCCATCAAAGAGCAGATGAGATCCACACCAGCTGTGTGGGGCATTTAAGGAAGTCAAGTTACAGGATGACTCCTGAGCAGACATGCCAAGGATAAACAGCTACTTGGAGAGCAACCTTATTACTGAACCCCAGGAGGATGAAATCAACTTCTCATCGGCAAGAGAAGATACACAGACATTTGAGGCCCAGGTGGAAGACTATCTCCAAGACAAGAAGGGAATAGTAGAACTTTTGCTGTAATCAGAGCCAAAACAGAAGACAAGGGGAAAATACAGAACTACTGTTGTGCTCTAGGAACTTTGTTCACTGGTCCTGTGAATGCTGGAGGCTGCTGCTTAGTGAGAGATTCTAATCTGGGGAAGGGGATGGTACAAGGGTTGTTAAAAGTACAAGACGTATATGTGATTAATACGGGTGCCTGGAGGGTAGATAACAGGAGTGTAGCTGGTCCTGGGGAGGTCCATGTTGAAGCAAGGAGGAGTATACAACCATGGACCAGATAAACCAAAAAAAAAAAAAAAGGAAAATTCAAGCGGAGGAGATGTTGAAAGTTGTTCTTGTTTAGGTTTGTGAATTCAGGGTTAACAATGATGAACCTGTAATTGAAGGACGAGTATGTATATAAGACGAACAACATAGGGAGCTTATCAGAAATGAAAAACAGAGGTGGGACTGAGGAGAGTGAGACAAAACGTCTTGTAGAGGCTATGACTGTTAAATAGTGTCCCATAATGTAGGGGATATTAACAGTCACATTTAGAAACTTTAGTCCTTGTATAAGGAGCAATGTTTCTTCTAAGGACCGAGTTGATATAAGCAAAAAACTTTTTTCGCGAGCAAAGGACTGAGTTGACATGAGCAAACAATTTCCATTACATTACCCTGTGAGCACTTCTTACAGATACAAACACAGATGTGCACACACACACACACACACACACATACATATAAGTACCTGCAGAGAGGTCAGAAAGAATTCTATTAGCCATGCTCCTTATGCTTTCTCTATTTGTTCGCATGTAATTTAACTATATGTTTATAGCTACTCTAAATTTTATTCAGCTATTGGATGTTTAGTGCAGCTTAAAGGGAATAGACCTCCACCTGTAAGAGCAAAAAAAAAAGAAAAGGGACAGCAGAGGCACTTTTGAACACAACAGTGAAAGACCCCCCTTCACTATCTACCAACTGCCTCCCCAGAAGCTCTGTTACCGATAGTAAAATGCACACTGTTTACACTCCATAGAATTATGTACAAAAAAAATCTAAATACACGCCAAATGCAACATATTAAAGCAGTATTCCAGAAATACATAAATATATAATTTAAAAATGCCACTGAAATGTAGATGGAAAGCTATGACCACAAATGCTCGCAGTCTAAGCAACAAAGAGGCAGATGCACTAAACCTTAATGAGCCTTTAACGACCCTCCAACGAGGAAATTTTGATCCGTTGCATGCATCAAAGGGCTTTTATCGAGGAAGCTAGCAGCTAACGAAAACGGAATGCAGATGAGCAATTTGTGTACAAACCCCATTGAAACGAGATGCACTAACCTTTTCCGATTGCCTTTACGCAGGAAAAAGGCAGGAAATCTAACGAGAGGTCTGTACCTCTCATTAGGGCTGTCTGCTACAAGTTTACAAGTGAAATCTATTTAAAAAAATAACTAGGGGGGCGAAAACGTGCGTCAGGGGCGTCCTTTATTGATGCCCCAGGTCGCCACTGCTCCCCTCTCCCTCAGCACCAAAAAAGAAAAAAAAAAAATCGGGAGGGGGCAAGGGCGTTCGTCATGAGCATCCTGTATGGACGCCTTCCCCCCCCCCCCCCCCCCCGCTGCTCCCCGCAACAAAAGCATGATACAATGTATGACGTATCTTAAGAACTGGAGAAATATGAATTGAAAAACTAAGCTGAGAGTCCAGGGTTACACCTAAGTATTTAAATTGTGTCACTGGCTAAATAGGGGTACCAAATAATACTGGGATCAGAGCTGGCACTGATACATGGCCAGGAAAGGGAAATGGGACTTGATATACCACCTTTCTGTGGTATTTTGCAACTACATTCAAAGCGGTTTACATATATACAGGTCCTTATTTTGTGCCTGGGGCAATAGAGGGTTAAGTGACTTGCCCACAGTCACAAGGAGCTGCAGTGGGAATCGAACCCAGTTCCCAAGGATCAAAGTCCGCTGCACTAACCACTAGGCTATTCCTCCACTCCTAGTTAGCCAACAAGCAGTTGATTTATCTGGAATTAGAATCAATTTTTTTTTTTACACCAAGATGAAACCTAGTCCAAACAGTTTTGAAGAGGGATAAGATCCAGTGTAAGTCTGGAGACATAGAGGGGCATAATCAAACGTGAACGCCCATCTCCATGGGCGTCTATGTCCAAGAATAGATACGTGAAGGAGCGGGACAGACCGTATTTTCGAAAAAAATGGGTGCCCATCTTTTTTTTCGATAATACGGTTTGTGCCGGGCAAATGCATCGGATATGTGTGGATTTGAGCTGGGCGGTTTCGTTTTTCAGCGATAATGGAAAATGAAGGCGCCCAGCTCAAAAACAAACAAATCCAAGGCATTGGGTCGTGGGAGGGGCCAGGATTCGTAGTGCACTGGTCCCCCTCACATGCCAGGACACCAACCGGGCACCCTAGGGGGCACTTGTAAAAAGTAAAATAAAAAATTTAAATACCTCTCGTCCATAGCTCCCTTACCTTGGGTGCTGAGCCCCTCAAATCCCTCCCAAAACCCACTGCCCACAACTCTACACCATTACCATAGCCCTTATGGCTGAAGGGGGGCACCTACATGTGGGTACAGTGGGTTTTGGGGGCGGTTGGGAGGGCTCCCATTTACGACCACAAGTGTAATAGGTAGGGGGGGGATGGACCTGGGTCCACCTGCCTGAAATCCACTGCACCCACTAACAACTGCTCCAGGGACCTGCATACTGCTGTGATGGAACTGGGTACGGCATTTGAGGCTGGCATACAGGCTGGAAAAAAAAGTTGTTGAAGTTGGTGTTTTTTTGGTGGGAGGGGGTTAGTGACCACTGGGGGAGTCAGGGGTGGTCATCCCCGATTCCCTCCGGTGGTCATCTGGTCATTTAGGGCACTTTTTTGGGGACTTGTTCGTGAAAAAAAGGGTCCAAAAAAATGGCCCAAATTCGCGCTAAAAACGCCTTTCTTTTTTCGATTATTGGCCGAAGGCGCCCATCTCTCCTCGGCCGATAAACACGCCCCAGTCCCGCCTTCACCACGCCTCCGACACGCCCCCGTCAACTTTGCCCGTTTCCGCGACAGATTGCAGTTGAAGACGCCCAAAATCGGCTTTCGATTATACCGATTTGGGCGCCTTCGCAAGATGGGCGCCCATCTCCCGATTTGGGTCGAAATATGGGCGCCCATCACTTTTGAAAATAAGGCTGGTAGTGAACAATGAAAATATCATCAGGAGGAAAATATGTACTAAAGCCTGCAAGTTGAATAAGGTGTGTAAGTGGGCTCAAATAAATATTGAATAGGATGGTGGAGAGAATAGAGCCTGTGGGACTTCACAAGTCAAAGTAAGTAACTCAGATTGACCACTTATTTATTTATTTATTTATGGTTCATTTCTACCCCACATTTTCCCACAAATGCAGGCACAATGTGGCTTCCATGAATTACAAAAGTTAAAAGACACAACACATGAGTTTACAGTAGAAAAGGATAATACGCTAGCAGCAATAAGGAAGGCTAAACAGCAGAGTTACTAATGGGATACACTTTTTGCAGGGACTACCCTAAAAGAACGATTTTGAAGGTAAGATATAAACTAATTCAAGACAATGCCTGACAATCCACAGTCAGCAACATATTACAGCAGAAGGGCATGATCAATGACACCGAACACCATGGATAAATCTAATAAAACAGCCAAGGCAATATATCCTTCATCTAGTTTTTGATATACTTCACTTAGTAAAGAGGTCAAAACTGTCTCTGTACAAAAGCCAGGTCTAAATCCTGATTGGCGGGAGTGAAGAATTAGAGTTGACTCAAGATGGAGATGGGCTTGAAGTTGAACAAAAATGGTGTTTTCAATCAGTTTAGACAGAAAGGGTAGGTTTGATATAGGTCGATAGCTTGACAGAAGGCGGAATTACGTAACAAATATTTCTCTTCTGTGTTCACAGTTGAAGGGCCAGGAGCAGGACCGCAGAAGCCAAACACAGATAGGAATGGAGGGGTGGTAGTCCCTGAACGATTTTCAGAGGACTATGTTTGTGAGGAGCTGGCTAAATTAAAAGTGGAGAAGCAATGAGGCTGGATGGCATAAATCTGAGGGTACTGAAGAAACTTAGGGACGTTCTAGCAGTTCCACTGGATAACCTTTTCAATGCTTCACTAGAGTCGAGAGGACTGAACAGCAGCAGATGTGGTCCCTCTCCACAAAAGCGGAAGTAAGGACGAGGTTGGGAACTATAGGCCAGTAAGTTTGACTTTTGTGGTAAGTAAATTAACGGAAATGCTTTTAAAACAGAGAATAGTAATGTTTTTGGAATCCAATGCATTACAAGACCTGAGGCAACATGGTTTCACTAGAAGCAGATCTTGTCAGACAAAATCTGATTAATTTCTTTGACTCTGTGACCAGAGAGTTGGACCGAAGGACAAAGCTAGATGTGGTGTATTTAGATTTTAGCAAAGCCTTTGATATGATTCCACATAGACACCTAATAAATAAACTAGTGCCCTCGGTATGGGCCCCAAAATGGCTGACTGGATTAGGAACTGGTTGAGTGGAAGGCGACATAGGGTAGAAGGTAAATGGAGCTCATTCTGAGAAAAAGGATGTTACCAGTGGTGTGCCACAAGTTTGGTTCTTGGGCCGGTTCTTTTTAACATTTTTGTAAGCGATATTGCTGAAGGGCTGTTTGGTAAGGTTTGCCTCTCTGCAGATGATACCAAAATCTGCAATAGGGTAGACACCCCTGATGGTATGGATAATAGGAAGAAGGACTTCATGAAGCTAGAGGAAAAGTCTGGAATTTGGCACCTAAAAATGCTGGATCATGCATTTGGGCTGCAAAAACCTGGGAGAACGTTAGAATTTAGAAAGTGAAGACCCATCTTTTTAAAAAGGCATATCACATAGAATAACAAATATAAATATACACATCTCCCACACCTTTACTCAGAACTATTTTTTATAATATCTGCTTGCTTTATACTTCTACTATATCACTCAAAATCTCTATTTAACAACAAGTAACTACTTTTATAATATCTGCTTGCTTTAAACTCTAATATGTTATTCAACATCTCTTTGTAACAATAAGTGATTACGTTCGATACATTGTAAGCCGCATTGAGCCTGCAAAGAGGTGGGATAATGTGGGATACAAATGCTATAAATAAATAAATAAATAAAAGAGGAGCGAGACTTAAATGTGATCATATGTGATGATCTTAAGGTAGCCAAACAAAAGTAGAAAAGGTGACGGTGAAAGCTAGAAAGATGCTTGGGTGCATAGGGAGTAGAATGGCCAATAGGAGAAAGGAGGTGATGATGCCCCTGTTTAAGACTCTAGTCAGATCTCATTCAGAATATTGTGTACAATTCTGAAGAACCCACCTTCAAAAAGATATAAATAGGATGGAGTCGGTCCAAAGGGCAGCTACTAAAATGGTCAGTGATCTTCGTCATAAAGCATATGGGAACAGACTTAAAGATCTCAATATGTATACTTTGGAAGAAAGGAGGAGAGTGGAAATACGATAGAGGCATTTAAATATCTAAGTGGCATAAATGCAAAGGAGGCAAGTCTCTAGTGAGACCGCATTCAGAATATTGTGTACAGTTCTGGAGAATGCACCTTCAAAAAGATATAAATAGGAAGGAGTCGGTCCAGAGGGCGGCTACTAAAATGGTTAGTGATCTTTGTCATAAAGCATATGAGAACAGACTTAAAGATCTCAATATGTATACTTTGGAAGAAAGGCAGGAGAGGGGAAATACATCAGAGGCATTTAAATATCTACGTGGCATAAATGCACAGGAGGCGAGTCTCTTTCAATTGAAAGGGAACTCTGAAATGAGGGGGAATAGTATGAAGGTGAAAGGGGACAGACTTGGAAGTAATTTGACGAAATACTTCTTCATGGAAAGGGTGGTGAATTCATGGAACAGCCTCCCGATGGAAGTGGTGGAGATGAAAACAGTATCTGAATTCAAGACAGAATGGGACAAGTACATAGGATCTCTAAGGGAGTGATAGGGAGAGTAGATGGCATGGATGGGCAAGTCTGGACAGGCCATATGGTCTACATCTGCCTACATTTTTCTCTGTTTCACATACTGATGCCAATAGCCCCACAGGACCATTGCCAGCAGCTACCATACCAAGCAAAGACACGGAGGTTGAGGCTTGGAGCTTCAGGATCCCTCTTCCAGCCTCTGCCACATGGGACCATTGCCTCACCAAGTGAAGGCTCACAGGCTGTGGCTTGGAGCTCATAGTGCAAACTCCTCCTGCTCAATCACGGTAATGGTCATTAGATCAATCCCTCATATCTCTTCTGGCCAAGTACTCAACCATGGGACTACAAACTGTTGACTGTGCCCCAGGGAGCCAGGCCCACCAAACCAAAAAGTCACCCTGCTGCACCAGTCTGACCATCTGATGGAGGCATAGATATTGACAAGTTCTAATTCTGCACCATCACTTATGAAGATGATGACATCACTTGTCATTGTTCTCTGTCTCTATCTATTGGTTGGGGAACATAACTCACTCATCTGAACTGGTCTAGCAGGATAAGGAATGGGAGTGGTGGGAGTTTCTCATTTTAGTCTTAGTAAAGTAGTGTGATTGCCATGTTAGTCCCACTGGATACCTAGAAATAAAGATTAAAAGACAGCACTAACAACTTATTATTGTCTGAGAATCATGGACCTACCTCAGAGTATTTCCCTCTGTAGTTTCCCAGGCTGCGCTCCATCTGCCGCAGCCTCTGGAAGAGCTGTTCCTTGCTTAGACCATCCAGACTTCCTGGCACTTCCTCTGCCTCACTTTCAATGTCTGATGACGGATCAAACATGGGACCTGGGCTCTCCATGTCTAGCCGATTCAGGGATTCCCTGGAAGAACTCCGTACCAGCGACTCTTTGGAAGATGAGCGGAAGAGGGCTTCTTTCATGGGACTTCGAAAGAGAGACTCCATGGAAGGCACCCGCAGCTGAAGCCTCTGTGCAAATGAATGCACATCACTTTTCTGAAGAAACACAAAGATTGTAACAAGGTTCAACGAAAGTCATTTGTTTGCAGCTTTTACAGAAAAAAATCCCCACTGTTTTGTTTGCAAATTTACTCTTCTGTTTTTCATGATGTTTTTTTTTTCCTTAAAATCAATTTGCTTTGCCATCTGAAAAGCTCTGCCACTGGGTGCTAAGAAGAAATTTTAGGGTAAATTTAAGTATGCAGACTAGAAAGGCTTTAGGATTACAGTACTCCATGTAACTGATTTATTCTGACATGTACTGTACAAACTTTGTTGATCTATTACAGTTCAATTAAAGAAAGGCATTTGGCATTTCACAGTTATCAGCCTTCCAGGGTCCCACAATATATGGCACTCATATATATTGACTTCTGGGAGAATTCTGAGCAACTTATGCAATACAGAGGTTGCACAAAATTTTCCTCTACAGAATTCTGCACAGGAACCAGAAGTGACAGCAGCTCACTTACATCCCATCTCCTTGGGCTGGTCACAACAAGTCAAGAAGAAAAGAGAAGTTATATGTAGGGCCACATCCTCCTCCTCTGCTCCCTTGGCCTGATTTGAACTGCATGGGATCTAGTAAAGAAGCATGGTTCAAATTAGAAGTCACTCTGAGCGGCAGAGTAGGAGGATGCACCTCTCCTCTTCTTATAACATGATCAGTGCAGGGAGAGCGGAAGAGACGGTAGAGTTGTGGGAAGAAGAGAAAGCAGGGATGTGTGCCCTTGGGAGGGAGGTGAGTGCTCCGGATGTATGCCCTCAGGAGGAGGGAGCAAGCTCACATTTTGTACTCTGGGAAGAAAAGTAAAAAATAAAAAAAAAGCTTAAGATGTGTACTCTGAGTATGGAGGAGAAAGAGAGCTCAGGATGCAAAGCCTGGGATTGTGTGGCCAGCATGAAGTACCATTGTCCTGACCTTAAAGAAAACATGCTATTCAGCAAAACAAGTTAAAATATGAATAAGCTGTTATGGAAAGAGGTTTACTTGAAAATTAAAGACCTTAGATTTTCTTCTCCCCCCTATTCAGTGTGAAAATGTGAATTTAAAGAGAAATTTGTTTTCTTTTAAGTTTAATTGAACCATGTAATAAAAATGTCAGATTACAAAGTAATTCTCTAATGAGAATATCAATAACTTCCTAGTGGAACAGTGTATTAGTGTGATTTAATCACAAGTCATTTCCCCTGGTTTCTTATGTTGTTATAACAAGTTCCCTAGGTGGTAAAAGCAAAAAATAAGGCACTACTAACAAGAATCAGCTTCTTTATCACTACAGGGAAAGGACTGGCAATAACTTTAAATGAAATTATAGTACTTCATTCTTTAATATATTTCTGACATTTTATCACTCTATGCTTTTTTTTTTTTATCATCTCCTCACTTACAATTGCATCCATATACAGTAATACAGGGAACACAAGAGAAAAATACAAGACATCAAGGAAATTTAAAATAAATAAAGTACAATACATCCAACAACAGAGCAATCAGAATATGCTTCTTTCTTTAAGCAGCCTTCAATTCAAGCTTCCTCTGGATTAGCCACATCTGAAATTTGCAACATCTCCCTAGTAACTAACGGGTTGATATTCAAACCAATTTAACCAATCAGAAATGGCTTCCTGACAGTTAAATTTCCTGTTTGGAGCTAACTGGTCATTTTGAGTACCACTTAACCAGTTAGTGCTGCTGAAAATGACTGGTTGGCACTTACAGTAAAATCATCCATTTTGGGGGTATTAAGGGGCGGGGTCAGCACTTGGCCCGTTAAGTACCAATTTTCAGCACTTCACTGGCCAAGGTCACCACATAAACAGGACCACATAAAAGTCAGTCCTATCTTTATGCGGTGTCCGTAGCTAGTTAACTGCCGAATATCACACTTAACCAGCTATGGTGTAGCCAGCTCCAAAAACCCAGAAGTTCAATTCCGAAGCCTGGACATGATCCGGCATTGAATTTCTGAGCATAAAGCTGCTGGCTGAATATTGGGCCCATACAATTCAACAGGTTGCTTGGGATACCAAAAAAAAAAAAAAAATCATCTCCAAAGTAACAAAACAATTACAAAGAAATCTCAAATTAAAACTAACACCTAAGACTAGAAATCTTGGTCTATACCAAGAAGTTACACTATCTGTTATGTATCACCTTAGACAAATATATGAATAGCAGACCCCAAAAAAACAGTTAATTCCAATGTCAGTACATTAGTACTAAGGCAGACCATCTGGAAACTTAGGGCTTGCACTAGCTGTCTCCAAATCTCAAAATTGCTGCTGGAACCTCCAGAAGTAATCTTAAAAACTGCCGCAGGACGCAGCAGTCATTTAGAATGTGGAGCCAGCATGAGCAGGAACAACTGGGGATCACTCCTGCCCTGACTAGGCCACTAGATCACCGAGGCTTCTAATGCAGGCCTAGGAGGACAGCATTTTTTCCGGGGGGGGGGGGGGGTAGTTTTGGTTTCAGCCAAAAATGCACAGGCAATTTCAGCCAAAATAACATGGCCAAATCTGAATTTCAGGCCAGTTTCAGTGCTGAAGCCAGCTAGTGGTCAGCCTCTAGTTGGAACCCGCAAGTGAAGGGGTAACACTGCACCTAATGCTTGCTTACAAATGGAAAAAAATGTGTTTAATGTCAGGGTAGGCCCACCTGGCCAGAGTGATCCTTATATGGTATTGTTTGATCTAAGAGCTAGATTTCTAACATGCTGACCAGTAAAATGGGGGATTACCTGAATAAAGAGTGGGCAGGATGGGAGGTCATAAGAGTAATGGAAGTGGTCCAAGTTGAAAGGAGCTACAAAAATGGCAACAGATATTTATTTAAGGATAGTAAACAAAAGCAAGAGAAAAAGAAACTGATATGGTTCTCCAAACAAGAGGCTGAAAAATAAAAGCAAAAGAGGTAGAATTCATGAAACGCAGGACACAAGAGGAACGCAAAGATTACTGGATAAAACTCAAAAGGAGACCCAGCCGGACAAGTATCCATATCATGGTTTCACAAAGTCCTGGGAAAGTATAAACCTGTACGAGATGTGAGTGAATTGGCTGAAAGGTGGAGTAAGGAGTCGAGAGAAAGGGAAACCGGGGGTAGACTCTTGGCAGCCCTTAAAGGAATAACAGGAGTGGTACACAGCGCAGAGTTGCAAGAGAGCCACTTCCGGACTATATATAGGGCATACTTTTTGGGCAGACAAGCATGGTATGCGGGAGCCATAGTTTCAGAGAAGTGTACGAAGTGCGGAGTGGGGTCGGCAACTTTAACACATGGATTATGGCAGTGTAGATATATCCGGATGTTCTGGTCGGCTCTCTCCCGATTTCTGTCAGGGGTCCTTGGAGGTTGGGTCAGGCTGTCTTTTCAACGAGTGGTATTTAGTGCAGTGGGAGTGTGGGATAAAAGAACCAAAGGGGAGAAACTCTTTCTAAGTAAATCTAGTATCTTGGGGAAAAAATGTATTTTTAACTATTGGGCCCCATCATACTGGTACTGGAGGAATAAGTTGCATGAGCTGATGCTCTGGGAAGCGCGCGGAGCACGGCATACGGCAAAAAGACGACAGTCCTTTATTAAAATATATGGGGAGCCTATCTGGAACAAATTTCCTCTAGAGCACGAAGCCAGGTATTGAATGAGTTAGGGTGAGTGAGGTGTGAATGTGTGGGTTAGGGAGGGAGGTTGAAGGTTGGAGGGGTAAGGGAGGGATGGGGAGGGTAGGAGGTGACATAAGGAGAAGAGGGATTGGGAGGTGGGAAGCAAGAAGACACGCTGAATACATGATTAGTTGGTTTTCCATCGTAACCTTGAAGTTTCATAAGGCAAAAGAGTGATTAATACCTCAGTGGCGTAATCAGAGTCTGGGACTGTGTGGTTGAACTGGTATTCTCTAATGGAGAGAGTCTTCACTCTTCCACGGTCAAGGTAGTCTCGGGTGGTGGAGAGAGGGTGGGGAGGTGGGAGTTGCTCAATGATTATATATTGTTCTCCTCAGTTGGAAAAAATTACTTTGTTGTTAATGGCTGTGAATATAAGGAGGGGGGAGGATGGGGTGGGGGGATGGGGGTGGGAAGGAAAAGGAGAAAAAAGGCTATAGACGCTGTTCGTCTGACGTTAGCTACATAATGTTAGATTTATTGAAGTAGTGTGTTCAGTGCTGTTATCGTGTGGCTATTATGTAATTGCCTTAATAAAAATTGTTTAAACATAAAGCAAGCACAAGGAGGGCCTTCAGGTATGGGAAGCCAGAGGGGTAGTCAGCCTAATGGGATTCGCCCTCTCTGCCAGCAGGGGAGGGGCAGAGATGGCAGCCCAGAAAGACTTGCTCTCTCTGCCGGGGAAGGCACCATTTTTGGTTTCAGCCTCGACCAAAACCAAGTGGCAAATTTCAGCTGCTGATTCGGTCTCAGTCAAAACCGAGAACCACAGTTTTGGTTGCCTTCTAATGTGAGGATCTCAAGTGAGCAAAACAATGTGACGAAGCAGTTGAAAAATCCAGAAGGATCTGGGAGGTGTGAAGTCTTGGCTTTTAAGCCAGGAATCATTGCCCCAGGTGGGACCTTCCTAGCACGATTCCCTTGTAAGTGTTATATTTTCCTTATTACTTATTTGTTTGAACCTAAGAAATTATAAGAGTTTGTGGAAACAGATGAAGAATCTTCTGCAGCAACTTCCTTCAGTTACCACTGTACCGGCTGCAATAACCGATTAACCTTCCTCCCTCAGAAAATGTGAAGTGTAAGATTAACCATTTTGAGTTTTTCTTATTTTCTTTAAGATTGTTTTCCTGATCTTGGATCTTCCAATTGTGGACAATTATGTAAATATATATTGTTGAGAGAAAATGTTTTCCTTTTTATATTAATTTCTGTATTTCCTTACATTTATGTGATAAATGTGAATGTAATTAAGTAAAATGATAAATAAAATAAAATAAAAAAAAAAAGAAAAATCCAGAAGGATGCTAGGCTCCACAGAGAAGGGCATAACCAGCAGAAAAAAGGAGGTGTTAATGCCCCTGTACAGGTTATTGTCGAATCCCCATTTGGAGTACTATGTTCAGTTTTAAAGGCCATACCTTGGTAAGGACAAAAAAAAAGTCAAAGAGGTTCAGAGGAAGGCAACAAAAATAGTAGGGTTTACCCATGTAAAATGAGTTTACCTTGTTGGGCAGACTGGATGGACCATTCAAGTCTTTATCTGCCGTCATTTACTATGTATTTACTAAGTTATGTTACTAGCAGGCTTATTTTCGAAAGAGAAGGGCGCCCATCTTTCGACACAAATCAGGAGATGGGTGTCCTTCTCTCAGGGTCGCCCAAATTGGCATAATCGAAAATCGATTTTAGGCATCTCCAACTGCTTTCCGTCACGAGGACGACCAAAGTTCCCACGGGCATGTTGGAAGCCTAGCAAAGGCGGAACTGGGGCGTGCCTAACACATGGGCGTCCTCAACCGATAATGGAAAAAAGAAGGGCGTCAAGCCTCAAAAAAGTGCCCGAACTGACCAGATGACCACCGGAGGGAATCGGGGATGACCTCCCCTGACTTCCTCAGTGGTGACTAACACCCTCCCACTCTAAAAAAAATAACTTTAAAACCTTTTTTTGCCAGCCTCAAATATCATACTCAGGTCCATTGCAGCAGTATGCAGGTCCCTGGGAGGGTAGGTGTGTGTGTGTCAGCAAAGGCATAGCGAAGGCATGGACGTCCTTCTTTCAAACATTTTGGACGTCCTGAACTACCCTCCCCACAGAGACGCTGCCCCAGAGGAGAGAGAGGCGACTGACCTCCCCCACACTAAGGCTAACAGGAGCCACGGAGGATCAACAATGCGGGACGACCAGTTCCCCTATCCCCACCAAAGGGCTGAGAGACGCTTGGACCCTTCACGCGGCACACCTCGAGGCCGACTGAACAGTGCCTTGCGCCCGACCCTACCGTCTCATTGGAGCCCCACAGAACCAGTAGGAAAGCCGGGACCCATTCCGAGCACGGACGCCGAGACACCCTTGAGCCCAGTTGACGTTGCTCACGATCCGATCGTCTATAGCAGCGGTGAAGAGCGGAGAGAAGCGAACAACGTGGCAATTGGGACTGCGTGCCCCGACTCGAATTATCACGACTATGGAGAGGAGCATAGCGGCAGGAGCAGCCAATCACCCAAAGTAACCCCTAAGCAAGTCCAACAACTTTCTTCCTTCAATGGAGGAGATGAGCAAAGCAACGGGAGCAGCTTAATTACCCCAGATACCTTCTGAGAAGGCTCATCTAAACCACTCTTCCCTTCTTCTTTGGAATACAACAGACGGAAGCACCCAAATACCTCACCTAAACTACTTCCCTCTCATCTTATGCGGATACTACAAATGAGAGTCATCCAAATCACCTTCTTCCTCCCTTTAGTGGAATATAGCATAAGAGCCTCACACCAAGACCAACTAAATCTAACTTCCTCCTCTTTCTACAGATTACCACCTCCAACCAGCTAAACACTAATAGACTCACAGACTCCACCTAATAGGCAGCTCAAATCGCACCAAACGCCTAACAACCTGCAGCCTCCAACCAACAAAACGCTGACCAGAATCACAGGACCCTGCGCCTAGACACCAACCTGAGCATCTGACTGTGAGTAACCTACAAATCCCAAACTGACATCAATATGAATAAAATCAAAACATCCCTAGCAATATATTCACTCACATTGATCCACCAAATACTATCCATCCCACTTGCAGAATATAACACTATACCCATCCTACAAAACCACCAAAGACTGATCAAACACTCTACACTCCATCAAACGGGTACCTACCAAACCAAAAGAAAACTGACCAAACACAGTCAACACCAACAAAACAGCACGAACGATCACAAAAAACAAGCAACACCCAACGAAAGACAACGCACAAGAATCCATACATCACCAAACCCAGCAGCCCAATACCAAACCATCCAAGTAGGTGTTGTAGGAGGCGGAAGGCCTCCAATTATTTAATATACAGAATTAATTTCTCAATATTTTTGAACAGGGAGAAATGAAGGTTTCTCTCTTTCTAATCATGGGAAAAGCTTGCTGGAATAGCAATTTTACTCTCTACCCCCTCCTCTTGCCAAGTCAGGTAATTAAATATGATTGCCCACGATCTCTCCCATTGAATATGGTCAAGCCTCAGGGAGCTCAGGAGACAGAATTATTTCCCATGCCCTTTGAAGTAAGGCTACTTCAATCCAGGAGAGAATTACTCTTTTTGTTGTAACTATAAGAGGACATAACACATAACACTTGCAGAAGACATCTTTCTGTCTAAAACAAAAGATCAATACTGTATCTCACAAAGGAGAGGCAATTGAACTTCTCTGAGAAGCAGACTACTGGAGCTTTTTTGTAGCTTTCTACATTATGCATTTCCTTGAAAAACAAGAGAAACTATGTTCTGACATGTTATGACATAAACACAGAGGCTGGGCTATCAGGTGAGAAATATATCACATTTGAAAGGAAACAGTTTAACTCTTGTCTCCACTTTTAGAATAAGGATATAGGAGAAATACTAAGATAAAAGATCAAAGGTTCTGAGAAATATATTCTTGTGTGAGAAAAGCTGTAAAGATGAATAGAAGAGATATAATATCCAAAACATTTGGACAAGAGACCAACTGCATCTTCAAAGGAAATGTAAACAGATGCTATGTATTTCTTTATTGACAGGAGATCCTGACTGACTGCAAGATGCTAATTAAGGGGGTGAGAGAAACCCTCCTCCTTCTTGTGCTCCTTTTGTATTGAAAGGGAAAAGAAACCATATATAATATTTCTCTGCCAGGTAGGAGGTTGGTCAGTGTGCAGCGCTCTTGGCCTCATGCCAGAGAACTGGGAGACTGCCCTGACCAATTTTCCATTGTAATTTCATTTCTGTATATGTACTCATTTCTGTCCTATTCTAGACTATACCTATATCTTATTATTTATCCTAAATCTCTGGATAAAGAAATAAACCAGTGCTACCCCAAGAAGCACTTCCTTTTTGTTTTTATTTGTTGTAGTGTAAATAGTCCTTAACCAGCTGTCCGGTTTCTAAAGATAACAGTTGAGAGGATTTGTCTGCGTAGTACTGCTGGCCTGATCGGACTCCGCGGGCAGCAAGAACAGGCGCAAACAAAAGTGGTGTTTCCGCCCGGTTACTCCGAAGATGGATCAACTATCGCCCAGCTTTTTCTGGACCGGAGTCAGCCGTCTGCTAACAAGTGCACGTGTTGCAACGGCCAATGTCCAGAGAGTTGGTCTCGACAAGGCAACTGACCAAAGGATGAAAGTGTTTGGATCTTAAGAAACATAAGCAACCGGCGAGGCGCAACCGGTAGGCGAATAGTGATAGGCGAACGGTGAGAGAAGACAACATGGTAAGTATTTCATTTCATTTTGGGGGGATTGTCTTTGTATTCTTTTATTTGTGTTCTCTCTCTCTCTCTCTCTTCATTCTAAGACTTTAGATTAGAATCTGTTTAGTTGTAGTCATGCAGACTGCATTGGAGCAGGTCTCTATGGCAGTTCCGGCTTATAGAAATGAAATTTTAAAGTGCCACCAGAAATGGGTTAATGGAACTAAAAATCTGAGCATTAATTGGCCTCAGTCAGGCAGTTTTGATAAAGAAATTCTAACAGCTTTGAAATTGTGGATAGAATGTACTAAGACAAAAAAATATAGTAGGGAGAGACATTTAATTCTTTGGGGATTATGGGACAATATGGCAAGAAGTGGTTATGATCAGTCAGCCCAAACCCCTCTGCCCTATGCAGCAGTTTCCAAGCAGTGTATAGTAGGGGAAGGGTCTGCAGCACAGCTCACAGATTCTAAACATCCAGATCAGCAGCAGCCGCCCATATGGCCTACTGCTGCTGGTTATACTGCACCCATTCTCTCAGCTCCAGCTATGGATAGGTCTGAAAAAGAACTACCGGCACAGCCTAAAGCAAGGCCGGACACACAGCCATCTATAGGACAGGCAGGGCAGGTTCCCACTGCTCCTGTACCCACAACTTCAGGTGGGACAGCTCAGTGTGACCCCAACCTCCCTGAAGGAACAGTGAGGCAGGTGTCTATTGAATATCCTGATACAGAGGGGGGCGATAGTATGTGGACTAGAGCATGTGGATTCCTGAATCTTACTGGATTACAGGGACCTTTAATGATGGATGAATATATAGAAAACTGGGTAAAGGGGGGGGGGGGGGAGGACTGGAGAACGAAATTAGAAAAATTATATTAATGTCAGATCCGTAGTCAACAAAACAACAATAATATCAGACTGGATCAACTCAGAAAACCTTGATCTTATCTTCCTCAGCGAAATCTGGATCCACAATCAAAAAGACCCCATAATCTTTGAACTATGTCCTCCAGGATATAAAATCACCCACTGGACCAGATCAATAAAGAGAGGTGGAGAAATAGCACTAATACACAGAGAACAATTCCTTACCAAAACCATCGCTGCGTCTATAACTCTCCAACTAGAAATCGCATCAATCAGAATCCAAAACAAATCTCTGAATGATCAACTGAATTGTGTTCTACTCTACAGACCACCCGGTAATTGGAATGAAAGCCAGCCTAGCCTCACAGACTTCATCTCTAACACTTGCGTTAATAACTCCAACATATTAATACTAGGCGACATAAACCTCCACTTAGAAGATCCCAATTCTGCCAACGCTCGTGAATGCAAAGAATTCTTACAGTCATGGGATCTCAAATGGCCTCAAATACAAACCACCCACACTAAGGGACACACATTGGACCTCTTAGCACACAGACTGGACACAGATCATAACTTATCAATAACCAACATCAAGTGGTCAGAAAAACCATGGACCGACCACTACCAATTGAACCTATTCCTAAACTGGCATAAGAAAGGATCAATTCGAACATTAGAACAAACAACTTACACTACAAGAGGGCAAATAGACCCACAACTATTTTGGCAACAGTTATATGACAACGAATGGATGCCAACAACCGACTCCACACAATACCTAAAATCAATGGGAGGACAGATGCAGAATACTAAACGAAATAGCACCTCTGAAAACAAGAATATCAAAAAGACAAAACTCAATACCTTGGTACAATGACGAATTAAAAAAACTCAAAACACAAACCAGAAAACTAGAACGAGCATGGAAAAAAGCAAAAGACGAAACCACACTCAACACCTGGAAACAATTACACAGAAAATACAAATATGCAATTAGACAAACCAAACAGTCCTATTATAAAACCAAACTAGGACCAGACAACAAAGATCTCAAGAAATTATTTCAACTCGTAAATAAGCTATTAGACACCACCCCAGTCACCACATCCAACACAGACATTCCACATGCAGACAATCTGGCCACCTACTTCAAAGACAAAATTACAAAACTATGTAGCATCCTTCCTCTTCATAACACCGATATCGAAAACTTCTTCGACAACCTGGACCTAACCCCGGGTGGATACCCAGCTGATCGAACCTGGTCAATATTCAATCCACTTACTACCGAATCAGTCTCACAAGCGACTCGCAGATTCGCCAAAACCCACTGCAAACTGGACACATGCCCCAGTCACCTACTTAAATGCACCCCCAACCGATTCATAGAAGATCTTACATCCTACCTTAACTTCATGCTACAACAAGGCTTCTTCCCCAAGGAACATAGCAATATCCTTCATACCCCAATACCTAAAGATACTAAGAAAAAAACAAATGCTCTCACAAACTACCGACCAGTTGCGTCCATCCCTCTAGTAGTAAAATTGATGGAGAGCTTGGTAACTAAACAGTTCACTGAATACTTGGACAAATTCTCAATACTTCACGATTCACAATCAGGATTCCGCTCCCACCACAGAACTGAGACTGTACTTGTTATGCTTCTGTCCAAATTTAAGCAGGAAATAGATATAGGTAAAAGCATACTCCTCCTCCAATTCGACAAGTCGAGCGCATTCGACATGGTAAACCACAATATATTACTGAGACTCCTTGACCACTTTGGGATTGCTGGAAACATGCTTAATTGGATTAAGGGCTTTCTTATCACCAGAACATACCAAGTACAATCAAATTCAAATATATCACCACCGTGGAAAGCAACCTGCGGAGTACCCCAAGGATCACCATTATCACCAATACTCTTCAATATGATGATGATTCCATTGGCAAAGTCCTTGTCCAATTGAGGTCTAAACCCATTCATCTATGCAGATGACATCACAATATACATCCCCTTCAAACAGGACTTAACAGAAATAACCAACGAAATTAATGATGGCCTTAACATCATGGACTCCTGGGCAAACTCATTCCAACTGAAACTGAACACTGAAAAAACACACTGCCTCATCCTCTCATCACAACACAACAAATACAAACCCACTACCATAACTACCCCAGGACACACGCTCCCTACCTCAGAAAGCCTAAAAATACTTGGGGTCACACTTGATAGGAGTCTCACACTAGAGAGCCAAACAAACATTGTAACAAAGAAAATGTTCCACGCAATGTGGAAACTCAAATGAATAAAACCTTTCTTCCCAAGGGAAACTTTTTGGAACCTAATACAATCAATGGTCCTAAGCCATGCAGATTACTGTAACGGAATCTATGCGGGTTGCAAAGCACAGCTCACAAAAACACTCCAGACTGCCCAAAATACAGCAGCCAGACTGATATATGGTAAAACACGATTCAAAAGTGCCAAACCCTTACGAGAAAAGCTGCACTGGCTCCCAATCAATGAATGGACTATCTTCAAAATCTGCACCTTGGTACACAAAATCATCCACGGAGTAGTACCAGCTTACATGATAGACCTAATTGATCTACCAACTAGAAACAGATCCAGATCCATCAAGATCATACCTAAACCTACATTTCCAAACTGTAAAAGACTAAAATACAAAACAACCCACGCATCCAACTTCTCCTACATAAGCGCACAACTATGGAACGGACTCCCAACTACAGTGAGAACAATCCATGACCACTTAAACTTTAGGAAATCACTCAAGACTCACCTATTCAAAAAAGCATATCCCAACGATCCAACATAAAATCACAGCAACCAGCAACATATCATAACCGATGATCGTACTGGACAATCTGTAATCTTCACCTCTTTTGACCCTGCTACCTCACCCAACCTACCTCATATGATCACAATATTACTCTGTATCTGTTATTAACCGAAAACAACCTACCTCATATGATCACAATATCACTTTGTATCTGTTATTAACCGAATTGGCAAAAGCCTCTACGGTACTATGTAAGCCATACTGAGCCTGCAAATAGGTGGGAAAATGTGGGGTACAAATGTAACAAATAAATAAAAATAAATAAATAAATTTCAAGGGAGTGGAGTGGAGGAGAGCCCTAGTGGTTAGAGCACTGGTCTTGCAATCCAGAGGTGGCCAGTTCAAATTCCACTGCTGCTACTTGTGATCCAAAATCCAAATAAATAAATAAATAAAGGGGGTGTCGGAGGCATTGCAAAGGCATGGATGTCCTTCTCACAGAAACACCCACATTTTGAGCGCAATTCTGAAGTCCACTGAAGGCCCCCTAGGGTGTCTTGGCATGTCAGGGGGACCAGTGCACTACGAATGCTGGCTCCTCCCACGACCAAATGGCTTGCATTTGGTCGTTTCTGCGATGGGCATCCTCGGTTTCCATTATCGCCGAAAAACAGGGACGACCATCTCTAAGGTCGACCTAAATTTCGCGATTTGGGCATCCCCAACCGTATTATCGAAACATCTTGTTTCGATAATGCGAGTTTCCCTGCCCCTTCGCCAGGACTTCCTGAGAGGACGTCCCCAAGAAAACTTGGGTGCCCCTTTCGATTATGCCCTTCCACGTTACCCCCCCCCCCAAAAAACCTATAAAAAACTTGAAGATTTTAATATGTATATCCTAAAGGAAAGGAGAGATATGACTCAGATGTTTAAATACTTGAAAGGTATTAATATACAAACAGATCTTTTTCAGACAGAGAAAATGGCAGGACTACAGAGCATGAATTGAGGTTGTAGGGTGGTTTGGTTTGGATTGAATTGGAATGGAATGGATTTATTAATTTTATAAATTGATTGCCTAAGACCCCACTGGAGCAGGTCACATACCAGGCTCTTTACTCTTCTCTCTCGGAGGCCAAAAGAAAGAAATCCACACACACACCACAAATAAAAAAAAATATGTATCAAAGGCCTCTGGGAGAGAGCTGAGGGTCTCAAGTAATGACAGTGAGCTCACCCAGAACTGTCTCAAAATTCCTCAGGTCCTCTCCTCTTTTATTAAGAATGCATTATGTCATAAATTAACTGGTTACATCACAAATCACGGGACACAAACTTTGAAAAATCATTGGCTGGGTTATATTCTGCTTATATCTGCAAGTTCAGGGGCCATAAGGAGCCACCCTTCTTCAGGACCCTGAAAAAGATGGCATGCCTGTCCAGGCTGCGCTCTGCCGGCAAACAGGTTCCACCCATATCACAGAGATGCTAAAGGGTAATAATGACAGCCTGGCACTTTAGAGTCACGCCGCAGGGAGAGAGATGACGAAGGCATCCGGAACTGGACAGCAAACATCATGGACAACCTCCGTCTTGACAACCTCCAGAACCCACTGATCTGAGATGATGGAGACTCACTTGTTAAAAAAGAACAGCCATACTGGGTCAGACCAATGGTCCATCTAGTCCAGTATCCTGCTTCTAACAGTGGTCAATTTAGGTCACAAGAACCTGCCAGAATCCCAAATAGTAGTAAGATTCATGCTACTCATCTCAGGGACAAACGGTGGCTCTCTCCATGTCTATCTCAATAGCAGATTATGGACTTTTTCCTCCAGGAATTTGTCTAAACCTTTTTTAAACCCAGATACACTAACAGCTGATACCACATCCTCTGGCAATGAGTTCCAGAGTTTAACTATTCTTTGAGTGAAAAAATATTTCTTCCTGATCATTTTAAAAGTATTACCATGTAACTTCCTTGAGAGTCCCCTAGTCTTGCCTCCCACAGGATACAATGAGGGACCTAGCGCGCCCTCATTGGGCAGGCCAAGCTGCTGTGATGTGCCTTGGGGCCTCGAAAGGAACCCTGCTTAACCAATTAGTGCCCAATGTTCCCATATTTGTTAGGGTTAGGGTGAGGACTAGTATTAGTCCCAAGAGGGGACCTGTGCAGGGCCTGCTTAACCATCTGGGTCAAGCTCTGGAGCCAAAAAACCATCAGGGCCCCTATGAACCCCCAGGAGCCCCAACAGGACCCTCCAGCAGAGGGACTCTGAGTGGTCAGGAATGAAAAAGCCCATCACATGATCAAGGATTTGTCCTCCCAGTCTGAGTAAATTGGCAGTTAGAAACCTGTGTTTGTACGATAGATGATTGGATTGCATTTCATTGGCTCAAATTAAATAAGAGCAAAACTAAATGTTTATGCTTGAGTTCTAAATTAGATCCAAGATATATCGAGACTATATCTCTGGATGGTAACCAGTTTTCTCTGGATCTTCATTCAAAAACATTGGGGATGGAAGCGGACCATTTATTGTCTATGCAGTGTCACATACAGTCTATTACTAGACACTCCTTAGTAATACTGAGAAAGTTGAGGATATTTAGACAATATTTCAATTTAGAGGTCTTCAGAATTTTAGTTCAATCTTTAATTCTTTCCAGATTGGATTATTATAACCTTATGTTACCTAGCTGTTCTAAACCACTTATCTATAGTCTACAATCGGTCCAGATTTCTGCTGTTAGACCAATTTTTGGGTTATCCCAATTTGAAACACTTCCACCTTTCTATGCTAAACTTCACTGGTACAAGTTGCTGTGAGAATTCAGTTCACATTAGGTGTTACCACTTTCAAAATCCTTACTGGTGAAATTCCAGAGTATATGTTGAATTTAGTATCACTATTACAAGGGTCCTCTATTAAATACAAAACTCATAATCTTTTTCAATTAAAATTTCCAATGTATAAGAACTCAAAATCAGTCAAACATCTTTAAATATCTATTCAATATCAGCTAGCTAACCAGTGGAACCAGCTTTCGTTATCTATGAGATCTTGCACTCATTATTTTCAGTTTAGAAAACATTTAACTACTTTTCTATTTTGTAAGGCAGGTCTGTCTTCTGTTTAATATGTGACATTAGCTTGTTCTAATTATTTGTAGCTCCTAGATAGACTAGTCCAGCTCTTGATCACTGTAATCCAATACAAGAACTGGCATAATAATATTCCTCTTTTCTCTCTCAATGTGCTTGGCAGGCACACTGGGAGAGAGAAATCTATCCATTTGAGCTGAAGGGTGGGGGGAAGAAAACAGCACATGTAAAATGCTCATGGAGAGAAACAAGACAGACTGAATGAGCCCACATGTACCCACTATAAGAATAATCTATTATCTGTGCTCAACTGCTGGCTCTGAAGGCAGCGTAGCGTGTGCTGCCAGCATGCTCTAGCAGATGACAGGCGCACACAAGTCTGTCTGACTGCCCCAAGTCTACCTCAGCCCAGGGATCCAGGATTGCTGCTTTCACCAGCTCTCTCTGTGTGCGCTTGGAGGAAAAATTCTCTTCTTAGTTTTAACCATACCATTAGCCCCTGACAAAGGGCATAAAACTAGCTAGGCCAATTGAAAATTGTATTTATTTATTTTTGGTATATGTGCTGCTGGAGCAAGCACTTTTGGAAAGCCTGGGAGCTGCAGGAGGAATCTGTGGGGGGGGAGGGGAGAGGCAACAGGGGTGGTGGAATGTTGACCCATACCCCTCAGGCAAGTCCCCACAGGACCGAGCCAAATACTAAGAAGTGCAACTGGGGGTTTCAGAGCCAAGCTCCAAGCTCAAACAGGTACTGTCCTGAGACTACTACTACTACTACTAATAGCATTTATATAGCGCTACCAGACACACGCAGCGCTGAACACTTGACATAGAGAGACAGTCCCTGCTCAAAGAGCTTACAATCTAGGTACAACAGACAGACAAGACATTACAGGCAAGGGAATTACAGGGTAAAGAGGAACAAGGGAGGAGGAGGGCAATGAGTAGCGGCTAGGAGCCAAAGGCAGCAGTGAAAAGGTGAGCCTTCAGCATAGATTTAAAAACAGGTAGAGATGGAGCTAGATGTATGGGCTCAGGAAGACGGTTCCAGGCATAAGGTGCAGCAAGATAAAAGGAATGAAGTCTGGAGTTAGCGGTGGAGGAGAAGGGGGACGACAAGAGAGACTTGCTCAGACAGCGGAGTTCATGGGGAGGAATGTAGGGAGAAATGAGAGAGGAGAGGTAAAGAGGGGTCATAGAGTGGATGCATTTAAAGGTCAGTAAGAGAAGTTTGAATTGTATACTGAAGCGGACAGGGAGCCAGTGAAGAGACTTGAGAAGTGGGCTAGTGTGGGCATAACGATTCTGGCGGAAAATAAGTCGAGACTGTGACCTGGGAGCAGCTGTTAGACTCAGCCAGCAGAGTAGGGAGCTAGGCCAGGAAAAGGAGCACACCATCGGCACAATCTATCCACTGCTGAAGGTAGAGAAAAATAGTGGATTGTTCCAGGGAGAACCTTCTCTTATGCTGGTGATGTCACTGGTAGAATTCAGTTTTCTTTACCTCCACCTGCTGGTAGGAAGGGATAACACCCACTGGTTCAGAACAGTGGAGTTGACGCAAAGAAAGACGCTGATTACAATATCAGGATAGAATACAAATCAACAGCAACAAAATTAAAATTATTATGTGTTCCAAAATAAATATGTTTAATAAATGGGATTTTAGTGCTTTCCGAAAGCAAAAATAACTAGGATTCAACCGAAGTTTTGTGGTAAAGAGTAACATTATCCCAATTCGATCATTGTAATGCCATATATGTTGACTGTAAGGTGTGCCTGTTGAAAAAAACTCCAAACAGCTCAAAACACTGCAACCAGGTTCATATTCAAAATCTCTTGTTTTGAAAGTGCCTCCCCTTTATTAATCAAATTACACTTGCTTCCCATCAAAGTGAGACTCACCTTCAAATTATGTACCTTTATCTTTCAAATACTAAATGGCACAGCTCCAGACTATATGGTACCATTAATAAACTTACCTCAAAGAAATGCTAAATATGAGGCAAAAAACTATCTCAGACTACACCTGCCAAACTGTAGAAAAGTGAACTACAAAACTGTCCACTCTGCAGACTTCACTTACCTAAGAACCAAATGGCGGAACTCCTTACCACACCAAATAAGAAATATACAAGAATCAAACATATAAACGGCGAGTGACCGTACTCACTGCAAATGCGCAGTAGAGACTTCCCTCTCTGTCCCGCCCCCGCGTCAATACGTGATGACGGGGGGGGGGCAGGACAGAGAGGGAAACTGCGCCGCTGACGTTGCTACCGCTCCCCCCCCCCACTCGGAGTCGCCGCCGCCACCCCTCCACCCGGCCCGGGCCCTCTCTTCCCTTCTGAACTTACAGATCCATTCGCCGAACGCAGCAACGCACATCAGCTGAGCTGCAGTGAGCCCTTCCTTCTTTGCCTGTGGCCCCGCCCTCCTGTGACGTAACGTCAGCGAGGGCGGGACACACACAGGCAGAGAAGGAAGGGGCAGCTCAGCTGATGTGCGTTGCTGCGTTCGGCGAATGGATCTGTAAGTTCAGAAGTGAAGAGAGGGCCCGGACCAGGTAGAGGGGTGGCGGCGACGACTTCGAGGGGGGGGGGGAGCGGTGGCGACTTCGCGGGGGGGAGGGGAGCGGTGGCGACTTCGCGGGGGGGAGGGGAGCGGTGGTGACCGCGGGGGGAGGAAAACCTCTATACCAGCCCGTTTTTACGGGCTCAACGGCTAGTATACTAGATTCTGCAAAATCCTCAAATCGTTCCTATTCAAAAAAACCCTCACAAAGAATAACCATATCTCAAACAATTAATTATTACCTGGTTATGATCATTATGTACAATTTCTCATTCATAATAGATTTTCTAAATGTTAAACATCCATAGTTATCCCAGTATGTTTATGATACTGTATTGTAAAATTGGATTCTTAGAACAAATTACTTTCTTATGCATTATTCTTTGTTATGTATCCTATACTGTTTATTGTAAGCCACACTGAACTCAAACTTGTTTGGGATAGTGGCATGTCACAAATAAATAATGTGGGATATAAATGTCACAAAAACAGTAAAACATTTTTTTTTTGTTTCAATACATTTTTATTGAAAAGAGAGGCACATAACAACAACCCTCCAAGCCGGCACTCATACATATCAAAAGCCCCCCTCCCCCAAAACAATATAAATAATACAATCCACAGTTACAATCCTCCCAAACCAGAGAAGGAAATAAAGCGGCTCAATTCCTCAACCTCTCCCTACCTACCCCCTTCCCAGACAAACCAACAAGAAATGATGTTCACTGTGGTTTCTTCAGCAATATCGCCAAATTAAATCCCCCCTCCCTTAGTTCAAACAACCCTGCCAAATGAGTCCATTCCTCTTTTGATGGATCAAGAAAGTCATGTTTGTGGTCTGTCAGTTGTTCCAGGTCCTGCACCACTTTGACCTTCGAAAGTCAATCTTGTATAGAGAGACCCACAGACTGTTTCCACTTGGCCACAACAACAAACTTGGCCGCTGCCAAGCAAATCCATTTGAGTCTCCGATGCCATTTATAACCCCTCTTATAACAAAGGCCCAACAGATAAGCCGCTGGATCCAAAGGAAACCGACTCCCCAAGCAACATCCCAAAAAGGTGGCAACTGTGGTCCAAAGAGGTTTAAAGTGCCTGCAGGTCCACCATATATGGTAAAAGGTCCCTTGCTCCTCCAGGCAGTGCCAGCATATGTCCGTTGCACTCTGAGGAAACATAGCTTGCAGCTGCACCAGAATGTAATACCAGCAGGTTAACACTTTATAAGCATTTTCTTTAATTAATATACAAACATGCTTTCTTAACTTCACCAAATACCCTCTTCTACCCCCCCGAGTCAATTCCCACCCTAAATCTTGTTCCCATTGGGCCATAAATTTATATGTCACAAACCCCTTGCCCCGAAAAAAATTATATAGGAAAGAAATAGGGCCCTTAAACTTCTCCAGGGACACCCATAAATTAGCCAAATGTTCACTGTGTTCCGGATCATACCGCAACCACCCCTGGCCACTAAGGAAGTGCTTAACTTGCAAATAGGAGAAAGATCACTACCAGACAAGTCATACAAGCCCTGTAAATCCTCAAAACAGCTAATCTTTCCCACATCTAAAAACTGGCAAAAATGAACCAACCCCTGGCTCTCCCATCTAGCAAAGACTTTACTCTCCTGCCCAAAAAATAGGCTCATAATGAACCGAAGCCAGGGAAGAAACCCAAAGACCATACTTTTGCTGGACCCTATCCCAAAGGCCCAACAGGTGCTTCATGAAGGAATTAAAAAGCACGCAAGAATATATTTGAAAACCCCTGGAGATCTGCAGTAAATGCTTCAAAGAAAAACAGGGGAAGTGCGCCTGCTCCAGAACAACCACTGCTTTCTTCAAATGGGAGTCCTAATTGAACAACTGATGCAATTGAGCCACCCAATAATACCAGACCAAATTCAGAATACCCACCCTCCCAAGTTCACACACTGCTACATAAGGGATTTGAACAGCTGAGGCAACTTCCTCCTCCCTCCCCACCCCAGATAAGTAAAATAAATTTTCATGAATAGATTTATATCTCAAACCCCTTACAGAAAGAAATGACAACAAAAACCGGTCAAAAATATGACAATCATTGTCTGAACCTAATAACTGAACCATAAAATCTGTTTTGTTGTGTTGGGATCTTGCCAGGTACTTGTGAACTGAATTGGCCATTGTTGGAAACAGGATATTGGGCTTGATGAGCTTTCGGTCTGTCCCAGTATGGCAATGCTTATGTTCTTAACAACAAACCTTAAACATAATCAATGCTTTAACAGGCAACAAATAAAGAACAAGGGCGTAAATATTCAGCAAGCAGCGGACAGTTTTTTTAGCCGCCACTTGCTTTATGCCCCCATATTCAATACCGGGTCACGTCCACGACTGGCATTAAATATCTGGGTATCTGCGGATGGACAGTACTTATCCAGTTAAGGCCAATATTCAACCCTTAACCAGATAGGTGAAACCAGACAAAGATAAAACTGTGTTTTGTGCAGTCTGATTTGTCCAATTACCCTATCCAGTTAAGTGCTGAATATCGGCACTTACCTGCATAACTGCTGACTCTGCCCCCAAACCGTCCACAACATAGCCTGTTTTGGCATAGGTGGATAGAGGGGATATTCAGTGGTACTATTCAGTTAAGTGCCGCTGAATATCCCCAGATAGCCTCCTTAAAATCACTTTGAATATTGATCCCAGGAAAGTTTATCCAATAAATTTCAACAGGTTCATCTTACCTGAGGGATAGCTGTTTCATCTCCATTAATATTGTCTGTAGGTCTAGGAACTGGAGATGCATTCTGCAGGAAGGGAAAACACAAAAGGCATAAAGAGGAAAAAGAGAGTAACCTACCACACCCACAAGGAATGATCATTTACTCCCATGTTCTAGTGCAGATATATTTAGTGAATGCTATTAGTGCTTTCTTGTACCATTAATTTTTAACACATTTCCATGCAAGGAAGTATAATGGCATTACACATTCAAGGTCAGGAGTTAGTCCACTCTTAAGGTTATCAATAGAAATCAAACAAAATAAAACATGGAAAAGAAAATAAGATGATACCTTTTTTATTGGACATAACTTAATACATTTCTTGATTAGCTTTCGAAGGTTGCCCTTCTTCCTCAGATCGGAAATAAGCAAATGTGCTAGCTGACAGTGTATATAAGTGAAAACATTCAAGTATTACTATGACAGAAAGGACTTAACAAGGATCTGGGGTTCCTAGCCCATTATAAACCATAAAGCTGTATTTCTCTGTTGATCACCCTGCCCTCACCTATCCACACCCATCCTGTTAGAATATCAATGATATGCTTTGATGTCCCCATACATACTTCCTACCCACCCCCCTCCTCCCACCCTGTCAGACTGTCATAGTAATGCTTGAATGTTTTCACTTATATACACTGTCACTAGCACATTTGCTTATTTCCGATCTGAGGAAGAAGGGCAACCTTCGAAAGCTAATCAAGAAATGTATTAAGTTATGTCCAATAAAAAAGGTATCATCTTATTTTCTTTTCCATGTTTTATTTTGTTTGATTTCTATTGATAACATTCAAGGTCAGAATTTAACTTTTGACAGAAGTGGGGCAAAGTTTAAAAAAACATATCAAGCCTGCAAGTCAGTTTACTATATAACTAAAACAGTACATTTTTTGCTGAAGGATTTAATTTCCTGCAACTTTAGGAGGAAGAAGGCATTAGGGTGACAGAAAATAAAATCATATAATTAAAACATTTAAGAAAGCAGAAGCTTTGGCTTGCATAATTTTTTTCTGGCAGTTTATACTTCTTGATGAAACTGGAAAAAATTAAATTCTGGACTAAAGGAGTGCTGTTTCAAAATTGTTCCAGTAAACTGATTTGCGGGCTCTTTTTTGTGTTAATTGTTGTTCTTTATCTCCCTACTTCTGCCTGATACTTAAATCTACAGTAGCTCTAAATCGATTAAAATTATAAGACTATAACACAAAACTACAAAGCAGTTACAAGCACAGGGGATTAGTACAGCAAACGCTCTACACCCATAGTCACACATTCTAGACAACTGTATGCACTTTCACAACAGTGTATATAAAGGCATAAAAAGCCAAAGTTCTAAAAGAAAAATTTATTTCAAAGAATAAACTTGTTATTATTAAATGACAGATGTTTGGACTGGCTCAGGCAAAGCACTGCCCTTAAGGAGAAAATTCCCCAAATGCTTTCCACTTAGCCCCTTAGAAAACAAATATCATAGTATGGATAATCATTGTCCGAACTAGAAGGGAAAGATGGACAAGGAATTAAAATTAATCAGATAGCCATAAATGCTGGCTTCACAGCACATTCAATCTGACAATTAATCCACTTTCTTCCCATCTTGGGTTGCAGCAACTGTCAAAAATAAGGAGTCTGAAGCTTTTGATCATAAACCTACCCACAAACCTAGGCCCATGTTCCCTTATGCTAGAAACTGCAAATCTGTATGCACAAACAGTCCCTGTCACAACTTCAACGCAAATCCTGGCTTCGCTAGTCCAAACAGACACAGTGCGCCCGGCATGCGCGACTGTGCACTGCTAATCAGAAGGACGCTGTGCATGCACAGGCATGAGGGATGCGACATGTGCCTCTGTGATTCCTCCCTTCTGTGGATGCTCATTCCCCTGTTCTTTTTTCCCGTCCGGTGGGTGCTTTTTCCTCTTTGCAGCACACGCAGCTGCTCCCCTCTTGGATGGATTCTCTTCCATGATGTCAGATACCTTCACCACTTAGGGGAGGGGAGGGCCGCTTCTCAGGGCCTCAGCTACAACTTCAATGGAAAGCACAGGTGCATTTTGTCTTTTGCTTATCACCTACCTGAACCTGACACTGTCTTCTGCTAGCCACATGCCTGAACCTTTAAGCCTGAACCTGACACTGTCTTTTGGTAGCCACCTGCCTGAACCTGACACTGTCTTCTGTTAGTCACCTGCCTGAACCTTTAAGCTTGAACTTGAGACTGCCTTCTGCCAGCCACCTGTCTGGACCTACAGCCTGCGCCTGTTACTGTTCCTGGTTGTCTCTTCTTGTGCCCAGATCCTCCTCAAGTCCTGTCGGCTGCCAGCACCCAGGGGCTCAACCGCTGGGGAATGGCTGTCATCACAGGTGAAGCACCGGGCGTTTCGACTGCTGGTCCTGGAACAGAACTCGAGCCTTTAGGCCTGGTGTCACTGGTTCCGGAACAGCATAAGGGCTCACACTTCAAGACAGTCCATGTGGCTAAGGTGACAGATACATGACAGTCATTTTCTTATAATCATACCACTTAGAGGTGTTACAAGCACAAATAAGCAATTACCTCACCTTAGCCAAACATGAAGCACTGCACAATCCTCAACATTGCTGGTACTGAATTTGCATGTAAGTATTTTAATACAGGGAAAAACCTTTAATCATATAATCATAACCATCTGTTTTGGTTTTGCTAGAGGTTCCAGAAAACTCTATCTTGGTAATTGATTTTCCTTTTATAAAGACATTAATGTCCAGTTAAAAATACACTTTTTTTTTTTAACTCAATGCTATTTTTTAGAATTCAAAAACATGACTGCACACCAGTAAAGTAGGCATGGCCAAGCACTAACCAAATGGTCAATATTCAGCCAGCAGCAATCTTTTTAAATGCATATCACCACCAGATAAATTAGAGCTAGATATTCAATGACGGGCAATGTACGGATAACCAACACCCAATATCCAGGACTAACCAGATAGGAGGCAAACACCAGTATTTATGCAGGTGCTCAGCTGAACACTGGCCGGGATCCACATAAGACAATTAGGTAGGTCATGAATAAGGGCATCTGTTCAGTTCTCACTCCTCCAATGACAATTCTCCCTCCCTTTCCCACCCCCACAAACAAAAGCACCCCCACAGCCTATTTTTAGAGTACCTGGTAGTTTGTAGTAGAAAAGACAGGAGTGATTCCCACTTGTCCCTGCCCAAGGTGGCTCCAACTTCAATATGGCTGCCATGGGTGGGGATCACTCCTGCCCTCTCTACCCTATCAGAAAGTTATCTATGTACCAACCGATATTCAGAGCTGGTACCACAACCCAATGCTTAAAAGTAATCATGGGTGCTAGAAGCCATTAGTACCATTCTAGTACCCGCATCTGCCAGTGTACAATGCTCAAAAGGCCCTACTGTGGGAAGCGGCAAGCTCGCCGGACAACAAAGCAAATAGCATACAAATGTATGCAAACACAGTCATTTCCTATTCCCTGATGCTCAGACAAAAGCGCAGTCAACAAGTGTGTTCTTACTGCCGAAAACCTAACGCCAGTTCAGAGATGGTATTAGGGTTGGATCATGAGAAGAGTAGAATTTTTCGACTTGTCACATAGCCTTCAAAAAAGCATCAATGCACGCTAGCACTAACTGCTACGCCCTACATCTGGAGAGGCCCCTGAAAGCAGCAGGTAGGCCCCAAGCCTGCACCATGTCTAGCAGGGCTCTTATAAATTCCAATTGCTGTATTGTTTGAAGATGAGACTTGGGGTAGTTGATCATGGACCCTAGTAACTCCAGCACTCAAATAGTTCTCTGCATGGACTCCTGAGCACCCTCCTTTGATGTGCTCATGATAAGGTACAGAAACACATGAACTCCCAGTCTGCAAAGCAACACTGCAGCTATTACTAAACAATTTGTGAAGATCCTGAGATCAAGGCCAAATGGCAGAACGTGGTACTGAAAGTGGTATTTCCTCACATGAAATCTGTAATACTTCCTGTAGATGGGAAGTATCTGAATGTAGAGATTTCTTTGCCTAGATTTAAAACATTACTAACAACCCACTTTTTCCAACAGGCATTTGATTTGCCTATTACCTAGTGGCTCATGCTTTCAGCCTGCACAGACCTCTGGAGATACACCCTTTCCCTTTCTCCCCTCCCACCTTCTATTATCCTTTTAGCTTACCTGTGATGTGTGAATGAATACTCTGACCTGTCTTAACTGGAGTTCTTTTTCATTTTATTCTGAAACAATTGTTTTGCAAATCGTCTTGATCTTTTGTTAGTATTTTTTTTATTTTTGTTACATTTTGTACCCCACGCTTTCCCACTCATGGCAGGCTCAATGCGGCAGGCAATGGAGGGTTAAGTGACTTGCCCAGAGTCACAAGAAGCTGCCTGTGCTGGGAATTGAACTCAGTTCCTCAGTTCCCCTGGACCAAAGTCCACCAACCTAACCACTAGGCCACTCCTCCACAATAAAGGTGGTATATCAAATTCTACAATAAAACAACAATATATAGCCATCCTTTAAGTCCAGAAAGCATAGCCAATCATTTGCCTGAATCATGGGGAGAAGGAAGCTCAGAGAAAGTATCCTGAACTTTTCTTTAACCAGATACTTATTCAGGTCCCTGAAGTCTAGCATGGGACGTAATCCCTCCATTTTCTTGGGCACAAGAAGTACCTGAGGACCAGAACCCATTCCCTTCTTCCCCTGGTGGGATGAGCTTGACTACTTTGGCCTGTAGAAGGGTGGAGAGTTCCTCTAGCACACTCTTCACCATGGATTTCAAGTAAATGCTCGTGTAGAGCTGGTAAATCTGGATGCGGGAATTGAGCATCCAGGCCTGAAACACTTTCCTCCCAAAGGAATCCAGTGTCCTGGTCTCCCTACCCGGGAGATTCGAGAGATGAGTCCTGGAGCTCCTGGTCCTTTTGAGAGCGGATTTGACTAGAATAGAGTGGTGGGGCAGCTAGGCCTTTTCAAATCTGGGAGGCTGTGTATCTCTGAGAATGATATGGAATGTCTATAAGTTTTAGCTATAATGTTGTACTTCAGGTATGCTGCACTATTTCCCATCCCCCATCCCCCAAGGGATGTCCAAGACCGGGCATGCCTCGATATTGAGGACCCTTGTCCTTGAGAGCGGCAACGAGAGAGTAATTGCCATCTTGACTCCAGCAAAGCTTCCTCCATCGACAACAGGGTACCGCCCTAGGTGGCAGTCAACACCGGGACCATAAGTGGCACCGGCATCAGAGTCCGCACCGCAGGCTGAGGGCCAGGCAAGGCCCCAGCAGGAAGTATGCAGGCGCAAGCACCCCTGATACTGACGCACATCGCTGCACGAGACCATCCAGAAGCTCAGGGAGCAAGGCCTGGCTGCGCTCGAGGACTGACATAAGGAAAGACTGTGGCGTCGGCTGAGGCACAGGTTGAAGAATTACTGAGGCTGAAGCAGAAGCAGGATCTTGGCTGCTTGGAGACGCATGCATCGGTACCTCCTGGATGGAGGGGGAGTGATCCTCCCGGTGCCAATGCTTCTCGGGTGCCGAATCCCTCTGCGCCCCGGAGCTCCCAGCACCATGGATCACAGGAGATTGGTGATGGTGCTTCTTAGCCTTCGCCTGATATACGTCACCCATGCTCCTCGGTGCCAAGGACGTCACGGGGTGGATGGGAAGGCACTCACGCATGTGCGGTGGAGCACGGCTCACGCTCCTTAAAGCTCTAGTTTTTTCTATGGCATATTTGCGTCTACCCACTTGTGAGAGTAAGCAAGCCTGCTTGTCCGCTGAGAAATATAACTTATATTTACCAGTACTTTAGATCCAGAACAAAAATATATAAATATAAAATCATAAATTTACCATATACTGTAAGTTTTTTTTTTTTTTGGGGGGTGGGTTTAAGCTGTAGTCAGAGTTGTTAACAGTACCTTTTTACCAACTCCAATTCCGACTCCATAGCCCTGCAGAACATATCGGGATACATTTTACAAAGATTAAAAGTTCTCAGATAGGAAGCAAGGTAGCAACTGATTTTGCTTCAAAAACTACTTTAAGTGAGTCACTATCCAAAGTGCTGATTTTAACTATGACTTGATCCGCCCCCACACACACATATCTCCCCCACACATCCCCTATACCTCCAGATTTGCCTGACAGGATTGATCAAGTCCTGGATGCAGAGACCTGTTGTCACGGTGGTGACTGTTTCCTTGTCTGTGCTCACCTCGCCCTCTGGTGGCCTGAACCAGTGGCTGCTATGAACTGTCAGACTTCAGCCCAGTCCGGTCCGGATCTTCCAGGCTGCCAGACTTGCTTTTCTTGTTTGTGCCTGAACAGCACCCGTAGCTGCCTTGTGATTCCTGCAGCTGAACTTCAGCTGCTGATGGTGCTGATGGGCTTTATTAGCCACCTGGAAACTTCTGTGTTTGCCTTTGCATTGTCTAAGGTCCCTGGTATGTGGGTGTGCTCTGTGCACTTCTGCCTAGTCCAGTTCTAGTCTGAGTTTCTTGCCTGGTTCTAGTTTGTTTGTGTGGAGTTAGCTTTGGTTTTATTGCTTAGTTCCTAGTCTTGTTTTGTGGTCTGCATTTCCTTGTCTTGTGTCTGTGTTCCTTTTTAGTGGCTGCTTGGCAGCTTTCAGTCCTGACTCTCACCTGTCTGTGTTTCTGTCTTAGTGGCTGTCTGGCAGCTTTTAGTCCTGACTCTGTTGTGTGTTTCCTGCTGGTATCCAGTTCCTGCCCTGTCCTGTAAGTCCTGCCGGCCGCCTGCACCCAGGGGCTCAACTCCTGGGGAACAGCGGTCAAGTGCTGGTGAAGTCTAGCTGTTCCTGCTCTGCCTGTCCCAGCTTGTTTGCCTCTGCTGCAACTCCAGTCCGGGGTTCCAGTCCTGTTCTGCCTTGCCTCTGGTTTGGGGGTGGTTTTGCCTGCCACTGCCGCTCCACGGCAGTGGTCCAAGGGCTCACAAACCCTGTGCTTCCGTAAGAAGCCTGACACCTGTGTCCTGACTGCTAGAATACACTACAAGTTAATGTCATTTATTTCCGCTTATATACTGCTCTTATCCAGAGATACAACAGGGTAAATCCAGGACAGGATCAACCCTGACAAACTTTGAGCAAGCTGGCAACCTATCTTCCTGCTGTAAGTTGTACTGCTGCCTTCTCTCATTCACTAATAGAAAGGTTAATGCACACCTTTGGGTAGGTGTTTAACAGCCAGGTAGCCTGCAATTTGTTTTAATCTAGTGTATTTTAAAACTTTGAAAGCATATATAAACTGCATTTGACAAAAGTATGCAAAAAAATACAACTTTCATTGGTTTCCACAACCTCCCCCTCCCCCCCATAGTCTGTGTAGATTCAAAACAATGGGTGACAAAGCAAATCAAGGGTGTGATTTAAATAAGATTTTTTTTTTTTGTGTAGGCACAAAAATGGAAGACAACTTTATCAATCAGATTAGTGGCTGCACAGAAGAACCCATGTGGTTTAAAATGTTGGAAAAAGATGCTTTCTTTTACATATTAACAAAGAAACCTTAGATTTTTTTTTCTTTTTTCTCTTATGCTATAATGTGACATTACATTGAAAAAAGTTACAAGGAAAGAAGGAAAAATAAAACTTCTACCCAACTTGTAATGTTTTCTGTGAATACTTGCGTATATTCATTCTGTACTGACTATATATACGAACAGCAAAAAAGTAGCGAGATCAACACGACACTTCCAAGACACCATGGAAGTGAGTAATGAATTGATTTGCTCTTTTTCTGACCACTGACAGGTCAGTAGTGACTCATTAAATGCATAAGTTAAAAGCTCAGACTTAAAATGTCTGAGCACTGCATTTTCTGTACTTTATGCTTAAAGCTGCATCTTTCTGACTAAAGGCTCAAACTTAGAAAGCCTGACAGTTTCATCTTTCTGTACTTCGAGGTCATGCTGTTCCAGCAAGGAGAGCTCTTTCCCTGCCCTGGCAGAAAAGGTGACACTAATTCTACATACACAAGGACACTGAGAATGTATTTACAGTTTCAAGGTTAAGATGCATTGAGGTTCTGAGATAACACTATAATAAACATGGGTACTAAAGAAATTCCTATAACAAGATGGCGACTGCAATTTTTTGTAAAAACCTTAGAGGTGCTGAAGTTCTATAAACATTATTCTGTAAACATTCAGATAGTGCGTTCCATTTAATGTAAACAATAACGTAAGACAGAATTTAGCTGATGTTACAATAAAATTGGCTGAAGTTGCAAATTGTCGACTGGATGGGAGGGGATTGATGCTCAATCAACTGTATATAAGGCACTCTTCTGTTACATCTAATCAGAGGCTCAGACCATCCACAGTAACTGCATTTTCACCACAGTGAAATCTCCTCCTCCCGCAACAAATATTTCTATTTGTTGGGCTTTCCTTAATTCCCTAATTACTTTACCTAATTCCCTAATTCCCTAATGACTTTGCCTAATTACTTCACCAGATTACTCTGTCTGATTACCTTGCCTAATTATATTGTCTGATCACCCTGTCTAATTATTTTGCCTAATTGTTTTATTGCTTAATTAATTCATTGTCTAATTGCTTTATTGCCTTGTTATCTATAATTGGTAAGTAATAAAGACTTTTCCTTTAGAAGAAACATAGTCTCCATCCTTTCTAATTTCTCTGATTCACTCTGCCTATTCTGTCAAACTATATCTTGGGAATGGCTGGTCCACTGTACCTTGGGAAGTGTTAGGAGACAAAAACCCTATTGCTTCACCTGTCCAAACTATTATATTCCATATGACAAGTGTAAGGATAAGAGAGAATATTACAGCCCTCTCTGGAACTAGGTTGTCAGAGGGGGCCATATGAGAACAAACTCCACTATAAACAGTAATAAAAATGCTTTATTAAAGGAAAGTTAAAAAGACTCGACATGGAGCCGTGTTTCGGCGAAAAAATGCCTGCTTCAGGAGTCTGTTTGTTGTGTAAGCCAATGAATGGAACACCAAAATCAAGGCAGCGTTTCTTGCTTAGCACCACTGCGGTTGATTTCTGTTCCAGTTTTGATTGTTTTTTAAGCTTATGCTTATTCATCTATCATTAGCCTTTCTAAAGACTTGATTTGACTGCCTTGCTTATGGTGTTCCATTCATTGGCTTACACAACAAACAGACTCCTGAAGCAGGTGTTTTTTTCGCTGAAACACGGCTCCGTGTCGAGTCTTTTTAACTTCCTATATAATAATTTCCAACTCCAACATTCTGAAGCTGACTACCGTGGCACTGAAGGGTTCGTAGGGTCCGTGTGGTTCGAAGGGTTCGTGCTGCCTGTAACCATCTGTCTCACTGTCCCGCCCTCGTGTCATAACGTTATGACGTCAAGGGCTGAACACAGAGGGAAAGGGACCCAGCATAGTTGCCAGGCAAAGCAACGCAACGTCACAAACATGAGGGTGTTGTCGTCCCTCCCTTCCTCCCTCCGATGTTTAAAAGTCATCTTCACTTACCAAGTCAGGGTTACGGCGGCTGGCAGCAGCGGTAAAACGCGTGTAGCCTCGGCCCTTTTCTCTCTCTCAGCTGTGGTCCCGCCCTTGCGGAAACAGGAAATGAGGGGAGGACCACAGCTGAGAGAGAGAAGGGCCGTGCCTGCACGCCTTTTACCGCTGCTGGTGGCCGCCGTAACCCCAACGAGGTAAGTCAAGATGACTTTTAAACTTCGTAGGGAGGAGACCTGGAACTGGAAGGGAGGGACCACGACCCTGGAACTGGTTGGGAAGGAGGACCCTGGAACTGGGAGGGAGGGAGGGGGTCTGAAACTCAGACGGAGGGGGGACCCTGAAACTCGGAGGGAGGGGGGGACCCTGAAACTCAGAGGGAGGGAAGTGGGGGGAACGACGACCCTGGAACTCGGAGGGAGGGAGGGGGGATGACCCTGGAACTCGGAGGGAGGGAGGGGGGACGACCCTGGAACTCGGAGGGAGGGGGGGACGACCCTGGAACTCAGAGGGAAGGAGGGGGGGACGACCCTGGAACTTAGAGGGAGGGAGGGAGGGGGAGACGACCTTGGAACTCGGAGGGAGGGGGGACGACCCTGGAACTCGGAGGGACGGAGGGAGGGGGGCACGACCCTGGAACTCGGAGGGAGGGGGACCCTGGAACTCGGAGGGAGGGGGGACGATGACCCTGGAACTGGGAGGGAGGGGGACCCTGAAACTGGGAGGGAGGGGGCACCCCTGGCACACACTCTCTCTCTCACAGACACACTCGCACCCAGTCTCACTCGCTCAGTCACACACACACATTCTCTCAAACATACACACTCCGAGGAAAACCTTGCTAGCACCCATTTCATTTCTTTCAGAAACAGGCCTTTTTTACTAGTTCATTTAATAAAGCATTTTTATTACTCGCCTCCACGGTGTCTTGGAAGTGTCGTGTTGATCTTGCTACTTTTTTGCTGTTCTTTTATTTTTTTCCACGTAGCGGATCTAGTTTCTCCACTTTTGTTGGTTTTTTGTTTGCTGACTATATATACAGCAAATGTAATACCTGGTGTTATGATAACATTATTTTAAAAAAAAGGAAAAGTTTGGTGCAGTGTTGTATAGTAACTAAGTAAATGTAACTAATCACTGTACTTAAGTAAAAGTTTAGTCAATTTTATTTGTAAAGAAGTACAGGAAACATTTGTTACTTTTAACGAAGTAATAATGTCACCAATGCTTACTACTTTTACTCAGTTACATCTGATGCTTGCAGCTAAAAGTGGAAACAAGATGTAAATGACGACTCTTCAGTAAACCAAATGAAACAGCAAAATCTGGAATAGGATTTTGCTATTACATAACCTTGTCACTCAAACAGTGGATCATCTCATCTTATATTTTGCTGTTCAGGGAATACAGTCTATGAGAACAGTGGAGTTGCCTGTGTTTGTTGTACTGTTTGCCTGTCTCCAGCGAAACAGTAATGAGTTGAGTCATTTGAAGCAGACACGAAGTTGAAGCTGGCTGCAATTTTTGATGGACGAATGCTTCTACCAAAACAGACTAGACTGCTGGTCATCTCATAGAAACTTTTACATTAGAGTGACTGTCCACTGGACTGATAAGTCTTTTACAGAGGAAGTCTGCTTGTCTGGCCTTAAGACTGAAGGGTTCAACAACGATTACAATTTTAAGAAAGCCTTCTCTGAATTGGACAGCATGACAATAACGAAGATGAAGATGCAAGTGATGAATTAGCACTACTAATGCACATGATGATAACAATGATGATAAAGTATTTTTTGATATATGGAAGTCAAGTGTTTCAGACAGAGATTCCCTTTGTTCAATACCTGCAGACCCAGTCAGAAGACATCCTATATAATAAAACTCACCCTCAACGTTCTGAGGACACTGACGTCACTGTCAGGTCCTCCGGGCACTTCCTTCCGGTTCGAAGCCTTCGTGGTGGTGAAGCCACCAAAAACACTGTGTTGGGGCCCCGCCCTCGCATCAAACGTGATGACGTCAAGGGAGGAGCAATGGCGTCAGTGGCTTCACAACAAACGACACAGCACATTGAAGGTGGCGTGCCCAGGTCCGCAACAATGGCGGCCAGTGCCATCAGAACGCCAAAAGGGGTGAGCAGGGAGGGAGGGAGGGAGGGAGGGGGGGAGGTTTGGAAGGAAACCGTGCTAGCGTCCGTTTCATTAACACAAGAAACGGGCATGTTTTACTAGTCAATAATATTGTAAACTGGCCTGATCTGAAGGAACTTCTTATCAGACTGAATAATCCACTTCCTGGTAGTGCAGTTGTTGAACAGCTTTTTTAGCTATGCTGGATTATTGACTCATATGAGTAACAATCATTTTCAAAATTTTGTTTTACTAAAAGCAAAGTGAACTGAATTGAAGAGCAATAAAGTTAAAATAAAAACTTTAACAATAGTTGCATTCATTGTAATTGTGGTACTTTTACTTTTAACTCAAAAAGTAGTATATTAGGCAATAACTTTTTTACTTTCACTTAAGTAAATGTTTTAATGTGTTCTTCACCATACTTTTACTTAAGTATTAAAATATACATTTATTTTTACTTTCACCTAGTACTTCGGACAACACTAGAAGACGGAGCATAAACAGCACAACACAAACATACTACTCATTTAATGTTAGAAAGTTTGTATCAGCCACATCTACTGGGTAGTAAGCCCTTAATTTTAGAGCAGTGTTAGAGGTGGATAGGGCAATCAGGATGCCTTTGGGAGACTGTAAGCCAAAAGCAATCCTAAGCATTCTAGAATTACTCTTCTCCCCCACCAAAGGCATGGCTGAAAGGGGTGGGAGGACTCACCACAGTGTCACGCTTGGCATGATCCAGAGCAAAGATAGTATACTCAGAGAGAAATGCAGGCTCTGCTATCATCCCGGCCAGCAGCTGTGGCAGTCAATGCAATAAGCAGAGAGACGGAAATAAAACAGTGATGAGAAAATAAACATGGCCAAAGGGTACTTCAAAATCTTAGGTCATCAGCTCCGATTGTGCTGTATGATAAAATCATCTACAGAAACACACAGACAAGTTAAAGTGACTGTCCACCCTTAAAATAAAAAATAAAATAAAAATTTTTAATGTGAAAGCCAGGCCTGCAAAAAACATGGGACACTTTCTTTTTTTTTTTTTTTTTTTTTAGTGAGAGCTAAAAAATGGCAAAAAAGCATGCATTCACTTTTACCCCTAAGAGGTCATAGAAATTTTATGGATTGGAAAGGTGGTTTACTGTGGAACAGTAAACTGCAAGCAACCTCTTTTCAGGCTACAGTGCCATGAGCCTTCATCAGCAGCTACCCAAGGTTTTCCCACTCCCTACAAACTTCATTTTAACTCTATTCTCATTTAGTTTGGCCAGTGTAGCAACAACTTATGGCCTGGGACCTAAGGGAACAGCATGCACTCCTAGTCTGACCTGTGAAGGAATGGGATAGGTTAGAGGAGATGACTGAGAGTGTCAAGGAAGCCAAAGTTCAAATCCTACTTCTCCTACTGCCATTCCTTGAGACCTAGGGTGGGTTATTTCATTCTCCATTTCCTTATGTACAAACTTAGATTGTATACTCTCTGGACAACGTGAATAACACCCTTACTTGTTGATAACTCGCCTTGAGCTCAGATTTGGAAAAGCTGTTCAATGCACATATCATTTCTCCCATGAAGAAATACTGTCCATTAATCCTAAGGCAATTCACTTGGAGTTTCAGTGCAATCTCTTGCTCCAGAACTTCCTTTCCACTAAACAAATGTTTGTTTCTACTGCATACATACAAGGTGTTTGAATACATTTATGATACTCTTCTTCTCTAGGGTCTTAGTTGAGTCTTAAAAGTCTCTTCTGGCAGGTCTTTTAGTAAAGACCCTGCAAAATTTAAGAGCCTTTCTCTGGGCTGCCTCTACAAGGTCTGTATCCATTTGGAGTTACAACTTCTAGAACTGGCCATGCTAACCCAAGGGAGGTCTTAATGCCTACTGATTATACTTCTCCATTTGTCTCCTCAATATTTTTTCTATCACGTCTCATTTGTTAATCCCTCAGGGATGTCCACTCAATTGCATCTTGTATCACTGCCTAGGTACACAAATAAAAGAAAACTTTTCTTCCTAATTCCTCTGCAATTCTACTGATGAAGAAGATATTGATTAGAACCAGCTACACAACTAATCCCTGAAGCATTCCACTACATTCACTCTGCTAAAGCCTCCATAAGGTACAGTAAAGTCTTGATTATCTGACTTAAAACAGTACATTGTCGGATAAGTGAAAAGTCGGATAATACAGAAAACAATAGTAACCCCTCAAACAATGTACAAAAGCTGTAAAAGCAGGGTCCCGGGTCACAACAGTGATGTTTTGCTGTAAAAGCAGAATCCCAGGTTGGAAACAAATTGTCTCAGGTGCGAAACTTCCCTCTGTGCTACGCCGGAAAACAGAAAGAGACATGATGACGTCACCAGGAGAGTCTGTCAGATATATTGGATGGTCGGGTAAATCGAGACATTTGCCCATATTAACAAAGTTTGTACTCTCCAAGTATACACCTTGCTCTAGCTTCTTTCTTACATTAATTCACACTGACTGATGACAACTGAAACTCAGATAACCACTTAAATATTATAACACTATCTCTGCTTTCATGCATCTTATTCAGTATCACCCCCTCCATTATGGGTTCTATTACTTATATCCTGAGAAGAGCTGCAGTTCAGAGAAATCTCAGACTCTACATAATGGATTCTAAAAATGATAGAAACCCATCCATAGTCAGCAAAGGAAAGTTTCCTATCAACAACAAATCCCCCTCCTGCAATCTTATACACATCTTGACTAAACCTGTCCAGCACTTCTACCTACACCTAAAGGCTATAGATTACACCTCTACAGATTGAAGTGCTATATCATTTTTCCAAAGTAGTCCACAGCCTTGCTCTCCACCCTTTCCCTTGTCCATGCATTTCAGTAGTTTTAATAATTTTTGTTTTTATATAAAGTTCCATTTCTACCCTTTCTGCCTATCCTTCTTTCACAGATTATAGCCTGATATGGTTCTCTCTCTGACACAGGGCCCAAACAACATTTCCTTGAAAAAACAATATCTAGAACTGCCTCAATAGCTTGTTAATCTACCATTTAATACTCAATACCTTCCATCTATAATCGAAGACAGACAAGAAAAAAGAGAAATATTTTTTTTCTCTGGCTCCTTGTTGTTTACAGGTAACCTTTTAGTTGTGTTTATATTCTTCTTCAGTACCATTAATTAAAAAAAAGGATATGAAACTCTGGACAGAGGACGCTGTTGTTTGCTGCATATACTTGTGAAATAGAGCATGCAAATTTCTTCTGGAATAGTTGAGCAAGAGGTCTTAACTTAAAGAGTGTAATGGTCAGTACTTGTTTACATACACATCTTCTGCACTTTAGTATTATATCATCAGTGCAGTCTATACCTTGATCAAGCCAACTAACTTGGCAGATACCTAGAACACCATCAATCAGTAGACTTAAAGGAGTGTTAACATGCTGGCTGTGTGCCAATTATCAGCTTTACTAAAATCCTATATAATAATTTGCACCTCCAATTTCTACGTCTGGATGCCTGGATTCGTAACACAATTCCCATTGGTCGCCCTCGTGTCTAAACATGATAACGTCAGAGAGCGGATCAGTGAGAGGGAAGGGAAGCCAGCACCAGCCAGCCACAGAACGTTGGAGATGAGGATAGAATCGCGGGAGAATCGCCCCCTCCCTCCCCCCCCCCCGTCCTCCCAGTTCCATGTCCCCCTCTCCCCCGAGTTCCAGACCCCTGCGCCTCCCTTCCTCTCTCTCTCTCTCCCCTCCGAGTTGCAGCCCGACCTGCGTTGCCCGCCCTCTTCTCCCAGTCCTCCGCCTGCCCCTCGCCGTCTTGTGTGCTGCCCAGAATTTAAAAGATCTTACCTCGGGGTCCAGCAGCAGCAGTGAAAGGCGAGCAGGCACGGCGCTTTAGCTTGCCTTCCCTTCTCTCTCAGCTCTGCCTCTGGTCCTGCCCTTCCGGAAACAGGAAATGAAGGTGGGACCAGAGGCAGAGCTGAGACAGAAGGGAAGGCAGGCTGAAGTGCCGTGCCTGCTCACCTTTCACTGCTGCCGCCAGACCCCCAAGGTAAGAACTTTTAAATTCTGGGCGGCACGCAGGAAGGCGAGAGGACTGGGAGAAGAAGGCGGGCAACGCAGGTCGGGCTGCCACTCGGAGGGGAGAGAGAGAGAGGGAGGAAAGCGCAGGGGGGAGGGTCTGGAACTTGGAGGGGAGGGGAGGAGAGGGAGGGGGCATGGAACTTGGAGGAGAGGGAGGGCGGGAGCATGGAACTCGGAGGAGAGGGAGAAGAGGGGGGCCAGGAACTAGGGGGGAGGGGAGGGGAAGGGAGGAAACCTGGAACTCGGAGGAGAGGGGGGCCTGGAACTCGGAGAGAGAGGGAGGGAGGGAGGCCTGGAACTCAGAGGAGAGGGATGGGGGCCTGTAACTCAGATGAGAGGGGGGGAGGGAGGGGGCCAAGCTGGAACTTGGATAACCTTGCTAGCGCCCGTTTCATTTGTGTGAGAAACGGGCATGTTTTACTAGTGCTAAAATAAAACAGGGTGTTGACTGGCTACTTTTCTGCATTTCATGCTGTTAAATAAAAAAAAAAAATAAAAGATTACTGTACTGCCATGCAACAAAAAAATAAATGCCACCTTCTTTAAGTCACACAGATTTCACAACCAATTAATATTCATTAAATATATATATTTTTTTTAAACAGACAAAAAACACTCAGATCTGGACAATAGGGTGAATGTTATTGTTACGATTGTGGTCGTGACCCCTCTCAAACTTACCTTATTTCTGGTGGTCAGCTTCTTAGCTGGCTTGTCTGTTCTTCCTGAGTCAGCTCTGTCTCTGTGTGCTGGCTGCTTCCAGCGTGGCTCTAATTACTCCACTATACTGCACCTGTGTGTGTTAAGCCTCTCTGTGCTTCAGTATGCTTCCTGCCTGTGTCCAGTAGTTGTGACATCATCAGTCAGGGCCTTGATAAGGAAGTGGTGTTCTTCCATTCAGGGCCTTTGCAAACGCCAAAGGTCCAGGTTAGTGTTTGGTGCTGTTAGCACTTCTGCCTTGTCTTGCTTGCCTTGAATCCAATCCTGAATCCAGTCCTGTTGGCTCCCTTTCCCTCCTATCTGAGAACCCTGAACCCCTTGTGCAGTTGGCACTGCAGCTTTGCTCTTGTCCAGGTGCCAGTGGGCACTTATGTACCCTGTCTGCTTTTGGCTTCCTTTCCCTCCTGTCTGAGAACCCTGAACCCCTTGTGCAGTTAGCACTGCAGCCCTGCTTTTGCCTAGGTGCCTGTGGGCACTTCTGAACCCTGTCTGCTTTTGGCTTCCTTTCCCTTCTGTCTGAGAACCTGATTCCCCAGTGCAGTTTGCACTTCAGCCTTGCTTTTATCTGGGTGCCTGTGGGCACTTCTGTATCCTGGTTCTCTGTTCACCTTGGGCTTCTACCCTATCCTGGTTAGCCAAGCTTGTCTGGAAGTCCTTCTCCCTGTATAATATCTGTACTTCCTCTGTTCATGGCTGGCTGTCTTCAGCTTCAGCTACCCTCCTGCTTGTGTCTGCCCTGCTTGCTTTTAGTTTCCTTCCAGTCCGGTCTGTTTAGGAATCCTGATTCCTATCCTGAACCCTATTTTGGCCAAGCTTGTTTAGTGTTCCTTCTAGTGTGAGTTTCCTGGTGTTCCAGCCTGCTAGTTCCAGTACCAGTTTTCCTCCAAGTCCTGCCGGTTGCCTGCACCCAGGGGCTAAACCCCTGGGGAACGGCGGCCAAGTGTAGGTGAAGCCTGGTTCCAGTCCCGTGTGTTCTAGTCCGGTGCATTCCAGTCCAGTGGGTTCCAGTCTGGTGGGTTCCAGTTCGTGTGTTCCAGCTCGCTTGTCTGCATCTGCAGTCCTTGCCTTTGCGGGTGTGCTAGCACAGTGTTGGTTGGTGCGTTTTGCCTGCTGCTGCCACTCCTCGTCAGCAGCCCAAGGGCTCACGATTGCTCCAGAGTCCGTGCCTGCGTGTTTTGAACCTGAGAACCTAACAGTTATGGAAGGCTTCGGAGGGGGGGGGGGGGGTCCTCCAATCTTCAAGGATCTTCTTTCTCTGCAAATGACCTTCTCCCAAGTCTACTCAGAGCCTAATTACCATCTGACCAACCCCAAGAGGCACAATCTCTGATCTCATTTTTGCAGCACTTCTGTCTGCAATCAGTTATTTCTGGAAATGGCATTCAGTCAAGAATACTTCCAATTATAAGCAGCATACTCAGCAAATCTGGATCACCACTTCTCAAAATCACCATTCCAAAGCCTATTTCCATCTTTAAAGTAATATTATTCACCTCCCAATCAGAGCCCCTTCAAAAAAAAGAGCAAATATCCTATTTTACCTGCAATGGGATTCAAAATCACAAATGTCATAAATTAATTAATTTTTCAAGAAGGAGAGATAGGGGTTGAATGCTACAACTTAATTATTCCCTTCAAGTTTAAAACAGGATTTTGCACAGGCAAAAAGTGGCAGCAAGCTTTAAACCTTACAGAAGAACGTAGCATCCTTGACAATCCCATCCTTGAAATAATCTATTATGAATGCCTGCACTTTGCCTTGTCACCTTAAGCAGGCCTTCCCTTGACAAAAGTTACATTAGAAAAAGAAGGCCTCTGCATTAACTTGACAAGACTCATCTAAGACAAAAGGTCACATATAGATCCTTTTCTAGTTGAAAATCACTGCTGCACAGGAAAATGCAGTGGAATTTAGGGCAAATTCTCCAAGAGCCTAGGACTGCCTGAGGATGTCAATTCTTCATCTCCAACTGCCGTCAGCTCCTGCAGCTATAAGCTATTTTTTCACTAGAAGGCTACTCAAACATTTTAATGTTTTTATGTTATTTTCTGTTTTCTTTCTGGTGTTGAGGACTTTATGTTCAACTCTATTCTATCAAAATTGTAGTTCTTGTCTTATTTTTGTAATTTTTTAAAATGCATTTTTATATTATGTAAAACCACTGCATTCTGATTAGCTAAAGTGGTTTAGCAAGCTTTTTAAATAAAAAAATAAAATAAAATTAACAGACTAATGCCGATAACAAAGGCATATAACAAAGATACATACCTGTAGCAGGTATTCTCCGAGGACAGCAGGCCTTATATTCTCACGTGTGGGTGATGAGATCCCGCGTTGGCTGGTCCGGAGCTTGTAACAAGCTTTTAAGAGCTTTGTGGAGCATGAGACACGTTCCACTCTACATGTGTGAGTGAATCCTTCGACACCCTGGAGCTCCCAGCACCATATATCAATGGGGATCGATGCTGATCCTTCTTGGCCTTCATCCAATGCCGGTCACTGAGGCTCCTCGGTGCCGACGAGGAAGACGAATCTTCATGCCGCAGGGTCTGATGCAGGTTGGTTCAAGAGGCCCTGTACAGCAGTCAGAATCGAAGCAGATGGAGACCCAATCGATGCACCACTGCTCCCAGTATCTACAGGTCTAGTAACCATACACACCAATGCTCCCTATGCCAGTGTAAACACCCAACGTCAATGCCAACGCCGATGCCGTCAACCTCAATGCCGATGTCAAGGAATCAGACCAGGCTCCAAAAATTCTCTATTGTTGAGCCTCTCTGGCTAACTGGGTCCTTTTCTTCATACGAAGACACAGGATACAGTTAGCAGGGCTATGGTCGGGCTCTCAGACACTGAAGACACCAAGAATGGGTGTCTTTACCAAAGACAACTCCAGGCTCCGCTCATTCTGCCTCGCCTCACCCTACGCTTGGAACAACCTTCCTGAGCCCTTACGCCAAGCCCCCTCCCTGCCCGTCTTCAAGTCTTTGCTTAAAGCCCACCTCTTCAATGCTGCGTTCGGCACCTAACCCTTACCGTTCAGTGAATCCAGACTGCCCCAATTTGATTGCCCCTATCGAACCGACCGTTCACTTGTCTATTAGATTGTAAGCTCTTTGAGCAGGGACTGTCTCTCTTTGTTAAATTGTACAGCGCTGCGTAACCCTAGTAGCGCTCTAGAAATGTTAAGTAGTAGTAGTAGTACAGCGCTTAGTCAGTGGGAACGTTCGTGGACATGGAAGAAAGAACCTCTGCAGCCAAATCAAATGACGTGATGGTGACACAAAAAGAGACAAGGCACCAGAGAAGAAAACCCAGTTAGAACGCGACTGGAGTCAGGGCCTAAAAACAGCCCAGTGACGCAACAAAAAAAAAAAACAAGGAAACTTGGTGGGAAAAGAAACTAAAAATAATAAAGGAAGGACACAAAGGGGGAACCTGAACATGGGCACTAAAGAACTCAGCTTAGAAAAATGCCTAATGCCATACAAAAGAGCTCTTTGGACAGAGCTGTGAAGAGCAGCACGAAAACGCAGCCACCCTTCACTGCAGTAGAAAAAGAACTGTTGTAACAGCGCTCTCGCGGCAGGTGGGAAGGCACTCTCGCATGTGCAGTGGAACATGTCTTGTGTTCCACAAAGCTTTTAAAAGTTTGTTACAAGCTCCGGGCAACGCAGGATCGCATTACCCACATGTGAAAATAAATAGGCCTGCCTGTCCTCGGAGAAGACAGCAACTAGAACACGGGGTTCTTAAATCTGGGTACCCTAGTTCCATTCCTTTATCTACAACACCAGTTGGACTTGACAAGAGCATTTTCATTTTCTGCATTCAAACTCACACCGAAAGAGCTCTTAGGGACTGGTAACCAGAGTTAGCAAACATCTTATTGTATTTATTTGTTACATTTGTATCCCACAATTTCCCACCTCAATGTGGCTCACATAGTACCGTAGGGCGTTCGCCAATTCCGGTATGAACAAATACAAAGTGATGTTGTGCTAGAATAAGGTTCATGTGTAACAGACATTAGGGAATCGTAGAGAGGAAGAGTTATTATATGGCCATTGCGAGCTTTGGTTTCGTTGTGTTGCAGGGTACAGGCATTTAAGTTGGGTCGGTAGGATATGCCTTTTTGAACAGGTTAGTTTTTAGTGATTTCCGGAAGTTTAGGTGGTCATACATTGTTTTCACGGCTTTTGGTAATACGTTCCATAGGTGTGTGCTTACAGGAAAAACTGGATTCATAAGTTGATTTGTATTTGAGTCCTTTGCAGCTTGGGTAGTGGAGATTTAGGTATGTTCGTCTTGATCCTGTTGCGTTTCTGGTTGGTAGGTCTATGAGGTCTGTCATGTATCCCGGGGCTTCACAGTAGATAATTTTATGAACCAGGGTGCAGATTTTGAAAGCAATTCGTTCTTTGATTGGGAGCCAGTGTAGTTTTTCACGGAGGGGTTTGGCGCTTTCGAATCGCGTTTTTCCAAATATAAGCCTGGCTGCCGTGTTTTGAGCAGTCTGAAGTTTCTTTATAATCTCTTCTTTGCATCCCGCATAAATTCCATTGCAGTAGTCTACATGGTTTAGTACCATTGATTGTATCAAGTTACGAAATGTTTCCCTCGGGAAGAATGGTTTCACGTGTTTGAGTTTCCACATTGAGTGGAACATTTTCTTTCTTGTAGATTTCACTTGGTTCTCTAGAGTGAGGTTACGGTCGATTGTAACGCTGAGAATTTTCAGGCTGTCTGAGATAGGCAGGGTGTAATCTGGGGTGTTTATGTTTCTAGGTTTGTTCGTATTGTATTGGGGTGAGAGGATGAGACTGTGTGTTTTTTCTGTGTTGGGTTTTAGTTGAAATGCATTTGCCCATGCGTTCATGATGTTCAAGCGGAGCTTGTTTACGTTGGTGACATCGTCTGCATAGATGAAAGGGTTAAGGCCTTGGTTGGATAAGGACTTGGCTAGTGGGGTCATCATTAGGTTGAAAAGGATCGGTGATAGTGGTGATCCTTGAGGTACTCCGCAGTCTGCTTTCCACGGTGATGATATATTTGAGCTTGATTTCACTTGATATGTTCTAGTGGTTAGGAAACCCTTGATCCAACGGAGTATGTTTCCGCCAATCCCGAAGTAATCTAGGAGTCTTAGTAGTATTTAATGGTTTACCATGTCAAACGCACTAGACATGTCGAATTGGAGGAGAAGTATGCTATTACCTGCTGCTATTTCCTGCTTGAATTTGGCTAGGAGGGTAATTAGTACAGTTTCAGTGCTATAGAGGGGGCGAAATCCTGATTGTGAATCATGTAATATTGTGAATTTGTTTATATAATCAGTAAGTTGTTTGGTTACCATGCTTTCCATCAGTTTGACTACCAGTGGGATAGATGCTACTGGGCAGTAGTTAGTGATTTTGTTTGGGTTTTTTTCTTGGAGTCATGCTAACAATTAGGCTGAAATGCCATCCACAGGTAGACAGCAATGAACACTACATTCATGTACCCTCAACAGAGAAAATAACGTAATTTATTTTGTAACCATGATTGCTTCTAGTATCCACTTAGTATAGTCAGCATGTACACTCCATTGTCTCTAGACAGGACCTTTGACCTAAAGTTCCAGTATGGCACAGATGACATTTTACATAACCCACCAAAGGTTTTATCATATCTGACAAAAATAATATGTTATCAGTAATGTCTATGCTTCTTCTCCCACATGCTATCTATAAAATATAGACTAGTTCTGCTTTGCTTGTCCTAACACTACAGTCTGCCTTCAACTGTCATCCCAGTCAGACCTCTATACAAGATATGAACTGATTCTGGTGCAGTTGCTTAATGAAAATGCTGTGCATTCACATCTGAAACATCTAGCTTGATTCCGAGGCCTGGTTTCTGCTTCCCGCTTCCCAGGTCTTCTGGGGATGATGAGCAAGCAACACTCACAGCCCTTAGGGAAAGGAATTTCAGTCACTGCTCAGTGGTGATACTCAGGAGCCAAACTCAGTGAATATGTAGAGTTTTTAAGGGAGCCACAGTCTGTGGCCCTTAAGGACTAACAATGCAATGCCTGAGCTAGGGGAAAGAATTTATAAAATAAGGGATCAACTGCCAGACAGTGGCAAATGAAGGCCCACACAGTTATTGCCAAAAGGAGACCACCTCTGAAGGAGCAAGACACATGAAGGAAAAGAAATAAACTGCTTAGTTAAAAACAAAAAACTGAAATTAGAAAATTAGACTTTATACAGCCCTCATCTGTAACTTGGCAATATTCCTCAAGGTAGGGAGGTTAAAAACACAAAATGCCTCTTTAATGATTTTCTGTACACCCCCAGTCAAGAGTTGCTTGCAGTCTCTCAGGCCTCTGAACAATAACGTTGCTCTGATAAGTCCTTCAGTCCCCTTTAATTTTTACCCTTTCCAGTTTACCTGAAAATATGTTTGTGTACTACGTGTTTAACATAACCTTAACTCAATCTCTCTTGCTAAATCTGACTGCTCAAACTACAAGGCACTATTAACTGGGTAGAGCTGTAAGTTTAATTTAATAGTATCAGTCAAGAAATAACAGAGAAGGTCGTAAGTAAAGTTAAGGAATGAGTAATCTTACACTGTTTGATATGCATCACTGTGGAAAGCTCTAGCAGCAGATTTCTGACTTTCGGCTGGTATTTACAGTGCGAAGGTGCTAGCTTACTTGTTATGGTAATAATCAACCTTTCTGCTGACAGTTCTTCCAACACTGTACAAATGGAGTAACACATCTGAATATAATATACTCTGTTCATGTGTTTCATGTTTGTGTGATTTATTTAATAAAGCAGTGCTGATCTTATTTTTCACAATCAGTAACACAGAACATTGTGGCAGACAATTTTGGTGAATATTACTCTCACTCCTACTTCTTGTACCCCTGTAATGCACAATACAGTATGCCTGGTACTGTTTTTAAATGACGACCAGCACAGGCAAGTCATTCCTACTATTTTGCTGTTGAGCACATCTGTAATGGATGTTAATGCCATGCAGAAACTTTTTTTCTAGACCCTAATAGCTATATTCTAGTCTTGACAGCTTCCTCCTACTTCCTATGAAATATTTTCAAGGAATGTCTGGACACTGATCTAACAATAATCTTAACGGTACAAGGAAATTTTAAAACTAGAACTGTGCATTATAAGTTCCAGAATTACTGAATTGAATATGTATGAGATAAATTCACATAGTGGTGTGCAGTGACATTTATAGCAGGGGATTCAGTAGATGTGCTAAACATTTGTGCAATGCATACCCTTAACTAAGGTTAATATACTCACTGTTTGTCCTGAACAATGTCACACCTTGGTCTCTTTCTGAGATTCACCTATAATATTTGCCACTTCTCCTTTTGACGCCTGTGTTGATTTGAAGTAACTTAAGTTCTGTATCACCATCACCTTTCCGAAATCTATCCATCAGAGTTATACACACATTGATGAATAGCGTTGTTCCCATTCCTCACAAAAATTAATATTCCCCTAATATATCTCGCAGGAGGTAGAAATGGTAGGGGCACTGGGCTATATGAGACTAAAGAAGTAGCACAGCAGCAGCAGGAAGAGATGGTAGGAGACCACTGACAAACTTGGAGAGGAGAGAAGGGATATGTAGAGGGGCATAATCGAAAGGGGCGCCCAAGTTTTCCTGAGGACGTCCTCGCAAGATGTCCCGGCAAAGGGGCGGGGAAACCCATATTATCGAAACAAGATGGGCATCCATCTTTCGTTTCAATAATACGGTCGGGGACGCCCAAATCACAAAATTTAGGTCGACCTTAGAAATGGTCGTCCCCAATTTTCGGCGATAATGGAAACCGAGGACGCCCATCTCAGAAACGACCAAATGCAAGCCACTTGGTCGTGGGAGGAGCCAGCATTCGTAGAGCACTGGTCCCCCTCACATGCCAGGACACCAATCAGGCACCCTAGGGAGCACTGCAGTGGATTTCAGAAATTGCTCCCAGGTGCATAGCTCCGTTACCTTGGGTGTTGAGCCCCCCAAATCCTCCCCAAAACCTACTCTCCACAACTGTACACCACTACCACAGCCCTAAGGGGTGAAGGGGGGCACCTACATGTGGGTACAGTGGGTTTTGAAGGGCTCACATTTACCACCAGAAGTGTAACAGGTGGGGGGGGGGGGCACCCACTAAAGCTGCTCCAGGGACCTGCATACTGCTGTCATGGAGCTAGGTATGACATTTGAGGCTGGTAAAAAAATATTCAAAAAGTTTTTTTTTTAGGTTGGGAGGGGGTTGGTGACCACTGGGGGAGTAAAGGGAGGTCATCCCCGATTCCCTCCGGTGGTCATCTGGTCAATTTGGGCACCTTTTTGAGGCTTGGTTGTAACAAAAAATGGACCAAGTCGCCCAAGTGCTCATCAGGGACGCCCTTCTTTTTTCAATTATCAGTCGAGGACGCCCATGTGTTAGGTACGCCCCAATCCCGCCTTCGCTACGCTTCCGATACGCCCCCGTGAACTTTGGTCATCCCCGCAACGGAAAGCAGTTGAGGACGCCCAAAATTGGCTTTTGATTATGCCGATTTGGGCGACCTTGGGAGAAGGACGCCCATCTCCCGATTTATGTCGAAAGATGGGCGCCCTTCTCTTTCAAAAATAAGCCCGACAGTCTCACAAACTGTGCATGTCTTGGTTTTGCTCCCTAGGCAAACATATATTTGTGTCGTCCACCCCTACTAGGGACCCTATCCCCCATTATCATTTTACCTCTCCAGAAGTAGCAGCAAAAAGTACACAGCCTAGCTGTGGGTATGATTACATTATAGTTTGTGAGTGAGCATGGGGACTACGCAAGCACATGCTTAATGGTTAAAGCTGGACTGCTGCCAAGTAATCCAGTTGCAGGAGAGAAATTTTGAGCCAGTCCTGGGTTTCTGCAACCCTATCCTGGAACATTATGGGCCCTGAAGTGCTGATTTCAGTGGTGGTATCAGGGACTACAAATAGAGCACTGAATTGGGATATAAGATTTTAAAAAATAGGACTGACCAAAAATCTCCCTCCTGGAGCTGGGTAATTTGGCAGCTCATAAGCAGTGGACTAAGAACCAGGGAAGTTGGGCAAGTCATGATCACTCTCTATTGCCTCTGATATAAACTATAAATTTCAAGGATGGACTGCAATGTGTCCAAGATATAAATTTACAAAGTTTTGCATGTGAAAAAATGTTCACAAATGAAAAAAGCAAAACAAAATATTTTGGCTTTTTTTTATGCTTCAGACAGGCAGAGCAGCATTAGACCAGTGTTCAAAGGAATTTGCCCAATTTAATAGTTAACAGAGTAAAAATTCCATAGCCTGAAAATTTCTCTTCACTGAACTTCAATCTCCCTCCCAGTGAGCCAACTCACTGGCTCTCCTGCACTAGAAGGGGGGAGAATTAGGGAGCTGTAGTGGGCTAAAATATCCACACACTTAGCCATTCTTCTGACTGAGACAGATAATTCACAATTTTTTAGAATCCTGAAAAAAACCCAGACAGTTAGCAATCCTAGCCTCCTGAATCCTGAGCACATCTGACAGGGACCACCCTCCCCCCTTAAACCTTTAGAGATTCAATGTATCCACTGAAGGCCCTGTGAGACGGGAATGGATTACTCCTTTGCACCAATCATGCTGTCTGCTCTGTTGCTAAGAAAGGAAAGGACCAACTGGATCAAAAGTAAAATAGCATGTTGGGGCATTGCTGAGGGATTCTGAATACCTTAAAGGCTCTGACCGCACACCACTACAGTGACGCACTGTATACAAATCTTTCAGATCTGCAGCAGTCCTGAAAACCTAACTAGCTAGGTATGCACCTACAGCACAGGTTTGGGAAATACTGAGCTATAAAATAGTGTTTGCCACTTTTGATATCACCAAGTTCTCTTCAGTCTTACTATGAAGGGGAAACATCATGCAGACCCAGCCTAGTCTCTTACTTATCAATGCTAGACAACAGATTACAGCCATAGCTATAATTTTTAAGTGAGAATTCCGTAGAAAAGGCACCATAGAGGCAAAGGCAAGAGTTCTCCTAGAGACACTTAACTAAAGAAACAACTTTTCTTTAGAATTTCAAGTGCTGCCTTCCTCACAGAGGAGTAGGAATGTGCCCACTACCAACTTTTTCCAATTCTGTGAAACAGTTTCATTATTGAACTAGAAAAGTCAACTAAAAAGCTGCCTCTGCTGTAATGCATGTCCTTGGAAGTTTGTCCTGTGGTACTAGTAATCTGTTGAGCACTTCAAACATACCAACAGTTTATTTCTTCTGTGATGACATCCATCTTACAGTCTACCAGGGATTACCATGCTCAAGGAGTTCTATCCACTACAACCTTCATGACAGTAGAAATACCTACTAGCTGAAGGGCAGGAGCAGCATCTAGAAGACCAGGGACACCAAGTGGCTGAATTTAAGGCTGATGACTGAAAGACACGCTAGACTGCTGCTGCAATGACTGGGCTAGGTGAACTGTAAGAATATAAAATAGAAGAAAAATTCCTGGGCAGTTGCAATGAAGGCTCGTGGTACCACATCCCAGCCCTGCTTCAATTGGGCAGGAAGCCCGAGGAAATGTGCACATGTAAGGGAGTTGTGGTATACAATTGTCCAAAACCTGTGGTTTACAAGGCTAGACAATTGTCCTTTTGAAGTAAACCTGAGGACATAGTATAATAATTGAAAACAAAAATAAACTGTCATTTAATTTTAAAAAATATAAAAATTAGTTACTCACTCTCCACTACATAACCACCCCAACAGCTCGCAACCATTCCCCTACTTCCACACATCTCTGAAAGCTCAATCTTTTAATGAAAACAGTTTCAACAATCTGAAAACAGTAAAAATATACGTTATAAATTTCAAATAAGGCCAATTCAGAAAGTCAAATTTCTGCCTTTTTCCAAAATGGAAAAAAAAAAAGGCAACTGATGCAGACCCGGAGGGGAGGAGCTTCAGGAATAAGATAAGGGAACCAGTACATTGTTGAAAAATGGTGAAATCCATGGAATAGCCGCCCAGTGAACATGAGAGTAGCAAAAATCAATATGAAATTTAAAAAGAAAAAAAAAAAAAAGAGGCAAGTAACAGGCACATGGTTCTCTGAGCTGTAAAAACAGACAGATAAGTCAAAAAGCAAGTAGGAGAACAAGAAAACTGGAAATTAGATAGGCTTTGTGGTCATTGTTTACATTTTTACACTTGCATCAGAAAAAAAAAATGTGATTTAGAAAACCCACAAAATTAAAACAAACATGTCACTTTTAACTCCAAAAACTATAACAAAGTATAAAATTCTAATGCAAAAAAAATGTCTCTGTACGAAAAGTTCACAAGCAGAGGATCAAAACAGTTTTGTAAAAAATAAAGGGACTTGTATCCACATCCACCATGATCATTAGGTAGACCAGGTGGCTGTCTTGGGCAGCAGCTTCTGAATGAGTGGGAGGGAAAGGATAGCAAACATCAGCTGCAGTATTAAAACTATCAGTCCTGACAACCACCCAAACTCAAAAAAAAAACATTTTTTTTTAATCAGTAGCCACAGGGAAGAACAGTTTTCAAATTGTCCATTTATCCATGTAAATTACTTTTGGAAACAGCCCTCGGGGTGTAAGTGTATGTGTATACTACACAAATGCAAACTTTGTTGTGTATATATTTTTAATTATTGATGTCAAATTATGCTTTCTTTTAAGATCATTCTGGACAAGGTTGTGTTGGAGTGATCATAATTAGTGAAGGGGCGAATTTTGCTGATGTTATAGAGAAAGAAACGACAGGTCTTGGCTGTCTGCTGGATATAGGCAGAGAAGGAGAGGGAGAAGTCGAAGATGACTCCGAAGTTGCGGGCAGATGAGACGGGGAGGATGAGGATGTTGTCGATTGAAATAAAGAGTGGAGGGAGAGGAGAAGTGGGTTTGGGTGGAAAGACAATGAGCTCGGTCTTGGCCATGTTCAGTTTCAGGTGGCGGTTGGACATCCAGGCAGCAATGTCGGATAAGCAGGCTGATACTTTGGCCTGGGTTTCCGCAGTGATTTCTGGTGTGGAGAGGTAAAGCTGGGTGTCGTCAGCATAAAGATGATATTGGAAACCATGGGATGAGATCAGCGAACCCAGGGAAGAGGTGCAGATTTAAAAAAAGAAGGGGTCCAAGGACAGATCCCTGAGGAATTCCAACAGAGAGCGGGATGGGGGTGGAGGAAGAGCCTTGAGAATGTACACTGAAGGTACGGTGGGAGAGATAAGCGGAGAACCAGGAGAGGACAGAGCCCTGGAACCCAAATGAGGATAGTGCAGCAAGAAGTAAATTATGACTGACAGTGTCAAAAGCGGCGGATAGGTCGAGGAGGATGAGGATGGAGTAGTGACCTTTGGATTTGGCAAGGAACAGGTCATTACAGACTTTAGTGAGTGCCGTTTCTGTCGAGTGTAGAGGGCGAAAACCGGATTGAAGCGGATCGAGGATGGCATGAGAGGAGAGAAAATCAAGGCAGCAGCTGTGAACGGCGCGTTCAAGTATCTTGGAGAGGAAGGGTAGGAGGGAGATGGGGCGGTAGTTGGAAGGACAAGTAGGGTCTAGTGATGGTTTTTTGAGAAGTGGTGTGACTACAGCATGCTTGAAGGTGTCAGGGACAGTTGCAGTGGAGAGAGAGAGGTTGAGGATATGACAGATGGGGGGGGGGGGGGGGTGACAGTAGGAGAGATGGTGTTTAGTAAGTTGGTGGGGATGGGATCAGAGGAACAGGTGGTGCATATCGAGGAGGAAACAAGGTGGGCGGTTTCCTCCTCGGTGATATCAGGAAAAGAGGAGAAGGAGGCCTGGGTTGGTTGGTTGAGGGAGTGGGTTAAAGGGTGAAGAGGAGGAGGTGGCTTGGTAGTGAATTTGAGGTTGATCTTCTGCACCTTGTCAAGGAAGTAGTCAGCTAGTGATTGAGGAGAGAGTGAGGGGGGGTGGGAGCAGAGGGCACTTTGAGGAGGGAGTTAAGGGTGGCGAAGAGACGACGAGGGTTGGAGCCGAGAGAATTAGTCAATTGGGTGTAATAGTCCTGTTTGGCAAGGAATAGGGAGGACTGAAAGGAGGATAGCATGAATTTGTAATGAATGAAGTCGCTATGGGTGCGAGATTTCCTCCAGAGGCGTTTGGCAGATCGGGCGCAGGAGCGAAGGAATCGGATGCAAGGGGTCAGCCAGGGCTGGGAATTAGTACGCCTTGTGGGACGGGAGATGGATGGTGCAAGTGTGTCCAGAGCAGTGGAGAGAGTGGCATTGTAAGCAGAGACAGCCTTGTCGACAGACTCGGAGGACATGATGGAAGGGAGGAGATTAGAGATACAAGAGGATAAGGAGGGAGGGTCGACAGCCTGGAGATTCCTGAAAGTAGTGGTTAGTGTTGGGCGGGACTGAGGGGGAGGCTGATGAAGTGTGAAGGTGATCAGGTGATGATCTGAGAGGGGAAGAGCATTTTAGTAAGATTTTCAATTCTAACAATAAGTAAATGGTCTAAGTAGCACACAACTTTGGCAAAAACACAACAGGTGAGGTATAGATTTCTGTGTATATGTTACATTCCCCTAACTAGGAGTCAGGCATGCAAAGAACACAAATCTCAGTATTCAAAATGGTAAACTCCAACCACTATGCTCATGCCTAACCACTTTAGTTTTTGTAGTTCTCTGGTTTCAGCTCAACCCCAACTTTAAATCTGCTTATGGAGAAAATCCTCTTAAAAAAAAAAAAAGGGACCCAACCAAATTTAGCAAAGATATTTTTATATCAGAAATATGCAGTTTTGCCATAATCGCACCAATAAATGCCACTGAATTATTTAAATAAACTGGTGTGAATGTGCACTTCATATCTAAGCTAATGCCACCTGGTTGGGTTCAATTATATCAGTTTGATGCTCTAAGTTAACCTATATATTTGATACTTGGATATCAAAGTGACCAAAATTCTTGAATAAAGATATAACCTTTTGACTAAACAGGGGTAAGTATTAAAGCTGCAGCTTTAGCTCGGCCTCATAGGTCAGGAAAAGATCAAGTAGAGAAGAAGCATGAGGATCTCCGGTGTGGCTCAGCTGACAAACTGTCTCTTGCAAAGTGCTGTTGCATTGCTCCTGATGAGCTGCACACCCTCAGCTCCCACACACTTGAGACTGCCAAAGGCACAGAACAGGATTTTCCAGAAAGTCCTGACACAACAAAGCTCCATCAATGCTTGCTACTAACAAGGACCAGGGCCGCCGAGAGTGGGGGGGCAGGGGGGACAAAACTCCCCCGGTCCAGGCCTCCAAAGGGGGCCTGGTGCCGCAGTCCCACCTGCCCTCCGTTGTCGACTGTCTGCCACCGGGCCAGGCCCCCTGCATTGAAATCACAGCGCCTCTTATCTCCGTGTGAAAGCGCTGCAGGCAGCAGAGCAGCAGATCGCCTCTCTTCGGGCCTCCTTCCCTCCCTGTGTCCCGCCCTCATCTGATGTAACTTCCATGAAGGCGGGACACAGGGAGGGAAGGACGCCCGAAGGGAAGCGATCTGCTGCCCTGCTGACTACAGCGCTTTCACACGGAGGTGAGAGGCGCTGTGATTTCAATGCAGGGGGCCCGGCCCGGTGGCGGGCAGAGAGGAGCGGGTGGAGGGGGGAGCGGTAGGGGAGGGGCCCTGGGAGCGGCCTTGTCCCGGGCTCGGCCCAGTCTCTCGGCGGCCCTGACAAGGACTAGGACATTCATTGTACTTAAAAGTAAAACACAAGGCTAGGGGGGAGGGAGCAACTGGGTACTGCCTACTGCCTACCTTCCACTATGTGCCTGTCCCAGGGAAGGCATTCTTTCACTATTTGTGCTAGTGATCAGATGTACCTCACATACACAATACATAGCCTCTTTCTTCATGCACCAAGAGGGCACACAGTACACATATTACAGGAGGATAACAGACTCAGGGCCCTGTTTTCTAAGCTGCGCTGTAGGCCCGCTAATATTTTTAGCATGTGCTAAAAATTAGCGTGCGCTAAAGTAAGAGGCACTCATATATTCCTATGGGTGTCTCTAGCAGCAAGCGCTAAAAATGCTAGCGCACCTTAGTAAACAGGGCCCTCACTGTCTTGCTCTCAAGATAGTGGAGGTGGGGCGCTTAAGAATTAAAATTTTAAGTATGCTACAAGATTATTCATTTGAAGAAAACCCAGAAGTGCACATAAATGTATGTGAGCAAAGCTTCACAGTTTAGAAAACAATCATAATATACAATCATATATTACTGTACAAAGACATTATTTAAAAAAAGAACAAAAACAAAGCGTCCTAGACTGACCTCTCTGTCTGGTGTTAAAGTGCCTTCATCCTGCTGATCTGTAAGTGAGGAAGTACGACTCCTGTTCCCTGCAACTGGTGGAGATGGTCTAGGACAGCTCTGTAAAAAGAGGAAGGACCCATCAAACAGGAGCGTTAGGGAAGTAAGAAATGTGCAAGAATTACTGTCATTGCACAAAAAGGGTCTTTATACCATATGCAAGGTGCAGCCAACTACAATCTTGACTACAGAGACAGGGAGATGCCACAAAGGACTGAAGCCAATTTTTTCCTATTTTTACAGTCAACCCCACTTAATATCATATACAAGGGGCTTTTCAAATCTGTGACATTAAGGAGAAATTATGCCTTACCTGATCATTTTCTTTTCTTAAATCAGTGATACCACTCTGAATCAATGGGTTGTTATCCCCTTCTACCAGCAGATGGAGGTGGAGAAAACTGAATTCTACCAGTGACATTACTGTATAAAAAGCTGTGGTGCTCCCTGGAACAATCCAGTGTGCATTTACCTAAGTAACGGAAAGTCCCTTTGCACAATGCACAAGCCCCATCAACCAGTGCAATAGCAATGATAAGCAAGTGAGCAAAACGGTTCCAAAGGTCTGGATATTCTCCTTCAATGAATATGCATGAGAGATTTGCATGCACTGCCTCCTTAGTGTGCAGATCTCTTTCATGTATATTCATTGTGGATATCCTGAAAACCTGGCCTGCCTGTGGACCTCAAGGACTGGAATTGAATAGCCCTGGTGTACAGGCTAGTTTACAAGTGCGGGAGGATTGTGCTGCGCGCATGCTCGGCACAATTCGCCTGCCCTTCTACCCCATGATCAGAGATAATTGCGCTGCTTAAATTTGCATGCATTATCTCTGATCATCTGTGCGGTAAAGCCCCGTGCTGTTCCAGCCCTATTTTTAGAGCGCTGTTTGGAACAGCGCGGGGCTTTGTTCATCTGCCTGTCAGAGACTGTGCAGTAATGAAGACAAGGCAGGTAAGTAGAGGCATTGGCAAGCGTTTATTGGATGGATTGCGTTCTTTGAGACAAGGAACAAAACCACAGGCTGCGGTGGAGCAATGGTGTGAAACCATGAAGGGGGTGGAGGGGCTGGGTCTCTGAAGGTAGCTCACGTGCAACTTTCTTCAAATCAATCACCTTACTTTCTAATTCTTCCTACTTTCTTACTCATCTATATGTTACAACTTTGCCTTACCCTTCACTACCAATTATAATGTTCTAGTACATATTGTGTTGTCATTGCAAGTAGTATACCATGCCATACTTTGTATTGTTGTTCGAATATTTTTACTGCTCTAATTGCCTCCTGCTTGTGTTTGATCTATTCTTACTGTATACCGCCTTGAGTGAATTCCTTCAAAAAGGTGGTAAATAAATCCTAATAAATAAATAAAGAGAGGAGGGGAAAGGCTTATGGGAGGCTAAGTTGGAGATAAGAGAATAAAAAGCTGGAAAGAGACTGAGAGCATTCCAATAAGAAAAATTAATTGTCCACACAACAGTGGTTAAAAAAAGTTTTAAGTTTTTAATGACTGGAAAAATATCAGATTTAGTAAACATACACTGTTTCAGTAGCTTTCAAGCTTGCAAGCAATATGTATGAAAAAATGTGTCTTTTTTATAACTTTATGTTTTGCTAGTACAAGATGAAATGCATTTTTATTTCTTCTGTTACACTGCTCATAGAAACTACTACTAATAATCATTTATACAGCGCTACTAGATGTATGCAGCGCTGTACACATTATATGCAGATACTTTCTCTGTCCCTAGAGGGCTCACAATCTAAGTCTTTGTACCTGGGGCAATGGAGGGTTAAGTGACTTGGCCAAGGTCACAAGGAGCTGCAATGGGAATCGAACCTAGGTAGCCAGGATCAAAGTCCGCTGCACTAACCATTAGGCTACTCCTTGACTTCTTGGGATTAACAATTTTGATCTTTTATTCTGTAACTGGTGAGAGTTTGTCTTTATTCTGTGTGTGACACAATACAATATACTCAACAACTATTGCATTTATTTTTATCTTTATTACATCAATTAATCTCATAAACCTAACAATTATTGTCTAAAATCCCCATATATCTATCATTCATTCATTCATCCATTCACTCTAATTCACATTTATAAAACTAATATCAAAATATCAAACTCTATAACAATCCAGTGTGTGAGAGATGAGAGATTCTGCTATGTGTGTAGAAATTAGATTTGTTTAGCTGTTCCAGTAGGTGGTGTACTGGTGTTCTCTATCTGCAGTGCTGCCTTTTTAAAAGTACAGTTCTTGTTGTTTGTGCCCTGAGAGTCGGTGCTGTTATGATATGGAAAGTTTACTACAGTCATAAATTCTGAGTAACTTATTTGCAAGGTTTTGTGTTACTTCACAAAGTATTTAGCAGTGGAGGGACTGTGTGTTGCTCTTGCTGAGGTGATGCCAGGATTTGAATAATTATTTTGCAAGCTCTAAGGGGAAATATCCTAGGTCTCCTCTGTACAGACTCCAGAACAGGTAATAAAAAATTTTTAAACAAATCTTTGTATGTAGACAGTAAATTCAATATGAATTTTATTATTCAACCCATGTGTTCAGAAAAATCCGCGATCAAGCGGAGAACTCGAACGCCCCACGGGAAAACACAAGTACAGGTAAAAGTGGGATGTTTTGACCACGGAAATACAAATCCTGGAGACAAATATCTTAAAAAGCTTCTTTATTGATGAAAAGACTCGACACAACTGCTGGGTTTCGGCCTACCTGCCTGCATCAGGAGTCTGCCCCAATGGCGTGACGTATATGAATCTTAAATGCCAGAAACGCAATTTGGTCCGTGTCCCGAACCAAGCGTAATGTGATTGGCTGTATACAGAAATGGTCTTGAAAAAGACTGTGCATGGTGAACTTGCTCGTAGTGGGTCGCTAGAAGCGTAGCATAAAACGTAACAGAATATAACCATATATGTGTAATGGAAGAAAACAGGAAAATCCTTATATGAACAATAAGTTAAAATAAGAGAAATCACATGATTTAGAAGAAATGAAACTTGTATCAGTATATAAGTACAGAATGAGAAAGTTTTGCTGAGCAGATTTTGCTATTCAGTCTGAGCGTCTAGCTTTTCTGGGTGACAAACTGCTCCAGAGAGAACAATAATTTTGTATTAGCTTTGAGAAATACCAATAAAGATTTTTACTACTACTACTACTATTTAGCATTTCTATAGCGCTACAAGGCATACGCAGCGCTGTACAAACATAGAAGAAAGACAGTCCCTGCTCAGAGAGCTTACAATCTAATAGACAAAAAATAAATAAAGTAAGCAAATCAAATCAATTAATGTGAACGGGAAGGAAGAGAGGAGGGTAGGTGGAGGCGAGTGGTTACAAGTGGTTACGAGTCAAAAGCAATGTTAAAGAGGTGGGTTTTCAGTCTAGATTTAAAGGTGGCCAAGGATGGGGCAAGACGTAGGGGCTCAGGAAGTTTATTCCAGGCGTAGGGTGCAGCGAGATAGAAGGCGCGAAGTCTGGAGTTGGCAGTAGTGGAGAAGGGAACAGATAAGAAGGATTTATCCATGGAGCGGAGTGCACGGGAAGGGGTGTAGGGAAGGACGAGTGTGGACAGATACTGGGGAGCAGCAGAGTGAATACATTTATAGGTTAGTAGAAGAAGTTTGAATAGGATGCGAAAACGGATAGGGAGCCAGTGAAGGGTCTTGAGGACCCTTCACTGGACCCTTTACTTGGTCGCACCACATCTAAGTCTGAATTGGCTCTCTTATTCTAGCCAAGGAGATTTATCTCAGAGGGCTGAAGTGTCTTCCCTTCCTACAGGGCAAGGGATTGGGGAGATTACAGCATCTGCCCAAGCAGAAGAAAGTCCCTTTTTGTAATGCATCCAGCCCCATCAACCAATGCAGCAACAATTATAAGAAAGTGAGCAAAAGAACACAGAATGGCACACGCTACCTGCATATGCCAGGGAATAGCCAAATCATGGGAACCCCATATGGCTGCAAATTAGAATCAGATCTTTTTCTTCAATTACTTCTAATAGGAAAAGACAAAGCATACCCGGAACCATGGGCCGAGGTCCTTCAAGGGCAGGATTTCAGAACAGTGATGCTGACTAAAGAAAAGAAAATCATGAGGTAAGAAAATTTTTCCTCTTAGCATCAACTTACACTGTTCTGAACCAGTGGGATATACAGAAGCAGACCTAATTGGGAGGGGGGGGGAGAAGAAAAGGCCTCCCCCTCCGAATGAGAGCTCTGCCAAAGTCCAAACAGACCCTGGACAAATTATCCAACCAGTACTGCTTAGCAAAAGGAATGAAGCGAAGACCACATCACCGCCATGCAAATCTCCTCAAGTGAAATAGTACGGGGCCTCCGCCCAGGATGTCACCTGAATGGGAATTCAGTCCTTGAGGCACCGGAAGACCCATACAACCTAATACAATCAATGGTATTAAGCCATTTAGATTACCGCAACGGAATCTATGCAGGTTGTAAAGAACAACTAATTAAGAAACTTCAGACCGCCCAGAATACAGCAGCGAGACTGATCTTCGGAAAATCAAAATTTGAAAGTGCCAAACCCCTTTGTGAAAAATTGCATTGGCTTCCCATCAAAGAACGCATTGCCTTCAAGGTTTGCACTCTGGTCCACAGGATTATTTATGGCATAGTTCCTAGATACATAGTTCCTAATAAATCTGCCACCCATAAACAGTACCAGTCTATCCTGAACTTACTTAAATTTACATTATCCAGACTGCAATGGTCTTAGATACAAATCAACTTATGCATCCAGCTTCTCTTACATAAGTACACAACTGTGGAAAGCACTGCCTAAAACCGTGAAATCAATTCATAACCATCTTAACTTCAGGAAGTCACTGAAAACCACCTTGTTTAAGAAGGCCTACCCCTCAAACCCAACTTAATTTTCTACTTCCTGTGATACAGCAAAACTATGGACCGTATTGGACTTTTTATCATATTTTTGTTGCCTTATACTCATGTTATTTATAGGTTTACTACTATTTTGTGTATTTGTATTTTACCAAACCGGAGCCTGCCTCTACGGTATTATGTAAGCCACATTGAGCCTGCAACTAAATGGGAAAATGTGGGGTATAAATGTGTTAAATAAATATTAACATAGGCGGACTCAACAGCCACCTTAATCCACCTCGCAATAGACACCTTAGAAACCACCCGTCCCTTCTGAGGACTATGAAAGAGTACAAAGAGAAGATCAGTAAGATAAAAACTTATTTGCGTCCTTCAGGTACCGGAGACGCACCCTCTGTCCCTTCTGAGGACTATGAAAGAGTACAAAGAGATGATCAGTAAGATGAAAACTTATTCGTGTCCTTCAGGTACCGGAGAAGTACCCTCTGCATACCAGTATGTGGAGCCTCTGGTCCATAGGAGAAGATCCCTCCACCATGAATGAGGGGAAACATCTTCTGGTTCACATGGAATGGACCTTCAGCAGAAAGGGAGGAACCATATGCAAGACCACTGAATCTTCCACAAAAGACAGATACGGTTCCCGGCAAGATAGAGCCTGAATTTGAGACCCTCAGAGAAGAGATGATCACTACCAGAAACAGTCTTAAGTATTAGGTCCTTGATGGAAGCCAAGCCCCCCAACAATGCCTGGAGAACCAAATCAAGATCCCATGAAGGAAAGAAAGGATGAAGCGGAGGCCGTAAGTGCCCCACTTCCTTCAAGAAATCAAGCCACCTGCTTGTGCAAAGCTAGAGAAGTGCACTTCACCTTTCCCCGAAAGCTGGAAAGTGCAACCACCCAGGGAGATCAAGGCAAGTCCCTGCTGTGGGCCCTACTGCAGGAACCTCAGAATGTCAAACCTGAGCCCTCCAGGTGGATAGGGCCCATTCCCTGCACAAGGATTCAAAAACCCACCAGACCCTGACATAAGTCACAGTCATGGAGGTATTCCTGGACCGAGCAAGTAGAAATCACTGTGAAGGAAAACCCGTGCTTCTCAAAGCACTGCCATTCAATGACCAAAAGCCAAAAGAAATTCCAGATCGTCCATGTCTACCAGCCCCAGCCGAAGGAGCCCCAAACCCCTGGGCAGAGGACGAGGGTCGCCTACCAGCAAGCAGCAGAGATCCACATACCAAGGTCTGCGGGGCTAATCCAGCGCCACCAGCAAGACCAAATAAGGATTACTCGCAATCCTGCATGACATTTGGCCCATCAGAGGCCACAGAGGGAACACAAGAGTAGCTCCACTACTACTCAAGTCAAACTGAGAAGGCCCCCAGCAGTCCACTATGGGTTGAAAGGCCTGCTGCCCCAGCTCCAATTCTCCCAGATCCAGAAGAGATTGACTGAGAAAGTCCCCTTGCACATTGTCCTTGCCCACAATATGGATAGCTGAAAAAGCCTGCAGGTACACTTCCATCCAGCAGCAGAGGCTTGCCACCTCCAGGGCCACTGCTCGACTCCGGATCCTGCCGTTTGTGGATGTACGTCACTTGCCATCACAATGTCCGACATTCTGACCGCTTTCCCTTTCAGGAACAGCTGAAACTCCAGCAGAGCCAAACCAGACCACCCAGGTCTCCAGGCAGTTGATGAACCAGAATGCCTCCTAGCTGGACCAGGTGCCCTGTACTACTGGTCCCAGACAGTGAACTCCCCAGCCAAGGAAACTTGCATCCATGATGACCAGTATTCACTGAGGAGGATCCAGAGGGACCCCCTCAATAAGTTAATCAGAATGTCCCAATAGGCCAGACTGAGCCTGGCCTTGGGCAAAAGCAGAAGACTGAAAGTCCTGAGAGGCCTGAGCCGGGATAACAGGGCCTGCTGAAGAGGGCACATATAAGCTCTCACCCAAGGCATCACATCTAAAGACACTGCAATGGAGCCCAGGAGCTGCAAGAAGTCCCAGACTGTGGGCTCCAGAACATCACACAACTGATGTTTCTGTGGCTGTAGCTTCTCCATCTACTCCTCCAGGAGAAACACCATCCCCCAGCAAATATCAAAGCAAACTCCCAGGTACTCTAGAATCTGAGGATGGCTCTTGGGACGATTCACAACCCAACCCAGGGACTCAAGGAGGGAGATGACCTGATCAGTGGCCTGACTGGCCTCCGCTGCTGAGTCTGCCTGAATTTATGTATTTATGTATTTAATTTGTTTTCCCCTCTATCTTTCCAGTTCTAGGCGGACTACAAAAATACAAAGACAATTTAGCAAAAAATAAACATACAATGTATAATCGTATAAAATTAAAATGAAACCAATCAAAACACAGTCAACTACATATAATTCTCCATTACACATTCAGCCAGCTGTCCAGGTACAAGTGAACCTGAACCCCATGGTGCCGAAGATACACTGCCTCCACCACCAACGCCTTAGAAAATGTGTATGGCGCCATAAGAACTCACCCATATCCTTAAACAGCTTCTCCAGGTCCTCTCTAAAGAGCAACCGCCCCCTCAAGGACAGCCAACTCAACAGCTTTTTGGAAGCTGCATCCGCCACCCAGTGGCAAACTCACAACCACCAGCATGCAACCACTGAAGCATTCACTGAGTGGAAAGCTAAGCAGACCAAACCATACAGAATGTCCACCAAAAACTGGACATCCCCACAGAAAAGGCCAGACGACGATGCTGATCCACACTGTCATGGAGCTCCTTCAGAGTCAAGCCCCCCTCGACCGGCACAGCAGTCGCCTTAGTAACCACCATGACCAGAGCATCCACCTTAGAAAAGACCAACACCTTTCAACTTCATCCAGAGCAAAGGTATAAAGATCAAAAGAATAGACATACAGGGTCAAACCAATGGTCTACCTAGTCCAGTGTCCTGCTTCACAGTGGCCAATCCAAGTCACAAGTACCTGGCAGAAACACAATTAGTAGCAATATTCCAATTTACCAATCCCGGGGCAAGCAGTGGCTTCACCCATATCCATCTCAATAACAAACTATGGACTTTTCCTCCAGGAACTTGTCAAAAACCGTTTTTTTAAACCCAGATACGATAACGGCTGTTACTAAATCCTCTGGCAAAGAGTTCCAGAGCTTAACTATTCTTTGAGTGAAAAAAATATTTCCTCCTATTTGTTTTTAAAGTATTTCCATGTAATTTTTGAGTGTCCCTCTGGTTTTTGTTATTTTTGAAAGAGTGAAAACAATCGATTCACCACTCAGGATTTTATAGATCTCAATCATATCCCCAATCAACCATCTCTTTTCGAAGCTGAAGAGCCCTAATCTCTTTAGCCTTTCCTCATATGGGAAGAGTTCCATCCACTTTATCATTTTGGTCACTCTTCTTTGAACCTTTTTTAATTCCGCTATATCTTTTTTGAGATACGGAGACCAGAACTGAATGCAATACTCAAGGTGAGGTCACACCATCGAGCGATTCAGAGGCATTATAATATTCCTGGTCTTATTTTGCATCCCTTTCCTAATAATTTCTAGTATCCTGTTTGCTTTTACGGCCACCACCACACACTGAGCCAATTTCAGCGTATTGTCTACAATGACATCTAGATCTTTTTCTTGGGTGCTGACTCCTAAGGTGCACTCTAGCATCAGGTAACTTTGATTTGTGTTATTCTTCCCAATGTGCATCACTCTGCCTTTGTCCACATTAAATTTCATCTGCCATTTGGATGCCCTGTCTTCCAGTTTCCTAAGGTCTTCCTGCAATTTTTAATAATTCGCATGCGTTTTGACAACATTGAATAGTCTTGTGTCATCTGCAAATTTAATCACCTCACTCTTCGTTCCATTTTCCAGATCATTTATAAATATGTTAAATAGCACTGGTCCTAGTACAGATCCCTGAGGCATTCCACTATTCACGCTCCTCCATTGAGAAAAATGGCCATTTATCCATATCTTTGGTTTTCTGTCCAATAGCAAATTCCTAATCGACAGAAGGACATTGCCTCCTATCCCATAACTTTTTAATTTTCTCAGGAGTCTTTCATGAGGAACTTTGTCAAAAGTCTTCTGAAAATCTAGACACACTACATCAACAAGCTCACCTTCATCCACATCCAATGAAGTAAATTGGTGAGGCAAGATTTTCCTTGCTGACTCTGTTCCATTAAGCCATGTTTGTCTATGTGTTTCATAATTTTATTCTTTATAATAGTTTCCACTATTTTCCCCAGCACTGAAGTCAGGCTTACCAGATCACCCCGGAACCCTTTTTAAAAATCGGTGTTACATTGGCCACCCTCCAACCTTAATGACAGGTTACAGATCACTAACAACAGATTGGCAATTTCATGTTTGAGTTCTTTCAGTACCCTGGGATGTATGCCATCAAGTCCAGGTGATGTATCACTCTTTAACTTATCAATATCGCTCAGTACATCTTCCAAGTTCACCGAGATTTCTTTCAGTTCCTCCCCCTTGAAAACCATTCCCAGTACAGGTAGATCTCTCATATCTTCTTCTGTAAAGACCAAAGCAATGAATTCATTCAATCTCTCCGCTATGGCCTTGTCCTCCCTAAGTGCCCCTTTTGCTCCTTTATGATCCAACGGTCCTACGGATTCCCTCAAAGGCTTTCTGTTTTTGATGTACCTGAAAAAGGTGTCATTATGAGTTTTTCTCTTCATGCAAGTTTTTCTTTATATTCTCTTTTAGCCTTCTTTATCAATGCTTTGCATCTAGCTTGGCACTGCTTATGTTGCTTACATTACATTAAGGTCTTATAGCCACTACAACCAATAAGTTCTAAGCAGATAACAAGAAAAAGAGCATACGCCAGATAGTTGTACAAAATAGTCACAATCATCAGAAACAAACTTTAAAATCTATGGATTAAGAAAAATATTTTTTTAAAAGGACAGTCTTTATTTCCCACACTCATAATAATGTTTTGTTTGCTTAAGAAAAGAAGGAAGAGAATTCCAACTATAAGCTGCCTGATAGGTTAGTGAGGACTGTAAAGGAAACATGGCTTTTACTTTATGACCAGTAGGGAATCCTAACATAAAAATATTTCTAGTTACTCCACTATAATTAAATAATGCAGGGAATCTCCATAGAAAGCTTCTTATTTTCTTCATTTAGATCCTTTTTCCATTCTTTAAAGGATGCTCTTTTGGATCTAATAGTATCTTTCACTTTACCTTTTAACCATTCTGGCTGTCCTTTGCTAATACGTGGAATACATCTGGTCTGGGCTTCCACAATGGTATTTTTAAACAATGTCCATGCCTGATTTAAAGTCCTAACCTTTGCGGCCGGCCCTTTCAGCTTCTTTTTAACTTTTTCTTCATTTTGTCATAGTCGCCCTTTCAAAACGTATATGCTGCTACAGTAGATTTCTTTAATGACTTCATTTCAGATATCAGCTCAAATTTGATCATGTTATGATCACTCCCTGTGATTCAACACCGTTACCTCTCGTACCATGCCCTGCATTCCACTAAGGACTAGATCTAAAATAGCTCCCCCCCTTGTCAATTCTTGGACTAGTTGTTCATTTATTACATCTAAAAATTTTACCTTCCTAGCGCTTCCTTATGTAGCACTTATCCAGTCAATACTGAGGTAAATTAAATCACCCATTATTATAATGTTGCCCAATTTGCCAGCTTTCCCAATTTCTGTAAACATTTGTTCATCCATCTGTTCATTCTATCCCGGTGAACGGTAGTACAGCCCTACCAGTATACTCTTTCCCTCCACACATGGAATTTCTATCCACAAGGATTCCACGCTGCTGTTTCATGTTGAATATTTATTTTGTTTGACTCAATTCCCTCTTTAACGTATACTACTACTTATTTCTAAAGTGCTACTAGACATACGCAGCGCTGTACACTTGAACATGAAGAGACAGTCCCTGCTCGACAGAGCTTACAATCTAATTAGGACAGACAAACAGGACAAACAAGAGATAATGGAATATTAAAGTGAGGAGTTCTGAACAAGTGAATAAGGGCTAGGAGTTAAAAGCAGCAGCAAAAAGGTGGGCTTTTAGCTTAGATTTGAAGACGGCCAGAGATGGAGCTTGACGTACCGGCTCAGGAAGTCTATTCCAGGCATATGGTGCAGCAAGATAAAAGAAACAGAGTCTGGAGTTAGCGGTGGAGGAGAAGGGTGCAGGTAAGAGAGATTTACCCAGTGAATGGAGTCCCCGGGGAGTAATGTAGAGAGAGATGAGAGTGGAGAGGTACTGAAAAGCTACAGAGTGAATGCACTTATAGGTCAATAAGAGGAGTTTGAACTGTATGCGAAAACGGATAAGAAGCCAGCGAAGTGACTTAAGGAGAGGGCTAATATGAGCATAACAACACTGGCGGAATATTAGTCGTGCAGCAGAATTTTGAACAGATTGAATAGGAGAGAGATGGCTAAACATGCTGTGATTGGCTCAGAGATTTCCAGGTCTCTCAGCTGAGTGAAGCACTGCAAAAAAAGACGTTTTTATTATTGCAGGGGGGGGAATGACGGCCAAAATGGACGTTTTTTTTGGATGGGCATCCTCAACTGCACTGTCCTCTGGATCGAGCCGCATCGGAGGGGGTGAGCAGCGCGGCGCCTTCGTGGGGGGGGGGGGAAATAACGGCCAAAATGGACGGTTTTTTTGGATGGGCGTCCTCAACTGCACTGTCCTCTGGATCGAGCCGCATCGGAGGGGGTGAGCAGCGTGGCATCTTCGTGGGGGGGGGGGGAATGACGGCCAAATTGGACGTTTTTTTAAAGTGGAGCGCTATTTTTTTTTTTACTTTTGTTGCAGTTTTTTTTACTTTTGTTGCAGTTCAATCCTGCGCAGCCCCAACGAAAGGTACAGACCTCTCGTTAGATTTTCCAGCGTTAAGGCAATCGGAAAAGGTTAGTGCATCTCATTACAATAGGGTTTCTACACAATTTGCTCATCTGCATTCCGTTTTCGTTAGCTGCTACTGTCGTCAGAAAAAAGTCTTTAGTGCATGCCAGGGTTTACTACTTGCTCGTTAATGGCTCGTTAAGTTTAGTGCATCTGGTAGTGTGAATTATTTAAAAGAGTGAATTTGGAAATATTGATTTAAGGTGTTTAGCTTCTCATATAGAAAAGGCAGGCTGTGAAATGACTGGCCCTGCATCCTGTACCAGGCACTGCTTTTCAATGTAGAATGCCAGTGTCACCCGACTACCAGTCAGCAGGAAACATTCCCTGCCAACAGCTCTGGCAGGTCAGATTTTGGCATACTACCATCCATAACACATATATTAAGTAATTCCTGCTTCAGAGATCGCTGTGCTGCAGAAATGTGTGCCTTGCACTATGTACAGAACACTTCCTCTGCTAACAAAACAATTTTACAGAGAGAGAAAGGGTTCTTCAAGGTCCTCATCTTTTATCACACCTGCAGAGACTAATTTTTTTTTCCTCCAATTCTCTGGAAGCCTACTCTAGTTTTCAATCAACAAGCTGAATCCAAAAAATAAAAGAAAGGAAAACAGGAAAATTGCATCCATGAGTAGAAAGAAAGCTAACTTGTTGGTGTTGCTCCATGCTGCACCAATTTTTAGTCTAGATCACCAGCTTGCTAATACTACATCTCTAGAGCTACAACCTATACACCACTACTTAGGGCTTCTTGTGTGTTTTACAGTGTGGCTCATTAATTAATTACATCAATGGGAACAAAGACATATGAAACCAGAATTACTAATGATTGAAGACAAGGCTTACTAGTCTAAAACTGCCACCAAGGATTAGAGGAAAATCCATGTGCCCACGGGTCATGTAATTTGTTTCCTGCTAAACTGTGAGGGAGAAAATGTTATCCTCTGATCTTCTTCTGAGAAGGTCTGTACTGACAGAACTGCCTTTTTGGTTTCAGGGACATCTCAGACTTCGTTACTAGCAGCTTCACCAAACAGAGAAGCTTTGACACATCCTAAGCCAGGGAGGCATACAGGAGTTCAAGTATTGGGTGCCACAAAGAGGCCAGGTTTTCAGAATATCCCTAATGAATATGCAAATATTAACCATAAATAATTATTCTTCTATATAATAATCTTTATTCATATCAAATTCTTAATAATTCCATAAAATCTTTTTTTTTCAAAACACTCATTCAGTCATACATTCTCCTATTTTAAACCTCTCATTCTAATACCTTACTTATCTCACACTCAACAATGTCTAAAACTATTCATACATTTTTTTTCACATTTTATCACTTAATCTTATAAAAGATTATAATTCTACTGTTGTAATTTTCTGCATCACCAAATATGATTTACATTCATAGTTCTTTCAAAAGTATATCAGTCCAAATCCACCTCTAATGGAACAATGGGAAGAGTATACTTATATTGAAATTTAGATACCCATTTAGAAATATTGTATATTGAATATGAATGAGACGGATTTGTATTGAAGATCTCTCTCATGCATATTCATTTTTACTTTCTACTGAGTAGAATGATTTCAGTCTAGTTACATTAATACTTCATCATAAAGTAACTACACTTAATTCTTCCTTATTCAACTTTATTTTATTACAAAACACTTCTAAAACATCTTCTAAGTGATAGTACTACTACTACTTATCATTTCTATAGCGCTACTAGACTTACGCAGCACTGTACACTTGAACATGAAGAGACAGTCCCTGCTTGATAGAGCTTACAATCTAATTAGGACAAACAGGACAAACAAGAAATAAGGGAATATTAAAGTGAGGGTGATAAAATAAGGGTTCTGAACAAGTGAATAAGGGTTAGGAGTTAAAAGCAGAATTAAATGTGCCTGTTCATATTATATTTGCGCTCTCTCACATTCTCAACATACAAACTAATGTATACCCACACTGTCAACTCTCTTACCATTCATTCATATGTCCTCACTCTCTCTTCCTGAGGTAATGATGTTTACATGGATACAGAAATTACTCCATTTAACACTTACTGATTCTTCTTCTATATTTTTCTACTATTCATATGGTTAATCTATTTCCCTTAGCATCCCTTAACCAGCATTGAGTTTTTCAATTGGCTTCCAAAACAGGCTGATTAGATAATTATATCAACTTGCTTGTCCACATGGTAATTCAGTAACCATCAATTCCTTTAATCAAGTGATAAATTCATATCCATTACTGTAATGATTTCTCAATCACTATTCCATTTTCAGCTTCCATTCTTGGTCTTAAATAGTTCAAACAGTCACTGTGTTTCACCCGAGGCATCTTCAGGGATTTAACTGTCACAAACAAAATAACATAGAGGAAGCCTTATGCTATCACTCAATCTATACCTACCCCCCTAACTTTACCAATAATACATTCAATGGCTTACCTTAATGAATTTTCAAACATTTTTTGGCTCCATAATCAAAGTGGACCTCCAAACAGTACCAGGAACAATGGTGCCTGTTCCCAACAACGCCGGAGTATATGCACTAAAAGCATCCTACAACTTTTTAAACTCATTGAGCATTTATTTATTTATTACATTTGTACCCCGCGCTTTCCCACACTCCTTTTCACCACTCCTTTTCAACCTAATGATGACCCCGCTAGCCAAGTCCTTATCCAATCATGACCTTAACCCTTTCATATACACAGACGATGTCACCATAAACATCCCTTACAAACATGACCTAACAGAAATCACCAGAGAAATCGAACTCAGCCTGAACATCATGAACTCATGAGCAAACGCATTTCAACTAAAACTAAACAGAAAAAACACACAGTCTCATCCTCACATCCCAATATAACACGTACAAACACACTAACATAACCACCCCAGACAGCCTGAAAATTCTGAGTTATAATCGACCAAAACCTCACACTATAGAGCCAAGTGAAAACTACAACGAAGAAAATGTTCTACTCAATGTGGAAACTCAAACAAGTGAAACCTTTTTTCCCCGAGGGAAATATTTCGCAACTTGGTATAATCTATGGTACTAAGCCACCTGGACTACTGCAATGGAATCTATGTGGGATGCAAAGAACAAATCATAAAGAAACTCCAAACTGCTCAAAACACAGCAGCCATGCTTATATTTGGAAAAAAGAGATTCGAAAGTGCCAAACCCCTACGAGAAAAACTACACTGGCTCCCAATCAAAGAACGTATTGCATTCAAAATCTGCACCCTGGTTCATAAAATCATCTACGGAGAAGCCCCGGGATACCTGACAGACCTTATAGACCTACCAACCAGAAACACATCAAGATCAACACGAACATATCTAAATCTCCATCACCCAAGGTGCAAAGGTCTCAAATACAAATCAACCTATGCATTCAGTTTCTCCTATATAAGCACACAGCTATGGAACATAATACCAAACGCCATGAGAACAACTTATGACCACCTGAACTTCCGGAAACTACTAAAAACTACCTTGTTCAAAAAGGCGTACCCCAACGATCCAACGTAAATGCCTCAACCCAGCAGCACAACAAAACCAAAGCTCATACTGGACATAACTTAAATCTCCCTCCTTATGACTCACATAAGAACTAACTTTACCACAATCTCACTTTGTATTTGTTCAAACCGATATTGGCGATCGCCTCTACGGTAAGCCACACTGAGCCTGCAAATAGGTGGGAAAATGTGGGATACAAATGTAACAAATAAATAAATAAATAAAATCCCCACTTTAGTTCACATTCAACATCCCTCCACTTCTAATGCCCCTAACCACAGCATTTTGTGATAATCTCAACTGCTATACTAGTATGGCTATTGCCTTAACATCAAATATCTATCATGTATATGTATTTATTATCTCCTGAAAACTAGCAGGCTGTGGTGGGGCACCTGAGAATTATTTTGATAAATGAATGGACTCACTAAATCAAGAAAAATAAGGAGAAAGGCCAGGAGAAACTATAGAAGAACTGGCCAGAAAAGAGGAGATGTACAGAAGCCTCTATATGCAAGATTAACCATTGCAGGGGTGTTGGAAAACTAAAGAGGAAGAAACAAAAAATACAAACTCATACGCGAGAAACTGTACCCTTTCTGAGACTGAAGAAAGGCATTTAAACAATTTTCTTGGATATACTACCACTTCAACTGCTCAAGCTAGCCAATCTAATGTGTGACTCATAATGTAAGCACTCATCTCATAGCACTCAGCTCTGTTTCAGTCACTAATCTCATCAGTGACATACACTGAATTAATCTCCAGAAGGGTCAGATAACTGATATGTGTAATATGCTGGTCTGGTCTTATGATGCTGTACACTGTGCTTCCGTATACTCATAACAGGCTGGAAATGCAAACATGATCTGTGGGAAAGGCTCTGCAACTACCAGTGGCCAGACCGACATTAAGAGTCAAGATGTGCTATGCATTCTTCCCACTACTACATTTGGCCCTCAATACGAGCCTAAATGAAGCAATCTGAGTAAGGCAAGTGTAGGATATATAAACAACAAAGTAAACGCTTGCTCCGAAGAAAACAGCTTGCAAGTGCAAAGAGCAAAGTCCCAAGATAAAACACATGAATTGCCAAATTACTTTTAATTTCAGAAAAATGTCAATTTTTGGCATCACATGCATGCCTGAAGAAATGAGGAGGCAAGACCTGTCACTGCTGGTAAGGAATTTGCTGGGAAACTACTCTTAAAGATTAAGAAAAAGAGATTGTGGTTTAAACCAATAAACCCTAGGTATATTTAAAAGTTAGGAAGCAAAACAGATAAATAAAGCATTTTAAGCCTATTTAAAAAAAACAATCAAGACAGCAAGGCAGGCAAAAACTCTTTACAGTGCGATTTAAAGCAGTCAGTCCTCAAGCAGCAGTGAGGAAGGACAGAGCTCACAGCACAGATTTTCTGCTCCTACTGCTAATCAGCATGGGAGGAGGGAGTGACTTTAAACCCACCGCTGCCTGCCTTACCTACTTAGTCCATGGATCCCATGGCCATTCCACGGGAGCTGGGTACTAGTACATGGAAGATTAGAATTTGCAACCCTTCCCATAGTCAAGAAGTCACAGAATACCAAGAACATCAATACTGCTTATTTCAACATGGGAATTTATTAATAACCAATTAAGGATTTTTATTTTGTGAAAGTACATTTATCAATGTTTGATTTATAAATCATCTAGGTAATAGGCAATATAAAAAATTTAAAAATAAATGGATGATTAATTAATAGTAATTTCCTGCACAATGATAGCACTTTAAGAGCAAACTACAGAACACAAAAGTGCTTTGTTTGGGGTTTCCAGCCTGATTCTGGCACTTCCATAATGATTCTGATATAAACTCATTATACAAGATTTTTTTTTTTTACTTGTATTAGTGCTTGGTGAGTGAGTATGAGCAGTGTGTTTTAGAATGGATGGATAGCAAATGCACAACAAATGAAGGCAGCATTCTGAAAGGAAACCAAATTAAGTCACCAGTAGCAGGTGTTCTCTGCAAACAGCAGGGTACAAGTTTTCACAGCGTGGATGACTTCATCAACAGACCAAGCAGGAAAGCTTCTGCTGCCCAGTACATACTAGAAGCATTGAGTTGCTTAAGCATGCATGTGCACCACTTCCTGCTTGCCACTGTCTCATGGCACTACCTCAGTCTAATTATTTAATTCAGTAAAACACTCCTCTGGGAGAGACAGGAAGGTGTGCGAGGACTTGTTCTTTGTAGATCACAGGTTACATCTGCTATATGTAAGCACTTTGTTTTCAAGGACAAGTAGGATATCCTTCAACAGAACAAAAAGGGGAAAACAATGCACTACAACAGCCAGACAGCACAATATTTTTGGTGACAACTAACCTTTTGTATATTATTTCTTTCTTCCCCCTTTATTTACTTATTTTTGTGTTTGGAACAGCCCAAGGGGGTGGGGGTTGAGTTGGATTCAAATTTCCAACTGCCAAAGAGATTCTGGAGGACTGGCTGGCTCAAGGAGGTTTAACAGACAAGAGACCAAGTGACATCAAAATGTTGAAGCCAATTAAGTCTAAGTTTCCCCTTCTCCACGCAGTCGTCATCCCCGTACACTCAAAACAAAGCAAATAAACCTATGAGCTGCTGCATTCAAACTGTCATACTTTATTGCTGGTAGTATTTTTATTAATCTCACTATATTTTCAAACATGCTGGCTTGTGCAGCATACGGATCTGTTCATCTACTGTCTGAAATTTTGGATGATAGAAATTAAATAAAATTTTAATTTTGGATATACTCTGTAGAAGTTGTTGTTTACTTTTGCAATGTGATGGATGCCTGTTCTGGTGTGTGCATGTGATAATCTTTGAATAACTGCCTATACTAATGGCTATGGATTTCTAAACATGTGGTATCATTAAAGAACAAAATTTTGAATGCCCAGTTGGGTATATATGCTAATCCCAACTTTGTTAAATGTTTCAGACATATCCATCTATTTGTTCCCATGATATAACTGAATTCTATTATTCTGTCTCACTGTATTTTCAATGTAAACCAGATTGAACCTGACTTTGCTTGGGATAATGTGTAATATAAATGTAAAAAAAAGAAAATCCTTTATCCTCCACATTTTAAGACACTGCCTACCTGCTGGATAGTGATGGCACAAGGAAAGCAAGTTTGGTCCAGTGAAGACTAACTCAAAATAACCTGTTCCTTAGCTAGGCCCTAGTATTACCATATTGAAAATGCGACCATACCATGCCTCTGTGGTTATGCTCCACGAATAAGTTTGACTGTATTTCTTGAAAGGATTATATAAACTTAGGATGCATGACTAGGGACACAAACATACACGTATTTATTCAATATCACAAATCCTTATCTAGAGCCACAAAACAACTTTTTAGGGTGGATAGTGTTCCTTTTATTATCGACCAGCTAGAGATAGGAGTTTCCATTTTTTGGCACAATATAAGTTATCACAAGAACAAAATATAAGAAAACCAATGGGCTGCATTAGGGGCTTATAAGCCCATTTATGTTTAAACAAAAGAGATCTGCATAAAACAAAATATTTATTTTTTTATTTTGACTTATAAAACCACTTGCCCCTGAAACATGTTCAAAACAGAATAATCCATTTGTGTATCTAAAAGGTAACCTTCTACAAAACAGATGAAGATGTGATTCCATGTACCCCTATGAAAGGAGAGTTTAATTCTACTTCCGTTTAATTGCAATATATTCCATCATCTTTATAACACCAAGCTTCCCAAGGCAGATTACAACAATTTAAGAGTAACCACGACTGCGATGGAGTCCTCTTCAGTGGTTTCTGTTCTCTTACCTCTTCTCTTTTTTTTTTTTTTTTTGGAAACTAAAGACCAGAACAAGAACAGATAGGCAAAACAAGCACGGCTGACAAAGGGCGGGATCCTAGATTCATCTGCTGCTACTAAAGGAAAGAAAATTATCAGCAGGTAAGGCATAATTTTACCTTCCTTAGCATATGCAGCAGATGAATCCAATAACTGGTGGGATGTACCAAAGCAATCCCTAAGTAGGGTGGGAAGTCGTCGCTCCCCGAGACAGAACCACCGCTGCAAAGGCAGCATCTGAATGGTGAAAGCACACCCGTTCCGCCCAAGAAGTAGATAGCAAACTCGTGAAACTAGCCTGGAATGCCACTGGCGGGATGCAACCTTTCCAAAAAATCCACAAATTATCTGCAATCCAATGAGAAAAAAATCAGATCAAACCAGAGGCTTCCGTCACACAGCAAGAACCAACGACAAAGACAAAGAGAAGATCTGAATGCTGAAAAACATGCAACATCTGCAAATACCGGAGAGCCCTCTGAACATCCAGAAGACGAAGCGCCGTGTACTCCATGTGAAAATCCCCCTCCCAAAAGAAGGGAAGAAAGAGAGACTGAAAAAGAAAAGCCAAACCACAGCCAGAAAAGAAAGAAAGAACCGAAAGCAAGGTCACTCCAGACTCAGCAAATTACAGAAAAAAATAGCTCGGAATGGCTGCACTAAAAATTCAGACACTCCGCGTGCCAAAGAATTGGCAACCAAGAACACTGCTTGTAAGTTCCTAAGTGAAGCATTCTGCAAAGGAACAAAAGGAGTCCGAAGCAATGCTCGGTAGACAAGGAACCCCAAGCTAGACTCGGAGAATACAAATGAGGTTTCATGGAGAAGAAGGTCGCAGCAGCGGAGGAGCAAAGCACTCTGCAAGAAATGCACCACCTCCAAGTGCAAGACCAGGCCAGGCCCTTCTGCAACCCATCCTGCAGAAAGAACTCAATCACTGAGGAACAGATGCCCACAATGAAGACCAAGCGTGGGCTGCAACCAGCCTCAAAAAATCCTCAACACCTGAGAATATGCAGTTGCAGTGGACTGTGGACCACATACAAGATCGCAACAGAACAGTAACCATAGCACCCAAAGAACTCTGTTCCTCAGAGTCGACCTCTCAAAACACCAGGCAGTAAGACCAAATCGAGAGGGATCATCCACTCAGGAGCGGACCCAGAACGAAGAGCCCGGAGTCAAGCAGATCCAAAACGAAGGCACCACCAGGAGCCTCACTCTATCCGTATATCAAGGGCGCCATGGTTAATCCGGAGCTACCAGAATGACTCGACCCCGGTAGAGAGCGATCTGAAAAGAACTCGGCCGCAGAGAGGCCACAGAAGAAACACTATCGAAGAATGTGCTCCGGCCAAGGATGCAATAGAACAACCAGCCCTGCCGAATCACCATCTCTCCGATGACAGAAGAAAGAAGGCATCCAGCCGGGCATCCAGCCGGGACGCCATCAGATCTACCTGTAGAGCTCTCTACCTGAGGCCACGTTGGAGAAGCACTGGTGCAGAATAACCATTCTGCCGAGACCAGAAGATGGCAGAAAAGAGAACTCACCGTAGGAAAAGCCCGCAAAGTGGGCCGCGTAAAAACGGAACACAAGGTCCTCTGTCCATTCCATGGGGGCAACATGAGACCCACTCTGTCGAAGAAACAGCCACCGCCTCATCTTCTCTGATGACAGAAGCACCATCTAGCCCACAACATGTCCCGAAGTGCTAGAAGACGAACAGCACCAAAAGCAGGTCCAGGCGGGGGAGACGGCACAAGCACCGCCTGGCCTGCAATGTGTCCTGAAAGGCTAGAAGACAAACAGCACCAAAAGCAGAGCCAGGCGGGAGATCGGCTACCCCGTCCCCTGTGCCATCCACCACCCTGGAGACGGAAGGAGGAAGCAAAGGACTTTCCAGTCCGAGAGACAAGCATCCGTGACCACCACCATCCACTGTGGAGGTGCAAAGGCATCCCTTCCACAGGGAGGAATTGCGAAGCCACCAGTTCATACGCCGGCGTACCGAGAACAGCCATGGAAGACACTGCTGTCACTCCTGGAACACAGGAGACCACCCGTCAAGAAACAAGAGCTGTAGATGTTGTCTATGAGCACCGCCCACAGCACTACCTCCAAAGTATCCGCCACAGAGCCCAAGACATGAATGCATAGCCAGGCCCAAGGACTCAGCGCCCTGAGCAGACTGCGCACCCAAGTCTGAACCTAGATCCTCCAGTCCTCGGTCAAGAAAAAAATCGTACCAGAGCTGTCTGGAATGGGACAAGGTGGCTCATTTGAAGGGTGACCACCCAGCTCAAGGATTCCAAGAAGACCCAGGGAAGATAAACTCTCGGATCTCATCTAGAGTGGGGTGCACTCTGATGCTGTCCTTGCGGAGAATGCCGCCAAATTCCCAAACCTAGGAAAAAATGAATGGAGCCATAGCCGTGGAGTGGAGGAGTGGCCTAGTGGTTAGAGCACCGGACTTGCAATCCAGAGGTGGCCAGTTCAAATCCCGCTGCTGCTCCTTGTGATCTTGGGCAAGTCACTTAACCCTCCATTGCCCGGTCCTGTCAGAAATCTTCTGTTTCTTCTGTTTTGTTTTTTTAACACCAAATGAAGGCAAAGGAGCTCTCTTGGTTTTTGGGTGTTTTTTTTTTTTTTTTACTGGTGAGGAAGGCTAGAGCTCTAAAGACCGGGAGGCAAGGGGGAAAAGGGTGAAGCAGGGACCCAGAAGACTGAGTATGCCCCCAAAGTCGGCACCACCAGCCAGACACCCCTAAACTCAACTGGCCCACAGGACCCAGGAGTATCCCCAACAGACAAATCCAGGAGCTGCTGAAGCGCCGTCCACCACCATGTACTGAGGTGAAGGAGGAGCTGGCCGTCTGGTATCACTGCCTTCAGCTTTGTAATCTCTATCTCCACCTGCTGGTAGATGGACACAACCCACCAGTTCTTGGATTCATCTGCTGCATACGCTAAGGAAAAAATGTTTTATGGGTGGGAAATTCTCATCAGATGATACCTCAAATGAATCCTAAATTAGCAGGGGTGGAAGTTTTGTTGAAATCAGATATTAAACTGCTGGGAGTCTTTCTTGATTCTAGGTTATCTATGGATTTGCATTTACCTCTGAAACTCAGAATCTTTTTTAAAATTGAAATTGTTGAGGAGATTAAAGCAATACTTTGAGGAATACCAGTTTAAATGGATAATTTAATCTTTAGTTCTTATGTCCCTGGATTATTGTAATGTGGTTTGTGTGGATCTCTCACAAAAGCAGATTTGTAGGCTGCAAGCAGTTTAGAATGCTACAGCAAAATTAGTAGTAAGTGGTAGGAGATTTGATCATGTAACTCCTTACTTAATACACCTACACTGGCCCTCTGTTAGAGCTAGAATTCAGTTTAAAATCTTGCTGCTTTTTTTTTTATTATTTTGTATGATTTTAGCCCTTCTTATTTGACTAATTTTGTTAAACTTTATACCCCTGCACGAAGTTTGCTATCGATGGAGGAAGCAAATACTGGTTAATCAGTTTAAGGGCTCTCTGGGGTCCTTTTACAAAGCAGTGGTAAAAAATGGCACGAGGTAGTGTGGGCATGTCATTCTGGTGCATGCTGGGCCACTTTACTGCAGCTGGGGAAAAGGTCATTTTTTAATGGGCCAGGAAATGGGTGTGCACAAAAATTAAACTAGCACGCTCCTATTTACATCCTGGGCCCTGTCAGCCCTAGCACTAACTATGCAGCACGCGCCAACATAGTAGCGCTGCCGATTACTACTGGGAACACCCCCCCCCCCCCATTGTAGAAAATAGAAAAATATTTTCTACCGCAAGATTTGGAGGGGCATAATCAAACGCGTACTCGCAGGACATCCCTGCGAAAAGGCAGGGAAACCCGTATTATTGAAACAAGATGAGCGGCCATCTTTTGTTTCGATAATACGGTCGGGGACACCCAAATCGTGAAATTTAGGTCGACCTTAGAGATGGTTGTCCCCAATTTTCGGCCATAATGGAAACTAAGGACGCCCATCTCAGAAACGACCAAATGCAAGCCCTTTGGTCGTGGGAGGAGCCAGCATTCGTAGTGCACTGGTCCCCCTGACATGCCAGGACACCAACCGGGCACCCTAGGAGGCACTGCAGTGGACTAACTGATGCACTAACCGAACAGAAAAAGCCCTTCCCTTACCGATCCCTTAGCGATTCGGAAAGGAACAGGCATGCATGAAGGAAATTGAAAGTAAATGAGCTGCTCGCTGTTAGTTCATTTGCACACGATTTCCTTCCTAAGGAGGGGAAGCCAGTGCAGACCAGCCAAGCATTATGCGTGGCTGCTCTGCGCATGCCAAAGACGGCTTCATACACGCAGACAGGCTGCGTGTATAATAGCTTTCTACAACCTTTAAAAACCACAAGTCCAGGTGAAAACGTCCAAGTGCTCGTCAGGGACGTCTTCTTTTTTTTTTTTTTTTTTTTAGTATGGGTGAAAGACGTCCAAGTGTTAGGCACCTTCGCTATGCCTCCGTCGCTGCAACGGGCAGTTGAGAACGTCCAAAATGTGAATGTTTCTGTGAGAAGGACGTCCATGCCTTTGCTATGCCTCCGACATCCCCTTTATTTATTTATTTGGATTTTGGATCACAAGTAGCAGCAGCGGGATTTGAACCGGCCACCTCTGGATTCCCAGACAGTGCTCTAACCACTAGGCCACTCCTCCGCTCCACTCCCTTGAAATCTGGCCGTCCCTGTGGGGGGGGGGGGGGTAGTTCAGGACGTCCAAAATGTTTGAAAGAAGGATGTCCACGCCTTCACTATGCCTCTGCTGACACACACACCTCCCCTCCCCCCCAGGGACCTGCATACTGCTGCGGACCAAAGTATGATATTTGAGGCTGGCAAAAAAAGGTTTTAAAGTTATTTTTTTCAGGGTGGGAGGGGGTTAGTCACCACTGGGGGAGTCAGGGGAGGTCATCCCTGATCCCTCCGGTGGTCATCTGGTCAGTTCGGGCACCTTTTTGAGGCTTGATCGTAAGAAACAATAGACCAAGTAAAGTCGCCCAAATGCTCGTCAGGGATACCCTTCTTTTTTCCATTATCGCTCGAGGACGCCCATCTGTTAGGCATGCCCCAGTCCCGCCTTCGCTACGCTTCCGACACGCCCCCTGGAACTTTGGTAATCCCCGCAACAAGAAGCAGTTGGGGACACCCAAAATCGGCTTTCGATTATGCCGATTTGGGCGACCCTGAGAGAAGGACGCCCATCTCCCGATTTGTGTCGAAAGATGGGCGCCCTTCTCTTTCGAAAATAAGCCTGATAGTGACATACGGTCCTCCACTCCTGCGGGTGTCCTGACAACTGTAACAAGACACATGAAAATTTATAAAATGCAACTCTGTTCAAGAAAAAAAAAAAGTCATCTTGAGGCAAGCAGCAATATCAAGTGACTGAGTGGCTCCATGTAAATACGAAGTCTGATCTGTTCCTATCTGACAGTAGCATGCAGGAGCTGGCATGAATACACAGTGGCACTACCCAAAAGCTTCTAGTATATACTAAGCTGAAGAAGTTTTCCCAGGCAGGCTCTATCAATAACATCATCCATGCTATGAAGACTTGCTATCTTGAGCTTGTCCTTGCAGAAAAACAAGTAGTAAATATTATCTAGGAGCCTGGTACACGGTGATAGCATCATGAAGCCCATGCAAATACAGGAGGTCCAATTACTCACTGTGATCTCAGTCTGTTTTAAGATTATTAAGAACAACATTTCAAGCTCTATTGAAAAGTTCCACTCTTAAAAGACCATACTTAGCAATTACATACAGATTTCTACACAAACGTAAGTACCAAAAAATACAAATGAATGAACAGAGCGGCCCAAACACTCCATCTACTCAGCCTCAACAGGTACACAGAACAGTCTCCAACAGGCTCCAACATGATCTCTGGACAGGGTTCTGAAGTGCAAACAAATAAGTAGAATAGTTAACTCATGCTTGTTTTTAATTTACAGTCATACTGCTTTATTCTAAACACTCTCTACAGCCAAATCCAGGACCACTGTACGTTGTTCAGGACTCAGATTAAAGGGTTACAAACCATGAATATGCATATAGACCCAATTTCAGCAGCTGAACTCTACAAGAGTACTTTATTAAACTCTGAGTCAAAAAGAAAACATAGTAATACTGTTTTTTGGCCTGAAACACAAGTTAACATGAACAGATTTGTCATTTGTAAACTAGCATTGAAAATCCTTCAAATATATCCGGAAGGGTGCAGTTTCCGACTCCAGGAGCACCTTCCAAACCTCTACTAACCTGACACAGCCTTCTGCCAATGAGTAATCAGCACACAATCCAAGTACACTGCATACAATACTTATATCGTACTTTAAACAATCCTTGCTAGTAGAAAACCAGCTGTTTAATGTACTATAACCATTTGATTCTCACCAAGGGCTACAAAGAAGTCTGGATTTTTAGAATGTCCAAAGTGGCTGGTCATCAGACAGTTCAAAGTACACCTAAAACAAAAGTCTAAGAACAAGGCTAATTTGCACAGCATGATTAAGAAGCATATGAAATGTAATGTGAACAAGTGCAAAAGTGATGCATATGGTGAAAACTACCCCAACTCCAGGTACAAAATGTGTTATTCTGAGTTAGGAGTCACCACTCAAGAAAACCATCTTGGAGTCAACTATCGACAATATGTTAAACTTTCCAGCCCGGTATGCCATGACTGCTAAAAAAACAACAACAACAAAAAAAGCCAATAGAACATTAGGGATTTTTTGAAAGGGGAATTGAGAACAAAAAATTAAGTATCATTATACCTCTATATAGGTCCCTGGGGCAACCACATCTCAAGTACTGTTTGTAGTGCCTTGTCTCCTTTATGAGAGAGGCAAAGAGAGAATAAACAAGTTAGCGTTCTTCAACTTGGAGAAAAGACACCTGAGAGGAGATATGATAGAAGTTTAAAAATTATGCATAGGATAGAATGGTTAAATAGGAAATAGTTGATTAACCTTCCAAGCAACACCAAAACAAGAGGACACTTCATGAAACTAACAACCCGGACTTCTGATAGAGCTGCTTTTCAAGATGGCTGCACGCTGATCGAGCTCCCTGAGCTTTCCTCCCCAATCCACCCTCATAAAAGGTCACAAGCTTACTGTGGCAGCTAGAGCTTACCGGAGGATTTTCTAAGTGCTGCAAGAAGGTGATCTGAGCTGATGCAGCTGGTTAGTGAGAAGTTTGAGTCTCTGACAGCGACTCGGTTTGCATGGGAGCCAACTGGGAGAGGGTGGGAGTGTGCCAGACAAGTAGGCGAAGACCAAGAAGCAGATCGTAACTGTGTTGCAATCTATGTGCATCTTCTTGTGGGGCTCTAGCAGTGGAGTGTGGCCCGAGGAAGGTGATATTGCTAGTAGTATGACGTAAGTGTGCTTCAGACAGCCCACAAGCTTAACACTATCCAACTCAGCCTATAGTGCAGGCCACATACCCCATGTGGAGGAGGCCTGGCAAGCTGTGTGAATTCAACTTTTTTGGGCCCAATAAGTGCACCCTTCTATCTCATACAGGCAGATTAAGCAGCATTTGACAGAGTGAAGCTGCATATCCTCAACTTGCGGATTACATTTGAGATCTTCTATTTATATCTTTGAAGCAAACTTTAATCTGTGAAGAAAAAATGGGGACATAGGGAGGCTGCTTGTGTTGTGCTTCTCTCTGCTCCTGGAAGTTATGATGTGGCACTAAAGCCTGGCTTGGATGGTCTCCTTAGACTCTCTCTCTTACCCATCTGGTTGCTCACTGAAGTGCAGCAGCAGTTCTAAGCTCTAGAAAACATTGGAGATGTATAGCATTTTCTAGTTCTGCCATGCAAAACTGCCTGCTAAGGTGATCCACCTAAGAATAAGTTTTAGTGTATAACATTTACTCAACAAGCTCTGATCTGGAACTGCTCTATGTTTTACGACAAAGTAGTAACAGAAAACGTCCAGCAGATACGCTCCAACTTCCTCCTCCTCCATTAGAGACCACTGTGCTTTTCACACAGTTACATGCTTTAGATCAGGAGATCAGTCAGGGGAGAGAACACCCTGACTCCCCCGCAGGAAACCAACGCTTCCCCTGCTGCAAAGATGGATTAGAATATATGGGACTTGGGTCTTGCAGAAATTAGAGCAGCTAAACCTGAAATAGTCGACTCCATAGTACCTGCTTGGAACAGAGATTTGCGTCCATCGTATCCCGAGCTAAAGTCATACAGGGGAAATTGCTGGAGTTAGAGAAGGAGCAAACAGAGGATAAACATTCTATAAATAGAATGCTAGCACAAATAGAAGCATTTCAGGACAAGCTGGAAGACCAAGAAAATAGATGCAAAACCTAAGGATTCTTGGTGTCCCAGAGGGCAGAAAGTGTGTGAACCCAATTGCCTATGTGCACAAACTACTCAAGACCTGTTTCCCAAAACAATAGCCATGCCCCCATATTAGGTAGACAAGGTTCACAGAGAACTGAGACCGAAGCCAGATTCTAATGTTCCTCCCAGAGTATCTGTAATAAACCTGCTTCGCTACCAAGAGACAGATATGGTCCTCTGAAAGATGCATCTGATCAGGTCATATCAGGTCCTGTAACTATGAAGGCTCCAACATAAAAATCTTCCCTGACCTTAGTGTTGAAACATTGCTAAGAAGGAAAATAATTACAAGATAAAGGCATGAACGCTGAAATGTGGTTTCCGCTAAGGTACTCACAATGGATGGTCAGCGGACATTTCTATCAACCCCTAAAGAGGCAAAGGCTTGATCAAAAAAATATCACCAAAAAACATCTGCTTGTCAGACTCCATCATCAAGAGTTAAACTGTTTGCAAAACATCTATATGTGTCTCTGGACTTCTACAGGCAGCCTATACGAAAAGGGGGCTGCTCCCCATCTCTTGCTCAGAGCTCAAAAGGTTTGGTACCTTCCTCTGAGCAGGAGCTCTCTAAATCCTCTGGGCTGGATCATTCCTCAGACTCAGGAGATGAGCAGAGAGGAGGAGAGTGGAATGCCTCTTTCTTTCTGCTTAGGAGGTACATCGGACCCTTCCCCCCCCCCCCCCCCACCTCTTCTCATATTTTTGGCACAATCCCCATATCATTTTTGTTGCCTTCCTCTGGACCGCAAGTTTTCTTACATCTTTAGCAAGATACGGCCTCCAAACTGAGCACAATACTCCAAGTGGGGCCTCACCAATGACTCCTTGCTGGTTAAATTGCCTGTTTGGAGCTAACTGCTAATTTTCAGTGGCACTTAACTGGTTAGTGCTGCTGAAAACAACTGGTAGCGCCAAACTGAAAAGTGGCTGTTTTAGGGGAATTCCAGGGGCAGAGTCAGCGCTTGGCCAGTTACGTGCCAGTATTCAGTACTCAACTGGCCAGGTTATCCACATAAATGAGACAGTATAAAAGTAAGTCCTATATTTATGTGATGCCCCATAGCCAGTTAAGTGCTGAATATCAGACCTAACAGTAAAGTGTGAGCCAGCTCCACAAAACCGGATAGATCATAAGGAATGCCAAGCCAAATGCAAAGCGGAGATAAGGAGGGCAAAAAAGGACTTTGAGAAGAAATTAGCGTTGGAAGCAAAAATACATAGTAAAAATTTTTTTAGATACATTAAAAGCAGGAAACCGGCCAAAGAGTCGGTTGGGCCGCTGGACGAAAATGGTGTTAAAGGGGCGATCAAGGAGGACAAAGCCGTAGCGGAGAAATTAAATGAATTCTTTGCTTCGGTCTTCACCGAGGAGGATTTGGGGGGGACACCGGTGCCGGAAAGAATATTTGAAGCGGGGGAGTCGGAGAAACTAAACAAATTCTCTGTAACCTTGGAGGATGTAATGGGTCAGTTCAGCAAGCTGAAGAGTAGTAAATCACCGGGACCTGATGGTATTCATCCCAGAGTATTAATAGAACTAAAAAATGAACTTGCGGAGCTACTGTTAGAAATATGCAATCTGTCCCTAAAATCGAGTGTAGTACCGGAAGACTGGAGGGTAGCCAATGTTACTCCGATTTTTAAGAAGGGTTCCAGAGGAGATCCGGGAAATTATAGACCGGTGAGTCTGACGTCGGTGCCGGGCAAGATGGTGGAGGCTATTATTAAGAATAAAATTGCAGAGCATATACAAAAACATGGACTGATGAGACAAAGTCAGCACGGATTTAGTGAAGGGAAGTCTTGCCTCACCAATCTAATGCATTTTTTTGAGGGGGTAAGCAAACATGTGGACAATGGGGAGCCGGTTGATATTGTATATCTGGATTTTCAGAAGGCGTTTGACAAAGTGCCGCACGAAAGACTCCTGAAGAAATTGCAGAGTCATGGAATCGGAGGTAGGGTATTATTATGGATTAAGAACTGGTTGAAAGATAGGAAGCAGAGAGTAGGATTGCGTGGCCAGTATTCTCAGTGGAGGAGGGTAGTTAGTGGGGTCCCGCAGGGGTCTGTGCTGGGTCCGTTGCTTTTTAATGTATTTATAAATGACCTAGAGATGGGAATAACTAGTGAGGTAATTAAATTCGCCGATGACACAAAATTATTCAGGGTCGTCAAGTCGCAGGAGGAATGTGAACGATTACAGGAGGACCTTGCGAGACTGGGAGAATGGGCGTGCAAGTGGCAGATGAAGTTCAATGTTGACAAGTGCAAAGTGATGCATGTGGGTAAGAGGAACCCGAATTATAGCTACGTCTTGCAAGGTTCCGCGTTAGGAGTTACGGATCAAGAAAGGGATCTGGGTGTCATCGTCGATGATACGCTGAAACCTTCTGCTCAGTGTGCTGCTGAGGCTAGGAAAGCGAATAGAATGTTGGGTGTTATTAGGAAGGGTATGGAGTCCAGGTGTGCAGATGTTATAATGCCGTTGTATCGCTCCATGGTGCGACCGCACCTGGAGTATTGTGTTCAGTACTGGTCTCCGTATCTCAAAAAAGATATAGTAGAATTGGAAAAGGTACAGCGAAGGGCGACGAAAATGATAGTGGGGATGGGACGACTTTCCTATGAAGAGAGGCTGAGAAGGCTAGGGCTTTTCAGCTTGGAGAAGAGACGGCTGAGGGGAGATATGATAGAAGTGTATAAAATAATGAGTGGAATGGATCGGGTGGATGTGAAGCGACTGTTCACGCTATCCAAAAATACTAGGACTAGAGGGCATGAGTTGAAGCTACAGTGTGGTAAATTTAAAACGAATCGGAGAAAATTTTTCTTCACCCAACGTGTAATTAGACTCTGGAATTCGTTGCCGGAGAACGTGGTACGGGCGGTTAGCTTGACGGAGTTTAAAAAGGGGTTAGATAGATTCCTAAAGGACAAGTCCATAGACCGCTATTAAATGGACTTGGAAAAATTCCGCATTTTTAGGTATAACTTGTCTGGAATGTTTTTACGTTTGGGGAGCGTGCCAGGTGCCCTTGACCTGGATTGGCCACTGTCGGTGACAGGATGCTGGGCTAGATGGACCTTTGGTCTTTCCCAGTATGGCACTACTTATGTACTTATGTACTTATGAGTGCCGAAGCCCAGACAGGGCCTGGCACTGAAAATCCAGGAATGCCAGCGGCGGTCAGCAAAATACTAAGTGCAGCCAGCTGAATGTCAACCCCATGGTATTTATCATAACTATGTCATTCAAATGTTAATCTAATGCACTGACTGTTGAAATATTTCATTTGTGTTGCGCGGACACTGTGAATTTCAGACCTATGTTATATGAATGTGTTTTCCATATTGCCTATTATGATGTATCATTTATTTTATAAAATTTATAGACCACATGATCTACAATTCTCAGCGGCATTCAATCATACATGCATATTGATACATAAAATTATAAAAAAAATCACACAAACAATAAAAATTTTAATTCTTCAATTCTATAAATCAATGGCCCCTCAACTATCTTTATTAACAACACATTGAAACAAAGTCCTCAATGCCTTTTTTAACTGATCTAACTTCTTAATTATTCTCAGTGACAGAGGGGCATTTTCGATAGTGCATCTAAATCCAACTTTGTACATTTTGCGCTAAACATCCAAAATCTGAATAGAAAATACACCCATTTCTGAAAAAATAAAAATGGCTACCTTTTTTTTTTCAAAAATACCATTTCAAACAAGGTTTTGTGCTTTGTGCATTTATCTTTTCAATCCATTTGGATGGAGGGGCTAGAATTTTTAGCAGACTGGCCCCCCAGACATCCCAGGAGAGCAATGGGGCTTCCTAAGGGCCACTGCAGTGGACTTCAGATAAATGTTCCCAGGTACCTCACCTCACCGTTGCTCCCTTATTTTGTCTGCTAAGCCCTTCAAAACTCACACAAAACCCACTACCCCCCACTGTACACCACTACAGTAGGCCTTATGGTTGAAGGGGGCACTTATATATGGGTACAATGGGTTTCTGGTCAGTTCTGGAGGGCTCACAGTTTCCACCACAAGTATGACAGGTAGTGCAAGACAGGGACCTGAGTCCCCCACTGCATAATGCACTGCACTATTCTAGGAACCTGCATGCTGCTCTAATAGACCAAACTATAACATCTGAGGCTGCCATAAAGGCTGGTTAAGTCATATTTTTATCCACATTTTTGGGAGTGGGAGGGGGGTCGGTGACCATTGGTCATTTAGGGAACTTTTTTCTGCCTTATTTGTTCTAAAAACCGATCTAGCTCAAAACGTCTTAGTTTTAGTTCTGGACAGTTTTGTTTTGTTCCATTATGGCTGAAAAACATCTAAGTCTTAGGAACACACATATCCCACCCTTAACACACACACACCCCCGACACACCCCCTTGAGATTTGGATGCACTGCAGGCGAACAGCATAAAAAATATCTGAAAAATAGGTTTCAAAAATTCCGATTTGGACATTTTTGTGAGAAAAACATCCAAATGCTGATTTATGTCACTTTTATTTTTCTTTCAAAAATGGGCCCCAAAGGCAGACTTCCTTAAGTTAGGCCCAACAACATAAAAAATTGTTGACCTATATTCTTCCAGGCAAGTTATTTGCACTCTGTTGTCATCTATCATATTTTTATTATATGCCTATTCTGTTGTGTTGTTTAATTGTATATATTTCTGATACTCTTATGTTACTGTTATTTCTAGGATTCAATTTACCATTTCCAAGTTTAGCTCTTTGATTACATTTATGTTTATGTTTGATCATATCCCTAGTGTAAGTTTTATGCCTAGCTGTACCTATTGTACACCCCCATTGGCTAATCTCTTTTTTTAAAAAGTCAGTTAATAAATTCCAATTCATACAATATGTTTCAGACCATTTTTGTTATGATTGTACTGTGTGAAATGGAATTTATTAACTGCCTAAACAACCCTGTCTAACAAATTCTCTGGTATGCACCTAGACACAAATATGCATATACCTCTTATCAGCAATAGGGAATGTAAGCAAGTCAGAAACCCTTTAATAACCCTTCAGGAATAGCTTATCTGAACAAAAAAAAAACATAAATAATGGTACATCCACCTGGCACCGATTATAAGCCGTTATGACAATTCTTATGACAAGATGAATCCAAGACCAGAAAATAGCAAAGCAACAGACACAATAACTACATCATGATTAGGAAGAATGACCACCCAACTTCATATCTAAACTACAGGACCCTACATACATTGCGGCAAAACCCGGATACTGACAGCTTATATAATGGCATGGAGTTCTGTGTCAACCCGAGGAGGTGGCATGAGAGCAAAAGTAGCATCACCTCCTCCTCCTCCTCCACCACTACATCAATCCAACGGGTTGTCAAAGCCGTGCCCGTGGGTACTTCTGGTGGAGGGAAATACTGATGAAAGATGTCAGGAGAATCCCGTTGCTTCACGGTTACCTGTTGTTGTTGCTCCTGCTCCGAAATCTTCTGCTTCAGCTTCTTAAACATCTTGAAGCGCGTGAAGGCGGAGAAAAGGGGATAACTACACGGGGTGCCTTTGCCTTACCCGCGCACCGCTGACGTTTCTCACAAGAGCTCCACCGCAGCCGCTTCCGCCTACCCAGCAACCCCCTCTGGCTACCGCGCACGCGTAAACAACGCCAACGTGGAAGATCGGGTACGGGCAGGGAAGAAGCACAAACTAGACGCACTGGCGATATGTGTTAGGAACCCATGCTATGCTATGCTACTGCTAGCTACCCTGCTCCTTTTTCACCTGTAATCGCCACGGTGAGTCTGCCCTGCTCAAATGACACTTCAAGATCGCGTGCTGCTCATTCAAGTTCGGTGATCAACGCCTATGTGTACTAGGCAATCTTTTGGGGTAGCCACAAAGAGATTTTTTTTTTTTTTTTAATAACGGGACAGGACGCCTACCTGAGAAGTCAATGCGTTTATTGTAAGACTATTTGTAAAAGGCGATATGGGCACCTATATGCTTTTGTAAAATAGACACCCACAATCTGCCCCAAAAGCGCACAAATTTACACCTGACTCCAAAATAAATAAATAAATATAAATAAGAAAGGTGGGGGAGTCACATGATGCGCTGAGAGAGTAAGACGTGCAGCTCTGCTCTCCGAGGCCCAACGCCCAAAATCGTCAATAAACCAAGCTCAAACTTCACAAATTGCAGATAGAGGCTAGATCTACTAACTCAACACGCCGATGGATAAATTTCTCGACGTGCCTTCCAAAATAATGCCAGTGCACAACGCCGAAAAAGAAAAACTGCGAGCGGTAGATCTCGGCGCGGTACAGCTGCCATAGCGGAGTGGGCCGACCTTCACTGAAGAACAGCTATCACAGCTAACGGCGGCGGCGGTGGCTCAAGCGCTGGAGCCACGCCTGGAGAAACTGTCGGTCCAGATTGGTACCTTGACCAGGTTGGCGGAATCGTTCCAACGGACCGGGAAGTCAGAGCGCAGAGTATCGGAATTGGAGGACGCACGCTCCCCGACACAACTACAACAACTGCAGTCCACACTGACCGCGCTGACTGATAAGGTTGACGACCTAGAAAACAGAGCCCGGCGCTGCAACTTACGCCTCATCGGAATGCCAGAAACGATCTCTGATGCTGTTCTAGCGACGGTGGTAGAAAAATGGCTGACGTCGGAGTTTGCCTTATCGGACCACGCGGGGGGAGGCCTGTGCTTGGAAAGAGTACACCGCATAGGCCGCGTCCAAGATGGCCACCAGGCCCCGTATGTGGTCATCTTAAAAGTGCACAACTATCTGCATAAGCTGGAGATCTTGAGGGGCTATCGGTTGAAACGAGAGGACACAAAATACAATGGTCACCTTATTAAAATCTTTCAAGATTATTCTGCATCTCTCCAGGAACGGAGAAAGAAATTTACTCCACTGTGTCGTCGCCTGCAGGACCTCCAGACCAGGTTTATGTTTATCTACCCAGCAGTGCTAAAGGTACAACATGAAGGCCGATGGAGGTCGTTTGACACAGAAACAGCAGCAAAAGAATATATAGCAGAACTAGAGCGTAAAGTTGGTGAACTGAACGACAAGAAAGCGGGAGAGTAAGACCACCATTGCCCGCTGCAACTGCTGCAGATGACGAATAATGTAAGATGTGGGACTTTATGATATTACACATAGTGCAAGGGCAGAAGGGCCTCGTGCATGGTAGGGGCTCCCAAGCTCTGTAAAAGGGCAGATGAATAGGGCACGGGTTTTTGGGCAGTTTTGTTGGGGGGAGAGAAGAGACAGGTAGGAGAACACAAGGTATTCCAACATGATCAGGCACACATTGTGAGGATAGGATCTCTGCGAGCACACAGTCATCAAGCTGGGGGGGGGGGAGACTAGAAGAGGGACAAGCATTGGGGGAGGAGCTACTCCGGGGCAAGGCTGGGTGCCTAGGAGATACAGACAGGTGAACATTTTGTGGCCAACACATTTCAAGGAACACCATACATTCAGGTAAAGTGCGACTGATCTCCTGGAACGTGGGAGGCATCTCCTCCCCAATAAAAAGAACCAAAATTTTAGCAGCCCTAAAATGTCATGGAGTAGGGTTAGCCTGCCTCCAGGAGACTCGACTCTCCCAGGAAGAACACGAGAAATTGAAGCGTAATTGGGTGGGAGAGGTATTCTATTCCCCTGCGACCGGTAGGAGGGGTGGGGTAGCTATATTAATACATAAAGCACTTACGTTACGTGTAAAGCCAAATTGGAGTTCAAAGATGGAGAGGGGAGGATGGTGGGAATACATCTTAATTTGCAGGGGAAGGAGATGCTGTTAGTATCAGCCTACGGTCCAAACACAGCAGCACAGAGCTTCTACGCTCAACTCTTAGCACAATACCAGGGACATGAGGCGCTACCATGATCTTAGCGGGAGACCTGGACCAAGTGATGGACACACATTTAGACCGATCAAAAACACTTCAACAGCGGCAGATATCGGACCCCACAGTTTTAGAAAGCTTTTGTCAGGAGCTGGGACTCGTAGACCTGTGGAGAATATTACATGGGGACGAGAGGGACTATATGCACACATCTAGAGCCCACCACACTCAGTCCGGAATAGATTATATTTTCATGACACAGGATCTCTTCTCCACCACAGAGGCTGAGATAGGTCCTGGGGAGATCTCGGATCATTCCATCACATGGATTGATCTAGAGTCAGCTCTCTTTTTTCAAAAGCCACCGGGGTGGAGATTCTCAGCGTACTTGTTTCATTCCAAAGATTTTGGGATTTTCTTACAAAAGAAATGGGAGGAATTCCTGCAGAACAACAATAAACACCTTGAGGATATAGTCTTGTTTTGGTCTACAGCTAAAGCTGTACTCAGAGGTGAGATTATATCCTGTGTTAGCAGAAGGAATCGGCAAATAGCACAAGGGGTGGGAGCCCTGGAAAAAAAACTCCGGGAGGTGCAGAGGAGATATGCCAGAGAACCCACCCAAGCACAATATGAACTCCTCATGTCAACTAAAGCTGCCCTTAATAAGTCTTTTGCATGAAAGACTAACGAGGGGGGGTGGGACGACTTTCCTACGAAGAGAGGCTGAGAAGGCTAGGGCTTTTCAGCTTGGAGAAGAGACGGCTGAGGGGAGATATGATAGAAGTGTATAAAATAATGAGTGGAATGGATCGGGTGGATGTGAAGCGACTGTTCACGCTATCCAAAAATACTAGGACTAGAGGGCATGAGTTGAAGCTACAGTGTGGTAAATTTAAAACGAATCGGAGAAAATTTTTCTTCACCCAACGTGTAATTAGACTCTGGAATTCGTTGCCGGAGAACGTGGTACGGGCGGTTAGCTTGACGGAGTTTAAAAAGGGGTTAGATAGATTCCTAAAGGACAAGTCCATAGACCGCTATTAAATGGACTTGGAAAAATTCCGCATTTTTAGGTATAACTTGTCTGGAATGTTTTTACGTTTGGGGAGCGTGCCAGGTGCCCTTGACCTGGATTGGCCACTCTCGGTGACAGGATGCTGGGCTAGATGGACCTTTGGTCTTTCCCAGTATGGCACTACTTATGTACTTATGTACTTATACAGGAAATTCAAGTTGCACAAGTTTGGAGATAAAGTGGGAGGGATGGTGGCCAGACTAGTGAAAAGCACTCATAAGTCCCACTTCATTTCGGCCATACAGAAACCGGCGGGAGGGATAACAATCAATCCAGACGAGATAGCACAGACTCTACACCATCATTTTGCCACCCTATATGAGAAAGAACATGAGGAAATAGGAACACAAGAGGCAATACAGGAATACTTGAAAGCAGTAGGCTTAGAGAGAATCCCACCAGACCGTCTGGCACATCTCAGTAACCCAGTGGAGGCAAAAGAGCTTCAAAAATTTATTAGCGCGTTGAAGCTCCACTCAGCACCTGGGCCTGACGGTCTTTCAGGGGAGTTTTACAAGATGTTGCAACTTCAGATTATAGGGCCACTAGCTGATTATCTTAGCACGGTAGTAGAGATTGGACACTTCCCACCACATGCTAACATGGCTTCGATAAGCTTGATCCCCAAAAAAGGTAGAGACCCATTGCAACCCAGCTCCTACAGACCAATCTCACTTATCAATGTAGAAACCAATCTATTGTCCCGTATTTTGGCAAATAGGCTGGCGCCCCTGATGCCGCAGATCATTCAGGAAGAGCAGGTGGGATTTGTACGAGGCCGTCAGTCAGTTCTGAACGTGCGCAAGTTAGTGCTAGCCATGCTCCCTCAAACACGTCTGGAGGTCCAACGATTGATTGTGAGCTTAGACGCGGAGCGTGCATTTGATCAGGTGAAATGGTCCTTCATGTTCGAAACCGTGCATAGGACTAAACGGGTGGTACTTACACACAATTGAAACCCTATACACGCACCCGAGAGCCATGATCCGAGTCAATGGGGTCAACACAACGGGATTTGACATTGGCAGAGGCACACGACAGGGCTGCCCCCTGTCACCACTGCTCTTTCTGTTGACCTTAGAACCATTATTATTTGAAATCAGAACACAGAAGAGCATACAAGGCATTCAGGTCAATGAGAGAGAACTTAAAGTATTAGCGTATGCGGGTGACATACTTATGTTATTGAGTGATCCGCAGATCTCTCTGACATGCCTTCTCCACACAATTAATAACTATGGCAGGCTCCTGGGTTACAAACTTAACCAAACAAAGTCCCTAGCCCTACCCCTAGAAGAGACAGTGAAGCAAAATTCGAGCGGCCACCTCCCCGTGCAGTGGGCAGACACAAAGATTTGTTACCTGGGGGTAACTATCCCAGTTGATATGGGGACATTGTATGAAGAAAATGTAGTGCCTTTGTTAAACACCACCAGACGTTTGCTGCAGTTGTGGGGTGCGTGCCCTCTCTCCCTCTCTGGTCATATAGGCCTGTTCAACATGATGATAGCCCCTAAGTGGCTATACACGTTTCAGATGTTGCCATTGTATCTGAGGCGGAGGGAGGAACAGGCTCTCAACCGCATGACACAAAGGTTCTTGTGGAATGGGAAGAGACCGCGGCTCCCCATACACATAATTCAGAAACCAAGGGTACAGGGTGGCATGGGGTTGCTTAACATAAGATACCTAACGATAGCATGCTCAATGAGGCACATTAGAGATTGGCTGATGGGGAAACAAGATTTTTTGGTTACACAACTTGAGATGGCCATTGCTCCCTCTACTCACCTAGGTTGGGGGCTCCATGCAGCTGGAAGAGGGTTGGATGTAGAATAGGGAAGGAACCCTTTAGTGACATCAGCGAGGGCAGCTTGGAAATGGCTCTGCAAGTGGCATAACTTTGATTGGAGAGTGACACTTTTCTTACCGTTGCATCACAACCCAGACTTCCCTGAGGGATCTTCCGCAGTCACTTTCCAACGCTGGCGGAAACTTGGGATCCAATATGTATTTCAGTTGGTGTCAGAAGAGGGTAAAACGCGGCCCTTTCCAGAACTACAGCAGGAATTTAAGCTCACTGAAATTGACTGTTCTGCATACCTGCAAGTGCAACACTATATCACAGCATTGGGCTGGATCAATTTGAGTGAGGACGTTCAGGACACTCTGAATACAGCCTTGACGCTCGGAGCACAGAACCCAGTGCCCCTAACATACCATCACTGATTCCTACAAGATTCAACAGAAGACATAGACTTTCCTACCAGAGCTCAACGATGGGCAAAAGACCTGATGCCAGATGTCACGGGAGAGATATTGTGCAACTTCTTGTCCCATATACAAAGAACGTCTATTTTCACCTGATACTGGGAACTACAGTACAAATTTGCCCTCAGGATGTACATCTCCCCGGCCAGAGCATTTAAGGCAGGCTTTGGGGGCTCGGCAGCATGCCCGTGCTGTGGAGGGGCTCAAGCCACACTAGGACACATGTTCTGGTTCTGCCCCTACGTCTTACGGCTATGGACCCACATACTTGGCGAGATAAAGAGATACTGGGGCAGAAACAATCCAGAGACAACCGTTAATTCTCTTCGGGGTATTCAGATATGTAAAACCTGCCCCCCCCCCCCCCGGGCTTTCAGTCCTTTCTAGAGAGAGCCATATTGATGGGGGAGAGAACCATTCTACTTTTCTGGAGAGAGCCTTTGACCCTATCCATAGGAGCCTGGAGAATACAGATGATTAAACTTTTGAAGTTGGAACGGCGGGGAATCCAGGATTTATCCTCTCAGGAGGGCAAACAGCTAAAAAAGACATGGGCAAACTTTTGGGACACTCTACAACCCGCAGCGAGAAGCAGAATCCTAAACTAAGTGGACATTGGACATTGATTAAGATAAGACCGTAGAATAGAATTCCTGTGTTGAAGGGTGGGAGGGGCGGGATGGAGTTGGGTAAGGGAAGGGGGGTTGGGGGGAAGGAATAGGAGCGGAAGGGAGGGGTTAGGGGGGTTTGATAAAAGAAATAACTCATGTTCGAACTTTTGTTTGTTGATATTATACTTACCATTTGAATAAAAAAGATTTAAACATAAGAAGGGTGTAAACATGCACATCCACTGTACATATGTACCTAGATATTTGAAGGCACCTGCATCACAACCTCCGCCCAAATTCCACCTCTAGGAACACTCGCACGCAGATGTTTAAACTTTCTGTGGTTGTACTTTTTACATGCATATACAGTTGCATAATTTTATAAAAGCCACATGTAAAAATAGACTTTGGATGAAGAGATAACTTTATAAAATTACCTTTTAGAGCATCTGGCCTTGGAGAGGTACACCCAGAAACCAACCTTCCATATTTAATTGCCTGCTGGAAACTATCAAAGCATTTGGAATTGCATTGGGAAAGGGTTGGGGTTGCAAAGTAACTGCTATAAAACCTTAACTGCTGTTTTTGTGCTGGTAAGGTAGTAGTGCTGAACTGTGGATCATATATTACAAGTATTTTGTTTTTCTCATTGACAGATTTTCTCCAATTTTATATCATTGTAGCCCTTGTGTGAAAATCCTACTTTCTGATCCTTTGTTTCCATAGCTATGTTAAGTCCCAGTGCTTAGCTATATATGACAAAGAGACTCAAGACAGAGAATCACTGGCCTAAGGCTGGCACAGTCTACTAGGCTGCAAGGGAGTGAGTCTTCACAAGGATCCAGGAGCAGTGTAATCCCACAGCAACCCTCTGCTGAGCTGTGAAGGGGGTCCAAGCAGTAGTGCAATCCCTCAGCAACTCCCGTTAAACTCTGCATAGACTTAGGGCTGTGCTAATGAAAGAGTTTTAAGTGCCCTAGGCACTCCCCATCAATTAATGTTCAGGGCTGTAAGTTCCCCTGAAATGATGGCAGATTGTTTTTGTTAGGAGGGAGAGAGACAAGTCATGTTGGAAACTGGGAGTGCTGCTAGACACCAGGGAATTTATTTTAATGACGGGACAGGAAGGTCTGGTCGGTGGGGGGGCAACATTGGTCATTAAGGGCTGCAACCCAGTTGGGTTTCAGGATTTCACCAATTAACTATAGATCTCATGCATATTCATTGGAAAATCCTGAAAACACAACTGGATTATAGCCCTCAAGGACCGAGTTTGATCATTTCTGATCTAGACTAACTGGGATGTTTTAGACCAATACAGGAAGACACATCAGGTGCAGGGATTCAGGGAAGGGAGTTCTCAATATTCTTCACCTCAGACCTGGCAGTACATTTCTCCTGTTATGCTCACCCAGCATACTGTGAATTTCTGTGAATTACCTAATAACCTCCTTACCATATACTTTTTTTTAACACAGGCACAAAAAGCTCCTACACTTGAATATGGCAAAGCAACACCATGCCCTTAAAGCTTCGGTTCCCATTACAGCTATTGCATCTGCCCAGACTGAATGCTTGGGGTCCAAGGCAAGATTCTGGTTTCATGTAATAAATGTATGCACATTGAATCCCTCATGAAAGAAGTACAAGAACTAAGAGAGGAGGTGGAAAAACTAAGGAGCATCCGTGACAACCAGAAATTTATCCTAGAGATGCATGTTGAAACATTGGGGATCTCCAGTAAAAGGAGAGAAAATCTTGAGCAGAAAGAGGACAGCTGGACACAAGTTACCAGATCCTGCAAAATCAACCCTCCAACTCCAACTTCTGTTGAACTGAAGAATCGGTTTATAGCCCTAGAGGCAGAAGAGCTGAAAACATCTCAAGAACAAAAGGAGACGATGATCAGTAATCCCAAAGCTGTTGGATTGGTAGCCAATAAGAAGTGAAAGATAGTGGTTGTTGGTGATTCTCTTCTGAGGTGCCCATCTGCCGACCAGAGATTATGTCCAGGGAGGTATTGTGTCTGCCTGGTGCCAAGATTTGAGATGTAGCAGAAAGATTGCCTAGACTCATCAAGCCTGCTGACCACTATCTTATGCTGCTCATCCATGCTGGCACAAATTATATTGTTAAGTATTCTACTGAACATATTGAATGTGACTTCATGGCTCTGGGTCAGAGAGTAAAGCACCTAGGTGTGCAGATAGTGTTCTCATCAATCCTTCCTGTCAAAGGGAAAGGCCGAATGAGGGAAGCTTGCACCCTGGAGCTAAATGTGTGGCTGCGTGGATGGTGCCAAAACAAGCACTTAGGTTTCCTAGACCATGGGATGATTTTCCAAGAATTACTGAGCGGTGTTTGTGTCCATCTTTCAAGGAAGGGATGAAATATCTTAAGTAACAGACTAGCTAAAGTACTAAAGAGGGCTTTAAACTAAATTTGCTGGGGATGAATGAGAAAAGCCCCAAAGTAACTAACAACCATCAGGAAGGTAAGACATCAAATACCCTTATAAAAAAGGAATAACATCTGGAGAGCCTTGCATACCAGTGCCCGTAGTATTGGAAACAAATTTCTACATCTAGAGGCTGCAGTGATAGAAGCCAACTTGGATTTAGTGGCGTTCACAGAGAGCCATGACTGGGATATAGTTATACATGGCTATAATCTATTCAGGAAGGACAGGGTAGGAAAAAAGGGCAGAGGAGTGGCATTATATGTTATGAATAGTATTAAAGTGACAGAACTGCAGGATGTATGGGGTAAGGAAGAAGCACTGTGGGTTAAACTAGTAAGAGCGAAAGGAAAATGTATTTACATTGGTGTAATATACAGGTCACCTTCACAGTCAGAAGAAATGGACAGAGACTTAATTGAAGACATCTACAAAATAGCTAGGAAAGGGGAAGTACTATTGATAGGCGATTTTAACATGCTGGACATCGATTGGAGCATCCCTGCTGTGCGGTCATCTAGAAGCAAAGAGATCTTTGATTCTCTACAGGAAAAATAGTTTCAGCAGTGGGTAACAGAAACAATGCAGGATGGAGCTATCCTAGACCTGGTGCTCACAAACGGAAGAATGTTTCTGATGATAAGGTGGGAGATCATTTGGCATCTAGTGATCACCGAATGGTGTGATTCAATATTAAGACAAAGGAGGAGAGGGCTTATTTGAGATTGAAGGCCCTAGATTTCAAAAGAACTAACTTTGCCAAGATGGGAGAATTTCTCAGAAAATAGTTAGTTGGATGGGAACAACTGAAGAAAGTAGAACAGCGGTGGGCGAAACTGAAAGGAGCTATTTTAAAGGCGACAAACCTTTATGTTAGAAAATTACGTAAAACTAAGAGGAAAAGGAATACACTCTGGTTCTCGAACATAGTAGCTGAAAAGGTAAGGGAAAGCAGGTTAGCCTTCATACGTTACAAGATGACTCAGAAAGAGGAGGCAGGCAAAAATACTTTAAAAAGCTAAGAGAAGCTGGAAAAACTGTCAGGAATGTGAAGAAGCAAATGGAAGAAAAGGTAGCTGATATGTTGAAACTGGGGGACAAGACATTTTTCAGATATATAAATGGCAGGAGGAAGTACCATAATAGCACTGTGAGGCTCAAAGCTGAGGGGGAAGAATATGTAGAAGTTGATAAGGATAAAGCTGAACTGCTTAACAAAGTGGAGGAGTGGCCTAGTGGTTAAAACACCGGTCTTGCAATCCAGAGGTGGCCGGTTCAAATCCTGCTGCTGCTCCTTGTGATCTTGGGCAAGTCACTTAACCCTCCATTGCCTCAGGTACAAAAAAATTAGATTGTGAGCCCTCCTGGGACAGAGAAATATCCAGCGTACCTGAATGTAACTCACCTTGAGCTACTACTGAAAAAGGTGTGAGCAAAATCTAAATAAATAAATTATTTCTGTTCTGTGTTGTGAAGGAGAGGACCTGGGGGTAGATAAGATGGAAGTGGAAGAGGAAGAAGGGAGGCGGCTCACGAGCAGACATAGGCAGAACAGAGCCTTGCCTCCATTCCATCCCCAGAGAGCGAGAGAAGTAGTAATGCCCCCTAGAAAAGGATGGAGGAAAAAGGACTACATTACCCAGCATCCCCCGAGAGAGAGCAGAGAAAGGTTCGTGACCCCTGTAAAATGGAGGAAAGGAAGAGACTACATTTCCCAGCAACCTCGGGGCAAAGCCTGGTACAGAGATTACCTTCCCCAGCAGGAACAGGGGAGAACTCTAACAAGGAAAGGGCGGTGCCCCTGCAGGGTAATCAAGGGAAAGAGGAACAGCTGCAAAGTGGGTGGGACGGGGAGCCCATGGAGTATCAAGAAGCTGGACAGAGAGAAAGAGAGGAGAGCGAGGAAGAGCCTATGGACCTCTCAGCCTGGGCTCACTCATTAGGTAACAAAATAAGGGACCAGGTAACTTCATGGTATGGTAACTGGGCTAAGAGAGGAAAGAGGAAAGGTCATGTGGGAGGATGGGTCAGTGCTTAGAGAGAGTGACCCAGATGGGTGGGGCCTTTTCATTTTCCAGAGCTCAGGCTGTGAATGAACTTTGAGTTTAAAGAGTTCTGGTTGAAGAGGGATGGAGATTTTCTCGGAGTGGGCTGAGCCCAGCAGGAAGAAGGTGGAGTGTGAACTGTGGCTAAAAAGCTTAAAAGAAGCTGAAGGGGTTTGAGCTGTGTGCTGAAGCCTCAAGAACTGGGTTTGTTTGTTTTTTTGGAACTGCTTGCAGTGTTTTTGCCCCCTCCCAAGGGAGAGGGGGGGAGAAAGAAGACCCAGGGCTATAAAACTGTCTAAAAGGAGCCCAGCTGGGTGCTGGAAGCCTGGGAGTTAAAAGTTGTTTTTTTTCTTGCTGTGTTTGTACCCCTGAGAGGAGCAACAGGGGGAATTGTGAGGTTTTTCGTTGATTCAAGTATTGTGTCTTTTTGCACTGCTGGACTGGTGGATCCCAAGCAAAATAAAGAACTTGTTAAGTTTGCTTTGAAGTTGATTTCTTTGAGCCCTGCCCTGTGGACTGCAGTGAACCAGGAGGTTGGGCAGCAAGGGTGAAGGGGAGATTCCGAGGACCCTCAGGCGGAGGGGAGGATCATTTTCACAGTGTTCACAGATGAAAGGCTGGGGGTAGGACCACAGAATGCAAATGGGGATGGATGGTTGACCGGGACCAAGTCTCAGAAGACTGTTCATGATGAACTAGCTAAACTAAAAGAAAAGTGATGGGGCCTAATTGAGACATCCGAGGGTGCTCAAGGAACTTGGAGAGGTTCTGGTGGATCAACTGTCTGATATATTCAATGCTTCCTTAGAGTCTGGAATGATTCCAGACGACTGGAAAAGGGCGGATGTGGTCCCTCTGCACAAGAGCAGAAGTGAGGAGGTTGGAAATTACGGACCTGTCTGTCTGACCTCAATGGTGAGCAAACTATTGGAAACACTTCTAAAGCGGAGGATTGTGAGGTTTTTTTCGAATCGAATGGATTGCAGGACCTGAGGCAGCATGGCTTCACTAGAGGCAGGTCGTGTCAGACAACCCTGATTGATTTCTTTGACTGGGTGACCAAACAGTTGGACTTGGGAGGTGCACTAGATGTGGTGTACTTGGATTTTAGCAAAGCCTTTGACATGGTTCTGAACAGACGACTGATAAATAAACTGAGTGCCCTTGGTATGGGACCTAAAGTGACTAACTGGGTTAAAAACTGGTTAAATAGAAGGAGACAGAGGGTAGTGGTAAATGGAGCTTGCTCTGAGGAAAAGGATGTTGTCAGTGGTATATCACAGGGTTTGTCTCTTTGCGTATGATACCAAACTGTAATAGAGTGGACATCCCAGAAGGAGTGGATGGCATGAGGATCTAGCAAAGCTTGAAGAACGGTCCAATAATTGGCAACTAAGATTTAATGCTAAGAAATGCAGGGTCATACATTTAGGTTACAAGAATCCAGGGGAGTGGTACAGTATTTGGGGTGATGTTATTCTGTGTACAAAAGAAGAGCAGGACTTGGGGGTGATTGTGTATGATGAACTTAAGGTCTCCAATTACAAAAAGTGACAAAGCCAGAAAGATGTTTGGCTGCATAAGTAGAAGGATGACCAGCAGGAAAATAAGAGGTGATAGTGCCCTGTATAAGTCTGTGGTTAGGCCCCATAAAGAGGCATATTTTCAAAGCACTTTGGGAGGCTAAGTTCCATAGGTTTCTATGGAACTTTGGGAGGCTAAGTGCTTTGAAAATGAGCCCGTTAGAGTACTGTGTGCAATTCTGGAGACCGTGCCTATAGAAGGATATAAATAGAATGGAGTTGGTCCAGAGGGCAGCTACAAAATTGGTAAGCGGTCTTGGTCATAAAACATATAGGGATGGGCTTAGGAACCTCAACATGTATACTCGGGAGAGAGGGGATATAATAGAGATGTTTAAATATCTCAGTGGCAATATACAGGAGGTGAGCCTTTTTCAAAAGGAGGAAAACTCTGGAATGAGGGGGCATACGATGAAGTAAAGAGGAAATAGGCTTAGGTGGAATTTAAGAGAATACTCTTTCACGGAAAGGGAGGTTTATGCATGGAGTGGCCTCCCCGGTGGAGGTCGTGGAGATGAGGACTGAGTCAGAATTTAATAAGGCGTGGGACAGGCATGTAGGATCCCTTAGGAAAAGAAGAGTTAGTGGTTAATGAGGATGGGCAGACTGGATGGGCCTCTTGGCCCTTATCTGTTGTCATGTTTCTATGTTTCTAAGATGCTTATGTCTACTGCGCAAGTTAAGTTCAGCGCAGAAACCTTTTCTGCATCATGTGACCAGTAACAAGCATGCAGACTGCTCAGTAACCACACACTTCTGCCTGCGGTAGCTTTTCGCTTCATTCCATGTTTTTGTGGCTGCCAGGGGGAATGTGGTTTTGTTTTGACTACAGCTGCCCTTTGTTACCTTCTTCCCCAGATGCTGTCACCTTAAGCAACCATCTGTTCTTCCTAGTGGTTAAGCCAGCCCTGGCTTGAAAACAGAGCACTTTTGCAGCAGCTCTCTTCTTTGTTCTGAAGGGGCTCAATTGGCAGTGCCCTCATCCAGCAACTCCCTTCTGAGTTCAGATGGGGTTAAGGAAAAGTGCATTCCCTCTGCCATAATTATTGTTTTCAAAAGCCAAAATCACTTTCTGGAAGATGTCAGCTCAACTATTTCTTCTCCCTATGCATTATCAATGGATTTGTTATTATACCTTACAATATATAAATTAGTTGTTGAAAAACAAAAGCAAGTATGGTCAGTATATCCATGTGTTTAGTAAAACGTTTTCTGGGCAGTGAAAGGTCTATTATGACACTAATAAACATTAATCATGGGTGCTTTCCTCGGCTAATGAAACAAGACATCTCCCTGCCAAAGACATTGAAAAACACAAACACAGCCATTATGACATGCACAGATTCTATCTCTCCCACACTAAAAAGGTAATTTCGGAAGCATTGCATGACATCTACATGTGTAAGTAAATGCACTTACACGTGTAGATGGCATACATATATAAATATGTCAAATGATACCCCGCTGGAAATCATTTCTATTTATATATCAGACCATCAGAAGTGTAACCCAGAAGCAAAAAGCATTAGCCTTTCACTGAATCTTAAGTACTATAGTCATCATTAGTCAAAACAATTCTGCATAATGCTGCTTTTCAAAATATATTAAATTGCATACAGCCCTTAAGAAGATACTTGGCTTCCATGTTGCACTTCTGATGGTCTGATAGATAAATAGAAATGTTTTCTAGTTGGTATCATATGTGACATACTAGTATTTATAGCTCTTCCAGTAAAAAATGTATATATAAATAAATGGCACCTTTACAATGCAATGAGGCTGTCACGAAACGCCTAGCCACCTACCTGGGGTTACCCTGTGGACACTTACAGAGTCTATCCTCAGCACAGCTCAGGTCTGGCTGCACCTGCCACTTGTGCTCTACACTAGCACCCTCCTCCCACCGACTGGGTCACAACCACCTCTGGGCGAGTCTCCTGCTCTCCAATTATCTCCAATGATTTCTACTCCCACCATTCCCAAAAATCACTCACAGACCCAACACACAAACCGCCAGGATTCTTTATCAGTCTAGACAAATAGGACAAACAAATAATTATGTTTATTCTCTGAAAAAAAATATTGGACAGTGGAACACAATAGTGCAATTGGCAAACAATAACAGGTTACTGAAATATGGATCAATGATAAACACTAACTAAACACTTGCATACTTCCGAGAAAGTACTTGCGGAGATCAGGGCATATATCTGTTCACAGAGCTTCAGCAAAGAGATCTGTTTCTCCTTCTCCCAAGCTGAAACTGAAGGAGCAGCCAGCATCTGCTGGGTAATTTCAAACTCCAGGCTAATCAGAGCCCAGAACAACATGCACCGTCTGCTGGACAAACAGGAGAAATACACTTCAGACATATTTAAGACAGGAAAATATCCAATACATTTTACAGGCTTAAAACACACTGTTTCTTCACAGAGGCACACAGCTTTAAAGGGAATGTAGGGTGGAGATCCCAAAAATTATACGTGTATTCCTGATTTTGAATGGGAAAATGCATGGGGTCAATATTCAGTGAGAATTATCTGGGTAGGAGCTGTTCCTACCCACATAAGACCGTTAGCCAGATAAGCAGCTGAAAATCTGATCAAATTGCAATCTGGCAGCAGAGACAATTACCTGGTAAGTGGCAATATTAGGGCCCTTTGACTAAAATGGGCTAACATTGGCAGTTAACGTGACTTAACATAGGATTTTACCGTACAATTTATGTAGCACGTTTTGGGCGTATTCCCACTATTATTATTGCAGGTCATGCATTTATGTTCCCATTAGAATGTGGTACCTGCTAAGAGTTAACGCAAGACCACTAAATAGGAGGTGATAAGTGGTTTCACCTGAACTCAGCATTAGCCAGTTAGTGCAGGTAAGTGTAATGTATTAGCTGGTTAATGGTTCCACACCCACTCTCTGCCAATACCATGCACCATGGGGAAAAAATATGAAAAATATAGTAATGCTTGGTTTAACACGTAGAAACAGGCAAACTATCACAAAACCCCTTAACGCAGTCATGTGGTAGCCTGTTTCTGCACATTAATCCCTAATTCTGTAAACATTGCTAAAAATTGTGCATGCAAATTTGCATGCCCAATTTAATTGAATGAGCTAGTGTCAATAATTGGCTTTTTAACAAGCAGTTATTGGCACTAATTAGATTTACTTGGCATTTATGCACCTAAAATGTATGTGCAATCTGAAAACAGAGGCACGGAAATGGGAGGGTCATGGGTGTAACAGATGCGTTCCTAAAATTAATGTTTCAGTTGGTGCAAATGGCATAAGCACTATTCTGTGTTTCAGTTAGGTGTGATTCCAAGGCATAAGCACTATTCTATAAACTATGCCTAACTTTAAGCATGGCTTATAGACTAAGCTTTTGCACCATATATAGAATATAGCCATACAGGCTAATCACCCTCTAGTAAAAGAGCCCCTTAGTACGCTAACCAGATAACTGCCTGGATAAAGTTAGGACAGCAATCCAGATACCAGTCTGAATATCACTAGTACCCAGATAAATAATACTGGCAAGTTATATCCAGATATTCAGTGCTGGTCATTATCTGGTTGCAGGCACTAAATATCTGGGTATAATAGAGTGGCCAGAGTTTTAAAAATATTGACCCAATATATTTTTACAAATTTTCACTGTCGGCTTTTGCACCACATCCAAGTCATATATAAGTGTCAGATAACTGTCCTTTCAAACGGTTTTAGAAGAGTGATTGAAGGAACAGTTGTACTTAACCCTCTGGTATTTTACATGACCTTACAAATTTTACCCTTCACAATGGCTTTACGTATAGAAGTCTAATTCACCATCCACTGTTTATACTAAAATTTTATTTGTCTAACTCCAACTGTAACAGCTGTAAGCAAATGTCTATAATTTTAGGGAGGAAAAAAGACTTCAGACACTTGATAACTCAACTTCTAGTTTAGTAGCAGATATCTTGCTGTTCAGTGTTTGTCATTGAAAATCAGTTTTCTTTATGCAAACCTCCTGGCGAGCATCCTCATGAGTCTCAAATTGATTTACAATTTATATTTTTCATAAAATGGACATTCAGTAAAAAACATTCCCTACTCCTTGAGTTAAATCCGTTGCCTGACAATATTGAAGACTGAGCTATTATCTCAGGGCTTGGCCCACAGAGACTTTTGTAGGCTATTTTATTTATTTATTTATTTATTTATTTGTATCCCACATTTTCCCACCTATTTGCGGGCTCTGTGTGGCTTACAATACATTGTAAAAGATGGAAGTGCAATTGGTTGCAGTACAATTATGGGTTACATTGTGAAGAATTATATAAGACAGAGTAAATTCAGGATATTCTTAGGGGATAGAACAGTGGAATATAACAGTGGTGAGTTGAGAGGGGGGCAAAACATTATCGAGGGAACAGGGAGGTCTGACAATTTTATCTGTGGGTAGGGTTTAAGGGTGGTGAGAGCGCGGGAGTAGAGGTTCAGAGAGTGTATTGGTGCGTGTCTATGAGATTGTATGGGCTTTATGTGTTTTGATCCTTGCTATAGATTTTCTCGAAGAGATAAGTCTTTAGTAGTTTGCGGAAGTCGGTCAGTTCGTAGGTCATTTTCAGGCTGCGTGGTAGTGTATTCCAGAATTGTGTGCTCATGTATGTGAAAGTCGATCCGTGCAGTACTTTGTATTTTATGCCTTTGCACTTAGGGAAATGGAGATTGAGGAAGGTTCGGGACGATCTTTTAGCGTTTCTGGGTGGCAGGTCAATTAGGTCGGACATGTATGCAGGGGCTTCACCGTGAATGATTTTGTGGACTAAGGTGCATACTTTAAAAGCGATGCGTTCCTTGAGTGGTAGCCAGTGTAGTTTCTCCCGTAAGGGTTTTGCACTTTCGTATTTTGGTTTTCCGAAGATGAGTCTGGCTGTTGTATTCTGGGCTGTTTGAAGTTTTGTCAGTATTTGTTCCTTGCATCCTGCGTATAATGAGTTGCAATAGTCCAGGTGACTGAGTATGAGTGATTGCACTAGACTGCGGAAGACAGATCTTGGAAAGAATGGTCTAATTCTTTTCAGTTTCCACATGGAGTAGAACTTTTTTTTTGTTGTGTTGTTCGCATGAGTCTCGAGAGTTAGGTGGCGGTCGATAGTGACTCCAAGGATTTTTAAGGTTTCTGAGATTGGCAGATTTAGTTTAGGTGTATTGATGGCGGTAAATTTATTCGTGTTGTATTGTGAGGTAAGTATGAGGCATTTAGTTTTTTCTGTATTCAGTTTCAGTCGGAATGCATCTGCCCAGGTATTCATGATGTGTAGACTTTGGCTGATTTCGTTAGAGATTTCATTGATGTCTTTTTTGAATGGTATATATATCGTTACATCATCGGCATATATATGTGGATTAAGGTTATGGTTAGATAAAAGTTTTGCCAGGGGGGTCATCATTAGATTGAAAATAGTTGGTGAGAGGGGGGATCCTTGCGGTACTCCACAATCAGGTGTCCATGCAACTGACGTAGTTGAGTTTGATGTGACTTGATATGAACGTGAGGTTAAGAACCCCTTGAACCAGTTTAGAACATTACCTCCGATGCCAAAGTATTCGAGAATGTGTAATAGGATTTCGTGGTCTACCATATCAAAGGCACTTGACATGTCAAATTGTAGTAGGAGTATGTTGGTGCCGGTTGCAATCATTTGTTTGAATTTGGTCATTAGGGTAATTAACACTGTTTCTGTGCTATGATTTGACCGGAATCCTGATTGGGAGTCATGTAGTATGGAGAACTTGTTGAGGTAGTTTGTGAGTTGTTTGGTAACCATCCCTTCGGTTATTTTAGTTATTAGTGGTATAGATGCTACTGGTCTGTAGTTTGTTATTTCGCTTGTGGCTACACATGTAAGTTTTGTGCATTTTTCACTTGCCTTTTTTTTTTTCCAAAAATGGTCCAAAAAGATAGACGCACTGAGTACAGTAATGTCTAGTGAATGGCCATTTTCAAAACAAAAAGATAAATGTGGAGGAGTGGCCTAGTGGTTAGGGTGGTGGACTCTGGTCCTGGGGAACTGAGTTTGGTTCCCACTTCAGGCACAGGCAGGTCACTTAACCCTCCATTGCCCCAGGTACAAATAAGTATCTGTATATGTAAGCCACATTGAGCCTGCCATGAGTGGGAAAGTGCGGGGTACAAATGTAACAAAAAAAATATATATATATATTGAAAAGTGTTATATTCACCACTTGAATTTTGAACATTTTGAGCAAAATGTCCAAAATCAGATTTAAACATCATATTTAAAATGCTCCTCGGTGTGTGTTCAAAATCAGATTTAAACATCATATCGAAAATGCCCCTCAGTGTGTGATGAAGGGGTTGTGATACCACAAAATGTATGTGCACACATAGGGACACAGACAGAAATCAGTGTTAACATAAAGCATTCTCCAGCCCTTCCTGTAACGCCTAATAAAATACAGAAAAATAAAGCATTCTCCAGCCCTTACTGTAACACCTAATAAAATACAGAAAACAGAAACATCACTTTGTCCTACTATGTTACATCTGATAAGAAAGCTGTCTAAAATATTACTCAGAAAGATAATGCCCTGCACTCATATTTCCAAATCCCTGAAGTCACTTTAGTTCAGTATAACTACTAAAACACTTTTTGTCATAAGCATGTTTATTTCCAGTCTACCATGAGGAAGCTCCAATGCACCAGAGGAAATTAGATAGTGTATGAAAAAGGAAGCCACAGTCAGCAATGTCATCTCATCTGCCTGCATATGTTCCAAGCTACAAATGGATATTCATAGTACCCCAGCCACATGGTCTCTTTTGTATTTTTTTCTACAAGCCTCTCCCTTCTCCTGCCTTGCTGTCATCTCACTCAAGGAGTGACTGCTAAGCACCCACAGCTGGCATGATGTAGCAATGGTTGGAGGAGTTTATTGAATAGGTCAGAAATCACATACAAATGACAAAGAAATCAGAATAAAAATAATGAAGGACAATTCTATAAATTAGCACCCACAGATAGGCACTAATTGGATGTGTGAGTTACAGAATAATAGCACTTACGTGTGTGATTGGCACGCACCACTAACTGGCAATTCTGTCTCCAGCAGTGGCTAATCCAGGTCACAAGTACCCGGCAAGATCCCAAAAGAGAAAAACAGATTTTATACTGCTTAGCAGTGGATTTTTCTAAGTCCATCTTACTAATGTCTTATGGACTTTTAGGAAATTATCCAAACCTTTTTTTAAACCCTGCTAAGCTAAATGCTTAGTGCTAGGCACTATTCTATAACACACGCTAAGAGATGTTGGTGTATATTATATAAATGCAAGGGAATGTAAACATGGGCAATCTCTAAAATATGCACTTCGGGAATTAGATTCCAGCAGTTACAACTGCCATTGACTTGGTGTAACTGTTGGTGCCTACATTTAGGCATAGATTGTTCCATTTCTACTAAAAAAAAACTGCAATGTTGTGCCTAGTTGTAGTATTATTTGGAGTACCTTCCTGGTTATAGCCTACTGTTCTGCTGCCTCACTTCATCAGGCTGTTGAGACACAAGTTATTTACTGCCTGTTTCTGGTTTACCAGTTTGTGATTTTCCTGGGCACCTTTGTGGCTCTGCCCACCTTTGTGACATCAGACACAGTGGCGTAGCTAGGGGGGGCGCCAGGGGAGCAGCCACTCCCCCAAATGGAGTTCTGCTGGCGCCGGCGCCTATTTTTTTCTTAATGTGTTGCATTGAAAATGTGCACCGGCGGAAGTCCACATTCGCTCCCCCCGCGCCATCAACCTGGCTCGGCTTCTGATCAGACACCACCAGTATTTGAAGGCTTAGCACACCACCTAAGCTGCAAGCCACAGGCACGCCGTTTTGCGCAGTAACGTACATAACAAAATTCTGTTGATCCTAATGAACATGTAAATTGAGATTGATTTAGATATTTTAAGATGGAGTGGCTATGGGCATTGGTTTTCTGTCTATTAACTGTGGAAGGTTTATGTTTCAACATTTTTATTGATGAGGAAATAAACATGGGTTAACAGATACCATAAAATATAAAACTTCAACAGTACAATGGAACATCACATATAAGTATTGAACAGACCATCATCAAATAGTTATATATATACTCCCCCCCCTCCTCCCTACCCTCTCTTCCACCCTCCCTCCTTCCTTCCTTCCCTCCCTCCCCCCTTCCCTCTGTGTGTGCCAACCAATATTGGGGATAGTGGGTTTAAACATTCAGACCATGTGTACTGCCAAGGCAACTCACAATAGATTAAAGAGCAAACTTCGTCCCTGTGGACTAAGTCCTTGTATATATCGGCCCCATAGTGACATGAACTGTTTTTTTCTTTTCGGGGCTCCCTTCGCCTCTCTGGCTTCCCAGGTGGCCAACTCATGTATCTGGTTCCTCCAGTGCCAATACACCGGTGGATCCGGGTCTATCCACTTCTGTAGAATAGTCTTGCGTACCACTAAACATACCTTACGGCACCAAACTCTATTTCCTTTCACCTGGGTCGCAAAAGCTGCTTGTGTGTCTAAGACATAATGATCCCAGGTTCCACTTACTGTGACCTATGTTATTTTAGTTAGATAACTCTGGATTTGTCTCCAAAAGGCACGTGCCCTTGGGCAGCCCCAAAAAGCATGGTATAGGTTGTGAGGTGCATGATTGCATTTTACACATCTAGTATCATTTGTGGCCCTCATATGTCCCCATTGTTGCCCTGACATATATGCCCGCATAACCACCCTATATCCGCACTCTCTTAATCTCTCATCTATGGTGAGTGACGGAATGCGCCCCAGCATTGCCCCGATGTCCCATCCTCTTAATGACCTCCCCGAGTCTCTTTCCCAGTTTTGTATGATATATCCTAGATTATTTTGGGGATAGCGTGACACCAGAGCTCTATATAGGGTTGAAACTGTCATTCCCGTTATCTCTAGGTTTTGACAAAATGTGCTTACCAGATGTCCAAGTTTCAGTCTTAAGGCAGGCTGGTTTAGATGTAGAATGTAATGCTTAACCTGAGCACAGGCAAAGCGGTGTCCCCAAATATTCCCTATCTTATCTCGTAATTCCTCAAATTTTAGTAGGTTCCCTTCTGGTCCCATCAGGTCCTCCACCCTTGTGATTCCTTTATTTGCCCATCTTATAAATGTAGTATTACTCTGCCCTGACTCAAAATTCGGGTTTCCTCTGAGTGCTAACAGTTCCAATGTTGCTGGCATGCCTCCCATGTTGACAGCCAGCCTTCTCCAAGCCATGCGCATGGGTTGTAACAGTCGACAACGTTTAAACTGGGTCGGAATCTGCCTCTGATCGAGATGTAGGAGGGTAAGAACATCATAGGGGGCAAAATATTCTCGCTCCACCTCTATTGGCGTAAATACATTTGATTGGCCTATCCAATCTCCTACATGTCTCAGCAGGCAAGCCTGGTTATATAAAGCTATATCAGGCAGTCCCATTCCCCCCCCCCCCCCTTGCCAGCCTCCCAGTAACGCTTTAAACTGCATTTTGGGCTTCTTTTTTCCCCAGCAGAATCTACTGAAAAGTTTTGTGATTTTCGCTAAGTCTTTTCGACGTAGTCGAATGGGAAGCGTTTGCATGAGGTATAACCACTTGGGAAATATCACCATTTGGATTAGATTTATCCTGCCCCTCAAGGACAGCGGGAGGCCGCCCTACCCCTCTAGTTTGGTTCTTGTCCCTTCTAACAAGGTGGTGACGTTTAAGTCATGCAATTTCTCCAATTCCATAGTCAGTTTTATCCCTAGGTATTTAAAAGATCCTTCCGCCCAGCTTAATGGGAAACTTTGATCCCATAATGATTTCACTGTCGCTGAGGAAGCTAAGGCTTCCGACTTAGTCAAATTCAAGCTAAATCCTGCATAGTCACCGTATTCTTTCATCAATTCCATGAGTACCGCAAAAAATGTCCAGGGTTCTGTCAATAATACTAATAGGTCGTCCGCAAAAGCCGCTATTTTAAAAACGGTCTGACCCACTCGAACACCTTGCACTGTTGGGCTAGCCATTATATCCCGAATCAGCGGGACCAGTGACAATACAAAAAGTAACGGGGATAATGGGCACCCTTGTCGGGTTCCTCGGTATATCGGGAACTCCTCTGATTCCATCCCATTGACCTTCACCCGTGCTTTTGGATTACAATAGAGAGCCCGGACCACTGACAGGAATCTACCATCAAACCCATATTTTCCAGCGTGGAGAACATAAATGGCCAATACACCTTATCGAATGCTTTTCTGCATCGAGCTTATAAGCAAAGAGGGGATGTCCTTCCTCTGTCTCGTCTCCAATGCCCCAATTATTTTCCTTAAGTTTTTGGCTATAACTCTGCCTCCACAAATCCAACTTGCGCTTTGTGCACTAGCTTTGGTAGTACTTTTTTCATTCGATTGGCCATAATTTTAGCTAATAATTTAATTTCCACATTGAGAAGTGATATGGGGCGATATGACTCTGGTTGTTGTGGGTCTCTACCTGGTTTTGGGAGCACCACTGTTTGCGCTACAGACAATACCTCCGGCACTCGTTCCGCATCTACCATTGTATTCAAATATTTGGTGAGGGTCGGTGCAATGAACTCTCCCATCATTTTGTAAAATTCTATGCGCATGCCATCGGGACCAGGCGCCTTAAGAAGGGTGCCTTGGTCTAATAGCCAGCAATACCTCTTCATCTGTAATTGGTTGGTTCAACTTATCCTTACCTCGTTGACTAAGAATTGGAAGTTCTAAATTATCTAAGTACAGGGATCCCGGCATGACCTGTTCCCTTGGCTGCTCATACAATTCACTATAGAATTTTGCAAAGGTCTCACAAATTTTATCAGCTGCACTTTCTACTGTCCCTTGGGTCCCTCTGATTTGCAGTACTTGTCTTTTATTCCCTCTTGGGTTGGCTAGACGTGCCAGAAGGCGTCCTGCTTTGTTTCCAAAGCGATGTAGCTGGAATTTGTAGTATAAGTGGGACTTAGAGGCCCTTTGGTGTAAAAGCATGTTCAGTGAGGCTTGGGTTTCTAAGAGGTTGCTGAGGTGAATTTCTAGATGTGTCCTTCCATATGTCTGGCGTGCTTTACACACTAATTTACTTAAACGCAATATTTCTCTACTAGCCGTTGAGCCCGTAAAAATGGGCTAGTAAAGGTCCCCTCCGCCACCCCTCCACCCGGGCCGGGTACCTGGCTTCACTATTCAAACCGCCGGAACGCAGCACACAGCTCATCTGCATGTTACCAATGGAAATAACAAATGTTCAATAATAGATCAATACATAACTAATACTAAAAAGGAACAAATGAGTAAAAATATATATATATTTTTTTATTCCATTCTCTTTTTGTAGGTATATAAATAATTCAGGAATATAACAAAAATTATAATTATCTATGTACATGCACTTATGAATGATACATCAACATATCAGTTATAAACAATATTAAATATGAAAATAAAAAAATAAAATTCAAAATAAAAATATAAAAAATGGAAATACAAATAAAAATAAAATAAAAACATTAAAATAGTACAAATATACAAAAAATATAAAAAAAACAATATAAAAACATATAAATATATATATGTATATGTGATCAACAATATATATAAAAATATATCTATAAAAAGCATATATATGGCACTACTTATGTACTTATGTACTTATGTAAATTAAAAATTATATAATAAAAATAAATATAATAGAAACCTGAATGTAAAAAAACAATCCATAAAACTACTTCTGATGTTCTTCACACAAAAATGTTGATATTCAATATTCTACATTTAGACCCAGGGTTCTAAGGTCTGTAAGGTAAAAATTTGTTTCTGTTCCTCTTGTAATAACATTTATCTGTGATATTTCTGTGCCAATTGTTTTTCAGTACTTTGATTATGGAAAACTTTAGATCTGATAGTGAATGATTCCATTTTCTTCCAATGTGCGACCAGAGGGGCAGATTCAACTTCTCTTCTCAGGCAACTACGATGTTCAATAATTCATGTTTTGACCGTCTCTTAGTTTTTTCAATGTAGGCTTTGGGACAAGGACAGTGGTGTGGCTGGAGCCGGCTCGCTCGGCTCGCAAGATCCGGTTGTTAAATTTGGCCGGACTTGCGAGCCGGTTGTTGAAAGGGCGAGCCGGCCTCTCCCTCCCTCCGCCCTCCGGATCCGGTCCCTCACTGATCCTACCTTGACTATCGAATTCTTCGGGCAGGTGCAGTGTTGCCTGCCCGCTGCTATCGCTGACTTTCCTCCGCCGCCTGTTTGCGCTTTAAAAATGGCTGCCGAGACTTCCAGAGGCGGCCTCGTGAGACTTCTGTAAGTCTCGGCGGCCATTTTGAAGCGCAATCGGGCGGCGGAGGAAAGTCAGCGATGGCAGCGGGCAGGCAAACTCCCTGCCCCGAAGAATTTGATGGCCAAGGTAGGGTCGGTGAGGGACCTGATCGGGAGGGAGGGAGGAAGCAGGAGAATTTTCGGAACAAGTCGGGAGGGGTGGCAGGGGAGAGAAGGGAGCTGCTGGCCATGGGTGGATGGAGGGCAGGGGAGAGAGGGGAGCTGCTGGCCAATGGGTGGATGGAGGGCAGGGGAGAGAAAAGGGAGCTGCTGGCCATGGGTGGATGGAGGGCAGGGGAGAGAAAGGGAAGCTGCTGGCCATGGGTGGATGAGGGCAGGGGAGAGAAGGGTCATTGGCCATGGGTGGATGGAGGGCAGGGGAGAGAAGGGTCGCTGGCCATGGGTGCATGCAGGGCAGGGGCGAGGAGGGTCACTGCTGGCCATGGGTGGATGGAGGGCAGGGGGAGAGAAGGGTCGCTGGCCATGGGTGAATGGAGGGCAGGGGGAGAGGAGGGGAGAGAGAATAAATGCTGGACATAGATGGAGGGGAGGGAAGAGTGAGGAAGGAGATAAGATAAGGGAAAAGGAAGAAAGGAGAAAAACTGCACATGGATGAAGAAAATAGGCAGAAGCTGAGGACCAGAAATTAAGAAGAAAGGAGAAAAGTAAAAGAAATAAATGGAAAGGAAGCCCTGGAAACGGAGTTAGGAGGACAGATAGCAGCAGAATTGGATACTGGGCCAGCATGATCAGAAAAAACAGTCACCAGACAACAAAGGTAGAAAAAATCATTTTATTTTCATTATAGTGTTTGGAAATGTTCACTTTGAGAATCAGGTGCTCAACATTAAAAGTTTCTATTTATTTACTTATTTATGGCATTTTATCCCACATTAAACATGAATTAGATTGGAACCTGGGATCATTTAATTTTTTTTTCCTGGAGAGAGTAATGCATTGCCCCCCCCCCCCCCCCCCACCCACTGGCTATAGCCAGCTCTGCAATTTTGGGGGGCGCAGAGTTGGACGGGTGGACGCAGAGGTGGACGGGGGGGGGGGCACAGTGGTGGACGGGGGGGGGGGGGGCGCCGAGGTGGACTGGGGAGAGAGCCTGTTGTTAAAAATTACCAGCACACCACTGGACAAGGACATAACCTATATAAATAAAATCCCCCCTCAGACATTCTGAAGCTCACTCCATCTGTCCTGAACTCCTGTCCTCCTGGTAGGCTAGGCTATTCGGACTACTCACCCTCAGTCTCAGCCACGCCCATCTGGGCCGTAGGCCACACCCCATCTGCACATAAAAAAGCACCCTCAATGTTCTAAGCACACTCTGAGCTTCAACGTTCGCATGTTCGAAGCTCTGTAACCATTTTTAAGCACACTACATCTCTGCCCCGCCCTGACCTATCAGAGAAGGGAGGAGTGTCACAGCTGCACCGCTCTGACCTATTAAAGGGAACTGAAACAGGAAAAGGGTAGGAGCGTCACACCGAATGACAGACCTATCAGAGGGAAGTAAAATAGAAGAGGGAGGGAGCATCAGAGGCCAAGGGGACGGCCGTATCTACGTCTCATAGGTTTCCTTGCTTTCTTTTCAGTGTATTGCAGCTGCAGCCACTTAGGTAAGTCTAGCAAGCCTGTCAGCTACTGAATACAGAAAGCAAAAGATAGCATGTGGGAACTTGCTCCATTTTGTTCTCTGGAATGCAGTGATTATTATACAAATGGTCTTGCTTTCATTATTTTGGTAGGGGCTGCCTTCATGACTGTCCACAGTCCCCCCAGTCCTGACACCTGACAGGGGGGACAGGAAAGGACACTCACTGTCTCACATACGCACTCGCACACACTCATTCTCACATACACACACGAGCTCTCTCACAGACACACTCACACCCACTCTCTGTCCACACACACACACTTGCACATTCTCACTCTCACACAGTCACTCTCACAGACACTCTCTCAAACATACACACTCCGCGCAAAACCTTGCTAGCCGCCCGTTTAATTTCAGCCAGAAACAGGCCTTTTTACTAGTATAACATAAATTACATTAGAGTGGTACAACCCGAACATTGTCTTAATTTGTACATCTTTCCTGTGCTTTGATTTAAAAATTCAGAAATCTCCATGGCATGTTCACAACACTACATCTTCCACATTTTTATGTCCTGGAGGAGTATTGTTTATATTCTGTGGAATATCTTCTGGATTCCCATGTAAGTTTGTTGCTAGCTAAGGGAAAGGGGAGAGAGTTGTGGGTGGTGGCAACAGACTGGCAGCCTGCTTTGCTAGGAAAAAGCAATAAGCTTAAAAGTAGACAGACCAGCTTAAAAAGGTGTCCTTTTTTTAAAGAAAATTAGAAAAATAAATGCCTTTTCTTTCATTTCCTGTGAGAAAAAAAAAAGGTTAAGCTGATCATGCGCAAATAAATTCCACTGAGGCTGAAAGGAGCGGTGGCAGGTTTTTTTACATCACTTCCCATCACATGACCTCATCCAAGATGCAGCTAGTAGTGGAAAAGAGTAGTTACTTACCTGTAGCAGGTGTTCTCCGAAGACAGCAGGCTGCATATTCTCACATGTGGGTGACGTCACGTTGGCCCCCGGAGGATTTCTAGCAAAATCTAAAAGTCTCTGGAACTGTGCCCTGTCGCGCATGCAACCACACTGCGCATGTGTGCGCACGACTTCTGCCCACCGCGAGGACACGTCCTCAGTTGAATCCAATAGCAAAAAGAATACAACTCCTAAGGGGAGGAGGGAGGGTTGTGAGAATATGCAGCCTGCTGTCTTTGGAGAACACCTGCTACAGGTAAGTAACTACTCTTTCTCCAAAGACAAGCAGGCTGATATTCTCACATGTGGGGTATCCCTAGCCCCCAGGCTCACTCAACACAACAAACAATGGTCAATTGGACCTCGCAACGGCGAGGACTTAACTTAGATTGACCTGAAACAAGAAACATCTAACTGAGAGTGCAGCATGGAACAGAATATAAAAGGGCCTAGGAGGGTTGGAGTTGGGATTCTAAACCCAAACAGACTCTGTAACACCGACTGCCCGAATCGACTGTCGCATCGACTATGCTGCTGGAGGCAGTAGTGAGATGTGAATGTGTGGATTGATGACCACGTCGCAGCTTTGCAATCTCTTCAATAGTGGCTGACCTTAGATGAGCCACTGTCGCAGCCATGGCTTTAACATTATGAGCCGTGACATGACCCTCAAGAGCCAGCCCAGCCTGGGCGTAAGTGAAGGAAATGCAATCTGCTAACCAATTAGATATGGTGCGTTTCCCAACAGCAACTCCCTCTTGTTGGGATTAAAAGAAATAAACAACTGGGCGGAATGTCTGAGGGGGCTCGTCCGCTCCATGTAACAGGCCAATGCTCTTTTACAGTCCAAAGTGTGCAGCTTGCTTTCGCCAGGGCTTGTATGAGGAGGGGGAAAGAATGTTGGCAAGACAAATTGACTGGTTCAGATGGAACTCCGACACCACCTTCGGTAAGAACTTAGGGTGCGTGCGGAGGACTACTCTGTCATGATGAAAGTTAAGGTATGGTGCATGAACCACCAGAGCCTGAAGCTCACTGACTCTACGAGCTGAAGTAACAGCCACCAAGAAAATGACCTTCCAGGTCAAGTACTTCAGATGGCAGGAATCCAGTGGCTCGAAAGGAGCTAACATCAGCTGGGTGAGAACGACATTGAGATCCCATGACACTGGTGGAGGTTTGATAGGGGGCTTTGTCAAAAACAAACCTCTCATAAAGCGAACTACTAAAGGCTGACCAGAGATAGGCTGACCTTCTACACAATGATGATAAGCACTGATGCACTAAGATTAACTTTAACCAAGTTGGTTTTAAGACCAGACTCAGACAAGTGCAGAAGGTATTCAAGCAAGGTCCTGTGTAGGACAAGAACGAGGATTCAGGGCCTTGCTGTCACACTAGACAGCAACCTCTCCATTTAAAATCATAACACTTCTTAGTGGAATTTTTCCTGGAAGCAAGCAAGATTTGGTAGACACGCTCAGAAATACCCGAAGAGGCAAAGTCTACGCTCTTAACATCCAGGCCGTGAGAGCCAGAGTCTGGAGGTTGGGATGCAGAAGCGCCCCCTCGTTCTTAGTAATGAGAGTCGGAAAATAGTCCAATCTCCACGGATCTTCGGAGGACAACTCCAGAAGAAGAGGGAACCAGATCTGACGGGGCCAGAAAGGAGCAATCAGAATCATGGTTCTGCAGTCTTGCTTGAGTTTCAGCAAAGTCTTCCCCACCAAAGGTATGGAAGGATAGGCATACAGGAGGCCCTCCCCCCAATGTAGGAGAAGGCATCTGATGCTAGTCTGCTGTGGGCCTGCAGTCTGGAACAGAATTGAGGGGCCTTGTGATTGGTCGGAGTGGCGAAAGGTCTATCGAGGGGTGCCCCACACTCGAAAAATCCTTTTGACAATAGTCATGTTCAATGACCACTCGTGAGGCTGCATTATCCTGCTCAATCTGTCGGCCAGACTGTTGTTTACACTGGCCAGATAAGTGGCTTGGAGACACATTCCGTGTTGACGCGCCCAAAGCCACATCTGAACGGCCTCCTGACACAGAGGGCGAGATCCGGTACCCCCTTGCTTGTTTATGTAATACATTGCAACCTGATTGTCTGTTTGAATCAGAATAATTTGGTTGGATAGCCGATCTCTGAAAGCCTTCAGCGCATTCCAGACAGCTCATAACTCCAGGAGATTGATCTGAAGATACCTCTCCTGAAGGGACCAAACTCCTTGAGTATGACGCCCATCTACATTCGCTCCCCACCCCAGGAGGGATGCATCCATCGTCAGCACTTTTTGTGGCTGAGGAATTTGGAATGGGCATCCCAAGACCAGATTGGATCAAATTGTCCACCAATGAAGAGATTTCCGAAAGTCGGTGGACAATTGGATCACATCCTCTAGATTCCCTGCGGCCTGAGACCACTGGGAAGCTAGGGTCCATTGAGCAGATCTCATGTGTAAGCGTGCCATGGGAGTCACGTGAACCGTGGAGGCCATGTGCCCCAGAAGTCTCAACATCTATACACCTAAGAGCTATGGTAATGTTGTACATTTGTGGGTAGTGGGTTTTGGGGGGGGGGTTGGGTGCTCAGCACCCGTGGTAAGGGAGCTATACATGTGGGAGCATTGTCTGAAGTCCACCGCACTGACCTCTAGGGTGCCCAGTTGGTGTCCTGGCATATCAGGGGGCCAGTGTACTACCAATCCTGGCCCCTCCCACGACCAAATGGCTCGGATCAGGACGTTTTTGAGCTGCGCGTTTTTAGCTTCCATTATCGCTAAAAAAACAAACGCCCAGCTCAAAAACGTCCATTTTTTCGAAAATACGGTTCAGCCCGCCCCTTAAGGGACCCGTTCTCAGAGGTAAACGCCCATGGAGATAGGCGTTTCCGTTCGATTATGTCCCTCCACAAGTACTATTACCATTAACATCTCTTCCTTCATTGGGATCTATTACATTAGAATTTGGTGAGAGGATTTCTTTTCTTATGCAGATTACATTTTCATTTTGATTCTGATTCATTTGAGCTTAGTTACAGCCTTTTTGAACATTAATACCTGTATAAAGAAAATTAGTACTTAGGCGTCTTCCCGTTGTCTTAAGTTTAACACTATTAAGACTGAAGTCATTTGATTCAGTTTACACCTTGGTAATATCCCAGAAAGTATTCTATGCAATGATGGATCTCTGCTTGCTGTACAGAGAAGTTCCAGAGTATTAGGTATTATATTAAATTCTGCATTAACAATGGAATTTAAAATCAAACCTTGTACAAAATACTTTTATTAAGTTTAAGCAATTGCGCCTAGTTTGTTCATACTGTATTTTATTTATAGTCATTTCAGGGTACTTGTTCAATTGTTAATTTTATCACAAATTGATTATTGCAATTATCTTTATATAGGAGTTACTTTTTGAAACAGTTAAACAGAATACAGTTCATCCAATACACTGCTAGATTAATTGTTTGTAAATAAAAAAATTTATCACGTCTCCTCTTGTTATTGAAATTCACTGGTTGCCCATGAAAACATATGCCTTTAAAAATTTGCTATATAGTTTTTCAACTTTTAGAAGGTTCTTATCCAGTAGAATTCACCTTTCTAATATGTTTGTTTAATAATTTTTAAGATCATCATATGTGTAATTGTATGTTAAATTTTCCTTCTTTTAGAGGTCTTAAAGTTTTCTATGAGAATTATTTCAGGTATCAATCAGTGAAATGTTGGAATGCATTACTAGTACACATTATTTTGAGTCTTGGAAATTGTTAAAATCATACTTATTTTCAAAATGTTTGCTATAAAACCTTCAATTTATTTAATCTTGTGGATTAATATTGTATAATTCTGATAAATTGATATCTGTATTTGTATTGTTTGCCCATTCTGAATGTATACTTAGGGATAAAGTGAGCTATAGGTATCCATCATCAACTGGTCTGCAAAGGAGAATGAAAGCAGATGCCCCTTATCTATATATCCAGACTCACTAGTGGATTCTAGAATACTTGCCGAAAGGTCCTATGATAAAGCATCAGTGCAGTAATTCAGTTAGCAGAAATTAAGAGACTGAAATCATACTCCACATATCCTATCTTCAGATTGAGTTTATGCACAAAACTAACCCATTTGGAGAGTGTCCCCTAGGAAAATTACAAATTCAAACAGCGCAACAAGGCTATCATCACATACATACACACATTAGCACATAAGTATTGCCATACTGGGACAGACCGAAGATCCGTCAAGCCCAGTATCCTGTTTCTAACAGTGGCCAATCCAAGTCACAAGTACCTGGCAATATCCCAAAACAGTACAATACATTATATGCTGCTTATCCTAGAAATAAGCAATGGATCTTCCCAAGTGCATCTTAATAATAGCTTATGGATTTTTCTTTTAGGAAGCTATCCAAACCTTTTAAACCTCCGCTAAGTTAGCTGATTTTACTATATTCTCTGGCAATGAATTCCAGAGTTTAATTACACGGTGAGTGAAGAAATATTTCTCTGATGTGTTTTAAATGTACTCCTTTGTAGCTTCATTGTGTGTCCCCTAGTCAGTGGTGTAGCAGGGGGGGCTGCCACCCGGGGCGGAGTGGTTTGCCGTTGCACCCCCCCCCCCCCGTGTGCAGCACGATGACATCCCCCCCCCTTGGCGCATCGACCCCCCGACCAGCTCCCACACCCTACCTTTAAAAAGAATGTCGGAATCCGTGGCGAGGCGCAGCCCCTCGCGCCTGCCCTGCACATAAAAGAAATGTGGACCGTCGGGCCTTCTCTCGCTCTGTCTGTCCCGCCCTTGCGGAAATAGGAAGTTGCGTCAGCGGAGGGTGGGACAGATAGAGCGAGGGAAGGCCCGACGGTCCACATTTCTTTTACGTGCAGGGCAGGTGCGAGGCGCTGCGCCTTGCCTCGGATTCTGATATTCTTTTTAAAGGTAGGGTGCGGGAGCTGGTTGGGGGGTGTCGATGCACCGAGGGGGGGGAGCTGGCAGGGAGCACCCCCCCCCCTGAGCTGACACCCGGGGCAGACCACCCCTCCCGCCCCCCCTTGTTACGCCACTGCCCCTAGTCCTATTATTTTTGGAAAGAATAAACAAGCAATTCACACCTGTTCCACTCCATTTATTAGTTTATAGACCTCTATCATACCTCCCCTCAATCCTCTTTTCTCCAAGTTGAAGAGCCCTTGCCACTTGTTCTCTCCCCGGGAGTATGGTCCTCTCAAGAAGGCTTGGAGTAGGGACTTTGGGTATGAACTGAAAGGGGTGAACTTTTTTAAATTGGTTAAAGCTATTCCAAGCAGGTTGGAAGTGCCGAACTTCAAGAGAGTCAATACCGAATCCTTCACAGGGTATACAGTGGGGGAAATAAGTATTTGATCCCTTGCTGATTTTGTAAGTTTGCCCACTGACAAAGACATGAGCAGCCCATAATTGAAGGGTAGGTTATTGGTAACAGTGAGAGATAGCACATCACAAATTAAATCCGGAAAATCACATTGTGGAAAGTATATGAATTTATTTGCATTCTGCAGAGGGAAATAAGTATTTGATCCCCCACCAACCAGTAAGAGATCTGGCCCCTACAGACCAGGTAGATGCTCCAAATCAACTCGTTACCTGCATGACAGACAGCTGTCGGCAATGGTCACCTGTATGAAAGACACCTGTCCACAGACTCAGTGAATCAGTCAGACTCTAACCTCTACAAAATGGCCAAGAGCAAGGAGCTGTCTAAGGATGTCAGGGACAAGATCATACACCTGCACAAGGCTGGAATGGGCTACAAAACCATCAGTAAGACGCTGGGCGAGAAGGAGACAACTGTTGGTGCCATAGTAAGAAAATGGAAGAAGTACAAAATGACTGTCAATCGACAAAGATCTGGGGCTCCACGCAAAATCTCACCTCGTGGGGTATCCTTGATCATGAGGAAGGTTAGAAATCAGCCTACAACTACAAGGGGGGAACTTGTCAATGATCTCAAGGCAGCTGGGACCACTGTCACCACGAAAACCATTGGTAACACATTACGACATAACGGATTGCAATCCTGCAGTGCCCGCAAGGTCCCCCTGCTCCGGAAGGCACATGTGACGGCCCGTCTGAAGTTTGCCAGTGAACACCTGGATGATGCCGAGAGTGATTGGGAGAAGGTGCTGTGGTCAGATGAGACAAAAATTGAGCTCTTTGGCATGAACTCAACTCGCCGTGTTTGGAGGAAGAGAAATGCTGCCTATGACCCAAAGAACACCGTCCCCACTGTCAAGCATGGAGGTGGAAATGTTATGTTTTGGGGGTGTTTCTCTGCTAAGGGCACAGGACTACTTCACCGCATCAATGGGAGAATGGATGGGGCCATGTACCGTACAATTCTGAGTGACAACCTCCTTCCCTCCGCCAGGGCCTTAAAAATGGGGTGGCGGGGTCTTCCAGCACGACAATGACCCAAAACATACAGCCAAGGCAACAAAGGAGTGGCTCAGGAAGAAGCACATTAGGGTCATGGAGTGGCCTAGCCAGTCACTAGACCTTAATCCCATTGAAAACTTATGGAGGGAGCTGAAGCTGCGAGTTGCCAAGCGACAGCCCAGAACTCTTAATGATATAGAGATGATCTGCAAAGAGGAGTGGACCAAAATTCCTCCTGACATGTGTGCAAACCTCATCATCAACTACAGAAGACGTCTGACCGCTGTGCTTGCCAACAAGGGTTTTGCCACCAAGTATTAGGTCTTGTTTGCCAGAGGGATTAAATACTTATTTCCCTCTGCAGAATGCAAATAAATTCATATACTTTCCACAATGTGATTTTCCGGATTTAATTTGTGATGTGCTATCTCTCACTGTTACCAATAACCTACCCTTCAATTATGGGCTGCTCATGTCTTTGTCAGTGGGCAAACTTACAAAATCAGCAAGGGATCAAATACTTATTTCCCCCACTGTATATATATCACAACACCAGACTGCTAGAGCGGGTTGGGTGCCTGTTGGTCGATGTCCTAAATGTCAGCGGGGACAATACCTTTTTTCATGCTTTTTGGAGATGTGGTGGTATTTAAGCATATTGGAGGTCATTACATCGATACTTAGGGTCTCTTCTTGGTCAACATGCATTCCTTTCTTGGACAGGAGCCCCGCTGAATAAATGGGAGGTATATGGGGTCTTGGATAAAAATGTTCACTTACTACTTTGTAAAGCTTTTGCATTAGGGAAGAAGTGCATTCTTAAGCACTGGATACAGGAGGAGCCTCCTCTTATTGGCATTAGAGAAACAGTGGGATGGCTTTGTGGGTTGTATCGGTCACATAGGGGTGTGCCTGTTTGGGGGGCCCAGCTGGGTGGCCCTCTGATCTCTAGTATGTTTTATCTCTGTCTGCAGGGTGTCTCATTGGCAATGATGGCTCATGGCTAACCTTAAGATAGTATCTCTCAATGCTGATGGTGTATACTCTCCCATAAAGCGAACTAAAATATTACATGCCCTTAAGAGGCAGCGGGCTGATGTAGCATTGCTGCAGGAAATGCACTTAGGAAATCAGAACACCTTAAGCTGGAAAGGGACTGGGTGGGCGATTTATACTTTGCGGTATATAATGGCAGGAAGAGGGGAGTAGCCATACCGATAAAGAAAACTGTTGAATTTATTATGCATAGGCTTTATCAAGACTCCGAGGGCCGCTTCATCATTGTGCCGGGTTCTCTGCAGGCAGGGCCGGTCTTAGGCAGAGGCGACCGAGGCGGCCGCATAGGGCCCCGCGCCTAAGGGGGCCCCGCGCGGCGCACCTCAGCTCTGCCTCACCGCCGGACTGCCGCTGCTCGCCCGCCCTCCACCCATGTCAAACGACGTGACTCTCCACGTTCCCCTGCTTCCCCTCCCTCCAGGCACCTGAGCCCCCCTCCCGTCCGAGCCCCCCCTCCCCGACCCGCGAAACGACCCTCTTCTGTCACCCAACCCAGCCGGCACCTCACCTGACCCAACATTTCAAAAAAAATCTTCAAGCGGCGATGCCTGCGTCTGACTAGAAGAAGAAAAACCGCTTCGCGGTTCGTCCATTGGCCGGCCTTCCCTCATGTCCCACCCTTGCGGAAGTTACATCAGAGGGCGGGACATGAGGGAAGGCCGGCCAATGGACGAACTGCGAAGCGGTTATTCTTTTCTAGTCAGATGCAGGCATCGCCGCTTGAAGATTTTTTTGAAATGTTGGGTCAGGTGAGGTGCCGGCCGGGTCGGGTGGTAGAAGAGGGTCGTTTGCGGGGAGGGGGGGCTCGGACGGGAGGGGGGCTCAGGTGCCTGGAGGGGGAGCAGGGAAACGAGTCTCGTGCTGGACAAGGGTGGAGGGCATGGGGGACGGGGACGGGGGTTACTGGACATGGGTAGATGGCAGGAGAGGGGGGGGTTGGACATAGGTGGATGGCAGTTGGCAGGGGGGACAGGAGGGTCGCTGGACAGGGTGGATGGCAGGGGAGGGGGGTTTCTGGACATGGGTGGATGGCAGGGGAGGGGGGTTTGGACATAGGTGGATGGCAGTTGGCAGGGGAGGGCAGGAGGGTCGCTGGACATGGGTGGATGGCCGGGGAGGGAGGGTTTGGACATAGGTGGATGGCAGTTGGCAGGGGGGACAGGAGGGTCACTGGACATGGGTGGATGGCAGGGAGGGGGGTTTCTGGACATGGGTGGATGGCAGGGGATGGGGGTTTGGACATAGTGGATGGTAGTTGGCAGGGAGGGCAGGAGGGTCGCTGGACATGGGTGGATGGCAGGGGAGGGGGGTTTCTGGACATGGGTGGATGGCAGGGGGGACAGGAGGGTCGCTGGACATGGGTGCATGGAGGGGAGGGGGTTTCTGGACATAGGTGGATGGCAGGGGCGGGCAGGAGGACAGGAGGGTCACTGGACATGGGTGGATGGCAGGGGAGGGGGGTTTGGACATAGGTGGATGGCAGTTGGCAGGGGAGGGCAGGGGGGACAGGAGGGTCGCTGGACATGGGTGGATGGCAGGGGAGGGGAGTTTCTGGACATAGGTGGATGGCAGAGGGACGGGGGGGTTGCTGGACATAGATGGATGGCAGGGGGACAGCAGGGTTGCTGGACATGGGTGGATGGAGGGGAGGAGGGTTTCTGGACATGGGTGGATGGCAGGGGGGACAGGAGGGTCGCTGGACACGGGTGCATGGAGGGGAGGGGGGTTTCTGGACATAGGTGGATGGCAGGGGCGGGCAGGGAGGACAGGAGGGTCACTGGACATGGGTGGATGGCAGGGGAGGGGGTTTGGACATAGGTGGATGGCAGTTGGCAGGGGAGGGCAGGGGGGACAGGAGGGTCGCTGGACATTGGTGGATGGCAGGGGAGGGGAGTTTCTGGACATAGGTGGATGGCAGAGGGGACGGGGGGTTGCTGGACATAGATGGATGGCAGGGGGACAGCAGGGTCGCTCGACATGGGTGGATGGAGGGGAGGATGGTTTCTGGACATGGGTGGATGGCAGGGGAGGACAGGGGGGGTCACTGGACATGGGTGAGGGCAGGGGAAGGGGATTTCTGGACATAGGTGGATGGCAGAGGGGACGGGGGTTGCTGGACATAGATGGATGGCAGGGGGATAGGAGGGTTGCTGGACATGGGTGCATGGAGGAGAGAGAAGAAATGCTGGACATGGATGGAGGCGAGGGAAGAGTGAGGAAGGCGATGAGGTGAGGGAAAAGGAAGAGAGGAGAAAAAGTGCACATGGATATAGAAAATAGGCAGAAGCTGGATCCACTGGACAGTCAAGTCTGCAGAGGACCCAGCTTTTACTTACGGATGTAGGGCAAGAAATGAAGAAGAAAGGCGGAAAGTAAAGAAATAAATGGAAAGGAAGCCCTGGAAACGGAGTTAAGAGGACAGATAGCAGCACATCGGATACTGAGCCAGCATGATCAGAAAACGAAGTTACCAGACAACAAAGGTAGAAAAAAACTATTTTATTCAGGATTTATTAATTGGAATATGTCAGTTTTTGGAAATGGTGGGGGTTCCCTAGCATTTACAAGCTGCCGTCATTTAAAGATAATTTTATGCACTGAGATATGTTGGGCATATTTTATTATTAAAAACAGTTTTGCTGGATTACATAAATTATACGACTTGGAAATTAAACAGTGTGATATGAATGATAAAAAGGGGATTCAATGAGGATTTGCACCACACCATTGCGCTTGTGACGCAAAGAACATAACTGTTCAGATGGATGTGAGAGGCAGTTAGATCTGATGAACCCCGAAAATAATTTGGAGTAAATCGTGGATGACTATAAATTTGTAAACCCTGCAGTGAATATATGTTTGGGACGCTAATAGGATATTGGATGGAAGTTTAGTCCCCACATTTGTTCTATCTGGTGGGCTGTAATTTGAATAGTTTTTGGAAATGTGCATCTGTGATATTTTTCAAGTAAGTTTCAATTTTTGTAGTATTGCTGCATGCTGAGTCTGACTTCTTGAGGTAACTTTCCAGTTCAGTATTTTGCCTTCATGTGTTTTTCAGGTGTGATCAAGGAAGGTACAGTATTCTGCTAGCGTATAGTTTGCAGCCCGTTTTGTTTGTTTTTTTTTTCACTAGGTTGTGCACTGGTGTTTTAGAGCCCGGTGTAATTACAGTTGCCTTTCCACGCCACGCATAAGGTTGTAGCTCGTCCTGTCCTTGGAATTAGTGCTGTTTATGGTTTGTTAAGGTTATGAGTGTGTTTTTGCACAAGTTTGTGTACAGTGTTTTGCAGTGGAGAGATAGTGTGTTGGCCTTACTAAGGTGGCACCAAACATCAGAAAGGGTGTAGAGCCTAAATCATGACACATACCTCTAAAAGGGTGATTTGTGGCTCTACATGAGAATTGTGGTATTATGATCCCTTGCTAGCTTCATATTGTTGACGGTCTGCATTTTCCGTATGGCTGGTATATTGGTGTATAAGGTATTAATTGTGTCTATTTTATTTTTACTTATTTTTTTCTGTGTGTTGTCAGACAATTATGGATGACAGACAATTATGGATGACAGACAGAGTCGGAGTCTTCTTGAGTCAGAGAGTTGTGGTATATATTTTAAAACAATTTTAATACCTTGGTGGTCTATATGTTTTTATATTGTACATTATTTTACACATCACTTAATTTTATTGTATATCTTTTCATTTCATTTTTCTTTTATTGCATATATGGGTTACAGAGTAATAGGGGAATTTGAAAGTACTGCATCTTTTCTTAATATTTTTCCTTTATTCTCCTTTGTTATGAGAATTGGAACTACTAATTGTAGTGGACTTGAACTGAATAATTTCTGGGGAGGGGAGGTTTCATGATAGCATTGTGTTATTTCAATCAGTTTTTTTGTACAAGTTTAGCTTCATTTGTCGTTATTTGAAATTTCATTATAAAATGTTCTAAAAATGGAATAATCGTATCAATGGGGCGGAGCTAGGGTGGGGCGGGGCTACAGTGGGCGGGGTTAGGATGGGGCCCCACCAAATTGGTCTGCATAGGGCCCCGCACTTGCTAAGACCGGCCCTGTCTGCAGGGCGTTAAGGTGGCGCTATGCAGCATTTATGCTCCTAATAACTATTCTCACAAATTCTTCACACTGCTGACAGCCCGATTGGCAACCTTTGATGAATACCTGCTCATATTGGGGGGTGATTTCAATATAACTAGTGATCCCTTGATAGATTGTAGGCCCCCAAAGAAAGCTAGCAAAGATCATGACGGGGGGGGGGGGGGGGTGAACTTTGTGCTCAAGCAGTCAGAGATGGTGGATATTTGGCGCCTTCATCACCTGGATGAACGCGACTATACTTTCTTTTTTCACCCGCACGGAGTCCATGCATGCCTAGACTACATGCTTGTGTTCCATTAATTGACCCAGATAACAGATCAAGCGGTTTGCAGTGGGGAGTAGGGCCGTGTCCAGCCCGCTGGCAAATGAATCCAGCTTTATCTCAGGAGAGGGAATTCCGTAGCTATCTGCGGCAGGGCTGGCTTGATTATGTGGATGACAACAACATGCAATCTGTTGGGCCCAGAACATATTGGGAGGCTGCAAAGGTGGTGCTTTGAGGCAAAATTATAGCTTGTACGGTGTCTTTGAATAAGCGCTGCAAATCCCAAATTAAGGATTTAACATCTAAACTGAGGGATCCCCGCAGGCTCTTTATTCTCTCCCCTTCAGAGGCTGTGAGGAGGGCTTATATGGAAAATAAGAAGCAGCTGCAGGGGTTACTAGATGCTAGGGCACATAAAGTTGTATAAATTTAGATTGCACCAGTCGGGAAACAAGACAGGTAAACTCGCATCTCTGGTGAAGCAGAAATCAGAAAAAGCTATATCAGTAAACTTAGAGATGCGAAGGGAGCTTCTCATACAGGGATAGAAGCCATTTCAATATCTAGCTGCGCAAGTCTGGAATGAGTTACTAATTAAGATTTTAATTATTTCAGATTACATAGCATTCAGAAAACAGTTAAGAACATACTTTTACAAATATCTTATGAATTTTTGTGGTTACTGTAATAATAATTTATGTTTCAATCTGTTAGTTGTTTATATTTTTGTGAATTGTAATTCTTCAGGTTTGCCCGATTTCTTACAATGTATGTAATCCACACTGAACTTAAAGGCTCATTCTGCCTCACCTCACCCTAAGCTTGGAATCAACTTCCTGAGCCCTTATGCCAAGCCCTCTCCCTACCCATCTTCAAATCCCTGCTCAAAGCCCACCTCTTCAATGATGCTTTCGGCACCTATCCTTTATACCTTTCAGGAAATCTAGACTGCCCCTATTTGACTGACTGTACATGTTATTTGTCCTTTAGATTGTAAGCTCCTTTGAGCAGGGACTGTCCTATGTTAAATTGTACAGCGCTGCGTAACCCTAGTAGCGCTTTAGAAATGTCAAGTAGTAGTAGTAGTAGTAGTTGCGGAATACAAGTATCAGTAAAATAAAATTATAAGGTATGACATAATTTCTCCTTTCTCAGCATCAGCTCTCTGTTCTGAACCAATGGGATGTACCGAAGCAATCTATTGAGTAGGACAAGACAAAGTCCCCCAAATGACGGCTCTGCCAAAGTAAAAGCGGGCTCTGGCCAGGATGTCCAATTTATTATGCTTAGCAAAGGAATGAAGCAATGACAAAAACACTGCCCCGCAGATCTCCTCAGGGGATACTGCCCAGGCCTCTGGCTAGGAAGCGGCCTGAGGCCTAGTAGAGTGGGCTTAGAGCCTCTGAGACACTGTATGATTCTTGTCTATTTAAGTGGACTCAATAGCCACCTTAATCCACCCGTCATGGAGACCTTCGAGGACATCTGGCTCTTCTGAGCACCATGGAGAGGGTAAAAGAGGTGGTCCGAGAGACTAAACTCCTTCATCTCCTTCAGGTAGCTGAGCAGAGTCCATAAACTGCTACTAAACGGACTTGGAAAAATCCAAAATTCCAGGAATAACATGTATAGAATGTTTGTACGTTTGGGAAGCTTGCCAGGTGCCCTTGGCCTGGATTGGCCGCTGTCGTGGACAGGATGCTGGGCTCGATGGACCCTTGGTCTTTTCCCAGTATGGCATTACTTATGTACTTATTATGTTATGTAGAGTCCTCCAGTTGTCCAGCTTCTGAAGCTTCTGATCCTCTGGTGATGATCCCTGTGCCACAAAGGAGGGCAAACAAACCTGATTCAAATGGAACGGAGACACCACCTTCAGAAGAAATGATGGTATTGTGCGCAAGGACACAGAATCATCTGAGGAGGAGAATAGGGATCCCAACACGACAGGGCCTGCATTTCAGCTTCTCTAACCATCGCCTCTCAAAGCACACCAAAAGGGATCTGGTAATTGGTATGTATGAGTGGGGTTGGGTAAATGGGTGGGGGAAGAGAGAGGGGAGGAAGTGTAGGGAAAGGTTGAGATATAATGTGAATGACCTGGAAGATAGCAGAGAAGATGAAAGACATTGAAAAAGGACGTGATTATTGGGAAGGGGATGGACTTGTGAAGGGGTTGAATGAAAATGGAAATGGGGTTAAAATGATGGTGAAAGAGAGACAATAGGGGTAGAGGGTAAGAGATAGAAAAATAGACTAGAGGCAAGGGAAAGAAATAGAGATAGGGATGGAGCTGGACTGGTGAGGGGATGAGGCAGTGGAGGGTAGGTGAAAGCTGAGAGGGTGAGTACCAAGGATGGAAATGGAGGACTAGGGAGTGGGTGAAAGATGGGGGAGGGGGATAGGAAATTGGAGAAGGGGAAGGGCAGAGAGGGCAATGGGAGTAGTGGAAAGGGGATGAGAGGGAGATGGGAAGAGCTGGTATGTAGAAGAGAGCTGAAAAGGAGGAGACTAAGGCGAAAGTGAGAATGAGGGTAAAATCAAATGGGTAGACATAAACGCAGAGATAAGTGGCAAAAAAAGCATGAAAAGAGATCAGTGGCAGACAGATGTAAAGGAAGACAACGGGAGAGAGAAGAAACAGAAAGGCAAACCTGAAAAATAATTTGGGAGAAGACAGACACAAGGAAAGTGGAAAAGAGATTGGGACCAGCCCAATCAGAAAAAAATAAAAAGCTCAAACAATGGTAAATAAGTAAAGAATTAAATAAATAAATAACAATTAAAACAAAATATATAATGTTTAATACTTTTTAAGGATTGGGATGTATCCACTTTGGGAAATGTACATCTTTTCTGTTTAGCAGAGTATAGCAGGGGGGTAGCCAGACTTCGGTGGGAGGGGAGTCCAGAGCCCGAGGTGAGGAGGCACATTTTAGCCGCCACTCCCCTCCCCGTCCCTTTCGAACCACCCTACCGCCGCTGCCGCCAATCCTTTCTCGCTACCGCCAGGTACCTTTGCTGGCGGGGGTTGGGGACTTCAGCTGGCGGGGGTTGGGGATCCTCGCCAGCAAAGGTACCTGACGGTGGTGGGGGGGGGGGGAGTGAAAGCAGGGGGGCCAGGGCTAAGTCTGCGGGGGCCCATGCCCCCATATAGCTACACCCCTGGAGTACAGGACAAAATGCATTTGTTTCTCTTTATCAGTATAGCCCTGATTATAGAATCTGGCTTTCTTGGGTGAAGTGGGGGCGGTCTCCATTTCAGATGTTGTGCACCTTTTTGTGGTCCTCTATGGTGTGGATTTGTGTTCTGCATGTGCGACTGAGGTGAAGGATTCTGCTATCATATGTCTGTGCAGGAATTTGTAACACTCCAACTTGTTGTAGTTTCCCAGTAGTAGGTATATTTGTTCTTTAGAGTCCAGTCAGTATAATATTTATAGCACTGTCATGTCATAGGTGGATTAGAGCTCTTATGGTTTGGAAAGTTTGCTAAGTAGGTTTTAATGTATCTTTGCAGGGTTTTCTGTTATTTTCAATAGAGTCTGGCCCTATTTGAAACCAAACCCTTGGCACCCAAAACAAAAATGGTTAAGATTAGAGATCTCCACATCCTGTAATCACCACATAAACAAAAACCTAGAGAGTGGCAGTAGAAAGAGCATGTGCTATTCCCAAGGCGATATTCACAATTTGGATTGTTTGTATGGCAATTTGTAAGAGGAATAGCTCCATTGTTGGACAATATGAAGTTTGTGATACAGAACCAGAGGTGCTGAGTTTAGGTTCAGATACTGTTGAATCCTGTAGAGAATCCAGACTTATATGCTATCAGTTATAATGGTGGTTTTACTTGGTAGCTGAAACTAGCTAGAGGAAGAGGGTTTCTTTACGCATAGAAAGCCATGGTTTCCTATTTTGCTAATGTGAAAATGGGGGTGGAGAGGGGAAGGGGATGTGAAATGGAGGGTTGTGCAGAAAGGTGGCTTTGGCTTGCCTCCCTCATATTTAGCTTGACCCCCTGTTGCTACCCCAAATATTTCTGCCTTAACTACGCCTCCCAAGTCTATACATTTTATGCATAAAATGTATTTGTAGAAGCACGAATTAAAAAAAAAAAAAAAAAAGAACCCCTTCTGCATTCTTTAACACTGCTTTGGCGGAAAACATAACACTGCAACAAAGTCTTATGAGTTCTCGCTTCATTAATTCAACGCAGCCACAGTTGCTGTCTGCCCGGGCTTATACAGGGAGGCTCACACTGACACATGCACGGGACAGCGACATCAGAACTTATCACCTGATGTACTACTGGGCTGGCGCTTGGGTGTGGAGACCTCCACGTGCAGCGTCATCTGCACGTGGAAATCGCCACACCATGTGTCAGCAGAGTGACCTCAGAGGCTGCTGGTCCGTCTAGGTGTCAGTGTGAGCCTGGCTGCATCAGCCTTGGAGAGTAAGTGGGGCGGCGCTGAATTTACGAAGGGAGGACGGAGTAGTATTTGGAAGTCTGGGAACACCCTACGTGGTTACTGAGAGGCTCGCAGTACGTTCCCAAGGGAATCCCGCGGGAACTACCTTCATCCCTGCGGGATTCCCGCAAACCCCGTTCTCGTGCTGTTCTTGCTCTCTCTTTCTAACGTTTCTCTTTGAGATCGCGCAGGGTGAGAGGGGGGGGGGGGGAAGAGGAGTCCTCTGACGCAATATCCTGTTTCCGGCAAGGCGGGACGCCCATTGAGAGAAGTTGTGTCATAGGGGCCGGGGCACCGGAGAAGGAAACCTTCGGTCTTCTTGGTGGACAGCCTCTGGTATGTATTTGATGGTGGGGGTGTTTAGGGGAGAGGTGTCGGATCGCGACCTGGGAGGAGACGTTAAAGACATGCTAGTCAGAGGACAGCGGAGGAGAGATGGCAGACCACGGGGAGGGGACACCGGTTCGCGAATGTGTGTGAGGAGAGGTGTTCGGTGTGTGAGAGAGAGTAGTCTAATGCGTGTGACTTGGTATCTTTGTGATTATTGAGAACGCAAGAGAGGGAGTCCAAAGTACACTCGACACAGAAGCGAAAAACAAAGGCACAAGGAGCCTTCACTGGTCTGACTAATAAGTATTGAATTGACGCTCCCACCCTTGAAGGCTCCTTGTGCTTTTGTTTTTCGCATCTTTGTGATTACTGTCAGACCAGATTAAGGTATTGGCACCTATTTGCAGGACTAGAGAGAAGTGGTGAGACAGAGGTTTCTCCCATTGAGATCATATATTAAAGCAAGTAGAAGTAGGTAATACAAGCAACAGAAGCCTATACGGAAAGAGGGGGGGAGGGTTGGTGGAATAGGATTGACATACGCTTTAGTGTTGTTACAATCAAAGTGATTTACCCAGTATATAGGTATTTACTCATCCAGGCCTGGATACTAGTATTTATGGAGATCATACCGAGGAACCCAGGGGTTTCCCTTTCAGTGAAACTTTATGCCTCCTACCATTGATAACAAGCATTGTAATATAAATAAAATTTATGCTTGTGTGTTAACCAGGCTTAATATACCACCGTTCATAGAACAATAAATATTTGAAAAACTTAGCATGAAAAGTAATTTGAAAACGTTCTACCCTTAAGTGTTTCTAATATTTTGCAGTATCCTACTAGGGGTCTTCAACAGCTGGAGGATAATGTTTACATTTTTGCTCCATCCCCATCCAACCTTCATCACATCACAAAGGCCCTGGTGCTTTGACCTTCCAGTCCCCCCCCCCCCCCCCCCACTCCCCCTTCTGGCTGTGCTCCACTGATGATATTCTGTTTTCCATAAGAACTTTGAAAAAGCATGTTTGGAATATTGTACTTGCCATGTTCTGGAAAATATACAGTTGGTATATTTGGAAGAAATAGTATAGTTTTATAAAGCTAAACTATATGGTTTTAATATTTATTTGGCTGAAATAGTAATGATTGTCTAAATGCATTTCTTATAAGCTTTATTATGCACGTTTTTGTGTAGTTCCAAAAATTGTAGATTATATTTAATTATAAGATTGTTCAGCTACATTACAAGTTTCATCCCTGGAACATTAGGAATGAATCTTTCAGAGATGACATTTTCACAGTTCACTGTTGTGACTATCTTGTCAACTGATTTTGAAAGAAAATTAAAACATGTTTAATATTTGTAGATAAAATGTGCAGCGGAGGAGCGCTTTTATAGCCCTTGTTAAGAATTCTCAGATTTGCATTGGTTCATTAACTACAGGCAGGGCATTATTATTAGTAAACACCTTGACAAGAGAGAATTATTGTGGTTTTTTTTTTGTGTGTGTATGTATGTGTGTAATTGGAATTATTAAATTCTTGATGTACCTCCTTTCTGTGTTATACCCCGGTTCTCAGCACTCTGTGCTAATCATTAGGCTGCTTCTAGATATAATACTTGAAAACTGGTTTACTAAAGGGTTTATTGCATTTTGTGTCTATGGCAAAACATGCTTAGTATATCAGGTGCATAGAGAGTCAGCATTTTCTCATAGATATGAAGTGGTTAAAACTTCTTATGGATTAGGAGACAGACATATTATGAACGATTGACACATTTATTTATGCGCACCCCATAAGCCTGACTGTCCATGCATCACAGCAGCCTCAGCCTCTGAATATCAATCCATCTGCCTACCCCAGCAGCCTCAGCCTCACACCATTGCCTGCCTATTGACTAATCACACGTCCATGCATCCAAGCGTTAGCCCCTTCTCATCTGCTCCCTTGTCAGTCTTCAGCCTCTTGTGTCTATCCTCCTTCCTGCGCCTGCATAAGCCCTCTTCTCCTATCTTCCCTAGCATGAGCCCCTTTCTAGCACCCACCATCTGCCAGCACGAGCCCTATTTATTAAAAAAATTAGTATCCTGCACCATCTACCATTCATAATAAAATTGACAAAATTCAAAACATATCAAAATACAATAAGTAAAATCCTGCATGTTCTAAAATAGAGCTCAAAATCATACCATCCTCACATCTTAGCATCTGCTCCTCCCATCTCCAGTATCAGAACCTTCTTCCAGCCCTATTCCTTCCTCCTCCTACCTTGCTGGCACTTCTAAATCCTTTGCAGAGAAGTGGGAGCTTCTGTTTTTGCTGTCAGGGCAGCAATTTGGAAGGGATCCCCAAAGCCAGCTGGCAGGCACCACTTTGTTCTACTTTGGGCAGGTTTGGGGTTGCCCATGGCATTGAGAGCCCAGGGCAATTGCCCTGTTTACACTTTCTCGTAGACACTATTTGCTGTTGCCCATCTGCTTCTGTCCCCCAGCACTATACATGAGTTACAAGAAGAAAGCAAGTGCTTCTGGTATTGTTTGGGGAAACAGGAAGTACTTGCTTTCTGCTTTCCATTCTTGTATGGTGTTGGCAGACAAGACAGCTGAGAACAGGCAGAGCAGTGGCAGTGAAAACATGCTCCTGCTTCTCTGCAGGGCATTTAGAAGTGCCAACCAAGTAAGAAAAGGGGGATTTTTATAGCAAATTTTGGTGTAACTCCCCCACCCCATCCTTTGCATTCATTGACCAGATGTTGTTGTAATGCTAACCATGTGTTCTGAGCCCTAGGTACCGTCTGTTTTTTTTTGTGTAGTTGCTATGGCAACTTTGTTAAGCCCTGGGTTAAATTTAGTATATCTGACCCTAAGGTATAAAACAATGTTTTTCAACTGGTGTGCTGTGGTCCTCTCACCAGCCTGGCAACCCGGACAACTTTGTAGCGTTTGGTGGCAGTGATTCAAGTCAGCTTGCTAGCACCAATCCCTGAGTCTTCTCTCTAACACAAGTTCCCGCTTCCGCATAGGCGGAAAGCGTCAGAGGGCTGGGGTTGCCATGAGCAGGCTGTCTGAATCGCTGCCTGCTGCTGCTGCCGACCTACAGAGAAAAAGGTGAGGTACATTCCAGCACCATAGAGTGCACACACTTGGGGGCCCTTGTACTAAAGGGTGGTATGGCTACTGCTTGGGTAGTGTGTGCCAAAACAGCACCACTGTGGGCGTGCTGAGGCATCCTGTGGTTTTGCTGTGATCGGTGTATGCCAGTCCCCACAGTAGAAAATAGAAATTATGTCCTAGCGGGGGAGGGGGAGGAAGGCATTTCCTACACTAATCGGGTAGCACATGATAATGTACTCATGCTACCTGATTAGTGCAGGAGTAGCCTGGGACCCCCTTACCGCCTCCTAAATGGTGGTAAGGGTTCCTGGTAGTAATGGCCACATGACAATGGGAATATTAGCATGTGGCCATTAACCCCCCCCCCCCTAAAAAAATAAGCGGCCATTTTTTCAGCCGAACTATAAAGTGGCCAGAACGCACAGCAAGCTCATGTGCTAATCACAGTTCTGGTCACTTTCTAGCACAGCTTAGTAAAGGACCCTGTTTTTTTATGGTAATAGTAATGCAGACTTACCATAATAACATATAGTACTACTGTATAAACAAAAGAAAACTGAACCAAACTCCCTGAACAATTTCAACTTAATTAAAACTATGTGTAAGTGCTCAAAAGTAATTTTTCCAACTCAAAAATAATTATGGAGGTAAAATAGCTCCTTGTTTAAAGGTCATTACAGGATATCCACAATGAATTTGTATGGATTATCTCTATCTTATGTAAAGCTATCTCATGCATTCATTGTTGGTATCCTGAAAACCTGACTGGCTGATTGTGTTGAGAACCCCCATGCCATACTGTAGTATTTCAGTAAAATCTGTTCTGGTGCTGAATGTGGTCCAAAAAATAAATATAATGATGTCATCTCTGCTCACTGAATGGTATCAACTATGGCTTTTTTTCTTTAAAGTCTTAGTACTGTAAATCACATTTTCAGCTTTATGTACTAACCAGTTTCTTATGAGGTGCAGAGGTTGTAGATGTATTACGCGTATTCCCCTTTGACACAAAATTTGAAAAATCCCTATTTAAAAAAAGACTTTTATCCAGTCTGCCTATGGGAATGTTTTTAAGCCCTAATTTATTCACCTTTGACTAAAAAGAGCAATAGGTTATTTAAACAAAAAAACCCCAACAACAACAAAAACTTGCATAGGGCAAAACATTTGTATCTAAAATAGTTTTTGTTTTGGTACCTTAAATGTTGAGTCAAAAAAAACATTTGCAGGAAAAAGTAGAGGCTGACCCAAAGATGATCCAATACAGGGGATGTTGGATCGTCTTTAGGTCAGCCTCTAATTTTTCCTGCCTTTGCCACCTTTCCGCAGAGGTTCTCTCCTGTTTGTTGCGAGTCAAAAAACATTTCCATCTTGATTTCCTGAAGCTCTTCTAAAGGATACTCTTGACATGTAGCCATTGACCATAATAGCATGTTACCAATGACTGTACAATTTTTCTTGCCACTTTTGTTTAAAAATAGACCTGTTGCAGTAAATGTGTGCTCATTTCTCATTTTATCTCTGGTTGTCAGATTTTGTTCTGCATGTTTGGAATAAGTAAGAGTTGTGTAACCTTTCTAATCATATAATACTAAGCTTCTGTAGAAATTTACCTTGGAAACAAAAAAGGAATATAATTAAATGAGAAGTTCTCTATTTTGCTGTGCTATTCATAAATTTGCTGGAGAAATTTTTCTTGGTAACAATTTCTGAACTGTATCTGTTGCTTTGGGCACTTTCTTGGAACTGAAAATGCAGGTTAGAAGCACAAAATATAAATTGTCTCTTGAGTGCTGACAATTAAGTCAGCAATCACAACTGAATAAACTGCTGCAGTATTAGATGAATTTTTTAAGGTAATTAAGTTAAAATAAACTTGTATCTTTTTTTTTTCCATGTTCTTAGATTCATATATTTTCAAAATCATGTATCTTAAGTATAGCAGTCTTGCCTATCAGAATATACATGCATCCATGCTATCAGAATATACATGCATCCATGCTAGTGTGGTATGCAATAAAAAGTGAACTTTAGGGGGGGGGGAGTCAATATTAAGAACAACACTGATTACAGTGCTTAACACTGGCCACAGCAGTAAACATTTTTTCCAGATATTCAGTGCTACTATCCCAGTATAGCTGCCACTAAATATTGGACAATGCAATTAGTTCTGCAACTTATCTGTATAGTAGGGATATTCATTTCACTATCCAGACAACACTGCTTATGTCAGGAAAATCTGTCTGGACAATGGGCATTCTATCCTCTGCTGTACAGATAAGTTCCGGGTCTGCCCTGGCTTTCTGTACTCCACTGTGGCACTCTAAATGGTGCTGAGATGGTCTGTTAAATATATTCAGAAGCACTGTCCAGAATAGTGCCTCTGAATATCCTGGTCAGTGACACTTATCTGACTAGCGCATGCTGCTATCTGGTTAAGTGTTGTTGAATATTAATCTGGAGATTTTTAGCCGTGACTTGCAGTATATCAGATAATAAATTGAACAGTTTGAGTCTCCTGAACTATAATTAATAGGTCCATTATATAAAAAACTAAACAGAATATAACTGCAGAAAGACCGTATACCCATCCACACCAGCTGCTTGTCTCTTTAGTCCCTTCTTCTCCCTTAAAGATCCTCTGTATTTGTCTCATGTTTTCTTGAATTCAGATACTGTCCTCAATTCCTCCACCTACACTGGGAGTTTGTTCCATACTTCTACCAGATTTTCTTCAGAGTCTAACCCTTTCACTCTTCATCTCATGACCTCTCATTACAAACCTGTTTCTGTTCAGAGACCAGCCTCCTGTGCATTTCCACCTTGCAGGTATTTAAGAGCTTCCATTTATATTTCTCCTACCCTGCCTTTCCTGCTGGCCCTATGCACCCACGTTTCCTTCTGTTTATTGACTCCTTACCTTCCTGTTTGGCTACCTTCGACAGTGGCTTAGCAGGGGTGATCCCAGGTAGGAAGGGTCCCACCTATTTTGGGCCCAGGCCCGCCTAGCAGCAGCATCCCCAACCTAGTACATCTGATGAAATGCTTTCTCAGCATCCATTGCTATTAATGCTGCTGGCATTTTTTGGTCCTTTGTCCTTCATATTAAACTGAAACCTTTTCACATGTCATTTGATGTGTGCCTTCCCTGTATAAATCCTGCCTGATCCCTTATGCACCACATGTGGTATCAGATCCAGCAATTCTAGTCCCCAAGTGTTTTCTTAGAATTTCTATAGTCCAAGCTCAGCAAAGAAATGGGTCTGTAGGATCCACATTTGTTTATATAATTCTCACTCTTGCTGATCGCATAGACAGTGGCTGGCCCCCATCATGTTGTTTATTTAATATTTTTGGTATACCACTATAAAGCCCGTGTACGAATAAAGCAGTTTACAGTAAAATAGAGAAAAGTTAACAGTAGGAAAGGTGTTAGATAAGGGAAGAAGATTAAAGGAAGAGGGGGAGGTTGGGGGTGGGGAAGGAGATTAGGGTGGTGGTGTCCCTCAATAGAGGGTCTACTGGGAAAAAAACCCCTTTATTTTGTATGTTTTTAAGTTGGGTTAGGATGGTTCAAGTCAAATGTGTAGGGGGAGCAAGTTCCAGAGGTGAAGACCTAGGTAGGAAAAGATGGAATCTCTAGAAATATTCAGGCCAACTTGGAAGGCGGCAGAAGGGAAGTGAGAACAGCCTGTGAGGAACAGAGGAGTCAGGCTAGTATGTAAGGAATTAACAGGTGTGCTAAATAAAGAGGGTTGACTGTGAAGACCACCTGGTTGTATAAGGATGAGAATTTTATATTTAAGCTGAACAGAAACTGATAGCCAATAATCAGTTTTCAATAGAGGAGATAAAATGACAGGTGTTGTAAATCAATGTAATTGATGTATATTGAATTAGTTATTCTGAGGAATTGTACAGTTTTACTAGGGGCCTCACCAGTTGTTCCCCAAAGAGTTTGTAAAACTTAGTAGGAATTGTACAGTTTTACGGGGCCTCACCAGTTGTTCCCCAAAGAGTTTGTAAAACTTAGTAGTGAACCAACCACACGAGTCTTTACCAGTGAGAAGGGAGTGATTGGAAATTAATCACCTCAAGATCCAATGCTTTTAATTCCTTTCTCACCCATCTGCACTAGAATATTGTTTGCATTATGGGCCTGCATTTGGGGATACAGGTTAAAGTTATCAGCCAGCCTTACTCCAGAGGTTATATCAAATCTGATCATAGAAACATGACAGCAGATAAGAGCCAAATAGCCGATGTAGTCTGCCATCCTCAGCATTTACTATCTCCTCCGCTCCTTAAGAGATCCCATGTGCTTGTCCCACGCTTTCTTAAATGTGTTTAAAAACAAAGCAGACAGATTTTTAAATTTTGCAGATCATCACTGTCAACTGCTGAGCAAGTTGTAAAGTCACCTGGGCGCTCATTTTCAAAACAAAGTTACGTGGAGGGGCATTTTCGATATGATGTCTTAAGTCCGATTTTGGACGTTTTGCGCAAAACATCCAAAATCTGTGAAAGAAAAAGTCTGTTTTTTTTTTTTTTTTTTTTAAATACTGTTTTGAACAAGTTTTGTGCTTTGGATGTTTGTTTTTTTTGTCCACTAAAATAAAGAAATAAATAAATAAGTGCAGAACTTAGAGATTCAGGCCACTGGTATGTAGGAGGAGCCAGCATTTTTAGTAGACTGGCCCTCCAGACATCCCCATTTTTAGTAGACTGGCCCTACAGACACAGAAGTGCCCTCTAGGAGAGCTATGGGGCACCCTAGAGGGCACTTCTGTGCACTTCAGGAAAATGCACCCAGGTGCACATCTCACCTTTGCTCCCGCCTTTGAAACATGTGAGTTGGACGCACTGCAGATGAATTTAATAGGTAAACGTCTGCAAAATAAGTTTTGGAAAATACCAATTTGGACGTTTTGAGAAACAAAATGTCCAAATGGTGCTCTATGACATTTTTTGGATGTTTTTCTCTTTCAAAAATGAGCCTCATAGTAACCTATGGAACTTTGTAAGTCAGAGTGCTTTGAAATTATGCCTCCTGGTCTACTATGGTCTTCATGGAGTGGAGTAATAGCCTAGTGATTTGTGCAGTGGACTTTGATCCTGGGGAACTGGGTTCAATTCCCACTGCAGCTCCTTGTGACTCTGGGCAAATCACTTAACCCTCCGTTGCCCCAGGTACAAAGAAGTACCTGTATATACTATATAAACCACTTTGAATGTAGTTGCAAAAAAACAACCCACAGAAAGGCGGTATATCAAGTCCCTTTCCCTTTATTACAACCTCGTTAATGGGATGGCCTGTTTTAGTGATACTTTTAAAGTTCCTTTGAGCGACTGTTGGCCTTCCCCTAGCTTCTTGATTAAAAGTTGCTCAGTCTCCTTTTTAAATGTTGATGCCAGCAGCCTGGTTCCACCCTGGTTAAGATGGAACTCATCTTTCTGGAATAGTCTTCCCTTCCCCAGAATATTGCCTAGTTCCTAACAAATCTAACCCTGCACCATTGTCTCATCCATTCATTGGAGCTCTGTCTGTCTCTTGGGTTCTGTGTGTGGAACAGGGGACTGGTCCCTGTCTCTCTGGAGGGCTCAGATCCCTTATACTTTGGGATTTCTGTCGCAAGGCCTGGAGCAGCGGTTGGCTTTGAGGTCCCTGAAGGTTCAGGTCACTGCTTTGTCCAGTTTTCAGGGGAGAGTAAAGGGCAGATCTCTGACCTTTCATAGAGAGGTGACTTGATTCTTGAAGGGGGGGTACATCTGTCTCCTGCTTCATCCTACCTTTCCTTCGTGGGACCTCAGTCTGGTTCTCTGAGCCTTGTCAACGGCTCCCTTTGAGCCTCTGTGCTCGACCTCCATCAAGGACCTTATTCTTTTTTTTTTAATTATCTTTATTGAGTCAGAAGCAAAAACACTGATGTACACAAAAGGTATATAAAAATATTACATCACAGGTATTGCAAAAGAGTTTCGCTTACAAATGGTAGCTTAGCCTATGTATACAGCACACTATACAAATAAACTGGAACAGAACAGATTCGTCCCCGACTCAGTTTTGAGTTGAAACAACCTCCTCCCCGTCCCCCGTCCGTCTACAACAACTTTAGGAGGCAGCCCCTGCCATTGAATATCTGCTGAGATCCTGATCAACCCCCTTCAACTCCCACCAACTATCTGGGATGACTGTTAGGGAGCAGCATCTTCAGTCTGTAGCTCTGTCATAAGCGCGGAAGAGCCTCTGCTCCATGGGTCTCGGTACTGATGTTGCCCCAATGAGGTACTCATCCTTCTCGATCTATCTGCTGCTTTTGACACTGTTGATCACAGCCTACTCCTTGATATGCTGTCCTCACTTGGATTTGACGGCTCTGTTCTTTCCTGGTTTTCTTCTTATCTCTCCCAGCGTACCTTTAGTGTATACTCTAGTGGATCCTCCTCTACTTCTATCCCACTGTCAGTTGGTGTACCTCAGAGATCTGTCCTGGGACCTCTTCTTTTCTCCATCTATAATTCTTCCTGTGGTACTCTGATCTCATCCCATGGTTTCAGGATCTTTACGCTGGGACGCCCAGATCTACCTCGCCACACCAGAAATCTCAGCCGAAATCCAGGCCAAAGTATCAGCCTGCCTGTCTGACATTGCTGCCTGGATGTCTCAGCACCATCTGAAACTAAACGTGACCAAGACTGAGCTTCTTACATTTTCCCCTAAACCAACCTCTCCTCCTTCCCTATTCTCTATTTCTGTGGATAACACTCTCATCCTTCCTGTCTCATCAGCTCGTAACCTTGGGGTCATCTTCGACTCCCTCTCCTTCTCTGCACATATTCAGCAGACTGCTAAAACCTGTCGTTTCTTTCTCTGTAATATCACCAAAATTCACCCTTTCCTTTCTGAGCACACTACCAGAACTCTTATCACCTCTCGCTTAGACTATTGCAACTTGCTTCTCACAGATCTCCCACTTAGCCATCTCTCTCCTCTTCAATCTGTTCAAAATTCTGTCACATGACTAATATTCCGCCAGTGTCATTATACTCATATTAGCTCTCAAGTCACTTCACTGGCTTCCTATCCATTTCCGCATACAGTTCAAACTCCTCTTATTGACCTATAAGTGCATTCACTCTGCAGCTCCTCAGTACCTCTCCACTCTCATCTCTCCCTACATTCCTCCCCGGGAACTCCATTCACTGGGTAAAATCTCTCTTATATGCACCCTTCTCCTCCACTGCTAACTCCAGACTCTGTTCCTTTTATCTGCTGCACCATATGTCTGGAATAGACTTCCTGAGCCGGTACATCAAGCTCCATCTCTTGCCGTCTTCAAATCTAAGCTAAAAACCCACCTTTTTGATGCTGCTTTTAACTCCTAAGCCTTATTCACTTGTTCAGAACCCTTATTTTATCATCCTCACTTTAATATTCCCTTATATCTTGTTTGTCCTTTTTGTCTGTCCTAATTAGATTGTAAGCTCTGTCGATCAAGGACTGTCTCTTCATGTTCAAGTGTACAGCGCTGCGTATGTCTAGTAGCGCTTTAGGAATGATAAGTAGTAGTAATAGAGGTAGAAAACCTAAGGGAGGTAAGTAACCAACTAGCCATTTCTCTCATAAGACCATACCAAGCAGCTATCGATGGGAGTGTGCTGTCCGCCCTGGCCTGCAAAATGCATTTTTTGACAAGTGAGGTGGCTACCAAAATAAACTTGCATTGTGCTTCTCCCAGCCCCTGTTCTCTGAGTGGAGCCGCACAGCCCAACAGCACTGCCGAATATGACCACTCGAATGTGCGTTTCAAGGTTTTCTCAATGGTCTCCAAAGTACCCGACCAAAGTGGCAACAAAGTGCGGTATTCCATGAAAGAATGTAAGAAGTGCCTACATGTACCCTACATTTAACACAAGTATCATCTGCCCATAATCCCATGGCTCTCCCTTTTTGTCTGGTGATGTGTACTCTATGCTGGTAATGTGGAATTGAATGTCCTGTAGCGCCGTGTTAGGAGCCACAGAGTGAAGGCTCCCAAGTACAGCCCCCAGTGTTTCTATTGATACAAGATGTGCTGTGTCCTTGCGCCAAGTAAGGGGCTTTCCTGGTGGTTCGAATCAGCTGGTGCCATTGTGACAGTTTATTTAAACCCGTGGAATTTGTAAAGATAGAGAGTCCAGCTGCGTAAAGATCGCTTGCCCTCGTTGCTGGTGCTCAGCGACCAAAATATAGTTTCTCGCCTGAAGGAATGCAAAAAATTGTAAGTTGGGAATTTTCCATGCACGCTTGACTTGCTCAAATGAAGAAAAGTTCTTGCCTCCCAGCTGTCTAAAGTGCCCCAGGTATCTACACCCGCTTCCCCTCCACTCTCTGAACACGGATGCCTCCATACCAGCAGGGAAGTCAGTATTGCCCGTTAAAGTTAAGAAGGGTCCCAACCCTCTGATCGCTCCACCAAGTTCTCTCCACCACCTCCAAGCTCGCCTCAGCGCGACTAAGAAAGGGTTCCCCCCCCCCCCCAGCTCTCGCAACCTCCGGAGATACTTAGATTCTAATACGGCAAATGGATTGTAGGGCGTGCACCAACTTGCCCAAGGTGCAGGAGCACAGGGACATTGTAAGCCCGTAAATCAGGTAATTGAATTTCCCCCTCAGCCCTGTCTAACGTTAATTTAGCAAAGGAGATCCTGGGACGTTTAGCATGCCAAATAAAAGAGCTGATTATACTTAGAAACAAAATATCCTTCTTGTGTACCCAGAGAGGAAACATCTGCAGAGGATACAATAACTAGCGCGATTCTTCCCATAAAACTTACTGGGAGATCTCTCCACCAATGGCAAAGCCGCTTCACCTCCTCCAGTCTATCCAATACATTTTTCCTATAAACCTGTACTTGATCTGTACTAAGGTACACCCCTAAGTATTTGATACCAGTCCTAGCCCAGGTCAGAGGAAAGTTGAGCATCGAAGTGCTAACACAAGGGTTGCTTATAGGTAATGCCTCTGATTTCTCAAAATATGTACAAAGGCCTGAGAAAACGCCAAAGTCTTGAATAATATTCATCATGAAAGGTATGTTTGAAGACGCATTATCAAGCAGTAACAACATGTCATCTGCAAATAAGTTTATACGGTACTCCTTCTCCCCGGCAAAAATTCCGTTCAGGGGGGTCTTGCCGTATTCTGGCTGACAAAGGTTCCATGGTAAGAATGATAAAAGAGGGGACAAGGGACACCCCTGCCTAGTGCCTCCCCCCAGGGAGAGCACATCCGTTAAAGAGTCATTGATGATAATCTGGGCTGTGGGGTTACTATACAGCGCCCGGATCCATTCTAGGAACTCCCCCTCAATACCAAGTGCTGCAGCACCCAAAACAGATAGTCCCACACTACTTTATCAAAGGCCTTCTCTGCACCCAAGCTGGCCAAGATCTTATCTCCCACCTGCTGGCTTCTCTCAAGCAGGATGCGGCTCACCTTCAGGATATTAGCTGAGGCGAACCGCCCCAGTAAAACCTACCTGATTACAGTGAACAAGATAGGGAATCAGCACACTCAGTCTAGCTGCTAATACTGCTGCCATAATCTTTACATCTTGATTCAAGAGAGAAATTGGGTGATATGAACCCACCAGCCCCGTGCCTTTACCTGGTTTAGGGAGGACCATGATATAAGCGTGGTTCAGTGAGGGCCCCATAACTTCCGAGTCCCGTAAGTCATCACACATAGAGACAAACGAAGGGATCGATCCTGTAATATTTTGTAAAACTCTTATCCTACTAATGTAATTTTTTGCGGACCTCTGCCGTACCAAAGAAGCAAACTGCTTGCCTCTTGTTACCCCACTGGTGTAAGCGGTACTTATAGAGTTTAACATAAAGTCCCCTGGCATCGAATACTGCCTGCAATTGCTTCTTAATCTCAAAGAACGCTCTACGCATGGTCTCAGAAGGAGAGAGGACAAAGAATCTTCAGGCTTCCTTCAGCTTGACCATAAGGTCCCTGATTTCCTGCTCTTGGCGTTTACTTAAAGCCACAGTGTAAGCAATAATCTTGCGGCTGAGCACAGCCTTGGCTGCCTCCTGGCACCTACAGATTGGGTATCGTTCTTTGCTATGTAATCAAGCCAGCCCTGCCTCAAATATGTGTGGAACGCACGATCCTGATACAGAGCAGGGTTCATGTGCCATCCCTCTCCCCCACCTCAGTGTGGCCCACACCGGTGCATGGTCCAAGATAGCAGGTTGCCCAATCCCTGTACAGTCGGTCTCTTGAGCCAGGGAATGGGACAAAAAATATAGTCTTAGGGTGCATGGACCCCATGGGGGGGAAGAAAAAGGTATAGTCATGTTCATCTATGTGCTGGAGCCTCCAGATGTCTATCACATCCAATTCCTTTGACATGAAATTCACCCCTCGCCCTTCATGATATTTGCCTGGCTGCTTTGGAGGTCGGCAATCTATCAGTGGGTCACTAGTGATGTTAAAATCGCCCCCTAATATGAGTGGGTATTCGTCAAAAGTCACAAGTTTAGCTGCAAGGAGAGTGAAAAACTTGTGTGAGTAAATGTTAGGTGCATGTATGCTGCACAGAGCCATTTTGACCCCTTGTAGGAGTCCCGCGGCAATCACAAAGCGGCCCTCTGGGTCTTGGTAAAGCCTATGCATGTCAAACGCAATTTTTTTCTTTATTAATTTGGCCACTCCCCTCTGCCTGCTATTGAAAGTAACATAGTAGATGATGACAGAAAAAGACCTGCACGGTCCATCCAGTCTGCCCAACAAGATAAACTCATATGTGCTACTTTTTGTGTATACCTTACCTTGATTAGTATCTGCCATTTTCAGGGCACAGACTGTAGAAGTCTGCCCAGCACTAGCCCTCCTCCCAACCACCAGCCCCGCCTCCCACCACCGGCTCTGCCACCCAATCTCGGCTAAGCTTATGAGGATCCTTCTTGGACAGGATTCCTTTATGTTTATCACATGCGTGTTTGAATTCTGTTACCGTTTTCATCTCCACCACCTCCTGCGGGAGGGCATTCCAAGTATCCACCACTCTCTCCGTGAAAAAATACTTCCTGACATTTTTCTTGAGTCTGCCCACCTTCAATCTCATTTCATGTCCTCTAGTTCTACCGCCTTCCCATCTCCAGAAAAGGTTCGTTTGCAGATTAATACCTTTCAAATATTTGAATGTCTGTATCATATCACCGCTGTTTCTCCTTTCCTCCAGGGTATACATGTTCAGGTCAGCAAGTCTCTCCTCATACGTCTTGTAACGCAAATCCCATACCATTCTTGTAGCTTTTCTTTGCACCGCTTCAATTCTTTTTACATCCTTAGCAAGATACGGCCTCCAAAACTGAACACAATACTCCAGGTGGGGCCTCACCAACGACTTACACAGGGGCATTAACACCTCTTTTCTTCTGCTGGACACACCTCTCTCTATACAGCCTAGCAACGTTCTAGCTACAGCTACCACCTTGTCACACTGTTTCATCACCTTCAGATCCTCAGATACTGTCCCCAAGATCCTTCTCCCGTCCGTACATATCAGACTCTCCCTGCCTAACGCATATGTCTCCCGTGGATTTCTACTCCCAAAGTGCATCACTTTGCATTTCTTCGCATTGAATTTTAATTGCCAAACCGTAGCCCATTCTTCTAGCTTCTGCAGATCCTTTTTCCTGTTCCACTCCCAGATGTCCACTCTGTTACAAATCTTAGTATCATTCGCAAAAAGGCAAACTTTACCTTCTAACCCTTCGGCAATGTCACTCATAAATATATTGAACAGAATCGGCCCCAACACTGATCCCTGAGACACTCCACTACTTACCTTTTCCTCATCCAAGCGAATTCCATTAACCACCCTCTGGCGTCTGTCCGTCAACCAGTTCCTAATCCAGTTCACCACGTCGGGTCCTATCTTCAGCCTGTCAAGTTTATTTAAGAGCTTCCTGTGGGGAACTGTGTCAAAAGCTTTGCTGAAATCTAAGTAGATTATGTCTATAGCACGTCCCTGATTCAATTCTTCAGTCACCCAGTCAAAGAATTCAATGAGATTCGTTTGGCACGATTTCCCTTTGGTAAAACCATGTTGTCTCGGATCTTGCAACTTATTGGCTTCCAGGAAATTCACTGTCCTTTCCTTCAGCATCGCGTCCATTACTTTTCCAATAACCGAAGTGAGGCTTACCTGCCTGTAGTTTCCAGCTTCTTCCTTATCACCACTTTTGTGAAGAGGGACTACGTCCATCGTCCTCCAATCGCACAGAACCTCTCCCGCCTCCAAGGATTTATTAAACAAATCTTTAAGAGGACTCATCAGAACCTCTCTGAACTCCCTCAGTATCCTGGGGTGGATCCTGTCTGGTCCCACGGCTTTGTCCACCTTTAGATTTTCAAGTTGTTCATACACGCTGTCTTCCGTGAACAATGCTCTATCCACTCCATTCTCATTCGTTCTTTTGCCAGTCAATCGCGGTCCTTCTCCAGGATTTTCTTTTGTGAAAACAGAACAAAAGTATCTATTTAGCAAATGTGCTTTTTCTTCATCGTTATCTACATAGCGGTTCGCAGCATCTTTCAGTCTCACAATTCCCTTTTTAGTCTTCCTCCTTTCACTAATATACCTGAAGAAATTTTTGTCACCCCTCCTTACATTTCTAGCCATTTGTTCTTCCGATTGCGCTTTCGCCAGATGTATCTCTCTCTTGGGTTTTTATTTTTTTTTATTTATGCATTTAACAAGCTATTGCACAAGCAATAATCTTGTTACATGTAATACAGGAATCAAAAGAAATCAGGTAAAGATTTAACATATATTTTTTCACGGAGATTAATATAGAAACAAAATAATTCACTTTTGTCCCTTCCTTAGACCACAAAAATTGAGGGAGTGGGAAATAGATCAGGGCGATCAAAGAAAGGAAAAAACCTTACTATTATAGCTCTGATACCCTTTTCATATCTATGAAAGTTCTCAATTGATCTGGTGTAAAGAAAACGTATTTAATTCCAAGATATTTTACTATACATTTACAAGGGTATGCTAGCAAGAAAGTTGCACCCATGGACCTCGTTTCTTTTCTCATATCTAGGAATTTGTTTCTTCTCTCTTGAGTAACTTTTGTAACGTCAGGAAAATCCATAATTTTTGACCACAAATTTTTGATGCATATTTTTAAAGTAGAACTTTAGTATAGCATTAAAATCCTGCTGAAATACAAATGAAATCAGAAGTGTAGCCCTATTAGTTACTTCAGTTAATGAGTCCTCTAGAATCACTGAGATATCTTTAAATTCCTGATTTTTCTTGTTCTAATACTTCAGGAATCCCCTCCTGACTCTTTTTTTAAGGGAAAAAATATATCTTGTTTATTGGAGGAATATTTTGAGAAGGAATCTTCAAAATTTCAACGAGGTATTTTTTGAATAGTTCTAAGGGGAGGATTCCTATTGGTTTTGGAAAATTCAAGATCCTCATCTTCAAGCGTCTATAGTTTTCTATTTGTTCAATTTTTTGGCGTGTACTTGAATATCTTTCATAAGTGCTGAGACATTTTCTTTAATATTAACTATATTATTGAGACTTCTGTACCTGATCATTAAATCTTGTTTCAATTTGTCCATCGATTTAGAAAGTTGGTCTACAGTGGAAACCAGGTTCATTGTTTCTGAGTGGATTTGTAATCAAAACTTTCATATTTCCATAGCTGCCATAGGGTGTCGAGCGCTACCACCATGG